>NW_027363176.1:0-1200000 GCF_046119375.1 Phyllobates terribilis
GCATGCTCTTTTTCCATCTCCCTGTTCTAAAAACCATTTAAAATATGGTCCCCCAGATAGGGGACGTATCAGATATTAACTGATAAGAACAGATACTACACTTGATCTTAGCCAAAAGGCCGAGAAGCGATAACCAGAATTGGTTTCAAACTACGGAGCCACCCAAGGATCTGAAAAGTCCATTTGTGGAGATGAGCTCCTGGACTCCCGTTAAGAAGACATGTTGTCAACCTCTAGATCCCTTACATGCCTGCACTTTTCGGGCTTGCTGCTGCTGCAATCCACGCGTTTTAGATCTGCATAACTCCACCTCTTTAAACACAGCACCTTCACCCCTGCTGTTCCCACCCGCCTCAACACCGTTGGAAGGGAGGAGAACCAATTAAGGCGGGGGTGGGGGTGGAACGAGCAGCTGTCTACCCTTAGCAGGAGGGCTCCTGATTACATACCTCTCCTGCTGCTGCTGCTGCTGGCTGTCCAGCAGCAGACTGAAGGTGGCTGCTGCTGTGCACAGGTATATAAAGGCTCAGAGCCTATTATGACACGCGCAGCCAGCGTTCCATTGCCACATTCCATCTACTGCAGGCAGGATACCTGGCTGGCTGAATGTCGCTGAGAAGCTCACAGAGACCGCCATAAGCAACAGTTTAACAGAATGCCACAGACTAATCAACCAAACTTTTTGGGTTGGGTTCTCTTTTATAGTCTGCAGGCATTAAATGAAAGAAGTCAGTGTTCAGCAGAAGGAGACAACGTTTCAGAAAAGGCATTGTAGCAAACAAAAAAGAAATTTTAAGCGCAGCAGAGTAAACCAGGCACATACCTGTTAGCTCAGGGAGTTTAAAAGGCTGCTGTTGATAACAAGGGCATTTGCTAAATAGATGGTGTGTGTGCAACAATATACTGAAAGGTCAATTATATTGTGCAGCTTATCTCACCACCTGTAGTTATTTAGTGAAAGCTCCAAAATGCTTGCCTAATATGTCTGTTTATCCAAAAGGAAGTAAAAAGGGAGAGCTAGAAAGATAGCATTGCATCACATTACATGGCAATGCAATGCACAGTTGCTGAAGTTGAACCAAAATGAGCTTGTAATCTGGCTTCTGCAACTTTGAACATGAAAAATCCAATGAGGAGAAGAAAAGCAAAGCCAAAGAGTCCATCCCAAAATCCGACAAACAAGCAAAATGAACAAAAAACATTGAATTCAATTCTTTCTGATTTTAGAAACTGCATTAAAGAAGGGGTGCACCGGTCCTGGAGATACTGCAATACCAGGTCAATGCGTGGAGTGGACAGAGCAAGCTCTTTTTCCATCTCCCTGTTCTAAAAATCCATTTAATATATGGTCCCCAGATAGGGACGGATCAGATATTAAACTGATAAGAACAGATACTACACTTGATCTTAGCCAAAGGCCGAGAAGCGATAACCAGAATTGGTTTCAAAACTACGGAGCCACCCAAGGATCCTGAAAAGTCCATTTGTGGAGATGAGCTCCTGGACTCCCGTTAAGAAGACATGTTGTCAACCTCTAGATCCCTTACATGCCTGCACTTTTCGGCTTGCTGCTGCTGCAATCCACGCGTTTTAGATCTGCATAAACTCCACCTCTTTAACACAGCACCTTCACCCCCTACTGTTCCCACCCGCCTCAACACCGATGGAAGGGAGGAGAACCAATTAAGGCGGGGGTGGGGTGGAACGAGCAGCTGTCTACCCTTAGCAGGAGGCTCCTGATTACATACCTCTCCTGCTGCTGCTGCTGCTGGCTGTCCAGCAGCAGACTGAAGGTGGCTGCTGCTGTGCACAGGTATATAAAGGCTCAGAGCCTATTATGACACGCGCAGCCAGCGTTCCATTGCCACATTCCATCTACTGCAGGCAGATACCTGGCTGGCTGAATGTCGCTGAGAAGCTCACAGAGACCGCCATAAGCAACAGTTTAACAGAATGCCACAGACTAATCAACCAAACTTTTGGGTTGGGTTCTCTTTATAGTCTGCAGGCATTAAATGAAAGAAGTCAGTGTTCCAGCAGAAGGAGACAACATTTCAGAAAAGGCATTGTAGCAAACCAAAAAAGAAATTTTAAGCGCAGCAGAGTAACCAGCGCACATACCTGTTAGCTCAGGTGAGTTTAAAAGGCTGCTGTTGATAACAAGGGCATTTGCTAAATAGATGGTGTGTGTGCAACAATATACTGAAAGGTCAATTATATTGTGCAGCTTATCTCACCACCTGTAGTTATTTAGGTGAAAGCTCCAAAAATGCTTGCCTAATATGTCTGTTTATCCAAAAGGAAGTAAAAAGGGAGAGCTAGAAAGATAGCATTGCATCACATTACATGGCAATGCAATGCACAGTTGCTGAAGTTGAACCAAAATGAGCTTGTAATCTGGCTTCTGCAACTTTGAACATGAAAAAATCCAATGAGGAGAAGAAAAGCAAAGCCAAAGAGTCCATCCCAAAATCCGACAAACAAGCAAAATGAACAAAAAACATTGAATTCAATTCTTTCTGATTTTAGAAACTGCATTAAAGAAGGGGTGCACCGGTCCTGGAGATACTGCAATACCAGGTCAATGCGTGGAGTGGACAGAGCAAGCTCTTTTTCCATCTCCCTGTTCTAAAAATCCATTTAATATATGGTCCCCAGATAGGGGACGTATCAGATATTAAACTGATAAGATCAGATACTACACTTGATCTTAGCCAAAAGGCCGAGAAGCCGATAACCAGAATTGGTTTCAAACTACGGAGCCACCCAAGGATCCTGAAAAGTCCATTTGTGTAGATGAGCTCCTGGACTCCCGTTAAGAAGACATGTTGTCAACCTCTAGATCCCTTACATGCCTGCACTTTTCGGCTTGCTGCTGCTGCAATCCACGCGTTTTAGATCTGCATAACTCCACCTCTGTAAACACAGCACCTTCACCCCCTGCTGTTCCCACCCGCCTCAACACCGTTGGAAGGGAGGAGAACCAATTAAGGCGGGGGGTGGGGTGGAACGAGCAGCTGTCTACCCTTAGCAGGAGGGCTCCTGATTACATACCTCTCCCTGCTGCTGCTGCTGCTGGCTGTCCAGCAGCAGACTGAAGGTGGCTGCTGCTGTGCACAGGTATATAAAGGCTCAGAGCCTATTATGACACGCGCAGCCAGCGTTCCATTGCCACATTCCATCTACTGCAGGCAGGATACCTGGCTGGCTGAATGTCGCTGAGAAGCTCACAGAGACCGCCATAAGCAACAGTTTACAGAATGCCACAGACTAATCAACCAAACTTTTTTGGGTTGGGTTCTCTTTTATTAGTCTGCAGGCATTAAATGAAAGAAGTCAGTGTTCCAGCAGAAGGAGACAACGTTTCAGAAAAGGCATTGTAGCAAACCAAAAAAGAAATTTTAAGCGCAGCAGAGTAACCAGCGCACATACCTGTTAGCTCAGGGAGTTTAAAAAGGCTGCTGTTGATAACAAGGGCATTTGCTAAATAGATGGTGTGTGTGCAAACAATATACTGAAAGGTCAATGTAAATTGTGCAGCTTATCTCACCACCTGTAGTTATTTAGGTGAAAGCTCCAAAATGCTTGCCTAATATGTCTGTTTATCCAAAAGGAAGTAAAAAGGGAGAGCTAGAAAGATAGCATTGCATCACATTACATGGCAATGCAATGCACAGTTGCTGAAGTTGAACCAAAATGAGCTTGTAATCTGGCTTCTGCAACTTTGAACATGAAAAATCCAATGAGGAGAAGAAAAGCAAAGCCAAAGAGTCCATCCCAAAATCCGACAAACAAGCAAAATGAACAAAAAACATTGAATTCAATTCTTTCTGATTTTAGAAACTGCATTAAAGAAGGGGTGCACCGGTCCTGGAGATACTGCAATACCAGGTCAATGCGTGGAGTGGACAGAGCAAGCTCTTTTTCCATCTCCCTGTTCTAAAAATCCATTTAATATATGGTCCCCAGATAGGGGACGTATCAGATATTAAACTGATAAGAACAGATACTACACTTGATCTTAGCCAAAAGGCCGAGAAGCGATAACCAGAATTGGTTTCAAACTACGGAGCCACCCAAGGATCCTGAAAAGTCCATTTGTGGAGATGAGCTCCTGGACTCCCGTTAAGAAGACATGTTGTCAACCTCTAGATCCCTTACATGCCTGCACTTTTCGGCTTGCTGCTGCTGCAATCCACGCGTTTTAGATCTGCATAACTCCACCTCTTTAAACACAGCACCTTCACCCCCTACTGTTCCCACCCGCCTCAACACCGATGGAAGGGAGGAGAACCAATTAAGGCGGGGGGTGGGGTGGAACGAGCAGCTGTCTACCCTTAGCAGGAGGGCTCCTGATTACATACCTCTCCTGCTGCTGCTGCTGCTGGCTGTCCAGCAGCAGACTGAAGGTGGCTGCTGCTGTGCACAGGTATATAAAGGCTCAGAGCCTATTATGACACGCGCAGCCAGCGTTCCATTGCCACATTCCATCTACTGCAGGCAGGATACCTGGCTGGCTGAATGTCGCTGAGAAGCTCACAGAGACCGCCATAAGCAACAGTTTAACAGAATGCCACAGACTAATCAACCAAACTTTTTGGGTTGGGTTCTCTTTTATAGTCTGCAGGCATTAAATGAAAGAAGTCAGTGTTCCAGCAGAAGGAGACAACATTTCAGAAAAGGCATTGTAGCAAACCAAAAAAGAAATTTTAAGCGCAGCAGAGTAACCAGCGCACATACCTGTTAGCTCAGGTGAGTTTAAAAGGCTGCTGTTGATAACAAGGGCATTTGCTAAATAGATGGTGTGTGTGCAACAATATACTGAAAGGTCAATTATATTGTGCAGCTTATCTCACCACCTGTAGTTATTTAGGTGAAAGCTCCAAAATGCTTGCCTAATATGTCTGTTTATCCAAAAGGAAGTAAAAAGGGAGAGCTAGAAAGATAGCATTGCATCACATTACATGGCAATGCAATGCACAGTTGCTGAAGTTGAACCAAAATGAGCTTGTAATCTGGCTTCTGCAACTTTGAACATGAAAAATCCAATGAGGAGAAGAAAAGCAAAGCCAAAGAGTCCATCCCAAAATCCGACAAACAAGCAAAATGAACAAAAAACATTGAATTCAATTCTTTCTGATTTTAGAAACTGCATTAAAGAAGGGGTGCACCGGTCCTGGAGATACTGCAATACCAGGTCAATGCGTGGAGTGGACAGAGCAAGCTCTTTTTCCATCTCCCTGTTCTAAAAATCCATTTAATATATGGTCCCCAGATAGGGGACGTATCAGATATTAAACTGATAAGAACAGATACTACACTTGATCTTAGCCAAAAGGCCGAGAAGCGATAACCAGAATTGGTTTCAAACTACGGAGCCACCCAAGGATCCTGAAAAGTCCATTTGTGGAGATGAGCTCCTGGACTCCCGTTAAGAAGACATGTTGTCAACCTCTAGATCCCTTACATGCCTGCACTTTTCGGCTTGCTGCTGCTGCAATCCACGCGTTTTAGATCTGCATAACTCCACCTCTTTAAACACAGCACCTTCACCCCCTGCTGTTCCCACCCGCCTCAACACCGTTGGAAGGGAGGAGAACCAATTAAGGCGGGGGGTGGGGTGGAACGAGCAGCTGTCTACCCTTAGCAGGAGGGCTCCTGATTACATACCTCTCCTGCTGCTGCTGCTGCTGGCTGTCCAGCAGCAGACTGAAGGTGGCTGCTGCTGTGCACAGGTATATAAAGGCTCAGAGCCTATTATGACACGCGCAGCCAGCGTTCCATTGCCACATTCCATCTACTGCAGGCAGGATACCTGGCTGGCTGAATGTCGCTGAGAAGCTCACAGAGACCGCCATAAGCAACAGTTTAACAGAATGCCACAGACTAATCAACCAAACTTTTTGGGTTGGGTTCTCTTTTATAGTCTGCAGGCATTAAATGAAAGAAGTCAGTGTTCCAGCAGAAGGAGACAACGTTTCAGAAAAGGCATTGTAGCAAACCAAAAAAGAAATTTTAAGCGCAGCAGAGTAACCAGCGCACATACCTGTTAGCTCAGGTGAGTTTAAAAGGCTGCTGTTGATAACAAGGGCATTTGCTAAATAGATGGTGTGTGTGCAACAATATACTGAAAGGTCAATTATATTGTGCAGCTTATCTCACCACCTGTAGTTATTTAGGTGAAAGCTCCAAAATGCTTGCCTAATATGTCTGTTTATCCAAAAGGAAGTAAAAAGGGAGAGCTAGAAAGATAGCATTGCATCACATTACATGGCAATGCAATGCACAGTTGCTGAAGTTGAACCAAAATGAGCTTGTAATCTGGCTTCTGCAACTTTGAACATGAAATATCCAATGAGGAGAAGAAAAGCAAAGCCAAAGAGTCCATCCCAAAATCCGACAAACAAGCAAAATGAACAAAAAACATTGAATTCAATTCTTTCTGATTTTAGAAACTGCATTAAAGAAGGGGTGCACCGGTCCTGGAGATACTGCAATACCAGGTCAATGCGTGGAGTGGACAGAGCAAGCTCTTTTTCCATCTCCCTGTTCTAAAAATCCATTTAATATATGGTCCCCAGATAGGGGACGTATCAGATATTAAACTGATAAGAACAGATACTACACTTGATCTTAGCCAAAAGGCCGAGAAGCGATAACCAGAATTGGTTTCAAACTACGGAGCCACCCAAGGATCCTGAAAAGTCCATTTGTGGAGATGAGCTCCTGGACTCCCGTTAAGAAGACATGTTGTCAACCTCTAGATCCCTTACATGCCTGCACTTTTCGGCTTGCTGCTGCTGCAATCCACGCGTTTTAGATCTGCATAACTCCACCTCTTTAAACACAGCACCTTCACCCCCTGCTGTTCCCACCCGCCTCAACACCGTTGGAAGGGAGGAGAACCAATTAAGGCGGGGGGTGGGGTGGAACGAGCAGCTGTCTACCCTTAGCAGGAGGGCTCCTGATTACATACCTCTCCTGCTGCTGCTGCTGCTGGCTGTCCAGCAGCAGACTGAAGGTGGCTGCTGCTGTGCACAGGTATATAAAGCTCAGAGCCTATTATGACACGCGCAGCCAGCGTTCCATTGCCACATTCCATCTACTGCAGGCAGGATACCTGGCTGGCTGAATGTCGCTGAGAAGCTCACAGAGACCGCCATAAGCAACAGTTTAACAGAATGCCACAGACTAATCAACCAAACTTTTTGGGTTGGGTTCTCTTTTATAGTCTGCAGGCATTAAATGAAAGAAGTCAGTGTTCCAGCAGAAGGAGACAACGTTTCAGAAAAGGCATTGTAGCAAACCAAAAAAGAAATTTTAAGCGCAGCAGAGTAACCAGCGCACATACCTGTTAGCTCAGGTGAGTTTAAAAGGCTGCTGTTGATAACAAGGGCATTTGCTAAATAGATGGTGTGTGTGCAACAATATACTGAAAGGTCAATTATATTGTGCAGCTTATCTCACCACCTGTAGTTATTTAGGTGAAAGCTCCAAAATGCTTGCCTAATATGTCTGTTTATCCAAAAGGAAGTAAAAAGGGAGAGCTAGAAAGATAGCATTGCATCACATTACATGGCAATGCAATGCACAGTTGCTGAAGTTGAACCAAAATGAGCTTGTAATCTGGCTTCTGCAACTTTGAACATGAAAAATCCAATGAGGAGAAGAAAAGCAAAGCCAAAGAGTCCATCCCAAAATCCGACAAACAAGCAAAATGAACAAAAAACATTGAATTCAATTCTTTCTGATTTTAGAAACTGCATTAAAGAAGGGGTGCACCGGTCCTGGAGATACTGCAATACCAGGTCAATGCGTGGAGTGGACAGAGCAAGCTCTTTTTCCATCTCCCTGTTCTAAAAATCCATTTAATATATGGTCCCCAGATAGGGGACGTATCAGATATTAAACTGATAAGAACAGATACTACACTTGATCTTAGCCAAAAGGCCGAGAAGCGATAACCAGAATTGGTTTCAAACTACGGAGCCACCCAAGGATCCTGAAAAGTCCATTTGTGGAGATGAGCTCCTGGACTCCCGTTAAGAAGACATGTTGTCAACCTCTAGATCCCTTACATGCCTGCACTTTTCGGCTTGCTGCTGCTGCAATCCACGCGTTTTAGATCTGCATAACTCCACCTCTTTAAACACAGCACCTTCACCCCCTGCTGTTCCCACCCGCCTCAACACCGTTGGAAGGGAGGAGAACCAATTAAGGCGGGGGGTGGGGTGGAACGAGCAGCTGTCTACCCTTAGCAGGAGGGCTCCTGATTACATACCTCTCCTGCTGCTGCTGCTGCTGGCTGTCCAGCAGCAGACTGAAGGTGGCTGCTGCTGTGCACAGGTATATAAAGGCTCAGAGCCTATTATGACACGCGCAGCCAGCGTTCCATTGCCACATTCCATCTACTGCAGGCAGGATACCTGGCTGGCTGAATGTCGCTGAGAAGCTCACAGAGACCGCCATAAGCAACAGTTTAACAGAATGCCACAGACTAATCAACCAAACTTTTTGGGTTGGGTTCTCTTTTATAGTCTGCAGGCATTAAATGAAAGAAGTCAGTGTTCCAGCAGAAGGAGACAACGTTTCAGAAAAGGCATTGTAGCAAACCAAAAAAGAAATTTTAAGCGCAGCAGAGTAACCAGCGCACATACCTGTTAGCTCAGGTGAGTTTAAAAGGCTGCTGTTGATAACAAGGGCATTTGCTAAATAGATGGTGTGTGTGCAACAATATACTGAAAGGTCAATTATATTGTGCAGCTTATCTCACCACCTGTAGTTATTTAGGTGAAAGCTCCAAAATGCTTGCCTAATATGTCTGTTTATCCAAAAGGAAGTAAAAAGGGAGAGCTAGAAAGATAGCATTGCATCACATTACATGGCAATGCAATGCACAGTTGCTGAAGTTGAACCAAAATGAGCTTGTAATCTGGCTTCTGCAACTTTGAACATGAAAAATCCAATGAGGAGAAGAAAAGCAAAGCCAAAGAGTCCATCCCAAAATCCGACAAACAAGCAAAATGAACAAAAAACATTGAATTCAATTCTTTCTGATTTTAGAAACTGCATTAAAGAAGGGGTGCACCGGTCCTGGAGATACTGCAATACCAGGTCAATGCGTGGAGTGGACAGAGCAAGCTCTTTTTCCATCTCCCTGTTCTAAAAATCCATTTAATATATGGTCCCCAGATAGGGGACGTATCAGATATTAAACTGATAAGAACAGATTTTTTTTGATTGAATATATCTTTTATTAGCACAAAAAATAAGTTAACAGACAGTGTACAGTGCTGCAGCCCAGTACTCACAGAATTCTACATCATATTTACATAGCATGAGGATACGACGCACTAACTAGACACATCACACCCCTATGCTACACAAAACACTCAATCTGAAAGAAAAAGCATGTCAATCAATACAGTACGACGAACCGTGATAAGGGATGGGGATTGGGAAAAAGGGGATGGGGAGGGGAAAATCACAGGCCCGAAGCTTTATTGAAAGACAAGACACATAAGGGGAGAGGGGGAGGAGGGGTTTAGTCCTCATCCTCGTCCTCCGGACCGTCCATGATGGAATAGTCTCTGAGCAGGCTGTGGATCAGCCTGCGGCAGTCCTGGATGGACATCCTCTCCCTCCTCAAGATGAGCCGGTTCCTGGCGACCCAAACGGCATCCTTGAAGCAGTTCATAAGGCGCCAAGCCTCCTGGATGGCTCCGACGGTATGAACCCCAGGGAAGAGTCCGTAAAGCACAGAATGGTGCGATAGGCTCGCCCTGGGGACAGAGTTCCTCAGGTCGTCCTCAAGTGCAGTCAATAGGCGCTGTGCAAATCCGCAGTCCCAAAAAGTGTGCAAAGATGTTTCCTCCACGAAGGGGCACCTTGGGCAGTACCGGGTCTTGCACAGGTTCCGGGCATGCATGAATGACCGGACGGGCAGTCCGCCCTGAATCGCCATCCACGACAAGTCCTTGTGCCCGTTGGTCAGCCTGTCAGACGACACATTTGTCCACACAGTCTCCAGCGTGTCCTGGTGAAGTCCTGTGATGTTCTCCACGTCATCCTTGGCTCTGATTAGCTTGTGGATAGTTTTGGGCTTCCACAAGTCGGGCTTGAGTCCCTCCAGTTGATGCTCCCCCACAAATCGAACGACGTCTCCGTAGAACCATGGCGTCGTCCAGTTGTAGGGGAAGGAGCTGTCCCACTTGTCCCAGCCGAGTCGCCTCCAAAGAGGAAGCAGGAAGAAGCGAGACATGGACCTGCCCGCGGAGCCATTCTTGACTTGCAAAGTCCGGCGGACACAATCACACACAAAAGAGGATCGCAGGAGGGTGGGGATATCTGGAACGCCCTTCCCACCCTTGCGAGGCTCCTTGTACATGACGGCCCGCCTGACTCTGTCCATCTTGGATCCCCAGACAAAGTGAAACACTGTCCTGGTAATGGCCCTGCACACAGTGACGTGTGGGGGCCAGGCCTGCGCCGTGTACTGCAAGACGGGCAGGACCTCATTACGCAGGACGAGTGCCTTACCCTCACAAGTGAGGTGTCTGAGGCTCCAGAGTCCGATCCGTTGCTTCACCTTGGCCAAGCGTTCTTGCCAGGACTTGAGGGCCGCTCCTTCCTTCCCGAACCAGACTCCCAGCACCTTGAGGAAATCCGGTTGAATGTTGAAGGGGAAGGGGGCGGAGGAGGCCGGCTGCCAATCCCCGAAGAGCATGGCTTCCGACTTCCTGCAGTTGACTTTGGCCCCTGAAGCCCGGCTGAACCTCTCACACGTCTGGACGAGGGCGTCGACTGAACCACGATCAGCGCAGAAGACGGTGACGTCGTCCATGTAGAGCGAGCACTTGACCTCGTGTCGTCCCGGACCCGGTGCGGTGATCCCTCTGATCTCTCCATTCTGCCGGATAGCCTCTGCGAAGAGTTCTATAACACAAACAAAAAGAAGAGGTGATAGAGGGCAGCCTTGTCTGACCCCAGAGAGGACAGGGAAGGGGTCAGTCTTCCAGCCGTTCACCAACACCGAGCTGTGGATATCAAAATACATCAGACGGACATACGAACAAAACATGTTACCCAAACCTAACCGGTGCAGAGCTCGGCCCATGAACTCGTGGGAAACCCGGTCGAAGGCCTTCTACTGATCCAAGGAGACCAGGGCCGCGTGTGCGCGGCGGACCTTGATGTACTCGACCGTGTCCCGCACGAGAGCGAGGCTGTCTGCGATGCGACGTCCAGGGATGCCGCAGGTCTGGTCCGGGTGGATGATCCGTCCGATGACCGTCTTAAGTCGTGTCGCCATCGTCTTGGCCAGGATCTTGTAGTCCACGTTGAGCAGAGTAATGGGACGCCAATTCCTCAGGTCGCACCTCTCTCCCTTCCGCTTGTACAGGATCGTGACCATTCCTTCCCTCAAAGATGGAGGCATTCTACCCTCCACCACCATCTCCTCGTACAGGTCCAACAGGTCCGGACAGATGAGGTCTCCCAGCGCTACATAGAGCTCCGCTGGAAGACCATCACTGCCCGGGGTCCTGCCGGTCCTAAAGGATTTAGCGGCAGAGAGCAATTCGCCCACCATCAGAGGTTTGTCCAAGGCTGCCGTGCCTGCAGGATCAAGATGGTTAGTGATACCTGACAGGAACTTATCAGCAGCGTCAGGGTCAGTAGTCTTGTGGGAGTAGAGTTCGCTGTAGAAGTCGCTGACGACCCTCATCACGTCCTCCTTCCCACGTCGCATGTTTCCGCTCTCGTCTCGCAGCTCGTTCAGGGGCGTGTGACCGGCATGAAGTTTCCTGAAAAAGAATGAGTTACATTTCTCACCCTTCTCCAGATTCTCCACTTTGGAACGGAAGATGATTCGCTTGGACTCCTCCTCAAAGTGCCTTTTCAGGCTCTTCTTGGTCTCCTCCAGCTCCTCCCTCACGTCCCAGCCGCAGTGAAGAAGGTCCTGCAGCGACCGCAGCTCGCGCTGCAGCCCTCTGAAGTCCCTCCTCTTCTCACACGCCTGTTGTCGACCCTTGGCCTGAAAGAAACAGCGAAACTCAAGTTTAACATATTCCCACCAATCAGAGACTGTTTGGAAGCTACCCTTGTAGGACTGCCACATTGCGTAGGCTGCTCTCAGCTCCTCCACGACTTCATCCTGAGCCAGCAGAGCACAATTCAGCTTCCAGGAGCTGGGGCCGGACGGAAAACCGTCGCCGAGGACACCTTGTAAGTGAATGGCTCTGTGGTCGGAGAAGAAGCAGGAGACCATCGAGTGCCTACTCTGCCTGACTGCCCGAGAGGTGAACACAAAGTCAATCCTGGAGCGGAGTGAGCCATCGGGTCGGCTCCACGAATAGTTCGTGGAGCCTCTCCCCATGGAGCCCACCACGTCCTGAAGAGAGGCCTCGGTTACCATCTCGATGAGCAGCTTGGACGTGATGTCCAACTTGGCAGATGTGCCAGAACTACGACCATCCTCCTCGATGGGGCAGTTGAAATCCCCGGCCATCACTAAGGTCCTGGTGGTGGCAAGCTGAAGCCGCAGGGTCTGGAAAAGCTCCAAACGCTCATTCTTCAGTGGGGACGCATACACGTTGATGAACCTGACAGGTTCTCCCGCCCAGTTGCCATCTACAACAAGAGCCCTGCCGCAGATGAGCTCCTGGACGGACTCAAGCGTGAATGCGCCCCCCCTGATCAGAATTGCGACCCCCGCAGACTTGCAGTCACCCCCACCGGACCAGTAGGATGGACCGTGGGACCACTCCCTGGCCAGATGTTTGAAGGACCTAGAGGAGGGAAGGGAACATTCCTGCAACATATAAACATCACACAACTGGGAAGTAAGGAAGGCATAAATAGTCTGACGTCTGAACTTGTCCTTGATGCTCCTGACATTAATGGAAAATAAGTTAATATTAGCCATCATGTAGGGAAAAAAGAAAAAGTTAGCGCAGGCAATACACCTTAGTTACCACTCCGGTCGGGTGGTCCCTCGTCGGTGTTGACTGCTGGTGACGGGATCACCAGCAGGCCCTCTTCCTCCATCTGGTAAAGCAGCGCGGCCTCGATCTCGGCGACCACCAGTTCCTCCTCTTCTGGCTCGGCCACCAGGGTCTCAACCATGTGCTCCATCTCTTCTGGCTCAGGGAGGGTATCCTCCTTTTCGCCTACGAAATCCAGAATCTTCTTTTTGGAGGATTCAGTAGCAGGGCTGTCCTCCACCTTCCTCTTTCCCCGGGTTGGAACTGGGGAGACAAGAAGGGGAAAATCCTCCTCGGAATAGATAGCGGCGGGTGGAGGAAAGGTTAATTCCACCGCTACCATGGTCTGGGGAGGGAGAGTGGCTGCCGGGGCAGGGGAAAGGACACCTGCTGAGGAGTAGGGGAAGGAGGAAGAGAAAGTGGAATCCTCAGCAGGGGTGGCCGGGGTGGGGGGGAATTGGACGGGGGTGGCAGGGGGAGGGATCGAGAGAGGGGTGACAGAACTCTTACCCTCCTTTGACTTTTTCTTCTGCTTCGGAGCTGCTGGGACCGTCGCTGGGGCTTTGGCCACCGACTCCTTGACCGCTTTGGCCTTGGTCGTCTCGGCCTTGGCCGCTGGGGCCTTGGTCGTCGCGTCCTTGACCTTCACAGGCCTGGTCGTCGGGGCCTTGTCCTCCGTAGCTGGGGTCGTCGAAACCACCGATGCCCAGGATCTCTCACGCTTGGGGCAATCCTTGTACAGATGAGCCGCCAGCCCACACAGGTTGCAGGATGTCTTCTTCGGGCAGTCCTTCGAGCTGTGTCCCGTCACTCGACAAATCCTGCAGGCATCCTCCTTGCAGTCCTTCATCTCGTGGCCGTTCTTGCCGCATCTCCTGCAGTTCCGCGGCATGTCCGGGTAATAGATGAGGCCGTAGGAGTTGCCCAGGGAGGATGTCGGGGGCAGGTGCCGAAGTCCGTCTGAGTACGCCAGGTCCCTGTGAAGTCTAACGGTCACCGACCACTTACCTGTCCAGAAGCCGAGTCCATTCAGGATGTGAGAGGGTTCCTTCACAACCAAACAGAAGCGTCTCAGGAAGGTACAGATGTCTTGGCCTGGGGTGTGCGGGTTGCGCATGGAGACCGTGATCCTCCTTTCGTCCCTCTGGATAGGGCAGCTACCTGTAAAGGCAGAGAAAGAATTATCCGGTCCTTTTGCGCTTACCATTTCCCAGAACCTCCTGCAGGTGTTCACAGTGGCGAAGGTGACGAAGAAGATCCCCGTCAAGAAGGTCTGGATGCTGAGGGTGTCCGACCTGGAGAAGCCTCGATCCAGCAGCATCTTCTGGCAGAACACGTCCGAGGACATGTCCGGCACCCTCCCATCCACTTCCTTCAGCTTCAGGGCCACCGTCTGCCGCATCCATGGCTCCAGGGCTGGAGCTTCGTGGCGGGGCTTCTGGGGTCCCTTCTGCTGGCCAGTCGTGGAGGCAGAGTCCTTGGGGTCAGAATCGGCTCCTGGCTGGGCCCTCCTGGCTGTCCCCTGCTCCAGGCTCTTCTTTTCGGCCTTCCTCGCAGCGCTTGCCATGGCTTTCCTCCTGCAGTTACTTCTTGGAGCTGGATCTGGAACTCTTCCCGGAATGGGTGGAGCTATGCAGATTCTTCTCCCGTCGTGTTCTGGACAAATTCCCCGAAAGGTCTTTGTCTCGATGATTTTCTTCCTCGAAGATTCCACAGGACAGCCCGATTCTTCTCCGAGTCTTCGTCTTCTTCTGGATTCTTTAGAGCTTCTTCCTCCCACCGATATCCGCCTTCCTTCTCCGATGTCAGCTGGGCTCCGAAGCTCTTCTCCTTCCGAGTTCGATCGCTCTCGTCAAGTGTAGATCGCAGCTCTTGTGTTCTTAAAAGAACAGATACTACACTTGATCTTAGCCAAAAGGCCGAGAAGCGATAACCAGAATTGGTTTCAAACTACGGAGCCACCCAAGGATCCTGAAAAGTCCATTTGTGGAGATGAGCTCCTGGACTCCCGTTAAGAAGACATGTTGTCAACCTCTAGATCCCTTACATGCCTGCACTTTTCGGCTTGCTGCTACTGCAATCCACGCGTTTTAGATCTGCATAACTCCACCTCTTTAAACACAGCACCTTCACCCCCTGCTGTTCCCACCCGCCTCAACACCGTTGGAAGGGAGGAGAACCAATTAAGGCGGGGGGTGGGGTGGAACGAGCAGCTGTCTACCCTTAGCAGGAGGGCTCCTGATTACATACCTCTCCTGCTGCTGCTGCTGCTGGCTGTCCAGCAGCAGACTGAAGGTGGCTGCTGCTGTGCACAGGTATATAAAGGCTCAGAGCCTATTATGACACGCGCAGCCAGCGTTCCATTGCCACATTCCATCTACTGCAGGCAGGATACCTGGCTGGCTGAATGTCGCTGAGAAGCTCACAGAGACCGCCATAAGCAACAGTTTAACAGAATGCCACAGACTAATCAACCAAACTTTTTGGGTTGGGTTCTCTTTTATAGTCTGCAGGCATTAAATGAAAGAAGTCAGTGTTCCAGCAGAAGGAGACAACGTTTCAGAAAAGGCATTGTAGCAAACCAAAAAAGAAATTTTAAGCGCAGCAGAGTAACCAGCGCACATACCTGTTAGCTCAGGTGAGTTTAAAAGGCTGCTGTTGATAACAAGGGCATTTGCTAAATAGATGGTGCGTGTGCAACAATATACTGAAAGGTCAATTATATTGTGCAGCTTATCTCACCACCTGTAGTTATTTAGGTGAAAGCTCCAAAATGCTTGCCTAATATGTCTGTTTATCCAAAAGGAAGTAAAAAGGGAGAGCTAGAAAGATAGCATTGCATCACATTACATGGCAATGCAATGCACAGTTGCTGAAGTTGAACCAAAATGAGCTTGTAATCTGGCTTCTGCAACTTTGAACATGAAAAATCCAATGAGGAGAAGAAAAGCAAAGCCAAAGAGTCCATCCCAAAATCCGACAAACAAGCAAAATGAACAAAAAACATTGAATTCAATTCTTTCTGATTTTAGAAACTGCATTAAAGAAGGGGTGCACCGGTCCTGGAGATACTGCAATACCAGGTCAATGCGTGGAGTGGACAGAGCAAGCTCTTTTTCCATCTCCCTGTTCTAAAAATCCATTTAATATATGGTCCCCAGATAGGGGACGTATCAGATATTAAACTGATAAGAACAGATACTACACTTGATCTTAGCCAAAAGGCCGAGAAGCGATAACCAGAATTGGTTTCAAACTACGGAGCCACCCAAGGATCCTGAAAAGTCCATTTGTGGAGATGAGCTCCTGGACTCCCGTTAAGAAGACATGTTGTCAACCTCTAGATCCCTTACATGCCTGCACTTTTCGGCTTGCTGCTGCTGCAATCCACGCGTTTTAGATCTGCATAACTCCACCTCTTTAAACACAGCACCTTCACCCCCTGCTGTTCCCACCCGCCTCAACACCGTTGGAAGGGAGGAGAACCAATTAAGGCGGGGGGTGGGGTGGAACGAGCAGCTGTCTACCCTTAGCAGGAGGGCTCCTGATTACATACCTCTCCTGCTGCTGCTGCTGCTGGCTGTCCAGCAGCAGACTGAAGGTGGCTGCTGCTGTGCACAGGTATATAAAGGCTCAGAGCCTATTATGACACGCGCAGCCAGCGTTCCATTGCCACATTCCATCTACTGCAGGCAGGATACCTGGCTGGCTGAATGTCGCTGAGAAGCTCACAGAGACCGCCATAAGCAACACTTTAACAGAATGCCACAGACTAATCAACCAAACTTTTTGGGTTGGGTTCTCTTTTATAGTCTGCAGGCATTAAATGAAAGAAGTCAGTGTTCCAGCAGAAGGAGACAACGTTTCAGAAAAGGCATTGTAGCAAACCAAAAAAGAAATTTTAAGCGCAGCAGAGTAACCAGCGCACATACCTGTTAGCTCAGGTGAGTTTAAAAGGCTGCTGTTGATAACAAGGGCATTTGCTAAATAGATGGTGTGTGTGCAACAATATACTGAAAGGTCAATTATATTGTGCAGCTTATCTCACCACCTGTAGTTATTTAGGTGAAAGCTCCAAAATGCTTGCCTAATATGTCTGTTTATCCAAAAGGAAGTAAAAAGGGAGAGCTAGAAAGATAGCATTGCATCACATTACATGGCAATGCAATGCACAGTTGCTGAAGTTGAACCAAAATGAGCTTGTAATCTGGCTTCTGCAACTTTGAACATGAAAAATCCAATGAGGAGAAGAAAAGCAAAGCCAAAGAGTCCATCCCAAAATCCGACAAACAAGCAAAATGAACAAAAAACATTGAATTCAATTCTTTCTGATTTTAGAAACTGCATTAAAGAAGGGGTGCACCGGTCCTGGAGATACTGCAATACCAGGTCAATGCGTGGAGTGGACAGAGCAAGCTCTTTTTCCATCTCCCTGTTCTAAAAATCCATTTAATATATGGTCCCCAGATAGGGGACGTATCAGATATTAAACTGATAAGAACAGATACTACACTTGATCTTAGCCAAAAGGCCGAGAAGCGATAACCAGAATTGGTTTCAAACTACGGAGCCACCCAAGGATCCTGAAAAGTCCATTTGTGGAGATGAGCTCCTGGACTCCCGTTAAGAAGACATGTTGTCAACCTCTAGATCCCTTACATGCCTGCACTTTTCGGCTTGCTGCTGCTGCAATCCACGCGTTTTAGATCTGCATAACTCCACCTCTTTAAACACAGCACCTTCACCCCCTGCTGTTCCCACCCGCCTCAACACCGTTGGAAGGGAGGAGAACCAATTAAGGCGGGGGGTGGGGTGGAACGAGCAGCTGTCTACCCTTAGCAGGAGGGCTCCTGATTACATACCTCTCCTGCTGCTGCTGCTGCTGCTGGCTGTCCAGCAGCAGACTGAAGGTGGCTGCTGCTGTGCACAGGTATATAAAGGCTCAGAGCCTATTATGACACGCGCAGCCAGCGTTCCATTGCCACATTCCATCTACTGCAGGCAGGATACCTGGCTGGCTGAATGTCGCTGAGAAGCTCACAGAGACCGCCATAAGCAACAGTTTAACAGAATGCCACAGACTAATCAACCAAACTTTTTGGGTTGGGTTCTCTTTTATAGTCTGCAGGCATTAAATGAAAGAAGTCAGTGTTCCAGCAGAAGGAGACAACGTTTCAGAAAAGGCATTGTAGCAAACCAAAAAAGAAATTTTAAGCGCAGCAGAGTAACCAGCGTACATACCTGTTAGCTCAGGTGAGTTTAAAAGGCTGCTGTTGATAACAAGGGCATTTGCTAAATAGATGGTGTGTGTGCAACAATATACTGAAAGGTCAATTATATTGTGCAGCTTATCTCACCACCTGTAGTTATTTAGGTGAAAGCTCCAAAATGCTTGCCTAATATGTCTGTTTATCCAAAAGGAAGTAAAAAGGGAGAGCTAGAAAGATAGCATTGCATCACATTACATGGCAATGCAATGCACAGTTGCTGAAGTTGAACCAAAATGAGCTTGTAATCTGGCTTCTGCAACTTTGAACATGAAAAATCCAATGAGGAGAAGAAAAGCAAAGCCAAAGAGTCCATCCCAAAATCCGACAAACAAGCAAAATGAACAAAAAACATTGAATTCAATTCTTTCTGATTTTAGAAACTGCATTAAAGAAGGGGTGCACCGGTCCTGGAGATACTGCAATACCAGGTCAATGCGTGGAGTGGACAGAGCAAGCTCTTTTTCCATCTCCCTGTTCTAAAAATCCATTTAATATATGGTCCCCAGATAGGGGACGTATCAGATATTAAACTGATAAGAACAGATCAGGTTTCAACATAATTTATTAAGTGCGTAAAAGATGGTTTACAATCAAAAACAACAACACAAACAGTACATTATTAAAACACAGAATTCCACCCATAAAAACCCCATATACGATTAGCATCCCTCCTCCCAATACATTTGACATCCCTCAAGTAATAAATATACATCTGGCTAAAAGCAATTTTAAGACAATCCTTCACAGAAATAGCATCACGTTTAAAAAGTAAAATATTGCGTGCCTTCCAAAGGGCGTCTTTAAAACAGTTAATCATACACCAACATATACAATACTGTTGAGGGGTCGGACATTTAAAAAGGCCATATAAAACATATTCATGGTTAAAATCTCTTAAACCGCAAGTCCATTTTAAAAGAATCCCAACTTTGTGCCAAAGTTCCTGTGCAAATGGGCAATTCCACATAAGGTGCAAGGTGGTTTCGTCATTAACACATGAGTCTCTGGGGCATTTGGCTCTGGCCACCAGGCCTCTCCTGTGTTGAAATTCTCTGGTGGGGAGGCACTGGTGGACCACCATCCATGCGATGTCCTTATGTCCATTTGCTAAAAATTTTCCGAAGACATTCTTCCAAACTTGCTTCGACCTCTCTTCTGAGAAATTTA
This sequence comes from Phyllobates terribilis, assembly GCF_046119375.1. Classification (NCBI taxonomy): domain Eukaryota; kingdom Metazoa; phylum Chordata; class Amphibia; order Anura; family Dendrobatidae; genus Phyllobates; species Phyllobates terribilis. The sequence goes on from NW_027363176.1 coordinate 19,421, forward strand.
CTATGGGGGTCACATCTTCATTCCTCCTCAGAAAAGATAAAAGCTTCTTGCGGTCTTTAAAAATGTCCATATTAAAATCACCAAGGCTATAAAATCGAACAGTCTTTTCTAAGATTGCTTGGTGTTTGGGGGGGCATAGTAAAACAGGGGAATTCAACGACAACTTAAACCATCTTTTAAAAATCATCCCACAAGTATATTTTAAAAAATAACTTAGCGCACTATTACCATTAAAATGTTTGAAACAAAAGCAGAAATAATTTAAATACAAATAAATATGTAAATCGGGGACATCCCTTCCGCCGTTCATTTTATTCTTCCTCATTATTTCTCGCCTTAATTTTTCCATTTTGGAGTTCCATAAAAACATAAAGATCATCCTAGTCATTTTTTTAATTAAAACATCAGAGGGGGGGTACACCATAGCTATATACAGTATGAGGGGTAACAACACTGATTTTATAATTAAAATTTTCCCCTCCATTGTTAGGGACCTCAAACCCCAAAATGATATTTTCTTTGACATTTTTTCTATGACATTCTCCCAGCTTTGAGTTCCCACATTCTCCTCGTTAAAAACAACTCCAAGAATTTTTACATTGTCTCGTTTTATAGTGAGCTGCGGGAGTTGGGCGGTGTCCCAGGATCCCAAAGTCAGACATTCAGATTTATTTAAATTAAGTTTAAACCCGGATGCCTGGGAAAAAAATTCAATGCGCAACACCGCCCTCCGGAGGGAAGCAGGGTCCACGCACACAACTGTCACGTCATCCATGTAGCCAAAGACTCTCACATCACTGCCACCTCCGCCTGGAACAGGAACCCCTCTAATCACTTTGTCTTTCCTTATTGCGCTCAGCAGGGGCTCCATGGCGCAGATGAACAGGATGGGCGACAAGGGGCATCCCTGCTTCACTCCGGACTCAAGGGGAACTCCATCTGTTAAAAAGCCATTAAGAGAAATTTGACTAAAACAATTTTTATATAAAATCTTAATACAATTTAAAAGCATATTAGGGATACCCATTCTTTTTAAAACTCTAAAAAGAAATCTATGAGAGACTCTATCGAAAGCTTTTTCAAAATCTAGGGCTAAAAGAGCTACATTTTGACCCCGGTCTCTGGAATACCAAATTACATCCCTTAATACGTTTAAAACCTCTGAAATACTTCTGCCTGGTACACTACAAACCTGCTCAGGCTGGATTAGTTTGGCAATGACACTCCTGAGCCGGTCTGCAACCACCTTAGCAAGTACCTTGTAATCAACATTTAGGAGAGTTATGGGTCTCCAATTCGCTAGAGTACTGCGGTCACCTTTTTTATATATCAAAGACACCACTCCTCTCCTCCACGAAAATGGCAACTGTTCACAAATAAAAACTTCTTTAAAAAGCATAAAAAGGTCCTCTTTTAAAATGTCCCAAAAAGTAAGATAAAACTCTACAGGTAGTCCGTCACACCCAGGTGCTTTACCCTTAGAGAAACTTTTAAAAACATAAAATAATTCCTCTAAAACAATATCGCGTTCTAAAAACTCCTGGTCTGTAAAATTTAACTTAAAATCGAGATCATTAAGAGCATCAGATAAAAAGGACTCATCTATACACTTTTTACTAAAAAGATGCTTATAAAAGTTAAAAGTAGCATTCAACATTCCCTGCATAGATGTTTCACCCTCTAGATTTGTGATCACTTCTCTTTTATCCATGACTTTTTTGAAGAAGAAGCGAGAGCACTTCTCCCCCTCCTCCAAGTGCTGCACTCTAGAGTTAAAAATAATCTCTTTCCCCTTTGTGTCTATGCAGTTCTGAATTTCAGTTTTTAGGCTAGCAATATCATCTCCCACCTCCACCCCTAGCTCTTTGAATTTAAAAAGTGTTTGCAGTTTGGTGTTAAGATCACTAAAACATCTTTTTTTCTCTCTAGCTTTACGTCTCCCTGCTTTTATAAAAAACATTCTGACTTTTTTTTTCAAATTTTCCCACCAGGTTACCATAGGGGCATCAGAAGGTTTTTGTCGCCGCCAGGCTTGATAGGCTTTACCAAAGTCTTGTCGAATCAGAGGGTCCTCCAGCAGGTAAGTACTTAGACGCCAGAGGCCCCTGTTGACCCTCTGTTCATCCCGGTATTCTAGATGCACCTCCAAGCCCTTATGGTCAGAAAATATATTTGATGTTAAAACACATTTTACAGGGTTAAAATCATCTGATAGGAAAATAAAATCGATCCTGGAGGACACCCCTCTTCCGGACCACGTATAACCAGGGTCCGTCGGCAGGAGTGACCTCCACGCATCGCATAATTTAAAATCAGTTATAAAATCTTTCAATAGATGACATGACTTATCCAATTTGCGTAAAGGGTCACCCCCTGCTCGTTGTTCACTAGCACAAAGACAATTAAAATCACCCCCTACGACCAGGGGAGATGACCCAGTACAGTACAATGGCAATATCCCAAATAAATTAATTCTCTCTTGCTTATCAGGGGGAGCATAAATATTCATTACACGTAGGGTAAAACCATTAAATTTAAAATGCACTAAAACCACTCTGCCTGGTACTATTTCTGTGACAGCATTTATAGTAATATTTCTCCCACGACAGAGGAAGCCCACCCCCGCTGACTTGTTGTCATTGGAGCCAGACCAGATGGAGGGCCCCAGTCTCCAATCTGTCTTGATATCATTATAATTTAGTGCATGTTGTATCCCGCATTCCTGTAATAAACATATGTCAAAGTCAGTGGTTTCTAAATACTTGAATAGAGCAGCCCTACGAACTGGGCTCTTTAATGACCTCACATTCAGTGAGACAAGTCTTATTGTGGGCATTCATAGGTCAGGGTGGTGGATCTTCCATGAGGACACCTGACTCAAAGCCCTGTATATCAAATTGCTCCAGGACATCCGGGGCTAGAAGACCCAAACGACTCGATATTCTGTGAGCCGGCGGTTGCCCCCTCGTAGGTCACGGTTCCCAGCCACATTCCAGGAGACGCTGGGGATTCGACATTCCGTCTCTTTTTCGGGGCAGACTCCACTAGGTCACTGGTGCAGTCCTCCTCTTCCTCCACCTCCTCCAGGGGGGGAGACTGGTCCATCAGGACAAGATCAGCAACACAGATTTCCTGATGTTCGCCACCTAGAAGCAAAGCCCCCTCATCTGGCTGGCTAATCGCCCTGGAAGATCCTGAGGCCATCGCTGCGTGGTCCCCTGTAGCCAACCGCACAGGGGCACCACCCTCCAGCCCAACAGGATCGGTATCGGGAACCATCGATACGGAGGATACCCTCCCAGAAGGAGGACCCCCCCGCTCCGGTCCATGCGAGGTCCGCCCATCGTTAAGGGACTTCGATGCAGGTGCCGCCCCAGAGGGGCCTCCGGCTCCCTGCTCCATCCCAGCCTTCTCGCCCTTCGAACCGCCCTCCGACGCCGGCCTGCCAGTGAAGACCGGTGGGCGCATCGGCTCAGCTTCAGAAGATGCAGCTTCTGCGTAGGTCCTGGTCCTGGTCCTGTTGGGGCATCCTCGGAACATGTGCCCCGCCTCACCGCAGAGATTACATTTCCTCCCAGCGGGACAGTCCTTCATTAAATGTCCGTAACAGCTGCAATTATTGCAGCGGTCTACTTTCCTGCCCGTGCAGGACGTTTGGGTATGACCCATTTGTCCACAGTTCCTGCAACATACTGGCATTCCAGGATAAAATAAGTAGCCTCTGCTCTTACCGATTACGAAGGTTGAGGGAGGGTGTAGCATTCCTCCCACTCCACTAAGGTCCCTCTTTAGACGGGCCATATACCTTCTCTTGCCGCACCAGAAGCCTACCGCGTTCTTCACAGTACCCAGGTATCTCAGATCATCACAATAGCGGGTAAGGTAGGTCGAGATGTCTGCAGCTTCCACAAAGGGGTTCGGGAAATGCACCACGATGGGGATCTCGTCATAAGCATACAAGAGACAAAAGGTTAGTCCATCCAACTCATCTAAGTAGTTTTTCTCGTTTACCTTTTGTACGACTTGCTGACAGCATCCCTGGCTCTTGAAGGTGATGGTGTATGTCCCCTTGTACTCGTTGTCCTGGAAGCAGAATATGTCTTCCCGCCGAAACTCCAGAACTCCAAGAAGAATCCTATGGCAGATGTAGTCCAAATTCTTCTCCATCCTCGATGCTGCTCCAACTTCAATCCTCACGGTGTTCCGCATCCGGGCATCACCCGATGAATATGTGAGCGTTGCCGGCATCCTTCACTCAGGAACGTACCGACTCTTCTCTCTGAAAGGCGCAAGCCTTCATGGGATCCCTTCCCGTTGCTCCCGGACTAATCCTTCCTCCCAATAGCAGCAGGGGGGTTAAGTCCCTCCGAAGAGGAACGATCCCCCCAGGCCGAGAGAAAGGGTACCAAGAGCACCTCACAGGCAAGACCACACAGGTAAACCTGATAGATCGTGCCAAAAGGCCGAGAAGCGATAACCAGAATTGGTTTCAAACTACGGAGCCACCCAAGGATCCTGAAAAGTCCATTTGTGGAGATGAGCTCCTGGACTCCCGTTAAGAAGACATGTTGTCAACCTCTAGATCTGCTGCTGCTGGCTGTCCAGCAGCAGACTGAAGGTGGCTGCTGCTGTGCACGGGTATATAAAGGCTCAGAGCCTATTATGACACGCGCAGCCAGCGTTCCATTGCCACATTCCATCTACTGCAGGCAGGATATCTGGCTGGCTGAATGTCGCTGAGAAGCTCACAGAGACCGCCATAAGCAACAGTTTAACAGAATGCCACAGACTAATCAACCAAACTTTTTGGGTTGGGTTCTCTTTTATAGTCTGCAGGCATTAAATGAAAGAAGTCAGTGTTCCAGCAGAAGGAGACAACGTTTCAGAAAAGGCATTGTAGCAAACCAAAAAAGAAATTTTAAGCGCAGCAGAGTAACCAGCGCACATACCTGTTAGCTCAGGTGAGTTTAAAAGGCTGCTGTTGATAACAAGGGCATTTGCTAAATAGATGGTGTGTGTGCAACAATATACTGAAAGGTCAATTATATTGTGCAGCTTATCTCACCACCTGTAGTTATTTAGGTGAAAGCTCCAAAATGCTTGCCTAATATGTCTGTTTATCCAAAAGGAAGTAAAAAGGGAGAGCTAGAAAGATAGCATTGCATCACATTACATGGCAATGCAATGCACAGTTGCTGAAGTTGAACCAAAATGAGCTTGTAATCTGGCTTCTGCAACTTTGAACATGAAAAATCCAATGAGGAGAAGAAAAGCAAAGCCAAAGAGTCCATCCCAAAATCCGACAAACAAGCAAAATGAACAAAAAACATTGAATTCAATTCTTTCTGATTTTAGAAACTGCATTAAAGAAGGGGTGCACTGGTCCTGGAGATACTGCAATACCAGGTCAATGCGTGGAGTGGACAGAGCAAGCTCTTTTTCCATCTCCCTGTTCTAAAAATCCATTTAATATATGGTCCCCAGATAGGGGACGTATCAGATATTAAACTGATAAGAACAGATACTACACTTGATCTTAGCCAAAAGGCCGAGAAGCGATAACCAGAATTGGTTTCAAACTACGGAGCCACCCAAGGATCCTGAAAAGTCCATTTGTGGAGATGAGCTCCTGGACTCCCGTTAAGAAGACATGTTGTCAACCTCTAGATCCCTTACATGCCTGCACTTTTCGGCTTGCTGCTGCTGCAATCCACGCGTTTTAGATCTGCATAACTCCACCTCTTTAAACACAGCACCTTCACCCCCTGCTGTTCCCACCCGCCTCAACACCGTTGGAAGGGAGGAGAACCAATTAAGGCGGGGGGTGGGGTGGAACGAGCAGCTGTCTACCCTTAGCAGGAGGGCTCCTGATTACATACCTCTCCTGCTGCTGCTGCTGCTGGCTGTCCAGCAGCAGACTGAAGGTGGCTGCTGCTGTGCACAGGTATATAAAGGCTCAGAGCCTATTATGACACGCGCAGCCAGCGTTCCATTGCCACATTCCATCTACTGCAGGCAGGATACCTGGCTGGCTGAATGTCGCTGAGAAGCTCACAGAGACCGCCATAAGCAACAGTTTAACAGAATGCCACAGACTAATCAACCAAACTTTTTGGGTTGGGTTCTCTTTTATAGTCTGCAGGCATTAAATGAAAGAAGTCAGTGTTCCAGCAGAAGGAGACAACGTTTCAGAAAAGGCATTGTAGCAAACCAAAAAAGAAATTTTAAGCGCAGCAGAGTAACCAGCGCACATACCTGTTAGCTCAGGTGAGTTTAAAAGGCTGCTGTTGATAACAAGGGCATTTGCTAAATAGATGGTGTGTGTGCAACAATATACTGAAAGGTCAATTATATTGTGCAGCTTATCTCACCACCTGTAGTTATTTAGGTGAAAGCTCCAAAATGCTTGCCTAATATGTCTGTTTATCCAAAAGGAAGTAAAAAGGGAGAGCTAGAAAGATAGCATTGCATCACATTACATGGCAATGCAATGCACAGTTGCTGAAGTTGAACCAAAATGAGCTTGTAATCTGGCTTCTGCAACTTTGAACATGAAAAATCCAATGAGGAGAAGAAAAGCAAAGCCAAAGAGTCCATCCCAAAATCCGACAAACAAGCAAAATGAACAAAAAACATTGAATTCAATTCTTTCTGATTTTAGAAACTGCATTAAAGAAGGGGTGCACCGGTCCTGGAGATACTGCAATACCAGGTCAATGCGTGGAGTGGACAGAGCAAGCTCTTTTTCCATCTCCCTGTTCTAAAAATCCATTTAATATATGGTCCCCAGATAGGGGACGTATCAGATATTAAACTGATAAGAACAGATACTACACTTGATCTTAGCCAAAAGGCCGAGAAGCGATAACCAGAATTGGTTTCAAACTACGGAGCCACCCAAGGATCCTGAAAAGTCCATTTGTGGAGATGAGCTCCTGGACTCCCGTTAAGAAGACATGTTGTCAACCTCTAGATCCCTTACATGCCTGCACTTTTCGGCTTGCTGCTGCTGCAATCCACGCGTTTTAGATCTGCATAACTCCACCTCTTTAAACACAGCACCTTCACCCCCCGCTGTTCCCACCCGCCTCAACACCGTTGGAAGGGAGGAGAACCAATTAAGGCGGGGGGTGGGGTGGAACGAGCAGCTGTCTACCCTTAGCAGGAGGGCTCCTGATTACATACCTCTCCTGCTGCTGCTGCTGCTGGCTGTCCAGCAGCAGACTGAAGGTGGCTGCTGCTGTGCACAGGTATATAAAGGCTCAGAGCCTATTATGACACGCGCAGCCAGCGTTCCATTGCCACATTCCATCTACTGCAGGCAGGATACCTGGCTGGCTGAATGTCGCTGAGAAGCTCACAGAGACCGCCATAAGCAACAGTTTAACAGAATGCCACAGACTAATCAACCAAACTTTTTGGGTTGGGTTCTCTTTTATAGTCTGCAGGCATTAAATGAAAGAAGTCAGTGTTCCAGCAGAAGGAGACAACGTTTCAGAAAAGGCATTGTAGCAAACCAAAAAAGAAATTTTAAGCGCAGCAGAGTAACCAGCGCACATACCTGTTAGCTCAGGTGAGTTTAAAAGGCTGCTGTTGATAACAAGGGCATTTGCTAAATAGATGGTGTGTGTGCAACAATATACTGAAAGGTCAATTATATTGTGCAGCTTATCTCACCACCTGTAGTTATTTAGGTGAAAGCTCCAAAATGCTTGCCTAATATGTCTGTTTATCCAAAAGGAAGTAAAAAGGGAGAGCTAGAAAGATAGCATTGCATCACATTACATGGCAATGCAATGCACAGTTGCTGAAGTTGAACCAAAATGAGCTTGTAATCTGGCTTCTGCAACTTTGAACATGAAAAATCCAATGAGGAGAAGAAAAGCAAAGCCAAAGAGTCCATCCCAAAATCCGACAAACAAGCAAAATGAACAAAAAACATTGAATTCAATTCTTTCTGATTTTAGAAACTGCATTAAAGAAGGGGTGCACCGGTCCTGGAGATACTGCAATACCAGGTCAATGCGTGGAGTGGACAGAGCAAGCTCTTTTTCCATCTCCCTGTTCTAAAAATCCATTTAATATATGGTCCCCAGATAGGGGACGTATCAGATATTAAACTGATAAGAACAGATACTACACTTGATCTTAGCCAAAAGGCCGAGAAGCGATAACCAGAATTGGTTTCAAACTACGGAGCCACCCAAGGATCCTGAAAAGTCCATTTGTGGAGATGAGCTCCTGGACTCCCGTTAAGAAGACATGTTGTCAACCTCTAGATCCCTTACATGCCTGCACTTTTCGGCTTGCTGCTGCTGCAATCCACGCGTTTTAGATCTGCATAACTCCACCTCTTTAAACACAGCACCTTCACCCCCTGCTGTTCCCACCCGCCTCAACACCGTTGGAAGGGAGGAGAACCAATTAAGGCGGGGGGTGGGGTGGAACGAGCAGCTGTCTACCCTTAGCAGGAGGGCTCCTGATTACATACCTCTCCTGCTGCTGCTGCTGCTGGCTGTCCAGCAGCAGACTGAAGGTGGCTGCTGCTGTGCACAGGTATATAAAGGCTCAGAGCCTATTATGACACGCGCAGCCAGCGTTCCATTGCCACATTCCATCTACTGCAGGCAGGATACCTGGCTGGCTGAATGTCGCTGAGAAGCTCACAGAGACCGCCATAAGCAACAGTTTAACAGAATGCCACAGACTAATCAACCAAACTTTTTGGGTTGGGTTCTCTTTTATAGTCTGCAGGCATTAAATGAAAGAAGTCAGTGTTCCAGCAGAAGGAGACAACGTTTCAGAAAAGGCATTGTAGCAAACCAAAAAAGAAATTTTAAGCGCAGCAGAGTAACCAGCGCACATACCTGTTAGCTCAGGTGAGTTTAAAAGGCTGCTGTTGATAACAAGGGCATTTGCTAAATAGATGGTGTGTGTGCAACAATATACTGAAAGGTCAATTATATTGTGCAGCTTATCTCACCACCTGTAGTTATTTAGGTGAAAGCTCCAAAATGCTTGCCTAATATGTCTGTTTATCCAAAAGGAAGTAAAAAGGGAGAGCTAGAAAGATAGCATTGCATCACATTACATGGCAATGCAATGCACAGTTGCTGAAGTTGAACCAAAATGAGCTTGTAATCTGGCTTCTGCAACTTTGAACATGAAAAATCCAATGAGGAGAAGAAAAGCAAAGCCAAAGAGTCCATCCCAAAATCCGACAAACAAGCAAAATGAACAAAAAACATTGAATTCAATTCTTTCTGATTTTAGAAACTGCATTAAAGAAGGGGTGCACCGGTCCTGGAGATACTGCAATACCAGGTCAATGCGTGGAGTGGACAGAGCAAGCTCTTTTTCCATCTCCCTGTTCTAAAAATCCATTTAATATATGGTCCCCAGATAGGGGACGTATCAGATATTAAACTGATAAGAACAGACACTACACTTGATCTTAGCCAAAGGGCCGAGAAGCGATAACCAGAATTGGTTTCAAACTACGGAGCCACCCAAGGATCCTGAAAAGTCCATTTGTGGAGATGAGCTCCTGGACTCCCGTTAAGAAGACATGTTGTCAACCTCTAGATCCCTTACATGCCTGCACTTTTCGGCTTGCTGCTGCTGCAATCCACGCGTTTTAGATCTGCATAACTCCACCTCTTTAAACACAGCACCTTCACCCCCTGCTGTTCCCACCCGCCTCAACACCGTTGGAAGGGAGGAGAACCAATTAAGGCGGGGGGTGGGGTGGAACGAGCAGCTGTCTACCCTTAGCAGGAGGGCTCCTGATTACATACCTCTCCTGCTGCTGCTGCTGCTGGCTGTCCAGCAGCAGACTGAAGGTGGCTGCTGCTGTGCACAGGTATATAAAGGCTCAGAGCCTATTATGACACGCGCAGCCAGCGTTCCATTGCCACATTCCATCTACTGCAGGCAGGATACCTGGCTGGCTGAATGTCGCTGAGAAGCTCACAGAGACCGCCATAAGCAACAGTTTAACAGAATGCCACAGACTAATCAACCAAACTTTTTGGGTTGGGTTCTCTTTTATAGTCTGCAGGCATTAAATGAAAGAAGTCAGTGTTCCAGCAGAAGGAGACAACGTTTCAGAAAAGGCATTGTAGCAAACCAAAAAAGAAATTTTAAGCGCAGCAGAGTAACCAGCGCACATACCTGTTAGCTCAGGTGAGTTTAAAAGGCTGCTGTTGATAACAAGGGCATTTGCTAAATAGATGGTGTGTGTGCAACAATATACTGAAAGGTCAATTATATTGTGCAGCTTATCTCACCACCTGTAGTTATTTAGGTGAAAGCTCCAAAATGCTTGCCTAATATGTCTGTTTATCCAAAAGGAAGTAAAAAGGGAGAGCTAGAAAGATAGCATTGCATCACATTACATGGCAATGCAATGCACAGTTGCTGAAGTTGAACCAAAATGAGCTTGTAATCTGGCTTCTGCAACTTTGAACATGAAAAATCCAATGAGGAGAAGAAAAGCAAAGCCAAAGAGTCCATCCCAAAATCCGACAAACAAGCAAAATGAACAAAAAACATTGAATTCAATTCTTTCTGATTTTAGAAACTGCATTAAAGAAGGGGTGCACCGGTCCTGGAGATACTGCAATACCAGGTCAATGCGTGGAGTGGACAGAGCAAGCTCTTTTTCCATCTCCCTGTTCTAAAAATCCATTTAATATATGGTCCCCAGATAGGGGACGTATCAGATATTAAACTGATAAGAACAGATACTACACTTGATCTTAGCCAAAAGGCCGAGAAGCGATAACCAGAATTGGTTTCAAACTACGGAGCCACCCAAGGATCCTGAAAAGTCCATTTGTGGAGATGAGCTCCTGGACTCCCGTTAAGAAGACATGTTGTCAACCTCTAGATCCCTTACATGCCTGCACTTTTCGGCTTGCTGCTGCTGCAATCCACGCGTTTTAGATCTGCATAACTCCACCTCTTTAAACACAGCACCTTCACCCCCTGCTGTTCCCACCCGCCTCAACACTGTTGGAAGGGAGGAGAACCAATTAAGGCGGGGGGGTGGGGTGGAACGAGCAGCTGTCTACCCTTAGCAGCAGGGCTCCTGATTACATACCTCTCCTGCTGCTGCTGCTGCTGGCTGTCCAGCAGCAGACTGAAGGTGGCTGCTGCTGTGCACAGGTATATAAAGGCTCAGAGCCTATTATGACACGCGCAGCCAGCGTTCCATTGCCACATTCCATCTACTGCAGGCAGGATACCTGGCTGGCTGAATGTCGCTGAGAAGCTCACAGAGACCGCCATAAGCAACAGTTTAACAGAATGCCACAGACTAATCAACCAAACTTTTTGGGTTGGGTTCTCTTTTATAGTCTGCAGGCATTAAATGAAAGAAGTCAGTGTTCCAGCAGAAGGAGACAACGTTTCAGAAAAGGCATTGTAGCAAACCAAAAAAGAAATTTTAAGCGCAGCAGAGTAACCAGCGCACATACCTGTTAGCTCAGGTGAGTTTAAAAGGCTGCTGTTGATAACAAGGGCATTTGCTAAATAGATGGTGTGTGTGCAACAATATACTGAAAGGTCAATTATATTGTGCAGCTTATCTCACCACCTGTAGTTATTTAGGTGAAAGCTCCAAAATGCTTGCCTAATATGTCTGTTTATCCAAAAGGAAGTAAAAAGGGAGAGCTAGAAAGATAGCATTGCATCACATTACATGGCAATGCAATGCACAGTTGCTGAAGTTGAACCAAAATGAGCTTGTAATCTGGCTTCTGCAACTTTGAACATGAAAAATCCAATGAGGAGAAGAAAAGCAAAGCCAAAGAGTCCATCCCAAAATCCGACAAACAAGCAAAATGAACAAAAAACATTGAATTCAATTCTTTCTGATTTTAGAAACTGCATTAAAGAAGGGGTGCACCGGTCCTGGAGATACTGCAATACCAGGTCAATGCGTGGAGTGGACAGAGCAAGCTCTTTTTCCATCTCCCTGTTCTAAAAATCCATTTAATATATGGTCCCCAGATAGGGGACGTATCAGATATTAAACTGATAAGAACAGATACTACACTTGATCTTAGCCAAAAGGCCGAGAAGCGATAACCAGAATTGGTTTCAAACTACGGAGCCACCCAAGGATCCTGAAAAGTCCATTTGTGGAGATGAGCTCCTGGACTCCCGTTAAGAAGACATGTTGTCAACCTCTAGATCCCTTACATGCCTGCACTTTTCGGCTTGCTGCTGCTGCAATCCACGCGTTTTAGATCTGCATAACTCCACCTCTTTAAACACAGCACCTTCACCCCCTGCTGTTCCCACCCGCCTCAACACCGTTGGAAGGGAGGAGAACCAATTAAGGCGGGGGGTGGGGTGGAACGAGCAGCTGTCTACCCTTAGCAGGAGGGCTCCTGATTACATACCTCTCCTGCTGCTGCTGCTGCTGGCTGTCCAGCAGCAGACTGAAGGTGGCTGCTGCTGTGCACAGGTATATAAAGGCTCAGAGCCTATTATGACACGCGCAGCCAGCGTTCCATTGCCACATTCCATCTACTGCAGGCAGGATACCTGGCTGGCTGAATGTCGCTGAGAAGCTCACAGAGACCGCCATAAGCAACAGTTTAACAGAATGCCACAGACTAATCAACCAAACTTTTTGGGTTGGGTTCTCTTTTATAGTCTGCAGGCATTAAATGAAAGAAGTCAGTGTTCCAGCAGAAGGAGACAACGTTTCAGAAAAGGCATTGTAGCAAACCAAAAAAGAAATTTTAAGCGCAGCAGAGTAACCAGCGCACATACCTGTTAGCTCAGGTGAGTTTAAAAGGCTGCTGTTGATAACAAGGGCATTTGCTAAATAGATGGTGTGTGTGCAACAATATACTGAAAGGTCAATTATATTGTGCAGCTTATCTCACCACCTGTAGTTATTTAGGTGAAAGCTCCAAAATGCTTGCCTAATATGTCTGTTTATCCAAAAGGAAGTAAAAAGGGAGAGCTAGAAAGATAGCATTGCATCACATTACATGGCAATGCAATGCACAGTTGCTGAAGTTGAACCAAAATGAGCTTGTAATCTGGCTTCTGCAACTTTGAACATGAAAAATCCAATGAGGAGAAGAAAAGCAAAGCCAAAGAGTCCATCCCAAAATCCGACAAACAAGCAAAATGAACAAAAAACATTGAATTCAACTCTTTCTGATTTTAGAAACTGCATTAAAGAAGGGGTGCACCGGTCCTGGAGATACTGCAATACCAGGTCAATGCGTGGAGTGGACAGAGCAAGCTCTTTTTCCATCTCCCTGTTCTAAAAATCCATTTAATATATGGTCCCCAGATAGGGGACGTATCAGATATTAAACTGATAAGAACAGATACTACACTTGATCTTAGCCAAAAGGCCGAGAAGCGATAACCAGAATTGGTTTCAAACTACGGAGCCACCCAAGGATCCTGAAAAGTCCATTTGTGGAGATGAGCTCCTGGACTCCCGTTAAGAAGACATGTTGTCAACCTCTAGATCCCTTACATGCCTGCACTTTTCGGCTTGCTGCTGCTGCAATCCACGCGTTTTAGATCTGCATAACTCCACCTCTTTAAACACAGCACCTTCACCCCCTGCTGTTCCCACCCGCCTCAACACCGTTGGAAGGGAGGAGAACCAATTAAGGCGGGGGGTGGGGTGGAACGAGCAGCTGTCTACCCTTAGCAGGAGGGCTCCTGATTACATACCTCTCCTGCTGCTGCTGCTGCTGGCTGTCCAGCAGCAGACTGAAGGTGGCTGCTGCTGTGCACAGGTATATAAAGGCTCAGAGCCTATTATGACACGCGCAGCCAGCGTTCCATTGCCACATTCCATCTACTGCAGGCAGGATACCTGGCTGGCTGAATGTCGCTGAGAAGCTCACAGAGACCGCCATAAGCAACAGTTTAACAGAATGCCACAGACTAATCAACCAAACTTTTTGGGTTGGGTTCTCTTTTATAGTCTGCAGGCATTAAATGAAAGAAGTCAGTGTTCCAGCAGAAGGAGACAACGTTTCAGAAAAGGCATTGTAGCAAACCAAAAAAGAAATTTTAAGCGCAGCAGAGTAACCAGCGCACATACCTGTTAGCTCAGGTGAGTTTAAAAGGCTGCTGTTGATAACAAGGGCATTTGCTAAATAGATGGTGTGTGTGCAACAATATACTGAAAGGTCAATTATATTGTGCAGCTTATCTCACCACCTGTAGTTATTTAGGTGAAAGCTCCAAAATGCTTGCCTAATATGTCTGTTTATCCAAAAGGAAGTAAAAAGGAAGAGCTAGAAAGATAGCATTGCATCACAATACATGGCAATTCAATGCACAGTTGCTGAAGTTGAACCAAAATGAGCTTGTAATCTGGCTTCTGCAACTTTGAACATGAAAAATCCAATGAGGAGAAGAAAAGCAAAGCCAAAGAGTCCATCCCAAAATCCGACAAACAAGCAAAATGAACAAAAAACATTGAATTCAATTCTTTCTGATTTTAGAAACTGCATTAAAGAAGGGGTGCACCGGTCCTGGAGATACTGCAATACCAGGTCAATGCGTGGAGTGGACAGAGCAAGCTCTTTTTCCATCTCCCTGTTCTAAAAATCCATTTAATATATGGTCCCCAGATAGGGGACGTATCAGATATTAAACTGATAAGAACAGATACTACACTTGATCTTAGCCAAAAGGCCGAGAAGCGATAACCAGAATTGGTTTCAAACTACGGAGCCACCCAAGGATCCTGAAAAGTCCATTTGTGGAGATGAGCTCCTGGACTCCCGTTAAGAAGACATGTTGTCAACCTCTAGATCCCTTACATGCCTGCACTTTTCGGCTTGCTGCTGCTGCAATCCACGCGTTTTAGATCTGCATAACTCCACCTCTTTAAACACAGCACCTTCACCCCCTGCTGTTCCCACCCGCCTCAACACCGTTGGAAGGGAGGAGAACCAATTAAGGCGGGGGGTGGGGTGGAACGAGCAGCTGTCTACCCTTAGCAGGAGGGCTCCTGATTACATACCTCTCCTGCTGCTGCTGCTGCTGGCTGTCCAGCAGCAGACTGAAGGTGGCTGCTGCTGTGCACAGGTATATAAAGGCTCAGAGCCTATTATGACACGCGCAGCCAGCGTTCCATTGCCACATTCCATCTACTGCAGGCAGGATACCTGGCTGGCTGAATGTCGCTGAGAAGCTCACAGAGACCGCCATAAGCAACAGTTTAACAGAATGCCACAGACTAATCAACCAAACTTTTTGGGTTGGGTTCTCTTTTATAGTCTGCAGGCATTAAATGAAAGAAGTCAGTGTTCCAGCAGAAGGAGACAACGTTTCAGAAAAGGCATTGTAGCAAACCAAAAAAGAAATTTTAAGCGCAGCAGAGTAACCAGCGCACATACCTGTTAGCTCAGGTGAGTTTAAAAGGCTGCTGTTGATAACAAGGGCATTTGCTAAATAGATGGTGTGTGTGCAACAATATACTGAAAGGTCAATTATATTGTGCAGCTTATCTCACCACCTGTAGTTATTTAGGTGAAAGCTCCAAAATGCTTGCCTAATATGTCTGTTTATCCAAAAGGAAGTAAAAAGGGAGAGCTAGAAAGATAGCATTGCATCACATTACATGGCAATGCAATGCACAGTTGCTGAAGTTGAACCAAAATGAGCTTGTAATCTGGCTTCTGCAACTTTGAACATGAAAAATCCAATGAGGAGAAGAAAAGCAAAGCCAAAGAGTCCATCCCAAAATCCGACAAACAAGCAAAATGAACAAAAAACATTGAATTCAATTCTTTCTGATTTTAGAAACTGCATTAAAGAAGGGGTGCACCGGTCCTGGAGATACTGCAATACCAGGTCAATGCGTGGAGTGGACAGAGCAAGCTCTTTTTCCATCTCCCTGTTCTAAAAATCCATTTAATATATGGTCCCCAGATAGGGGACGTATCAGATACTAAACTGATAAGAACAGATACTACACTTGATCTTAGCCAAAAGGCCGAGAAGCGATAACCAGAATTGGTTTCAAACTACGGAGCCACCCAAGGATCCTGAAAAGTCCATTTGTGGAGATGAGCTCCTGGACTCCCGTTAAGAAGACATGTTGTCAACCTCTAGATCCCTTACATGCCTGCACTTTTCGGCTTGCTGCTGCTGCAATCCACGCGTTTTAGATCTGCATAACTCCACCTCTTTAAACACAGCACCTTCACCCCCTGCTGTTCCCACCCGCCTCAACACTGTTGGAAGGGAGGAGAACCAATTAAGGCGGGGGGGTGGGGTGGAACGAGCAGCTGTCTACCCTTAGCAGCAGGGCTCCTGATTACATACCTCTCCTGCTGCTGCTGCTGCTGGCTGTCCAGCAGCAGACTGAAGGTGGCTGCTGCTGTGCACAGGTATATAAAGGCTCAGAGCCTATTATGACACGCGCAGCCAGCGTTCCATTGCCACATTCCATCTACTGCAGGCAGGATACCTGGCTGGCTGAATGTCGCTGAGAAGCTCACAGAGACCGCCATAAGCAACAGTTTAACAGAATGCCACAGACTAATCAACCAAACTTTTTGGGTTGGGTTCTCTTTTATAGTCTGCAGGCATTAAATGAAAGAAGTCAGTGTTCCAGCAGAAGGAGACAACGTTTCAGAAAAGGCATTGTAGCAAACCAAAAAAGAAATTTTAAGCGCAGCAGAGTAACCAGCGCACATACCTGTTAGCTCAGGTGAGTTTAAAAGGCTGCTGTTGATAACAAGGGCATTTGCTAAATAGATGGTGTGTGTGCAACAATATACTGAAAGGTCAATTATATTGTGCAGCTTATCTCACCACCTGTAGTTATTTAGGTGAAAGCTCCAAAATGCTTGCCTAATATGTCTGTTTATCCAAAAGGAAGTAAAAAGGGAGAGCTAGAAAGATAGCATTGCATCACATTACATGGCAATGCAATGCACAGTTGCTGAAGTTGAACCAAAATGAGCTTGTAATCTGGCTTCTGCAACTTTGAACATGAAAAATCCAATGAGGAGAAGAAAAGCAAAGCCAAAGAGTCCATCCCAAAATCCGACAAACAAGCAAAATGAACAAAAAACATTGAATTCAATTCTTTCTGATTTTAGAAACTGCATTAAAGAAGGGGTGCACCGGTCCTGGAGATACTGCAATACCAGGTCAATGCGTGGAGTGGACAGAGCAAGCTCTTTTTCCATCTCCCTGTTCTAAAAATCCATTTAATATATGGTCCCCAGATAGGGGACGTATCAGATATTAAACTGATAAGAACAGATACTACACTTGATCTTAGCCAAAAGGCCGAGAAGCGATAACCAGAATTGGTTTCAAACTACGGAGCCACCCAAGGATCCTGAAAAGTCCATTTGTGGAGATGAGCTCCTGGACTCCCGTTAAGAAGACATGTTGTCAACCTCTAGATCCCTTACATGCCTGCACTTTTCGGCTTGCTGCTGCTGCAATCCACGCGTTTTAGATCTGCATAACTCCACCTCTTTAAACACAGCACCTTCACCCCCTGCTGTTCCCACCCGCCTCAACACCGTTGGAAGGGAGGAGAACCAATTAAGGCGGGGGGTGGGGTGGAACGAGCAGCTGTCTACCCTTAGCAGGAGGGCTCCTGATTACATACCTCTCCTGCTGCTGCTGCTGCTGGCTGTCCAGCAGCAGACTGAAGGTGGCTGCTGCTGTGCACAGGTATATAAAGGCTCAGAGCCTATTATGACACGCGCAGCCAGCGTTCCATTGCCACATTCCATCTACTGCAGGCAGGATACCTGGCTGGCTGAATGTCGCTGAGAAGCTCACAGAGACCGCCATAAGCAACAGTTTAACAGAATGCCACAGACTAATCAACCAAACTTTTTGGGTTGGGTTCTCTTTTATAGTCTGCAGGCATTAAATGAAAGAAGTCAGTGTTCCAGCAGAAGGAGACAACGTTTCAGAAAAGGCATTGTAGCAAACCAAAAAAGAAATTTTAAGCGCAGCAGAGTAACCAGCGCACATACCTGTTAGCTCAGGTGAGTTTAAAAGGCTGCTGTTGATAACAAGGGCATTTGCTAAATAGATGGTGTGTGTGCAACAATATACTGAAAGGTCAATTATATTGTGCAGCTTATCTCACCACCTGTAGTTATTTAGGTGAAAGCTCCAAAATGCTTGCCTAATATGTCTGTTTATCCAAAAGGAAGTAAAAAGGAAGAGCTAGAAAGATAGCATTGCATCACAATACATGGCAATGCAATGCACAGTTGCTGAAGTTGAACCAAAATGAGCTTGTAATCTGGCTTCTGCAACTTTGAACATGAAAAATCCAATGAGGAGAAGAAAAGCAAAGCCAAAGAGTCCATCCCAAAATCCGACAAACAAGCAAAATGAACAAAAAACATTGAATTCAATTCTTTCTGATTTTAGAAACTGCATTAAAGAAGGGGTGCACCGGTCCTGGAGATACTGCAATACCAGGTCAATGCGTGGAGTGGACAGAGCAAGCTCTTTTTCCATCTCCCTGTTCTAAAAATCCATTTAATATATGGTCCCCAGATAGGGGACGTATCAGATATTAAACTGATAAGAACAGATACTACACTTGATCTTAGCCAAAAGGCCGAGAAGCGATAACCAGAATTGGTTTCAAACTACGGAGCCACCCAAGGATCCTGAAAAGTCCATTTGTGGAGATGAGCTCCTGGACTCCCGTTAAGAAGACATGTTGTCAACCTCTAGATCCTTTACATGCCTGCACTTTTCGGCTTGCTGCTGCTGCAATCCACGCGTTTTAGATCTGCATAACTCCACCTCTTTAAACACAGCACCTTCACCCCCTGCTGTTCCCACCCGCCTCAACACCGTTGGAAGGGAGGAGAACCAATTAAGGCGGGGGGTGGGGTGGAACGAGCAGCTGTCTACCCTTAGCAGGAGGGCTCCTGATTACATACCTCTCCTGCTGCTGCTGCTGCTGGCTGTCCAGCAGCAGACTGAAGGTGGCTGCTGCTGTGCACAGGTATATAAAGGCTCAGAGCCTATTATGACACGCGCAGCCAGCGTTCCATTGCCACATTCCATCTACTGCAGGCAGGATACCTGGCTGGCTGAATGTCGCTGAGAAGCTCACAGAGACCGCCATAAGCAACAGTTTAACAGAATGCCACAGACTAATCAACCAAACTTTTTGGGTTGGGTTCTCTTTTATAGTCTGCAGGCATTAAATGAAAGAAGTCAGTGTTCCAGCAGAAGGAGACAACGTTTCAGAAAAGGCATTGTAGCAAACCAAAAAAGAAATTTTAAGCGCAGCAGAGTAACCAGCGCACATACCTGTTAGCTCAGGTGAGTTTAAAAGGCTGCTGTTGATAACAAGGGCATTTGCTAAATAGATGGTGTGTGTGCAACAATATACTGAAAGGTCAATTATATTGTGCAGCTTATCTCACCACCTGTAGTTATTTAGGTGAAAGCTCCAAAATGCTTGCCTAATATGTCTGTTTATCCAAAAGGAAGTAAAAAGGGAGAGCTAGAAAGATAGCATTGCATCACATTACATGGCAATGCAATGCACAGTTGCTGAAGTTGAACCAAAATGAGCTTGTAATCTGGCTTCTGCAACTTTGAACATGAAAAATCCAATGAGGAGAAGAAAAGCAAAGCCAAAGAGTCCATCCCAAAATCCGACAAACAAGCAAAATGAACAAAAAACATTGAATTCAATTCTTTCTGATTTTAGAAACTGCATTAAAGAAGGGGTGCACCGGTCCTGGAGATACTGCAATACCAGGTCAATGCGTGGAGTGGACAGAGCAAGCTCTTTTTCCATCTCCCTGTTCTAAAAATCCATTTAATATATGGTCCCCAGATAGGGGACGTATCAGATATTAAACTGATAAGAACAGATTTTTTTTTTGTTTTGAAAGCCCGAATTCGTGTACAAAACCCGAGTGCGCTTAAAAAAGTGACAAGTGCCACAAAAAAAGTGCACTAGGATGCTGGTCTTCTTGAAACCCTCTCCAAAAGGAGAAGGGTCCCCCAAACCATTCCCCGTCCCTCCGAGCCAAAAGGCCACAGCGAGGAACAGGGACAAAAAGCCACCTCCAGCCGAAGCCAGAGGCGACCCAATCTTACCCCCAGCACCTGCCCGAGTTCTCACCCGAGCAAGGCACTGGGAGCCAAAGACTGTGCTCCCCTCCCGGAAGAGGGGAGCCAACAACGCTCTCCTCCCGAAAGAGGAGAGCCAGGGGGGTTCAGGGGGGAGCGGAACCTGATGGCCACACACTCCCCCCCTAGACCTGCCAAGAGAGGAACCCGTAAGGGAAACGCATCCCGACAAAATCCTAGTAGGACGTGACACACGTGAATAAGTGGACACACAGTGACAAAGAAATTAAATAAATAGTGAAGGTTTCACAGTATAATACTGCCCGGACCTTCGACCGGGAATTGAAAAATTCCCCATCCTAAGGCCAGAAGGCCCGGAATAAGGGTGTGTGCGAAGAAAGAAAATTTGAAGTGCTTGTGCAAATGTGCCATAAACTCAAGTGGGGTTCCCAATCCCAGTGAGTTAAGGCACCCCAGGGTCACCACTCCTGGGGCACTTCACACTTCGGGCTTTCGATCTTCCCCGGCCCAATGGCGTCGATCCTGGGGGGCCATGCTTTCCACCAGATGACTATATTAGCCACCTGGCGTACTAACAAGCGCCTAAACCCCAGTGTGCATAATGAATCAATCTACTAGGGCGGCCAACATCCAAAACCGCCTTTTCGAAAGATACTACACTTGATCTTAGCCAAAAGGCCGAGAAGCGATAACCAGAATTGGTTTCAAACTACGGAGCCACCCAAGGATCCTGAAAAGTCCATTTGTGGAGATGAGCTCCTGGACTCCCGTTAAGAAGACATGTTGTCAACCTCTAGATCCCTTACATGCCTGCACTTTTCGGCTTGCTGCTGCTGCAATCCACGCGTTTTAGATCTGCATAACTCCACCTCTTTAAACACAGCACCTTCACCCCCTGCTGTTCCCACCCGCCTCAACACCGTTGGAAGGGAGGAGAACCAATTAAGGCGGGGGGTGGGGTGGAACGAGCAGCTGTCTACCCTTAGCAGGAGGGCTCCTGATTACATACCTCTCCTGCTGCTGCTGCTGCTGGCTGTCCAGCAGCAGACTGAAGGTGGCTGCTGCTGTGCACAGGTATATAAAGGCTCAGAGCCTATTATGACACGCGCAGCCAGCGTTCCATTGCCACATTCCATCTACTGCAGGCAGGATACCTGGCTGGCTGAATGTCGCTGAGAAGCTCACAGAGACCGCCATAAGCAACAGTTTAACAGAATGCCACAGACTAATCAACCAAACTTTTTGGGTTGGGTTCTCTTTTATAGTCTGCAGGCATTAAATGAAAGAAGTCAGTGTTCCAGCAGAAGGAGACAACGTTTCAGAAAAGGCATTGTAGCAAACCAAAAAAGAAATTTTAAGCGCAGCAGAGTAACCAGCGCACATACCTGTTAGCTCAGGTGAGTTTAAAAGGCTGCTGTTGATAACAAGGGCATTTGCTAAATAGATGGTGTGTGTGCAACAATATACTGAAAGGTCAATTATATTGTGCAGCTTATCTCACCACCTGTAGTTATTTAGGTGAAAGCTCCAAAATGCTTGCCTAATATGTCTGTTTATCCAAAAGGAAGTAAAAAGGGAGAGCTAGAAAGATAGCATTGCATCACATTACATGGCAATGCAATGCACAGTTGCTGAAGTTGAACCAAAATGAGCTTGTAATCTGGCTTCTGCAACTTTGAACATGAAAAATCCAATGAGGAGAAGAAAAGCAAAGCCAAAGAGTCCATCCCAAAATCCGACAAACAAGCAAAATGAACAAAAAACATTGAATTCAATTCTTTCTGATTTTAGAAACTGCATTAAAGAAGGGGTGCACCGGTCCTGGAGATACTGCAATACCAGGTCAATGCGTGGAGTGGACAGAGCAAGCTCTTTTTCCATCTCCCTGTTCTAAAAATCCATTTAATATATGGTCCCCAGATAGGGGACGTATCAGATATTAAACTGATAAGAACAGATACTACACTTGATCTTAGCCAAAAGGCCGAGAAGCGATAACCAGAATTGGTTTCAAACTACGGAGCCACCCAAGGATCCTGAAAAGTCCATTTGTGGAGATGAGCTCCTGGACTCCCGTTAAGAAGACATGTTGTCAACCTCTAGATCCCTTACATGCCTGCACTTTTCGGCTTGCTGCTGCTGCAATCCACGCGTTTTAGATCTGCATAACTCCACCTCTTTAAACACAGCACCTTCACCCCCTGCTGTTCCCACCCGCCTCAACACCGTTGGAAGGGAGGAGAACCAATTAAGGCGGGGGGTGGGGTGGAACGAGCAGCTGTCTACCCTTAGCAGGAGGGCTCCTGATTACATACCTCTCCTGCTGCTGCTGCTGCTGGCTGTCCAGCAGCAGACTGAAGGTGGCTGCTGCTGTGCACAGGTATATAAAGGCTCAGAGCCTATTATGACACGCGCAGCCAGCGTTCCATTGCCACATTCCATCTACTGCAGGCAGGATACCTGGCTGGCTGAATGTCGCTGAGAAGCTCACAGAGACCGCCATAAGCAACAGTTTAACAGAATGCCACAGACTAATCAACCAAACTTTTTGGGTTGGGTTCTCTTTTATAGTCTGCAGGCATTAAATGAAAGAAGTCAGTGTTCCAGCAGAAGGAGACAACGTTTCAGAAAAGGCATTGTAGCAAACCAAAAAAGAAATTTTAAGCGCAGCAGAGTAACCAGCGCACATACCTGTTAGCTCAGGTGAGTTTAAAAGGCTGCTGTTGATAACAAGGGCATTTGCTAAATAGATGGTGTGTGTGCAACAATATACTGAAAGGTCAATTATATTGTGCAGCTTATCTCACCACCTGTAGTTATTTAGGTGAAAGCTCCAAAATGCTTGCCTAATATGTCTGTTTATCCAAAAGGAAGTAAAAAGGGAGAGCTAGAAAGATAGCATTGCATCACATTACATGGCAATGCAATGCACAGTTGCTGAAGTTGAACCAAAATGAGCTTGTAATCTGGCTTCTGCAACTTTGAACATGAAAAATCCAATGAGGAGAAGAAAAGCAAAGCCAAAGAGTCCATCCCAAAATCCGACAAACAAGCAAAATGAACAAAAAACATTGAATTCAATTCTTTCTGATTTTAGAAACTGCATTAAAGAAGGGGTGCACCGGTCCTGGAGATACTGCAATACCAGGTCAATGCGTGGAGTGGACAGAGCAAGCTCTTTTTCCATCTCCCTGTTCTAAAAATCCATTTAATATATGGTCCCCAGATAGGGGACGTATCAGATATTAAACTGATAAGAACAGATACTACACTTGATCTTAGCCAAAAGGCCGAGAAGCGATAACCAGAATTGGTTTCAAACTACGGAGCCACCCAAGGATCCTGAAAAGTCCATTTGTGGAGATGAGCTCCTGGACTCCCGTTAAGAAGACATGTTGTCAACCTCTAGATCCCTTACATGCCTGCACTTTTCGGCTTGCTGCTGCTGCAATCCACGCGTTTTAGATCTGCATAACTCCACCTCTTTAAACACAGCACCTTCACCCCCTGCTGTTCCCACCCGCCTGAACACCGTTGGAAGGGAGGAGAACCAATTAAGGCGGGGGGTGGGGTGGAACGAGCAGCTGTCTACCCTTAGCAGGAGGGCTCCTGATTACATACCTCTCCTGCTGCTGCTGCTGCTGGCTGTCCAGCAGCAGACTGAAGGTGGCTGCTGCTGTGCACAGGTATATAAAGGCTCAGAGCCTATTATGACACGCGCAGCCAGCGTTCCATTGCCACATTCCATCTACTGCAGGCAGGATACCTGGCTGGCTGAATGTCGCTGAGAAGCTCACAGAGACCGCCATAAGCAACAGTTTAACAGAATGCCACAGACTAATCAACCAAACTTTTTGGGTTGGGTTCTCTTTTATAGTCTGCAGGCAATAAATGAAAGAAGTCAGTGTTCCAGCAGAAGGAGACAACGTTTCAGAAAAGGCATTGTAGCAAACCAAAAAAGAAATTTTAAGCGCAGCAGAGTAACCAGCGCACATACCTGTTAGCTCAGGTGAGTTTAAAAGGCTGCTGTTGATAACAAGGGCATTTGCTAAATAGATGGTGTGTGTGCAACAATATACTGAAAGGTCAATTATATTGTGCAGCTTATCTCACCACCTGTAGTTATTTAGGTGAAAGCTCCAAAATGCTTGCCTAATATGTCTGTTTATCCAAAAGGAAGTAAAAAGGGAGAGCTAGAAAGATAGCATTGCATCACATTACATGGCAATGCAATGCACAGTTGCTGAAGTTGAACCAAAATGACCTTGTAATCTGGCTTCTGCATCTTTGAACATGAAAAATCCAATGAGGAGAAGAAAAGCAAAGCCAAAGAGTCCATCCCAAAATCCGACAAACAAGCAAAATGAACAAAAAACATTGAATTCAATTCTTTCTGATTTTAGAAACTGCATTAAAGAAGGGGTGCACCGGTCCTGGAGATACTGCAATACCAGGTCAATGCGTGGAGTGGACAGAGCAAGCTCTTTTTCCATCTCCCTGTTCTAAAAATCCATTTAATATATGGTCCCCAGATAGGGGACGTATCAGATATTAAACTGATAAGAACAGATACTACACTTGATCTTAGCCAAAAGGCCGAGAAGCGATAACCAGAATTGGTTTCAAACTACGGAGCCACCCAAGGATCCTGAAAAGTCCATTTGTGGAGATGAGCTCCTGGACTCCCGTTAAGAAGACATGTTGTCAACCTCTAGATCCCTTACATGCCTGCACTTTTCGGCTTGCTGCTGCTGCAATCCACGCGTTTTAGATCTGCATAACTCCACCTCTTTAAACACAGCACCTTCACCCCCTGCTGTTCCCACCCGCCTCAACACCGTTGGAAGGGAGGAGAACCAATTAAGGCGGGGGGTGGGGTGGAATGAGCAGCTGTCTACCCTTAGCAGGAGGGCTCCTGATTACATACCTCTCCTGCTGCTGCTGCTGCTGGCTGTCCAGCAGCAGACTGAAGGTGGCTGCTGCTGTGCACAGGTATATAAAGGCTCAGAGCCTATTATGACACGCGCAGCCAGCGTTCCATTGCCACATTCCATCTACTGCAGGCAGGATACCTGGCTGGCTGAATGTCGCTGAGAAGCTCACAGAGACCGCCATAAGCAACAGTTTAACAGAATGCCACAGACTAATCAACCAAACTTTTTGGGTTGGGTTCTCTTTTATAGTCTGCAGGCATTAAATGAAAGAAGTCAGTGTTCCAGCAGAAGGAGACAACGTTTCAGAAAAGGCATTGTAGCAAACCAAAAAAGAAATTTTAAGCGCAGCAGAGTAACCAGCGCACATACCTGTTAGCTCAGGTGAGTTTAAAAGGCTGCTGTTGATAACAAGGGCATTTGCTAAATAGATGGTGTGTGTGCAACAATATACTGAAAGGTCAATTATATTGTGCAGCTTATCTCACCACCTGTAGTTATTTAGGTGAAAGCTCCAAAATGCTTGCCTAATATGTCTGTTTATCCAAAAGGAAGTAAAAAGGGAGAGCTAGAAAGATAGCATTGCATCACATTACATGGCAATGCAATGCACAGTTGCTGAAGTTGAACCAAAATGAGCTTGTAATCTGGCTTCTGCAACTTTGAACATGAAAAATCCAATGAGGAGAAGAAAAGCAAAGCCAA
Organism: Phyllobates terribilis; assembly: GCF_046119375.1. NCBI lineage: Eukaryota > Metazoa > Chordata > Amphibia > Anura > Dendrobatidae > Phyllobates > Phyllobates terribilis. Next base: position 45,169 of record NW_027363176.1, read on the forward strand.
AGAGTCCATCCCAAAATCCGACAAACAAGCAAAATGAACAAAAAACATTGAATTCAATTCTTTCTGATTTTAGAAACTGCATTAAAGAAGGGGTGCACCGGTCCTGGAGATACTGCAATACCAGGTCAATGCGTGGAGTGGACAGAGCAAGCTCTTTTTCCATCTCCCTGTTCTAAAAATCCATTTAATATATGGTCCCCAGATAGGGGACGTATCAGATATTAAACTGATAAGAACAGATACTACACTTGATCTTAGCCAAAAGGCCGAGAAGCGATAACCAGAATTGGTTTCAAACTACGGAGCCACCCAAGGATCCTGAAAAGTCCATTTGTGGAGATGAGCTCCTGGACTCCCGTTAAGAAGACATGTTGTCAACCTCTCGATCCCTTACATGCCTGCACTTTTCGGCTTGCTGCTGCTGCAATCCACGCGTTTTAGATCTGCATAACTCCACCTCTTTAAACACAGCACCTTCACCCCCTGCTGTTCCCACCCGCCTCAACACCGTTGGAAGGGAGGAGAACCAATTAAGGCGGGGGGTGGGGTGGAACGAGCAGCTGTCTACCCTTAGCAGGAGGGCTCCTGATTACATACCTCTCCTGCTGCTGCTGCTGCTGGCTGTCCAGCAGCAGACTGAAGGTGGCTGCTGCTGTGCACAGGTATATAAAGGCTCAGAGCCTATTATGACACGCGCAGCCAGCGTTCCATTGCCACATTCCATCTACTGCAGGCAGGATACCTGGCTGGCTGAATGTCGCTTTGAAGCTCACAGAGACCGCCATAAGCAACAGTTTAACAGAATGCCACAGACTAATCAACCAAACTTTTTGGGTTGGGTTCTCTTTTATAGTCTGCAGGCATTAAATGAAAGAAGTCAGTGTTCCAGCAGAAGGAGACAACGTTTCAGAAAAGGCATTGTAGCAAACCAAAAAAGAAATTTTAAGCGCAGCAGAGTAACCAGCGCACATACCTGTTAGCTCAGGTGAGTTTAAAAGGCTGCTGTTGATAACAAGGGCATTTGCTAAATAGATGGTGTGTGTGCAACAATATACTGAAAGGTCAATTATATTGTGCAGCTTATCTCACCACCTGTAGTTATTTAGGTGAAAGCTCCAAAATGCTTGCCTAATATGTCTGTTTATCCAAAAGGAAGTAAAAAGGGAGAGCTAGAAAGATAGCATTGCATCACATTACATGGCAATGCAATGCACAGTTGCTGAAGTTGAACCAAAATGAGCTTGTAATCTGGCTTCTGCAACTTTGAACATGAAAAATCCAATGAGGAGAAGAAAAGCAAAGCCAAAGAGTCCATCCCAAAATCCGACAAACAAGCAAAATGAACAAAAAACATTGAATTCAATTCTTTCTGATTTTAGAAACTGCATTAAAGAAGGGGTGCACCGGTCCTGGAGATACTGCAATACCAGGTCAATGCGTGGAGTGGACAGAGCAAGCTCTTTTTCCATCTCCCTGTTCTAAAAATCCATTTAATATATGGTCCCCAGATAGGGGACGTATCAGATATTAAACTGATAAGAACAGATTTTTTTTTTTTTTTTTTTTTTTTTTTTCCCTCAGATGGGGAAATCCACGGTCTATAGTCACGACCAAAGGAACTTCCTTCCAAACAGCTGCATCATCTCAACGACACAAATGCTGCTCCCATCATCACCGGAAAAATTTTTATTTCTTCTTTTTAAACCTTACACAGAAAACAAGATCAAGAAGTATTTACAAAATATCTCCACTTTTTAACTTTCCATATTCCCTCCGCATCCACTTCCCCTCTCCTCTTTTTGTCCCATAAGAAACACACATACATCTTCCCCATAATCACCTTCACACTATCCTTTACAGCAATTTCCTTCCTTTTAAACACATACACATTCCTCACATCCCATAACACTTCCTTTATACACGCAAGCATCAACCACAAGACTCTTTCCTTCGTCCCATCACATATTCCCAAACCAAACATAAACAACTCAAAGGACAACAAATTCACACCACACAATTCTTTACACAAAGGCCCCATTCTCCCAATCACATCTCTAGCATACTGGCAATTCCAAAAAACATGCAACACACTTTCCCTTCCACCACAGCCATTTCTTGGACACGTTTCACTCCTCACTAAACCTCTATTCCTCTGAAACTCTCCTACTGGCAACACTCCATGCAAAGACTGCCACACAACCTCACTCTGCTTATTTGTCATACCACCCATCCGCACCTTCTTCCATACTTTTTGCACATCACACCCTCTCACCAAATTTATTCCACTCTCCATTTCTCTACACTCAATCATCCTGTACACAGCCTTCTTATTTCCCAACAACCTCACATCCACATCACACAACTCATACTTCACCAAAAACTTATAAACCCACACATACCACACGGGCACCTCAAAAGCAACCGGACACCGCAAATCCCTCTCTCTCCACTTCAAACGAAAAGAATAAGCCCCAAATAAATATCCACACATACATGAAAACTTTCCATCGCCCATAATCACTTTCAGCACAAACACCACAATATTCACACCCAAAAAAACTTCTAAATTTGGAAAACCCAAACCACCTTTCTCCATACGCTTCACCAACACTTCCCTCCGCGCCCTCTCCATTTTAGAATTCCACAAAAAAACAAACAAAATCCTATTCAATCCTCTCAAAACCATATAACCTGGTGGAAACACAACTGCAACATATAAAAAAATAGGCAACACCACGCTTTTAATGACTAAGATTTTTCCAAAGAAAGTAAGGCTTCTCAACTTCCAAAAACATAACTTCTTTTCAACCTTCTCTTTCGCGTCATCCCAACTTTCTTTCCCATCCAATCTTTCTGAAAACTTCACTCCCAAAACCTTAATGGGCCCATTCACTACGTTCACACCTACATCTCTACTCAAAATACCACTTCCAAAAACCTTACACTCACTCTTTTCCCAATTCACTTTAAATGCAGACGCACCACAAAAGATAGACACTAACAACTTCACCCGCCTCACCGAACATTCAGAATCACATAATACACACACGTCATCCATATAACCACTCACCTTCCACTCTCTTCCTCCACCTCCCGGCACTTGCACACCTCGAACCACTTTATCCTTCCTCAACATACACAACAAAGGTTCAATTGCACAAATAAAAGCCACAGGGGATAACGGACACCCCTGCCTCACGCCCGAATGCACATTCACTCTCCTACCGACATAACCGTTCATTAAAACACAACTATAAATATCTGTATATAGACTTCTCACTCTCCCAACAAAATCAGCAGGAAAACCCATTCTCAGCAACACTCTAAACAAAAAACCATGCGACAACCTATCATACGCCTTTTCAAAATCCAGGCTCAACAAAAACACACTCTTCTTCCGGCTCATACAATCCCATAGACAATCTCTCAATATACACACACACTCGTGAATCCGTCTCCCAGGTACTGCACAACACTGCTCATCCCCAATCACACTCTCTATCACATCACGCATCCTATTTGCCATTAATTTTGCGTAGATCTTATAATCACAGTTCAATAATGTTATTGGCCTCCAGTTTTTCAGACTCTTCAAATCACCCTTTTTCGGAATCAATACAACCATACCTGCACGCATACTACCTGCCACCTCCATATTTTCCCACATATACTTACAAAAATCCACAAAATCACTCCCAATCACATCCCACATCATGCGGTAAAATTCTACTGGAAGACCATCCCCCCCCGGCGTCTTATTCAAAGCCATACTACACATAACCTTCCATACTTCATCACTTGTCACAGCATCCATCACCCTCTCTCTTTCCGCCTCATTCAATTTACTCTCTAACGTACTCAAAACATCATTCTCCAAACACTCATCCCTCCACTTTACAGCATACAAATCCTCATAAAACTTTGCCACTTCCTCACACATATCCTCTCCACTCACCTCGCTTCCATCTGCTCCATTCAACACACACATATTTTGCTTTTTCCCAAAAACCTTCTTGAAAAAAAAACGTGAACATTTTTCATCATACTCCAAATTATCAACTTTTGCTCTAAAGACAATACTCCTCCCTTTTTCCAACAAGAACTCATGAACCTCCTTTTTCACTTGTAAAATATCCTCCTCCACCTCCATCCCTCCCTCCCTCAATTTATACAAGAAACTTAAACGTGCATTTAAACTCACAAAATGTCTCCTCTTGACTGCTGCCATCTTATAACCCAAATTTTTGAAAAAATTTTTTGTCTGTTTTTTAACCCAATCCCACCACCCACAAACATTCCCAAAACCATTTTTACACTCACACCACTCCTCATACCGTCTTGCATATTCCTTTCTTACTTCCTCATACTCCAATAACTTAACATTCAACTTCCACAAACCTTTCCCAAACACCCCATTCACATTCACATCCAACTCACACGACATGCACACATGATCTGAAAACAAAACATTCTCCTGCTTATAGTCAACAGGAATCATATTTTTTGAAATAAAACAGTAATCCAATCTAGATTGTATTCTTCCACTTTCGGAAAAGAAGGTATTTAACAAAGGCCTCACTTTACATACACTTTGCATATCATGCAAATCAAAATCACTAACCAACTCTAACAAAGTTTTCCCAGACACATCCACATTCACTCTCCCCACATCACAATTCATATCACCCACAATCACCACAGGCATTCTTCCCGGAACAAAAAGTTTAATTTTTTCAAATAACTTTTTCCGGTCATTTTTCTCCACCGGCGCATAAACATTAATAACACAAAATTTAACATTTTTATACTCAAAATTTGCTAAAATGCACCTCCCCACATCAATCACCACATAATCACTCAAAACCACCTCCCTCCCTTTAACTAAAATCCCCACACCATCATTTTTATTACATGCACTCCCCGACCACACAGATGCTCCATGAGACCATTCATCTCCTCTCACCCCATCCACCACTCCACACTCTTGCAAACAAAAAATCGATGCATTCTTCATAGCCAAAAAATCAAAAATTGCAGCCCTCCTGGCCTTATTTTTAAACACTCTCACATTTTGTGAAATTATAGTAAAACCCATTTTTTCCTTTTTTAAACCTCCTAAAAAAAAACGAAAACAGAAAAGTTACAAAAACACTACAAAAACTCCACTCACAAGAAAAAGCCTTTGACTTAAGTCAAAGCTTATAATAGGCATTATCACGCATATTGCAAGGCAACCTTAACCAGCACCCCCACTATCTTCTTCCACCATCTGAACCGATCAACTCGTTTCCGAGCCGCTAGCAGCATCACCATCACCCCACCTTGCTTTCTTGGCACCCACTTTTCGCTGCGGTGCCTTGATATCTTCTTCATCATTTGCCCCACCACCCTCCCTGTGACACTTTCTACTCCCCCCACCCTCATCGGAGAAGTACTCCTCAATATTCTCAGGATCTGAAGGGTGTGATGACCCTTCCCCAGTTTCCATACAATCTGCAGCATCTACAGCGTCCTGAAAGTCCAACGTATCCGGACACCTTCCTTCTCCCGCTGCATTCATCTGCCCCTCCATTCTCCTCAATTCTTTCACAAGCTCCTTCTCCATTTTAGGTGCCTTTTTCTCCTTCTGGTAAGCAGGCCTCAGACTCACAGTTTCAGGGGCAGACCTTTCACTCCGCCTCCTCTGCTCTCTCTCCATTCTAGCAGTTTCTCTTTCTATCTGCTGCAAAACCCTCCTCTCCTCCTCCTCCTTCTTCCTCTCCTTATCAGTTTTCCTGGGCACACCCTGCGGGCAATCTTTAAACATGTGCTCACCACTTCCACACATGTCACAAGCCTTGGGCTTCGGGCACGCACTTGCCACATGCCCCTCCTCTTTGCAGTTACGGCAACATTGCCCTTTCTTACATGCATCCTGCACATGTCCAAAGCAGTAACATTTCCTGCAATACATAGGCTGCCCTACATAGTAAAGGAAGCCCCTATGTCCCGCCACAGAAAAATTCGCAGGAGGATGTCTAAAGCCTCCCACACTTCCAGGATCCTTCTTCAGTTTCACCCGAAACTTGTATTTGCAGTTGAAAATACCTAAAGAATTAAACTGCTTTTCCCCTTTACGCACATAATCACAGTACCGTGCAAGGAAGCCTTCAAGCAATGCTGGCTCAGTAAAAGGGTTATAAACTGTTACCCACACAATCTTTTCTTGAAGTCCAAACAAGGGTTCAAACCACACCCCTTCCAAAAAAGGATCATCAGTGTGACTCCGAAGCCACTCAAACACATCAAGGCAGGTATTTTCTTCTACAAAAGTCACGTCATATGTACCTGATTTAGGAAACTCGTTGACGCTGTAGAAGTCGCCTCGTTTTGCTCCAGCTTTTCCTTCCAAAAGTTTCTCCACGATGAAGGACACATTATTCCTCTCGGAAACTGATGGATCCACTCCAATTCGGATAGTATTCTTCACGAAGTTCATCTTCAAAACCTGTCGGTATATTACCACAGAAAATCGCCAAATCCTTTCGCAAAAAGGCCTGGATTCCTCCAGAGAACTCGCACCTATCAGGCTGCAACCAAATGGTCTTAGCCAAAAGGCCGAGAAGCGATAACCAGAATTGGTTTCAAACTACGGAGCCACCCAAGGATCCTGAAAAGTCCATTTGTGGAGATGAGCTCCTGGACTCCCGTTAAGAAGACATGTTGTCAACCTCTAGATCCCTTACATGCCTGCACTTTTCGGCTTGCTGCTGCTGCAATCCACGCGTTTTAGATCTGCATAACTCCACCTCTTTAAACACAGCACCTTCACCCCCTGCTGTTCCCACCCACCTCAACACCGTTGGAAGGGAGGAGAACCAATTAAGGCGGGGGGTGGGGTGGAACGAGCAGCTGTCTACCCTTAGCAGGAGGGCTCCTGATTACATACCTCTCCTGCTGCTGCTGCTGCTGGCTGTCCAGCAGCAGACTGAAGGTGGCTGCTGCTGTGCACAGGTATATAAAGGCTCAGAGCCTATTATGACACGCGCAGCCAGCGTTCCATTGCCACATTCCATCTACTGCAGGCAGGATACCTGGCTGGCTGAATGTCGCTGAGAAGCTCACAGAGACCGCCATAAGCAACAGTTTAACAGAATGCCACAGACTAATCAACCAAACTTTTTGGGTTGGGTTCTCTTTTATAGTCTGCAGGCATTAAATGAAAGAAGTCAGTGTTCCAGCAGAAGGAGACAACGTTTCAGAAAAGGCATTGTAGCAAACCAAAAAAGAAATTTTAAGCGCAGCAGAGTAACCAGCGCACATACCTGTTAGCTCAGGTGAGTTTAAAAGGCTGCTGTTGATAACAAGGGCATTTGCTAAATAGATGGTGTGTGTGCAACAATATACTGAAAGGTCAATTATATTGTGCAGCTTATCTCACCACCTGTAGTTATTTAGGTGAAAGCTCCAAAATGCTTGCCTAATATGTCTGTTTATCCAAAAGGAAGTAAAAAGGGAGAGCTAGAAAGATAGCATTGCATCACATTACATGGCAATGCAATGCACAGTTGCTGAAGTTGAACCAAAATGAGCTTGTAATCTGGCTTCTGCAACTTTGAACATGAAAAATCCAATGAGGAGAAGAAAAGCAAAGCCAAAGAGTCCATCCCAAAATCCGACAAACAAGCAAAATGAACAAAAAACATTGAATTCAATTCTTTCTGATTTTAGAAACTGCATTAAAGAAGGGGTGCACCGGTCCTGGAGATACTGCAATACCAGGTCAATGCGTGGAGTGGACAGAGCAAGCTCTTTTTCCATCTCCCTGTTCTAAAAATCCATTTATTATATGGTCCCCAGATAGGGGACGTATCAGATATTAAACTGATAAGAACAGATACTACACTTGATCTTAGCCAAAAGGCCGAGAAGCGATAACCAGAATTGGTTTCAAACTACGGAGCCACCCAAGGATCCTGAAAAGTCCATTTGTGGAGATGAGCTCCTGGACTCCCGTTAAGAAGACATGTTGTCAACCTCTAGATCCCTTACATGCCTGCACTTTTCGGCTTGCTGCTGCTGCAATCCACGCGTTTTAGATCTGCATAACTCCACCTCTTTAAACACAGCACCTTCACCCCCTGCTGTTCCCACCCGCCTCAACACCGTTGGAAGGGAGGAGAACCAATTAAGGCGGGGGGTGGGGTGGAACGAGCAGCTGTCTACCCTTAGCAGGAGGGCTCCTGATTACATACCTCTCCTGCTGCTGCTGCTGCTGGCTGTCCAGCAGCAGACTGAAGGTGGCTGCTGCTGTGCACAGATATATGAAGGCTCAGAGCCTATTATGACACGCGCAGCCAGCGTTCCATTGCCACATTCCATCTACTGCAGGCAGGATACCTGGCTGGCTGAATGTCGCTGAGAAGCTCACAGAGACCGCCATAAGCAACAGTTTAACAGAATGCCACAGACTAATCAACCAAACTTTTTGGGTTGGGTTCTCTTTTATAGTCTGCAGGCATTAAATGAAAGAAGTCAGTGTTCCAGCAGAAGGAGACAACGTTTCAGAAAAGGCATTGTAGCAAACCAAAAAAGAAATTTTAAGCGCAGCAGAGTAACCAGCGCACATACCTGTTAGCTCAGGTGAGTTTAAAAGGCTGCTGTTGATAACAAGGGCATTTGCTAAATAGATGGTGTGTGTGCAACAATATACTGAAAGGTCAATTATATTGTGCAGCTTATCTCACCACCTGTAGTTATTTAGGTGAAAGCTCCAAAATGCTTGCCTAATATGTCTGTTTATCCAAAAGGAAGTAAAAAGGGAGAGCTAGAAAGATAGCATTGCATCACATTACATGGCAATGCAATGCACAGTTGCTGAAGTTGAACCAAAATGAGCTTGTAATCTGGCTTCTGCAACTTTGAACATGAAAAATCCAATGAGGAGAAGAAAAGCAAAGCCAAAGAGTCCATCCCAAAATCCGACAAACAAGCAAAATGAACAAAAAACATTGAATTCAATTCTTTCTAATTTTAGAAACTGCATTAAAGAAGGGGTGCACCGGTCCTGGAGATACTGCAATACCAGGTCAATGCGTGGAGTGGACAGAGCAAGCTCTTTTTCCATCTCCCTGTTCTAAAAATCCATTTAATATATGGTCCCCAGATAGGGGACGTATCAGATATTAAACTGATAAGAACAGATACTACACTTGATCTTAGCCAAAAGGCCGAGAAGCGATAACCAGAATTGGTTTCAAACTACGGAGCCACCCAAGGATCCTGAAAAGTCCATTTGTGGAGATGAGCTCCTGGACTCCCGTTAAGAAGACATGTTGTCAACCTCTAGATCCCTTACATGCCTGCACTTTTCGGCTTGCTGCTGCTGCAATCCACGCGTTTTAGATCTGCATAACTCCACCTCTTTAAACACAGCACCTTCACCCCCTGCTGTTCCCACCCGCCTCAACACCGTTGGAAGGGAGGAGAACCAATTAAGGCGGGGGGTGGGGTGGAACGAGCAGCTGTCTACCCTTAGCAGGAGGGCTCCTGATTACATACCTCTCCTGCTGCTGCTGCTGCTGGCTGTCCAGCAGCAGACTGAAGGTGGCTGCTGCTGTGCACAGGTATATAAAGGCTCAGAGCCTATTATGACACGCGCAGCCAGCGTTCCATTGCCACATTCCATCTACTGCAGGCAGGATACCTGGCTGGCTGAATGTCGCTGAGAAGCTCACAGAGACCGCCATAAGCAACAGTTTAACAGAATGCCACAGACTAATCAACCAAACTTTTTGGATTGGGTTCTCTTTTATAGTCTGCAGGCATTAAATGAAAGAAGTCAGTGTTCCAGCAGAAGGAGACAACGTTTCAGAAAAGGCATTGTAGCAAACCAAAAAAGAAATTTTAAGCGCAGCAGAGTAACCAGCGCACATACCTGTTAGCTCAGGTGAGTTTAAAAGGCTGCTGTTGATAACAAGGGCATTTGCTAAATAGATGGTGTGTGTGCAACAATATACTGAAAGGTCAATTATATTGTGCAGCTTATCTCACCACCTGTAGATATTTAGGTGAAAGCTCCAAAATGCTTGCCTAATATGTCTGTTTATCCAAAAGGAAGTAAAAAGGGAGAGCTAGAAAGATAGCATTGCATCACATTACATGGCAATGCAATGCACAGTTGCTGAAGTTGAACCAAAATAAGCTTGTAATCTGGCTTCTGCAACTTTGAACATGAAAAATCCAATGAGGAGAAGAAAAGCAAAGCCAAAGAGTCCATCCCAAAATCCGACAAACAAGCAAAATGAACAAAAAACATTGAATTCAATTCTTTCTGATTTTAGAAACTGCATTAAAGAAGGGGTGCACCGGTCCTGGAGATACTGCAATACCAGGTCAATGCGTGGAGTGGACAGAGCAAGCTCTTTTTCCATCTCCCTGTTCTAAAAATCCATTTAATATATGGTCCCCAGATAGGGGACGTATCAGATATTAAACTGATAAGAACAGATTTTTTTTTGGTTGAATATATCTTTTATTAGCACAAAAAATAAGTTAACAGACAGTGTACAGTGCCGCAGCCCAGTACACACAGAATTCTACATCATATTTACATAGCATGAGGATACGACGCACTAACTAGACACATCACACCCCTATGCTACACAAAACACTCAATCTGAAAGAAAAAGCATGTCAATCAATACAGTACAACGAACCGTGATAAGGGATGGGGATTGGGAAAAAGGGGATGGGGAGGGGAAAATCACAGGCCCGAAGCTTTATTGAAAGACAAGACACATAAGGGGAGAGGGGGAGGAGGGGTTTAGTCCTCATCCTCGTCCTCCGGACCGTCCACGATGGAATAGTCTCTGAGCAGGCTGTGGATCAGCCTGCGGCAGTCCTGGATGGACATCCTCTCCCTCCTCAAGATGAGCCGGTTCCTGGCGACCCAAACGGCATCCTTGAAGCAGTTCATAAGGCGCCAAGCCTCCTGGATGGCTCCGACGGTATGAACCCCAGGGAAGAGTCCGTAAAGCACAGAATGGTGCGATAGGCTCGCCCTGGGGACAGAGTTCCTCAGGTCGTCCTCAAGGGCAGTCAACAGGCGCTGTGCAAATCCGCAGTCCCAAAAAGTGTGCAAAGATGTTTCCTCCACGAAGGGGCACCTTGGGCAGTACCGGGTCTTGCACAGGTTCCGGGCATGCATGAATGACCGGACGGGCAGTCCGCCCTGAATCGCCATCCACGACAAGTCCTTGTGCCCGTTGGTCAGCCTGTCAGACGACACATTTGTCCACACAGTCTCCAGCGTGTCCTGGTGAAGTCCTGTGATGTTCTCCACGTCATCCTTGGCTCTGATGAGCTTGTGGATAGTTTTGGGCTTCCACAAGTCGGGCTTGAGTCCCTCCAGTTGATGTTCCCCCACAAATCGAACGACGTCTCCGTAGAACCATGACGTCGTCCAGTTGTAGGGGAAGGAGCTGTCCCACTTGTCCCAGCCGAGTCGCCTCCAAAGAGGAAGCAGGAAGAAGCGAGACATGGACCTGCCCGCGGAGCCACTACACTTGATCTTAGCCAAAAGGCCGAGAAGCGATAACCAGAATTGGTTTCAAACTACGGAGCCACCCAAGGATCCTGAAAAGTCCATTTGTGGAGATGAGCTCCTGGACTCCCGTTAAGAAGACATGTTGTCAACCTCTAGATCCCTTACATGCCTGCACTTTTCGGCTTGCTGCTGCTGCAATCCACGCGTTTTAGATCTGCATAACTCCACCTCTTTAAACACAGCACCTTCACCCCCTGCTGTTCCCACCCGCCTCAACACCGTTGGAAGGGAGGAGAACCAATTAAGGCGGGGGGTGGGGTGGAACGAGCAGCTGTCTACCCTTAGCAGGAGGGCTCCTGATTACATACCTCTCCTGCTGCTGCTGCTGCTGGCTGTCCAGCAGCAGACTGAAGGTGGCTGCTGCTGTGCACAGGTATATAAAGGCTCAGAGCCTATTATGACACGCGCAGCCAGCGTTCCATTGCCACATTCCATCTACTGCAGGCAGGATACCTGGCTGGCTGAATGTCGCTGAGAAGCTCACAGAGACCGCCATAAGCAACAGTTTAACAGAATGCCACAGACTAATCAACCAAACTTTTTGGATTGGGTTCTCTTTTATAGTCTGCAGGCATTAAATGAAAGAAGTCAGTGTTCCAGCAGAAGGAGACAACGTTTCAGAAAAGGCATTGTAGCAAACCAAAAAAGAAATTTTAAGCGCAGCAGAGTAACCAGCGCACATACCTGTTAGCTCAGGTGAGTTTAAAAGGCTGCTGTTGATAACAAGGGCATTTGCTAAATAGATGGTGTGTGTGCAACAATATACTGAAAGGTCAATTATATTGTGCAGCTTATCTCACCACCTGTAGATATTTAGGTGAAAGCTCCAAAATGCTTGCCTAATATGTCTGTTTATCCAAAAGGAAGTAAAAAGGGAGAGCTAGAAAGATAGCATTGCATCACATTACATGGCAATGCAATGCACAGTTGCTGAAGTTGAACCAAAATAAGCTTGTAATCTGGCTTCTGCAACTTTGAACATGAAAAATCCAATGAGGAGAAGAAAAGCAAAGCCAAAGAGTCCATCCCAAAATCCGACAAACAAGCAAAATGAACAAAAAACATTGAATTCAATTCTTTCTGATTTTAGAAACTGCATTAAAGAAGGGGTGCACCGGTCCTGGAGATACTGCAATACCAGGTCAATGCGTGGAGTGGACAGAGCAAGCTCTTTTTCCATCTCCCTGTTCTAAAAATCCATTTAATATATGGTCCCCAGATAGGGGACGTATCAGATATTAAACTGATAAGAACAGATTTTTTTTTGGTTGAATATATCTTTTATTAGCACAAAAAATAAGTTAACAGACAGTGTACAGTGCCGCAGCCCAGTACACACAGAATTCTACATCATATTTACATAGCATGAGGATACGACGCACTAACTAGACACATCACACCCCTATGCTACACAAAACACTCAATCTGAAAGAAAAAGCATGTCAATCAATACAGTACAACAAACCGTGATAAGGGATGGGGATTGGGAAAAAGGGGATGGGGAGGGGAAAATCACAGGCCCGAAGCTTTATTGAAAGACAAGACACATAAGGGGAGAGGGGGAGGAGGGGTTTAGTCCTCATCCTCGTCCTCCGGACCGTCCACGATGGAATAGTCTCTGAGCAGGCTGTGGATCAGCCTGCGGCAGTCCTGGATGGACATCCTCTCCCTCCTCAAGATGAGCCGGTTCCTGGCGACCCAAACGGCATCCTTGAAGCAGTTCATAAGGCGCCAAGCCTCCTGGAAGGCTCCGACGGTATGAACCCCAGGGAAGAGTCCGTAAAGCACAGAATGGTGCGATAGGCTCGCCCTGGGGACAGAGTTCCTCAGGTCGTCCTCAAGGGCAGTCAACAGGCGCTGTGCAAATCCGCAGTCCCAAAAAGTGTGCAAAGATGTTTCCTCCACGAAGGGGCACCTTGGGCAGTGCCGGGTCTTGCACAGGTTCCGGGCATGCATGAATGACCGGACGGGCAGTCCGCCCTGAATCGCCATCCACGACAAGTCCTTGTGCCCGTTGGTCAGCCTGTCAGACGACACATTTGTCCACACAGTCTCCAGCGTGTCCTGGTGAAGTCCTGTGATGTTCTCCACGTCATCCTTGGCTCTGATGAGCTTGTGGATAGTTTTGGGCTTCCACAAGTCGGGCTTGAGTCCCTCCAGTTGATGTTCCCCCACAAATCGAACGACGTCTCCGTAGAACCATGGCGTCGTCCAGTTGTAGGGGAAGGAGCTGTCCCACTTGTCCCAGCCGAGTCGCCTCCAAAGAGGAAGCAGGAAGAAGCGAGACATGGATCTGCCCGCGGAGCCACTACACTTGATCTTAGCCAAAAGGCCGAGAAGCGATAACCAGAATTGGTTTCAAACTACGGAGCCACCCAAGGATCCTGAAAAGTCCATTTGTGGAGATGAGCTCCTGGACTCCCGTTAAGAAGACATGTTGTCAACCTCTAGATCCCTTACATGCCTGCACTTTTCGGCTTGCTGCTGCTGCAATCCACGCGTTTTAGATCTGCATAACTCCACCTCTTTAAACACAGCACCTTCACCCCCTGCTGTTCCCACCCGCCTCAACACCGTTGGAAGGGAGGAGAACCAATTAAGGCGGGGGGTGGGGTGGAACGAGCAGCTGTCTACCCTTAGCAGGAGGGCTCCTGATTACATACCTCTCCTGCTGCTGCTGCTGCTGGCTGTCCAGCAGCAGACTGAAGGTGGCTGCTGCTGTGCACAGGTATATAAAGGCTCAGAGCCTATTATGACACGCGCAGCCAGCGTTCCATTGCCACATTCCATCTACTGCAGGCAGGATACCTGGCTGGCTGAATGTCGCTGAGAAGCTCACAGAGACCGCCATAAGCAACAGTTTAACAGAATGCCACAGACTAATCAACCAAACTTTTTGGGTTGGGTTCTCTTTTATAGTCTGCAGGCATTAAATGAAAGAAGTCAGTGTTCCAGCAGAAGGAGACAACGTTTCAGAAAAGGCATTGTAGCAAACCAAAAAAGAAATTTTAAGCGCAGCAGAGTAACCAGCGCACATACCTGTTAGCTCAGGTGAGTTTAAAAGGCTGCTGTTGATAACAAGGGCATTTGCTAAATAGATGGTGTGTGTGCAACAATATACTGAAAGGTCAATTATATTGTGCAGCTTATCTCACCACCTGTAGTTATTTAGGTGAAAGCTCCAAAATGCTTGCCTAATATGTCTGTTTATCCAAAAGGAAGTAAAAAGGGAGAGCTAGAAAGATAGCATTGCATCACATTACATGGCAATGCAATGCACAGTTGCTGAAGTTGAACCAAAATGAGCTTGTAATCTGGCTTCTGCAACTTTGAACATGAAAAATCCAATGAGGAGAAGAAAAGCAAAGCCAAAGAGTCCATCCCAAAATCCGACAAACAAGCAAAATGAACAAAAAACATTGAATTCAATTCTTTCTGATTTTAGAAACTGCATTAAAGAAGGGGTGCACCGGTCCTGGAGATACTGCAATACCAGGTCAATGCGTGGAGTGGACAGAGCAAGCTCTTTTTCCATCTCCCTGTTCTAAAAATCCATTTAATATATGGTCCCCAGATAGGGGACGTATCAGATATTAAACTGATAAGAACAGATACTACACTTGATCTTAGCCAAAAGGCCGAGAAGCGATAACCAGAATTGGTTTCAAACTACGGAGCCACCCAAGGATCCTGAAAAGTCCATTTGTGGAGATGAGCTCCTGGACTCCCGTTAAGAAGACATGTTGTCAACCTCTAGATCCCTTACATGCCTGCACTTTTCGGCTTGCTGCTGCTGCAATCCACGCGTTTTAGATCTGCATAACTCCACCTCTTTAAACACAGCACCTTCACCCCCTGCTGTTCCCACCCGCCTCAACACCGTTGGAAGGGAGGAGAACCAATTAAGGCGGGGGGTGGGGTGGAACGAGCAGCTGTCTACCCTTAGCAGGAGGGCTCCTGATTACATACCTCTCCTGCTGCTGCTGCTGCTGGCTGTCCAGCAGCAGACTGAAGGTGGCTGCTGCTGTGCACAGGTATATAAAGGCTCAGAGCCTATTATGACACGCGCAGCCAGCGTTCCATTGCCACATTCCATCTACTGCAGGCAGGATACCTGGCTGGCTGAATGTCGCTGAGAAGCTCACAGAGACCGCCATAAGCAACAGTTTAACAGAATGCCACAGACTAATCAACCAAACTTTTTGGGTTGGGTTCTCTTTTATAGTCTGCAGGCATTAAATGAAAGAAGTCAGTGTTCCAGCAGAAGGAGACAACGTTTCAGAAAAGGCATTGTAGCAAACCAAAAAAGAAATTTTAAGCGCAGCAGAGTAACCAGCGCACATACCTGTTAGCTCAGGTGAGTTTAAAAGGCTGCTGTTGATAACAAGGGCATTTGCTAAATAGATGGTGTGTGTGCAACAATATACTGAAAGGTCAATTATATTGTGCAGCTTATCTCACCACCTGTAGTTATTTAGGTGAAAGCTCCAAAATGCTTGCCTAATATGTCTGTTTATCCAAAAGGAAGTAAAAAGGGAGAGCTAGAAAGATAGCATTGCATCACATTACATGGCAATGCAATGCACAGTTGCTGAAGTTGAACCAAAATGAGCTTGTAATCTGGCTTCTGCAACTTTGAACATGAAAAATCCAATGAGGAGAAGAAAAGCAAAGCCAAAGAGTCCATCCCAAAATCCGACAAACAAGCAAAATGAACAAAAAACATTGAATTCAATTCTTTCTGATTTTAGAAACTGCATTAAAGAAGGGGTGCACCGGTCCTGGAGATACTGCAATACCAGGTCAATGCGTGGAGTGGACAGAGCAAGCTCTTTTTCCATCTCCCTGTTCTAAAAATCCATTTAATATATGGTCCCCAGATAGGGGACGTATCAGATATTAAACTGATAAGAACAGATACTACACTTGATCTTAGCCAAAAGGCCGAGAAGCGATAACCAGAATTGGTTTCAAACTACGGAGCCACCCAAGGATCCTGAAAAGTCCATTTGTGGAGATGAGCTCCTGGACTCCCGTTAAGAAGACATGTTGTCAACCTCTAGATCCCTTACATGCCTGCACTTTTCGGCTTGCTGCTGCTGCAATCCACGCGTTTTAGATCTGCATAACTCCACCTCTTTAAACACAGCACCTTCACCCCCTGCTGTTCCCACCCGCCTCAACACCGTTGGAAGGGAGGAGAACCAATTAAGGCGGGGGGTGGAGTGGAACGAGCAGCTGTCTACCCTTAGCAGGAGGGCTCCTGATTACATACCTCTCCTGCTGCTGCTTCTGCTGGCTGTCCAGCAGCAGACTGAAGGTGGCTGCTGCTGTGCACAGGTATATAAAGGCTCAGAGCCTATTATGACACGCGCAGCCAGCGTTCCATTGCCACATTCCATCTACTGCAGGCAGGATACCTGGCTGGCTGAATGTCGCTGAGAAGCTCACAGAGACCGCCATAAGCAACAGTTTAACAGAATGCCACAGACTAATCAACCAAACTTTTTGGGTTGGGTTCTCTTTTGTAGTCTGCAGGCATTAAATGAAAGAAGTCAGTGTTCCAGCAGAAGGAGACAACGTTTCAGAAAAGGCATTGTAGCAAACCAAAAAAGAAATTTTAAGCGCAGCAGAGTAACCAGCGCACATACCTGTTAGCTCAGGTGAGTTTAAAAGGCTGCTGTTGATAACAAGGGCATTTGCTAAATAGATGGTGTGTGTGCAACAATATACTGAAAGGTCAATTATATTGTGCAGCTTATCTCACCACCTGTAGTTATTTAGGTGAAAGCTCCAAAATGCTTGCCTAATATGTCTGTTTATCCAAAAGGAAGTAAAAAGGGAGAGCTAGAAAGATAGCATTGCATCACATTACATGGCAATGCAATGCACAGTTGCTGAAGTTGAACCAAAATGAGCTTGTAATCTGGCTTCTGCAACTTTGAACATGAAAAATCCAATGAGGAGAAGAAAAGCAAAGCCAAAGAGTCCATCCCAAAATCTGACAAACAAGCAAAATGAACAAAAAACATTGAATTCAATTCTTTCTGATTTTAGAAACTGCATTAAAGAAGGGGTGCACCGGTCCTGGAGATACTGCAATACCAGGTCAATGCGTGGAGTGGACAGAGCAAGCTCTTTTTCCATCTCCCTGTTCTAAAAATCCATTTAATATATGGTCCCCAGATAGGGGACGTATCAGATATTAAACTGATAAGAACAGATTTTTTTTTTTTTTATCGAAAGCCCGAATTCGTGTACAAAACCCGAGTGCGCTTAAAAAAGTGACAAGTGCCACAAAAAAAGTGCACTAGGATGCTGGTCTTCTTGAAACCCTCTCCAAAAGGAGAAGGGTCCCCCAAACCATTCCCCGTCCCTCCGAGCCAAAAGGCCACAGCGAGGAACAGGGACAAAAAGCCACCTCCAGCCGAAGCCAGAGGCGACCCAATCTTACCCCCAGCACCTGCCCGAGTTCTCACCCGAGCAAGGCACTGGGAGCCAAAGACTGTGCTCCCCTCCCAGAAGAGGGGAGCCAACAACGCTCTCCTCCCGAAAGAGGAGAGCCAGGGGGGTTCAGGGGGGAGCGGAACCTGATGGCCACACACTCCCCCCCTAGACCTGCCAAGAGAGGAACCCGTAAGGGAACCGCATCCCAACAAAATCCTAGTAGGACGTGACACACGTGAATAAGTGGACACACAGTGACAAAGAAATTAAATAAATAGTGATGGTTTCACAGTATAATACTGCCCGGACCTTCGACCGGGAATTGAAAAATTCCCCATCCTAAGGCCAGAAGGCCCGGAATAAGGGTGTGTGCGAAGAAAGAAAATTTGAAGTGCTTGTGCAAATGTGCCATAAACTCAAGTGGGGTTCCCAATCCCAGTGAGTTAAGGCACCCCAGGGTCACCACTCCTGGGGCACTTCACACTTCGGGCTTTCGATCTTCCCCGGCCCAATGGCGTCGATCCTGGGGGGCCATGCTTTCCACCAGATGACTATATTAGCCACCTGGCGTACTAACAAGCGCCTAAACCCCAGTGTGCATAATGTATCAATCTACTAGGGCGGCCAACATCCAAAACCGCCTTTTCGAAAGATACTACACTTGATCTTAGCCAAAAGGCCGAGAAGCGATAACCAGAATTGGTTTCAAACTACGGAGCCACCCAAGGATCCTGAAAAGTCCATTTGTGGAGATGAGCTCCTGGACTCCCGTTAAGAAGACATGTTGTCAACCTCTAGATCCCTTACATGCCTGCACTTTTCGGCTTGCTGCTGCTGCAATCCACGCGTTTTAGATCTGCATAACTCCACCTCTTTAAACACAGCACCTTCACCCCCTGCTGTTCCCACCCGCCTCAACACCGTTGGAAGGGAGGAGAACCAATTAAGGCGGGGGGTGGGGTGGAACGAGCAGCTGTCTACCCTTAGCAGGAGGGCTCCTGATTACATACCTCTCCTGCTGCTGCTGCTGCTGGCTGTCCAGCAGCAGACTGAAGGTGGCTGCTGCTGTGCACAGGTATATAAAGGCTCAGAGCCTATTATGACACGCGCAGCCAGCGTTCCATTGCCACATTCCATCTACTGCAGGCAGGATACCTGGCTGGCTGAATGTCGCTGAGAAGCTCACAGAGACCGCCATAAGCAACAGTTTAACAGAATGCCACAGACTAATCAACCAAACTTTTTGGGTTGGGTTCTCTTTTATAGTCTGCAGGCATTAAATGAAAGAAGTCAGTGTTCCAGCAGAAGGAGACAACGTTTCAGAAAAGGCATTGTAGCAAACCAAAAAAGAAATTTTAAGCGCAGCAGAGTAACCAGCGCACATACCTGTTAGCTCAGGTGAGTTTAAAAGGCTGCTGTTGATAACAAGGGCATTTGCTAAATAGATGGTGTGTGTGCAACAATATACTGAAAGGTCAATTATATTGTGCAGCTTATCTCACCACCTGTAGTTATTTAGGTGAAAGCTCCAAAATGCTTGCCTAATATGTCTGTTTATCCGAAAGGAAGTAAAAAGGGAGAGCTAGAAAGATAGCATTGCATCACATTACATGGCAATGCAATGCACAGTTGCTGAAGTTGAACCAAAATGAGCTTGTAATCTGGCTTCTGCAACTTTGAACATGAAAAATCCAATGAGGAGAAGAAAAGCAAAGCCAAAGAGTCCATCCCAAAATCCGACAAACAAGCAAAATGAACAAAAAACATTGAATTCAATTCTTTCTGATTTTAGAAACTGCATTAAAGAAGGGGTGCACCGGTCCTGGAGATACTGCAATACCAGGTCAATGCGTGGAGTGGACAGAGCAAGCTCTTTTTCCATCTCCCTGTTCTAAAAATCCATTTAATATATGGTCCCCAGATAGGGGACGTATCAGATATTAAACTGATAAGAACAGATACTACACTTGATCTTAGCCAAAAGGCCGAGAAGCGATAACCAGAATTGGTTTCAAACTACGGAGCCACCCAAGGATCCTGAAAAGTCCATTTGTGGAGATGAGCTCCTGGACTCCCGTTAAGAAGACATGTTGTCAACCTCTAGATCCCTTACATGCCTGCACTTTTCGGCTTGCTGCTGCTGCAATCCACGCGTTTTAGATCTGCATAACTCCACCTCTTTAAACACAGCACCTTCACCCCCTGCTGTTCCCACCCGCCTCAACACCGTTGGAAGGGAGGAGAACCAATTAAGGCGGGGGGTGGGGTGGAACGAGCAGCTGTCTACCCTTAGCAGGAGGGCTCCTGATTACATACCTCTCCTGCTGCTGCTGCTGCTGGCTGTCCAGCAGCAGACTGAAGGTGGCTGCTGCTGTGCACAGGTATATAAAGGCTCAGAGCCTATTATGACACGCGCAGCCAGCGTTCCATTGCCACATTCCATCTACTGCAGGCAGGATACCTGGCTGGCTGAATGTCGCTGAGAAGCTCACAGAGACCGCCATAAGCAACAGTTTAACAGAATGCCACAGACTAATCAACCAAACTTTTTGGGTTGGGTTCTCTTTTATAGTCTGCAGGCATTAAATGAAAGAAGTCAGTGTTCCAGCAGAAGGAGACAACGTTTCAGAAAGGCATTGTAGCAAACCAAAAAAGAAATTTTAAGCGCAGCAGAGTAACCAGCGCACATACCTGTTAGCTCAGGTGAGTTTAAAAGGCTGCTGTTGATAACAAGGGCATTTGCTAAATAGATGGTGTGTGTGCAACAATATACTGAAAGGTCAATTATATTGTGCAGCTTATCTCACCACCTGTAGTTATTTAGGTGAAAGCTCCAAAATGCTTGCCTAATATGTCTGTTTATCCAAAAGGAAGTAAAAAGGGAGAGCTAGAAAGATAGCATTGCATCACATTACATGGCAATGCAATGCACAGTTGCTGAAGTTGAACCAAAATGAGCTTGTAATCTGGCTTCTGCAACTTTGAACATGAAAAATCCAATGAGGAGAAGAAAAGCAAAGCCAAAGAGTCCATCCCAAAATCCGACAAACAAGCAAAATGAACAAAAAACATTGAATTCAATTCTTTCTGATTTTAGAAACTGCATTAAAGAAGGGGTGCACCGGTCCTGGAGATACTGCAATACCAGGTCAATGCGTGGAGTGGACAGAGCAAGCTCTTTTTCCATCTCCCTGTTCTAAAAATCCATTTAATATATGGTCCCCAGATAGGGGACGTATCAGATATTAAACTGATAAGAACAGATTTTTTTGATTGAAGCTGCATCCAAGGCACTGAAAAATGTGACCGAAGTCACACCAAAACAGCGCACGAGGCGAGGATTCATATGGACCCATCCCGGAGGAGAGGGTCCCCAATAAACCATCCCCATCCCTCCGAGCCAGAAGGCCACAGCGAGGGTCAGGGATCTCCGATGCTCTCCCTAGCCGAAGCCGGAGAAGAGCCGTTTTCGTGCTCCCAGCTTCCATCTAGGATGCCACCCTAGTGGAGCTGGAGCCTGTGTTGGTTTCTCAGCCCAAAGCTGACCGGACCTCCGACCGGGTTTATAAAAATTCCCCTTCCTAGCCCGGAGGCCAGGAATAGGGGGGGTTGCTCAGAAAGTATGATTGGCAAAGGTGCGGCGTGCTACGAAGCCAAGTCTTTCTGGGGTTCCCAGTCCCAGTAAGCTTGGACTCCCACCAGGGCGCCTACTCCTGGGGCACATTGCTCCAAAGCCCTCACACTTACCCAGCCTAGTGACTTCGATCCTGGAGGGCCATGTTTTCCATCAGATAACTCTATGAGCCACCTGGCGTACTAACAAGTGCACCAAACCAGTGTGTAATATGCATCAATTTACTAGGGCAGCCCAAGGACAAAACTGCCTTTTCAAAAGATACTACACTTGATCTTAGCCAAAAGGCCGAGAAGCGATAACCAGAATTGGTTTCAAACTACGGAGCCACCCAAGGATCCTGAAAAGTCCATTTGTGGAGATGAGCTCCTGGACTCCCGTTAAGAAGACATGTTGTCAACCTCTAGATCCCTTACATGCCTGCACTTTTCGGCTTGCTGCTGCTGCAATCCACGCGTTTTAGATCTGCATAACTCCACCTCTTTAAACACAGCACCTTCACCCCCTGCTGTTCCCACCCGCCTCAACACCGTTGGAAGGGAGGAGAACCAATTAAGGCGGGGGGTGGGGTGGAACGAGCAGCTGTCTACCCTTAGCAGGAGGGCTCCTGATTACATACCTCTCCTGCTGCTGCTGCTGCTGGCTGTCCAGCAGCAGACTGAAGGTGGCTGCTGCTGTGCACAGGTATATAAAGGCTCAGAGCCTATTATGACACGCGCAGCCAGCGTTCCATTGCCACATTCCATCTACTGCAGGCAGGATACCTGGCTGGCTGAATGTCGCTGAGAAGCTCACAGAGACCGCCATAAGCAACAGTTTAACAGAATGCCACAGACTAATCAACCAAACTTTTTGGGTTGGGTTCTCTTTTATAGTCTGCAGGCATTAAATGAAAGAAGTCAGTGTTCCAGCAGAAGGAGACAACGTTTCAGAAAAGGCATTGTAGCAAACCAAAAAAGAAATTTTAAGCGCAGCAGAGTAACCAGCGCACATACCTGTTAGCTCAGGTGAGTTTAAAAGGCTGCTGTTGATAACAAGGGCATTTGCTAAATAGATGGTGTGTGTGCAACAATATACTGAAAGGTCAATTATATTGTGCAGCTTATCTCACCACCTGTAGTTATTTAGGTGAAAGCTCCAAAATGCTTGCCTAATATGTCTGTTTATCCAAAAGGAAGTAAAAAGGGAGAGCTAGAAAGATAGCATTGCATCACATTACATGGCAATGCAATGCACAGTTGCTGAAGTTGAACCAAAATGAGCTTGTAATCTGGCTTCTGCAACTTTGAACATGAAAAATCCAATGAGGAGAAGAAAAGCAAAGCCAAAGAGTCCATCCCAAAATCCGACAAACAAGCAAAATGAACAAAAAACATTGAATTCAATTCTTTCTGATTTTAGAAACTGCATTAAAGAAGGGGTGCACCGGTCCTGGAGATACTGCAATACCAGGTCAATGCGTGGAGTGGACAGAGCAAGCTCTTTTTCCATCTCCCTGCTCTAAAAATCCATTTAATATATGGTCCCCAGATAGGGGACGTATCAGATATTAAACTGATAAGAACAGATACTACACTTGATCTTAGCCAAAAGGCCGAGAAGCGATAACCAGAATTGGTTTCAAACTACGGAGCCACCCAAGGATCCTGAAAAGTCCATTTGTGGAGATGAGCTCCTGGACTCCCGTTAAGAAGACATGTTGTCAACCTCTAGATCCCTTACATGCCTGCACTTTTCGGCTTGCTGCTGCTGCTGCAATCCACGCGTTTTAGATCTGCATAACTCCACCTCTTTAAACACAGCACCTTCACCCCCTGCTGTTCCCACCCGCCTCAACACCGTTGGAAGGGAGGAGAACCAATTAAGGCGGGGGGTGGGGTGGAACGAGCAGCTGTCTACCCTTAGCAGGAGGGCTCCTGATTACATACCTCTCCTGCTGCTGCTGCTGCGGCTGTCCAGCAGCAGACTGAAGGTGGCTGCTGCTGTGCACAGGTATATAAAGGCTCAGAGCCTATTATGACACGCGCAGCCAGCGTTCCATTGCCACATTCCATCTACTGCAGGCAGGATACCTGGCTGCCTGAATGTCGCTGAGAAGCTCACAGAGACCGCCATAAGCAACAGTTTAACAGAATGCCACAGACTAATCAACCAAACTTTTTGGGTTGGGTTCTCTTTTATAGTCTGCAGGCATTAAATGAAAGAAGTCAGTGTTCCAGCAGAAGGAGACAACGTTTGAGAAAAGGCATTGTAGCAAACCAAAAAAGAAATTTTAAGCGCAGCAGAGTAACCAGCGCACATACCTGTTAGCTCAGGTGAGTTTAAAAGGCTGCTGTTGATAACAAGGGCATTTGCTAAATAGATGGTGTGTGTGCAACAATATACTGAAAGGTCAATTATATTGTGCAGCTTATCTCACCACCTGTAGTTATTTAGGTGAAAGCTCCAAAATGCTTGCCTAATATGTCTGTTTATCCAAAAGGAAGTAAAAAGGGAGAGCTAGAAAGATAGCATTGCATCACATTACATGGCAATGCAATGCACAGTTGCTGAAGTTGAACCAAAATGAGCTTGTAATCTGGCTTCTGCAACTTTGAACATGAAAAATCCAATGAGGAGAAGAAAAGCAAAGCCAAAGAGTCCATCCCAAAATCCGACAAACAAGCAAAATGAACAAAAAACATTGAATTCAATTCTTTCTGATTTTAGAAACTGCATTAAAGAAGGGGTGCACCGGTCCTGGAGATACTGCAATACCAGGTCAATGCGTGGAGTGGACAGAGCAAGCTCTTTTTCCATCTCCCTGTTCTAAAAATCCATTTAATATATGGTCCCCAGATAGGGGACGTATCAGATATTAAACTGATAAGAACAGATACTACACTTGATCTTAGCCAAAAGGCCGAGAAGCGATAACCAGAATTGGTTTCAAACTACGGAGCCACCCAAGGATCCTGAAAAGTCCATTTGTGGAGATGAGCTCCTGGACTCCCGTTAAGAAGACATGTTGTCAACCTCTAGATCCCTTACATGCCTGCACTTTTCGGCTTGCTGCTGCTGCAATCCACGCGTTTTAGATCTGCATAACTCCACCTCTTTAAACACAGCACCTTCACCCCCTGCTGTTCCCACCCGCCTCAACACCATTGGAAGGGAGGAGAACCAATTAAGGCGGGGGGTGGGGTGGAACGAGCAGCTGTCTACCCTTAGCAGGAGGGCTCCTGATTACATACCTCTCCTGCTGCTGCTGCTGCTGGCTGTCCAGCAGCAGACTGAAGGTGGCTGCTGCTGTGCACAGGTATATAAAGGCTCAGAGCCTATTATGACACGCGCAGCCAGCGTTCCATTGCCACATTCCATCTACTGCAGGCAGGATACCTGGCTGGCTGAATGTCGCTGAGAAGCTCACAGAGACCGCCATAAGCAACAGTTTAACAGAATGCCACAGACTAATCAACCAAACTTTTTGGGTTGGGTTCTCTTTTATAGTCTGCAGGCATTAAATGAAAGAAGTCAGTGTTCCAGCAGAAGGAGACAACGTTTCAGAAAAGGCATTGTAGCAAACCAAAAAAGAAATTTTAAGCGCAGCAGAGTAACCAGCGCACATACCTGTTAGCTCAGGTGAGTTTAAAAGGCTGCTGTTGATAACAAGGGCATTTGCTAAATAGATGGTGTGTGTGCAACTATATACTGAAAGGTCAATTATATTGTGCAGCTTATCTCACCACCTGTAGTTATTTAGGTGAAAGCTCCAAAATGCTTGCCTAATATGTCTGTTTATCCAAAAGGAAGTAAAAAGGGAGAGCTAGAAAGATAGCATTGCATCACATTACATGGCAATGCAATGCACAGTTGCTGAAGTTGAACCAAAATGAGCTTGTAATCTGGCTTCTGCAACTTTGAACATGAAAAATCCAATGAGGAGAAGAAAAGCAAAGCCAAAGAGTCCATCCCAAAATCCGACAAACAAGCAAAATGAACAAAAAACATTGAATTCAATTCTTTCTGATTTTAGAAACTGCATTAAAGAAGGGGTGCACCGGTCCTGGAGATACTGCAATACCAGGTCAATGCGTGGAGTGGACAGAGCAAGCTCTTTTTCCATCTCCCTGTTCTAAAAATCCATTTAATATATGGTCCCCAGATAGGGGACGTATCAGATATTAAACTGATAAGAACAGATACTACACTTGATCTTAGCCAAAAGGCCGAGAAGCGATAACCAGAATTGGTTTCAAACTACGGAGCCACCCAAGGATCCTGAAAAGTCCATTTGTGGAGATGAGCTCCTGGACTCCCGTTAAGAAGACATGTTGTCAACCTCTAGATCCCTTACATGCCTGCACTTTTCGGCTTGCTGCTGCTGCAATCCACGCGTTTTAGATCTGCATAACTCCACCTCTTTAAACACAGCACCTTCACCCCCTGCTGTTCCCACCCGCCTCAACACCGTTGGAAGGGAGGAGAACCAATTAAGGCGGGGGGTGGGGTGGAACGAGCAGCTGTCTACCCTTAGCAGGAGGGCTCCTGATTACATACCTCTCCTGCTGCTGCTGCTGCTGGCTGTCCAGCAGCAGACTGAAGGTGGCTGCTGCTGTGCACAGGTATATAAAGGCTCAGAGCCTATTATGACACGCGCAGCCAGCGTTCCATTGCCACATTCCATCTACTGCAGGCAGGATACCTGGCTGGCTGAATGTCGCTGAGAAGCTCACAGAGACCGCCATAAGCAACAGTTTAACAGAATGCCACAGACTAATCAACCAAACTTTTTGGGTTGGGTTCTCTTTTATAGTCTGCAGGCATTAAATGAAAGAAGTCAGTGTTCCAGCAGAAGGAGACAACGTTTCAGAAAAGGCATTGTAGCAAACCAAAAAAGAAATTTTAAGCGCAGCAGAGTAACCAGCGCACATACCTGTTAGCTCAGGTGAGTTTAAAAGGCTGCTGTTGATAACAAGGGCATTTGCTAAATAGATGGTGTGTGTGCAACAATATACTGAAAGGTCAATTATATTGTGCAGCTTATCTCACCACCTGTAGTTATTTAGGTGAAAGCTCCAAAATGCTTGCCTAATATGTCTGTTTATCCAAAAGGAAGTAAAAAGGGAGAGCTAGAAAGATAGCATTGCATCACATTACATGGCAATGCAATGCACAGTTGCTGAAGTTGAACCAAAATGAGCTTGTAATCTGGCTTCTGCAACTTTGAACATGAAAAATCCAATGAGGAGAAGAAAAGCAAAGCCAAAGAGTCCATCCCAAAATCCGACAAACAAGCAAAATGAACAAAAAACATTGAATTCAATTCTTTCTGATTTTAGAAACTGCATTAAAGAAGGGGTGCACCGGTCCTGGAGATACTGCAATACCAGGTCAATGCGTGGAGTGGACAGAGCAAGCTCTTTTTCCATCTCCCTGTTCTAAAAATCCATTTAATATATGGTCCCCAGATAGGGGACGTATCAGATATTAAACTGATAAGAACAGATACTACACTTGATCTTAGCCAAAAGGCCGAGAAGCGATAACCAGAATTGGTTTCAAACTACGGAGCCACCCAAGGATCCTGAAAAGTCCATTTGTGGAGATGAGCTCCTGGACTCCCGTTAAGAAGACATGTTGTCAACCTCTAGATCCCTTACATGCCTGCACTTTTCGGCTTGCTGCTGCTGCAATCCACGCGTTTTAGATCTGCATAACTCCACCTCTTTAAACACAGCACCTTCACCCCCTGCTGTTCCCACCCGCCTCAACACCGTTGGAAGGGAGGAGAACCAATTAAGGCGGGGGGTGGGGTGGAACGAGCAGCTGTCTACCCTTAGCAGGAGGGCTCCTGATTACATACCTCTCCTGCTGCTGCTGCTGCTGGCTGTCCAGCAGCAGACTGAAGGTGGCTGCTGCTGTGCACAGGTATATAAAGGCTCAGAGCCTATTATGACACGCGCAGCCAGCGTTCCATTGCCACATTCCATCTACTGCAGGCAGGATACCTGGCTGGCTGAATGTCGCTGAGAAGCTCACAGAGACCGCCATAAGCAACAGTTTAACAGAATGCCACAGACTAATCAACCAAACTTTTTGGGTTGGGTTCTCTTTTATAGTCTGCAGGCATTAAATGAAAGAAGTCAGTGTTCCAGCAGAAGGAGACAACGTTTCAGAAAAGGCATTGTAGCAAACCAAAAAAGAAATTTTAAGCGCAGCAGAGTAACCAGCGCACATACCTGTTAGCTCAGGTGAGTTTAAAAGGCTGCTGTTGATAACAAGGGCATTTGCTAAATAGATGGTGTGTGTGCAACAATATACTGAAAGGTCAATTATATTGTGCAGCTTATCTCACCACCTGTAGTTATTTAGGTGAAAGCTCCAAAATGCTTGCCTAATATGTCTGTTTATCCAAAAGGAAGTAAAAAGGGAGAGCTAGAAAGATAGCATTGCATCACATTACATGGCAATGCAATGCACAGTTGCTGAAGTTGAACCAAAATGAGCTTGTAATCTGGCTTCTGCAACTTTGAACATGAAAAATCCAATGAGGAGAAGAAAAGCAAAGCCAAAGAGTCCATCCCAAAATCCGACAAACAAGCAAAATGAACAAAAAACATTGAATTCAATTCTTTCTGATTTTAGAAACTGCATTAAAGAAGGGGTGCACCGGTCCTGGAGATACTGCAATACCAGGTCAATGCGTGGAGTGGACAGAGCAAGCTCTTTTTCCATCTCCCTGTTCTAAAAATCCATTTAATATATGGTCCCCAGATAGGGGACGTATCAGATATTAAACTGATAAGAACAGATACTACACTTGATCTTAGCCAAAAGGCCGAGAAGCGATAACCAGAATTGGTTTCAAACTACGGAGCCACCCAAGGATCCTGAAAAGTCCATTTGTGGAGATGAGCTCCTGGACTCCCGTTAAGAAGACATGTTGTCAACCTCTAGATCCCTTACATGCCTGCACTTTTCGGCTTGCTGCTGCTGCAATCCACGCGTTTTAGATCTGCATAACTCCACCTCTTTAAACACAGCACCTTCACCCCCTGCTGTTCCCACCCGCCTCAACACCGTTGGAAGGGAGGAGAACCAATTAAGGCGGGGGGTGGGGTGGAACGAGCAGCTGTCTACCCTTAGCAGGAGGGCTCCTGATTACATACCTCTCCTGCTGCTGCTGCTGCTGGCTGTCCATTAGCAGACTGAAGGTGGCTGCTGCTGTGCACAGGTATATAAAGGCTCAGAGCCTATTATGACACGCGCAGCCAGCGTTCCATTGCCACATTCCATCTACTGCAGGCAGGATACCTGGCTGGCTGAATGTCGCTGAGAAGCTCACAGAGACCGCCATAAGCAACAGTTTAACAGAATGCCACAGACTAATCAACCAAACTTTTTGGGTTGGGTTCTCTTTTATAGTCTGCAGGCATTAAATGAAAGAAGTCAGTGTTCCAGCAGAAGGAGACAACGTTTCAGAAAAGGCATTGTAGCAAACCAAAAAAGAAATTTTAAGCGCAGCAGAGTAACCAGCGCACATACCTGTTAGCTCAGGTGAGTTTAAAAGGCTGCTGTTGATAACAAGGGCATTTGCTAAATAGATGGTGTGTGTGCAACAATATACTGAAAGGTCAATTATATTGTGCAGCTTATCTCACCACCTGTAGTTATTTAGGTGAAAGCTCCAAAATGCTTGCCTAATATGTCTGTTTATCCAAAAGGAAGTAAAAAGGGAGAGCTAGAAAGATAGCATTGCATCACATTACATGGCAATGCAATGCACAGTTGCTGAAGTTGAACCAAAATGAGCTTGTAATCTGGCTTCTGCAACTTTGAACATGAAAAATCCAATGAGGAGAAGAAAAGCAAAGCCAAAGAGTCCATCCCAAAATCCGACAAACAAGCAAAATGAACAAAAAACATTGAATTCAATTCTTTCTGATTTTAGAAACTGCATTAAAGAAGGGGTGCACCGGTCCTGGAGATACTGCAATACCAGGTCAATGCGTGGAGTGGACAGAGCAAGCTCTTTTTCCATCTCCCTGTTCTAAAAATCCATTTAATATATGGTCCCCAGATAGGGGACGTATCAGATATTAAACTGATAAGAACAGATACTACACTTGATCTTAGCCAAAAGGCCGAGAAGCGATAACCAGAATTGGTTTCAAACTACGGAGCCACCCAAGGATCCTGAAAAGTCCATTTGTGGAGATGAGCTCCTGGACTCCCGTTAAGAAGACATGTTGTCAACCTCTAGATCCCTTCCATGCCTGCACTTTTTGGCTTGCTGCTGCTGCAATCCACGCGTTTTAGATCTGCATAACTCCACCTCTTTAAACACAGCACCTTCACCCCCTGCTGTTCCCACCCGCCTCAACACCGTTGGAAGGGAGGAGAACCAATTAAGGCGGGGGGTGGGGTGGAACGAGCAGCTGTCTACCCTTAGCAGGAGGGCTCCTGATTACATACCTCTCCTGCTGCTGCTGCTGCTGGCTGTCCAGCAGCAGACTGAAGGTGGCTGCTGCTGTGCACAGGTATATAAAGGCTCAGAGCCTATTATGACACGCGCAGCCAGCGTTCCATTGCCACATTCCATCTACTGCAGGCAGGATACCTGGCTGGCTGAATGTCGCTGAGAAGCTCACAGAGACCGCCATAAGCAACAGTTTAACAGAATGCCACAGACTAATCAACCAAACTTTTTGGGTTGGGTTCTCTTTTATAGTCTGCAGGCATTAAATGAAAGAAGTCAGTGTTCCAGCAGAAGGAGACAACGTTTCAGAAAAGGCATTGTAGCAAACCAAAAAAGAAATTTTAAGCGCAGCAGAGTAACCAGCGCACATACCTGTTAGCTCAGGTGAGTTTAAAAGGCTGCTGTTGATAACAAGGGCATTTGCTAAATAGATGGTGTGTGTGCAACAATATACTGAAAGGTCAATTATATTGTGCAGCTTATCTCACCACCTGTAGTTATTTAGGTGAAAGCTCCAAAATGCTTGCCTAATATGTCTGTTTATCCAAAAGGAAGTAAAAAGGGAGAGCTAGAAAGATAGCATTGCATCACATTACATGGCAATGCAATGCACAGTTGCTGAAGTTGAACCAAAATGAGCTTGTAATCTGGCTTCTGCAACTTTGAACATGAAAAATCCAATGAGGAGAAGAAAAGCAAAGCCAAAGAGTCCATCCCAAAATCCGACAAACAAGCAAAATGAACAAAAAACATTGAATTCAATTCTTTCTGATTTTAGAAACTGCATTAAAGAAGGGGTGCACCGGTCCTGGAGATACTGCAATACCAGGTCAATGCGTGGAGTGGACAGAGCAAGCTCTTTTTCCATCTCCCTGTTCTAAAAATCCATTTAATATATGGTCCCCAGATAGGGGACGTATCAGATATTAAACTGATAAGAACAGATTTTTTTTTTTTTTTCCCTCAGATGGGGAAATCCACG
Organism: Phyllobates terribilis; assembly: GCF_046119375.1. NCBI lineage: Eukaryota > Metazoa > Chordata > Amphibia > Anura > Dendrobatidae > Phyllobates > Phyllobates terribilis. The sequence goes on from NW_027363176.1 coordinate 76,280, forward strand.
GTCTATAGTCACGACCAAAGGAACTTCCTTCCAAACAGCTGCATCATCTCAACGACACAAATGCTGCTCCCATCATCACCGGAAAATTTTTATTTCTTCTTTTTAAACCTTACACAGAAAACAAGATCAAGAAGTATTTACAAAATATCTCCACTTTTTAACTTTCCATATTCCCTCCGCATCCACTTCCCCTCTCCTCTTTTTGTCCCATAGGAAACACACATACATCTTCCCCATAATCACCTTCACACTATCCTTTACAGCAATTTCCTTCCTTTTAAACACATACACATTCCTCACATCCCATAACACTTCCTTTATACATGCAAGCATCAACCACAAGACTCTTTCCTTCGTCCCATCACATATTCCCAAACCAAACATAAACAACTCAAAGGACAACAAATTCACACCACACAATTCTTTACACAAAGGCCCCATTCTCCCAATCACATCTCTAGCATACTGGCAATTCCAAAAAACATGCAACACACTTTCCCTTCCACCACAGCCATTTCTTGGACACGTTTCACTCCTCACTAAACCTCTATTCCTCTGAAACTCTCTTACTGGCAACACTCCATGCAAAGACTGCCACACAACCTCACTCTGCTTATTTGTCATACCACCCATCCGCACCTTCTTCCATACTTTTTGCACATCACACCCTCTCACCAAACTTATTCCACTCTCCATTTCTCTACACTCAATCATCCTGTACACAGCCTTCTTATTTCCCAACAACCTCACATCCACATCACACAACTCATACTTCACCAAAAACTTATAAACCCACACATACCACACGGGCACCTCAAAAGCAACCGGACACCGCAAATCCCTCTCTCTCCACTTCAAACGAAAAGAATAAGCCCCAAATAAATATCCACACATACATGAAAACTTTCCATCGCCCATAATCACTTTCAGCACAAACACCACAATATTCACACCCAAAAAAACTTCTAAATTTGGAAAACCCAAACCACCTTTCTCCATACGCTTCACCAACACTTCCCTCCGCGCCCTCTCCATTTTAGAATTCCACAAAAAAACAAACAAAATCCTATTCAATCCTCTCAAAACCATATAACCTGGTGGAAACACAACTGCAACATATAAAAAAATAGGCAACACCACGCTTTTAATGACTAAGATTTTTCCAAAGAAAGTAAGGCTTCTCAACTTCCAAAAACATAACTTCTTTTCAACCTTCTCTTTCGCGTCATCCCAACTTTCTTTCCCATCCAATCTTTCTGAAAACTTCACTCCCAAAACCTTAATGGGCCCACTCACTACGTTCACACCTACATCTCTACTCAAAATACCACTTCCAAAAACCTTACACTCACTCTTTTCCCAATTCACTTTAAATGCAGACGCACCACAAAAGATAGACGCTAACAACTTCACCCGCCTCACCGAACATTCAGAATCACATAATACACACACGTCATCCATATAACCACTCACCTTCCACTCTCTTCCTCCACCTCCCGGCACTTGCACACCTCGAACCACTTTATCCTTCCTCAACATACACAACAAAGGTTCAATTGCACAAATAAAAGCCACAGGGGATAACGGACACCCCTGCCTCACGCCCGAATGCACATTCACTCTCCTACCGACATAACCGTTCATTAAAACACAACTATAAATATCTGTATATAGACTTCTCACTCTCCCAACAAAATCAGCAGGAAAACCCATTCTCAGCAACACTCTAAACAAAAAACCATGCGACAACCTATCATACGCCTTTTCAAAATCCAGGCTCAACAAAAACACACTCTTCTTCCGGCTCATACAATCCCATAGACAATCTCTCAATATACACACACACTCGTGAATCCGTCTCCCAGGTACTGCACAACACTGCTCATCCCCAATCACACTCTCTATCACATCACGCATCCTATTTGCCATTAATTTTGCGTAGATCTTATAATCACAGTTCAATAATGTTATTGGCCTCCAGTTTTTCAGACTCTTCAAATCACCCTTTTTCGGAATCAATACAACCATACCTGCACGCATACTACCTGCCACCTCCATATTTTCCCACATATACTTACAAAAATCCACAAAATCACTCCCAATCACATCCCACATCATGCGGTAAAATTCTACTGGAAGACCATCCTCCCCCGGCGTCTTATTCAAAGCCATACTACACATAACCTTCCATACTTCATCACTTGTCACAGCATCCATCAGCCTCTCTCTTTCCGCCTCATTCAATTTACTCTCTAACGTACTCAAAACATCATTCTCCAAACACTCATCCCTCCACTTTACAGCATACAAATCCTCATAAAACTTTGCCACTTCCTCACACATATCCTCTCCACTCACCTCGCTTCCATCTGCTCCATTCAACACACACATATTTTGCTTTTTCCCAAAAACCTTCTTGAAAAAAAAACGTGAACATTTTTCATCATACTCCAAATTATCAACTTTTGCTCTAAAGACAATATTCCTCCCTTTTTCCAACAAGAACTCATGAACCTCCTTTTTCACTTGTAAAATATCCTCCTCCACCTCCATCCCTCCCTCCCTCAATTTATACAAGAAACTTAAACGTGCATTTAAACTCACAAAATGTCTCCTCTTGACTGCTGCCATCTTATAACCCAAATTTTTGAAAAAAATTTTTGTCTGTTTTTTAACCCAATCCCACCACCCACAAACATTCCCAAAACCATTTTTACACTCACACCACTCCTCATACCGTCTTGCATATTCCTTTCTTACTTCCTCATACTCCAATAACTTAACATTCAACTTCCACAAACCTTTCCCAAACACCCCATTCACATTCACATCCAACTCACACGACATGCACACATGATCTGAAAACAAAACATTCTCCTGCTTATAGTCAACAGGAATCATATTTTTTGAAATAAAACAGTAATCCAATCTAGATTGTATTCTTCCACTTTCGGAAAAGAAGGTATTTAACAAAGGCCTCACTTTACATACACTTTGCATATCATGCAAATCAAAATCACTAACCAACTCTAACAAAGTTTTCCCAGACACATCCACATTCACTCTCCCCACATCACAATTCATATCACCCACAATCACCACAGGCATTCTTCCCGGAACAAAAAGTTTAATTTTTTCAAATAACTTTTTCCGGTCATTTTTCTCCACCGGCGCATAAACATTAATAACACAAAATTTAACATTTTTATACTCAAAATTTGCTAAAATGCACCTCCCCACATCAATCACCACATAATCACTCAAAACCACCTCCCTCCCTTTAACTAAAATCCCCACACCATCATTTTTATTACATGCACTCCCCGACCACACAGATGCTCCATGAGACCATTCATCTCCTCTCACCCCATCCACCACTCCACACTCTTGCAAACAAAAAATCGATGCATTCTTCATAGCCAAAAAATCAAAAATTGCAGCCCTCCTGGCCTTATTTTTAAACACTCTCACATTTTGTGAAATTATAGTAAAACCCATTTTTTCCTTTTTTAAACCTCCTAAAAAAAACGAAAACAGAAAAGTTACAAAAACACTACAAAAACTCCACTCACAAGAAAAAGCCTTTGACTTAAGTCAAAGCTTATAATAGGCATTATCACGCATATTGCAAGGCAACCTTAACCAGCACCCCCACTATCTTCTTCCACCATCTGAACCGAGCAACTCGTTTCCGAGCCGCTAGCAGCATCACCATCACCCTACCTTGCTTTCTTGGCACCCACTTTTCGCTGCGGTGCCTTGATATCTTCTTCATCATTTGCCCCACCACCCTCCCTGTGACACTTTCTACTCCCCCCACCCTCATCGGAGAAGTACTCCTCAATATTCTCAGGATCTGAAGGGTGTGATGACCCTTCCCCAGTTTCCATACAATCTGCAGCATCTACAACGTCCTGAAAGTCCAACGTATCCGGACACCTTCCTTCTCCCGCTGCATTCATCTGCCCCTCCATTCTCCTCAATTCTTTCACAAGCTCCTTCTCCATTTTAGGTGCCTTTTTCTCCTTCTGGTAAGCAGGCCTCAGACTCACAGTTTCAGGGGCAGACCTTTCACTCCGCCTCCTCTGCTCTCTCTCCATTCTAGCAGTTTCTCTTTCTATCTGCTGCAAAACCCTCCTCTCCTCCTCCTCCTTTTTCCTCTCCTTATCAGTTTTCCTGGGCACACCCTGCGGGCAATCTTTAAACATGTGCTCACCACTTCCACACATGTCACAAGCCTTGGGCTTCGGGCACGCACTTGCCACATGCCCCTCCTCTTTGCAGTTACGGCAACATTGCCCTTTCTTACATGCATCCTGCACATGTCCAAAGCAGTAACATTTCCTGCAATACATAGGCTGCCCTACATAGTAAAGGAAGCCCCTATGTCCCGCCACAGAAAAATTCGCAGGAGGATGTCTAAAGCCTCCCACACTTCCAGGATCCTTCTTCAGTTTCACCCGAAACTTGTATTTGCAGTTGAAAATACCTAAAGAATTAAACTGCTTTTCCCCTTTACGCACATAATCACAGTACCGTGCAAGGAAGCCTTCAAGCAATGCTGGCTCAGTAAAAGGGTTATAAACTGTTACCCACACAATCTTTTCTTGAAGTCCAAACAAGGGTTCAAACCACACCCCTTCCAAGAAAGGATCATCAGTGTGACTCCGAAGCCACTCAAACACATCAAGGCAGGTATTTTCTTCTACAAAAGTCACGTCATATGTACCTGATTTAGGAAACTCGTTGACGCTGTAGAAGTCGCCTCGTTTTGCTCCAGCTTTTCCTTCCAAAAGTTTCTCCACGATGAAGGACACATTATTCCTCTCGGAAACTGATGGATCCACTCCAATTCGGATAGTATTCTTCACGAAGTTCATCTTCAAAACCTGTCGGTATAATACCACAGAAAATCGCCAAATCCTTTCGCAAAAAGGCCTGGATTCCTCCAGAGAACTCGCACCTATCAGGCTGCAACCAAATGGTCTTAGCCAAAAGGCCGAGAAGCGATAACCAGAATTGGTTTCAAACTACGGAGCCACCCAAGGATCCTGAAAAGTCCATTTGTGGAGATGAGCTCCTGGACTCCCGTTAAGAAGACATGTTGTCAACCTCTAGATCCCTTACATGCCTGCACTTTTCGGCTTGCTGCTGCTGCAATCCACGCGTTTTAGATCTGCATAACTCCACCTCTTTAAACACAGCACCTTCACCCCCTGCTGTTCCCACCCGCCTCAACACCGTTGGAAGGGAGGAGAACCAATTAAGGCGGGGGGTGGGGTGGAACGAGCAGCTGTCTACCCTTAGCAGGAGGGCTCCTGATTACATACCTCTCCTGCTGCTGCTGCTGCTGGCTGTCCAGCAGCAGACTGAAGGTGGCTGCTGCTGTGCACAGGTATATAAAGGCTCAGAGCCTATTATGACACGCGCAGCCAGCGTTCCATTGCCACATTCCATCTACTGCAGGCAGGATACCTGGCTGGCTGAATGTCGCTGAGAAGCTCACAGAGACCGCCATAAGCAACAGTTTAACAGAATGCCACAGACTAATCAACCAAACTTTTTGGGTTGGGTTCTCTTTTATAGTCTGCAGGCATTAAATGAAAGAAGTCAGTGTTCCAGCAGAAGGAGACAACGTTTCAGAAAAGGCATTGTAGCAAACCAAAAAAGAAATTTTAAGCGCAGCAGAGTAACCAGCGCACATACCTGTTAGCTCAGGTGAGTTTAAAAGGCTGCTGTTGATAACAAGGGCATTTGCTAAATAGATGGTGTGTGTGCAACAATATACTGAAAGGTCAATTATATTGTGCAGCTTATCTCACCACCTGTAGTTATTTAGGTGAAAGCTCCAAAATGCTTGCCTAATATGTCTGTTTATCCAAAAGGAAGTAAAAAGGGAGAGCTAGAAAGATAGCATTGCATCACATTACATGGCAATGCAATGCACAGTTGCTGAAGTTGAACCAAAATGAGCTTGTAATCTGGCTTCTGCAACTTTGAACATGAAAAATCCAATGAGGAGAAGAAAAGCAAAGCCAAAGAGTCCATCCCAAAATCCGACAAACAAGCAAAATGAACAAAAAACATTGAATTCAATTCTTTCTGATTTTAGAAACTGCATTAAAGAAGGGGTGCACCGGTCCTGGAGATACTGCAATACCAGGTCAATGCGTGGAGTGGACAGAACAAGCTCTTTTTCCATCTCCCTGTTCTAAAAATCCATTTAATATATGGTCCCCAGATAGGGGACGTATCAGATATTAAACTGATAAGAACAGATACTACACTTGATCTTAGCCAAAAGGCCGAGAAGCGATAACCAGAATTGGTTTCAAACTACGGAGCCACCCAAGGATCCTGAAAAGTCCATTTGTGGAGATGAGCTCCTGGACTCCCGTTAAGAAGACATGTTGTCAACCTCTAGATCCCTTACATGCCTGCACTTTTCGGCTTGCTGCTGCTGCAATCCACGCGTTTTAGATCTGCATAACTCCACCTCTTTAAACACAGCACCTTCACCCCCTGCTGTTCCCACCCGCCTCAACACCGTTGGAAGGGAGGAGAACCAATTAAGGCGGGGGGTGGGGTGGAACGAGCAGCTGTCTACCCTTAGCAGGAGGGCTCCTGATTACATACCTCTCCTGCTGCTGCTGCTGCTGCTGGCTGTCCAGCAGCAGACTGAAGGTGGCTGCTGCTGTGCACAGGTATATAAAGGCTCAGAGCCTATTATGACACGCGCAGCCAGCGTTCCATTGCCACATTCCATCTACTGCAGGCAGGATACCTGGCTGGCTGAATGTCGCTGAGAAGCTCACAGAGACCGCCATAAGCAACAGTTTAACAGAATGCCACAGACTAATCAACCAAACTTTTTGGGTTGGGTTCTCTTTTATAGTCTGCAGGCATTAAATGAAAGAAGTCAGTGTTCCAGCAGAAGGAGACAACGTTTCAGAAAAGGCATTGTAGCAAACCAAAAAAGAAATTTTAAGCGCAGCAGAGTAACCAGCGCACATACCTGTTAGCTCAGGTGAGTTTAAAAGGCTGCTGTTGATAACAAGGGCATTTGCTAAATAGATGGTGTGTGTGCAACAATATACTGAAAGGTCAATTATATTGTGCAGCTTATCTCACCACCTGTAGTTATTTAGGTGAAAGCTCCAAAATGCTTGCCTAATATGTCTGTTTATCCAAAAGGAAGTAAAAAGGGAGAGCTAGAAAGATAGCATTGCATCACATTACATGGCAATGCAATGCACAGTTGCTGAAGTTGAACCAAAATGAGCTTGTAATCTGGCTTCTGCAACTTTGAACATGAAAAATCCAATGAGGAGAAGAAAAGCAAAGCCAAAGAGTCCATCCCAAAATCCGACAAACAAGCAAAATGAACAAAAAACATTGAATTCAATTCTTTCTGATTTTAGAAACTGCATTAAAGAAGGGGTGCACCGGTCCTGGAGATACTGCAATACCAGGTCAATGCGTGGAGTGGACAGAGCAAGCTCTTTTTCCATCTCCCTGTTCTAAAAATCCATTTAATATATGGTCCCCAGATAGGGGACGTATCAGATATTAAACTGATAAGAACAGATTTTTTTTTTTATCGAAAGCCCGAATTCGTGTACAAAACCCGAGTGCGCTTAAAAAAGTGACAAGTGCCACAAAAAAAGTGCACTAGGATGCTGATCTTCTTGAAACCCTCTCCAAAAGGAGAAGGGTCCCCCAAACCATTCCCCGTCCCTCCGAGCCAGAAGGCCACAGCGAGGAACAGGGACAAATAGCCACCTCCAGCCGGAGCCAGAGGCGACCCAATCTTACCCCCAATACCTGCCCGAGTTCTCACCCGAGCAAGGCACTGGGAGCCAAAGACTGTGCTCCCCTCCCGGAAGAGGGGAGCCAACAACGCTCTCCTCCCGAAAGAGGAGAGCCAGGGGGGTTCAGGGGGGAGCGGAACCTGATGGCCACACACTCCCCCCCTAGACCTGCCAAGAGAGGAACCCGTAAGGGAACCGCATCCCGACAAAATCCTAGTAAGGACGTGGACACACGTGAAAAAGTGGACACACAGTGACAAAAAAAATTAAATAAATAGTGAAGGTTTCACAGTATAATACTGCCCGGACCTTCGACCGGGAATTGAAAAATTCCCCATCCTAAGGCCAGAAGGCCCGGAATAAGGGTGTGTGTGAAGAAAGAAATATTGAAGTGCTAGTGCAAATATGCCATAAACTCAAGTGGGGTTCCCAATCCCAGTGAGTTAAGGCACCCCAGGGTCACCACTCCTGGGGCACTTCACACTTCGGGCTTTCGATCTTCCCCGGCCCAATGGCGTCGATCCTGGGGGGCCATGCTTTCCACCAGATGACTATATTAGCCAACTGGCGTACTAACAAGCGCCTAAGCCCCAGTGTGCATAATGTATCAATCTACTAGGGCGGCCAACATCCAAAACCGCCTTTTCGAAAGATACTACACTTGATCTTAGCCAAAAGGCCGAGAAGCGATAACCAGAATTGGTTTCAAACTACGGAGCCACCCAAGGATCCTGAAAAGTCCATTTGTGGAGATGAGCTCCTGGACTCCCGTTAAGAAGACATGTTGTCAACCTCTAGATCCCTTACATGCCTGCACTTTTCGGCTTGCTGCTGCTGCAATCCACGCGTTTTAGATCTGCATAACTCCACCTCTTTAAACACAGCACCTTCACCCCCTGCTGTTCCCACCCGCCTCAACACCGTTGGAAGGGAGGAGAACCAATTAAGGCGGGGGGTGGGGTGGAACGAGCAGCTGTCTACCCTTAGCAGGAGGGCTCCTGATTACATACCTCTCCTGCTGCTGCTGCTGCTGGCTGTCCAGCAGCAGACTGAAGGTGGCTGCTGCTGTGCACAGGTATATAAAGGCTCAGAGCCTATTATGACACGCGCAGCCAGCGTTCCATTGCCACATTCCATCTACTGCAGGCAGGATACCTGGCTGGCTGAATGTCGCTGAGAAGCTCACAGAGACCGCCATAAGCAACAGTTTAACAGAATGCCACAGACTAATCAACCAAACTTTTTGGGTTGGGTTCTCTTTTATAGTCTGCAGGCATTAAATGAAAGAAGTCAGTGTTCCAGCAGAAGGAGACAACGTTTCAGAAAAGGCATTGTAGCAAACCAAAAAAGAAATTTTAAGCGCAGCAGAGTAACCAGCGCACATACCTGTTAGCTCAGGTGAGTTTAAAAGGCTGCTGTTGATAACAAGGGCATTTGCTAAATAGATGGTGTGTGTGCAACAATATACTGAAAGGTCAATTATATTGTGCAGCTTATCTCACCACCTGTAGTTATTTAGGTGAAAGCTCCAAAATGCTTGCCTAATATGTCTGTTTATCCAAAAGGAAGTAAAAAGGGAGAGCTAGAAAGATAGCATTGCATCACATTACATGGCAATGCAATGCACAGTTGCTGAAGTTGAACCAAAATGAGCTTGTAATCTGGCTTCTGCAACTTTGAACATGAAAAATCCAATGAGGAGAAGAAAAGCAAAGCCAAAGAGTCCATCCCAAAATCCGACAAACAAGCAAAATGAACAAAAAACATTGAATTCAATTCTTTCTGATTTTAGAAACTGCATTAAAGAAGGGGTGCACCGGTCCTGGAGATACTGCAATACCAGGTCAATGCGTGGAGTGGACAGAGCAAGCTCTTTTTCCATCTCCCTGTTCTAAAAATCCATTTAATATATGGTCCCCAGATAGGGGACGTATCAGATATTAAACTGATAAGAACAGATACTACACTTGATCTTAGCCAAAAGGCCGAGAAGCGATAACCAGAATTGGTTTCAAACTACGGAGCCACCCAAGGATCCTGAAAAGTCCATTTGTGGAGATGAGCTCCTGGACTCCCGTTAAGAAGACATGTTGTCAACCTCTAGATCCCTTACATGCCTGCACTTTTCGGCTTGCTGCTGCTGCAATCCACGCGTTTTAGATCTGCATAACTCCACCTCTTTAAACACAGCACCTTCACCCCCTGCTGTTCCCACCCGCCTCAACACCGTTGGAAGGGAGGAGAACCAATTAAGGCGGGGGGTGGGGTGGAACGAGCAGCTGTCTACCCTTAGCAGGAGGGCTCCTGATTACATACCTCTCCTGCTGCTGCTGCTGCTGGCTGTCCAGCAGCAGACTGATGGTGGCTGCTGCTGTGCACAGGTATATAAAGGCTCAGAGCCTATTATGACACGCGCAGCCAGCGTTCCATTGCCACATTCCATCTACTGCAGGCAGGATACCTGGCTGGCTGAATGTCGCTGAGAAGCTCACAGAGACCGCCATAAGCAACAGTTTAACAGAATGCCACAGACTAATCAACCAAACTTTTTGGGTTGGGTTCTCTTTTATAGTCTGCAGGCATTAAATGAAAGAAGTCAGTGTTCCAGCAGAAGGAGACAACGTTTCAGAAAAGGCATTGTAGCAAGCCAAAAAAGAAATTTTAAGCGCAGCAGAGTAACCAGCGCACATACCTGTTAGCTCAGGTGAGTTTAAAAGGCTGCTGTTGATAACAAGGGCATTTGCTAAATAGATGGTGTGTGTGCAACAATATACTGAAAGGTCAATTATATTGTGCAGCTTATCTCACCACCTGTAGTTATTTAGGTGAAAGCTCCAAAATGCTTGCCTAATATGTCTGTTTATCCAAAAGGAAGTAAAAAGGGAGAGCTAGAAAGATAGCATTGCATCACATTACATGGCAATGCAATGCACAGTTGCTGAAGTTGAACCAAAATGAGCTTGTAATCTGGCTTCTGCAACTTTGAACATGAAAAATCCAATGAGGAGAAGAAAAGCAAAGCCAAAGAGTCCATCCCAAAATCCGACAAACAAGCAAAATGAACAAAAAACATTGAATTCAATTCTTTCTGATTTTAGAAACTGCATTAAAGAAGGGGTGCACCGGTCCTGGAGATACTGCAATACCAGGTCAATGCGTGGAGTGGACAGAGCAAGCTCTTTTTCCATCTCCCTGTTCTAAAAATCCATTTAATATATGGTCCCCAGATAGGGGACGTATCAGATATTAAACTGATAAGAACAGATACTACACTTGATCTTAGCCAAAAGGCCGAGAAGCGATAACCAGAATTGGTTTCAAACTACGGAGCCACCCAAGGATCCTGAAAAGTCCATTTGTGGAGATGAGCTCCTGGACTCCCGTTAAGAAGACATGTTGTCAACCTCTAGATCCCTTACATGCCTGCACTTTTCGGCTTGCTGCTGCTGCAATCCACGCGTTTTAGATCTGCATAACTCCACCTCTTTAAACACAGCACCTTCACCCCCTGCTGTTCCCACCCGCCTCAACACCGTTGGAAGGGAGGAGAACCAATTAAGGCGGGGGGTGGGGTGGAACGAGCAGCTGTCTACCCTTAGCAGGAGGGCTCCTGATTACATACCTCTCCTGCTGCTGCTGCTGCTGGCTGTCCAGCAGCAGACTGATGGTGGCTGCTGCTGTGCACAGGTATATAAAGGCTCAGAGCCTATTATGACACGCGCAGCCAGCGTTCCATTGCCACATTCCATCTACTGCAGGCAGGATACCTGGCTGGCTGAATGTCGCTGAGAAGCTCACAGAGACCGCCATAAGCAACAGTTTAACAGAATGCCACAGACTAATCAACCAAACTTTTTGGGTTGGGTTCTCTTTTATAGTCTGCAGGCATTAAATGAAAGAAGTCAGTGTTCCAGCAGAAGGAGACAACGTTTCAGAAAAGGCATTGTAGCAAACCAAAAAAGAAATTTTAAGCGCAGCAGAGTAACCAGCGCACATACCTGTTAGCTCAGGTGAGTTTAAAAGGCTGCTGTTGATAACAAGGGCATTTGCTAAATAGATGGTGTGTGTGCAACAATATACTGAAAGGTCAATTATATTGTGCAGCTTATCTCACCACCTGTAGTTATTTAGGTGAAAGCTCCAAAATGCTTGCCTAATATGTCTGTTTATCCAAAAGGAAGTAAAAAGGGAGAGCTAGAAAGATAGCATTGCATCACATTACATGGCAATGCAATGCACAGTTGCTGAAGTTGAACCAAAATGAGCTTGTAATCTGGCTTCTGCAACTTTGAACATGAAAAATCCAATGAGGAGAAGAAAAGCAAAGCCAAAGAGTCCATCCCAAAATCCGTCAAACAAGCAAAATGAACAAAAAACATTGAATTCAATTCTTTCTGATTTTAGAAACTGCATTAAAGAAGGGGTGCACCGGTCCTGGAGATACTGCAATACCAGGTCAATGCGTGGAGTGGACAGAGCAAGCTCTTTTTCCATCTCCCTGTTCTAAAAATCCATTTAATATATGGTCCCCAGATAGGGGACGTATCAGATATTAAACTGATAAGAACAGATACTACACTTGATCTTAGCCAAAAGGCCGAGAAGCGATAACCAGAATTGGTTTCAAACTACGGAGCCACCCAAGGATCCTGAAAAGTCCATTTGTGGAGATGAGCTCCTGGACTCCCGTTAAGAAGACATGTTGTCAACCTCTAGATCCCTTACATGCCTGCACTTTTCGGCTTGCTGCTGCTGCAATCCACGCGTTTTAGATCTGCATAACTCCACCTCTTTAAACACAGCACCTTCACCCCCTGCTGTTCCCACCCGCCTCAACACCGTTGGAAGGGAGGAGAACCAATTAAGGCGGGGGGTGGGGTGGAACGAGCAGCTGTCTACCCTTAGCAGGAGGGCTCCTGATTACATACCTCTCCTGCTGCTGCTGCTGCTGGCTGTCCAGCAGCAGACTGAAGGTGGCTGCTGCTGTGCACAGGTATATAAAGGCTCAGAGCCTATTATGACACGCGCAGCCAGCGTTCCATTGCCACATTCCATCTACTGCAGGCAGGATACCTGGCTGGCTGAATGTCGCTGAGAAGCTCACAGAGACCGCCATAAGCAACAGTTTAACAGAATGCCACAGACTAATCAACCAAACTTTTTGGGTTGGGTTCTCTTTTATAGTCTGCAGGCATTAAATGAAAGAAGTCAGTGTTCCAGCAGAAGGAGACAACGTTTCAGAAAAGGCATTGTAGCAAACCAAAAAAGAAATTTTAAGCGCAGCAGAGTAACCAGCGCACATACCTGTTAGCTCAGGTGAGTTTAAAAGGCTGCTGTTGATAACAAGGGCATTTGCTAAATAGATGGTGTGTGTGCAACAATATACTGAAAGGTCAATTATATTGTGCAGCTTATCTCACCACCTGTAGTTATTTAGGTGAAAGCTCCAAAATGCTTGCCTAATATGTCTGTTTATCCAAAAGGAAGTAAAAAGGGAGAGCTAGAAAGATAGCATTGCATCACATTACATGGCAATGCAATGCACAGTTGCTGAAGTTGAACCAAAATGAGCTTGTAATCTGGCTTCTGCAACTTTGAACATGAAAAATCCAATGAGGAGAAGAAAAGCAAAGCCAAAGAGTCCATCCCAAAATCCGACAAACAAGCAAAATGAACAAAAAACATTGAATTCAATTCTTTCTGATTTTAGAAACTGCATTAAAGAAGGGGTGCACCGGTCCTGGAGATACTGCAATACCAGGTCAATGCGTGGAGTGGACAGAGCAAGCTCTTTTTCCATCTCCCTGTTCTAAAATCCATTTAATATATGGTCCCCAGATAGGGGACGTATCAGATATTAAACTGATAAGAACAGATACTACACTTGATCTTAGCCAAAAGGCCGAGAAGCAATAACCAGAATTGGTTTCAAACTACGGAGCCACCCAAGGATCCTGAAAAGTCCATTTGTGGAGATGAGCTCCTGGACTCCCGTTAAGAAGACATGTTGTCAACCTCTAGATCCCTTACATGCCTGCACTTTTCGGCTTGCTGCTGCTGCAATCCACACGTTTTAGATCTGCATAACTCCACCTCTTTAAACACAGCACCTTCACCCCCTGCTGTTCCCACCCGCCTCAACACCGTTGGAAGGGAGGAGAACCAATTAAGGCGGGGGGTGGGGTGGAACGAGCAGCTGTCTACCCTTAGCAGGAGGGCTCCTGATTACATACCTCTCCTGCTGCTGCTGCTGCTGGCTGTCCAGCAGCAGACTGATGGTGGCTGCTGCTGTGCACAGGTATATAAAGGCTCAGAGCCTATTATGACACGCGCAGCCAGCGTTCCATTGCCACATTCCATCTACTGCAGGCAGGATACCTGGCTGGCTGAATGTCGCTGAGAAGCTCACAGAGACCGCCATAAGCAACAGTTTAACAGAATGCCACAGACTAATCAACCAAACTTTTTGGGTTGGGTTCTCTTTTATAGTCTGCAGGCATTAAATGAAAGAAGTCAGTGTTCCAGCAGAAGGAGACAACGTTTCAGAAAAGGCATTGTAGCAAACCAAAAAAGAAATTTTAAGCGCAGCAGAGTAACCAGCGCACATACCTGTTAGCTCAGGTGAGTTTAAAAGGCTGCTGTTGATAACAAGGGCATTTGCTAAATAGATGGTGTGTGTGCAACAATATACTGAAAGGTCAATTATATTGTGCAGCTTATCTCACCACCTGTAGTTATTTAGGTGAAAGCTCCAAAATGCTTGCCTAATATGTCTGTTTATCCAAAAGGAAGTAAAAAGGGAGAGCTAGAAAGATAGCATTGCATCACATTACATGGCAATGCAATGCACAGTTGCTGAAGTTGAACCAAAATGAGCTTGTAATCTGGCTTCTGCAACTTTGAACATGAAAAATCCAATGAGGAGAAGAAAAGCAAAGCCAAAGAGTCCATCCCAAAATCCGACAAACAAGCAAAATGAACAAAAAACATTGAATTCAATTCTTTCTGATTTTAGAAACTGCATTAAAGAAGGGGTGCACCGGTCCTGGAGATACTGCAATACCAGTTCAATGCGTGGAGTGGACAGAGCAAGCTCTTTTTCCATCTCCCTGTTCTAAAAATCCATTTAATATATGGTCCCCAGATAGGGGACGTATCAGATATTAAACTGATAAGAACAGATACTACACTTGATCTTAGCCAAAAGGCCGAGAAGCGATAACCAGAATTGGTTTCAAACTACGGAGCCACCCAAGGATCCTGAAAAGTCCATTTGTGGAGATGAGCTCCTGGACTCCCGTTAAGAAGACATGTTGTCAACCTCTAGATCCCTTACATGCCTGCACTTTTCGGCTTGCTGCTGCTGCAATCCACGCGTTTTAGATCTGCATAACTCCACCTCTTTAAACACAGCACCTTCACCCCCTGCTGTTCCCACCCGCCTCAACACCGTTGGAAGGGAGGAGAACCAATTAAGGCGGGGGGTGGGGTGGAACGAGCAGCTGTCTACCCTTAGCAGGAGGGCTCCTGATTACATACCTCTCCTGCTGCTGCTGCTGCTGGCTGTCCAGCAGCAGACTGAAGGTGGCTGCTGCTGTGCACAGGTATATAAAGGCTCAGAGCCTATTATGACACGCGCAGCCAGCGTTCCATTGCCACATTCCATCTACTGCAGGCAGGATACCTGGCTGGCTGAATGTCGCTGAGAAGCTCACAGAGACCGCCATAAGCAACAGTTTAACAGAATGCCACAGACTAATCAACCAAACTTTTTGGGTTGGGTTCTCTTTTATAGTCTGCAGGCATTAAATGAAAGAAGTCAGTGTTCCAGCAGAAGGAGGCAACGTTTCAGAAAAGGCATTGTAGCAAACCAAAAAAGAAATTTTAAGCGCAGCAGAGTAACCAGCGCACATACCTGTTAGCTCAGGTGAGTTTAAAAGGCTGCTGTTGATAACAAGGGCATTTGCTAAATAGATGGTGTGTGTGCAACAATATACTGAAAGGTCAATTATATTGTGCAGCTTATCTCACCACCTGTAGTTATTTAGGTGAAAGCTCCAAAATGCTTGCCTAATATGTCTGTTTATCCAAAAGGAAGTAAAAAGGGAGAGCTAGAAAGATAGCATTGCTTCACATTACATGGCAATGCAATGCACAGTTGCTGAAGTTGAACCAAAATGAGCTTGTAATCTGGCTTCTGCAACTTTGAACATGAAAAATCCAATGAGGAGAAGAAAAGCAAAGCCAAAGAGTCCATCCCAAAATCCGACAAACAAGCAAAATGAACAAAAAACATTGAATTCAATTCTTTCTGATTTTAGAAGCTGCATTAAAGAAGGGGTGCACCGGTCCTGGAGATACTGCAATACCAGGTCAATGCGTGGAGTGGACAGAGCAAGCTCTTTTTCCATCTCCCTGTTCTAAAAATTCATTTAATATATGGTCCCCAGATAGGGGACGTATCAGATATTAAACTGATAAGAACAGATACTACACTTGATCTTAGCCAAAAGGCTGAGAAGCGATAACCAGAATTGGTTTCAAACTACGGAGCCACCCAAGGATCCTGAAAAGTCCATTTGTGGAGATGAGCTCCTGGACTCCCGTTAAGAAGACATGTTGTCAACCTCTAGATCCCTTACATGCCTGCACTTTTCGGCTTGCTGCTGCTGCAATCCCCGCGTTTTAGATCTGCATAACTCCACCTCTTTAAACACAGCACCTTCACCCCCTGCTGTTCCCACCCGCCTCAACACCGTTGGAAGGGAGGAGAACCAATTAAGGCGGGGGGTGGGGTGGAACGAGCAGCTGTCTACCCTTAGCAGGAGGGCTCCTGATTACATACCTCTCCTGCTGCTGCTGCTGCTGGCTGTCCAGCAGCAGACTGAAGGTGGCTGCTGCTGTGCACAGGTATATAAAGGCTCAGAGCCTATTATGACACGTGCAGCCAGCGTTCCATTGCCACATTCCATCTACTGCAGGCAGGATACCTGGCTGGCTGAATGTCGCTGAGAAGCTCACAGAGACCGCCATAAGCAACAGTTTAACAGAATGCCACAGACTAATCAACCAAACTTTTTGGGTTGGGTTCTCTTTTATAGTCTGCAGGCATTAAATGAAAGAAGTCAGTGTTCCAGCAGAAGGAGACAACGTTTCAGAAAAGGCATTGTAGCAAACCAAAAAAGAAATTTTAAGCGCAGCAGAGTAACCAGCGCACATACCTGTTAGCTCAGGTGAGTTTAAAAGGCTGCTGTTGATAACAAGGGCATTTGCTAAATAGATGGTGTGTGTGCAACAATATACTGAAAGGTCAATTATATTGTGCAGCTTATCTCACCACCTGTAGTTATTTAGGTGAAAGCTCCAAAATGCTTGCCTAATATGTCTGTTTATCCAAAAGGAAGTAAAAAGGGTGAGCTAGAAAGATAGCATTGCATCACATTACATGGCAATGCAATGCACAGTTGCTGAAGTTGAACCAAAATGAGCTTGTAATCTGGCTTCTGCAACTTTGAACATGAAAAATCCAATGAGGAGAAGAAAAGCAAAGCCAAAGAGTCCATCCCAAAATCCGACAAACAAGCAAAATGAACAAAAAACATTGAATTCAATTCTTTCTGATTTTAGAAACTGCATTAAAGAAGGGGTGCACCGGTCCTGGAGATACTGCAATACCAGGTCAATGCGTGGAGTGGACAGAGCAAGCTCTTTTTCCATCTCCCTGTTCTAAAAATCCATTTAATATATGGTCCCCAGATAGGGGACGTATCAGATATTAAACTGATAAGAACAGATTTTTTTTTTTTTTTTTTTTCTCCTCAGACGAGGAAATTCCACAGTCTATGGAAACCAGACAAAGGAAAATTCCATCAAAACAGCTGCGTCAAATCCAATACGCAATTTGCTGTCCCCATCATCATCGGAAATATTTATTTCATATTTCAAAACAACAATAACAAAAATCAAGAGGTACTAACAATATATCTCCACTTTTTAACTTTCCATATTCCCTCCGCATCCACTTCCCCTCTCCTCTTTTTGTCCCATAGGAAACACACATACATCTTCCCCATAATCACCTTCACACTATCCTTTACAGCAATTTCCTTCCTTTTAAACACATACACATTCCTCACATCCCATAACACTTCCTTTATACACGCAAGCATCAACCACAAGACTCTTTCCTTCGTCCCATCACATATTCCCAAACCAAACATAAACAACTCAAAGGACAACAAATTCACACCACACAATTCTTTACACAAAGGCCCCATTCTCCCAATCACATCTCTAGCATACTGGCAATTCCAAAAAACATGCAACACACTTTCCCTTCCACCACAGCCATTTCTTGGACACATTTCACTCCTCACCAAACCTCTATTCCTCTGAAACTCTCTCACAGGTAATACTCCATGTAAAGACTGCCACACAACTTCACTCTGTTTGTTGGTCATACCACTCATCCGCACTTTCTTCCAAACCTTCTGCACATCACCACCCCTAACCATATTTATTCCACATTCTACCTCTCTACATTCAATCATCCTATACACAGCCTTCTTATTCTCCAGCAATCTCACATCTGCATCACACAGTTCATACCTCACCAAAAACTTATAAACCCACACATACCATACAGGCACCTCAAAAGCAATCGGACATCGCAAATCCCTTTCTTGCCACTTTAAACGAAACAAATACGCTCCAAATAAATACCTACACATAGATGAAAACTTTCCATCCGCCCTAATCACTTTCAAAACAAACACAACGATATTCACACCAAAAAACACGTCCAAATTCGGAAAACCCAAACCACCTTTTTCCACTCTTTTAACCAAAATTTCTCTCCTAGCTCTCTCCATTTTCGAGTTCCACAAAAAAACAAATAAAATTCTATTCAAGCTTCTCATACACATATATCCTGGTGGAAATACTACCGCAATATATAAAAATATTGGCAACACCACACTCTTAACAATTAAAATCTTCCCAAAAAAGGATAAACTCCTCAATTTCCAAAAATTCAACTTCTGCTCAACTTTTCCTTTCGCATCATCCCAACTTTCTTTCCCATCCAAACTCTCTGAAAACTTCACACCCAAAACTTTAATAGGTCCATTCACTACATTCACACCTACATCCCTACTTAAACTTCCGCCTCCAAAACCCTTACACTCACTCTTTTCCCAATTCACTTTAAACGCAGATGCACCACAAAAAATAGACACTAACAACTTCACCCGCCTCACCGAACATTCAGAATCACATAATACACACACGTCATCCATATAACCACTCACCTTCCATTCTTTTCCTCCACCTCCCGGCACTTGCACACCACGAATTACCTTATCTTTCCTCAGCATACACAACAATGGCTCAATTGCACAAATAAATGCTACAGGGGACAAAGGACACCCCTGTCGCACACCCGAAAACACATTCACTTTCCTACCCACATACCCATTCATTAATACACAGCTATAAACACCCGCATACAAACTTCTCACTCGCCCAACAAAATCAGCCGGAAAACCCATTTTTAACAACACTCTGAACAAAAAACCATGCGACAACCTATCATAAGCCTTTTCAAAATCCAAACTTAACAAAAATACACTCTTCTTACGACCCATGCAATCCCATAGACAATCTCTTAACATACACACACACTCATGAATCCGCCTCCCAGGTACCGCACAACACTGCTCATCCCCAATCACACTCTCTATCACATCACGCATCCTATTAGCCATAAGTTTTGCATAGATTTTATAATCACAATTAAGTAACGTTATTGGCCTCCAATTCCTCAGACTTTTCAAATCCCCTTTCTTAGGAATTAACACAACCATACCTGCACGCATACTCTCAGCCACCTCCATGTTTCCCCACATATACTTACATACATCCACAAAGTCCTTACCAATCACACCCCACATCACACGATAAAATTCTACTGGGAGGCCATCCTCCCCCGGCGTCTTATTCAAAGCCATACTACACATAACCTTCCATACCTCATCACCAGTCACCTCACCCATCACTCTCTCTCTTTCTGCTTCACTCAACTTACTCTCTAACACACTCAAAACATCATTCTCCAAACATTCATCCCTCTGTTTCACTGCATACAGATCCTCATAAAACTTAGCCACCTCTTCACACATATCCTCTCCACTCACCTCACTTCCATCTGCTCCATACACCACGCTCATACTCTGTTTCTTTCCAAAAACTTTTTTAAAGAAAAACCGAGAACATTTCTCATCCTGCTCCATCTTATCAATCTTTGCCCTAAACACTATGCTTCTCCCTCTCTCCAACAAAACTCACTAATCTCCTTTTTTACCTCTAAAATATCCTCCTCCACCTCAACTCCTCCTTCCCTTAACTTATACAAAACGCTCAACCGCGCGTTCAGTTTAACAAAACTCTCTCTTTTAATTGCTGCATACTTGTATCCTAAATTTTTAAAGAACATTTTTGTTTGTTTCTTCACCCAGTCCCACCACTCACAAACATTCCCAAACTCATTTTTATGCTTACACCATTCTTCATACCGCCTTTCATACTCCTTTCTCACATCTTCATTCTCTAACAGTTTAACATTTAACTTCCACAATCCTCTCCCAAACACTCCATCAACTTTTATATCCAACTCACACAACATACACACATGATCTGAAAAAAGAACGTTTTCCTGCCTATAATTAACAGAAACCATATTTTTAGAAATAAAACAATAATCCAATCTGGATTGTACCCTACCACTCTCAGAAAAGAAAGTGTTCAACAAAGGATTCATGTTACACACGCGCTGCATATCACACAACCCAAAATCATTCACTAACTCCAATAATGCTTTCCCAGACACATCCACATTCACTCTCCCCACATCACAGTTCATATCACCCACAATTACCACAGGTATTCTTCCTGGAACAAAAAGCTTAATTTTTTCAAATAAATTTTTGCGCTCATTTTTTTCAACTGGCGCATAAACATTAATAACACAAAACTTTACATTCTTGTATACAAAATTAGCAAGGATACATCTCCCCACCTCAATAACCAAATAATCACTCAAAACAACCTCCCTTCCTTTAACCAAAATACCCACACCATCATTCTTATTACATGCACTCCCCGACCACACAGACGCTCCATAAGACCATTCATCCCCTTTCACACCATCCACTACCCCACATTCTTGTAAACAAAAAATAGATGCATTTTGCATAGCTAAAAACTCAAAAATAGCAGCTCTTCTTACTTTACTTTTAAACACTCTTACGTTTTGGGACACTATGGTAAATCCCATAATACTTCTACTCCTTCACCAATTACACAAAGAAATAGCCTTTGGCCTAAACCAAAGCTCACAAGAGGACAAAAAGAAAAAACATTTACAATATTATATGGTGACACTATCCAGCACCACCACTATCCTCCTCCGCCATCAGAACAGAACAGCTGGTTTCCGACCCGCTGGCTTCACCAGCCACACTCCTCATTCTGGCAGTTCTGATCTTCCTCTGAGGCTCACTAAAAACTGCATCATCACTGCCCCCACCATCCTCCCTACGACTCTTCTTTGCACCCCTATCATCCTCCGAAGAAAAATCTTCAATGTTTTCAGGACCCGAAGGGTGTTCAGGACTGTCGGGTTCCGAGATTTGCACTTCACATCCTGTTGCGTCCATTGCCTCTCCAAAAGTCATCATCTCAGGCAGCTCTGCTTCCACCACTTTCCTAGATATTCTCGCAGACACTGCCTTTTTCTCCACCTTTGCCACTTCCCTCCAGAACTCCTTTTCTTCCCTCCGCTTCTTCCTCATTTCTTCAGCAGAAGAAGAACATGGTCTCAGGGACACCTCCTCTGGCGCCGTAGAGGGAGAGGCTCTACCAGTTTCCCGCCTCCTTCCCTCTCTCTCCTCCCTCTCCAATCTTTCCAGCACTTTCAGTGCGCTTGCCATCTGCCTCCTCTCCAGCTCCTCCTCCTTCTGTTCTTTATCAGAACGTCTAGGTGCACTCATAGGACAGTCCTTATACATGTGATCACTACTCCCACAGACATCACAGGACTTGGCCTCTGGACACTGGTTGGCCATATGCCCCTCCTTTCTGCAATTTCGGCAACACTGCCCTTTAAGGCATGTTACCATGGTATGTCCGAAAGAAAAGCATCTACGGCAAAACATGGGCTGGCCTGGGTAAAAGAGGAAACCTCTATGGCCTGCAACGGAAAAATTTGATGGAGGGTGTCTAAAGCCCCCCACACTGTCAGGATCCCTTTTCAATTTCACACGGAATTTATACTGACAGTTAAAGATTCCTAGACAATTGACTTGCTTCACTCCCTTCCGCACATATTCACAGTAGCGAGAGAGGAAGCACTCCAGCAGCTCAGGGTCTGTAAAAGGGTTATAGACAGTCACAGTCACCTCCTTTTCTTGCAGACCAAACAAAGGTTCCCATCTAACTCCTTCCAAGCAGGGGTCACTAGAGTGACCACGGAGCCATTCAAAGACATTAAGGCAAACATCCTGGTCCATAAAGGTAACGTCATAATTACCTTGACGTGAAAATTCGTTGACACTGAAGATCTCAGAACGTCTTGCTCCAGCTTTGCCTTCAACGATGTCTTGGACAATGAAAACCACGTTGTTCTTGTTCTGGTCAGATGGATCCACGGACAAACGGATGGTGTTCTTCACAAAAGACATCTTGGATTCTGTCGGTATGGAATACCACAGGAAAAAGCAGAAAATCCTCCACAAAAGGGTCCGGATTCCTCCAGGAGACTCGCACCAATCAAGGTACAGTCATACGATCTTAGCCAAAAGGCCGAGAAGCGATAACCAGAATTGGTTTCAAACTACGGAGCCACCCAAGGATCCTGAAAAGTCCATTTGTGGAGATGAGCTCTTGGACTCCCGTTAAGAAGACATGTTGTCAACCTCTAGATCCCTTACATGCCTGCACTTTTCGGCTTGCTGCTGCTGCAATCCACGCGTTTTAGATCTGCATAACTCCACCTCTTTAAACACAGCACCTTCACCCCCTGCTGTTCCCACCCGCCTCAACACCGTTGGAAGGGAGGAGAACCAATTAAGGCGGGGGGTGGGGTGGAACGAGCAGCTGTCTACCCTTAGCAGGAGGGCTCCTGATTACATACCTCTCCTGCTGCTGCTGCTGCTGGCTGTCCAGCAGCAGACTGAAGGTGGCTGCTGCTGTGCACAGGTATATAAAGGCTCAGAGCCTATTATGACACGCGCAGCCAGCGTTCCATTGCCACATTCCATCTACTGCAGGCAGGATACCTGGCTGGCTGAATGTCGCTGAGAAGCTCACAGAGACCGCCATAAGCAACAGTTTAACAGAATGCCACAGACTAATCAACCAAACTTTTTGGGTTGGGTTCTCTTTTATAGTCTGCAGGCATTAAATGAAAGAAGTCAGTGTTCCAGCAGAAGGAGACAACGTTTCAGAAAAGGCATTGTAGCAAACCAAAAAAGAAATTTTAAGCGCAGCAGAGTAACCAGCGCACATACCTGTTAGCTCAGGTGAGTTTAAAAGGCTGCTGTTGATAACAAGGGCATTTGCTAAATAGATGGTGTGTGTGCAACAATATACTGAAAGGTCAATTATATTGTGCAGCTTATCTCACCACCTGTAGTTATTTAGGTGAAAGCTCCAAAATGCTTGCCTAATATGTCTGTTTATCCAAAAGGAAGTAAAAAGGGAGAGCTAGAAAGATAGCATTGCATCACATTACATGGCAATGCAATGCACAGTTGCTGAAGTTGAACCAAAATGAGCTTGTAATCTGGCTTCTGCAACTTTGAACATGAAAAATCCAATGAGGAGAAGAAAAGCAAAGCCAAAGAGTCCATCCCAAAATCCGACAAACAAGCAAAATGAACAAAAAACATTGAATTCAATTCTTTCTGATTTTAGAAACTGCATTAAAGAAGGGGTGCACCGGTCCTGGAGATACTGCAATACCAGGTCAATGCGTGGAGTGGACAGAGCAAGCTCTTTTTCCATCTCCCTGTTCTAAAAATCCATTTAATATATGGTCCCCAGATAGGGGACGTATCAGATATTAAACTGATAAGAACAGATACTACACTTGATCTTAGCCAAAAGGCCGAGAAGCGATAACCAGAATTGGTTTCAAACTACGGAGCCACCCAAGGATCCTGAAAAGTCCATTTGTGGAGATGAGCTCCTGGACTCCCGTTAAGAAGACATGTTGTCAACCTCTAGATCCCTTACATGCCTGCACTTTTCGGCTTGCTGCTGCTGCAATCCACGCGTTTTAGATCTGCATAACTCCACCTCTTTAAACACAGCACCTTCACCCCCTGCTGTTCCCACCCGCCTCAACACCGTTGGAAGGGAGGAGAACCAATTAAGGCGGGGGGTGGGGTGGAACGAGCAGCTGTCTATCTACCCTTAGCAGGAGGGCTCCTGATTACATACCTCTCCTGCTGCTGCTGCTGCTGGCTGTCCAGCAGCAGACTGAAGGTGGCTGCTGCTGTGCACAGGTATATAAAGGCTCAGAGCCTATTATGACACGCGCAGCCAGCGTTCCATTGCCACATTCCATCTACTGCAGGCAGGATACCTGGCTGGCTGAATGTCGCTGAGAAGCTCACAGAGACCGCCATAAGCAACAGTTTAACAGAATGCCACAGACTAATCAACCAAACTTTTTGGGTTGGGTTCTCTTTTATAGTCTGCAGGCATTAAATGAAAGAAGTCAGTGTTCCAGCAGAAGGAGACAACGTTTCAGAAAAGGCATTGTAGCAAACCAAAAAAGAAATTTTAAGCGCAGCAGAGTAACCAGCGCACATACCTGTTAGCTCAGGTGAGTTTAAAAGGCTGCTGTTGATAACAAGGGCATTTGCTAAATAGATGGTGTGTGTGCAACAATATACTGAAAGGTCAATTATATTGTGCAGCTTATCTCACCACCTGTAGTTATTTAGGTGAAAGCTCCAAAATGCTTGCCTAATATGTCTGTTTATCCAAAAGGAAGTAAAAAGGGAGAGCTAGAAAGATAGCATTGCATCACATTACATGGCAATGCAATGCACAGTTGCTGAAGTTGAACCAAAATGAGCTTGTAATCTGGCTTCTGCAACTTTGAACATGAAAAATCCAATGAGGAGAAGAAAAGCAAAGCCAAAGAGTCCATCCCAAAATCCGACAAACAAGCAAAATGAACAAAAAACATTGAATTCAATTCTTTCTGATTTTAGAAACTGCATTAAAGAAGGGGTGCACCGGTCCTGGAGATACTGCAATACCAGGTCAATGCGTGGAGTGGACAGAGCAAGCTCTTTTTCCATCTCCCTGTTCTAAAAATCCATTTAATATATGGTCCCCAGATAGGGGACGTATCAGATATTAAACTGATAAGAACAGATACTACACTTGATCTTAGCCAAAAGGCCGAGAAGCGATAACCAGAATTGGTTTCAAACTACGGAGCCACCCAAGGATCCTGAAAAGTCCATTTGTGGAGATGAGCTCCTGGACTCCCGTTAAGAAGACATGTTGTCAACCTCTAGATCCCTTACATGCCTGCACTTTTCGGCTTGCTGCTGCTGCAATCCACGCGTTTTAGATCTGCATAACTCCACCTCTTTAAACACAGCACCTTCACCCCCTGCTGTTCCCACCCGCCTCAACACCGTTGGAAGGGAGGAGAACCAATTAAGGCGGGGGGTGGGGTGGAACGAGCAGCTGTCTACCCTTAGCAGGAGGGCTCCTGATTACATACCTCTCCTGCTGCTGCTGCTGCTGGCTGTCCAGCAGCAGACTGAAGGTGGCTGCTGCTGTGCACAGGTATATAAAGGCTCAGAGCCTATTATGACACGCGCAGCCAGCGTTCCATTGCCACATTCCATCTACTGCAGGCAGGATACCTGGCTGGCTGAATGTCGCTGAGAAGCTCACAGAGACCGCCATAAGCAACAGTTTAACAGAATGCCACAGACTAATCAACCAAACTTTTTGGGTTGGGTTCTCTTTTATAGTCTGCAGGCATTAAATGAAAGAAGTCAGTGTTCCAGCAGAAGGAGACAACGTTTCAGAAAAGGCATTGTAGCAAACCAAAAAAGAAATTTTAAGCGCAGCAGAGTAACCAGCGCACATACCTGTTAGCTCAGGTGAGTTTAAAAGGCTGCTGTTGATAACAAGGGCATTTGCTAAATAGATGGTGTGTGTGCAACAATATACTGAAAGGTCAATTATATTGTGCAGCTTATCTCACCACCTGTAGTTATTTAGGTGAAAGCTCCAAAATGCTTGCCTAATATGTCTGTTTATCCAAAAGGAAGTAAAAAGGGAGAGCTAGAAAGATAGCATTGCATCACATTACATGGCAATGCAATGCACAGTTGCTGAAGTTGAACCAAAATGAGCTTGTAATCTGGCTTCTGCAACTTTGAACATGAAAAATCCAATGAGGAGAAGAAAAGCAAAGCCAAAGAGTCCATCCCAAAATCCGACAAACAAGCAAAATGAACAAAAAACATTGAATTCAATTCTTTCTGATTTTAGAAACTGCATTAAAGAAGGGGTGCACCGGTCCTGGAGATACTGTGACGCGCCCCCTGGGACATATTCCTTTTTGAGGGGAATACCCGGCACCGGATCAGATGGGGGGTTGTAGTCTCCGAGCGGCTGTGACCCGGCCCCGTGCCCAGGGCGTCAAGCTCAGTGTTATGTGGCAGTCCTACAGATGTTATTAAGAGTTCTTTGGTGTCGACTACGCCACCCGTTGTGATGCGGTCACTGTGGCCGCCGCTGCAGCAGGGTCCGCTGAGGCTGATGGTGGGTGCGCAGCTTGGTGGGATAACCCCCAACGGGAGGGGTATAGCCTCAGAGGGGACAGGCGCAGAGGATGGGGGTTGTGGTGGTGTAGTGCAGACGGCAGTGAAGACAGAGTCGGGTTGTGCAGTTAAGGGTGTTTACTTACTGCAGATGTTGTACTGGTCACTCCAGCTGCTAGTGACCACCCGAGCCGTGCTGCGTCCACCAGGTCCTGGATCCAGCCAACCCCCAAACAAGTCCGGAGCGTGGCCCTGAGCTCTCTTTCTGTCCCGTTCTCTGGCCGTCCCCACCAGTAATCCACCTAGGTCCAGCTCCCTCGGGCCTTCTGTTGGGACACCCTTGGCCCTGGGTTCCCTGACCCTTCATGTGGTGTGCCTTCGGGGTGGATGTGATGGGTGACCGTGGCAGACGCTGCCCACGGTCTCCGGTCTCTGGCTGGGGAATGTTTTTACCCCCACCAGCTTGGGTTCCGGTACCCTGATGCCGACTCCTCACCCGGTGCTTTAATTTGGGTTCTTGGGTCTTCTCTGTTTTCCCCTCTGGGTACTCCTTCTCTGCTCCTCTCTCACTCAGGGTCTCTCTTCTCCCTTGCTGCAGGCTGACTTCCTCTCTGCTTGCTGTCTGCTCCTCTGCAGCTGTCTTGCTGTCTCCAACTGACTTGTTCTCTGCATCTGACCCTGATCTTAGTTGGTGCCCACCTTATATACACCCTCTATGTGTGAGCTCAGGTGACCAGCACCCAATGAGCTCCTATCTTTACCCAGGCTGCTCCCCCTATCTGCCCCTACACTACATGGGATGTACCACCCCCCTCCCACTCCAGCCAGGAACAGACTCGGTCGTACCTGCACATTTCTAAGTGGGAGTACCGTCGGCCTGTTCCTCGGAAATGGGATGTGTGTAGTGCATGCAGCCTACCGAGCTCAGTTCCACTCTCCATCCTTATCCGGGAGTGGAATATCACACCTCTGGGTTGAGGTGCAATACCCCTGTAGCAGCCGAATCCTCAGGGTGCTACAACTGCAATACCAGGTCAATGCGTGGAGTGGACAGAGCAAGCTCTTTTTCCATCTCCCTGTTCTAAAAATCCATTTAATATATGGTCCCCAGATAGGGGACGTATCAGATATTAAACTGATAAGAACAGATACTACACTTGATCTTAGCCAAAAGGCCGAGAAGCGATAACCAGAATTGGTTTCAAACTACGGAGCCACCCAAGGATCCTGAAAAGTCCATTTGTGAAGATGAGCTCCTGGACTCCCGTTAAGAAGACATGTTGTCAACCTCTAGATCCCTTACATGCCTGCACTTTTCGGCTTGCTGCTGCTGCAATCCACGCGTTTTAGATCTGCATAACTCCACCTCTTTAAACACAGCACCTTCACCCCCTGCTGTTCCCACCCGCCTCAACACCGTTGGAAGGGAGGAGAACCAATTAAGGCGGGGGGTGGGGTGGAACGAGCAGCTGTCTACCCTTAGCAGGAGGGCTCCTGATTACATACCTCTCCTGCTGCTGCTGCTGCTGGCTGTCCAGCAGCAGACTGAAGGTGGCTTCTGCTGTGCACAGGTATATAAAGGCTCAGAGCCTATTATGACACGCGCAGCCAGCGTTCCATTGCCACATTCCATCTACTGCAGGCAGGATACCTGGCTGGCTGAATGTCGCTGAGAAGCTCACAGAGACCGCCATAAGCAACAGTTTAACAGAATGCCACAGACTAATCAACCAAACTTTTTGGGTTGGGTTCTCTTTTATAGTCTGCAGGCATTAAATGAAAGAAGTCAGTGTTCCAGCAGAGGGAGACAACGTTTCAGAAAAGGCATTGTAGCAAACCAAAAAAGAAATTTTAAGCGCAGCAGAGTAACCAGCGCACATACCTGTTAGCTCAGGTGAGTTTAAAATGCTGCTGTTGATAACAAGGGCATTTGCTAAATAGATGGTGTGTGTGCAACAATATACTGAAAGGTCAATTATATTGTGCAGCTTATCTCACCACCTGTAGTTATTTAGGTGAAAGCTCCAAAATGCTTGCCTAATATGTCTGTTTATCCAAAAGGAAGTAAAAAGGGAGAGCTAGAAAGATAGCATTGCATCACATTACATGGCAATGCAATGCACAGTTGCTGAAGTTGAACCAAAATGAGCTTGTAATCTGGCTTCTGCAACTTTGAACATGAAAAATCCAATGAGGAGAAGAAAAGCAAAGCCAAAGAGTCCATCCCAAAATCCGACAAACAAGCAAAATGAACAAAAAACATTGAATTCAATTCTTTCTGATTTTAGAAACTGCATTAAAGAAGGGGTGCACCGGTCCTGGAGATACTGCAATACCAGGTCAATGCGTGGAGTGGACAGAGCAAGCTCTTTTTCCATCTCCCTGTTCTAAAAATCCATTTAATATATGGTCCCCAGATAGGGGACGTATCAGATATTAAACTGATAAGAACAGATACTACACTTGATCTTAGCCAAAAGGCCGAGAAGCGATAACCAGAATTGGTTTCAAACTACGGAGCCACCCAAGGATCCTGAAAAGTCCATTTGTGGAGATGAGCTCCTGGACTCCCGTTAAGAAGACATGTTGTCAACCTCTAGATCCCTTACATGCCTGCACTTTTCGGCTTGCTGCTGCTGCAATCCACGCGTTTTAGATCTGCATAACTCCACCTCTTTAAACACAGCACCTTCACCCCCTGCTGTTCCCACCCGCCTCAACACCGTTGGAAGGGAGGAGAACCAATTAAGGCGGGGGGTGGGGTGGAACGAGCAGCTGTCTACCCTTAGCAGGAGGGCTCCTGATTACATACCTCTCCTGCTGCTGCTGCTGCTGGCTGTCCAGCAGCAGACTGAAGGTGGCTGCTGCTGTGCACAGGTATATAAAGGCTCAGAGCCTATTATGACACGCGCAGCCAGCGTTCCATTGCCACATTCCATCTACTGCAGGCAGGATACCTGGCTGGCTGAATGTCGCTGAGAAGCTCACAGAGACCGCCATAAGCAACAGTTTAACAGAATGCCACAGACTAATCAACCAAACTTTTTGGGTTGGGTTCTCTTTTATACTCTGCAGGCATTAAATGAAAGAAGTCAGTGTTCCAGCAGAAGGAGACAACGTTTCAGAAAAGGCATTGTAGCAAACCAAAAAAGAAATTTTAAGCGCAGCAGAGTAACCAGCGCACATACCTGTTAGCTCAGGTGAGTTTAAAAGGCTGCTGTTGATAACAAGGGCATTTGCTAAATAGATGGTGTGTGTGCAACAATATACTGAAAGGTCAATTATATTGTGCAGCTTATCTCACCACCTGTAGTTATTTAGGTGAAAGCTCCAAAATGCTTGCCTAATATGTCTGTTTATCCAAAAGGAAGTAAAAAGGGAGAGCTAGAAAGATAGCATTGCATCACATTACATGGCAATGCAATGCACAGTTGCTGAAGTTGAACCAAAATGAGCTTGTAATCTGGCTTCTGCAACTTTGAACATGAAAAATCCAATGAGGAGAAGAAAAGCAAAGCCAAAGAGTCCATCCCAAAATCCGACAAACAAGCAAAATGAACAAAAAACATTGAATTCAATTCTTTCTGATTTTAGAAACTGCATTAAAGAAGGGGTGCACCGGTCCTGGAGATACTGCAATACCAGGTCAATGCGTGGAGTGGACAGAGCAAGCTCTTTTTCCATCTCCCTGTTCTAAAAATCCATTTAATATATGGTCCCCAGATAGGGGACGTATCAGATATTAAACTGATAAGAACAGATTTTTTTTTTTTTTTTTTTGAAAGCCCGAATTCGTGTACAAAACCCGAGTGCGCTTAAAAAAGTGACAAGTGCCACAAAAAAAGTGCACTAGGATGCTGGTCTTCTTGAAACCCTCTCCAAAAGGAGAAGGGTCCCCCAAACCATTCCCCGTCCCTCCGAGCCAAAAGGCCACAGCGAGGAACAGGGACAAAAAGCCACCTCCAGCCGAAGCCAGAGGCGACCCAATCTTACCCCCAGCACCTGCCCGAGTTCTCACCCGAGCAAGGCACTGGGAGCCAAAGACTGTGCTCCCCTCCCGGAAGAGGGGAGCCAACAAAGCTCTCCTCCCAAAAGAGGAGAGCCAGGGGGGGTTCAGGGGGGAGCGGAACCTGATGGCCACACACTCCCCCCCTAGACCTGCCAAGAGAGGAACCCGTAAGGGAACCGCATCCCGACAAAGTCCTAGTAGGACGTGACACACGTGAATAAGTGGACACACAGTGACAAAGAAATTAAATAAATAGTGAAGGTTTCACAGTATAATACTGCCCGGACCTTCGACCGGGAATTGAAAAATTCCCCATCCTAAGGCCAGAAGGCCCGGAATAAGGGTGTGTGCGAAGAAAGAAAATTTGAAGTGCTTGTGCAAATGTGCCATAAACTCAAGTGGGGTTCCCAATCCCAGTGAGTTAAGGCACCCCAGGGTCACCACTCCTGGGGCACTTCACACTTCGGGCTTTCGATCTTCCCCGGCCCAATGGCGTCGATCCTGGGGGGCCATGCTTTCCACCAGATGACTATATTAGCCACCTGGCATACTAACAAGCGCCTAAACCCCAGTGTGCATAATGTATCAATCTACTAGGGCGGCCAACATCCAAAACCGCCTTTTCGAAAGATACTACACCTGATCTTAGCCAAAAGGCCGAGAAGCGATAACCAGAATTGGTTTCAAACTACGGAGCCACCCAAGGATCCTGAAAAGTCCATTTGTGGAGATGAGCTCCTGGACTCCCGTTAAGAAGACATGTTGTCAACCTCTAGATCCCTTACATGCCTGCACTTTTCGGCTTGCTGCTGCTGCAATCCACGCGTTTTAGATCTGCATAACTCCACCTCTTTAAACACAGCACCTTCACCCCCTGCTGTTCCCACCCGCCTCAACACCGTTGGAAGGGAGGAGAACCAATTAAGGCGGGGGGTGGGGTGGAACGAGCAGCTGTCTACCCTTAGCAGGAGGGCTCCTGATTACATACCTCTCCTGCTGCTGCTGCTGCTGGCTGTCCAGCAGCAGACTGAAGGTGGCTGCTGCTGTGCACAGGTATATAAAGGCTCAGAGCCTATTATGACACGCGCAGCCAGCGTTCCATTGCCACATTCCATCTACTGCAGGCAGGATACCTGGCTGGCTGAATGTCGCTGAGAAGCTCACAGAGACCGCCATAAGCAACAGTTTAACAGAATGCCACAGACTAATCAACCAAACTTTTTGGGTTGGGTTCTCTTTTATAGTCTGCAGGCATTAAATGAAAGAAGTCAGTGTTCCAGCAGAAGGAGACAACGTTTCAGAAAAGGCTTTGTAGCAAACCAAAAAAGAAATTTTAAGCGCAGCAGAGTAACCAGCGCACATACCTGTTAGCTCAGGTGAGTTTAAAAGGCTGCTGTTGATAACAAGGGCATTTGCTAAATAGATGGTGTGTGTGCAACAATATACTGAAAGGTCAATTATATTGTGCAGCTTATCTCACCACCTGTAGTTATTTAGGTGAAAGCTCCAAAATGCTTGCCTAATATGTCTGTTTATCCAAAAGGAAGTAAAAAGGGAGAGCTAGAAAGATAGCATTGCATCACATTACATGGCAATGCAATGCACAGTTGCTGAAGTTGAACCAAAATGAGCTTGTAATCTGGCTTCTGCAACTTTGAACATGAAAAATCCAATGAGGAGAAGAAAAGCAAAGCCAAAGAGTCCATCCCAAAATCCGACAAACAAGCAAAATGAACAAAAAACATTGAATTCAATTCTTTCTGATTTTAGAAACTGCATTAAAGAAGGGGTGCACCGGTCCTGGAGATACTGCAATACCAGGTCAATGCGTGGAGTGGACAGAGCAAGCTCTTTTTCCATCTCCCTGTTCTAAAAATCCATTTAATATATGGTCCCCAGATAGGGGACGTATCAGATATTAAACTGATAAGAACAGATTTTTTTTTTTTTTTTTTTGAAAGCCCGAATTCGTGTACAAAACCCGAGTGCGCTTAAAAAAGTGATAAGTGCCACAAAAAAAGTGCACTAGGATGCTGGTCTTCTTGAAACCCTCTCCAAAAGGAGAAGGGTCCCCCAAACCATTCCCCGTCCCTCCGAGCCAAAAGGCCACAGCGAGGAACAGGGACAAAAAGCCACCTCCAGCCGAAGCCAGAGGCGACCCAATCTTACCCCCAGCACCTGCCCGAGTTCTCACCCGAGCAAGGCACTGGGAGCCAAAGACTGTGCTCCCCTCCCGGAAGAGGGGAGCCAACAAAGCTCTCCTCCCAAAAGAGGAGAGCCAGGGGGGGTTCAGGGGGGAGCGGAACCTGATGGCCACACACTCCCCCCCTAGACCTGCCAAGAGAGGAACCCGTAAGGGAACCGCATCCCGACAAAGTCCTAGTAGGACGTGACACACGTGAATAAGTGGACACACAGTGACAAAGAAATTAAATAAATAGTGAAGGTTTCACAGTATAATACTGCCCGGACCTTCGACCGGGAATTGAAAAATTCCCCATCCTAAGGCCAGAAGGCCCGGAATAAGGGTGTGTGCGAAGAAAGAAAATTTGAAGTGCTTGTGCAAATGTGCCATAAACTCAAGTGGGGTTCCCAATCCCAGTGAGTTAAGGCACCCCAGGGTCACCACTCCTGGGGCACTTCACACTTCGGGCTTTCGATCTTCCCCGGCCCAATGGCGTCGATCCTGGGGGGCCATGCTTTCCACCAGATGACTATATTAGCCACCTGGCATACTAACAAGCGCCTAAACCCCAGTGTGCATAATGTATCAATCTACTAGGGCGGCCAACATCCAAAACCGCCTTTTCGAAAGATACTACACCTGATCTTAGCCAAAAGGCCGAGAAGCGATAACCAGAATTGGTTTCAAACTACGGAGCCACCCAAGGATCCTGAAAAGTCCATTTGTGGAGATGAGCTCCTGGACTCCCGTTAAGAAGACATGTTGTCAACCTCTAGATCCCTTACATGCCTGCACTTTTCGGCTTGCTGCTGCTGCAATCCACGCGTTTTAGATCTGCATAACTCCACCTCTTTAAACACAGCACCTTCACCCCCTGCTGTTCCCACCCGCCTCAACACCGTTGGAAGGGAGGAGAACCAATTAAGGCGGGGGGTGGGGTGGAACGAGCAGCTGTCTACCCTTAGCAGGAGGGCTCCTGATTACATACCTCTCCTGCTGCTGCTGCTGCTGGCTGTCCAGCAGCAGACTGAAGGTGGCTGCTGCTGTGCACAGGTATATAAAGGCTCAGAGCCTATTATGACACGCGCAGCCAGCGTTCCATTGCCACATTCCATCTACTGCAGGCAGGATACCTGGCTGGCTGAATGTCGCTGAGAAGCTCACAGAGACCGCCATAAGCAACAGTTTAACAGAATGCCACAGACTAATCAACCAAACTTTTTGGGTTGGGTTCTCTTTTATAGTCTGCAGGCATTAAATGAAAGAAGTCAGTGTTCCAGCAGAAGGAGACAACGTTTCAGAAAAGGCATTGTAGCAAACCAAAAAAGAAATTTTAAGCGCAGCAGAGTAACCAGCGCACATACCTGTTAGCTCAGGTGAGTTTAAAAGGCTGCTGTTGATAACAAGGGCATTTGCTAAATAGATGGTGTGTGTGCAACAATATACTGAAAGGTCAATTATATTGTGCAGCTTATCTCACCACCTGTAGTTATTTAGGTGAAAGCTCCAAAATGCTTGCCTAATATGTCTGTTTATCCAAAAGGAAGTAAAAAGGGAGAGCTAGAAAGATAGCATTGCATCACATTACATGGCAATGCAATGCACAGTTGCTGAAGTTGAACCAAAATGAGCTTGTAATCTGGCTTCTGCAACTTTGAACATGAAAAATCCAATGAGGAGAAGAAAAGCAAAGCCAAAGAGTCCATCCCAAAATCCGACAAACAAGCAAAATGAACAAAAAACATTGAATTCAATTCTTTCTGATTTTAGAAACTGCATTAAAGAAGGGGTGCACCGGTCCTGGAGATACTGCAATACCAGGTCAATGCGTGGAGTGGACAGAGCAAGCTCTTTTTCCATCTCCCTGTTCTAAAAATCCATTTAATATATGGTCCCCAGATAGGGGACGTATCAGATATTAAACTGATAAGAACAGATACTACACTTGATCTTAGCCAAAAGGCCGAGAAGCGATAACCAGAATTGGTTTCAAACTACGGAGCCACCCAAGGATCCTGAAAAGTCCATTTGTGGAGATGAGCTCCTGGACTCCCGTTAAGAAGACATGTTGTCAACCTCTAGATCCCTTACATGCCTGCACTTTTCGGCTTGCTGCTGCTGCAATCCACGCGTTTTAGATCTGCATAACTCCACCTCTTTAAACACAGCACCTTCACCCCCTGCTGTTCCCACCCGCCTCAACACCGTTGGAAGGGAGGAGAACCAATTAAGGCGGGGGGTGGGGTGGAACGAGCAGCTGTCTACCCTTAGCAGGAGGGCTCCTGATTACATACCTCTCCTGCTGCTGCTGCTGCTGGCTGTCCAGCAGCAGACTGAAGGTGGCTGCTGCTGTGCACAGGTATATAAAGGCTCAGAGCCTATTATGACACGCGCAGCCAGCGTTCCATTGCCACATTCCATCTACTGCAGGCAGGATACCTGGCTGGCTGAATGTCGCTGAGAAGCTCACAGAGACCGCCATAAGCAACAGTTTAACAGAATGCCACAGACTAATCAACCAAACTTTTTGGGTTGGGTTCTCTTTTATAGTCTGCAGGCATTAAATGAAAGAAGTCAGTGTTCCAGCAGAAGGAGACAACGTTTCAGAAAAGGCATTGTAGCAAACCAAAAAAGAAATTTTAAGCGCAGCAGAGTAACCAGCGCACATACCTGTTAGCTCAGGTGAGTTTAAAAGGCTGCTGTTGATAACAAGGGCATTTGCTAAATAGATGGTGTGTGTGCAACAATATACTGAAAGGTCAATTATATTGTGCAGCTTATCTCACCACCTGTAGTTATTTAGGTGAAAGCTCCAAAATGCTTGCCTAATATGTCTGTTTATCCAAAAGGAAGTAAAAAGGGAGAGCTAGAAAGATAGCATTGCATAACATTACATGGCAATGCAATGCACAGTTGCTGAAGTTGAACCAAAATGAGCTTGTAATCTGGCTTCTGCAACTTTGAACATGAAAAATCCAATGAGGAGAAGAAAAGCAAAGCCAAAGAGTCCATCCCAAAATCCGACAAACAAGCAAAATGAACAAAAAACATTGAATTCAATTCTTTCTGATTTTAGAAACTGCATTAAAGAAGGGGTGCACCGGTCCTGGAGATACTGCAATACCAGGTCAATGCGTGGAGTGGACAGAGCAAGCTCTTTTTCCATCTCCCTGTTCTAAAAATCCATTTAATATATGGTCCCCAGATAGGGGACGTATCAGATATTAAACTGATAAGAACAGATACTACACTTGATCTTAGCCAAAAGGCCGAGAAGCGATAACCAGAATTGGTTTCAAACTACGGAGCCACCCAAGGATCCTGAAAAGTCCATTTGTGGAGATGAGCTCCTGGACTCCCGTTAAGAAGACATGTTGTCAACCTCTAGATCCCTTACATGCCTGCACTTTTCGGCTTGCTGCTGCTGCAATCCACGCGTTTTAGATCTGCATAACTCCACCTCTTTAAACACAGCACCTTCACCCCCTGCTGTTCCCACCCGCCTCAACACCGTTGGAAGGGAGGAGAACCAATTAAGGCGGGGGGTGGGGTGGAACGAGCAGCTGTCTACCCTTAGCAGGAGGGCTCCTGATTACATACCTCTCCTGCTGCTGCTGCTGCTGCTGGCTGTCCAGCAGCAGACTGAAGGTGGCTGCTGCTGTGCACAGGTATATAAAGGCTCAGAGCCTATTATGACACGCGCAGCCAGCGTTCCATTGCCACATTCCATCTACTGCAGGCAGGATACCTGGCTGGCTGAATGTCGCTGAGAAGCTCACAGAGACCGCCATAAGCAACAGTTTAACAGAATGCCACAGACTAATCAACCAAACTTTTTGGGTTGGGTTCTCTTTTATAGTCTGCAGGCATTAAATGAAAGAAGTCAGTGTTCCAGCAGAAGGAGACAACGTTTCAGAAAAGGCATTGTAGCAAACCAAAAAAGAAATTTTAAGCGCAGCAGAGTAACCAGCGCACATACCTGTTAGCTCAGGTGAGTTTAAAAGGCTGCTGTTGATAACAAGGGCATTTGCTAAATAGATGGTGTGTGTGCAACAATATACTGAAAGGTCAATTATATTGTGCAGCTTATCTCACCACCTGTAGTTATTTAGGTGAAAGCTCCAAAATGCTTGCCTAATATGTCTGTTTATCCAAAAGGAAGTAAAAAGGGAGAGCTAGAAAGATAGCATTGCATCACATTACATGGCAATGCAATGCACAGTTGCTGAAGTTGAACCAAAATGAGCTTGTAATCTGGCTTCTGCAACTTTGAACATGAAAAATCCAATGAGGAGAAGAAAAGCAAAGCCAAAGAGTCCATCCCAAAATCCGACAAACAAGCAAAATGAACAAAAAACATTGAATTCAATTCTTTCTGATTTTAGAAACTGCATTAAAGAAGGGGTGCACCGGTCCTGGAGATACTGCAATACCAGGTCAATGCGTGGAGTGGACAGAGCAAGCTCTTTTTCCATCTCCCTGTTCTAAAAATCCATTTAATATATGGTCCCCAGATAGGGGACGTATCAGATATTAAACTGATAAGAACAGATACTACACTTGATCTTAGCCAAAAGGCCGAGAAGCGATAACCAGAATTGGTTTCAAACTACGGAGCCACCCAAGGATCCTGAAAAGTCCATTTGTGGAGATGAGCTCCTGGACTCCCGTTAAGAAGACATGTTGTCAACCTCTAGATCCCTTACATGCCTGCACTTTTCGGCTTGCTGCTGCTGCAATCCACGCGTTTTAGATCTGCATAACTCCACCTCTTTAAACACAGCACCTTCACCCCCTACTGTTCCCACCCGCCTCAACACCGATGGAAGGGAGGAGAACCAATTAAGGCGGGGGGTGGGGTGGAACGAGCAGCTGTCTACCCTTAGCAGGAGGGCTCCTGATTACATACCTCTCCTGCTGCTGCTGCTGCTGGCTGTCCAGCAGCAGACTGAAGGTGGCTGCTGCTGTGCACAGGTATATAAAGGCTCAGAGCCTATTATGACACGCGCAGCCAGCGTTCCATTGCCACATTCCATCTACTGCAGGCAGGATACCTGGCTGGCTGAATGTCGCTGAGAAGCTCACAGAGACCGCCATAAGCAACAGTTTAACAGAATGCCACAGACTAATCAACCAAACTTTTTGGGTTGGGTTCTCTTTTATAGTCTGCAGGCATTAAATGAAAGAAGTCAGTGTTCCAGCAGAAGGAGACAACGTTTCAGAAAAGGCATTGTAGCAAACCAAAAAAGAAATTTTAAGCGCAGCAGAGTAACCAGCGCACATACCTGTTAGCTCAGGTGAGTTTAAAAGGCTGCTGTTGATAACAAGGGCATTTGCTAAATAGATGGTGTGTGTGCAACAATATACTGAAAGGTCAATTATATTGTGCAGCTTATCTCACCACCTGTAGTTATTTAGGTGAAAGCTCCAAAATGCTTGCCTAATATGTCTGTTTATCCAAAAGGAAGTAAAAAGGGAGAGCTAGAAAGATAGCATTGCATCACATTACATGGCAATGCAATGCACAGTTGCTGAAGTTGAACCAAAATGAGCTTGTAATCTGGCTTCTGCAACTTTGAACATGAAAAATCCAATGAGGAGAAGAAAAGCAAAGCCAAAGAGTCCATCCCAAAATCCGACAAACAAGCAAAATGAACAAAAAACATTGAATTCAATTCTTTCTGATTTTAGAAACTGCATTAAAGAAGGGGTGCACCGGTCCTGGAGATACTGCAATACCAGGTCAATGCGTGGAGTGGACAGAGCAAGCTCTTTTTCCATCTCCCTGTTCTAAAAATCCATTTAATATATGGTCCCCAGATAGGGGACGTATCAGATATTAAACTGATAAGAACAGATACTACACTTGATCTTAGCCAAAAGGCCGAGAAGCGATAACCAGAATTGGTTTCAAACTACGGAGCCACCCAAGGATCCTGAAAAGTCCATTTGTGGAGATGAGCTCCTGGACTCCCGTTAAGAAGACATGTTGTCAACCTCTAGATCCCTTACATGCCTGCACTTTTCGGCTTGCTGCTGCTGCAATCCACGCGTTTTAGATCTGCATAACTCCACCTCTTTAAACACAGCACCTTCACCCCCTGCTGTTCCCACCCGCCTCAACACCGTTGGAAGGGAGGAGAACCAATTAAGGCGGGGGGTGGGGTGGAACGAGCAGCTGTCTACCCTTAGCAGGAGGGCTCCTGATTACATACCTCTCCTGCTGCTGCTGCTGCTGGCTGTCCAGCAGCAGACTGAAGGTGGCTGCTGCTGTGCACAGGTATATAAAGGCTCAGAGCCTATTATGACACGCGCAGCCAGCGTTCCATTGCCACATTCCATCTACTGCAGGCAGGATACCTGGCTGGCTGAATGTCGCTGAGAAGCTCACAGAGACCGCCATAAGCAACAGTTTAACAGAATGCCACAGACTAATCAACCAAACTTTTTGGGTTGGGTTCTCTTTTATAGTCTGCAGGCATTAAATGAAAGAAGTCAGTGTTCCAGCAGAAGGAGACAACGTTTCAGAAAAGGCATTGTAGCAAACCAAAAAAGAAATTTTAAGCGCAGCAGAGTAACCAGCGCACATACCTGTTAGCTCAGGTGAGTTTAAAAGGCTGCTGTTGATAACAAGGGCATTTGCTAAATAGATGGTGTGTGTGCAACAATATACTGAAAGGTCAATTATATTGTGCAGCTTATCTCACCACCTGTAGTTATTTAGGTGAAAGCTCCAAAATGCTTGCCTAATATGTCTGTTTATCCAAAAGGAAGTAAAAAGGGAGAGCTAGAAAGATAGCATTGCATCACATTACATGGCAATGCAATGCACAGTTGCTGAAGTTGAACCAAAATGAGCTTGTAATCTGGCTTCTGCAACTTTGAACATGAAAAATCCAATGAGGAGAAGAAAAGCAAAGCCAAAGAGTCCATCCCAAAATCCGACAAACAAGCAAAATGAACAAAAAACATTGAATTCAATTCTTTCTGATTTTAGAAACTGCATTAAAGAAGGGGTGCACCGGTCCTGGAGATACTGCAATACCAGGTCAATGCGTGGAGTGGACAGAGCAAGCTCTTTTTCCATCTCCCTGTTCTAAAAATCCATTTAATATATGGTCCCCAGATAGGGGACGTATCAGATATTAAACTGATAAGAACAGATACTACACTTGATCTTAGCCAAAAGGCCGAGAAGCGATAACCAGAATTGGTTTCAAACTACGGAGCCACCCAAGGATCCTGAAAAGTCCATTTGTGGAGATGAGCTCCTGGACTCCCGTTAAGAAGACATGTTGTCAACCTCTAGATCCCTTACATGCCTGCACTTTTCGGCTTGCTGCTGCTGCAATCCACGCGTTTTAGATCTGCATAACTCCACCTCTTTAAACACAGCACCTTCACCCCCTGCTGTTCCCACCCGCCTCAACAACGTTGGAAGGGAGGAGAACCAATTAAGGCGGGGGGTGGGGTGGAACGAGCAGCTGTCTACCCTTAGCAGGAGGGCTCCTGATTACATACCTCTCCTGCTGCTGCTGCTGCTGGCTGTCCAGCAGCAGACTGAAGGTGGCTGCTGCTGTGCACAGGTATATAAAGGCTCAGAGCCTATTATGACACGCGCAGCCAGCGTTCCATTGCCACATTCCATCTACTGCAGGCAGGATACCTGGCTGGCTGAATGTCGCTGAGAAGCTCACAGAGACCGCCATAAGCAACAGTTTAACAGAATGCCACAGACTAATCAACCAAACTTTTTGGGTTGGGTTCTCTTTTATAGTCTGCAGGCATTAAATGAAAGAAGTCAGTGTTCCAGCAGAAGGAGACAACGTTTCAGAAAAGGCATTGTAGCAAACCAAAAAAGAAATTTTAAGCGCAGCAGAGTAACCAGCGCACATACCTGTTAGCTCAGGTGAGTTTAAAAGGCTGCTGTTGATAACAAGGGCATTTGCTAAATAGATGGTGTGTGTGCAACAATATACTGAAAGGTCAATTATATTGTGCAGCTTATCTCACCACCTGTAGTTATTTAGGTGAAAGCTCCAAAATGCTTGCCTAATATGTCTGTTTATCCAAAAGGAAGTAAAAAGGGAGAGCTAGAAAGATAGCATTGCATCACATTACATGGCAATGCAATGCACAGTTGCTGAAGTTGAACCAAAATGAGCTTGTAATCTGGCTTCTGCAACTTTGAACATGAAAAATCCAATGAGGAGAAGAAAAGCAAAGCCAAAGAGTCCATCCCAAAATCCGACAAACAAGCAAAATGAACAAAAAACATTGAATTCAATTCTTTCTGATTTTAGAAACTGCATTAAAGAAGGGGTGCACCGGTCCTGGAGATACTGCAATACCAGGTCAATGCGTGGAGTGGACAGAGCAAGCTCTTTTTCCATCTCCCTGTTCTAAAAATCCATTTAATATATGGTCCCCAGATAGGGGACGTATCAGATATTAAACTGATAAGAACAGATACTACACTTGATCTTAGCCAAAAGGCCGAGAAGCGATAACCAGAATTGGTTTCAAACTACGGAGCCACCCAAGGATCCTGAAAAGTCCATTTGTGGAGATGAGCTCCTGGACTCCCGTTAAGAAGACATGTTGTCAACCTCTAGATCCCTTACATGCCTGCACTTTTCGGCTTGCTGCTGCTGCAATCCACGCGTTTTAGATCTGCATAACTCCACCTCTTTAAACACAGCACCTTCACCCCCTGCTGTTCCCACCCGCCTCAACACCGTTGGAAGGGAGGAGAACCAATTAAGGCGGGGGGTGGGGTGGAACGAGCAGCTGTCTACCCTTAGCAGGAGGGCTCCTGATTACATACCTCTCCTGCTGCTGCTGCTGCTGGCTGTCCAGCAGCAGACTGAAGGTGGCTGCTGCTGTGCACAGGTATATAAAGGCTCAGAGCCTATTATGACACGCGCAGCCAGCGTTCCATTGCCACATTCCATCTACTGCAGGCAGGATACCTGGCTGGCTGAATGTCGCTGAGAAGCTCACAGAGACCGCCATAAGCAACAGTTTAACAGAATGCCACAGACTAATCAAC
Organism: Phyllobates terribilis; assembly: GCF_046119375.1. Classification (NCBI taxonomy): domain Eukaryota; kingdom Metazoa; phylum Chordata; class Amphibia; order Anura; family Dendrobatidae; genus Phyllobates; species Phyllobates terribilis. Next base: position 118,197 of record NW_027363176.1, read on the forward strand.
CAAACTTTTTGGGTTGGGTTCTCTTTTATAGTCTGCAGGCATTAAATGAAAGAAGTCAGTGTTCCAGCAGAAGGAGACAACGTTTCAGAAAAGGCATTGTAGCAAACCAAAAAAGAAATTTTAAGCGCAGCAGAGTAACCAGCGCACATACCTGTTAGCTCAGGTGAGTTTAAAAGGCTGCTGTTGATAACAAGGGCATTTGCTAAATAGATGGTGTGTGTGCAACAATATACTGAAAGGTCAATTATATTGTGCAGCTTATCTCACCACCTGTAGTTATTTAGGTGAAAGCTCCAAAATGCTTGCCTAATATGTCTGTTTATCCAAAAGGAAGTAAAAAGGGAGAGCTAGAAAGATAGCATTGCATCACATTACATGGCAATGCAATGCACAGTTGCTGAAGTTGAACCAAAATGAGCTTGTAATCTGGCTTCTGCAACTTTGAACATGAAAAATCCAATGAGGAGAAGAAAAGCAAAGCCAAAGAGTCCATCCCAAAATCCGACAAACAAGCAAAATGAACAAAAAACATTGAATTCAATTCTTTCTGATTTTAGAAACTGCATTAAAGAAGGGGTGCACCGGTCCTGGAGATACTGCAATACCAGGTCAATGCGTGGAGTGGACAGAGCAAGCTCTTTTTCCATCTCCCTGTTCTAAAAATCCATTTAATATATGGTCCCCAGATAGGGGACGTATCAGATATTAAACTGATAAGAACAGATACTACACTTGATCTTAGCCAAAAGGCCGAGAAGCGATAACCAGAATTGGTTTCAAACTACGGAGCCACCCAAGGATCCTGAAAAGTCCATTTGTGGAGATGAGCTCCTGGACTCCCGTTAAGAAGACATGTTGTCAACCTCTAGATCCCTTACATGCCTGCACTTTTCGGCTTGCTGCTGCTGCAATCCACGCGTTTTAGATCTGCATAACTCCACCTCTTTAAACACAGCACCTTCACCCCCTGCTGTTCCCACCCGCCTCAACACCGTTGGAAGGGAGGAGAACCAATTAAGGCGGGGGGTGGGGTGGAACGAGCAGCTGTCTACCCTTAGCAGGAGGGCTCCTGATTACATACCTCTCCTGCTGCTGCTGCTGCTGGCTGTCCAGCAGCAGACTGAAGGTGGCTGCTGCTGTGCACAGGTATATAAAGGCTCAGAGCCTATTATGACACGCGCAGCCAGCGTTCCATTGCCACATTCCATCTACTGCAGGCAGGATACCTGGCTGGCTGAATGTCGCTGAGAAGCTCACAGAGACCGCCATAAGCAACAGTTTAACAGAATGCCACAGACTAATCAACCAAACTTTTTGGGTTGGGTTCTCTTTTATAGTCTGCAGGCATTAAATGAAAGAAGTCAGTGTTCCAGCAGAAGGAGACAACGTTTCAGAAAAGGCATTGTAGCAAACCAAAAAAGAAATTTTAAGCGCAGCAGAGTAACCAGCGCACATACCTGTTAGCTCAGGTGAGTTTAAAAGGCTGCTGTTGATAACAAGGGCATTTGCTAAATAGATGGTGTGTGTGCAACAATATACTGAAAGGTCAATTATATTGTGCAGCTTATCTCACCACCTGTAGTTATTTAGGTGAAAGCTCCAAAATGCTTGCCTAATATGTCTGTTTATCCAAAAGGAAGTAAAAAGGGAGAGCTAGAAAGATAGCATTGCATCACATTACATGGCAATGCAATGCACAGTTGCTGAAGTTGAACCAAAATGAGCTTGTAATCTGGCTTCTGCAACTTTGAACATGAAAAATCCAATGAGGAGAAGAAAAGCAAAGCCAAAGAGTCCATCCCAAAATCCGACAAACAAGCAAAATGAACAAAAAACATTGAATTCAATTCTTTCTGATTTTAGAAACTGCATTAAAGAAGGGGTGCACCGGTCCTGGAGATACTGCAATACCAGGTCAATGCGTGGAGTGGACAGAGCAAGCTCTTTTTCCATCTCCCTGTTCTAAAAATCCATTTAATATATGGTCCCCAGATAGGGGACGTATCAGATATTAAACTGATAAGAACAGATACTACACTTGATCTTAGCCAAAAGGCCGAGAAGCGATAACCAGAATTGGTTTCAAACTACGGAGCCACCCAAGGATCCTGAAAAGTCCATTTGTGGAGATGAGCTCCTGGACTCCCGTTAAGAAGACATGTTGTCAACCTCTAGATCCCTTACATGCCTGCACTTTTCGGCTTGCTGCTGCTGCAATCCACGCGTTTTAGATCTGCATAACTCCACCTCTTTAAACACAGCACCTTCACCCCCTGCTGTTCCCACCCGCCTCAACACCGTTGGAAGGGAGGAGAACCAATTAAGGCGGGGGGTGGGGTGGAACGAGCAGCTGTCTACCCTTAGCAGGAGGGCTCCTGATTACATACCTCTCCTGCTGCTGCTGCTGCTGGCTGTCCAGCAGCAGACTGAAGGTGGCTGCTGCTGTGCACAGGTATATAAAGGCTCAGAGCCTATTATGACACGCGCAGCCAGCGTTCCATTGCCACATTCCATCTACTGCAGGCAGGATACCTGGCTGGCTGAATGTCGCTGAGAAGCTCACAGAGACCGCCATAAGCAACAGTTTAACAGAATGCCACAGACTAATCAACCAAACTTTTTGGGTTGGGTTCTCTTTTATAGTCTGCAGGCATTAAATGAAAGAAGTCAGTGTTCCAGCAGAAGGAGACAACGTTTCAGAAAAGGCATTGTAGCAAACCAAAAAAGAAATTTTAAGCGCAGCAGAGTAACCAGCGCACATACCTGTTAGCTCAGGTGAGTTTAAAAGGCTGCTGTTGATAACAAGGGCATTTGCTAAATAGATGGTGTGTGTGCAACAATATACTGAAAGGTCAATTATATTGTGCAGCTTATCTCACCACCTGTAGTTATTTAGGTGAAAGCTCCAAAATGCTTGCCTAATATGTCTGTTTATCCAAAAGGAAGTAAAAAGGGAGAGCTAGAAAGATAGCATTGCATCACATTACATGGCAATGCAATGCACAGTTGCTGAAGTTGAACCAAAATGAGCTTGTAATCTGGCTTCTGCAACTTTGAACATGAAAAATCCAATGAGGAGAAGAAAAGCAAAGCCAAAGAGTCCATCCCAAAATCCGACAAACAAGCAAAATGAACAAAAAACATTGAATTCAATTCTTTCTGATTTTAGAAACTGCATTAAAGAAGGGGTGCACCGGTCCTGGAGATACTGCAATACCAGGTCAATGCGTGGAGTGGACAGAGCAAGCTCTTTTTCCATCTCCCTGTTCTAAAAATCCATTTAATATATGGTCCCCAGATAGGGGACGTATCAGATATTAAACTGATAAGAACAGATACTACACTTGATCTTAGCCAAAAGGCCGAGAAGCGATAACCAGAATTGGTTTCAAACTACGGAGCCACCCAAGGATCCTGAAAAGTCCATTTGTGGAGATGAGCTCCTGGACTCCCGTTAAGAAGACATGTTGTCAACCTCTAGATCCCTTACATGCCTGCACTTTTCGGCTTGCTGCTGCTGCAATCCACGCGTTTTAGATCTGCATAACTCCACCTCTTTAAACACAGCACCTTCACCCCCTGCTGTTCCCACCCGCCTCAACACCGTTGGAAGGGAGGAGAACCAATTAAGGCGGGGGGTGGGGTGGAACGAGCAGCTGTCTACCCTTAGCAGGAGGGCTCCTGATTACATACCTCTCCTGCTGCTGCTGCTGCTGGCTGTCCAGCAGCAGACTGAAGGTGGCTGCTGCTGTGCACAGGTATATAAAGGCTCAGAGCCTATTATGACACGCGCAGCCAGCGTTCCATTGCCACATTCCATCTACTGCAGGCAGGATACCTGGCTGGCTGAATGTCGCTGAGAAGCTCACAGAGACCGCCATAAGCAACAGTTTAACAGAATGCCACAGACTAATCAACCAAACTTTTTGGGTTGGGTTCTCTTTTATAGTCTGCAGGCATTAAATGAAAGAAGTCAGTGTTCCAGCAGAAGGAGACAACGTTTCAGAAAAGGCATTGTAGCAAACCAAAAAAGAAATTTTAAGCGCAGCAGAGTAACCAGCGCACATACCTGTTAGCTCAGGTGAGTTTAAAAGGCTGCTGTTGATAACAAGGGCATTTGCTAAATAGATGGTGTGTGTGCAACAATATACTGAAAGGTCAATTATATTGTGCAGCTTATCTCACCACCTGTAGTTATTTAGGTGAAAGCTCCAAAATGCTTGCCTAATATGTCTGTTTATCCAAAAGGAAGTAAAAAGGGAGAGCTAGAAAGATAGCATTGCATCACATTACATGGCAATGCAATGCACAGTTGCTGAAGTTGAACCAAAATGAGCTTGTAATCTGGCTTCTGCAACTTTGAACATGAAAAATCCAATGAGGAGAAGAAAAGCAAAGCCAAAGAGTCCATCCCAAAATCCGACAAACAAGCAAAATGAACAAAAAACATTGAATTCAATTCTTTCTGATTTTAGAAACTGCATTAAAGAAGGGGTGCACCGGTCCTGGAGATACTGCAATACCAGGTCAATGCGTGGAGTGGACAGAGCAAGCTCTTTTTCCATCTCCCTGTTCTAAAAATCCATTTAATATATGGTCCCCAGATAGGGGACGTATCAGATATTAAACTGATAAGAACAGATTTTTTTTTTGATTGAAGCTGCATCCAAGGCACTGAAAAATGGGACCGAAGTCACACCAAAACAGCGCACGAGGCGAGGATTCATGTGGACCCTTCCCGGAGGAGAGGGTCCCCAATAAACCATCCCCATCCCTCCGAGCCAGAAGGCCACAGCGAGGGTCAGGGATCTCCGATGCTCTCCCTAGCCGAAGCCGGAGAAGAGCCGTTTTCGTGCTCCCAGCTTCCATCTAGGCTGCCACCCTAGTGGAGCTGGAGCCTGTGTTGGTTTCTCAGCCCAAAGCTGACCGGACCTCCGACCGGGTTTATAAAAATTCCCCTTCCTAGCCCGGAGGCCAGGAATAGGGGGGGTTGCTCAGAAAGTATGATTGGCAAAGGTGCGGCGTGCAACGAAGCCAAGTCTTTCTGGGGTTCCCAGTCCCAGTAAGCTTGGACTCCCACCAGAGCGCCTACTCCTGGGGCACATTGCTCCAAAGCCCTCACACTTACCCAGCCTAGTGACTTCGATCCTGGAGGGCCATGTTTTCCATCAGATAACTCTATGAGCCACCTGGCGTACTAACAAGTGCACCAAACCAGTGTGTAATATGCATCAATTTACTAGGGCAGCCCAAGGACAAAACTGCCTTTTCAAAAGATACTACACTTGATCTTAGCCAAAAGGCCGAGAAGCGATAACCAGAATTGGTTTCAAACTACGGAGCCACCCAAGGATCCTGAAAAGTCCATTTGTGGAGATGAGCTCCTGGACTCCCGTTAAGAAGACATGTTGTCAACCTCTAGATCCCTTACATGCCTGCACTTTTCGGCTTGCTGCTGCTGCAATCCACGCGTTTTAGATCTGCATAACTCCACCTCTTTAAACACAGCACCTTCACCCCCTGCTGTTCCCACCCGCCTCAACACCGTTGGAAGGGAGGAGAACCAATTAAGGCGGGGGGTGGGGTGGAACGAGCAGCTGTCTACCCTTAGCAGGAGGGCTCCTGATTACATACCTCTCCTGCTGCTGCTGCTGCTGGCTGTCCAGCAGCAGACTGAAGGTGGCTGCTGCTGTGCACAGGTATATAAAGGCTCAGAGCCTATTATGACACGCGCAGCCAGCGTTCCATTGCCACATTCCATCTACTGCAGGCAGGATACCTGGCTGGCTGAATGTCGCTGAGAAGCTCACAGAGACCGCCATAAGCAACAGTTTAACAGAATGCCACAGACTAATCAACCAAACTTTTTGGGTTGGGTTCTCTTTTATAGTCTGCAGGCATTAAATGAAAGAAGTCAGTGTTCCAGCAGAAGGAGACAACGTTTCAGAAAAGGCATTGTAGCAAACCAAAAAAGAAATTTTAAGCGCAGCAGAGTAACCAGCGCACATACCTGTTAGCTCAGGTGAGTTTAAAAGGCTGCTGTTGATAACAAGGGCATTTGCTAAATAGATGGTGTGTGTGCAACAATATACTGAAAGGTCAATTATATTGTGCAGCTTATCTCACCACCTGTAGTTATTTAGGTGAAAGCTCCAAAATGCTTGCCTAATATGTCTGTTTATCCAAAAGGAAGTAAAAAGGGAGAGCTAGAAAGATAGCATTGCATCACATTACATGGCAATGCAATGCACAGTTGCTGAAGTTGAACCAAAATGAGCTTGTAATCTGGCTTCTGCAACTTTGAACATGAAAAATCCAATGAGGAGAAGAAAAGCAAAGCCAAAGAGTCCATCCCAAAATCCGACAAACAAGCAAAATGAACAAAAAACATTGAATTCAATTCTTTCTGATTTTAGAAACTGCATTAAAGAAGGGGTGCACCGGTCCTGGAGATACTGCAATACCAGGTCAATGCGTGGAGTGGACAGAGCAAGCTCTTTTTCCATCTCCCTGTTCTAAAAATCCATTTAATATATGGTCCCCAGATAGGGGACGTATCAGATATTAAACTGATAAGAACAGATACTACACTTGATCTTAGCCAAAAGGCCGAGAAGCGATAACCAGAATTGGTTTCAAACTACGGAGCCACCCAAGGATCCTGAAAAGTCCATTTGTGGAGATGAGCTCCTGGACTCCCGTTAAGAAGACATGTTGTCAACCTCTAGATCCCTTACATGCCTGCACTTTTCGGCTTGCTGCTGCTGCAATCCACGCGTTTTAGATCTGCATAACTCCACCTCTTTAAACACAGCACCTTCACCCCCTGCTGTTCCCACCCGCCTCAACACCGTTGGAAGGGAGGAGAACCAATTAAGGCGGGGGGTGGGGTGGAACGAGCAGCTGTCTACCCTTAGCAGGAGGGCTCCTGATTACATACCTCTCCTGCTGCTGCTGCTGCTGGCTGTCCAGCAGCAGACTGAAGGTGGCTGCTGCTGTGCACAGGTATATAAAGGCTCAGAGCCTATTATGACACGCGCAGCCAGCGTTCCATTGCCACATTCCATCTACTGCAGGCAGGATACCTGGCTGGCTGAATGTCGCTGAGAAGCTCACAGAGACCGCCATAAGCAACAGTTTAACAGAATGCCACAGACTAATCAACCAAACTTTTTGGGTTGGGTTCTCTTTTATAGTCTGCAGGCATTAAATGAAAGAAGTCAGTGTTCCAGCAGAAGGAGACAACGTTTCAGAAAAGGCATTGTAGCAAACCAAAAAAGAAATTTTAAGCGCAGCAGAGTAACCAGCGCACATACCTGTTAGCTCAGGTGAGTTTAAAAGGCTGCTGTTGATAACAAGGGCATTTGCTAAATAGATGGTGTGTGTGCAACAATATACTGAAAGGTCAATTATATTGTGCAGCTTATCTCACCACCTGTAGTTATTTAGGTGAAAGCTCCAAAATGCTTGCCTAATATGTCTGTTTATCCAAAAGGAAGTAAAAAGGGAGAGCTAGAAAGATAGCATTGCATCACATTACATGGCAATGCAATGCACAGTTGCTGAAGTTGAACCAAAATGAGCTTGTAATCTGGCTTCTGCAACTTTGAACATGAAAAATCCAATGAGGAGAAGAAAAGCAAAGCCAAAGAGTCCATCCCAAAATCCGACAAACAAGCAAAATGAACAAAAAACATTGAATTCAATTCTTTCTGATTTTAGAAACTGCATTAAAGAAGGGGTGCACCGGTCCTGGAGATACTGCAATACCAGGTCAATGCGTGGAGTGGACAGAGCAAGCTCTTTTTCCATCTCCCTGTTCTAAAAATCCATTTAATATATGGTCCCCAGATAGGGGACGTATCAGATATTAAACTGATAAGAACAGATACTACACTTGATCTTAGCCAAAAGGCCGAGAAGCGATAACCAGAATTGGTTTCAAACTACGGAGCCACCCAAGGATCCTGAAAAGTCCATTTGTGGAGATGAGCTCCTGGACTCCCGTTAAGAAGACATGTTGTCAACCTCTAGATCCCTTACATGCCTGCACTTTTCGGCTTGCTGCTGCTGCAATCCACGCGTTTTAGATCTGCATAACTCCACCTCTTTAAACACAGCACCTTCACCCCCTGCTGTTCCCACCCGCCTCAACATCGTTGGAAGGGAGGAGAACCAATTAAGGCGGGGGGTGGGGTGGAACGAGCAGCTGTCTACCCTTAGCAGGAGGGCTCCTGATTACATACCTCTCCTGCTGCTGCTGCTGCTGGCTGTCCAGCAGCAGACTGAAGGTGGCTGCTGCTGTGCACAGGTATATAAAGGCTCAGAGCCTATTATGACACGCGCAGCCAGCGTTCCATTGCCACATTCCATCTACTGCAGGCAGGATACCTGGCTGGCTGAATGTCGCTGAGAAGCTCACAGAGACCGCCATAAGCAACAGTTTAACAGAATGCCACAGACTAATCAACCAAACTTTTTGGGTTGGGTTCTCTTTTATAGTCTGCAGGCATTAAATGAAAGAAGTCAGTGTTCCAGCAGAAGGAGACAACGTTTCAGAAAAGGCATTGTAGCAAACCAAAAAAGAAATTTTAAGCGCAGCAGAGTAACCAGCGCACATACCTGTTAGCTCAGGTGAGTTTAAAAGGCTGCTGTTGATAACAAGGGCATTTGCTAAATAGATGGTGTGTGTGCAACAATATACTGAAAGGTCAATTATATTATGCAGCTTATCTCACCACCTGTAGTTATTTAGGTGAAAGCTCCAAAATGCTTGCCTAATATGTCTGTTTATCCAAAAGGAAGTAAAAAGGGAGAGCTAGAAAGATAGCATTGCATCACATTACATGGCAATGCAATGCACAGTTGCTGAAGTTGAACCAAAATGAGGTTGTAATCTGGCTTCTGCAACTTTGAACATGAAAAATCCAATGAGGAGAAGAAAAGCAAAGCCAAAGAGTCCATCCCAAAATCCGACAAACAAGCAAAATGAACAAAAAACATTGAATTCAATTCTTTCTGATTTTAGAAACTGCATTAAAGAAGGGGTGCACCGGTCCTGGAGATACTGCAATACCAGGTCAATGCGTGGAGTGGACAGAGCAAGCTCTTTTTCCATCTCCCTGTTCTAAAAATCCATTTAATATATGGTCCCCAGATAGGGGACGTATCAGATATTAAACTGATAAGAACAGATTTTTTTGATTGAATATATCTTTTATTAGCACAAAAAATAAGTTAACAGACAGTGTACAGTGCCGCAGCCCAGTACACACAGAATTCTACATCATATTTACATAGCATGAGGATACGACGCACGAACTAGACACATCACACCCCTATGCTACACAAAACACTCAATCTGAAAGAAAAAGCATGTCAATCAATACAGTACGACGAACCGTGATAAGGGATGGGGATTGGGAAAAAGGGGATGGGGAGGGGAAAATCACAGGCCCGAAGCTTTATTGAAAGACAAGACACATAAGGGGAGAGGGGGAGGAGGGGTTTAGTCCTCGTCCTCGTCCTCCGGACCGTCCATGATGGAATAGTCTCTGAGCAGGCTGTGGATCAGCCTGCGGCAGTCCTGGATGGACATCCTCTCCCTCCTCAAGATGAGCCGGTTCCTGGCGACCCAAACGGCATCCTTGAAGCAGTTCATAAGGCGCCAAGCCTCCTGGATGGCTCCGACGGTATGAACCCCAGGGAAGAGTCCGTAAAGCACAGAATGGTGCGATAGGCTCGCCCTGGGGACAGAGTTCCTCAGGTCGTCCTCAAGTGCAGTCAATAGGCGCTGTGCAAATCCGCAGTCCCAAAAAGTGTGCAAAGATGTTTCCTCCACGAAGGGGCACCTTGGGCAGTACCGGGTCTTGCACAGGTTCCGGGCATGCATGAATGACCGGACGGGCAGTCCGCCCTGAATCGCCATCCACGACAAGTCCTTGTGCCCGTTGGTCAGCCTGTCAGACGACACATTTGTCCACACAGTCTCCAGCGTGTCCTGGTGAAGTCCTGTGATGTTCTCCACGTCATCCTTGGCTCTGATTAGCTTGTGGATAGTTTTGGGCTTCCACAAGTCGGGCTTGAGTCCCTCCAGTTGATGCTCCCCCACAAATCGAACGACGTCTCCGTAGAACCATGGCGTCGTCCAGTTGTAGGGGAAGGAGCTGTCCCACTTGTCCCAGCCGAGTCGCCTCCAAAGAGGAAGCAGGAAGAAGCGAGACATGGACCTGCCCGCGGAGCCATTCTTGACTTGCAAAGTCCGGCGGAAACAATCACACACAAAAGAGGATCGCAGGAGGGTGGGGATATCTGGAACGCCCTTCCCACCCTTGCGAGGCTCCTTGTACATGACGGCCCGCCTGACTCTGTCCATCTTGGATCCCCAGACAAAGTGAAACACTGTCCTGGTAATGGCCCTGCACACAGTGACGTGTGGGGGCCAGGCCTGCGCCGTGTACTGAAAGACGGGCAGGACCTCATTACGCAGGATGAGTGCCTTACCCTCACAAGTGAGGTGTCTGAGGCTCCAGAGTCCGATCCGTTGCTTCACCTTGGCCAAGCGTTCTTGCCAGGACTTGAGGGCCGCTCCTTCCTTCCCGAACCAGACTCCCAGCACCTTGAGGAAATCCGGTTGAATGTTGAAGGGGAAGGGGGCGGAGGAGGCCGGCTGCCAATCCCCGAAGAGCATGGCTTCCGACTTCCTGCAGTTGACTTTGGCCCCTGAAGCCCGGCCGAACCTCTCACACGTCTGGACGAGGGCGTCGACTGAACCACGATCAGCGCAGAAGACGGTGACGTCGTCCATGTAGAGCGAGCACTTGACCTCGTGTCGTCCCGGACCCGGTGCGGTGATCCCTCTGATCTCTCCATTCTGCCGGATAGCCTCTGCGAAGAGTTCTATAACACAAACAAAAAGAAGAGGTGATAGAGGGCAGCCTTGTCTGACCCCAGAGAGGACAGGGAAGGGGTCAGTCTTCCAGCCATTCACCAACACCGAGCTGTGGATATCAAAATACATCAGACGGACATACGAACAAAACATGTTACCCAAACCTAACCGGTGCAGAGCTCGGCCCATGAACTCGTGGGAAACCCGGTCGAAGGCCTTCTCCTGATCCAAGGAGACCAGGGCCGCGTGTGCGCGGCGGACCTTGATGTACTCGACCGTGTCCCGCATGAGAGCGAGGCTGTCTGCGATGCGACGTCCAGGGATGCCGCAGGTCTGGTCCGGGTGGATGATCCGTCCGATGACCGTCTTAAGTCGTGTCGCCATCGTCTTGGCCAGGATCTTGTAGTCCACGTTGAGCAGAGTGATGGGACGCCAATTCCTCAGGTCGCACCTCTCTCCCTTCCGCTTGTACAGGATCGTGACCATTCCTTCCCTCAAAGATGGAGGCATTCTACCCTTCACCACCATCTCCTCGTACAGGTCCAACAGGTCCGGACAGATGAGGTCTCCCAGCGCTACATAGAGCTCCGCTGGAAGACCATCACTGCCCGGGGTCCTGCCGGTCCTAAAGGATTTAGCGGCAGAGAGCAATTCACCCACCATCAGAGGTTTGTCCAAGGCTGCCGTGCCTGCAGGATCAAGATGGTTAGTGATACCTGACAGGAACTTATCAGCAGCGTCGGGGTCGGTAGTCTTGTGGGAGTAGAGTTCGCTGTAGAAGTCGCTGACGACCCTCATCACGTCCTCCTTCCCACGTCGCATGTTTCCGCTCTCGTCTCGCAGCTCGTTCAGGGGCGTGTGACCGGCATGAAGTTTCCTGAAAAAGAATGAGTTACATTTCTCACCCTTCTCCAGATTCTCCACTTTGGAACGGAAGATGATTCGCTTGGACTCCTCCTCAAAGTGCCTTTTCAGGCTCTTCTTGGTCTCCTCCAGCTCCTCCCTCACGTCCCAGCCGCAGTGAAGAAGGTCCTGCAGCGACCGCAGCTCGCGCTGCAGCCCTCTGAAGTCCCTCCTCTTCTCACACGCCTGTTGTCGACCCTTGGCCTGAAAGAAACAGCGAAACTCAAGTTTAACATATTCCCACCAATCAGAGACTGTTTGGAAGCTACCCTTGTAGGACTGCCACATTGCGTAGGCTGCTCTCAGCTCCTCCACGACTTCATCCTGAGCCAGCAGAGCACAATTCAGCTTCCAGGAGCCGGGGCCGGACGGAAAACCGTCGCCGAGGACACCTTGTAAGTGAATGGCTCTGTGGTCGGAGAAGAAGCAGGAGACCATCGAGTGCCTACTCTGCCTGACTGCCCGAGAGGTGAACACAAAGTCAATCCTGGAGCGGAGTGAGCCATCGGGTCGGCTCCACGAATAGTTCGTGGAGCCTCTCCCCATGGAGCCCACCACGTCCTGAAGAGAGGCCTCGGTTACCATCTCGATGAGCAGCTTGGACGTGATGTCCAACTTGGCAGATGTGCCAGAACTACGACCGTCCTCCTCGATGGGGCAGTTGAAATCCCCGGCCATCACTAAGGTCCTGGTGGTGGCAAGCTGAAGCCGCAGGGTCTGGAAAAGCTCCAAACGCTCATTCTTCAGTGGGGACGCATACACGTTGATGAACCTGACAGGTTCTCCCGCCCAGTTGCCATCTACAACAAGAGCCCTGCCGCAGATGAGCTCCTGGACGGACTCAAGCGTGAATGCGCCCCCCCTGATCAGAATTGCGACCCCCGCAGACTTGCAGTCACCCCCACCGGACCAGTAGGATGGACCGTGGGACCACTCCCTGGCCAGATGTTTGAAGGACCTAGAGGAGGGAAGGGAACATTCCTGCAACATATAAACATCACACAACTGGGAAGTAAGGAAGGCATAAATAGTCTGACGTCTGAACTTGTCCTTGATGCTCCTGACATTAATGGAAAATAAGTTAATATTAGCCATCATGTAGGGAAAAAAGAAAAAGTTAGCGCAGGCAATACACCTTAGTTACCACTCCGGTCGGGTGGTCCCTCGTCGGTGTTGACTGCTGGTGACGGGATCACCAGCAGGCCCTCTTCCTCCATCTGGTCAAGCAGCGCGGCCTCGATCTCGGCGACCACCAGTTCCTCCTCTTCTGGCTCGGCCACCAGGGTCTCAACCATGTGCTCCATCTCTTCTGGCTCAGGGAGGGTATCCTCCTTTTCGCCTACGAAATCCAGAATCTTCTTTTTGGAGGATTCAGTAGCAGGGCTGTCCTCCACCTTCCTCTTTCCCCGGGTTGGAACTGGGGAGACAAGAAGGGGAAAATCCTCCTCGGAATAGATAGCGGCGGGTGGAGGAAAGGTTAATTCCACCGCTACCATGGTCTGGGGAGGGAGAGTGGCTGCCGGGGCAGGGGAAAGGACACCTGCTGAGGAGTAGGGGGAGGAGGAAGAGGAAGTGGAATCCTCAGCAGGGGTGGCCGGGGTGGGGGGGGATTGGACGGGGGTGGCAGGGGGAGGGATCGAGAGAGGGGTGACAGAACTCTTACCCTCCTTTGACTTTTTCTTCTGCTTCGGAGCTGCTGGGACCGTCGCTGGGGCTTTGGCCACCGACTCCTTGACCGCTTTGGCCTTGGTCGTCTCGGCCTTGGCCGCTGGGGCCTTGGTCGTCGCGTCCTTGACCTTCACAGGCCTGGTCGTCGGGGCCTTGTCCTCCGTAGCTGGGGTCGTCGCAACCACCGATGCCCAGGATCTCTCACGCCTGGGGCAATCCTTGTACAGATGAGCCGCCAGCCCACACAGGTTGCAGGACGTCTTCTTCGGGCAGTCCTTCGAGCTGTGTCCCGTCACTCGACAAATCCTGCAGGCATCCTCCTTGCAGTCCTTCATCTCGTGGCCGTTCTTGCCGCATCTCCTGCAGTTCCGCGGCATGTCCGGGTAATAGATGAGGCCGTAGGAGTTGCCCAGGGAGAATGTCGGGGGCAGGTGCCGAAGTCCGTCTGAGTACGCCAGGTCCCTGTGAAGTCTAACGGTCACCGACCACTTACCTGTCCAGAAGCCGAGTCCATTCAGGATGTGAGAGGGTTCCTTCACAACCAAACAGAAGCGTCTCAGGAAGGTACAGATGTCTTGGCCTGGGGTGTGCGGGTTGCGCATGGAGACCGTGATCCTCCTTTCATCCCTCTGGATAGGGCAGCTACCTGTAAAGGCAGAGAAAGAATTATCTGGTCCTTTTGCGCTTACCATTTCCCAGAACCTCCTGCAGGTGTTCACAGTGGCGAAGGTGACGAAGAAGATCCCCGTCAAGAAGGTCTGGATGCTGAGGGTGTCCGACCTGGAGAAGCCTCGATCCAGCAGCATCTTCTGGCAGAACACGTCCGAGGACATGTCCGGCACCCTCCCATCCACTTCCTTCAGCTTCAGGGCCACCGTCTGCCGCATCCATGGCTCCAGGGCTGGAGCTTCGTGGCGGGGCTTCTGGGGTCCCTTCTGCTGGCCAGTCGTGGAGGCAGAGTCCTTGGGGTCAGAATCGGCTCCTGGCTGGGCCCTCCTGGCTGTCCCCAGCTCCAGGCTCTTCTTTTCGGCCTTCCTCGCAGCGCTTGCCATGGCTTTCCTCCTGCAGTTACTTCTTGGAGCTGGATCTGGAACTCTTCCCGGAATGGGTGGAGCTATGCAGATTCTTCTCCCGTCGTGTTCTGGACAAATTCCCCGAAAGGTCTTTGTCTCGATGATTTTCTTCCTCGAAGATTCCACAGGACAGCCCGATTCTTCTCCGAGTCTTCGTCTTCTTCTGGATTCTTTAGAGCTTCTTCCTCCCACCGATATCCGCCTTCGTTCTCCGATGTCAGCTGGGCTCCGAAGCTCTTCTCCTTCCGAGTTCGATCGCTCTCGTCAAGTGTAGATCGTAGCTCTTGTGTTTTTAAAAGAACAGATACTACACTTGATCTTAGCCAAAAGGCCGAGAAGCGATAACCAGAATTGGTTTCAAACTACGGAGCCACCCAAGGATCCTGAAAAGTCCATTTGTGGAGATGAGCTCCTGGACTCCCGTTAAGAAGACATATTGTCAACCTCTAGATCCCTTACATGCCTGCACTTTTCGGCTTGCTGCTGCTGCAATCCACGCGTTTTAGATCTGCATAACTCCACCTCTTTAAACACAGCACCTTCACCCCCTGCTGTTCCCACCCGCCTCAACACCGTTGGAAGGGAGGAGAACCAATTAAGGCGGGGGGTGGGGTGGAACGAGCAGCTGTCTACCCTTAGCAGGAGAGCTCCTGATTACATACCTCTCCTGCTGCTGCTGCTGCTGGCTGTCCAGCAGCAGACTGAAGGTGGCTGCTGCTGTGCACAGGTATATAAAGGCTCAGAGCCTATTATGACACGCGCAGCCAGCGTTCCATTGCCACATTCCATCTACTGCAGGCAGGATACCTGGCTGGCTGAATGTCGCTGAGAAGCTCACAGAGACCGCCATAAGCAACAGTTTAACAGAATGCCACAGACTAATCAACCAAACTTTTTGGGTTGGGTTCTCTTTTATAGTCTGCAGGCATTAAATGAAAGAAGTCAGTGTTCCAGCAGAAGGAGACAACGTTTCAGAAAAGGCATTGTAGCAAACCAAAAAAGAAATTTTAAGCGCAGCAGAGTAACCAGCGCACATACCTGTTAGCTCAGGTGAGTTTAAAAGGCTGCTGTTGATAACAAGGGCATTTGCTAAATAGATGGTGTGTGTGCAACAATATACTGAAAGGTCAATTATATTGTGCAGCTTATCTCACCACCTGTAGTTATTTAGGTGAAAGCTCCAAAATGCTTGCCTAATATGTCTGTTTATCCAAAAGGAAGTAAAAAGGGAGAGCTAGAAAGATAGCATTGCATCACATTACATGGCAATGCAATGCACAGTTGCTGAAGTTGAACCAAAATGAGCTTGTAATCTGGCTTCTGCAACTTTGAACATGAAAAATCCAATGAGGAGAAGAAAAGCAAAGCCAAAGAGTCCATCCCAAAATCCGACAAACAAGCAAAATGAACAAAAAACATTGAATTCAATTCTTTCTGATTTTAGAAACTGCATTAAAGAAGGGGTGCACCGGTCCTGGAGATACTGCAATACCAGGTCAATGCGTGGAGTGGACAGAGCAAGCTCTTTTTCCATCTCCCTGTTCTAAAAATCCATTTAATATATGGTCCCCAGATAGGGGACGTATCAGATATTAAACTGATAAGAACAGATACTACACTTGATCTTAGCCAAAAGGCCGAGAAGCGATAACCAGAATTGGTTTCAAACTACGGAGCCACCCAAGGATCCTGAAAAGTCCATTTGTGGAGATGAGCTCCTGGACTCCCGTTAAGAAGACATGTTGTCAACCTCTAGATCCCTTACATGCCTGCACTTTTCGGCTTGCTGCTGCTGCAATCCACGCGTTTTAGATCTGCATAACTCCACCTCTTTAAACACAGCACCTTCACCCCCTGCTGTTCCCACCCGCCTCAACACCGTTGGAAGGGAGGAGAACCAATTAAGGCGGGGGGTGGGGTGGAACGAGCAGCTGTCTACCCTTAGCAGGAGGGCTCCTGATTACATACCTCTCCTGCTGCTGCTGCTGCTGGCTGTCCAGCAGCAGACTGAAGGTGGCTGCTGCTGTGCACAGGTATATAAAGGCTCAGAGCCTATTATGACACGCGCAGCCAGCGTTCCATTGCCACATTCCATCTACTGCAGGCAGGATACCTGGCTGGCTGAATGTCGCTGAGAAGCTCACAGAGACCGCCATAAGCAACAGTTTAACAGAATGCCACAGACTAATCAACCAAACTTTTTGGGTTGGGTTCTCTTTTATAGTCTGCAGGCATTAAATGAAAGAAGTCAGTGTTCCAGCAGAAGGAGACAACGTTTCAGAAAAGGCATTGTAGCAAACCAAAAAAGAAATTTTAAGCGCAGCAGAGTAACCAGCGCACATATCTGTTAGCTCAGGTGAGTTTAAAAGGCTGCTGTTGATAACAAGGGCATTTGCTAAATAGATGGTGTGTGTGCAACAATATACTGAAAGGTCAATTATATTGTGCAGCTTATCTCACCACCTGTAGTTATTTAGGTGAAAGCTCCAAAATGCTTGCCTAATATGTCTGTTTATCCAAAAGGAAGTAAAAAGGGAGAGCTAGAAAGATAGCATTGCATCACATTACATGGCAATGCAATGCACAGTTGCTGAAGTTGAACCAAAATGAGCTTGTAATCTGGCTTCTGCAACTTTGAACATGAAAAATCCAATGAGGAGAAGAAAAGCAAAGCCAAAGAGTCCATCCCAAAATCCGACAAACAAGCAAAATGAACAAAAAACATTGAATTCAATTCTTTCTGATTTTAGAAACTGCATTAAAGAAGGGGTGCACCGGTCCTGGAGATACTGCAATACCAGGTCAATGCGTGGAGTGGACAGAGCAAGCTCTTTTTCCATCTCCCTGTTCTAAAAATCCATTTAATATATGGTCCCCAGATAGGGGACGTATCAGATATTAAACTGATAAGAACAGATACTACACTTGATCTTAGCCAAAAGGCCGAGAAGCGATAACCAGAATTGGTTTCAAACTACGGAGCCACCCAAGGATCCTGAAAAGTCCATTTGTGGAGATGAGCTCCTGGACTCCCGTTAAGAAGACATGTTGTCAACCTCTAGATCCCTTACATGCCTGCACTTTTCGGCTTGCTGCTGCTGCAATCCACGCGTTTTAGATCTGCATAACTCCACCTCTTTAAACACAGCACCTTCACCCCCTGCTGTTCCCACCCGCCTCAACACCGTTGGAAGGGAGGAGAACCAATTAAGGCGGGGGGTGGGGTGGAACGAGCAGCTGTCTACCCTTAGCAGGAGGGCTCCTGATTACATACCTCTCCTGCTGCTGCTGCTGGCTGTCCAGCAGCAGACTGAAGGTGGCTGCTGCTGTGCACAGGTATATAAAGGCTCAGAGCCTATTATGACACGCGCAGCCAGCGTTCCATTGCCACATTCCATCTACTGCAGGCAGGATACCTGGCTGGCTGAATGTCGCTGAGAAGCTCACAGAGACCGCCATAAGCAACAGTTTAACAGAATGCCACAGACTAATCAACCAAACTTTTTGGGTTGGGTTCTCTTTTATAGTCTGCAGGCATTAAATGAAAGAAGTCAGTGTTCCAGCAGAAGGAGACAACATTTCAGAAAAGGCATTGTAGCAAACCAAAAAAGAAATTTTAAGCGCAGCAGAGTAACCAGCGCACATACCTGTTAGCTCAGGTGAGTTTAAAAGGCTGCTGTTGATAACAAGGGCATTTGCTAAATAGATGGTGTGTGTGCAACAATATACTGAAAGGTCAATTGTATTGTGCAGCTTATCTCACCACCTGTAGTTATTTAGGTGAAAGCTCCAAAATGCTTGCCTAATATGTCTGTTTATCCAAAAGGAAGTAAAAAGGGAGAGCTAGAAAGATAGCATTGCATCACATTACATGGCAATGCAATGCACAGTTGCTGAAGTTGAACCAAAATGAGCTTGTAATCTGGCTTCTGCAACTTTGAACATGAAAAATCCAATGAGGAGAAGAAAAGCAAAGCCAAAGAGTCCATCCCAAAATCCGACAAACAAGCAAAATGAACAAAAAACATTGAATTCAATTCTTTCTGATTTTAGAAACTGCATTAAAGAAGGGGTGCACCGGTCCTGGAGATACTGCAATACCAGGTCAATGCGTGGAGTGGACAGAGCAAGCTCTTTTTCCATCTCCCTGTTCTAAAAATCCATTTAATATATGGTCCCCAGATAGGGGACGTATCAGATATTAAACTGATAAGAACAGATTTTTTTTAATTTGGCTATCCCCCACATGGGGATAAAAACCGTTTATTTAAAATTTAGCAAATTACAGAAATAAAACCATTACATCCACATTACACTTTCGGGACTTCAAAGAAAAATAAAAATTCCATCACAGCAAATTTTACAAGACTTCAAATATTCCATAGGTTAAAAAGCCATTTGCCTGCCAATGTTACATTCTTTTTCCTGTCCAATAAATAGTATATGTACATTTCACTTTTACAAAAGGCTAAAACATCATCTACTGGTAACATTTCATGTTTAAAAACAGCAATATTTCTAGCATTCCAGAGCGCTATCTTGGCACAATTCACTGTCTTCCACGCCATTATTTTTTGGTCCATTGTTGGGCATTCCAGAAGACCATATAACACTGATGCAAAATTAAAGTCCTTGAGGTCCACCATTTTCTCCAGCAGGGGGATTAGTCTTCTCCAGAACTCTTTAGCAAAAGCACAAGTCCATAAAAGATGCTTCACTGTCTCTTCTTCTTGACAACCTTCTCTTGGGCAGATGGCAGACCTCACAAAACCTCTTCTGTACTGGAATGCCCGGCAAGGAAGACAGTGGTGTGCGCAGCTCCAAGACATGTCTTTCTGTACATTAAAAAGATAAGGGGCGTTAATCATTTTCCATATGTGTACAGTTTTGTCATCATCATAACGTTCAATATCACACAACGTCACATCAGTACTAATTTGTTTGAGTAGTGTCTTGCTGTTACATAGATCCCCTGTCTGTTTCTTATTCAAATTAAAATCAAGAATAATTTTCTTTAAAATCTCATAATGTGCAGGTAGGTTAAAAGCATAAGGAAAGGATAAAACCGTTTCAAACCAACCAAACCTTCTCATGAGAAAACCAGTGTTAAAACGCATAAAATAGGAAAGGTAATTATCTTTAAAAAGGGTTTTAAAACAGAAACAGAAAAAATGTATTAAAAGAAACTTATCTAAAACAGGGAAATCTTTCCCACCTTTAACCTTTGGCTTTGTCACAATTTCTCTTTTGAGTTTCTCCATTTTTGAGCCCCAAAAAAAGGTAAAACATACTTTTGTAATTCGTTTCAACAAATTTGTAGGAGGGGGGAACACCAAACTAAGATATAACAGGATAGGTAATATCACCATTTTTACAATCAGAACTTTACCTTCCATTGACAGCTTTCTCATATTCCACATGCAGATTTTCTGATTAATTTTCTGTGCTGCCGCATCCCAGCTATTAAAACCATTATTAGATTCATTAAAAGAAACACCTAAAATAGTAATGGAATCTGTAACTGCAATTGGTACATCATGTAAACTCATCCCCCCGACATTTAAAATATTACATTTAGTAAGATTCATTTTAAAACCGGAAACTGTACAAAAAGACTGAATTTGGCTTATCGTTTTTTGTATTGAAGGTACATCACATCCAAACACTGCTACATCATCCATATAGCTTACAACTTTAACTTGTAGACCGTTCCCTCCGGGTAAGGGTACTCCACATATTTGCTTATCCCGGCGTATTGTACATAAAAGGGGTTCTATAGCACATATAAAAAGCAGGGGGGACAAAGGGCAACCCTGCTTCACCCCTGATTTTAAAACTACCTCTTTTGTTTTAAAACCATTAACTAAAATCTTACTCGTACAATCATTATAAAAAGCTTTAAGAGACAATAAAAACCCACCCGGAATGCCCATTTTTTCTAAAACTTTAAAAAGATAAAAATGAGACACGCGGTCAAAAGCTTTCTCAAAATCCACCGCTAGGATTGACATCTTTGTCTTTCTGGTTTTTACATCTTCAATACAATCTTTCACCAGGTTTAAATTGTCCCAGATACTACGCCCAGGTACCCCGCATACCTGATTTGCATGAATTACTTTATGTATCACTTTTTTCAACCGATTTGCACAGATCTTAGCCATAATTTTGTAATCACTATTTAAAAGAGTTATCGGCCTCCAGTTTTTAAGATCCGTTTTGTCACCTTTTTTGTATAGTAGTGATACCTCACCTTTCTTCCATGAGTTGAGTAAAACCTTATTATTAAAAACTTCGGAAAACAAATTAAACAAATCATCTTTTAAAATATCATAAAAACTTATATAAAACTCTATGGGGATACCATCAGGGCCGGGCACTTTACCATTTTTAAAACTCTTCATGGTTTCTAAAATCTCTTCCTCACATAGAGGTTGGGATAAAAAACTTTGGGCATCAGCATCTAGGGTGGACTTGATCTCCCCCAGGAAAGTGTGTATTAAATCATGGTCTACAGTTTTTACATTAAAAAGATCATTAAAATAGACATTTACCTTATCCAATATAACGTTGATATTATTATCTCCATCTATGTTATCAATTATTGTTTTCGCCTGTTTGTTTTTCTTAAAAAAATACCTGGAACAAGTCTCATCCTCTTCTACGTGTTTTACCTTTGAACGAAAAATCAGTTCTTTTCCTTTTTGTTCCAACCACTTTGAAATTTCTCCTTTAAGACTCAATATATCATTACCTACATCCAGACCATTGTCTTTGAATTTGTACAATGTCTGTAACCTGATATTAAGAAAATTATAGATCTCAAACTTTTCTTTAGCTTTTTGTATGCTTTTCTTTATAAAGAAATCTTTAATGCTTATTTTCATTCTATCCCACCAGGAGCTAAAAGAAATATTGGGGTTTTTCCTTTTTCTACAGTTTACATAAAACTCAATAAAATCCGATAAAATTTGTGGATCTTTTAAAAGGGACACATTCATTTTCCAAGATTTCTTACCACATTTCTTCTTTCCATAAATCCTCACTCTAAAAGATAAAACCTTGTGATCTGAGAGAATATTAGTTAAAACTTCACATTTCACTGGCAGTATTTTTTCTGAACCTAAAACAAAATCTATCCTGGAGCTACATGTAGAATTGCTCCAGGTGAAACCAGCGTCTATAGGGCTATCCTTGTTACATTCTTTATACACATCAGTTAATTTACAATCATTTATAATATTGCTTAACATTCCAGACGTTTTGTCATAATTTCTACTCACGGAACCGGAGCGTCGGCTTTCGCCTTTTAAAATACAATTAAAATCACCTGCCAGGATAAAAGGTTCTGAAATGTTAATAAATAAAGGTAAAATTTCCAGCATATCAGCCCTTTCATTTTTATCAGGTGACCCATAAAAATTTAAAAACTGCCATCTTGTCCCATCAATAAAAGCCTTAACTAAAAGAATACGACCCGGTAAAATATCTTGGATAAAATCAATAGACACATTTCCCTTAAAAAGTATAGCTACCCCGGCTGATCCGGTTGCATTTGATCCAGACCAGACCGATGGACCATGTTTCCACTCTTCCTTATATTTTTTGTAAGAAATCTTATGAGGGATATGACATTCTTGTAAAAAGAAAACAGAAGCTGTAAAACAGGTTAAAAAATGTAAAACAGTAGCTCTTCTGGTCTTGGATCCTATGCCTCTCACATTGAGGGAAACACCACTAATGTCAGCCATCATAACAAATGGTTAGGAAGAAACAAAAACTGGACTTTACCTATCCGATGGACGGATCAGACCACTTGGACTTTCACCAATGCCCTCTTCTGAATCCACCGTTATCAAAGAGTCTTCATCATCGGAGAAGGAACATTCACTTAAATTAAGACCCGACGCTACTGGGGTGTAGCTCGGAAGGATATTGTGAGAAAGGTTACACTGGGTCTCCATAGGCTGACCATTTAGGTCCTCGTCAGGTGGGTCTCCGAGAGGCTCCGCACTCCCCTGCTGACCCGCAGAGGGTCGTAACACAGGGGCAGGCTGCGCACATGGCGGAGCCTCAGAGTCCCCGGAGGCAGCCAGGTTCGGGGCCCCACCTGGGGCAGCAGAGCCCCGGGACCTCGGGATTCCAGAGTCTACACCCCCGTGAGGGGATGTATCCATCTCCTCCCTATTAGCCACCTCCACGGAACCATTCTTTTTCTTATTATGAGACCTCACCAAATGCCACGTACCGCCCTCGCTCTCGTGAGACCCAGTGGGAATTTTGGGCTCGGTGTCAGCCTTTTGGCGTTCTTTTTTGGCCTTACCGACCGCCCCTTTATGATCTTTCTCAGCCTTCCTTTTAGCCTCCTTATGGTCTTTCAGCCAGCTCCTGGGCTCCTGTGAGTTACCTGTCATTGACTCGGAGGGATTGTTACTAGTCGAAGCGCCCTTATCACCTCCCGAGGCTCCAGGTTGCTGTTCCTCCTCCTGAGGGGTGGTCTGATTGGCCCGTCCATTCCCGGATGTCTTGGACTTCTCCTTTTGTTTTTGTTCATCCTCTCTGAACCTGTGAGGGCAAGAAAAATAGAAATGACCAGGTGTCCGACAAAAAGAGCATTTTTTTTCATTTGGGCACTCCTTTGTGTCATGTTCAGTACTGGCACAATTTCTACAAGTGGCACCACAACTATCCTTAGAGTGCCCATAGAGACCACAATACCTACAGAAAAGTGGCATTCCTGAGAAAAAAAAATCCCCATTAGTTTGCCCTATTTTAAATCGAGCTGGAGGAAGTCTCACACCTCCAGGGAATTTAGGGTCTCTTTCACATTTTACTAAAAACTTCCATTTTGAGGTCCAGATGTTAAACTCATTCAACACTTTCCCAATCAATTTCACACTTTTAAAATAAACTGACAAAAAGGAAATAACCTCTGGTGCTGTTATGAAGGGTGAGAAGATTTTCACAACCACCATCTTTACCTCATCCAGGACGTGCTCGATGATCTGAATCCCTTTTAGACCAGGGCTATTTTCTACCGACTTAACTCTGGACAAAACATCTTTGAAAATACCTTCGCCAGTAAAGGTTACATCATAATCTCCACGTCGAGGATAATCCTGGATAGAAAGGATTTCGTTGGTTCTGACGTGGAGCAGTTTCTCAAGCACGTCCTGGACTACATATCCCAGATTCCGCATATCGGAACCACCAGCCGTAAAGCGGACCCTTATGGTGTTCTTAAGCCTCGCATATAGAGGCACGAGGTTGGGGTCAACCTCCATGGTATGGCGCAACAAAATGCAAATTGCAACCGCCTGCAATCTGCGCCTTCAGAGCTTTGAGATAAAGCACCTGAAGGCTGGGGGATCGCTGCCCGTTACCCTAGGACTAATCCTTCTCCCTAATAGCAGCAGGCAGGTGAAGCCCACCGAAGTGGACGATCCTGCCAGGCCAAGGAGAGGGGTACCTGAGTGCCCTTCAACTGAAACCTCCTGCTGTGAAGCACTTGGTCTCAGCCAAAAGGCCGAGAAGCGATAACCAGAATTGGTTTCAAACTACGGAGCCACCCAAGGATCCTGAAAAGTCCATTTGTGGAGATGAGCTCCTGGACTCCCGTTAAGAAGACATGTTGTCAACCTCTAGATCCCTTACATGCCTGCACTTTTCGGCTTGCTGCTGCTGCAATCCACGCGTTTTAGATCTGCATAACTCCACCTCTTTAAACACAGCACCTTCACCCCCTGCTGTTCCCACCCGCCTCAACACCGTTGGAAGGGAGGAGAACCAATTAAGGCGGGGGGTGGGGTGGAACGAGCAGCTGTCTACCCTTAGCAGGAGGGCTCCTGATTACATACCTCTCCTGCTGCTGCTGCTGCTGGCTGTCCAGCAGCAGACTGAAGGTGGCTGCTGCTGTGCACAGGTATATAAAGGCTCAGAGCCTATTATGACACGCGCAGCCAGCGTTCCATTGCCACATTCCATCTACTGCAGGCAGGATACCTGGCTGGCTGAATGTCGCTGAGAAGCTCACAGAGACCGCCATAAGCAACAGTTTAACAGAATGCCACAGACTAATCAACCAAACTTTTTGGGTTGGGTTCTCTTTTATAGTCTGCAGGCATTAAATGAAAGAAGTCAGTGTTCCAGCAGAAGGAGACAACGTTTCAGAAAAGGCATTGTAGCAAACCAAAAAAGAAATTTTAAGCGCAGCAGAGTAACCAGCGCACATACCTGTTAGCTCAGGTGAGTTTAAAAGGCTGCTGTTGATAACAAGGGCATTTGCTAAATAGATGGTGTGTGTGCAACAATATACTGAAAGGTCAATTATATTGTGCAGCTTATCTCACCACCTGTAGTTATTTAGGTGAAAGCTCCAAAATGCTTGCCTAATATGTCTGTTTATCCAAAAGGAAGTAAAAAGGGAGAGCTAGAAAGATAGCATTGCATCACATTACATGGCAATGCAATGCACAGTTGCTGAAGTTGAACCAAAATGAGCTTGTAATCTGGCTTCTGCAACTTTGAACATGAAAAATCCAATGAGGAGAAGAAAAGCAAAGCCAAAGAGTCCATCCCAAAATCCGACAAACAAGCAAAATGAACAAAAAACATTGAATTCAATTCTTTCTGATTTTAGAAACTGCATTAAAGAAGGGGTGCACCGGTCCTGGAGATACTGCAATACCAGGTCAATGCGTGGAGTGGACAGAGCAAGCTCTTTTTCCATCTCCCTGTTCTAAAAATCCATTTAATATATGGTCCCCAGATAGGGGACGTATCAGATATTAAACTGATAAGAACAGATACTACACTTGATCTTAGCCAAAAGGCCGAGAAGCGATAACCAGAATTGGTTTCAAACTACGGAGCCACCCAAGGATCCTGAAAAGTCCATTTGTGGAGATGAGCTCCTGGACTCCCGTTAAGAAGACATGTTGTCAACCTCTAGATCCCTTACATGCCTGCACTTTTCGGCTTGCTGCTGCTGCAATCCACGCGTTTTAGATCTGCATAACTCCACCTCTTTAAACACAGCACCTTCACCCCCTGCTGTTCCCACCCGCCTCAACACCGTTGGAAGGGAGGAGAACCAATTAAGGCGGGGGGTGGGGTGGAACGAGCAGCTGTCTACCCTTAGCAGGAGGGCTCCTGATTACATACCTCTCCTGCTGCTGCTGCTGCTGGCTGTCCAGCAGCAGACTGAAGGTGGCTGCTGCTGTGCACAGGTATATAAAGGCTCAGAGCCTATTATGACACGCGCAGCCAGCGTTCCATTGCCACATTCCATCTACTGCAGGCAGGATACCTGGCTGGCTGAATGTCGCTGAGAAGCTCACAGAGACCGCCATAAGCAACAGTTTAACAGAATGCCACAGACTAATCAACCAAACTTTTTGGGTTGGGTTCTCTTTTATAGTCTGCAGGCATTAAATGAAAGAAGTCAGTGTTCCAGCAGAAGGAGACAACGTTTCAGAAAAGGCATTGTAGCAAACCAAAAAAGAAATTTTAAGCGCAGCAGAGTAACCAGCGCACATACCTGTTAGCTCAGGTGAGTTTAAAAGGCTGCTGTTGATAACAAGGGCATTTGCTAAATAGATGGTGTGTGTGCAACAATATACTGAAAGGTCAATTATATTGTGCAGCTTATCTCACCACCTGTAGTTATTTAGGTGAAAGCTCCAAAATGCTTGCCTAATATGTCTGTTTATCCAAAAGGAAGTAAAAAGGGAGAGCTAGAAAGATAGCATTGCATCACATTACATGGCAATGCAATGCACAGTTGCTGAAGTTGAACCAAAATGAGCTTGTAATCTGGCTTCTGCAACTTTGAACATGAAAAATCCAATGAGGAGAAGAAAAGCAAAGCCAAAGAGTCCATCCCAAAATCCGACAAACAAGCAAAATGAACAAAAAACATTGAATTCAATTCTTTCTGATTTTAGAAACTGCATTAAAGAAGGGGTGCACCGGTCCTGGAGATACTGCAATACCAGGTCAATGCGTGGAGTGGACAGAGCAAGCTCTTTTTCCATCTCCCTGTTCTAAAAATCCATTTAATATATGGTCCCCAGATAGGGGACGTATCAGATATTAAACTGATAAGAACAGATACTACACTTGATCTTAGCCAAAAGGCCGAGAAGCGATAACCAGAATTGGTTTCAAACTACGGAGCCACCCAAGGATCCTGAAAAGTCCATTTGTGGAGATGAGCTCCTGGACTCCCGTTAAGAAGACATGTTGTCAACCTCTAGATCCCTTACATGCCTGCACTTTTCGGCTTGCTGCTGCTGCAATCCACGCGTTTTAGATCTGCATAACTCCACCTCTTTAAACACAGCACCTTCACCCCCTGCTGTTCCCACCCGCCTCAACACCGTTGGAAGGGAGGAGAACCAATTAAGGCGGGGGGTGGGGTGGAACGAGCAGCTGTCTACCCTTAGCAGGAGGGCTCCTGATTACATACCTCTCCTGCTGCTGCTGCTGCTGGCTGTCCAGCAGCAGACTGAAGGTGGCTGCTGCTGTGCACAGGTATATAAAGGCTCAGAGCCTATTATGACACGCGCAGCCAGCGTTCCATTGCCACATTCCATCTACTGCAGGCAGGATACCTGGCTGGCTGAATGTCGCTGAGAAGCTCACAGAGACCGCCATAAGCAACAGTTTAACAGAATGCCACAGACTAATCAACCAAACTTTTTGGGTTGGGTTCTCTTTTATAGTCTGCAGGCATTAAATTAAAGAAGTCAGTGTTCCAGCAGAAGGAGACAACGTTTCAGAAAAGGCATTGTAGCAAACCAAAAAAGAAATTTTAAGCGCAGCAGAGTAACCAGCGCACATACCTGTTAGCTCAGGTGAGTTTAAAAGGCTGCTGTTGATAACAAGGGCATTTGCTAAATAGATGGTGTGTGTGCAACAATATACTGAAAGGTCAATTATATTGTGCAGCTTATCTCACCACCTGTAGTTATTTAGGTGAAAGCTCCAAAATGCTTGCCTAATATGTCTGTTTATCCAAAAGGAAGTAAAAAGGGAGAGCTAGAAAGATAGCATTGCATCACATTACATGGCAATGCAATGCACAGTTGCTGAAGTTGAACCAAAATGAGCTTGTAATCTGGCT
The DNA here is from genome assembly GCF_046119375.1 of Phyllobates terribilis. Taxonomy (NCBI): domain Eukaryota; kingdom Metazoa; phylum Chordata; class Amphibia; order Anura; family Dendrobatidae; genus Phyllobates; species Phyllobates terribilis. The sequence continues at coordinate 145,855 of NW_027363176.1, forward strand.
TCTGCAACTTTGAACATGAAAAATCCAATGAGGAGAAGAAAAGCAAAGCCAAAGAGTCCATCCCAAAATCCGACAAACAAGCAAAATGAACAAAAAACATTGAATTCAATTCTTTCTGATTTTAGAAACTGCATTAAAGAAGGGGTGCACCGGTCCTGGAGATACTGCAATACCAGGTCAATGCGTGGAGTGGACAGAGCAAGCTCTTTTTCCATCTCCCTGTTCTAAAAATCCATTTAATATATGGTCCCCAGATAGGGGACGTATCAGATATTAAACTGATAAGAACAGATACTACACTTGATCTTAGCCAAAAGGCCGAGAGGCGATAACCAGAATTGGTTTCAAACTACGGAGCCACCCAAGGATCCTGAAAAGTCCATTTGTGGAGATGAGCTCCTGGACTCCCGTTAAGAAGACATGTTGTCAACCTCTAGATCCCTTACATGCCTGCACTTTTCGGCTTGCTGCTGCTGCAATCCACGCGTTTTAGATCTGCATAACTCCACCTCTTTAAACACAGCACCTTCACCCCCTGCTGTTCCCACCCGCCTCAACACCGTTGGAAGGGAGGAGAACCAATTAAGGCGGGGGGTGGGGTGGAACGAGCAGCTGTCTACCCTTAGCAGGAGGGCTCCTGATTACATACCTCTCCTGCTGCTGCTGCTGCTGGCTGTCCAGCAGCAGACTGAAGGTGGCTGCTGCTGTGCACAGGTATATAAAGGCTCAGAGCCTATTATGACACGCGCAGCCAGCGTTCCATTGCCACATTCCATCTACTGCAGGCAGGATACCTGGCTGGCTGAATGTCGCTGAGAAGCTCACAGAGACCGCCATAAGCAACAGTTTAACAGAATGCCACAGACTAATCAACCAAACTTTTTGGGTTGGGTTCTCTTTTATAGTCTGCAGGCATTAAATGAAAGAAGTCAGTGTTCCAGCAGAAGGAGACAACGTTTCAGAAAAGGCATTGTAGCAAACCAAAAAAGAAATTTTAAGCGCAGCAGAGTAACCAGCGCACATACCTGTTAGCTCAGGTGAGTTTAAAAGGCTGCTGTTGATAACAAGGGCATTTGCTAAATAGATGGTGTGTGTGCAACAATATACTGAAAGGTCAATTATATTGTGCAGCTTATCTCACCACCTGTAGTTATTTAGGTGAAAGCTCCAAAATGCTTGCCTAATATGTCTGTTTATCCAAAAGGAAGTAAAAAGGGAGAGCTAGAAAGATAGCATTGCATCACATTACATGGCAATACAATGCACAGTTGCTGAAGTTGAACCAAAATGAGCTTGTAATCTGGCTTCTGCAACTTTGAACATGAAAAATCCAATGAGGAGAAGAAAAGCAAAGCCAAAGAGTCCATCCCAAAATCCGACAAACAAGCAAAATGAACAAAAAACATTGAATTCAATTCTTTCTGATTTTAGAAACTGCATTAAAGAAGGGGTGCACCGGTCCTGGAGATACTGCAATACCAGGTCAATGCGTGGAGTGGACAGAGCAAGCTCTTTTTCCATCTCCCTGTTCTAAAAATCCATTTAATATATGGTCCCCAGATAGGGGACGTATCAGATATTAAACTGATAAGAACAGATACTACACTTGATCTTAGCCAAAAGGCCGAGAAGCGATAACCAGAATTGGTTTCAAACTACGGAGCCACCCAAGGATCCTGAAAAGTCCATTTGTGGAGATGAGCTCCTGGACTCCCGTTAAGAAGACATGTTGTCAACCTCTAGATCCCTTACATGCCTGCACTTTTCGGCTTGCTGCTGCTGCAATCCACGCGTTTTAGATCTGCATAACTCCACCTCTTTAAACACAGCACCTTCACCCCCTGCTGTTCCCACCCGCCTCAACACCGTTGGAAGGGAGGAGAACCAATTAAGGCGGGGGGTGGGGTGGAACGAGCAGCTGTCTACCCTTAGCAGGAGGGCTCCTGATTACATACCTCTCCTGCTGCTGCTGCTGCTGGCTGTCCAGCAGCAGACTGAAGGTGGCTGCTGCTGTGCACAGGTATATAAAGGCTCAGAGCCTATTATGACACGCGCAGCCAGCGTTCCATTGCCACATTCCATCTACTGCAGGCAGGATACCTGGCTGGCTGAATGTCGCTGAGAAGCTCACAGAGACCGCCATAAGCAACAGTTTAACAGAATGCCACAGACTAATCAACCAAACTTTTTGGGTTGGGTTCTCTTTTATAGTCTGCAGGCATTAAATGAAAGAAGTCAGTGTTCCAGCAGAAGGAGACAACGTTTCAGAAAAGGCATTGTAGCAAACCAAAAAAGAAATTTTAAGCGCAGCAGAGTAACCAGCGCACATACCTGTTAGCTCAGGTGAGTTTAAAAGGCTGCTGTTGATAACAAGGGCATTTGCTAAATAGATGGTGTGTGTGCAACAATATACTGAAAGGTCAATTATATTGTGCAGCTTATCTCACCACCTGTAGTTATTTAGGTGAAAGCTCCAAAATGCTTGCCTAATATGTCTGTTTATCCAAAAGGAAGTAAAAAGGGAGAGCTAGAAAGATAGCATTGCATCACATTACATGGCAATGCAATGCACAGTTGCTGAAGTTGAACCAAAATGAGCTTGTAATCTGGCTTCTGCAACTTTGAACATGAAAAATCCAATGAGGAGAAGAAAAGCAAAGCCAAAGAGTCCATCCCAAAATCCGACAAACAAGCAAAATGAACAAAAAACATTGAATTCAATTCTTTCTGATTTTAGAAACTGCATTAAAGAAGGGGTGCACCGGTCCTGGAGATACTGCAATACCAGGTCAATGCGTGGAGTGGACAGAGCAAGCTCTTTTTCCATCTCCCTGTTCTAAAAATCCATTTAATATATGGTCCCCAGATAGGGGACGTATCAGATATTAAACTGATAAGAACAGATACTACACTTGATCTTAGCCAAAAGGCCGAGAAGCGATAACCAGAATTGGTTTCAAACTACGGAGCCACCCAAGGATCCTGAAAAGTCCATTTGTGGAGATGAGCTCCTTGACTCCCGTTAAGAAGACATGTTGTCAACCTCTAGATCCCTTACATGCCTGCACTTTTCGGCTTGCTGCTGCTGCAATCCACGCGTTTTAGATCTGCATAACTCCACCTCTTTAAACACAGCACCTTCACCCCCTGCTGTTCCCACCCGCCTCAACACCGTTGGAAGGGAGGAGAACCAATTAAGGCGGGGGGTGGGGTGGAACGAGCAGCTGTCTACCCTTAGCAGGAGGGCTCCTGATTACATACCTCTCCTGCTGCTGCTGCTGGCTGTCCAGCAGCAGACTGAAGGTGGCTGCTGCTGTGCACAGGTATATAAAGGCTCAGAGCCTATTATGACACGCGCAGCCAGCGTTCCATTGCCACATTCCATCTACTGCAGGCAGGATACCTGGCTGGCTGAATGTCGCTGAGAAGCTCACAGAGACCGCCATAAGCAACAGTTTAACAGAATGCCACAGACTAATCAACCAAACTTTTTGGGTTGGGTTCTCTTTTATAGTCTGCAGGCATTAAATGAAAGAAGTCAGTGTTCCAGCAGAAGGAGACAACGTTTCAGAAAAGGCATTGTAGCAAACCAAAAAAGAAATTTTAAGCGCAGCAGAGTAACCAGCGCACATACCTGTTAGCTCAGGTGAGTTTAAAAGGCTGCTGTTGATAACAAGGGCATTTGCTAAATAGATGGTGTGTGTGCAACAATATACTGAAAGGTCAATTATATTGTGCAGCTTATCTCACCACCTGTAGTTATTTAGGTGAAAGCTCCAAAATGCTTGCCTAATATGTCTGTTTATCCAAAAGGAAGTAAAAAGGGAGAGCTAGAAAGATAGCATTGCATCACATTACATGGCAATGCAATGCACAGTTGCTGAAGTTGAACCAAAATGAGCTTGTAATCTGGCTTCTGCAACTTTGAACATGAAAAATCCAATGAGGAGAAGAAAAGCAAAGCCAAAGAGTCCATCCCAAAATCCGACAAACAAGCAAAATGAACAAAAAACATTGAATTCAATTCTTTCTGATTTTAGAAACTGCATTAAAGAAGGGGTGCACCGGTCCTGGAGATACTGCAATACCAGGTCAATGCGTGGAGTGGACAGAGCAAGCTCTTTTTCCATCTCCCTGTTCTAAAAATCCATTTAATATATGGTCCCCAGATAGGGGACGTATCAGATATTAAACTGATAAGAACAGATACTACACTTGATCTTAGCCAAAAGGCCGAGAAGCGATAACCAGAATTGGTTTCAAACTACGGAGCCACCCAAGGATCCTGAAAAGTCCATTTGTGGAGATGAGCTCCTGGACTCCCGTTAAGAAGACATGTTGTCAACCTCTAGATCCCTTACATGCCTGCACTTTTCGGCTTGCTGCTGCTGCAATCCACGCGTTTTAGATCTGCATAACTCCACCTCTTTAAACACAGCACCTTCACCCCCTGCTGTTCCCACCCGCCTCAACACCGTTGGAAGGGAGGAGAACCAATTAAGGCGGGGGGTGGGGTGGAACGAGCAGCTGTCTACCCTTAGCAGGAGGGCTCCTGATTACATACCTCTCCTGCTGCTGCTGCTGCTGGCTGTCCAGCAGCAGACTGAAGGTGGCTGCTGCTGTGCACAGGTATATAAAGGCTCAGAGCCTATTATGACACGCGCAGCCAGCGTTCCATTGCCACATTCCATCTACTGCAGGCAGGATACCTGGCTGGCTGAATGTCGCTGAGAAGCTCACAGAGACCGCCATAAGCAACAGTTTAACAGAATGCCACAGACTAATCAACCAAACTTTTTGGGTTGGGTTCTCTTTTATAGTCTGCAGGCATTAAATGAAAGAAGTCAGTGTTCCAGCAGAAGGAGACAACGTTTCAGAAAAGGCATTGTAGCAAACCAAAAAAGAAATTTTAAGCGCAGCAGAGTAACCAGCGCACATACCTGTTAGCTCAGGTGAGTTTAAAAGGCTGCTGTTGATAACAAGGGCATTTGCTAAATAGATGGTGTGTGTGCAACAATATACTGAAAGGTCAATTATATTGTGCAGCTTATCTCACCACCTGTAGTTATTTAGGTGAAAGCTCCAAAATGCTTGCCTAATATGTCTGTTTATCCAAAAGGAAGTAAAAAGGGAGAGCTAGAAAGATAGCATTGCATCACATTACATGGCAATGCAATGCACAGTTGCTGAAGTTGAACCAAAATGAGCTTGTAATCTGGCTTCTGCAACTTTGAACATGAAAAATCCAATGAGGAGAAGAAAAGCAAAGCCAAAGAGTCCATCCCAAAATCCGACAAACAAGCAAAATGAACAAAAAACATTGAATTCAATTCTTTCTGATTTTAGAAACTGCATTAAAGAAGGGGTGCACCGGTCCTGGAGATACTGCAATACCAGGTCAATGCGTGGAGTGGACAGAGCAAGCTCTTTTTCCATCTCCCTGTTCTAAAAATCCATTTAATATATGGTCCCCAGATAGGGGACGTATCAGATATTAAACTGATAAGAACAGATACTACACTTGATCTTAGCCAAAAGGCCGAGAAGCGATAACCAGAATTGGTTTCAAACTACGGAGCCACCCAAGGATCCTGAAAAGTCCATTTGTGGAGATGAGCTCCTGGACTCCCGTTAAGAAGACATGTTGTCAACCTCTAGATCCCTTACATGCCTGCACTTTTCGGCTTGCTGCTGCTGCAATCCACGCGTTTTAGATCTGCATAACTCCACCTCTTTAAACACAGCACCTTCACCCCCTGCTGTTCCCACCCGCCTCAACACCGTTGGAAGGGAGGAGAACCAATTAAGGCGGGGGGTGGGGTGGAACGAGCAGCTGTCTACCCTTAGCAGGAGGGCTCCTGATTACATACCTCTCCTGCTGCTGCTGCTGCTGGCTGTCCAGCAGCAGACTGAAGGTGGCTGCTGCTGTGCACAGGTATATAAAGGCTCAGAGCCTATTATGACACGCGCAGCCAGCGTTCCATTGCCACATTCCATCTACTGCAGGCAGGATACCTGGCTGGCTGAATGTCGCTGAGAAGCTCACAGAGACCGCCATAAGCAACAGTTTAACAGAATGCCACAGACTAATCAACCAAACTTTTTGGGTTGGGTTCTCTTTTATAGTCTGCAGGCATTAAATGAAAGAAGTCAGTGTTCCAGCAGAAGGAGACAACGTTTCAGAAAAGGCATTGTAGCAAACCAAAAAAGAAATTTTAAGCGCAGCAGAGTAACCAGCGCACATACCTGTTAGCTCAGGTGAGTTTAAAAGGCTGCTGTTGATAACAAGGGCATTTGCTAAATAGATGGTGTGTGTGCAACAATATACTGAAAGGTCAATTATATTGTGCAGCTTATCTCACCACCTGTAGTTATTTAGGTGAAAGCTCCAAAATGCTTGCCTAATATGTCTGTTTATCCAAAAGGAAGTAAAAAGGGAGAGCTAGAAAGATAGCATTGCATCACATTACATGGCAATGCAATGCACAGTTGCTGAAGTTGAACCAAAATGAGCTTGTAATCTGGCTTCTGCAACTTTGAACATGAAAAATCCAATGAGGAGAAGAAAAGCAAAGCCAAAGAGTCCATCCCAAAATCCGACAAACAAGCAAAATGAACAAAAAACATTGAATTCAATTCTTTCTGATTTTAGAAACTGCATTAAAGAAGGGGTGCACCGGTCCTGGAGATACTGCAATACCAGGTCAATGCGTGGAGTGGACAGAGCAAGCTCTTTTTCCATCTCCCTGTTCTAAAAATCCATTTAATATATGGTCCCCAGATAGGGGACGTATCAGATATTAAACTGATAAGAACAGATACTACACTTGATCTTAGCCAAAAGGCCGAGAAGCGATAACCAGAATTGGTTTCAAACTACGGAGCCACCCAAGGATCCTGAAAAGTCCATTTGTGGAGATGAGCTCCTGGACTCCCGTTAAGAAGACATGTTGTCAACCTCTAGATCCCTTACATGCCTGCACTTTTCGGCTTGCTGCTGCTGCAATCCACGCGTTTTAGATCTGCATAACTCCACCTCTTTAAACACAGCACCTTCACCCCCTGCTGTTCCCACCCGCCTCAACACCGTTGGAAGGGAGGAGAACCAATTAAGGCGGGGGGTGGGGTGGAACGAGCAGCTGTCTACCCTTAGCAGGAGGGCTCCTGATTACATACCTCTCCTGCTGCTGCTGCTGGCTGTCCAGCAGCAGACTGAAGGTGGCTGCTGCTGTGCACAGGTATATAAAGGCTCAGAGCCTATTATGACACGCGCAGCCAGCGTTCCATTGCCACATTCCATCTACTGCAGGCAGGATACCTGGCTGGCTGAATGTCGCTGAGAAGCTCACAGAGACCGCCATAAGCAACAGTTTAACAGAATGCCACAGACTAATCAACCAAACTTTTTGGGTTGGGTTCTCTTTTATAGTCTGCAGGCATTAAATGAAAGAAGTCAGTGTTCCAGCAGAAGGAGACAACGTTTCAGAAAAGGCATTGTAGCAAACCAAAAAAGAAATTTTAAGCGCAGCAGAGTAACCAGCGCACATACCTGTTAGCTCAGGTGAGTTTAAAAGGCTGCTGTTGATAACAAGGGCATTTGCTAAATAGATGGTGTGTGTGCAACAATATACTGAAAGGTCAATTATATTGTGCAGCTTATCTCACCACCTGTAGTTATTTAGGTGAAAGCTCCAAAATGCTTGCCTAATATGTCTGTTTATCCAAAAGGAAGTAAAAAGGGAGAGCTAGAAAGATAGCATTGCATCACATTACATGGCAATGCAATGCACAGTTGCTGAAGTTGAACCAAAATGAGCTTGTAATCTGGCTTCTGCAACTTTGAACATGAAAAATCCAATGAGGAGAAGAAAAGCAAAGCCAAAGAGTCCATCCCAAAATCCGACAAACAAGCAAAATGAACAAAAAACATTGAATTCAATTCTTTCTGATTTTAGAAACTGCATTAAAGAAGGGGTGCACCGGTCCTGGAGATACTGCAATACCAGGTCAATGCGTGGAGTGGACAGAGCAAGCTCTTTTTCCATCTCCCTGTTCTAAAAATCCATTTAATATATGGTCCCCAGATAGGGGACGTATCAGATATTAAACTGATAAGAACAGATACTACACTTGATCTTAGCCAAAAGGCCGAGAAGCGATAACAAGAATTGGTTTCAAACTACGGAGCCACCCAAGGATCCTGAAAAGTCCATTTGTGGAGATGAGCTCCTGGACTCCCGTTAAGAAGACATGTTGTCAACCTCTAGATCCCTTACATGCCTGCACTTTTCGGCTTGCTGCTGCTGCAATCCACGCGTTTTAGATCTGCATAACTCCACCTCTTTAAACACAGCACCTTCACCCCCTGCTGTTCCCACCCGCCTCAACACCGTTGGAAGGGAGGAGAACCAATTAAGGCGGGGGGTGGGGTGGAACGAGCAGCTGTCTACCCTTAGCAGGAGGGCTCCTGATTACATACCTCTCCTGCTGCTGCTGCTGCTGGCTGTCCAGCAGCAGACTGAAGGTGGCTGCTGCTGTGCACAGGTATATAAAGGCTCAGAGCCTATTATGACACGCGCAGCCAGCGTTCCATTGCCACATCCATCTACTGCAGGCAGGATACCTGGCTGGCTGAATGTCGCTGAGAAGCTCACAGAGACCGCCATAAGCAACAGTTTAACAGAATGCCACAGACTAATCAACCAAACTTTTTGGGTTGGGTTCTCTTTTATAGTCTGCAGGCATTAAATGAAAGAAGTCAGTGTTCCAGCAGAAGGAGACAACGTTTCAGAAAAGGCATTGTAGCAAACCAAAAAAGAAATTTTAAGCGCAGCAGAGTAACCAGCGCACATACCTGTTAGCTCAGGTGAGTTTAAAAGGCTGCTGTTGATAACAAGGGCATTTGCTAAATAGATGGTGTGTGTGCAACAATATACTGAAAGGTCAATTATATTGTGCAGCTTATCTCACCACCTGTAGTTATTTAGGTGAAAGCTCCAAAATGCTTGCCTAATATGTCTGTTTATCCAAAAGGAAGTAAAAAGGGAGAGCTAGAAAGATAGCATTGCATCACATTACATGGCAATGCAATGCACAGTTGCTGAAGTTGAACCAAAATGAGCTTGTAATCTGGCTTCTGCAACTTTGAACATGAAAAATCCAATGAGGAGAAGAAAAGCAAAGCCAAAGAGTCCATCCCAAAATCCGACAAACAAGCAAAATGAACAAAAAACATTGAATTCAATTCTTTCTGATTTTAGAAACTGCATTAAAGAAGGGGTGCACCGGTCCTGGAGATACTGCAATACCAGGTCAATGCGTGGAGTGGACAGAGCAAGCTCTTTTTCCATCTCCCTGTTCTAAAAATCCATTTAATATATGGTCCCCAGATAGGGGACGTATCAGATATTAAACTGATAAGAACAGATACTACACTTGATCTTAGCCAAAAGGCCGAGAAGCGATAACCAGAATTGGTTTCAAACTACGGAGCCACCCAAGGATCCTGAAAAGTCCATTTGTGGAGATGAGCTCCTGGACTCCCGTTAAGAAGACATGTTGTCAACCTCTAGATCCCTTACATGCCTGCACTTTTCGGCTTGCTGCTGCTGCAATCCACGCGTTTTAGATCTGCATAACTCCACCTCTTTAAACACAGCACCTTCACCCCCTGCTGTTCCCACCCGCCTCAACACCGTTGGAAGGGAGGAGAACCAATTAAGGCGGGGGGTGGGGTGGAACGAGCAGCTGTCTACCCTTAGCAGGAGGGCTCCTGATTACATACCTCTCCTGCTGCTGCTGCTGCTGGCTGTCCAGCAGCAGACTGAAGGTGGCTGTTGCTGTGCACAGGTATATAAAGGCTCAGAGCCTATTATGACACGCGCAGCCAGCGTTCCATTGCCACATTCCATCTACTGCAGGCAGGATACCTGGCTGGCTGAATGTCGCTGAGAAGCTCACAGAGACCGCCATAAGCAACAGTTTAACAGAATGCCACAGACTAATCAACCAAACTTTTTGGGTTGGGTTCTCTTTTATAGTCTGCAGGCATTAAATGAAAGAAGTCAGTGTTCCAGCAGAAGGAGACAACGTTTCAGAAAAGGCATTGTAGCAAACCAAAAAAGAAATTTTAAGCGCAGCAGAGTAACCAGCGCACATACCTGTTAGCTCAGGTGAGTTTAAAAGGCTGCTGTTGATAACAAGGGCATTTGCTAAATAGATGGTGTGTGTGCAACAATATACTGAAAGGTCAATTATATTGTGCAGCTTATCTCACCACCTGTAGTTATTTAGGTGAAAGCTCCAAAATGCTTGCCTAATATGTCTGTTTATCCAAAAGGAAGTAAAAAGGGAGAGCTAGAAAGATAGCATTGCATCACATTACATGGCAATGCAATGCACAGTTGCTGAAGTTGAACCAAAATGAGCTTGTAATCTGGCTTCTGCAACTTTGAACATGAAAAATCCAATGAGGAGAAGAAAAGCAAAGCCAAAGAGTCCATCCCAAAATCCGACAAACAAGCAAAATGAACAAAAAACATTGAATTCAATTCTTTCTGATTTTAGAAACTGCATTAAAGAAGGGGTGCACCGGTCCTGGAGATACTGCAATACCAGGTCAATGCGTGGAGTGGACAGAGCAAGCTCTTTTTCCATCTCCCTGTTCTAAAAATCCATTTAATATATGGTCCCCAGATAGGGGACGTATCAGATATTAAACTGATAAGAACAGATACTACACTTGATCTTAGCCAAAAGGCCGAGAAGCGATAACCAGAATTGGTTTCAAACTACGGAGCCACCCAAGGATCCTGAAAAGTCCATTTGTGGAGATGAGCTCCTGGACTCCCGTTAAGAAGACATGTTGTCAACCTCTAGATCCCTTACATGCCTGCACTTTTCGGCTTGCTGCTGCTGCAATCCACGCGTTTTAGATCTGCATAACTCCACCTCTTTAAACACAGCACCTTCACCCCCTGCTGTTCCCACCCGCCTCAACACCGTTGGAAGGGAGGAGAACCAATTAAGGCGGGGGGTGGGGTGGAACGAGCAGCTGTGTACCCTTAGAAGGAGGGCTCCTGATTACATACCTCTCCTGCTGCTGCTGCTGCTGGCTGTCCAGCAGCAGACTGAAGGTGGCTGCTGCTGTGCACAGGTATATAAAGGCTCAGAGCCTATTATGACACGCGCAGCCAGCGTTCCATTGCCACATTCCATCTACTGCAGGCAGGATACCTGGCTGGCTGAATGTCGCTGAGAAGCTCACAGAGACCGCCATAAGCAACAGTTTAACAGAATGCCACAGACTAATCAACCAAACTTTTTGGGTTGGGTTCTCTTTTATAGTCTGCAGGCATTAAATGAAAGAAGTCAGTGTTCCAGCAGAAGGAGACAACGTTTCAGAAAAGGCATTGTAGCAAACCAAAAAAGAAATTTTAAGCGCAGCAGAGTAAGCAGCGCACATACCTGTTAGCTCAGGTGAGTTTAAAAGGCTGCTGTTGATAACAAGGGCATTTGCTAAATAGATGGTGTGTGTGCAACAATATACTGAAAGGTCAATTATATTGTGCAGCTTATCTCACCACCTGTAGTTATTTAGGTGAAAGCTCCAAAATGCTTGCCTAATATGTCTGTTTATCCAAAAGGAAGTAAAAAGGGAGAGCTAGAAAGATAGCATTGCATCACATTACATGGCAATGCAATGCACAGTTGCTGAAGTTGAACCAAAATGAGCTTGTAATCTGGCTTCTGCAACTTTGAACATGAAAAATCCAATGAGGAGAAGAAAAGCAAAGCCAAAGAGTCCATCCCAAAATCCGACAAACAAGCAAAATGAACAAAAAACATTGAATTCAATTCTTTCTGATTTTAGAAACTGCATTAAAGAAGGGGTGCACCGGTCCTGGAGATAATGCAATATCAGGTCAATGCGTGGAGTGGACAGAGCAAGCTCTTTTTCCATCTCCCTGTTCTAAAAATCCATTTAATATATGGTCCCCAGATAGGGGACGTATCAGATATTAAACTGATAAGAACAGATTTTTTTTTTTTTTTTTATCGAAACCCCGAATTCGTGTACAAAACCCGAGTGCGCTTAAAAAAGTGACAAGTGCCACAAAAAAAAGTGCACTAGGATGCTGGTCTTCTTGAAACCCTCTCCAAAAGGAGAAGGGTCCCCCAAACCATTCCCCGTCCCTCCGAGCCAGAAGGCCACAGCGAGGAACAGGGACAAATAGCCACCTCCAGCCGGAGCCAGAGGCGACCCAATCTTACCCCCAATACCTGCCCGAGTTCTCACCCGAGCAAGGCACTGGGAGCCAAAGACTGTGCTCCCCTCCCGGAAGAGGGGAGCCAACAACGCTCTCCTCCCGAAAGAGGAGAGCCAGTGGGGTTCAGGGGGGAGCGGAACCTGATGGCCACACACTCCCCCCCTAGACCTGCCAAGAGAGGAACCCGTAAGGGAACCGCATCCCGACAAAATCCTAGTAAGGACGTGGACACACGTGAAAAAGTGGACACACAGTGACAAAAAAAAATTAAATAAATAGTGAAGGTTTCACAGTATAATACTGCCCGGACCTTCGACCGGGAATTGAAAAATTCCCCATCAAAAGGCCAGAAGGCCCGGAATAAGGGTGTGTGTGAAGAAAGAAATATTGAAGTGCTAGTGCAAATGTGCCATAAACTCAAGTGGGGTTCCCAATCCCAGTGAGTTAAGGCACCCCAGGGTCACCACTCCTGGGGCACTTCACACTTCGGGCTTTCGATCTTCCCCGGCCCAATGGCGTCGATCCTGGGGGGCCATGCTTTCCACCAGATGACTATATTAGCCACCTGGCGTACTAACAAGCGCCTAAACCCCAGTGTGCATAATGTATCAATCTACTAGGGCGGCCAACATCCAAAACCGCCTTTTCGAAAGATACTACACTTGATCTTAGCCAAAAGGCCGAGAAGCGATAACCAGAATTGGTTTCAAACTACGGAGCCACCCAAGGATCCTGAAAAGTCCATTTGTGGAGATGAGCTCCTGGACTCCCGTTAAGAAGACATGTTGTCAACCTCTAGATCCCTTACATGCCTGCACTTTTCGGCTTGCTGCTGCTGCAATCCACGCGTTTTAGATCTGCATAACTCCACCTCTTTAAACACAGCACCTTCACCCCCTGCTGTTCCCACCCGCCTCAACACCGTTGGAAGGGAGGAGAACCAATTAAGGCGGGGGGTGGGGTGGAAAGAGCAGCTGTCTACCCTTAGCAGGAGGGCTCCTGATTACATACCTCTCCTGCTGCTGCTGCTGCTGGCTGTCCAGCAGCAGACTGAAGGTGGCTGCTGCTGTGCACAGGTATATAAAGGCTCAGAGCCTATTATGACACGCGCAGCCAGCGTTCCATTGCCACATTCCATCTACTGCAGGCAGGATACCTGGCTGGCTGAATGTCGCTGAGAAGCTCACAGAGACCGCCATAAGCAACAGTTTAACAGAATGCCACAGACTAATCAACCAAACTTTTTGGGTTGGGTTCTCTTTTATAGTCTGCAGGCATTAAATGAAAGAAGTCAGTGTTCCAGCAGAAGGAGACAACGTTTCAGAAAAGGCATTGTAGCAAACCAAAAAAGAAATTTTAAGCGCAGCAGAGTAACCAGCGCACATACCTGTTAGCTCAGGTGAGTTTAAAAGGCTGCTGTTGATAACAAGGGCATTTGCTAAATAGATGGTGTGTGTGCAACAATATACTGAAAGGTCAATTATATTGTGCAGCTTATCTCACCACCTGTAGTTATTTAGGTGAAAGCTCCAAAATGCTTGCCTAATATGTCTGTTTATCCAAAAGGAAGTAAAAAGGGAGAGCTAGAAAGATAGCATTGCATCACATTACATGGCAATGCAATGCACAGTTGCTGAAGTTGAACCAAAATGAGCTTGTAATCTGGCTTCTGCAACTTTGAACATGAAAAATCCAATGAGGAGAAGAAAAGCAAAGCCAAAGAGTCCATCCCAAAATCCGACAAACAAGCAAAATGAACAAAAAACATTGAATTCAATTCTTTCTGATTTTAGAAACTGCATTAAAGAAGGGGTGCACCGGTCCTGGAGATACTGCAATACCAGGTCAATGCGTGGAGTGGACAGAGCATGCTCTTTTTCCATCTCCCTGTTCTAAAAATCCATTTAATATATGGTCCCCAGATAGGGGACGTATCAGATATTAAACTGATAAGAACAGATACTACACTTGATCTTAGCCAAAAGGCCGAGAAGCGATAACCAGAATTGGTTTCAAACTACGGAGCCACCCAAGGATCCTGAAAAGTCCATTTGTGGAGATGAGCTCCTGGACTCCCGTTAAGAAGACATGTTGTCAACCTCTAGATCCCTTACATGCCTGCACTTTTCGGCTTGCTGCTGCTGCAATCCACGCGTTTTAGATCTGCATAACTCCACCTCTTTAAACACAGCACCTTCACCCCCTGCTGTTCCCACCCGCCTCAACACCGTTGGAAGGGAGGAGAACCAATTAAGGCGGGGGGTGGGGTGGAACGAGCAGCTGTCTACCCTTAGCAGGAGGGCTCCTGATTACATACCTCTCCTGCTGCTGCTGCTGCTGGCTGTCCAGCAGCAGACTGAAGGTGGCTGCTGCTGTGCACAGGTATATAAAGGCTCAGAGCCTATTATGACACGCGCAGCCAGCGTTCCATTGCCACATTCCATCTACTGCAGGCAGGATACCTGGCTGGCTGAATGTCGCTGAGAAGCTCACAGAGACCGCCATAAGCAACAGTTTAACAGAATGCCACAGACTAATCAACCAAACTTTTTGGGTTGGGTTCTCTTTTATAGTCTGCAGGCATTAAATGAAAGAAGTCAGTGTTCCAGCAGAAGGAGACAACGTTTCAGAAAAGGCATTGTAGCAAACCAAAAAAGAAATTTTAAGCGCAGCAGAGTAACCAGCGCACATACCTGTTAGCTCAGGTGAGTTTAAAAGGCTGCTGTTGATAACAAGGGCATTTGCTAAATAGATGGTGTGTGTGCAACAATATACTGAAAGGTCAATTATATTGTGCAGCTTATCTCACCACCTGTAGTTATTTAGGTGAAAGCTCCAAAATGCTTGCCTAATATGTCTGTTTATCCAAAAGGAAGTAAAAAGGGAGAGCTAGAAAGATAGCATTGCATCACATTACATGGCAATGCAATGCACAGTTGCTGAAGTTGAACCAAAATGAGCTTGTAATCTGGCTTCTGCAACTTTGAACATGAAAATTCCAATGAGGAGAAGAAAAGCAAAGCCAAAGAGTCCATCCCAAAATCCGACAAACAAGCAAAATGAACAAAAAACATTGAATTCAATTCTTTCTGATTTTAGAAACTGCATTAAAGAAGGGGTGCACCGGTCCTGGAGATACTGCAATACCAGGTCAATGCGTGGAGTGGACAGAGCAAGCTCTTTTTCCATCTCCCTGTTCTAAAAATCCATTTAATATATGGTCCCCAGATAGGGGACGTATCAGATATTAAACTGATAAGAACAGATTTTTTTTTTCGAAAGCCCGAATTCGTGTACAAAACCCGAGTGCGCTTAAAAAAGTGACAAGTGCCACAAAAAAAGTGCACTAGGATGCTGGTCTTCTTGAAACCCTCTCCAAAAGGAGAAGGGTCCCCCAAACCATTCCCCGTCCCTCCGAGCCAAAAGGCCACAGCGAGGAACAGGGACAAAAAGCCACCTCCAGCCGAAGCCAGAGGCGACCCAATCTTACCCCCAGCACCTGCCCGAGTTCTCACCCGAGCAAGGCACTGGGAGCCAAAGACTGTGCTCCCCTCCCAGAAGAGGGGAGCCAACAACGCTCTCCTCCCGAAAGAGGAGAGCCAGGGGGGTTCAGGGGGGAGCGGAACCTGATGGCCACACACTCCCCCCCTAGACCTGCCAAGAGAGGAACCCGTAAGGGAACCGCATCCCGACAAAATCCTAGTAGGACGTGACACACGTGAATAAGTGGACACACAGTGACAAAGAAATTAAATAAATAGTGAAGGTTTCACAGTATAATACTGCCCGGACCTTCGACCGGGAATTGAAAAATTCCCCATCCTAAGGCCAGAAGGCCCGGAATAAGGGTGTGTGCGAAGAAAGAAAATTTGAAGTGCTTGTGCAAATGTGCCATAAACTCAAGTGGGGTTCCCAATCCCAGTGAGTTAAGGCACCCCAGGGTCACCACTCCTGGGGCACTTCACACTTCGGGCTTTCGATCTTCCCCGGCCCAATGGCGTCGATCCTGGGGGGCCATGCTTTCCACCAGATGACTATATTAGCCACCTGGCGTACTAACAAGCGCCTAAACCCCAGTGTGCATAATGTATCAATCTACTAGGGCGGCCAACATCCAAAACCGCCTTTTCGAAAGATACTACACTTGATCTTAGCCAAAAGGCCGAGAAGCGATAACCAGAATTGGTTTCAAACTACGGAGCCACCCAAGGATCCTGAAAAGTCCATTTGTGGAGATGAGCTCCTGGACTCCCGTTAAGAAGACATGTTGTCAACCTCTAGATCCCTTACATGCCTGCACTTTTCGGCTTGCTGCTGCTGCAATCCACGCGTTTTAGATCTGCATAACTCCACCTCTTTAAACACAGCACCTTCATCCCCTGCTGTTCCCACCCGCCTCAACACCGTTGGAAGGGAGGAGAACCAATTAAGGCGGGGGGTGGGGTGGAACGAGCAGCTGTCTACCCTTAGCAGGAGGGCTCCTGATTACATACCTCTCCTGCTGCTGCTGCTGCTGGCTGTCCAGCAGCAGACTGAAGGTGGCTGCTGCTGTGCACAGGTATATAAAGGCTCAGAGCCTATTATGACACGCGCAGCCAGCGTTCCATTGCCACATTCCATCTACTGCAGGCAGGATACCTGGCTGGCTGAATGTCGCTGAGAAGCTCACAGAGACCGCCATAAGCAACAGTTTAACAGAATGCCACAGACTAATCAACCAAACTTTTTGGGTTGGGTTCTCTTTTATAGTCTGCAGGCATTAAATGAAAGAAGTCAGTGTTCCAGCAGAAGGAGACAACGTTTCAGAAAAGGCATTGTAGCAAACCAAAAAAGAAATTTTAAGCGCAGCAGAGTAACCAGCGCACATACCTGTTAGCTCAGGTGAGTTTAAAAGGCTGCTGTTGATAACAAGGGCATTTGCTAAATAGATGGTGTGTGTGCAACAATATACTGAAAGGTCAATTATATTGTGCAGCTTATCTCACCACCTGTAGTTATTTAGGTGAAAGCTCCAAAATGCTTGCCTAATATGTCTGTTTATCCAAAACGAAGTAAAAAGGGAGAGCTAGAAAGATAGCATTGCATCACATTACATGGCAATGCAATGCACAGTTGCTGAAGTTGAACCAAAATGAGCTTGTAATCTGGCTTCTGCAACTTTGAACATGAAAAATCCAATGAGGAGAAGAAAAGCAAAGCCAAAGAGTCCATCCCAAAATCCGACAAACAAGCAAAATGAACAAAAAACATTGAATTCAATTCTTTCTGATTTTAGAAACTGCATTAAAGAAGGGGTGCACCGGTCCTGGAGATACTGCAATACCAGGTCAATGCGTGGAGTGGACAGAGCAAGCTCTTTTTCCATCTCCCTGTTCTAAAAATCCATTTAATATATGGTCCCCAGATAGGGGACGTATCAGATATTAAACTGATAAGAACAGATACTACACTTGATCTTAGCCAAAAGGCCGAGAAGCGATAACCAGAATTGGTTTCAAACTACGGAGCCACCCAAGGATCCTGAAAAGTCCATTTGTGGAGATGAGCTCCTGGACTCCCGTTAAGAAGACATGTTGTCAACCTCTAGATCCCTTACATGCCTGCACTTTTCGGCTTGCTGCTGCTGCAATCCACGCGTTTTAGATCTGCATAACTCCACCTCTTTAAACACAGCACCTTCACCCCCTGCTGTTCCCACCCGCCTCAACACCGTTGGAAGGGAGGAGAACCAATTAAGGCGGGGGGTGGGGTGGAATGAGCAGCTGTCTACCCTTAGCAGGAGGGCTCCTGATTACATACCTCTCCTGCTGCTGCTGCTGCTGGCTGTCCAGCAGCAGACTGAAGGTGGCTGCTGCTGTGCACAGGTATATAAAGGCTCAGAGCCTATTATGACACGCGCAGCCAGCGTTCCATTGCCACATTCCATCTACTGCAGGCAGGATACCTGGCTGGCTGAATGTCGCTGAGAAGCTCACAGAGACCGCCATAAGCAACAGTTTAACAGAATGCCACAGACTAATCAACCAAACTTTTTGGGTTGGGTTCTCTTTTATAGTCTGCAGGCATTAAATGAAAGAAGTCAGTGTTCCAGCAGAAGGAGACAACGTTTCAGAAAAGGCATTGTAGCAAACCAAAAAAGAAATTTTAAGCGCAGCAGAGTAACCAGCGCACATACCTGTTAGCTCAGGTGAGTTTAAAAGGCTGCTGTTGATAACAAGGGCATTTGCTAAATAGATGGTGTGTGTGCAACAATATACTGAAAGGTCAATTATATTGTGCAGCTTATCTCACCACCTGTAGTTATTTAGGTGAAAGCTCCAAAATGCTTGCCTAATATGTCTGTTTATCCAAAAGGAAGTAAAAAGGGAGAGCTAGAAAGATAGCATTGCATCACATTACATGGCAATGCAATGCACAGTTGCTGAAGTTGAACCAAAATGAGCTTGTAATCTGGCTTCTGCAACTTTGAACATGAAAAATCCAATGAGGAGAAGAAAAGCAAAGCCAAAGAGTCCATCCCAAAATCCGACAAACAAGCAAAATGAACAAAAAACATTGAATTCAATTCTTTCTGATTTTAGAAACTGCATTAAAGAAGGGGTGCACCGGTCCTGGAGATACTGCAATACCAGGTCAATGCGTGGAGTGGACAGAGCAAGCTCTTTTTCCATCTCCCTGTTCTAAAAATCCATTTAATATATGGTCCCCAGATAGGGGACGTATCAGATATTAAACTGATAAGAACAGATTTTTTTTTTTTTTTTATACCATTCAGTAAAATTTTTCAAGCAACAATCAATAGTATAAAAACTCATACTACGTTGCCCAGTCTTACATCATAATGGTACTTTCTTTATTTCATATTTATAACTTTATACTGAAACAGTTGTAATACCTTTTGAATGGACAAAAAAACTATAAAACATACCATTATCATAAAAAAAGACAGATCACAACACTTAAACAAGGACTTACTGGTACTTTACCAGTGACCTCCATTTTTTTACTTTCCAAAAACCTTCTGAATCAGAGCCACCACCGCCACGGCTGTCCCATAAATAAACTATGTATAACCTTGACAAAACCATCCTAACACAATTATTAACTGAGATTATTTTCCTTTTAAATAAACACAAATTCCTAACGTCCCACAGACTTTCTATTACACATGCCATTATCAACCACAACAATCTCTCTTTCACCCGGCTACTTGCACCCATCCCAAACATTACCACTCTCCAATTTATAAAATTCACGCCCGCTAGTTCCTTGCATAAACCACCCACTCCCTTCCAAACACTCTGAGCATAATCACAATTCCAAACCAAATGCATAACAGTTTCACTCGCCCCACATCCATCCCTCGGACATACCTCTGTTCTAATCAGATCCCTCCTCTTCTGTACCTCTCTCACAGGCAAAATCTCATGCAAACTCATCCATACGATATCACGCTGCCTATTCGATATTCCTTTTATACTCAGGTTCCTCCATACACACAACGCTTCACTCGATCTCAAGCCCCTAATGTTACATTCAAACTCTCTAACACGCATCCTTCTCCTTACATTCCTTATCACTTTGAAATCACCCATAGGAACATCCAACAAATCATGCTTGACAACAAATTTTTCAACAAACTCATACCACACTGGACATTTAAACGAAACAGGCACTCTTGCATCCCTTCTCATCCATTTCAACCCAAACAACATCCATCCAGCCATATATTTAATCATAAAAGCCGTCTTGTTATCCCTACCTAACAGAACAACCACCGTTTTAATATAATTTAAACCAAGACAAAATTCAAAATTTGGGAAATCCATTCCCCCATGTTCACGTAACTTACACAAATATTCCCTTTTAAGTTTTTCCATCTTACTTCCCCAATAAAACGTAAAAATTAGCTTCTCAATCCGCCTAAAACCCCTATAAGGGGCTGGAAAAACCACTGACACAAAAAGTAACATAGGAAGAATCACTGACTTAATAATAAGGACTTTGCCTGACAATGTCAAGTCCCGTAACCTCCAAAAATTTAACTTCTGTTCAATCCTCTTACCGCATTCATCCCAACTCTCATTCCCTTTCAGATCTTTGTTAAACCACACCCCCAAAACCTTAATAGCACCTTCTTCACATATCACACCATCCATCCTAACACTCGAATCCCCGAAACACTTAAAGCTACACTTCCCCCAATTCACCCTAAAACCAGATGCACCACAAAAGAAATCTAAAAGCAACCTTGCTCGATTCATAGCAGCCATATTATCACTCACCACAACAACATCATCCATATACCCCATTACCTTTACAGTCTTTCCACCACTCCCTGGGATCAGAAGACCATTCATCACTTTCTCTTTCCGAATCATGCACAACAGGGGCTCAATCACACTTATAAACAGGACAGGGGACAACGGACACCCCTGCCTGACCCCTGATTTTATGCACACCTTCTCACTCAAACATCCATTCACTAACACTTCACTCACCACACCATCATACAAACACCTTATGGCATTCACAAAAACACTAGGAAAACCCATCCTAACTAACACCTCAAACATAAACGCATGCGACACTCTATCAAAAGCTTTCTCAAAATCCACACAAAAAACCATACATTTCCCCTTCCTAAACATACAATCTCCAATTACGTCTCTCAACAACAAGAGGTTATCAGTCATACACCTACCTGGCACCGCGCACACTTGATCATCACCAACCACACTTCCAATCACCCCACGCATACGGTTAGCCAGAATTTTGCTAAAGACTTTATAATCTGCATTGAGTAATGTAATCGGCCTCCAATTACGCAAATTCTTTTTCTCACCCTTCTTATATAGTAAAACAACTACTCCTTCTTTCATGGAATTACAAAGTACACCATTCATCCACATATATTGACATACCTCCACAAAATCAACACCAATCACATCCCATGCTTTTACATAAAACTCCACAGGCAACCCATCTTTCCCAGGTGTTTTATTCTTTTTCGCACCATCCACCGCCTTTTTAACCTCATCAAAAACAATATCCTCACTCAAACACTCACGTTCCCCTGATTCAAGCTGACTCTCCAACATACCTAACACATGCTCTTTCAAACCCCCATCCACCCATTTAGACTCAAATAAACTACTATAGAAACTATGTACCTCATCCAACACTTCCCTTCCAACCACAGTCATACCATTATCATTTACAACCTCATCCAACTCATCTTTTTTACTGCACATTTTTTTAAAAAAGTACCTCGTACACTTCTCATCCATATCCAAATGCTCAACTCTCGTCCTAAAAATAATTTCCTTCCCACGCTTTTCCAAAACACGCTTCATCTCATCTCTCGCTCCTCTGAGTTGATCACTAACATCAATTCCTTTCATACTCATTTTATGTAACCACTCAATCCTCATATTTAAATCTTTAAATCTGCCTCTTTCAATTGCTGCTTTTTTATAACCCCACCTCCTAAAAAAATTCTTAATTTCCACTTTCACCCAATCCCACCATACAGTCACATCCACAAAATTATTTTTCCTAGACCTCCACCATTCATACTTACTTTCGAAGTCTCTCATAACCCTAACATCCTCTAACAACCTAACATTTAGCTTCCATACCCCAACACCATGCACCATTTTTTTATCACCTTCAAACATACCCCACAAACATTCATGGTCTGTGAAAGAAAAAACATGCTGTTTAAAAAATTTACACACCAAACCTCTATTTGTATACAGCATGCGGTCAATCCTGGACACTATTCCTCCCCTATCAGCTCTATATGTGGCCGGTGGTGGCTTACTCAAAAATTCCGCTGCATCTAAAAAAGAAAAATCAGATGTAATTTGATTAAGGACCTTACCCGTGACATCAATTTCCCCTTCAGAAACACAATTGAAATCACCAACTAATAATATTGGAATCCTTCCAGGCAAAAATAAACGTATTTTCTCTAATAGTGCTAACCTATCCCCTTTGTTAATTGGACAATACACGTTAACAATTTTCACCCTCCACCCTCTCCCCTTAACCACTGCCATTATACAACGACCTGGCTCCACCACCATATAATTTTCAAAACTTAAATCCCTATTCCCCAACAAAATCCCCACACCATCATTTTTGTTTGTCATTGAACCTGACCAAATACTATGCCCATATACCCAGTCCTTTTCAGGAGGTGACTCTTCAATTCCGCACTCTTGCAGACAGTAAATATTTGCTCCAAGATTTTTTAGTTCTTCCAGTATAGCCAATCTTCTAGGCTTAGATTTTATAAGCCTTACATTTATTGACAGTACACTACAGCCCACGTTGGAGCCCATTTTTTAACCATATTCGGTAAAAAAGAACATACCCCCCACCGAAGAGTCAACCTTTCTCGTCTTGAAACTCGATTCCTGATGTTAAGCAGAGAATGCTGGCCCCCTCCTCCAAAAAAGACCTCCTAGGAGAGGCACTGTAGCTCTCGGGATAGCTCCTATCACTTAAGGGGCTGATGCTCCCAATACTGGCAGGTGAAAAATCTGGCCGGAACTTCTTTGCAGAAGACACATCAGAGTCCTCATCAGGGGGCCTCACCACAGCCCCGGTGAAGTCACCCTGGCCACCACCACCTTCATGAATTGCCTCTGAGCTTTCCAAAGCCAACACCGGCGTTGTGGAGAGTGAACCGCTCACTTCTCCCTCACCACTCATATCAAGCAGAATTGACATATCTGCAGGCTCTATCTCAACAGCGCTTCCACCAGCAGGATCGGGTGCTTGCTCCATCTCTTCCATGAAGTCCCTTACTGCCTCGATCGCCTCACCAATAGTGGCGGCAGTAGTAGGACGTGGGGACACGGCCTCTGCATATGACCTGGAACGATGGGGACAGTCCTTGAAAGCGTGTCCCTCCTCGCCACATGCATTACAAACCATGGAGTTAGTACACTCCATTGCCAGATGACCCTCTTTATTGCATTTCCCACAAAACTTCTCCACCGTGCAGTCCTCTTGGTAGTGTCCAAAGGATTTACACTTCCTGCAAAAACGCGGAGCACCAGGAAAAAACATATACCCTCTATCCCTCCCGATGGCAAAACTGAGGGGAGGGTAGTGGATACCCCCAGGTCCCTGGGGGTCCTCCTGGAACCGAACAAAAAACTTGTGTTTGCCAGTCCACAAGCCCACCTCATTCCTCACCTTGTGTGAGTAGGACACATAGCTGCAATGAAGGTTCAGGAATCTAGTAATGTCCTCCACATCCACAAGGGGGTTGTGCATAAACACAACAACTGGCACTTCCCCCTTAGTATACAATACCGTGAATGTAAGCCCATCAAGAGCCGGATGATCCAAGGCTTGCTGATCCTTTAGAGTCTTGAAAAGATTCTGGCAAGCTGCCATACGATCAAGGACTAAAACGTACCGGCCATTCTTTGGGAACTCCTGTAGGCAAATGATGTCTCCACGACCAACATTCAAAATCTTGAAGATGACGACTTCCACCAAGAACCGCAGGTTAAAGAAATTCCTCTTCGACTCCTCAATATCAATGCGAAAAGCATTTTTGAACCGAATATCATCGGTCCCGGCATAGCGAATCTTGACGCCCATTATCACCTCTCGTTTCCTCTGGACCCCCCCCAATAGCAGCAGGCAGCTTAAGCCACCTAAGTGGCGATGCTGCAAGGCCGAGGGGGAGACACTATAGGATCCTTCTGACCAGATAAAAGATCTAAGCCAAAAGGCCGAGAAGCGATAACCAGAATTGGTTTCAAACTACGGAGCCACCCAAGGATCCTGAAAAGTCCATTTGTGGAGATGAGCTCCTGGACTCCCGTTAAGAAGACATGTTGTCAACCTCTAGATCCCTTACATGCCTGCACTTTTCGGCTTGCTGCTGCTGCAATCCACGCGTTTTAGATCTGCATAACTCCACCTCTTTAAACACAGCACCTTCACCCCCTGCTGTTCCCACCCGCCTCAACACCGTTGGAAGGGAGGAGAACCAATTAAGGCGGGGGGTGGGGTGGAACGAGCAGCTGTCTACCCTTAGCAGGAGGGCTCCTGATTACATACCTCTCCTGCTGCTGCTGCTGGCTGTCCAGCAGCAGACTGAAGGTGGCTGCTGCTGTGCACAGGTATATAAAGGCTCAGAGCCTATTATGACATGCGCAGCCAGCGTTCCATTGCCACATTCCATCTACTGCAGGCAGGATACCTGGCTGGCTGAATGTCGCTGAGAAGCTCACAGAGACCGCCATAAGCAACAGTTTAACAGAATGCCACAGACTAATCAACCAAACTTTTTGGGTTGGGTTCTCTTTTATAGTCTGCAGGCATTAAATGAAAGAAGTCAGTGTTCCAGCAGAAGGAGACAACGTTTCAGAAAAGGCATTGTAGCAAACCAAAAAAGAAATTTTAAGCGCAGCAGAGTAACCAGCGCACATACCTGTTAGCTCAGGTGAGTTTAAAAGGCTGCTGTTGATAACAAGGGCATTTGCTAAATAGATGGTGTGTGTGCAACAATATACTGAAAGGTCAATTATATTGTGCAGCTTATCTCACCACCTGTAGTTATTTAGGTGAAAGCTCCAAAATGCTTGCCTAATATGTCTGTTTATCCAAAAGGAAGTAAAAAGGGAGAGCTAGAAAGATAGCATTGCATCACATTACATGGCAATGCAATGCACAGTTGCTGAAGTTGAACCAAAATGAGCTTGTAATCTGGCTTCTGCAACTTTGAACATGAAAAATCCAATGAGGAGAAGAAAAGCAAAGCCAAAGAGTCCATCCCAAAATCCGACAAACAAGCAAAATGAACAAAAAACATTGAATTCAATTCTTTCTGATTTTAGAAACTGCATTAAAGAAGGGGTGCACCGGTCCTGGAGATACTGCAATACCAGGTCAATGCGTGGAGTGGACAGAGCAAGCTCTTTTTCCATCTCCCTGTTCTAAAAATCCATTTAATATATGGTCCCCAGATAGGGGACGTATCAGATATTAAACTGATAAGAACAGATACTACACTTGATCTTAGCCAAAAGGCCGAGAAGCGATAACCAGAATTGGTTTCAAACTACGGAGCCACCCAAGGATCCTGAAAAGTCCATTTGTGGAGATGAGCTCCTGGACTCCCGTTAAGAAGACATGTTGTCAACCTCTAGATCCCTTACATGCCTGCACTTTTCGGCTTGCTGCTGCTGCAATCCACGCGTTTTAGATCTGCATAACTCCACCTCTTTAAACACAGCACCTTCACCCCCTGCTGTTCCCACCCGCCTCAACACCGTTGGAAGGGAGGAGAACCAATTAAGGCGGGGGGTGGGGTGGAACGAGCAGCTGTCTACCCTTAGCAGGAGGGCTCCTGATTACATACCTCTCCTGCTGCTGCTGCTGCTGGCTGTCCAGCAGCAGACTGAAGGTGGCTGCTGCTGTGCACAGGTATATAAAGGCTCAGAGCCTATTATGACACGCGCAGCCAGCGTTCCATTGCCACATTCCATCTATTGCAGGCAGGATACCTGGCTGGCTGAATGTCGCTGAGAAGCTCACAGAGACCGCCATAAGCAACAGTTTAACAGAATGCCACAGACTAATCAACCAAACTTTTTGGGTTGGGTTCTCTTTTATAGTCTGCAGGCATTAAATGAAAGAAGTCAGTGTTCCAGCAGAAGGAGACAACGTTTCAGAAAAGGCATTGTAGCAAACCAAAAAAGAAATTTTAAGCGCAGCAGAGTAACCAGCGCACATACCTGTTAGCTCAGGTGAGTTTAAAAGGCTGCTGTTGATAACAAGGGCATTTGCTAAATAGATGGTGTGTGTGCAACAATAAACTGAAAGGTCAATTATATTGTGCAGCTTATCTCACCACCTGTAGTTATTTAGGTGAAAGCTCCAAAATGCTTGCCTAATATGTCTGTTTATCCAAAAGGAAGTAAAAAGGGAGAGCTAGAAAGATAGCATTGCATCACATTACATGGCAATGCAATGCACAGTTGCTGAAGTTGAACCAAAATGAGCTTGTAATCTGGCTTCTGCAACTTTGAACATGAAAAATCCAATGAGGAGAAGAAAAGCAAAGCCAAAGAGTCCATCCCAAAATCCGACAAACAAGCAAAATGAACAAAAAACATTGAATTCAATTCTTTCTGATTTTAGAAACTGCATTAAAGAAGGGGTGCACCGGTCCTGGAGATACTGCAATACCAGGTCAATGCGTGGAGTGGACAGAGCAAGCTCTTTTTCCATCTCCCTGTTCTAAAAATCCATTTAATATATGGTCCCCAGATAGGGGACGTATCAGATATTAAACTGATAAGAACAGATACTACACTTGATCTTAGCCAAAAGGCCGAGAAGCGATAACCAGAATTGGTTTCAAACTACGGAGCCACCCAAGGATCCTGAAAAGTCCATTTGTGGAGATGAGCTCCTGGACTCCCGTTAAGAAGACATGTTGTCAACCTCTAGATCCCTTACATGCCTGCACTTTTCGGCTTGCTGCTGCTGCAATCCACGCGTTTTAGATCTGCATAACTCCACCTCTTTAAACACAGCACCTTCACCCCCTGCTGTTCCCACCCGCCTCAACACCGTTGGAAGGGAGGAGAACCAATTAAGGCGGGGGGTGGGGTGGAACGAGCAGCTGTCTACCCTTAGCAGGAGGGCTCCTGATTACATACCTCTCCTGCTGCTGCTGCTGCTGGCTGTCCAGCAGCAGACTGAAGGTGGCTGCTGCTGTGCACAGGTATATAAAGGCTCAGAGCCTATTATGACACGCGCAGCCAGCGTTCCATTGCCACATTCCATCTACTGCAGGCAGGATACCTGGCTGGCTGAATGTCGCTGAGAAGCTCACAGAGACCGCCATAAGCAACAGTTTAACAGAATGCCACAGACTAATCAACCAAACTTTTTGGGTTGGGTTCTCTTTTATAGTCTGCAGGCATTAAATGAAAGAAGTCAGTGTTCCAGCAGAAGGAGACAACGTTTCAGAAAAGGCATTGTAGCAAACCAAAAAAGAAATTTTAAGCGCAGCAGAGTAACCAGCGCACATACCTGTTAGCTCAGGTGAGTTTAAAAGGCTGCTGTTGATAACAAGGGCATTTGCTAAATAGATGGTGTGTGTGCAACAATATACTGAAAGGTCAATTATATTGTGCAGTTTATCTCACCACCTGTAGTTATTTAGGTGAAAGCTCCAAAATGCTTGCCTAATATGTCTGTTTATCCAAAAGGAAGTAAAAAGGGAGAGCTAGAAAGATAGCATTGCATCACATTACATGGCAATGCAATGCACAGTTGCTGAAGTTGAACCAAAATGAGCTTGTAATCTGGCTTCTGCAACTTTGAACATGAAAAATCCAATGAGGAGAAGAAAAGCAAAGCCAAAGAGTCCATCCCAAAATCCGACAAACAAGCAAAATGAACAAAAAACATTGAATTCAATTCTTTCTGATTTTAGAAACTGCATTAAAGAAGGGGTGCACCGGTCCTGGAGATACTGCAATACCAGGTCAATGCGTGGAGTGGACAGAGCAAGCTCTTTTTCCATCTCCCTGTTCTAAAAATCCATTTAATATATGGTCCCCAGATAGGGGACGTATCAGATATTAAACTGATAAGAACAGATACTACACTTGATCTTAGCCAAAAGGCCGAGAAGCGATAACCAGAATTGGTTTCAAACTACGGAGCCACCCAAGGATCCTGAAAAGTCCATTTGTGGAGATGAGCTCCTGGACTCCCGTTAAGAAGACATGTTGTCAACCTCTAGATCCCTTACATGCCTGCACTTTTCGGCTTGCTGCTGCTGCAATCCACGCGTTTTAGATCTGCATAACTCCACCTCTTTAAACACAGCACCTTCACCCCCTGCTGTTCCCACCCGCCTCAACACCGTTGGGAGGGAGGAGAACCAATTAAGGCGGGGGGTGGGGTGGAACGAGCAGCTGTCTACCCTTAGCAGGAGGGCTCCTGATTACATACCTCTCCTGCTGCTGCTGCTGCTGGCTGTCCAGCAGCAGACTGAAGGTGGCTGCTGCTGTGCACAGGTATATAAAGGCTCAGAGCCTATTATGACACGCGCAGCCAGCGTTCCATTGCCACATTCCATCTACTGCAGGCAGGATACCTGGCTGGCTGAATGTCGCTGAGAAGCTCACAGAGACCGCCATAAGCAACAGTTTAACAGAATGCCACAGACTAATCAACCAAACTTTTTGGGTTGGGTTCTCTTTTATAGTCTGCAGGCATTAAATGAAAGAAGTCAGTGTTCCAGCAGAAGGAGACAACGTTTCAGAAAAGGCATTGTAGCAAACCAAAAAAGAAATTTTAAGCGCAGCAGAGTAACCAGCGCACATACCTGTTAGCTCAGGTGAGTTTAAAAGGCTGCTGTTGATAACAAGGGCATTTGCTAAATAGATGGTGTGTGTGCAACAATATACTGAAAGGTCAATTATATTGTGCAGCTTATGTCAACACCTGTAGTTATTTAGGTGAAAGCTCCAAAATGCTTGCCTAATATGTCTGTTTATTAAAAAGGAAGTAAAAAGGGAGAGCTAGAAAGATAGCATTGCATCACATTACATGGCAATGCAATGCACAGTTGCTGAAGTTGAACCAAAATGAGCTTGTAATCTGGCTTCTGCAACTTTGAACATGAAAAATCCAATGAGGAGAAGAAAAGCAAAGCCAAAGAGTCCATCCCAAAATCCGACAAACAAGCAAAATGAACAAAAAACATTGCATTCAATTCTTTCTGATTTTAGAAACTGCATTAAAGAAGGGGTGCACCGGTCCTGGAGATACTGCAATACCAGGTCAATGCGTGGAGTGGACAGAGCAAGCTCTTTTTCCATCTCCCTGTTCTAAAAATCCATTTAATATATGGTCCCCAGATAGGGGACGTATCAGATATTAAACTGATAAGAACAGATACTACACTTGATCTTAGCCAAAAGGCCGAGAAGCGATAACCAGAATTGGTTTCAAACTACGGAGCCACCCAAGGATCCTGAAAAGTCCATTTGTGGAGATGAGCTCCTGGACTCCCGTTAAGAAGACATGTTGTCAACCTCTAGATCCCTTACATGCCTGCACTTTTCGGCTTGCTGCTGCTGCAATCCACGCGTTTTAGATCTGCATAACTCCACCTCTTTAAACACAGCACCTTCACCCCCTGCTGTTCCCACCCGCCTCAACACCGTTGGAAGGGAGGAGAACCAATTAAGGCGGGGGGTGGGGTGGAACGAGCAGCTGTCTACCCTTAGCAGGAGGGCTCCTGATTACATACCTCTCCTGCTGTTGCTGCTGCTGGCTGTCCAGCAGCAGACTGAAGGTGGCTGCTGCTGTGCACAGGTATATAAAGGCTCAGAGCCTATTATGACACGCGCAGCCAGCGTTCCATTGCCACATTCCATCTACTGCAGGCAGGATACCTGGCTGGCTGAATGTCGCTGAGAAGCTCACAGAGACCGCCATAAGCAACAGTTTAACAGAATGCCACAGACTAATCAACCAAACTTTTTGGGTTGGGTTCTCTTTTATAGTCTGCAGGCATTAAATGAAAGAAGTCAGTGTTCCAGCAGAAGGAGACAACGTTTCAGAAAAGGCATTGTAGCAAACCAAAAAAGAAATTTTAAGTGCAGCAGAGTAACCAGCGCACATACCTGTTAGCTCAGGTGAGTTTAAAAGGCTGCTGTTGATAACAAGGGCATTTGCTAAATAGATGGTGTGTGTGCAACAATATACTGAAAGGTCAATTATATTGTGCAGCTTATCTCACCACCTGTAGTTATTTAGGTGAAAGCTCCAAAATGCTTGCCTAATATGTCTGTTTATCCAAAAGGAAGTAAAAAGGGAGAGCTAGAAAGATAGCATTGCATCACATTACATGGCAATGCAATGCACAGTTGCTGAAGTTGAACCAAAATGAGCTTGTAATCTGGCTTCTGCAACTTTGAACATGAAAAATCCAATGAGGAGAAGAAAAGCAAAGCCAAAGAGTCCATCCCAAAATCCGACAAACAAGCAAAATGAACAAAAAACATTGAATTCAATTCTTTCTGATTTTAGAAACTGCATTAAAGAAGGGGTGCACCGGTCCTGGAGATACTGCAATACCAGGTCAATGCGTGGAGTGGACAGAGCAAGCTCTTTTTACATCTCCCTGTTCTAAAAATCCATTTAATATATGGTCCCCAGATAGGGGACGTATCAGATATTAAACTGATAAGAACAGATTTTTTTTTTTTTTTTAATTTGGCTATCCCCTGCAGAGGGATAAAACCGTTTATTAAAACTTTAACAAATTACAAGCATAATTACACAAATACCAAACGTTAAAAGACAAATGAAATTTACAAAACAAAAAAATACAAAGATTTTAAATAATTAGGTTCCATTGGTCAACAAGCCATTTTTTGGAAATATGTACATTCTTCTTTTTGTCAATTAAATAATAAGTATACATTTCACATAAACATAAACTTAAAACATCATTCACTGATAAAACATCTTGTTTAAAAATAGCAATGTTGCGCGCTTTCCAGAGAGATGACTTGGCGCAGTTCACTGTCTTCCAAGCCATTGTGTACTGGTCCATTGTGGGGCATTCCATAAGTCCGTATAGCACAGTTTTATATGTAAAGTCCTTGAGGTCTGCCACCCTTTCCAGTAGGGGGAGCAGTCTTCTCCAGAAATCCTTTGCAAAATTACATGTCCATAATAGATGTTCCACCGTTTCCTCGTCTTGGCATCCGGCTCTTGGGCAGATGGCAGACCTCACAAATCCTCTTCTGTATTGGAATGCCCGGCAAGGAAGACAGCGGTGCATGCAACTCCAAGCCAGATCTCTCTGTTCATTAAAAAGATAAAAAACGTTAATCATTTTCCAGATAGACATAGATTTGTCATCATCATATCTGTCAACATTACATATTTCCTCACTTTTACGTATTTCTTTAATTAGTTTCTTACTATTTCTTAATTCCTCTATTTTCTTAGTCCCTAAATTAAA
This sequence comes from Phyllobates terribilis, assembly GCF_046119375.1. Taxonomy (NCBI): domain Eukaryota; kingdom Metazoa; phylum Chordata; class Amphibia; order Anura; family Dendrobatidae; genus Phyllobates; species Phyllobates terribilis. The sequence goes on from NW_027363176.1 coordinate 177,160, forward strand.
ATCGGACACTATTTTCCTTAAAATCTCATAATGCGTCGACAAATTAAAAGCATGGGGCACAGATATATTAACTTCATACCATCCAAACTTTCTCATAAAAAATCCTGTATTAAAACGCATAAAAAAGGACCAATAGTGATTCTTAAAAAGGGCATTAAAACAGTAAACGAACAGATGGATTAAAAGAAACCTATTAAAATCTGGAAAATCTTTACCACCTTTTACTTTTGATTTCATCACGATTTCTCTTTTCAGCTTTTCCATTTTTGAGTTTCAAAAGAAGGTAAAACAGGTTTTGGTTATCTTTTTTAAAACATTAACAGGCGGGGGGAAAACCATGCTAAGATACAATAAAAGAGGTAAAATCACCATCTTTAAAACCAATACTTTACCTTCCATTGTAAGTCTCCTCATGTTCCACATACATATTTTCGTATTTACTTTCTGTGTAACTGTTTCCCAACTATTATAACCATCATTATTTTCAGTGAATGATATACCTAAAATGGAAATGGATTCGGAGACATTAATTGGTACATCACGTAAAATCATCCCCCCAACACTTAAAATGTTACACTTATTAAAATTGATTTTAAAACCAGAAGCTAGACAAAAGGATTGCACTTGATGGAGAGTGGCCGTAAGTGATGGTGCATCTGTACACAAGACCGCCACGTCATCCATGTAGCCTACAACCTTGGCCTCCAAACCACCGCTTCCAGGCAGAGGGACACCGCATATCTGTTTATTTTGGCGTATTGCACATAACATTGGTTCCAGTGCACAGATAAACAGTAGGGGGGACAGAGGGCATCCCTGTTTCACCCCTGACCGTAAAAATACCTCTTGTGTCTTAAAACCATTCACTAAAATCTTACTTGTACAATCCTTGTAAAATGCTTTAAGCGATAGTAAAAACCCTTCTGGTATGCCCATTTTCTCTAAAACTTTAAAAAGATAAAAGTGTGAGACACGGTCAAATGCTTTTTCAAAATCAATAGATAAAATCGCCATTTTCCCCTTTCTGTCTTTCACATCCTCAATACAGTCTTTCACTAAATTCAGATTGTCCCATATACTGCGCCCCGGCACCCCACACACTTGATTAGAATGAATAACTTTGCTGATGACTTCTTTTAGACGATTTGCACAAATTTTAGCCATTATTTTATAGTCACAATTTAAAAGTGTTATTGGTCTCCAGTTTTCTAATTTTGATTTATCGCCTTTTTTGTATAGGAGGGAGACTTCACCTTTCTTCCAGGAATTTAATAAAACCTTATTATTAAAAACCTCAGTAAACAAATAAAACAAATCATCTTTTAAAATATCATAAAAACATACATAAAATTCTATTGGGATGCCATCAGGACCAGGGACCTTTCCAGTTTTAAAACTTTTAATAGTTTTTAACACTTCTTGTTCCATTAAAACTTGGGATAAAAACTCTTGGGATGCGGGATCTAAAACAGCTGTTAGTCCTTGCAGCGAATCATCCATTAATTTATTATCTATATTTTTTCCATTAAATAGATTAGAAAAAAAAACCTAAACTTTACCCAGCATATTTTTTATATTATTCTCACCATCTATATGGTCAATTATCACTTTTTCTTTTTTATTTTTCCTAAAAAAATATCTGGAACACTTTTCATTTTCTTCTATATGTTGTACTCTAGAACGAAAAATGATCTCTTTTCCTTTTTGTTCTAGCCATTTTGAAATCTCTTCTTTTAAGTTTGAAATATCAAGTTGTACATCTATCCCATTGTCTCTGAGCTTAAATAATGTTTGTAGGCGGGTATTTAAAATTCTATATTCTTCATAATTTTCTTTGGCTCTACATATACTCTTTTTAATAAAAAAGTCTTTTATTTTTACTTTCATTCTATCCCACCATACACTCATAGTCTCATTTGTTTTTTTCCCTTTTCTACATTTCCTATAAAACTCAATAAAATCTGATAAAATCTGCGGGTCGGTTAAAAGGGATACATTCATTTTCCAGCTTTTCTTACCACATTTTTTGTTGTCATTTACTTTTATGGTAAAGGATAAAAGTTTATGGTCTGAAAATATATTAGTTAAAACTTCACATTTGGCAGGTATTGTTTTATCTGAACCAAAAATAAAATCAATCCTAGAGCTACAATTAGCATTGCTCCAAGTGAAACCGGCGTCCTCTGTGCTGTCACTATGACACTCTTTATATATGTCTATCAATTTAGCATCTTTGACTATATCATGTAGCATACCTGAGGTTTTATCGTAGTTCCTGCTTACAGAGCTGGAGCGCCGGTTTTCACCTTTAAAAACACAATTAAAATCCCCTGCTAAGATAAAAGGTTCAGAGTTATTAATAAATAATGGTAAAAGATCAAGCATTTCGGCTCTTTCATTTTTCTCTGGGGATCCATAAAAATTTAAAAACTGCCATCTAATACCATCAATAAAAGCTTTCACTAATAAAATACGACCTGGTAAAATTTCCTGAATAAAATCAATTAAAACGTTCCCTTTAAAAAGTATGGCTACACCCGCTGATCCTGCAGCATTCGATCCGGACCAGACAGATGGCCCACACTTCCACTCATCTTTATATTTTTGATATGACATTTCATGTGGGATATTACATTCTTGCAGAAAAAATACAGATGCAGTAAAACACGTAAAAAAATTAAAAAGAGCAGTTCTTCTCGTGTTAGATTTTATGCCTCTCACGTTGAGGGAAATACCTTTCAGTTCAGCCATCATTAGAAAATGTAGAAATTTTACTTAGGTAACTAAGAGCAACGGATTTACCTGTCCGATGAACCTGATCAGACCACTGGGCTTACGCCTCCCTCCTCATCTGATAGTATCGTCACGAGAGTCTCCGTGGAGGAGGAAAGATTACCACATTTATATAAACCCGACGCTACACTGGCATAGCTCGGAGGGCTGGCTGGCAGAACCCGCTGGGTCTCCATTGGCTGGCCATGCAGTTCCTCATCAGGTGGGTCCCCGAGGGGTTCCGCCGCCCCTGTTTGACCTGTAGAAGGTCGTCCTATAGGAGGAGGTTGCGCACAAGGCAGAGCCTCTGACTCTTCAGAGGCAGCAAGATCCCGGTCCCCACCTGTAGCAGCGGAGACCGAAACCCCTGAGGGTCCAGCGTCCACGTCCCCTTCTGGAGAAGTGTCCATCTGTTCACCTCCTGCTGCCTCCTCCGAACCACCCTTTTTCTTTTTCTTAGGACCCACCTTTATCCACTCAGCGCCCTCAGCACTAGGAGACCCAGACTGGGCATGGGCTTCTGTGTCGGCCTTTTGCCGGTCCCTTTTGACCTTACCAGTAGTGCCCTTCTGCTCCTTCTCAGCCCTCCTTTTGGACTCCCGCAGGTCCTGCAGCCAGGTTTTGGGATTTGGTATTTTACCTGTCATAGACTCTGGAGACACTTCACTATTTGGTACGCCCTTATTGTCTCCAGAGGCTCCAGGTTGTTGTTCCTCCTCCTGAGGGGTGGTCTGATCTTTTGGTCCTTGATCGGACGTCTTGGACTTCCCCTTTTGCTCATCTTCCCGAAATCTGTGAGGGCAAGAAAAATAAAAGTGACCTGGAGTCTGGCAAAAACTGCAATTCTTTTCCTTAGGGCATTCTTTTGTCTCATGTTCTTCACTAGCACAATTTCTACATGATACATGACAGTTTTCTTTTGAATGACCATAGCGCCCACAATTTCTGCAATATACTGGCATCCCAGAAAAGAAGAAATCCCCATTTGTTTGCCCAATTTTGAAACGGGCAGGGGGGAGCCGTATACCACCTGGTGTATTTGGATCTCTTGTACACTTCACAAGGAATTTCCACTTAGATGTCCATATGTTATATTCGTTTAATATCTTCCCAATACATTTAACACTTTTAAAATAAATTGCTAGAAATGACATTACTTCTGGAGCAGAAACAAAGGGCGAAAATATTTTTACAATAACCAGTCTTACCTCATCCAGGACGTGCTCAACAATTTGTATCCCTTTCAAAACAGGACTATTTTCAACTTTTTTTAACTTTTCTAGTACATCTCTAAAAATACCTTCTCCGGTGAATGTGATGTCATAGTCACCTCTTCTGGGATAATCCTGGATGGAGAGAATTTCATTCCTTTGTACGCCAAGAAGGTTCCTGAGCACGTCCTGGACTACATACCCTAATTTCCTCATATCCGAGCCACCCGCCGTGAAGTGAACTCGGATAGAGTTTTTTAGCCTCGCATAAAGAGGCACGAGGTTAGGGTCAACCTCCATGGAAAAACGCAACAAGGTTGCAAGTTGCAGCCGCTTGCAATCTGCGCTCCCAGTGTTCTTGCAGCGAAAAACACCTGGAAGCTGGGGGATCGCAACTCGTTACCCTGGGACTAAGCCCTCTCCCTAATAGCAGCAAGCAGGTTAAGTCCACCAAAGTGGACGATCCTGCCAGGCCAAGGAGAGGGGTACCCGAGTGCCCTTCAACCACAATCTCCTGCAATAAAGCACTTGATCTTAGCCAAAAGGCCGAGAAGCGATAACCAGAATTGGTTTCAAACTACGGAGCCACCCAAGGATCCTGAAAAGTCCATTTGTGGAGATGAGCTCCTGGACTCCCGTTAAGAAGACATGTTGTCAACCTCTAGATCCCTTACATGCCTGCACTTTTCGGCTTGCTGCTGCTGCAATCCACGCGTTTTAGATCTGCATAACTCCACCTCTTTAAACACAGCACCTTCACCCCCTGCTGTTCCCACCCGCCTCAACACCGTTGGAAGGGAGGAGAACCAATTAAGGCGGGGGGTGGGGTGGAACGAGCAGCTGTCTACCCTTAGCAGGAGGGCTCCTGATTACATACCTCTCCTGCTGCTGCTGCTGCTGGCTGTCCAGCAGCAGACTGAAGGTGGCTGCTGCTGTGCACAGGTATATAAAGGCTCAGAGCCTATTATGACACGCGCAGCCAGCGTTCCATTGCCACATTCCATCTACTGCAGGCAGGATACCTGGCTGGCTGAATGTCGCTGAGAAGCTCACAGAGACCGCCATAAGCAACAGTTTAACAGAATGCCACAGACTAATCAACCAAACTTTTTGGGTTGGGTTCTCTTTTATAGTCTGCAGGCATTAAATGAAAGAAGTCAGTGTTCCAGCAGAAGGAGACAACGTTTCAGAAAAGGCATTGTAGCAAACCAAAAAAGAAATTTTAAGCGCAGCAGAGTAACCAGCGCACATACCTGTTAGCTCAGGTGAGTTTAAAAGGCTGCTGTTGATAACAAGGGCATTTGCTAAATAGATGGTGTGTGTGCAACAATATACTGAAAGGTCAATTATATTGTGCAGCTTATCTCACCACCTGTAGTTATTTAGGTGAAAGCTCCAAAATGCTTGCCTAATATGTCTGTTTATCCAAAAGGAAGTAAAAAGGGAGAGCTAGAAAGATAGCATTGCATCACATTACATGGCAATGCAATGCACAGTTGCTGAAGTTGAACCAAAATGAGCTTGTAATCTGGCTTCTGCAACTTTGAACATGAAAAATCCAATGAGGAGAAGAAAAGCAAAGCCAAAGAGTCCATCCCAAAATCCGACAAACAAGCAAAATGAACAAAAAACATTGAATTCAATTCTTTCTGATTTTAGAAACTGCATTAAAGAAGGGGTGCACCGGTCCTGGAGATACTGCAATACCAGGTCAATGCGTGGAGTGGACAGAGCAAGCTCTTTTTCCATCTCCCTGTTCTAAAAATCCATTTAATATATGGTCCCCAGATAGGGGACGTATCAGATATTAAACTGATAAGAACAGATACTACACTTGATCTTAGCCAAAAGGCCGAGAAGCGATAACCAGAATTGGTTTCAAACTACGGAGCCACCCAAGGATCCTGAAAAGTCCATTTGTGGAGATGAGCTCCTGGACTCCCGTTAAGAAGACATGTTGTCAACCTCTAGATCCCTTACATGCCTGCACTTTTCGGCTTGCTGCTGCTGCAATCCACGCGTTTTAGATCTGCATAACTCCACCTCTTTAAACACAGCACCTTCACCCCCTGCTGTTCCCACCCGCCTCAACACCGTTGGAAGGGAGGAGAACCAATTAAGGCGGGGGGTGGGGTGGAACGAGCAGCTGTCTACCCTTAGCAGGAGGGCTCCTGATTACATACCTCTCCTGCTGCTGCTGCTGCTGGCTGTCCAGCAGCAGACTGAAGGTGGCTGCTGCTGTGCACAGGTATATAAAGGCTCAGAGCCTATTATGACACGCGCAGCCAGCGTTCCATTGCCACATTCCATCTACTGCAGGCAGGATACCTGGCTGGCTGAATGTCGCTGAGAAGCTCACAGAGACCGCCATAAGCAACAGTTTAACAGAATGCCACAGACTAATCAACCAAACTTTTTGGGTTGGGTTCTCTTTTATAGTCTGCAGGCATTAAATGAAAGAAGTCAGTGTTCCAGCAGAAGGAGACAACGTTTCAGAAAAGGCATTGTAGCAAACCAAAAAAGAAATTTTAAGCGCAGCAGAGTAACCAGCGCACATACCTGTTAGCTCAGGTGAGTTTAAAAGGCTGCTGTTGATAACAAGGGCATTTGCTAAATAGATGGTGTGTGTGCAACAATATACTGAAAGGTCAATTATATTGTGCAGCTTATCTCACCACCTGTAGTTATTTAGGTGAAAGCTCCAAAATGCTTGCCTAATATGTCTGTTTATCCAAAAGGAAGTAAAAAGGGAGAGCTAGAAAGATGGCATTGCATCACATTACATGGCAATGCAATGCACAGTTGCTGAAGTTGAACCAAAATGAGCTTGTAATCTGGCTTCTGCAACTTTGAACATGAAAAATCCAATGAGGAGAAGAAAAGCAAAGCCAAAGAGTCCATCCCAAAATCCGACAAACAAGCAAAATGAACAAAAAACATTGAATTCAATTCTTTCTGATTTTAGAAACTGCATTAAAGAAGGGGTGCACCGGTCCTGGAGATACTGCAATACCAGGTCAATGCGTGGAGTGGACAGAGCAAGCTCTTTTTCCATCTCCCTGTTCTAAAAATCCATTTAATATATGGTCCCCAGATAGGGGACGTATCAGATATTAAACTGATAAGAACAGATACTACACTTGATCTTAGCCAAAAGGCCGAGAAGCGATAACCAGAATTGGTTTCAAACTACGGAGCCACCCAAGGATCCTGAAAAGTCCATTTGTGGAGATGAGCTCCTGGACTCCCGTTAAGAAGACATGTTGTCAACCTCTAGATCCCTTACATGCCTGCACTTTTCGGCTTGCTGCTGCTGCAATCCACGCGTTTTAGATCTGCATAACTCCACCTCTTTAAACACAGCACCTTCACCCCCTGCTGTTCCCACCCGCCTCAACACCGTTGGAAGGGAGGAGAACCAATTAAGGCGGGGGGTGGGGTGGAACGAGCAGCTGTCTACCCTTAGCAGGAGGGCTCCTGATTACATACCTCTCCTGCTGCTGCTGCTGCTGGCTGTCCAGCAGCAGACTGAAGGTGGCTGCTGCTGTGCACAGGTATATAAAGGCTCAGAGCCTATTATGACACGCGCAGCCAGCGTTCCATTGCCACATTCCATCTCCTGCAGGCAGGATACCTGGCTGGCTGAATGTCGCTGAGAAGCTCACAGAGACCGCCATAAGCAACAGTTTAACAGAATGCCACAGACTAATCAACCAAACTTTTTGGGTTGGGTTCTCTTTTATAGTCTGCAGGCATTAAATGAAAGAAGTCAGTGTTCCAGCAGAAGGAGACAACGTTTCAGAAAAGGCATTGTAGCAAACCAAAAAAGAAATTTTAAGCGCAGCAGAGTAACCAGCGCACATACCTGTTAGCTCAGGTGAGTTTAAAAGGCTGCTGTTGATAACAAGGGCATTTGCTAAATAGATGGTGTGTGTGCAACAATATACTGAAAGGTCAATTATATTGTGCAGCTTATCTCACCACCTGTAGTTATTTAGGTGAAAGCTCCAAAATGCTCGCCTAATATGTCTGTTTATCCAAAAGGAAGTAAAAAGGGAGAGCTAGAAAGATAGCATTGCATCACATTACATGGCAATGCAATGCACAGTTGCTGAAGTTGAACCAAAATGAGCTTGTAATCTGGCTTCTGCAACTTTGAACATGAAAAATCCAATGAGGAGAAGAAAAGCAAAGCCAAAGAGTCCATCCCAAAATCCGACAAACAAGCAAAATGAACAAAAAACATTGAATTCAATTCTTTCTGATTTTAGAAACTGCATTAAAGAAGGGGTGCACCGGTCCTGGAGATACTGCAATACCTGGTCAATGCGTGGAGTGGACAGAGCAAGCTCTTTTTCCATCTCCCTGTTCTAAAAATCCGTTTAATATATGGTCCCCAGATAGGGGACGTATCAGATATTAAACTGATAAGAACAGATACTACACTTGATCTTAGCCAAAAGGCCGAGAAGCGATAACCAGAATTGGTTTCAAACTACGGAGCCACCCAAGGATCCTGAAAAGTCCATTTGTGGAGATGAGCTCCTGGACTCCCGTTAAGAAGACATGTTGTCAACCTCTAGATCCCTTACATGCCTGCACTTTTCGGCTTGCTGCTGCTGCAATCCACGCGTTTTAGATCTGCATAACTCCACCTCTTTAAGCACAGCACCTTCACCCCCTGCTGTTCCCACCCGCCTCAACACCGTTGGAAGGGAGGAGAACCAATTAAGGCAGGGGGTGGGGTGGAACGAGCAGCTGTCTACCCTTAGCAGGAGGGCTCCTGATTACATACCTCTCCTGCTGCTGCTGCTGGCTGTCCAGCAGCAGACTGAAGGTGGCTGCTGCTGTGCACAGGTATATAAAGGCTCAGAGCCTATTATGACACGCGCAGCCAGCGTTCCATTGCCACATTCCATCTACTGCAGGCAGGATACCTGGCTGGCTGAATGTCGCTGAGAAGCTCACAGAGACCGCCATAAGCAACAGTTTAACAGAATGCCACAGACTAATCAACCAAACTTTTTGGGTTGGGTTCTCTTTTATAGTCTGCAGGCATTAAATGAAAGAAGTCAGTGTTCCAGCAGAAGGAGACAACGTTTCAGAAAAGGCATTGTAGCAAACCAAAAAAGAAATTTTAAGCGCAGCAGAGTAACCAGCGCACATACCTGTTAGCTCAGGTGAGTTTAAAAGGCTGCTGTTGATAACAAGGGCATTTGCTAAATAGATGGTGTGTGTGCAACAATATACTGAAAGGTCAATTATATTGTGCAGCTTATCTCACCACCTGTAGTTATTTAGGTGAAAGCTCCAAAATGCTTGCCTAATATGTCTGTTTATCCAAAAGGAAGTAAAAAGGGAGAGCTAGAAAGATAGCATTGCATCACATTACATGGCAATGCAATGCACAGTTGCTGAAGTTGAACCAAAATGAGCTTGTAATCTGGCTTCTGCAACTTTGAACATGAAAAATCCAATGAGGAGAAGAAAAGCAAAGCCAAAGAGTCCATCCCAAAATCCGACAAACAAGCAAAATGAACAAAAAACATTGAATTCAATTCTTTCTGATTTTAGAAACTGCATTAAAGAAGGGGTGCACCGGTCCTGGAGATACTGCAATACCAGGTCAATGCGTGGAGTGGACAGAGCAAGCTCTTTTTCCATCTCCCTGTTCTAAAAATCCATTTAATATATGGTCCCCAGATAGGGGACGTATCAGATATTAAACTGATAAGAACAGATACTACACTTGATCTTAGCCAAAAGGCCGAGAAGCGATAACCAGAATTGGTTTCAAACTACGGAGCCACCCAAGGATCCTGAAAAGTCCATTTGTGGAGATGAGCTCCTGGACTCCCGTTAAGAAGACATGTTGTCAACCTCTAGATCCCTTACATGCCTGCACTTTTCGGCTTGCTGCTGCTGCAATCCACGCGTTTTAGATCTGCATAACTCCACCTCTTTAAACACAGCACCTTCACCCCCTGCTGTTCCCACCCGCCTCAACACCGTTGGAAGGGAGGAGAACCAATTAAGGCGGGGGGTGGGGTGGAACGAGCAGCTGTCTACCCTTAGCAGGAGGGCTCCTGATTACATACCTCTCCTGCTGCTGCTGCTGCTGGCTGTCCAGCAGCAGACTGAAGGTGGCTGCTGCTGTGCACAGGTATATAAAGGCTCAGAGCCTATTATGACACGCGCAGCCAGCGTTCCATTGCCACATTCCATCTACTGCAGGCAGGATACCTGGCTGGCTGAATGTCGCTGAGAAGCTCACAGAGACCGCCATAAGCAACAGTTTAACAGAATGCCACAGACTAATCAACCAAACTTTTTGGGTTGGGTTCTCTTTTATAGTCTGCAGGCATTAAATGAAAGAAGTCAGTGTTCCAGCAGAAGGAGACAACGTTTCAGAAAAGGCATTGTAGAAAACCAAAAAAGAAATTTTAAGCGCAGCAGAGTAACCAGCGCACATACCTGTTAGCTCAGGTGAGTTTAAAAGGCTGCTGTTGATAACAAGGGCATTTGCTAAATAGATGGTGTGTGTGCAACAATATACTGAAAGGTCAATTATATTGTGCAGCTTATCTCACCACCTGTAGTTATTTAGGTGAAAGCTCCAAAATGCTTGCCTAATATGTCTGTTTATCCAAAAGGAAGTAAAAAGGGAGAGCTAGAAAGATAGCATTGCATCACATTACATGGCAATGCAATGCACAGTTGCTGAAGTTGAACCAAAATGAGCTTGTAATCTGGCTTCTGCAACTTTGAACATGAAAAATCCAATGAGGAGAAGAAAAGCAAAGCCAAAGAGTCCATCCCAAAATCCGACAAACAAGCAAAATGAACAAAAAACATTGAATTCAATTCTTTCTGATTTTAGAAACTGCATTAAAGAAGGGGGTGCACCGGTCCTGGAGATACTGCAATACCAGGTCAATGCGTGGAGTGGACAGAGCAAGCTCTTTTTCCATCTCCCTGTTCTAAAAATCCATTTAATATATGGTCCCCAGATAGGGGACGTATCAGATATTAAACTGATAAGAACAGATACTACACTTGATCTTAGCCAAAAGGCCGAGAAGCGATAACCAGAATTGGTTTCAAACTACGGAGCCACCCAAGGATCCTGAAAAGTCCATTTGTGGAGATGAGCTCCTGGACTCCCGTTAAGAAGACATGTTGTCAACCTCTAGATCCCTTACATGCCTGCACTTTTCGGCTTGCTGCTGCTGCAATCCACGCGTTTTAGATCTGCATAACTCCACCTCTTTAAACACAGCACCTTCACCCCCTGCTGTTCCCACCCGCCTCAACACCGTTGGAAGGGAGGAGAACCAATTAAGGCGGGGGGTGGGGTGGAACGAGCAGCTGTCTACCCTTAGCAGGAGGGCTCCTGATTACATACCTCTCCTGCTGCTGCTGCTGCTGGCTGTCCAGCAGCAGACTGAAGGTGGCTGCTGCTGTGCACAGGTATATAAAGGCTCAGAGCCTATTATGACACGCGCAGCCAGCGTTCCATTGCCACATTCCATCTACTGCAGGCAGGATACCTGGCTGGCTGAATGTCGCTGAGAAGCTCACAGAGACCGCCATAAGCAACAGTTTAACAGAATGCCACAGACTAATCAACCAAACTTTTTGGGTTGGGTTCTCTTTTATAGTCTGCAGGCATTAAATGAAAGAAGTCAGTGTTCCAGCAGAAGGAGACAACGTTTCAGAAAAGGCATTGTAGCAAACCAAAAAAGAAATTTTAAGCGCAGCAGAGTAACCAGCGCACATACCTGTTAGCTCAGGTGAGTTTAAAAGGCTGCTGTTGATAACAAGGGCATTTGCTAAATAGATGGTGTGTGTGCAACAATATACTGAAAGGTCAATTATATTGTGCAGCTTATCTCACCACCTGTAGTTATTTAGGTGAAAGCTCCAAAATGCTTGCCTAATATGTCTGTTTATCCAAAAGGAAGTAAAAAGGGAGAGCTAGAAAGATAGCATTGCATCACATTACATGGCAATGCAATGCACAGTTGCTGAAGTTGAACCAAAATGAGCTTGTAATCTGGCTTCTGCAACTTTGAACATGAAAAATCCAATGAGGAGAAGAAAAGCAAAGCCAAAGAGTCCATCCCAAAATCCGACAAACAAGCAAAATGAACAAAAAACATTGAATTCAATTCTTTCTGATTTTAGAAACTGCATTAAAGAAGGGGTGCACCGGTCCTGGAGATACTGCAATACCAGGTAAATGCGTGGAGTGGACAGAGCAAGCTCTTTTTCCATCTCCCTGTTCTAAAAATCCATTTAATATATGGTCCCCAGATAGGGGACGTATCAGATATTAAACTGATAAGAACAGATACTACACTTGATCTTAGCCAAAAGGCCGAGAAGCGATAACCAGAATTGGTTTCAAACTACGGAGCCACCCAAGGATCCTGAAAAGTCCATTTGTGGAGATGAGCTCCTGGACTCCCGTTAAGAAGACATGTTGTCAACCTCTAGATCCCTTACATGCCTGCACTTTTCGGCTTGCTGCTGCTGCAATCCACGCGTTTTAGATCTGCATAACTGTTAAATGGTTAATTATGGAAATTCATTTGGAATGTTAATTAATAATCGATAATCATTTTTCTTAAATTTGAGTTCTATACAAGGATTGCATCAGCCATCGTGTCTAGTTGACATGCGCTATTTGTGTGTGTATTTTTGGTTCACCACCATATGTAGAACAGGTGTCCATACGACTGGTTATAAAAGCCCATGGTACAGAAAGGGGGGGCTCTCTCTTGCTCTTCCCACCCCACAAGAAGAATCTTCATGCTGAGACGTATCTGACATGTAGGCCTGGACACGTGCTGGACAAAGACATGATTTACCAGCCAGTATCCAAGGAAAGATGGGTGAATCTCAACAATTAAGCTAATTATGGACAAATGGACAATTACTTTATAACTAATTATTATATGTACCTGCTGCAATCTGATTCTTTTTAATGGACAATCCAAGAATAAATAGATACATTTTTTTATAAGAATATCGTGATATTGATACTTTGAGAAGTCCTCAGTAGAAAAAATAATACAGAGAAGAGTATTATTTTACAATGGTGAGCCAGCCAATCCTGTTTTTTCGTTTTTTTAAAATTAAGTAAGTGAATTTCTTCCGTGAACACGGGGGGAAGTCCTGACGAGCTGAACAGCTGTTGTTCACGTGTCAGTAAATTCACTAATTTGTCACGAGAAGCAGAAAGGACCTATAGACTGAGGACTAACGGGAAGCAGAGGTACTAACAAGGAACAGAATCAGACGAACTGAAGACAGGACGTGCTGATAAAGAAAAGCTAAGGAATCTTAAGGTAAGCAAAATATGGATATCATTTCTTCTTTTGCTAAACAAAGTAATATTCATTTTCAAATTAATGTAGGAAATGACATAGACGTTTTGTGGCTCAGTTTATACAAAGAATGTGAATTGCAGAATTTACAGTTAACTTCTAAATTGGTAAATAGAGAGAAACACAAATTGCGGAATATTCTACATCTTGTACAAGTATTTCATAATTTTGTACTTGAAAGTTCTAAGCAGGAAAATTGTGTAGAAACAGTGACAGATAGTGACAATGATTCTGACTGTAATGTGGAAAATGAACAAGAAGTAAGACACGTGTGTGTAACTGAAGGTGACCTTGGGTCTGACCAAGAGACGGACATACAGAAACCTGACATGGGAGGAGACATGACTGACATACGAGAAACTGACATATTAGGTGATGTGGGAGGAGACGTGAGTGACGTAGGAGGAGCGGACGTACAAGAGCCACTAAAAATATCAGAGAATTCAGGAATTACCCAGGCTCAACTCCAAATGAAAATGAGGAAAAATTTGCTGAAATTATACAAAATCATGCCAAAATATGATGTCAAAATCCATGCCTGTAGAAATTCAGAGACGTTTGAGAGCTTCTCTGATAAGTTTGATTTATCCAATGAGGAGAGGAATCAATTATTTAAAATATGGATTCCTGTGACATTGTCCAGACGTTTACATTTAATGCCCTGTGAAAATGACTCTCCTAATGGATGGGAAAATGATTCGGACAGATTAAGATATTTGATTTATTGTGTCACAAAGGATTTTCCCAACATAGAAGATCTGCAAAAACTAAGGATTGGTAGGAAGGAATGTACATATACATTCATGTCCATGTTTGAACGGTTGTATAAAGCTCTTATCAAAAATGGAAAAGTACAACATATGATAACAACTTTTGTACAAAAATTCAAATTCCTAGATCCAGTATCTAGAGTTATAGGGTCACAAAAAGAATCCCTATTCAAATGTGCGCAGTTGCTGGATTCTGTTAGAAAACATGAGAATTGTGCAAAGAAAATAAATCAAGTTAATTTTATAAAACCAGGAAAGGTAAAATCTTACCAAAAGCCAATATCAAACTCTCCTAGACTGAGTCATCCCCATAGTGAACTCTATCAAATACGCAGGAGATTTCATATCTGTTATAAGCCATATAAAATGATTGAAAAATCAATCTCTTCACAGAATGAGTTCATTCTCAGTCAGAACTGTGATTCTCTAAAAAGGAAAATGGCCGAAACTGATGAACAGAGACAAGTGAGACGACCGGCTCACAGTGACATCATGGAATGTGGACAGAAGAATAGGCAGTTCTCTGAGGTTTTGAAGGATAGAAAAATGTCTTTCCTAAATAGGGCGTTCCTGGAGATATTTGAGAGAGACAGAAGATTTGGTTTAGGGAGTGGCTAAGGAAAAACTGTAATTATGATGTTGTATCAAAATGTTATACAATGTCTCAATATTTATTTATAATCTTATACAGTAAAATTGTAGTTACATAGTTTCTAGTAGTTCATGTATGTATATATATATATATACACACTTGTCTAAGTAGATATTGTGTATAATTGTATTTATATATATGTTTATAAAATATATATATTAATTAATAAATTAGAACTTCATATATAAATTTAAGTAACAATATTTTGAATTACATTAGAACCAACCAATATAGATATAAGATATTTAAATAATTCTGTTTCTGTATGAATTTGATATTTAATTTTATTTTCTTATATTTCCTTAGAGGTTTCATTCCAAAGCAGGATTTGATCAAACAACTCTAAAATGGATTTATTTCTTTATTCACACAGGAAGTGGAAAAATTGCATGATTTATATGTGTTACATTTTAAAAAATTAACAATATAACTAGTTGGACTATAATACATGTAATACTTATTAATTCTTTTGTGTTGCTAATATTTTCTGTGCATGAAGTGTTCGTGCTGATTGGGGTAGCTTTACAGCATGACGTGTGACAGCTGCGGCCTTTGAACTTTGAGCTAATAGTATAGATCCCATTCATTCTATTTCCAGCTGATGCAACTTAAGACCGGGCAGCCAGTGAGTAAAAAAAAAAGGAACCTAAGGACATTTCTATTTTTTTGCAAGACAAAAGTTTTTTTTTCAAGTGTTTGAAATTTCAAATACGTACTTTCATATTATATAATATGTATTTGGGAAATATTCAAAGAATATTAAGATATTTAATTGATATGGAAATGCGCATTAATAAATTGGGATACAACAATTTTGGGTTAAATATATATATATATCTAAAACTTCATATGTGGAATGTTTGAGTTGAACAGATCTGTGAATGTCAGAGTGAAGGTGACAGATGAGTAAATCAGCAGCTGCTAAGTGTGATTGATGTGACAGAGGCCTCGTACGTTTGTATGTTTAAAAAAAAAATGTTTCTTTATGTGAAGGTACAAAAATATATTTAATTCTGAGAAAAATTATAATACATAATTAGGTATTATCTACATATATATATACTTCTATATTTCTTTAATAATTATTATTTCTTGATTTAACTAATAGTGGATAAGGGCAACCACACATCAAAATGGTTTACAAAGCAAATTTACATTTAGAATAATTTTCCACATGATAATATTCTTGAATAACTATGATATTATTTTTAATGGTTACCTAAATAGGTACACACCTCTCTTTAGACAAATCTATGCAACTCATCGATATGAAATTTATGCACAATATTTCTAGAAGAATAACTATTTTTAATTTGGTTCTGATATATACATACATTTTATAAAATAATATTTTTTGGTATTAAGGGGGAAAATGTGTTTTTGATCCTGATTACATAATCACTTTTGATCAATACTTATTTTTTACACATTTTAATAAAGAAGAAACAATAATAAGGTACAATGATATAATTAAGAAGGGTATTACATGCAAAGTTGCATAGTTTAATAATTTTTTGGTGATACAAGGTTATGACAAATATGAAATCATCCAGATAATGGAGATATAAGGGTATTTTTTTATGGAGAATATAATTACTCTGCATTTGTCATTAAAATTTAAAGTCCTTATTTTTATTTTCATTTTTATTCTTATTTTTATTTTTCATTTTTAAATTTTTATTCTTACTTATTTTCTTATTTTTCCATTTTTCAGTTTTAATTTTCAATTTTTGATTTTAATTCAGTTCAATATTTCAATTGAGAAAACACATTAATATTTAATGGGGTAATGTCTAGTACAAAGAATATTGCTTCATTAAATATAATGATGATATGAATTAATATAAGAAAAATGTTTCAATTTTTTTGAGTAAACACAATAATTCATTCATTCATACATTCATATATTTATTCATTTTAGTTCAGGAGTATGCATTCTTTCATATTATTTGTTTAATAAAGATATAAACACTTGTTGTTTCAAAACACACTGACACCTATGGGTTGGAAAAGGTAATTACACCTATGACATAAAAATGTTCTATCATATGGAGAACTTGATTAATAATGAATTATTATCTATTATTGTTTATTATTCCAAACATAATTTATTTTAATATTTTGATAATAATTAGATGGATATTGCTGATTGCTATGGTACGCTGTGATATTATAGGTTAGGAAAAACTGCCAGATTTGGTATCAGATTAGGGAATGAAGACTTCAATCAAGACATCGCAATTATGAATTCTATCTTAATAAAGACTTTTCATATTTATAAATTAAAGAGATTCTCAAAAGTTACAAGAAGAAGCAACCGATATCCGGAAGTCTCAGAAGGTGACAGGTGTGAATGCTGAGTGATCATAGACTGTGTCAGATACAATCCACACCACTGATCACCGGTACGGCAGAGGACGATGATCCTATATGAACTGTGTTGTGCTCAAGTTTCATCACGTTCCAGTGGTTTCCTATCACCTGCAACGCTTCAATGAAAGCTGGTGAGCAGGTAATACCTGGCATATGTGTCCTGTATATAAAGGACTGAGTACTGGTTATGGGGCTATATAAAGCAGGGAAGTGTCAAGTTAACCCTTGCTTTACTGACCAAAGACGTCACATCTGTTCCAAAAGTGACACGAGACCAGTGCGGACAACACAGAGGATTCCAGAACTACGTAAGTCCAGGTGACATCACACAGATATTAAAGCTACATTTCATCCATGGACTTTGTTTCTTATCAATTGACACATGATCTTTCTAATAAAGAGTACAGTTTATAGACTGCACAATGATGAATACAATTATGGGCTGTACAATATCTACACGCTATAATTTGTTTCAAAGGAGTTTTCATCTAAAGACTGTGTTATAAAAGAACCAAGAAGAAGACGAGACGACGACCCGATGACATCAGACGATGACGATGGGACCCGTGATTACTTCAATTTAGATATAGGGAAGTATAATTATACATATTAAATGAATATTAGTCACGGCTTACCATAACATGAATTCACATCCTTATATCTGATACTATTATTGATATTATTATTATTATTATGGAAATTTAATGATATTGCCAAGGAAGAAGGAAAGGAAAAAATGATTGATGAATGTATCTTCTTTTGAGAATTTTCAGTTTAAATCCTTTTATTCTCAAAAAAGGGGGAAATGTTAAATGGTTAATTATGGAAATTCATTTGGAATGTTAATTAATAATCGATAATCATTTTTCTTAAATTTGAGTTCTATACAAGGATTGCATCAGCCATCGTGTCTAGTTGACATGCGCTATTTGTGTGTGTATTTTTGGTTCACCACCATATGTAGAACAGGTGTCCATACGACTGGTTATAAAAGCCCATGGTACAGAAAGGGGGGGCTCTCTCTTGCTCTTCCCACCCCACAAGAAGAATCTTCATGCTGAGACGTATCTGACATGTAGGCCTGGACACGTGCTGGACAAAGACATGATTTACCAGCCAGGATCCAAGGAAAGATGGGTGAATCTCAACAATTAAGCTAATTATGGACAAATGGACAATTACTTTATAACTAATTATTATATGTACCTGCTGCAATCTGATTCTTTTTAATGGACAATCCAAGAATAAATAGATACATTTTTTTATAAGAATATCGTGATATTGATACTTTGAGAAGTCCTCAGTAGAAAAAATAATACAGAGAAGAGTATTATTTTACAATAACTCCACCTCTTTAAACACAGCACCTTCACCCCCTGCTGTTCCCACCCGCCTCAACACCGTTGGAAGGGAGGAGAACCAATTAAGGCGGGGGGTGGGGTGGAACGAGCAGCTGTCTACCCTTAGCAGGAGGGCTCCTGATTACATACCTCTCCTGCTGCTGCTGCTGCTGGCTGTCCAGCAGCAGACTGAAGGTGGCTGCTGCTGTGCACAGGTATATAAAGGCTCAGAGCCTATTATGACACGCGCAGCCAGCGTTCCATTGCCACATTCCATCTACTGCAGGCAGGATACCTGGCTGGCTGAATGTCGCTGAGAAGCTCACAGAGACCGCCATAAGCAACAGTTTAACAGAATGCCACAGACTAATCAACCAAACTTTTTGGGTTGGGTTCTCTTTTATAGTCTGCAGGCATTAAATGAAAGAAGTCAGTGTTCCAGCAGAAGGAGACAACGTTTCAGAAAAGGCATTGTAGCAAACCAAAAAAGAAATTTTAAGCGCAGCAGAGTAACCAGCGCACATACCTGTTAGCTCAGGTGAGTTTAAAAGGCTGCTGTTGATAACAAGGGCATTTGCTAAATAGATGGTGTGTGTGCAACAATATACTGAAAGGTCAATTATATTGTGCAGCTTATCTCACCACCTGTAGTTATTTAGGTGAAAGCTCCAAAATGCTTGCCTAATATGTCTGTTTATCCAAAAGGAAGTAAAAAGGGAGAGCTAGAAAGATAGCATTGCATCACATTACATGGCAATGCAATGCACAGTTGCTGAAGTTGAACCAAAATGATCTTGTAATCTGGCTTCTGCAACTTTGAACATGAAAAATCCAATGAGGAGAAGAAAAGCAAAGCCAAAGAGTCCATCCCAAAATCCGACAAACAAGCAAAATGAACAAAAAACATTGAATTCAATTCTTTCTGATTTTAGAAACTGCATTAAAGAAGGGGTGCACCGGTCCTGGAGATACTGCAATACCAGGTCAATGCGTGGAGTGGACAGAGCAAGCTCTTTTTCCATCTCCCTGTTCTAAAAATCCATTTAATATATGGTCCCCAGATAGGGGACGTATCAGATATTAAACTGATAAGAACAGATCAGGTTTCAACATATTTTATTATGTGCGTAAAAGATGGTTTACAATCAAAAACAGCAACACAAATACATTAATAAAACACAGAATTCCACCCATAAAAACCCCATATACGATTAGCATCCCTCCTCCCAATACATTTGACATCCCTCAAGTAATAAATATACATCTGACTAAAAGCAATTTTAAGACAATCCTTCACAGAAATAGCATCACGTTTAAAAAGTAAAATATTGCGTGCCTTCCAAAGGGCGTCTTTAAAACAGTTAATCATACACCAACATATACAATACTGTTGAGGGGTCGGACATTTAAAAAGGCCATATAAAACATATTCATGGTTAAAATCTCTTAAACCGCAAGTCCATTTTAAAAGAATCCCAACTTTGTGCCAAAGTTCCTGTGCAAACGGGCAATTCCACATAAGGTGCAAGGTGGTTTCGTCATTAACACATGAGTCTCTGGGGCATTTGGCTCTGGCCACCAGGCCTCTCCTGTGTTGAAACTCTCTGGTGGGGAGGCACTGGTGGACCACCATCCATGCGATGTCCTTATGTCCATTTGCTAAAAATTTTCCGAAGACATTCTTCCAAACTTGCTTCGACCTCTCTTCTGAGAAATTTACTATGGGGGTCACATCTTCATTCCTCCTCTGAAAAGATAAAAGCTTCTTGCGGTCTTTAAAAATGTCCATTTTAAAATCACCAAGGCTATAAAATCGAACAGTCTTTTCTAAGATTGCTTGGTGTTTGGGGGGGCATAGTAAAACAGGGGAATTCAACGACAACTTAAACCATCTTTTAAAAATCATCCCACAAGTATATTTTAAAAAATAACTTAGCGCACTATTACCATTAAAATGTTTGAAACAAAAGCAGAAATAATTTAAATACAAATAAATATGTAAGTCGGGGACATCCCTTCCGCCGTTCATTTTATTCTTCCTCATTATTTCTCGCCTTAATTTTTCCATTTTGGAGTTCCATAAAAACATAAAGATCATCCTAGTCATTTTTTTAATTAAAACATCAGAGGGGGGGTACACCATAGCTATATACAGTATGAGGGGTAACAACACTGATTTTATAATTAAAATTTTCCCCTCCATTGTTAGGGACCTCAAACCCCAAAATGATATTTTCTTTGACATTTTTTCTATGACATTCTCCCAGCTTTGAGTTCCCACATTCTCCTCGTTAAAAACAACTCCAAGAATTTTTACATTGTCTCGTTTTATAGTGAGCTGCGGGAGTTGGGCGGTGTCCCAGGATCCCAAAGTCAGACATTCAGATTTATTTAAATTAAGTTTAAACCCGGATGCCTGGGAAAAAAATTCAATGCGCAACACCGCCCTCCGGAGGGAAGCAGGGTCCACGCACACAACCGTCACGTCATCCATGTAGCCAAAGACTCTCACATCACTGCCACCTCCGCCAGGAACAGGAACCCCTCTAATCACTTTGTCTTTCCTTATTGCGCTCAGCAGGGGCTCCATGGCGCAGATGAACAGGATGGGCGACAAGTGAAATCCCTGCTTCACTCCGGACTCAAGGGGAACTCCATCTGTTAAAAAGCCATTAAGAGAAATTTGACTAAAACAATTTTTATATAAAATCTTAATACAATTTAAAAGCATATTAGGGATACCCATTCTTTTTAAAACTCTAAAAAGAAATCTATGAGAGACTCTATCGAAAGCTTTTTCAAAATCTAGGGCTAAAAGAGCTACATTTTGACCCCGGTCTCTGGAATACCAAATTACATCCCTTAATACGTTTAAAACCTCTGAAATACTTCTGCCTGGTACACTACAAACCTGCTCAGGCTGGATTAGTTTGGCAATGACATTCCTGAGCCGGTTTGCAACCACCTTAGCAAGTACCTTGTAATCGACGTTTAGGAGAGTTATGGGTCTCCAATTCGCTAGAGCACTGCGATCACCTTTTTTATATATCAAAGACACCACTCCTCTCCTCCACGAAAATGGCAACTGTTCACAAATAAAAACTTCTTTAAAAAGCATAAAAAGGTCCTCTTTTAAAATGTCCCAAAAAGTAAGATAAAACTCTACAGGTAGTCCATCACACCCAGGTGCTTTGCCCTTAGAGAAACTTTTAAAAACATAAAATAATTCCTCTAAAACAATATCGCGTTCTAAAAACTCCTGGTCTGTAAAATTTAACTTAAAATCGAGATCATTAAGAGCATCAGATAAAAAGGACTCATCTATACACTTTTTACTAAAAAGATGCTTATAAAAGTTAAAAGTAGCATTCAACATTCCCTGCATAGATGTTTCACCCTCTAGATTTGTGATCACTTCTCTTTTATCCATGACTTTTTTGAAGAAGAAGCGAGAGCACTTCTCCCCCTCCTCCAAGTGCTGCACTCTAGAGTTAAAAATAATCTCTTTCCCCTTTGTGTCTATGCAGTTCTGAATTTCAGTTTTTAGGCCAGCAATATCATCTCCCACCTCCACCCCTAGCTCTTTGTATTTAAAAAGTGTTTGTAGTTTGGTGTTAAGATCACTAAAACATCTTTTTTTCTCTCTAGCTTTACGTCTCCCTGCTTTTATAAAAAACATTCTGACTTTTTTTTTCAAATTTTCCCACCAGGTTACCATAGGGGCATCAGAAGGTTTTTGTCGCCGCCAGGCTTGATAGGCTTTACCAAAGTCTTGTCGAATCAGAGGGTCCTCCAGCAGGTAAGTACTTAGACGCCAGAGGCCCCTGTTGACCCTCTGTTCATCCCGGTATTCTAGGTGCACCTCCAAGCCCTTATGGTCAGAAAATATATTTGATGTTAAAACACATTTTACAGGGTTAAAATCATCTGATAGGAAAATAAAATCGATCCTGGAGGACACCCCTCTTCCGGACCACGTATAACCAGGGTCCGTCGGCAGGAGTGACCTCCACGCATCGCATAATTTAAAATCAGTTATAAAATCTTTCAATAGATGACATGACTTATCCAATTTGCGTAAAGGGTCACCCCCCGCTCGTTGTTCACTAGCACAAAGACAATTAAAATCACCCCCTACGATCAGGGGAGATGACCCAGTACAGTACAATGGCAATATCCCAAATAAATTAATTCTCTCTTGCTTATCAGGGGAAGCATAAACATTCATTACACGTAGGGTAAAACCATTAAATTTAAAATGCACTAAAACCACTCTGCCTGGTACTATTTCTGTGACAGTATTTATAGCAATATTTCTCCCACGACAGAGGAAGCCCACCCCCGCTGACTTGTTGTCATTGGAGCCAGACCAGATGGAGGGCCCCAGTCTCCAATCTGTCTTGATGTCATTATAATTTAGTGCATGTTGTATCCCGCATTCCTGTAATAAACATATGTCAAAGTCAGTGGTTTCTAAGTACTTAAATAGAGCAGCCCTACGAACTGGGCTCTTTAATGACCTCACATTCAGTGAGACAAGTCTTAATGTGGGCATTCATAGGTCAGGGTGGTGGATCTTCCATGAGGACACCTGACTCAAAGCCCTGTATGCCAAATTGCTCCAGGACATCCGGGCTAGAGGACCCAAATGACTCGATATTCTGTGAGCCGGCGGTTGCCCCCTCGTAGGTCACGGTTCCCAGCCACATTCCAGGAGACGCTGGGGCTTCGACATTCCGTCTCTTTTTCGGGGCAGACTCCACTAGGTCACTGGTGCAGTCCTCCTCTTCCTCCACCTCCTCCAGGGGGAGAGACTGGTCCATCAGGATAAGATCACCAACACAGATTCCCTGATGTTCGTCACCTAGAAGCAAAGCCCCCTCATCTGGCTGGCTAATCGCCCTGGAAGATCCTGAGGCCATCGCTGCGTGGTCCCCTGTAGCCAACCGCACAGGGGCACCACCCTCCAGCCCAACAGGATCGGTATCGGGAACCATCGACACGGAGGATACCCTCCCAGAAGGAGGACCCCTCCGCTCCGGTCCATGCGAGGTCCGCCCATCGTTAAGGGACTTCGATGCAGGGGCCGCCCCAGTGGGGCCTCCGGCTCCCTGCTCCATCCCAGCCTTCTCGCCCTTCGAACCGCCCTCCGACGCCGGCCCGCCAGTGAAGACCGGCGGGCGCATCGGCTCAGCTGCAGAAGATGCAGCTTCTGCGTAAGTCCTGGTCCTGGTCCTGTTGGGGCATCCTCGGAACATGTGCCCCGCCTCACCACAAAGATTGCATTTCCTCCCAGCGGGACAGTCCTTCATTAAATGTCCGTAACAGCTGCAATTATTGCAGCGGTCTACTTTCCTGCCCGTGCAGGACGTTTGGGTATGACCCATTTGTCCACAGTTCCTGCAACATACCGGCATTCCAGGGTAAAATAAGTAGCCTCTGCTCTTACCGATCACAAATGTTGAGGGAGGGTGTAGCATTCCTCCCACTCCGCTTGGGTCCCTCTTTAGACGGGCCATGTACCTCCTCTTGCCGCACCAGAAGCCTACCGCGTTCTTCACAGTGCCCAGGTATCTCAGATCATCACAATAACGGATAAGGTAGGTCGAGATGTCTGCAGCCTCCACAAAGGGGTTCGGGAAATGCACCACGATAGGGATCTCGTCATAGGCATACAAGAGACAAAAGGTTAGTCCATCCAATTCATCTAAGTAGTTTTTCTCATTTACCTTTTGTACGAGTTGGTGACAGCATCCCTGGCTCTTGAAGGTGATGGTGTAAGTCCCCTTGTACTCATTGTCCTGGAAGCAGAATATGTCTTCCCGCCGAAACTCCAGAACTCCAAGCAGAATCCTATGGCAGATGTAGTCCAAGTTCTTCTCCGTCCTCGATCCTGCTCCAACTTCAATCCTCACGGTGTTCCGCATCCGGGCATCACCCGATGAATATGTGAGCGTTGCCGGCATCCTTCACTCAGGAACGTACCGACTCTTCTCTCTGAAAGGCGCAAGCCTTCATGGGATCCCTTCCCGTTGCTCCCGGATTAATCCTTCCTCCCAATAGCAGCAGGGGGGTTAAGTCCCTCCGAAGAGGAACGATCCCCCCAGGCCGAGAGAAAGGGTACCAAGAGCACCTCACAGGCAAGACCACACAGGTAAACCTGATAGATCGTGCCAAAAGGCCGAGAAGCGATAACCAGAATTGGTTTCAAACTACGGAGCCACCCAAGGATCCTGAAAAGTCCATTTGTGGAGATGAGCTCCTGGACTCCCGTTAAGAAGACATGTTGTCAACCTCTAGATCCCTTACATGCCTGCACTTTTCGGCTTGCTGCTGCTGCAATCCACGCGTTTTAGATCTGCATAACTCCACCTCTTTAAACACAGCACCTTCACCCCCTGCTGTTCCCACCCGCCTCAACACCGTTGGAAGGGAGGAGAACCAATTAAGGCGGGGGGTGGGGTGGAACGAGCAGCTGTCTACCCTTAGCAGGAGGGCTCCTGATTACATACCTCTCCTGCTGCTGCTGCTGCTGGCTGTCCAGCAGCAGACTGAAGGTGGCTGCTGCTGTGCACAGGTATATAAAGGCTCAGAGCCTATTATGACACGCGCAGCCAGCGTTCCATTGCCACATTCCATCTACTGCAGGCAGGATACCTGGCTGGCTGAATGTCGCTGAGAAGCTCACAGAGACCGCCATAAGCAACAGTTTAACAGAATGCCACAGACTAATCAACCAAACTTTTTGGGTTGGGTTCTCTTTTATAGTCTGCAGGCATTAAATGAAAGAAGTCAGTGTTCCAGCAGAAGGAGACAACGTTTCAGAAAAGGCATTGTAGCAAACCAAAAAAGAAATTTTAAGCGCAGCAGAGTAACCAGCGCACATACCTGTTAGCTCAGGTGAGTTTAAAAGGCTGCTGTTGATAACAAGGGCATTTGCTAAATAGATGGTGTGTGTGCAACAATATACTGAAAGGTCAATTATATTGTGCAGCTTATCTCACCACCTGTAGTTATTTAGGTGAAAGCTCCAAAATGCTTGCCTAATATGTCTGTTTATCCAAAAGGAAGTAAAAAGGGAGAGCTAGAAAGATAGCATTGCATCACATTACATGGCAATGCAATGCACAGTTGCTGAAGTTGAACCAAAATGAGCTTGTAATCTGGCTTCTGCAACTTTGAACATGAAAAATCCAATGAGGAGAAGAAAAGCAAAGCCAAAGAGTCCATCCCAAAATCCGACAAACAAGCAAAATGAACAAAAAACATTGAATTCAATTCTTTCTGATTTTAGAAACTGCATTAAAGAAGGGGTGCACCGGTCCTGGAGATACTGCAATACCAGGTCAATGCGTGGAGTGGACAGAGCAAGCTCTTTTTCCATCTCCCTGTTCTAAAAATCCATTTAATATATGGTCCCCAGATAGGGGACGTATCAGATATTAAACTGATAAGAACAGATACTACACTTGATCTTAGCCAAAAGGCCGAGAAGCGATAACCAGAATTGGTTTCAAACTACGGAGCCACCCAAGGATCCTGAAAAGTCCATTTGTGGAGATGAGCTCCTGGACTCCCGTTAAGAAGACATGTTGTCAACCTCTAGATCCCTTACATGCCTGCACTTTTCGGCTTGCTGCTGCTGCAATCCACGCGTTTTAGATCTGCATAACTCCACCTCTTTAAACACAGCACCTTCACCCCCTGCTGTTCCCACCCGCCTCAACACCGTTGGAAGGGAGGAGAACCAATTAAGGCGGGGGGTGGGGTGGAACGAGCAGCTGTCTAACCTTAGCAGGAGGGCTCCTGATTACATACCTCTCCTGCTGCTGCTGCTGCTGGCTGTCCAGCAGCAGACAGAAGGTGGCTGCTGCTGTGCACAGGTATATAAAGGCTCAGAGCCTATTATGACACGCGCAGCCAGCGTTCCATTGCCACATTCCATCTACTGCAGGCAGGATACCTGGCTGGCTGAATGTCGCTGAGAAGCTCACAGAGACCGCCATAAGCAACAGTTTAACAGAATGCCACAGACTAATCAACCAAACTTTTTGGGTTGGGTTCTCTTTTATAGTCTGCAGGCATTAAATGAAAGAAGTCAGTGTTCCAGCAGAAGGAGACAACGTTTCAGAAAAGGCATTGTAGCAAACCAAAAAAGAAATTTTAAGCGCAGCAGAGTAACCAGCGCACATACCTGTTAGCTCAGGTGAGTTTAAAAGGCTGCTGTTGATAACAAGGGCATTTGCTAAATAGATGGTGTGTGTGCAACAATATACTGAAAGGTCAATTATATTGTGCAGCTTATCTCACCACCTGTAGTTATTTAGGTGAAAGCTCCAAAATGCTTGCCTAATATGTCTGTTTATCCAAAAGGAAGTAAAAAGGGAGAGCTAGAAAGATAGCATTGCATCACATTACATGGCAATGCAATGCACAGTTGCTGAAGTTGAACCAAAATGAGCTTGTAATCTGGCTTCTGCAACTTTGAACATGAAAAATCCAATGAGGAGAAGAAAAGCAAAGCCAAAGAGTCCATCCCAAAATCCGACAAACAAGCAAAATGAACAAAAAACATTGAATTCAATTCTTTCTGATTTTAGAAACTGCATTAAAGAAGGGGTGCACCGGTCCTGGAGATACTGCAATACCAGGTCAATGCGTGGAGTGGACAGAGCAAGCTCTTTTTCCATCTCCCTGTTCTAAAAATCCATTTAATATATGGTCCCCAGATAGGGGACGTATCAGATATTAAACTGATAAGAACAGATACTACACTTGATCTTAGCCAAAAGGCCGAGAAGCGATAACCAGAATTGGTTTCAAACTACGGAGCCACCCAAGGATCCTGAAAAGTCCATTTGTGGAGATGAGCTCCTGGACTCCCGTTAAGAAGACATGTTGTCAACCTCTAGATCCCTTACATGCCTGCACTTTTCGGCTTGCTGCTGCTGCAATCCACGCGTTTTAGATCTGCATAACTCCACCTCTTTAAACACAGCACCTTCACCCCCTGCTGTTCCCACCCGCCTCAACACCGTTGGAAGGGAGGAGAACCAATTAAGGCGGGGGGTGGGGTGGAACGAGCAGCTGTCTACCCTTAGCAGGAGGGCTCCTGATTACATACCTCTCCTGCTGCTGCTGCTGGCTGTCCAGCAGCAGACTGAAGGTGGCTGCTGCTGTGCACAGGTATATAAAGGCTCAGAGCCTATTATGACACGCGCAGCCAGCGTTCCATTGCCACATTCCATCTACTGCAGGCAGGATACCTGGCTGGCTGAATGTCGCTGAGAAGCTCACAGAGACCGCCATAAGCAACAGTTTAACAGAATGCCACAGACTAATCAACCAAACTTTTTGGGTTGGGTTCTCTTTTATAGTCTGCAGGCATTAAATGAAAGAAGTCAGTGTTCCAGCAGAAGGAGACAACGTTTCAGAAAAGGCATTGTAGCAAACCAAAAAAGAAATTTTAAGCGCAGCAGAGTAACCAGCGCACATACCTGTTAGCTCAGGTGAGTTTAAAAGGCTGCTGTTGATAACAAGGGCATTTGCTAAATAGATGGTGTGTGTGCAACAATATACTGAAAGGTCAATTATATTGTGCAGCTTATCTCACCACCTGTAGTTATTTAGGTGAAAGCTCCAAAATGCTTGCCTAATATGTCTGTTTATCCAAAAGGAAGTAAAAAGGGAGAGCTAGAAAGATAGCATTGCATCACATTACATGGCAATGCAATGCACAGTTGCTGAAGTTGAACCAAAATGAGCTTGTAATCTGGCTTCTGCAACTTTGACCATGAAAAATCCAATGAGGAGAAGAAAAGCAAAGCCAAAGAGTCCATCCCAAAATCCGACAAACAAGCAAAATGAACAAAAAACATTGAATTCAATTCTTTCTGATTTTAGAAACTGCATTAAAGAAGGGGTGCACCGGTCCTGGAGATACTGCAATACCAGGTCAATGCGTGGAGTGGACAGAGCAAGCTCTTTTTCCATCTCCCTGTTCTAAAAATCCATTTAATATATGGTCCCCAGATAGGGGACGTATCAGATATTAAACTGATAAGAACAGATACTACACTTGATCTTAGCCAAAAGGCCGAGAAGCGATAACCAGAATTGGTTTCAAACTACGGAGCCACCCAAGGATCCTGAAAAGTCCATTTGTGGAGATGAGCTCCTGGACTCCCGTTAAGAAGACATGTTGTCAACCTCTAGATCCCTTACATGCCTGCACTTTTCGGCTTGCTGCTGCTGCAATCCACGCGTTTTAGATCTGCATAACTCCACCTCTTTAAACACAGCACCTTCACCCCCTGCTGTTCCCACCCGCCTCAACACCGTTGGAAGGGAGGAGAACCAATTAAGGCGGGGGGTGGGGTGGAACGAGCAGCTGTCTACCCTTAGCAGGAGGGCTCCTGATTACATACCTCTCCTGCTGCTGCTGCTGGCTGTCCAGCAGCAGACTGAAGGTGGCTGCTGCTGTGCACAGGTATATAAAGGCTCAGAGCCTATTATGACACGCGCAGCCAGCGTTCCATTGCCACATTCCATCTACTGCAGGCAGGATACCTGGCTGGCTGAATGTCGCTGAGAAGCTCACAGAGACCGCCATAAGCAACAGTTTAACAGAATGCCACAGACTAATCAACCAAACTTTTTGGGTTGGGTTCTCTTTTATAGTCTGCAGGCATTAAATGAAAGAAGTCAGTGTTCCAGCAGAAGGAGACAACGTTTCAGAAAAGGCATTGTAGCAAACCAAAAAAGAAATTTTAAGCGCAGCAGAGTAACCAGCGCACATACCTGTTAGCTCAGGTGAGTTTAAAAGGCTGCTGTTGATAACAAGGGCATTTGCTAAATAGATGGTGTGTGTGCAACAATATACTGAAAGGTCAATTATATTGTGCAGCTTATCTCACCACCTGTAGTTATTTAGGTGAAAGCTCCAAAATGCTTGCCTAATATGTCTGTTTATCCAAAAGGAAGTAAAAAGGGAGAGCTAGAAAGATAGCATTGCTTCACATTACATGGCAATGCAATGCACAGTTGCTGAAGTTGAACCAAAATGAGCTTGTAATCTGGCTTCTGCAACTTTGAACATGAAAAATCCATTGAGGAGAAGAAAAGCAAAGCCAAAGAGTCCATCCCAAAATCCGACAAACAAGCAAAATGAACAAAAAACATTGAATTCAATTCTTTCTGATTTTAGAAACTGCATTAAAGAAGGGGTGCACCGGTCCTGGAGATACTGCAATACCAGGTCAATGCGTGGAGTGGACAGAGCAAGCTCTTTTTCCATCTCCCTGTTCTAAAAATCCATTTAATATATGGTCCCCAGATAGGGGACGTATCAGATATTAAACTGATAAGAACAGATACTACACTTGATCTTAGCCAAAAGGCCGAGAAGCGATAACCAGAATTGGTTTCAAACTACGGAGCCACCCAAGGATCCTGAAAAGTCCATTTGTGGAGATGAGCTCCTGGACTCCCGTTAAGAAGACATGTTGTCAACCTCTAGATCCCTTACATGCCTGCACTTTTCGGCTTGCTGCTGCTGCAATCCACGCGTTTTAGATCTGCATAACTCCACCTCTTTAAACACAGCACCTTCACCCCCTGCTGTTCCCACCCGCCTCAACACCGTTGGAAGGGAGGAGAACCAATTAAGGCGGGGGGTGGGGTGGAACGAGCAGCTGTCTACCCTTAGCAGGAGGGCTCCTGATTACATACCTCTCCTGCTGCTGCTGCTGCTGGCTGTCCAGCAGCAGACTGAAGGTGGCTGCTGCTGTGCACAGGTATATAAAGGCTCAGAGCCTATTATGACACGCGCAGCCAGCGTTCCATTGCCACATTCCATCTACTGCAGGCAGGATACCTGGCTGGCTGAATGTCGCTGAGAAGCTCACAGAGACCGCCATAAGCAACAGTTTAACAGAATGCCACAGACTAATCAACCAAACTTTTTGGGTTGGGTTCTCTTTTATAGTCTGCAGGCATTAAATGAAAGAAGTCAGTGTTCCAGCAGAAGGAGACAACGTTTCAGAAAAGGCATTGTAGCAAACCAAAAAAGAAATTTTAAGCGCAGCAGAGTAACTAGCGCACATACCTGTTAGCTCAGGTGAGTTTAAAAGGCTGCTGTTGATAACAAGGGCATTTGCTAAATAGATGGTGTGTGTGCAACAATATACTGAAAGGCCAATTATATTGTGCAGCTTATCTCACCACCTGTAGTTATTTAGGTGAAAGCTCCAAAATGCTTGCCTAATATGTCTGTTTATCCAAAAGGAAGTAAAAAGGGAGAGCTAGAAAGATAGCATTGCATCACATTACATGGCAATGCAATGCACAGTTGCTGAAGTTGAACCAAAATGAGCTTGTAATCTGGCTTCTGCAACTTTGAACATGAAAAATCCAATGAGGAGAAGAAAAGCAAAGCCAAAGAGTCCATCCCAAAATCCGACAAACAAGCAAAATGAACAAAAAACATTGAATTCAATTCTTTCTGATTTTAGAAACTGCATTAAAGAAGGGGTGCACCGGTCCTGGAGATACTGCAATACCAGGTCAATGCGTGGAGTGGACAGAGCAAGCTCTTTTTCCATCTCCCTGTTCTAAAAATCCATTTAATATATGGTCCCCAGATAGGGGACGTATCAGATATTAAACTGATAAGAACAGATACTACACTTGATCTTAGCCAAAAGGCCGAGAAGCGATAACCAGAATTGGTTTCAAACTACGGAGCCACCCAAGGATCCTGAAAAGTCCATTTGTGGAGATGAGCTCCTGGACTCCCGTTAAGAAGACATGTTGTCAACCTCTAGATCCCTTACATGCCTGCACTTTTCGGCTTGCTGCTGCTGCAATCCACGCGTTTTAGATCTGCATAACTCCACCTCTTTAAACACAGCACCTTCACCCCCTGCTGTTCCCACCCGCCTCAACACCGTTGGAAGGGAGGAGAACCAATTAAGGCGGGGGGTGGGGTGGAACGAGCAGCTGTCTACCCTTAGCAGGAGGGCTCCTGATTACATACCTCTCCTGCTGCTGCTGCTGCTGGCTGTCCAGCAGCAGACTGAAGGTGGCTGCTGCTGTGCACAGGTATATAAAGGCTCAGAGCCTATTATGACACGCGCAGCCAGCGTTCCATTGCCACATTCCATCTACTGCAGGCAGGATACCTGGCTGGCTGAATGTCGCTGAGAAGCTCACAGAGACCGCCATAAGCAACAGTTTAACAGAATGCCACAGACTAATCAACCAAACTTTTTGGGTTGGGTTCTCTTTTATAGTCTGCAGGCATTAAATGAAAGAAGTCAGTGTTCCAGCAGAAGGAGACAACGTTTCAGAAAAGGCATTGTAGCAAACCAAAAAAGAAATTTTAAGCGCAGCAGAGTAACCAGCGCACATACCTGTTAGCTCAGGTGAGTTTAAAAGGCTGCTGTTGATAACAAGGGCATTTGCTAAATAGATGGTGTGTGTGCAACAATATACTGAAAGGTCAATTATATTGTGCAGCTTATCTCACCACCTGTAGTTATTTAGGTGAAAGCTCCAAAATGCTTGCCTAATATGTCTGTTTATCCAAAAGGAAGTAAAAAGGGAGAGCTAGAAAGATAGCATTGCATCACATTACATGGCAATGCAATGCACAGTTGCTGAAGTTGAACCAAAATGAGCTTGTAATCTGGCTTCTGCAACTTTGAACATGAAAAATCCAATGAGGAGAAGAAAAGCAAAGCCAAAGAGTCCATCCCAAAATCCGACAAACAAGCAAAATGAACAAAAAACATTGAATTCAATTCTTTCTGATTTTAGAAACTGCATTAAAGAAGGGGTGCACCGGTCCTGGAGATACTGCAATACCAGGTCAATGCGTGGAGTGGACAGAGCAAGCTCTTTTTCCATCTCCCTGTTCTAAAAATCCATTTAATATATGGTCCCCAGATAGGGGACGTATCAGATATTAAACTGATAAGAACAGATACTACACTTGATCTTAGCCAAAAGGCCGAGAAGCGATAACCAGAATTGGTTTCAAACTACGGAGCCACCCAAGGATCCTGAAAAGTCCATTTGTGGAGATGAGCTCCTGGACTCCCATTAAGAAGACATGTTGTCAACCTCTAGATCCCTTACATGCCTGCACTTTTCGGCTTGCTGCTGCTGCAATCCACGCGTTTTAGATCTGCATAACTCCACCTCTTTAAACACAGCACCTTCACCCCCTGCTGTTCCCACCCGCCTCAACACCGTTGGAAGGGAGGAGAACCAATTAAGGCGGGGGGTGGGGTGGAACGAGCAGCTGTCTACCCTTAGCAGGAGGGCTCCTGATTACATACCTCTCCTGCTGCTGCTGCTGCTGGCTGTCCAGCAGCAGACTGAAGGTGGCTGCTGCTGTGCACAGGTATATAAAGGCTCAGAGCCTATTATGACACGCGCAGCCAGCGTTCCATTGCCACATTCCATCTACTGCAGGCAGGATACCTGGCTGGCTGAATGTCGCTGAGAAGCTCACAGAGACCGCCATAAGCAACAGTTTAACAGAATGCCACAGACTAATCAACCAAACTTTTTGGGTTGGGTTCTCTTTTATAGTCTGCAGGCATTAAATGAAAGAAGTCAGTGTTCCAGCAGAAGGAGACAACGTTTCAGAAAAGGCATTGTAGCAAACCAAAAAAGAAATTTTAAGCGCAGCAGAGTAACCAGCGCACATACCTGTTAGCTCAGGTGAGTTTAAAAGGCTGCTGTTGATAACAAGGGCATTTGCTAAATAGATGGTGTGTGTGCAACAATATACTGAAAGGTCAATTATATTGTGCAGCTTATCTCACCACCTGTAGTTATTTAGGTGAAAGCTCCAAAATGCTTGCCTAATATGTCTGTTTATCCAAAAGGAAGTAAAAAGGGAGAGCTAGAAAGATAGCATTGCATCACATTACATGGCAATGCAATGCACAGTTGCTGAAGTTGAACCAAAATGAGCTTGTAATCTGGCTTCTGCAACTTTGAACATGAAAAATCCAATGAGGAGAAGAAAAGCAAAGCCAAAGAGTCCATCCCAAAATCCGACAAACAAGCAAAATGAACAAAAAACATTGAATTCAATTCTTTCTGATTGTAGAAACTGCATTAAAGAAGGGGTGCACCGGTCCTGGAGATACTGCAATACCAGGTCAATGCGTGGAGTGGACAGAGCAAGCTCTTTTTCCATCTCCCTGTTCTAAAAATCCATTTAATATATGGTCCCCAGATAGGGGACGTATCAGATATTAAACTGATAAGAACAGATACTACACTTGATCTTAGCCAAAAGGCCGAGAAGCGATAACCAGAATTGGTTTCAAACTACGGAGCCACCCAAGGATCCTGAAAAGTCCATTTGTGGAGATGAGCTCCTGGACTCCCGTTAAGAAGACATGTTGTCAACCTCTAGATCCCTTACATGCCTGCACTTTTCGGCTTGCTGCTGCTGCAATCCACGCGTTTTAGATCTGCATAACTCCACCTCTTTAAACACAGCACCTTCACCCCCTGCTGTTCCCACCCGCCTCAACACCGTTGGAAGGGAGGAGAACCAATTAAGGCGGGGGGTGGGGTGGAACGAGCAGCTGTCTACCCTTAGCAGGAGGGCTCCTGATTACATACCTCTCCTGCTGCTGCTGCTGCTGCTGCTGGCTGTCCAGCAGCAGACTGAAGGTGGCTGCTGCTGTGCACAGGTATATAAAGGCTCAGAGCCTATTATGACACGCGCAGCCAGCGTTCCATTGCCACATTCCATCTACTGCAGGCAGGATACCTGGCTGGCTGAATGTCGCTGAGAAGCTCACAGAGACCGCCATAAGCAACAGTTTAACAGAATGCCACAGACTAATCAACCAAACTTTTTGGGTTGGGTTCTCTTTTATAGTCTGCAGGCATTAAATGAAAGAAGTCAGTGTTCCAGCAGAAGGAGACAACGTTTCAGAAAAGGCATTGTAGCAAACCAAAAAAGAAATTTTAAGTGCAGCAGAGTAACCAGCGCACATACCTGTTAGCTCAGGTGAGTTTAAAAGGCTGCTGTTGATAACAAGGGCATTTGCTAAATAGATGGTGTGTGTGCAACAATATACTGAAAGGTCAATTATATTGTGCAGCTTATCTCACCACCTGTAGTTATTTAGGTGAAAGCTCCAAAATGCTTGCCTAATATGTCTGTTTATCCAAAAGGAAGTAAAAAGGGAGAGCTAGAAAGATAGCATTTCATCACATTACATGGCAATGCAATGCACAGTTGCTGAAGTTGAACCAAAATGAGCTTGTAATCTGGCTTCTGCAACTTTGAACATGAAAAATCCAATGAGGAGAAGAAAAGCAAAGCCAAAGAGTCCATCCCAAAATCCGACAAACAAGCAAAATGAACAAAAAACATTGAATTCAATTCTTTCTGATTTTAGAAACTGCATTAAAGAAGGGGTGCACCGGTCCTGGAGATACTGCAATACCAGGTCAATGCGTGGAGTGGACAGAGCAAGCTCTTTTTCCATCTCCCTGTTCTAAAAATCCATTTAATATATGGTCCCCAGATAGGGGACGTATCAGATATTAAACTGATAAGAACAGATACTACACTTGATCTTAGCCAAAAGGCCGAGAAGCGATAACCAGAATTGGTTTCAAACTACGGAGCCACCCAAGGATCCTGAAAAGTCCATTTGTGGAGATGAGCTCCTGGACTCCCGTTAAGAAGACATGTTGTCAACCTCTAGATCCCTTACATGCCTGCACTTTTCGGCTTGCTGCTGCTGCAATCCACGCGTTTTAGATCTGCATAACTCCACCTCTTTAAACACAGCACCTTCACCCCCTGCTGTTCCCACCCGCCTCAACACCGTTGGAAGGGAGGAGAACCAATTAAGGCGGGGGGTGGGGTGGAACGAGCAGCTGTCTACCCTTAGCAGGAGGGCTCCTGATTACATACCTCTCCTGCTGCTGCTGCTGCTGGCTGTCCAGCAGCAGACTGAAGGTGGCTGCTGCTGTGCACAGGTATATAAAGGCTCAGAGCCTATTATGACACGCGCAGCCAGCGTTCCATTGCCACATTCCATCTACTGCAGGCAGGATACCTGGCTGGCTGAATGTCGCTGAGAAGCTCACATAGACCGCCATAAGCAACAGTTTAACAGAATGCCACAGACTAATCAACCAAACTTTTTGGGTTGGGTTCTCTTTTATAGTCTGCAGGCATTAAATGAAAGAAGTCAGTGTTCCAGCAGAAGGAGACAACGTTTCAGAAAAGGCATTGTAGCAAACCAAAAAAGAAATTTTAAGCGCAGCAGAGTAACCAGCGCACATACCTGTTAGCTCAGGTGAGTTTAAAAGGCTGCTGTTGATAACAAGGGCATTTGCTAAATAGATGGTGTGTGTGCAACAATATACTGAAAGGTCAATTATATTGTGCAGCTTATCTCACCACCTGTAGTTATTTAGGTGAAAGCTCCAAAATGCTTGGCTAATATGTCTGTTTATCCAAAAGGAAGTAAAAAGGGAGAGCTAGAAAGATAGCATTGCATCACATTACATGGCAATGCAATGCACAGTTGCTGAAGTTGAACCAAAATGAGCTTGTAATCTGGCTTCTGCAACTTTGAACATGAAAAATCCAATGAGGAGAAGAAAAGCAAAGCCAAAGAGTCCATCCCAAAATCCGACAAACAAGCAAAATGAACAAAAAACATTGAATTCAATTCTTTCTGATTTTAGAAACTGCATTAAAGAAGGGGTGCACCGGTCCTGGAGATACTGCAATACCAGGTCAATGCGTGGAGTGGACAGAGCAAGCTCTTTTTCCATCTCCCTGTTCTAAAAATCCATTTAATATATGGTCCCCAGATAGGGGACGTATCAGATATTAAACTGATAAGAACAGATACTACACTTGATCTTAGCCAAAAGGCCGAGAAGCGATAACCAGAATTGGTTTCAAACTACGGAGCCACCCAAGGATCCTGAAAAGTCCATTTGTGGAGATGAGCTCCTGGATTCCCGTTAAGAAGACATGTTGTCAACCTCTAGATCCCTTACATGCCTGCACTTTTCGGCTTGCTGCTGCTGCAATCCACGCGTTTTAGATCTGCATAACTCCACCTCTTTAAACACAGCACCTTCACCCCCTGCTGTTCCCACCCGCCTCAACACCGTTGGAAGGGAGGAGAACCAATTAAGGCGGGGGGTGGGGTGGAACGAGCAGCTGTCTACCCTTAGCAGGAGGGCTCCTGATTACATACCTCTCCTGCTGCTGCTGCTGCTGGCTGTCCAGCAGCAGACTGAAGGTGGCTGCTGCTGTGCACAGGTATATAAAGGCTCAGAGCCTATTATGACACGCGCAGCCAGCGTTCCATTGCCACATTCCATCTACTGCAGGCAGGATACCTGGCTGGCTGAATGTCGCTGAGAAGCTCACAGAGACCGCCATAAGCAACAGTTTAACAGAATGCCACAGACTAATCAACCAAACTTTTTGGGTTGGGTTCTCTTTTATAGTCTGCAGGCATTAAATGAAAGAAGTCAGTGTTCCAGCAGAAGGAGACAACGTTTCAGAAAAGGCATTGTAGCAAACCAAAAAAGAAATTTTAAGCGCAGCAGAGTAACCAGCGCACATACCTGTTAGCTCAGGTGAGTTTAAAAGGCTGCTGTTGATAACAAGGGCATTTGCTAAATAGATGGTGTGTGTGCAACAATATACTGAAAGGTCAATTATATTGTGCAGCTTATCTCACCACCTGTAGTTATTTAGGTGAAAGCTCCAAAATGCTTGGCTAATATGTCTGTTTATCCAAAAGGAAGTAAAAAGGGAGAGCTAGAAAGATAGCATTGCATCACATTACATGGCAATGCAATGCACAGTTGCTGAAGTTGAACCAAAATGAGCTTGTAATCTGGCTTCTGCAACTTTGAACATGAAAAATCCAATGAGGAGAAGAAAAGCAAAGCCAAAGAGTCCATCAAAAATCCGACAAACAAGCAAAATGAACAAAAAACATTGAATTCAATTCTTTCTGATTTTAGAAACTGCATTAAAGAAGGGGTGCACCGGTCCTGGAGATACTGCAATACCAGGTCAATGCGTGGAGTGGACAGAGCAAGCTCTTTTTCCATCTCCCTGTTCTAAAAATCCATTTAATATATGGTCCCCAGATAGGGGACGTATCAGATATTAAACTGATAAGAACAGATACTACACTTGATCTTAGCCAAAAGGCCGAGAAGCGATAACCAGAATTGGTTTCAAACTACGGAGCCACCCAAGGATCCTGAAAAGTCCATTTGTGGAGATGAGCTCCTGGACTCCCGTTAAGAAGACATGTTGTCAACCTCTAGATCCCTTACATGCCTGCACTTTTCGGCTTGCTGCTGCTGCAATCCACGCGTTTTAGATCTGCATAACTCCACCTCTTTAAACACAGCACCTTCACCCCCTGCTGTTCCCACCCGCCTCAACACCGTTGGAAGGGAGGAGAACCAATTAAGGCGGGGGGTGGGGTGGAACGAGCAGCTGTCTACCCTTAGCAGGAGGGCTCCTGATTACATACCTCTCCTGCTGCTGCTGCTGCTGGCTGTCCAGCAGCAGACTGAAGGTGGCTGCTGCTGTGCACAGGTATATAAAGGCTCAGAGCCTATTATGACACGCGCAGCCAGCGTTCCATTGCCACATTCCATCTACTGCAGGCAGGATACCTGGCTGGCTGAATGTCGCTGAGAAGCTCACAGAGACCGCCATAAGCAACAGTTTAACAGAATGCCACAGACTAATCAACCAAACTTTTTGGGTTGGGTTCTCTTTTATAGTCTGCAGGCATTAAATGAAAGAAGTCAGTGTTCCAGCAGAAGGAGACAACGTTTCAGAAAAGGCATTGTAGCAAACCAAAAAAGAAATTTTAAGCGCAGCAGAGTAACCAGCGCACATACCTGTTAGCTCAGGTGAGTTTAAAAGGCTGCTGTTGATAACAAGGGCATTTGCTAAATAGATGGTGTGTGTGCAACAATATACTGAAAGGTCAATTATATTGTGCAGCTTATCTCACCACCTGTAGTTATTTAGGTGAAAGCTCCAAAATGCTTGCCTAATATGTCTGTTTATCCAAAAGGAAGTAAAAAGGGAGAGCTAGAAAGATAGCATTGCATCACATTACATGGCAATGCAATGCACAGTTGCTGAAGTTGAACCAAAATGAGCTTGTAATCTGGCTTCTGCAACTTTGAACATGAAAAATCCAATGAGGAGAAGAAAAGCAAAGCCAAAGAGTCCATCCCAAAATCCGACAAACAAGCAAAATGAACAAAAAACATTGAATTCAATTCTTTCTGATTTTAGAAACTGCATTAAAGAAGGGGTGCACCGGTCCTGGAGATACTGCAATACCAGGTCAATGCGTGGAGTGGACAGAGCAAGCTCTTTTTCCATCTCCCTGTTCTAAAAATCCATTTAATATATGGTCCCCAGATAGGGGACGTATCAGATATTAAACTGATAAGAACAGATACTACACTTGATCTTAGCCAAAAGGCCGAGAAGCGATAACCAGAATTGGTTTCAAACTACGGAGCCACCCAAGGATCCTGAAAAGTCCATTTGTGGAGATGAGCTCCTGGACTCCCGTTAAGAAGACATGTTGTCAACCTCTAGATCCCTTACATGCCTGCACTTTTCGGCTTGCTGCTGCTGCAATCCACGCGTTTTAGATCTGCATAACTCCACCTCTTTAAACACAGCACCTTCACCCCCTGCTGTTCCCACCCGCCTCAACACCGTTGGAAGGGAGGAGAACCAATTAAGGCGGGGGGTGGGGTGGAACGAGCAGCTGTCTACCCTTAGCAGGAGGGCTCCTGATTACATACCTCTCCTGCTGCTGCTGCTGCTGGCTGTCCAGCAGCAGACTGAAGGTGGCTGCTGCTGTGCACAGGTATATAAAGGCTCAGAGCCTATTATGACACGCGCAGCCAGCGTTCCATTGCCACATTCCATCTACTGCAGGCAGGATACCTGGCTGGCTGAATGTCGCTGAGAAGCTCACAGAGACCGCCATAAGCAACAGTTTAACAGAATGCCACAGACTAATCAACCAAACTTTTTGGGTTGGGTTCTCTTTTATAGTCTGCAGGCATTAAATGAAAGAAGTCAGTGTTCCAGCAGAAGGAGACAACGTTTCAGAAAAGGCATTGTAGCAAACCAAAAAAGAAATTTTAAGCGCAGCAGAGTAACCAGCGCACATACCTGTTAGCTCAGGTGAGTTTAAAAGGCTGCTGTTGATAACAAGGGCATTTGCTAAATAGATGGTGTGTGTGCAACAATATACTGAAAGGTCAATTATATTGTGCAGCTTATCTCACCACCTGTAGTTATTTAGGTGAAAGCTCCAAAATGCTTGCCTAATATGTCTGTTTATCCAAAAGGAAGTAAAAAGGGAGAGCTAGAAAGATAGCATTGCATCACATTACATGGCAATGCAATGCACAGTTGCTGAAGTTGAACCAAAATGAGCTTGTAATCTGGCTTCTGCAACTTTGAACATGAAAAATCCAATGAGGAGAAGAAAAGCAAAGCCAAAGAGTCCATCCCAAAATCCGACAAACAAGCAAAATGAACAAAAAACATTGAATTCAATTCTTTCTGATTTTAGAAACTGCATTAAAGAAGGGGTGCACCGGTCCTGGAGATACTGCAATACCAGGTCAATGCGTGGAGTGGACAGAGCAAGCTCTTTTTCCATCTCCCTGTTCTAAAAATCCATTTAATATATGGTCCCCAGATAGGGGACGTATCAGATATTAAACTGATAAGAACAGATTTTTTTTTTTTTTTTTTTTTTTTTTTCCCATGTCAGATTGGCTGTGCTTTATCAAATTGGCTCATGCAAGCTTGTATGATAGGCAACCTCTCATCATATCATGGATTTTTTTTTTTTTTTTTTTTTTATAAAATTTTTTAAAGGATTTTGAATTGAACCAAAAAGGAACTACAACAAAATTACTTATTCTATTTGTACTTTACAAGAAATCTCCATTTCTTGAACTTCCATATTCCTTCTGCATCAATAATATTTCCACACTTTTTATCCCATAGATAGATCACATACATCCTTGACAGAATCAACTTTAAACACTCATTTACCGACATTGTTTTCCTTTTAAACACTAACAAGTTTCTTGCATCCCATAAACTTTCTATCACACACACTGTCAAAAGCCACAGAACTCTGTCTTTGAACCTACTACAAGCACCCATACCGAACATTGCAACCTTCCAATTTACATACGTCACTCCTGCCAGTTCATTACATAGACTTCCCATACCTTTCCACACATCATATGCAAAATCACAATCCCATACCAAGTGTCTAATATACTCTTTTGCACCACATCCATCTCTCGGACATACTTCTGTCCTGATCAAATCACGCCTCTTTTGTACCTCCCTCACAGGCAAAATGTCATGCAACATCATCCATGCAATGTCTTTCTGTCTATTTGACATACCTTGTGTTCCTAATTTCTTCCACATATCAGATACATCCTCACCTCTCAACCCCACAATGTTACAAACAATCTCTCTATCTCGCACCTTCGTGATCACTTTTTTCTTATTCCTAAACTCATTCATACCTACAGACAGCAAATCAAACTTTCTGATGAATTTCTCTACAATTTCATACCATACAGGACAATTAAAAGCAACCGGCACTGTGGCATCTCTCTGAAACCAATTCAAACCATAAAACATCCAACCAGCAGAATACTTCATCATGCAAGCACATTTATTATCCTTCCCCAAACATACCACAATCATTTTCACGTAACTCACACCTAAAAAGAACTCAACATTTGGAAAATCTAGGCCACCATTCACACATATCTTATAAACATGCTCTCTCTTCAACTTCTCCATACGACTTCCCCAAAGGAAGTTAAAGATTATTTTCTCTGTTTTTCTGATCTTCCTAGATGCAGCGGGGTACACATTTGCCACAAACAACAGGATCGGCAATACTACTGCTTTGATGATTAACACCTTACCTGTCAAAGTTAGTTCCCTCATCCTCCAAAAGTTCAACTTCTGCTCCATTCTCTTCCCACAATCATCCCAGCTTTCATTTCCCTTTAGATTTTCATTAAATTTAATCCCTAATACCTTAATTGCCCCTTCCTCACACGTTACCTCATCCATCTTGATGTTGTTATCTCCAAAGCATTTAAAGGAGCATTTTCCCCAATTTACTCTAAACGCTGAGGCACTACAAAACATGCTTAACATTAATCTGGCCCTATTCATTGCAGCCATGTTTTCATTCACTATCACCACATCATCCATATATCCCAAAATTCTCACATCTTTTCCTCCACTCCCAGGAATCAGCACACCTCTCATGACCTTATCTTTCCTTACCATACACAAAAAAACCTCAATCACACTTATAAACAGAATAGGGGACATGGGACACCCCTGCCGCACTCCAGACTTAACCCAAACCTTATCACTCAACCACCCGTTCACCAGAAACTCACTTGACACATTACAGTACAGACTTCTCACACAACTCACAAAATTTCTAGAAAACCCCATCCTCGCCAAAACATTAAACATGAAAAAATGCGACACTCTGTCAAAAGCCTTCTCAAAATCTACTGAAAACAACATACATTTCTGTTTGCGACTCAAACAATCACCAATCACATCCCTCAACAAAATCAAGTTGTCATTCATACTCCTACCAGGTATTGAACACACTTGATCCTCTCCGATCACACGATCAATTACATTACGCATCCTATTTGCGAGTAATTTGCTGAAAACTTTATAATCCACATTCAAAAGGGTAATAGGCCTCCAATTTCCCAAATCCTTTCGATCACCCTTCTTGTGAATCAGAACAACTACCCCTTCTCTCATAGATTCACTCAAAACATTATTCTGAAAAATATACCGACATACCTCAAGTAAGTCTTTACCCAAAGTATCCCATTCTTTCATATACAACTCTACAGGCAAACCATCTTTTCCAGGAGTCTTATTTTTACTTGCAGACATCACCACCATCTTCACTTCATCTAGTACAATCTCATCATCCAGCAGCTCACCCTCATCCTCACTCAAATGTCCTTCCAATTTTCCCAACACATCATTCATCATCCCCTCATCAATCCATTTTGACCCATACAACTCCTTGTAAAACAATTCAACCTCTTTCATCACCTCCTTCCCCTTGACATACACACCATTCACATTCTTCACCTCATCCATATCCACTTTCTTCCCAAACACTTTTTTGAAAAAGAACCTAGTACATTTTTCATTTTTTTCCAAATGCTCAATTTTGGACCTGTAAATGATTTCTTTGCCCTTCTCATTAATAAAGTTTTTAATATCATTTCTCACCTGACACATCAAATCATCCACTTCAATTCCAATCATTCTTAGTTTCCTCAGCCACTCTAACTTCATACTTAACTCATTAAATTTCTTCCTGTTATTGGCTCCTTTCCTCTTTCCCCATTTCTTGAAGAAAAAACTTATTTCCTTCTTCATCCAGTCCCACCATTCCAGCACATTCACAAAATCCCTCTTCCGATCCTTCCACTTCACATACATCCTTCTGAAATCTTTCATAATCCTGTGATCCTCTAACAACCGCACATTTAGTTTCCACACACCTCTTCCATATGCAAAGGAAACTGTATCTTCCAAAAGTGCTCTCATACACACATGATCCGAAAAAATAACGTCATCCTGCTGGAACTTTTTACAAACAATATGATTAGAGAAAAGAATACGATCAATCCTCGATTCAATGCCCCCCCTATCTGCTTTATATGTGGCAGGAGGAGGTTTTCCCAACATTATCTCAGCAGCATCAAC
Organism: Phyllobates terribilis; assembly: GCF_046119375.1. Lineage (NCBI taxonomy): Eukaryota > Metazoa > Chordata > Amphibia > Anura > Dendrobatidae > Phyllobates > Phyllobates terribilis. The sequence goes on from NW_027363176.1 coordinate 220,562, forward strand.
AAAAGAGAAATCCTCTATTAGATTTTTTAACTTTTTCCCAGTGACATCCACCTTTTCTCCTTCCGTCACACAATTAAAATCCCCAACACAAACAATGGGTATTTTCCCAGAAAGAAAAAAACACATCTTTTCAAAAAGCTCCAGCCTTTCTTCTTTTCCTACTGGGGCATACATATTAAGTATTTTAAATCTCCACCCTCTACAGTTTATTTCACATACCAAACACCTCCCAGCCTCCACAACTGTGTAAGATTCTATTTCCAACCCCCTATTCCCCAATAAAATCCCAACCCCACTGTTTTTATTTTCAACAGACCCCGACCAGACACATTGGCCTTGCGGCCACACGTTGTCGTCCAGAGATTCAGAAATCCCACATTCCTGTAAGCAATAAATATCTGCATGTAAATTTTTTAGAAAATCTAAAATCATAGTTCTTCTTGGTACTGATTTAATTTGTCTAACATTTAGTGACAGGATTGCCACTTGAGCAGCTTGGGAACCCATCTCTCAATTTGGTGAGGCAGGTCACGACAGCATGCCCATTTGTTCTTCATCCTAGTCCTTCTGGAGGGGGTACGCCGGATATGCAGACGGTGTAGCCCGCTCCTTCCCCTAAAAAAGGTTCATTTTGGGGATCAAGGGCTGTAGGGTACACTCTCATGGGGCTAATGCTTCCTACACTTAAAGGGGAAGGATTCCTCCTTTGTTTTTTTGGCGTGGATAACTCTTCCTCTTCTGAGTCCGCCTGTCTTCTGGATGTATGGTCCCCCTGACCACATTCACTCTCTGGGTCTGATGGACTCTCATCCCACTTTATAATTGGTGTTTTGGATAAGCTGGATTCCACATCTTCTTCACCTCCCATAGTAACTGCCATATTTGGCACATCAGCCTCTGCCTCCTGCACGGAGCTCACTTCCATACAGTCAGTTACTTCAGTCTGATGTTTATTTACTGCATGAACTCTGCTGCTTCCTTGAGTGTTTTGTGTGACTCTCAACCTAGTTGCCTCTGCTATAACCTCTGCACGCTGTCTGCATTTATCATCTTCTGCAAGTCTCCTCCTCTCCTCCACCTCCTCACTGGTCATCTCATCCAGCTCATCCTGTATAAACTCCGGCTGGGGAAGATCCACATTTCTCTGTGCAACACCCGCATAAGTTTTAGGTCTCAAATTACAGTCTTTGAAAGCGTGACCTTTCTCTCCACAGAGATTGCAGACTATCACATTTGTGCACTGGTTGCTAGAGTGGCCGACTTGGTTACATTTCCTGCACACATGCTCTGCAATAGAGGTACAGTCTGTTTGAGTATGTCCGTATCTCCAGCAATGTCTGCAGAATCTGGGTGCATTGGGAAAAAAGAGGTAGCCTCTCTCCCTGCCTATGGAGAAATTTGATGGAGGGTAATGAATTCCTCCAGGCTCATCCAGGCTCTCATGAAACTTCACCACAAACTTATATTTGCCTGACCAGAGCCCTGCTTCATTCAGTACTTTCACAACAGGTTTGATAACTGTACAGTGCTTCCTCAAGAATATGTAAATCAGCTCCAGGGGCACATGGGGATTATACATAAACAGAGTAAGAGGCAACTCACCAGCAGAGTATAGGATAGTGAAAGTGAGTCCAGACAGCTCCTCCCTCTGCTTATTCATCTTCAGACAGGCATAGAAGTTGTTACAGGAAAACATTGTAGAAAAAACCAGGGTGAATTTGCATCTTTACTGCTGCAGGCAGAGGATTTCTTCTTTCTTCACCTCCAGTATTCCAAAAAGGACATCATTAACCACATGTCTCAGTGTGAATTTATCTTCATCCACAGCATCAAAATCGATCCGGATTCCATATTTTACCCGGGCTTCTCCGGGCTCCGCGAAGCGAATAACCGCCATGATCGCAGCTCGTTTCCTCTCACCTCCCTCCCAAAAGCAGCAAGCAGCATAAGCTGCTAGGCTAAGAGGGAGACACACAAGGATCCTCTCAGGCAAGACACTTGATCTTAGCCAAAAGGCCGAGAAGCGATAACCAGAATTGGTTTCAAACTACGGAGCCACCCAAGGATCCTGAAAAGTTCATTTGTGGAGATGAGCTCCTGGACTCCCGTTAAGAAGACATGTTGTCAACCTCTAGATCCCTTACATGCCTGCACTTTTCGGCTTGCTGCTGCTGCAATCCACGCGTTTTAGATCTGCATAACTCCACCTCTTTAAACACAGCACCTTCACCCCCTGCTGTTCCCACCCGCCTCAACACCGTTGGAAGGGAGGAGAACCAATTAAGGCGGGGGGTGGGGTGGAACGAGCAGCTGTCTACCCTTAGCAGGAGGGCTCCTGATTACATACCTCTCCTGCTGCTGCTGCTGCTGGCTGTCCAGCAGCAGACTGAAGGTGGCTGCTGCTGTGCACAGGTATATAAAGGCTCAGAGCCTATTATGACACGCGCAGCCAGCGTTCCATTGCCACATTCCATCTACTGCAGGCAGGATACCTGGCTGGCTGAATGTCGCTGAGAAGCTCACAGAGACCGCCATAAGCAACAGTTTAACAGAATGCCACAGACTAATCAACCAAACTTTTTGGGTTGGGTTCTCTTTTATAGTCTGCAGGCATTAAATGAAAGAAGTCAGTGTTCCAGCAGAGGGAGACAACGTTTCAGAAAAGGCATTGTAGCAAACCAAAAAAGAAATTTTAAGCGCAGCAGAGTAACCAGCGCACATACCTGTTAGCTCAGGTGAGTTTAAAAGGCTGCTGTTGATAACAAGGGCATTTGCTAAATAGATGGTGTGTGTGCAACAATATACTGAAAGGTCAATTATATTGTGCAGCTTATCTCACCACCTGTAGTTATTTAGGTGAAAGCTCCAAAATGCTTGCCTAATATGTCTGTTTATCCAAAAGGAAGTAAAAAGGGAGAGCTAGAAAGATAGCATTGCATCACATTACATGGCAATGCAATGCACAGTTGCTGAAGTTGAACCAAAATGAGCTTGTAATCTGGCTTCTGCAACTTTGAACATGAAAAATCCAATGAGGAGAAGAAAAGCAAAGCCAAAGAGTCCATCCCAAAATCCGACAAACAAGCAAAATGAACAAAAAACATTGAATTCAATTCTTTCTGATTTTAGAAACTGCATTAAAGAAGGGGTGCACCGGTCCTGGAGATACTGCAATACCAGGTCAATGCGTGGAGTGGACAGAGCAAGCTCTTTTTCCATCTCCCTGTTCTAAAAATCCATTTAATATATGGTCCCCAGATAGGGGACGTATCAGATATTAAACTGATAAGAACAGATACTACACTTGATCTTAGCCAAAAGGCCGAGAAGCGATAACCAGAATTGGTTTCAAACTACGGAGCCACCCAAGGATCCTGAAAAGTCCATTTGTGGAGATGAGCTCCTGGACTCCCGTTAAGAAGACATGTTGTCAACCTCTAGATCCCTTACATGCCTGCACTTTTCGGCTTGCTGCTGCTGCAATCCACGCGTTTTAGATCTGCATAACTCCACCTCTTTAAACACAGCACCTTCACCCCCTGCTGTTCCCACCCGCCTCAACACCGTTGGAAGGGAGGAGAACCAATTAAGGCGGGGGGTGGGGTGGAACGAGCAGCTGTCTACCCTTAGCAGGAGGGCTCCTGATTACATACCTCTCCTGCTGCTGCTGCTGCTGGCTGTCCAGCAGCAGACTGAAGGTGGCTGCTGCTGTGCACAGGTATATAAAGGCTCAGAGCCTATTATGACACGCGCAGCCAGCGTTCCATTGCCACATTCCATCTACTGCAGGCAGGATACCTGGCTGGCTGAATGTCGCTGAGAAGCTCACAGAGACCGCCATAAGCAACAGTTTAACAGAATGCCACAGACTAATCAACCAAACTTTTTGGGTTGGGTTCTCTTTTATAGTCTGCAGGCATTAAATGAAAGAAGTCAGTGTTCCAGCAGAGGGAGACAACGTTTCAGAAAAGGCATTGTAGCAAACCAAAAAAGAAATTTTAAGCGCAGCAGAGTAACCAGCGCACATACCTGTTAGCTCAGGTGAGTTTAAAAGGCTGCTGTTGATAACAAGGGCATTTGCTAAATAGATGGTGTGTGTGCAACAATATACTGAAAGGTCAATTATATTGTGCAGCTTATCTCACCACCTGTAGTTATTTAGGTGAAAGCTCCAAAATGCTTGCCTAATATGTCTGTTTATCCAAAAGGAAGTAAAAAGGGAGAGCTAGAAAGATAGCATTGCATCACATTACATGGCAATGCAATGCACAGTTGCTGAAGTTGAACCAAAATGAGCTTGTAATCTGGCTTCTGCAACTTTGAACATGAAAAATCCAATGAGGAGAAGAAAAGCAAAGCCAAAGAGTCAATCCCAAAATCCGACAAACAAGCAAAATGAACAAAAAACATTGAATTCAATTCTTTCTGATTTTAGAAACTGCATTAAAGAAGGGGTGCACCGGTCCTGGAGATACTGCAATACCAGGTCAATGCGTGGAGTGGACAGAGCAAGCTCTTTTTCCATCTCCCTGTTCTAAAAATCCATTTAATATATGGTCCCCAGATAGGGGACGTATCAGATATTAAACTGATAAGAACAGATACTACACTTGATCTTAGCCAAAAGGCCGAGAAGCGATAACCAGAATTGGTTTCAAACTACGGAGCCACCCAAGGATCCTGAAAAGTCCATTTGTGGAGATGAGCTCCTGGACTCCCGTTAAGAAGACATGTTGTCAACCTCTAGATCCCTTACATGCCTGCACTTTTCGGCTTGCTGCTGCTGCAATCCACGCGTTTTAGATCTGCATAACTCCACCTCTTTAAACACAGCACCTTCACCCCCTGCTGTTCCCACCCGCCTCAACACCGTTGGAAGGGAGGAGAACCAATTAAGGCGGGGGGTGGGGTGGAACGAGCAGCTGTCTACCCTTAGCAGGAGGGCTCCTGATTACATACCTCTCCTGCTGCTGCTGCTGCTGGCTGTCCAGCAGCAGACTGAAGGTGGCTGCTGCTGTGCACAGGTATATAAAGGCTCAGAGCCTATTATGACACGCGCAGCCAGCGTTCCATTGCCACATTCCATCTACTGCAGGCAGGATACCTGGCTGGCTGAATGTCGCTGAGAAGCTCACAGAGACCGCCATAAGCAACAGTTTAACAGAATGCCACAGACTAATCAACCAAACTTTTTGGGTTGGGTTCTCTTTTATAGTCTGCAGGCATTAAATGAAAGAAGTCAGTGTTCCAGCAGAGGGAGACAACGTTTCAGAAAAGGCATTGTAGCAAACCAAAAAAGAAATTTTAAGCGCAGCAGAGTAACCAGCGCACATACCTGTTAGCTCAGGTGAGTTTAAAAGGCTGCTGTTGATAACAAGGGCATTTGCTAAATAGATGGTGTGTGTGCAACAATATACTGAAAGGTCAATTATATTGTGCAGCTTATCTCACCACCTGTAGTTATTTAGGTGAAAGCTCCAAAATGCTTGCCTAATATGTCTGTTTATCCAAAAGGAAGTAAAAAGGGAGAGCTAGAAAGATAGCATTGCATCACATTACATGGCAATGCAATGCACAGTTGCTGAAGTTGAACCAAAATGAGCTTGTAATCTGGCTTCTGCAACTTTGAACATGAAAAATCCAATGAGGAGAAGAAAAGCAAAGCCAAAGAGTCCATCCCAAAATCCGACAAACAAGCAAAATGAACAAAAAACATTGAATTCAATTCTTTCTGATTTTAGAAACTGCATTAAAGAAGGGGTGCACCGGTCCTGGAGATACTGCAATACCAGGTCAATGCGTGGAGTGGACAGAGCAAGCTCTTTTTCCATCTCCCTGTTCTAAAAATCCATTTAATATATGGTCCCCAGATAGGGGACGTATCAGATATTAAACTGATAAGAACAGATACTACACTTGATCTTAGCCAAAAGGCCGAGAAGCGATAACCAGAATTGGTTTCAAACTACGGAGCCACCCAAGGATCCTGAAAAGTCCATTTGTGGAGATGAGCTCCTGGACTCCCGTTAAGAAGACATGTTGTCAACCTCTAGATCCCTTACATGCCTGCACTTTTCGGCTTGCTGCTGCTGCAATCCACGCGTTTTAGATCTGCATAACTCCACCTCTTTAAACACAGCACCTTCACCCCCTGCTGTTCCCACCCGCCTCAACACCGTTGGAAGGGAGGAGAACCAATTAAGGCGGGGGGTGGGGTGGAACGAGCAGCTGTCTACCCTTAGCAGGAGGGCTCCTGATTACATACCTCTCCTGCTGCTGCTGCTGCTGGCTGTCCAGCAGCAGACTGAAGGTGGCTGCTGCTGTGCACAGGTATATAAAGGCTCAGAGCCTATTATGACACGCGCAGCCAGCGTTCCATTGCCACATTCCATCTACTGCAGGCAGGATACCTGGCTGGCTGAATGTCGCTGAGAAGCTCACAGAGACCGCCATAAGCAACAGTTTAACAGAATGCCACAGACTAATCAACCAAACTTTTTGGGTTGGGTTCTCTTTTATAGTCTGCAGGCATTAAATGAAAGAAGTCAGTGTTCCAGCAGAGGGAGACAACGTTTCAGAAAAGGCATTGTAGCAAACCAAAAAAGAAATTTTAAGCGCAGCAGAGTAACCAGCGCACATACCTGTTAGCTCAGGTGAGTTTAAAAGGCTGCTGTTGATAACAAGGGCATTTGCTAAATAGATGGTGTGTGTGCAACAATATACTGAAAGGTCAATTATATTGTGCAGCTTATCTCACCACCTGTAGTTATTTAGGTGAAAGCTCCAAAATGCTTGCCTAATATGTCTGTTTATCCAAAAGGAAGTAAAAAGGGAGAGCTAGAAAGATAGCATTGCATCACATTACATGGCAATGCAATGCACAGTTGCTGAAGTTGAACCAAAATGAGCTTGTAATCTGGCTTCTGCAACTTTGAACATGAAAAATCCAATGAGGAGAAGAAAAGCAAAGCCAAAGAGTCAATCCCAAAATCCGACAAACAAGCAAAATGAACAAAAAACATTGAATTCAATTCTTTCTGATTTTAGAAACTGCATTAAAGAAGGGGTGCACCGGTCCTGGAGATACTGCAATACCAGGTCAATGCGTGGAGTGGACAGAGCAAGCTCTTTTTCCATCTCCCTGTTCTAAAAATCCATTTAATATATGGTCCCCAGATAGGGGACGTATCAGATATTAAACTGATAAGAACAGATACTACACTTGATCTTAGCCAAAAGGCCGAGAAGCGATAACCAGAATTGGTTTCAAACTACGGAGCCACCCAAGGATCCTGAAAAGTCCATTTGTGGAGATGAGCTCCTGGACTCCCGTTAAGAAGACATGTTGTCAACCTCTAGATCCCTTACATGCCTGCACTTTTCGGCTTGCTGCTGCTGCAATCCACGCGTTTTAGATCTGCATAACTCCACCTCTTTAAACACAGCAACTTCACCCCCTGCTGTTCCCACCCGCCTCAACACCGTTGGAAGGGAGGAGAACCAATTAAGGCGGGGGGTGGGGTGGAACGAGCAGCTGTCTACCCTTAGCAGGAGGGCTCCTGATTACATACCTCTCCTGCTGCTGCTGCTGCTGGCTGTCCAGCAGCAGACTGAAGGTGGCTGCTGCTGTGCACAGGTATATAAAGGCTCAGAGCCTATTATGACACGCGCAGCCAGCGTTCCATTGCCACATTCCATCTACTGCAGGCAGGATACCTGGCTGGCTGAATGTCGCTGAGAAGCTCACAGAGACCGCCATAAGCAACAGTTTAACAGAATGCCACAGACTAATCAACCAAACTTTTTGGGTTGGGTTCTCTTTTATAGTCTGCAGGCATTAAATGAAAGAAGTCAGTGTTCCAGCAGAGGGAGACAACGTTTCAGAAAAGGCATTGTAGCAAACCAAAAAAGAAATTTTAAGCGCAGCAGAGTAACCAGCGCACATACCTGTTAGCTCAGGTGAGTTTAAAAGGCTGCTGTTGATAACAAGGGCATTTGCTAAATAGATGGTGTGTGTGCAACAATATACTGAAAGGTCAATTATATTGTGCAGCTTATCTCACCACCTGTAGTTATTTAGGTGAAAGCTCCAAAATGCTTGCCTAATATGTCTGTTTATCCAAAAGGAAGTAAAAAGGGAGAGCTAGAAAGATAGCATTGCATCACATTACATGGCAATGCAATGCACAGTTGCTGAAGTTGAACCAAAATGAGCTTGTAATCTGGCTTCTGCAACTTTGAACATGAAAAATCCAATGAGGAGAAGAAAAGCAAAGCCAAAGAGTCCATCCCAAAATCCGACAAACAAGCAAAATGAACAAAAAACATTGAATTCAATTCTTTCTGATTTTAGAAACTGCATTAAAGAAGGGGTGCACCGGTCCTGGAGATACTGCAATACCAGGTCAATGCGTGGAGTGGACAGAGCAAGCTCTTTTTCCATCTCCCTGTTCTAAAAATCCATTTAATATATGGTCCCCAGATAGGGGACGTATCAGATATTAAACTGATAAGAACAGATACTACACTTGATCTTAACCAAAAGGCCGAGAAGCGATAACCAGAATTGGTTTCAAACTACGGAGCCACCCAAGGATCCTGAAAAGTTCATTTGTGGAGATGAGCTTCTGGACTCCCGTTAAGAAGACATGTTGTCAACCTCTAGATCCCTTACATGCCTGCACTTTTCGGCTTGCTGCTGCTGCAATCCACGCGTTTTAGATCTGCATAACTCCACCTCTTTAAACACAGCACCTTCACCCCCTGCTGTTCCCACCCGCCTCAACACCGTTGGAAGGGAGGAGAACCAATTAAGGCGGGGGGTAGGGTGGAACGAGCAGCTGTCTACCCTTAGCAGGAGGGCTCCTGATTACATACCTCTCCTGCTGCTGCTGCTGCTGGCTGTCCAGCAGCAGACTGAAGGTGGCTGCTGCTGTGCACAGGTATATAAAGGCTCAGAGCCTATTATGACACGCGCAGCCAGCGTTCCATTGCCACATTCCATCTACTGCAGGCAGGATACCTGGCTGGCTGAATGTCGCTGAGAAGCTCACAGAGACCGCCATAAGCAACAGTTTAACAGAATGCCACAGACTAATCAACCAAACTTTTTGGGTTGGGTTCTCTTTTATAGTCTGCAGGCATTAAATGAAAGAAGTCAGTGTTCCAGCAGAGGGAGACAACGTTTCAGAAAAGGCATTGTAGCAAACCAAAAAAGAAATTTTAAGCGCAGCAGAGTAACCAGCGCACATACCTGTTAGCTCAGGTGAGTTTAAAAGGCTGCTGTTGATAACAAGGGCATTTGCTAAATAGATGGTGTGTGTGCAACAATATACTGAAAGGTCAATTATATTGTGCAGCTTATCTCACCACCTGTAGTTATTTAGGTGAAAGCTCCAAAATGCTTGCCTAATATGTCTGTTTATCCAAAAGGAAGTAAAAAGGGAGAGCTAGAAAGATAGCATTGCATCACATTACATGGCAATGCAATGCACAGTTGCTGAAGTTGAACCAAAATGAGCTTGTAATCTGGCTTCTGCAACTTTGAACATGAAAAATCCAATGAGGAGAAGAAAAGCAAAGCCAAAGAGTCCATCCCAAAATCCGACAAACAAGCAAAATGAACAAAAAACATTGAATTCAATTCTTTCTGATTTTAGAAACTGCATTAAAGAAGGGGTGCACCGGTCCTGGAGATACTGCAATACCAGGTCAATGCGTGGAGTGGACAGAGCAAGCTCTTTTTCCATCTCCCTGTTCTAAAAATCCATTTAATATATGGTCCCCAGATAGGGGACGTATCAGATATTAAACTGATAAGAACAGATACTACACTTGATCTTAGCCAAAAGGCCGAGAAGCGATAACCAGAATTGGTTTCAAACTACGGAGCCACCCAAGGATCCTGAAAAGTTCATTTGTGGAGATGAGCTCCTGGACTCCCGTTAAGAAGACATGTTGTCAACCTCTAGATCCCTTACATGCCTGCACTTTTCGGCTTGCTGCTGCTGCAATCCACGCGTTTTAGATCTGCATAACTCCACCTCTTTAAACACAGCACCTTCACCCCCTGCTGTTCCCACCCGCCTCAACACCGTTGGAAGGGAGGAGAACCAATTAAGGCGGGGGGTGGGGTGGAACGAGCAGCTGTCTACCCTTAGCAGGAGGGCTCCTGATTACATACCTCTCCTGCTGCTGCTGCTGCTGGCTGTCCAGCAGCAGACTGAAGGTGGCTGCTGCTGTGCACAGGTATATAAAGGCTCAGAGCCTATTATGACACGCGCAGCCAGCGTTCCATTGCCACATTCCATCTACTGCAGGCAGGATACCTGGCTGGCTGAATGTCGCTGAGAAGCTCACAGAGACCGCCATAAGCAACAGTTTAACAGAATGCCACAGACTAATCAACCAAACTTTTTGGGTTGGGTTCTCTTTTATAGTCTGCAGGCATTAAATGAAAGAAGTCAGTGTTCCAGCAGAGGGAGACAATGTTTCAGAAAAGGCATTGTAGCAAACCAAAAAAGAAATTTTAAGCGCAGCAGAGTAACCAGCGCACATACCTGTTAGCTCAGGTGAGTTTAAAAGGCTGCTGTTGATAACAAGGGCATTTGCTAAATAGATGGTGTGTGTGCAACAATATACTGAAAGGTCAATTATATTGTGCAGCTTATCTCACCACCTGTAGTTATTTAGGTGAAAGCTCCAAAATGCTTGCCTAATATGTCTGTTTATCCAAAAGGAAGTAAAAAGGGAGAGCTAGAAAGATAGCATTGCATCACATTACATGGCAATGCAATGCACAGTTGCTGAAGTTGAACCAAAATGAGCTTGTAATCTGGCTTCTGCAACTTTGAACATGAAAAATCCAATGAGGAGAAGAAAAGCAAAGCCAAAGAGTCCATCCCAAAATCCGACAAACAAGCAAAATGAACAAAAAACATTGAATTCAATTCTTTCTGATTTTAGAAACTGCATTAAAGAAGGGGTGCACCGGTCCTGGAGATACTGCAATACCAGGTCAATGCGTGGAGTGGACAGAGCAAGCTCTTTTTCCATCTCCCTGTTCTAAAAATCCATTTAATATATGGTCCCCAGATAGGGGACGTATCAGATATTAAACTGATAAGAACAGATACTACACTTGATCTTAGCCAAAAGGCCGAGAAGCGATTACCAGAATTGGTTTCAAACTACGGAGCCACCCAAGGATCCTGAAAAGTCCATTTGTGGAGATGAGCTCCTGGACTCCCGTTAAGAAGACATGTTGTCAACCTCTAGATCCCTTACATGCCTGCACTTTTCGGCTTGCTGCTGCTGCAATCCACGCGTTTTAGATCTGCATAACTCCACCTCTTTAAACACAGCACCTTCACCCCCTGCTGTTCCCACCCGCCTCAACACCGTTGGAAGGGAGGAGAACCAATTAAGGCGGGGGGGTGGGGTGGAACGAGCAGCTGTCTACCCTTAGCAGGAGGGCTCCTGATTACATACCTCTCCTGCTGCTGCTGCTGCTGGCTGTCCAGCAGCAGACTGAAGGTGGCTGCTGCTGTGCACAGGTATATAAAGGCTCAGAGCCTATTATGACACGCGCAGCCAGCGTTCCATTGCCACATTCCATCTACTGCAGGCAGGATACCTGGCTGGCTGAATGTCGCTGAGAAGCTCACAGAGACCGCCATAAGCAACAGTTTAACAGAATGCCACAGACTAATCAACCAAACTTTTTGGGTTGGGTTCTCTTTTATAGTCTGCAGGCATTAAATGAAAGAAGTCAGTGTTCCAGCAGAGGGAGACAACGTTTCAGAAAAGGCATTGTAGCAAACCAAAAAAGAAATTTTAAGCGCAGCAGAGTAACCAGCGCACATACCTGTTAGCTCAGGTGAGTTTAAAAGGCTGCTGTTGATAACAAGGGCATTTGCTAAATAGATGGTGTGTGTGCAACAATATACTGAAAGGTCAATTATATTGTGCAGCTTATCTCACCACCTGTAGTTATTTAGGTGAAAGCTCCAAAATGCTTGCCTAATATGTCTGTTTATCCAAAAGGAAGTAAAAAGGGAGAGCTAGAAAGATAGCATTGCATCACATTACATGGCAATGCAATGCACAGTTGCTGAAGTTGAACCAAAATGAGCTTGTAATCTGGCTTCTGCAACTTTGAACATGAAAAATCCAATGAGGAGAAGAAAAGCAAAGCCAAAGAGTCCATCCCAAAATCCGACAAACAAGCAAAATGAACAAAAAACATTGAATTCAATTCTTTCTGATTTTAGAAACTGCATTAAAGAAGGGGTGCACCGGTCCTGGAGATACTGCAATACCAGGTCAATGCGTGGAGTGGACAGAGCAAGCTCTTTTTCCATCTCCCTGTTCTAAAAATCCATTTAATATATGGTCCCCAGATAGGGGACGTATCAGATATTAAACTGATAAGAACAGATACTACACTTGATCTTAGCCAAAAGGCCGAGAAGCGATAACCAGAATTGGTTTCAAACTACGGAGCCACCCAAGGATCCTGAAAAGTTCATTTGTGGAGATGAGCTCCTGGACTCCCGTTAAGAAGACATGTTGTCAACCTCTAGATCCCTTACATGCCTGCACTTTTCGGCTTGCTGCTGCTGCAATCCACGCGTTTTAGATCTGCATAACTCCACCTCTTTAAACACAGCACCTTCACCCCCTGCTGTTCCCACCCGCCTCAACACCGTTGGAAGGGAGGAGAACCAATTAAGGCGGGGGGTGGGGTGGAACGAGCAGCTGTCTACCCTTAGCAGGAGGGCTCCTGATTACATACCTCTCCTGCTGCTGCTGCTGCTGGCTGTCCAGCAGCAGACTGAAGGTGGCTGCTGCTGTGCACAGGTATATAAAGGCTCAGAGCCTATTATGACACGCGCAGCCAGCGTTCCATTGCCACATTCCATCTACTGCAGGCAGGATACCTGGCTGGCTGAATGTCGCTGAGAAGCTCACAGAGACCGCCATAAGCAACAGTTTAACAGAATGCCACAGACTAATCAACCAAACTTTTTGGGTTGGGTTCTCTTTTATAGTCTGCAGGCATTAAATGAAAGAAGTCAGTGTTCCAGCAGAGGGAGACAACGTTTCAGAAAAGGCATTGTAGCAAACCAAAAAAGAAATTTTAAGCGCAGCAGAGTAACCAGCGCACATACCTGTTAGCTCAGGTGAGTTTAAAAGGCTGCTGTTGATAACAAGGGCATTTGCTAAATAGATGGTGTGTGTGCAACAATATACTGAAAGGTCAATTATATTGTGCAGCTTATCTCACCACCTGTAGTTATTTAGGTGAAAGCTCCAAAATGCTTGCCTAATATGTCTGTTTATCCAAAAGGAAGTAAAAAGGGAGAGCTAGAAAGATAGCATTGCATCACATTACATGGCAATGCAATGCACAGTTGCTGAAGTTGAACCAAAATGAGCTTGTAATCTGGCTTCTGCAACTTTGAACATGAAAAATCCAATGAGGAGAAGAAAAGCAAAGCCAAAGAGTCCATCCCAAAATCCGACAAACAAGCAAAATGAACAAAAAACATTGAATTCAATTCTTTCTGATTTTAGAAACTGCATTAAAGAAGGGGTGCACCGGTCCTGGAGATACTGCAATACCAGGTCAATGCGTGGAGTGGACAGAGCAAGCTCTTTTTCCATCTCCCTGTTCTAAAAATCCATTTAATATATGGTCCCCAGATAGGGGACGTATCAGATATTAAACTGATAAGAACAGATACTACACTTGATCTTAGCCAAAAGGCCGAGAAGCGATAACCAGAATTGGTTTCAAACTACGGAGCCACCCAAGGATCCTGAAAAGTCCATTTGTGGAGATGAGCTCCTGGACTCCCGTTAAGAAGACATGTTGTCAACCTCTAGATCCCTTACATGCCTGCACTTTTCGGCTTGCTGCTGCTGCAATCCACGCGTTTTAGATCTGCATAACTCCACCTCTTTAAACACAGCACCTTCACCCCCTGCTGTTCCCACCCGCCTCAACACCGTTGGAAGGGAGGAGAACCAATTAAGGCGGGGGGGTGGGGTGGAACGAGCAGCTGTCTACCCTTAGCAGGAGGGCTCCTGATTACATACCTCTCCTGCTGCTGCTGCTGCTGGCTGTCCAGCAGCAGACTGAAGGTGGCTGCTGCTGTGCACAGGTATATAAAGGCTCAGAGCCTATTATGACACGCGCAGCCAGCGTTCCATTGCCACATTCCATCTACTGCAGGCAGGATACCTGGCTGGCTGAATGTCGCTGAGAAGCTCACAGAGACCGCCATAAGCAACAGTTTAACAGAATGCCACAGACTAATCAACCAAACTTTTTGGGTTGGGTTCTCTTTTATAGTCTGCAGGCATTAAATGAAAGAAGTCAGTGTTCCAGCAGAGGGAGACAACGTTTCAGAAAAGGCATTGTAGCAAACCAAAAAAGAAATTTTAAGCGCAGCAGAGTAACCAGCGCACATACCTGTTAGCTCAGGTGAGTTTAAAAGGCTGCTGTTGATAACAAGGGCATTTGCTAAATAGATGGTGTGTGTGCAACAATATACTGAAAGGTCAATTATATTGTGCAGCTTATCTCACCACCTGTAGTTATTTAGGTGAAAGCTCCAAAATGCTTGCCTAATATGTCTGTTTATCCAAAAGGAAGTAAAAAGGGAGAGCTAGAAAGATAGCATTGCATCACATTACATGGCAATGCAATGCACAGTTGCTGAAGTTGAACCAAAATGAGCTTGTAATCTGGCTTCTGCAACTTTGAACATGAAAAATCCAATGAGGAGAAGAAAAGCAAAGCCAAAGAGTCCATCCCAAAATCCGACAAACAAGCAAAATGAACAAAAAACATTGAATTCAATTCTTTCTGATTTTAGAAACTGCATTAAAGAAGGGGTGCACCGGTCCTGGAGATACTGCAATACCAGGTCAATGCGTGGAGTGGACAGAGCAAGCTCTTTTTCCATCTCCCTGTTCTAAAAATCCATTTAATATATGGTCCCCAGATAGGGGACGTATCAGATATTAAACTGATAAGAACAGATTTTTTTTTTTAATTTGGCTATCCCCTGCAGAGGGATAAAACCGTTTATTAAAACTTTAACAAATTACAAGCATAATTACACAAATACCAAACGTTAAAAGACAAATGAAATTTACAAAACAAAAAAATACAAAGATTTTAAATAATTAGGTTCCATTGGTCAACAAGCCATTTTTTGGAAATATGTAAATTCTTCTTTTTGTCAATTAAATAATAAGCATACATTTCACATAAACATAAACTTAAAACATCATTCACTGATAAAACATCTTGTTTAAAAATAGCAATGTTGCGCGCTTTCCAGAGAGATGACTTGGCGCAGTTCACTGTCTTCCAAGCCATTGTGTTCTGGTCCATTGTGGGGCATTCCATAAGTCCGTATAGCACAGTTTTATATGTAAAGTCCTTGAGGTCTGCCACCCTTTCCAGTAGGGGGAGCAGTCTTCTCCAGAAATCCTTTGCAAAATTACATGTCCATAATAGATGTTCCACCGTTTCCTCTTCTTGGCATCCGGCTCTTGGGCAGATGGCAGACCTCACAAATCCTCTTCTGTATTGGAATGCCCGGCAAGGAAGACAGCGGTGCATGCAACTCCAAGCCAGATCTCTCTGTTCATTAAAAAGATAAAAAACGTTAATCATTTTCCAGATAGACATAGATTTGTCATCATCATATCTGTCAACATTACATATTTCCTCACTTTTACGTATTTCTTTAATTAGTTTCTTACTATTTCTTAATTCCTCTATTTTCTTAGTCCCTAAATTAAAATCGGACACTATTTTCCTTAAAATCTCATAATGCGTCGACAAATTAAAAGCATGGGGCACAGATATATTAATTTCATACCATCCAAACTTTCTCATAAAAAATCCTGTATTAAAACGCATAAAAAAGGACCAATAGTGATTCTTAAAAAGGGCATTAAAACAGTAAACGAACAGATGGATTAAAAGAAACCTATTAAAATCTGGAAAATCTTTACCACCTTTTACTTTTGATTTCATCACGATTTCTCTTTTCAGCTTTTCCATTTTTGAGTTCCAAAAGAAGGTAAAACAGGTTTTGGTTATCTTTTTTAAAACATTAACAGGCGGGGGGAAAACCATGCTAAGATACAATAAAAGAGGTAAAATCACCATCTTTAAAACCAATACTTTACCCTCCATTGTAAGTCTCCTCATGTTCCACATACATATTTTTGTATTTATTTTCTGTGTAACTGTTTCCCAACTATTATAACCATCATTATTTTCAGTGAATGATATACCTAAAATGGAAATGGATTCGGAGACATTAATTGGTACATCACGTAAAATCATCCCCCCAACACTTAAAATGTTACACTTATTAAAATTGATTTTAAAACCAGAAGCTAGACAAAAGGATTGCACTTGATGGAGAGTGGCCGTAAGTGATGGTGCATCTGTACACAAGACCGCCACGTCATCCATGTAGCCTACAACCTTGGCCTCCAAACCACCGCTTCCAGGCAGAGGGACACCGCATATCTGTTTATTTTGGCGTATTGCACATAACATTGGTTCCAGTGCACAGATAAACAGTAGGGGGGACAGAGGGCATCCCTGTTTCACCCCTGACCGTAAAAATACCTCTTGTGTCTTAAAACCATTCACTAAAATCTTACTTGTACAATCCTTGTAAAATGCTTTAAGCGATAGTAAAAACCCTTCTGGTATGCCCATTTTCTCTAAAACTTTAAAAAGATAAAAGTGTGAGACACGGTCAAATGCTTTTTCAAAATCAATAGATAAAATCGCCATTTTCCCCTTTCTGTCTTTCACATCCTCAATACAGTCTTTCACTAAATTCAGATTGTCCCATATACTGCGCCCCGGCACCCCACACACTTGATTAGAATGAATAACTTTGCTGATGACTTCTTTTAGACGATTTGCACAAATTTTAGCCATTATTTTATAGTCACAATTTAAAAGTGTTATTGGTCTCCAGTTTTCTAATTTTGATTTATCACCTTTTTTGTATAGGAGGGAGACTTCACCTTTCTTCCAGGAATTTAATAAAACCTTATTATTAAAAACCTCAGTAAACAAATAAAACAAATCATCTTTTAAAATATCATAAAAACATACATAAAATTCTATTGGGATGCCATCAGGACCAGGGACCTTTCCAGTTTTAAAACTTTTAATAGTTTTTAACATTTCTTGTTCCGTTAAAACTTGGGATAAAAACTCTTGGGATGCGGGATCTAAAACAGCTGTTAGTCCTTGCAGCGAATCATCCATTAATTTATTATCTATATTTTTTCCATTAAAAAGATTAGAAAAAAAAACCTCAACTTTACCCAGCATATTTTTTATATTATTCTCACCATCTATATGGTCAATTATCACTTTTTCTTTTTTATTTTTCCTAAAAAAATATCTGGAACACTTTTCATTTTCTTCTATATGTTGTACTCTAGAACGAAAAATTATCTCTTTTCCTTTTTGTTCTAGCCATTTTGAAATCTCTTCTTTTAAGTTTGAAATATCAAGTTGTACATCTATCCCATTGTCTCTGAGCTTAAATAATGTTTGTAGGCGGGTATTTAAAATTCTATATTCTTCATATTTTTCTTTGGCTCTACATATACTCTTTTTAATAAAAAAGTCTTTTATTTTTACTTTCATTCTATCCCACCATACACTCATAGTCTCATTTGTTTTTTTCCCTTTTCTACATTTCCTATAAAACTCAATAAAATCTGATAAAATCTGCGGGTCTGTTAAAAGGGATACGTTCATTTTCCAGCTTTTCTTACCACATTTTTTGTTGTCATTTACTTTTATGGTAAAGGATAAAAGTTTATGGTCTGAAAATATATTAGTTAAAACTTCACATTTGGCAGGTATTGTTTTATCTGAACCAAAAATAAAATCAATCCTAGAGCTACAATTAGCATTGCTCCAAGTGAAACCGGCGTCCTCTGGGCTGTCACTATGACACTCTTTATATATGTCTATCAATTTAGCATCTTTGACTATATCATGTAGCATACCTGAGGTTTTATCGTAGTTCCTGCTTACAGAGCTGGAGCGCCGGTTTTCACCTTTTAAAACACAATTAAAATCCCCTGCTAAGATGAAAGGTTCAGAGTTATTAATAAATAATGGTAAAAGATCAAGCATTTCAGCTCTTTCATTTTTCTCTGGGGATCCATAAAAATTTAAAAACTGCCATCTAATACCATCAATAAAAGCTTTCACTAATAAAATACGACCTGGTAAAATTTCCTGAATAAAATCAATTAAAACGTTCCCTTTAAAAAGTATGGCTACACCCGCTGATCCTGCAGCATTCGATCCGGACCAGACAGATGGCCCACACTTCCACTCATCTTTATATTTTTGATATGACATTTCATGTGGGATATTACATTCTTGCAGAAAAAATACAGATGCAGTAAAACACGTAAAAAAATTAAAAAGAGCAGTTCTTCTCGTGTTAGATTTTATGCCTCTCACGTTGAGGGAAATACCTTTGAGTTCAGCCATCATTAGAAAATGTAGAAATTTTACTTAGGTAACTAAGAGCAACGGATTTACCTGTCCGATGAACCTGATCAGACCACTGGGCTTGCGCCTCCCTCCTCATCTGATAGTATCGTCACGAGAGTCTCCGTGGAGGAGGAAAGATTACCACATTTATATAAACCCGACGCTACACTGGCATAGCTCGGAGGGCTGGCTGGCAGAACCCGCTGGGTCTCCATTGGCTGGCCATGCAGTTCCTCATCAGGTGGGTCCCCGAGGGGTTCCGCCGCCCCTGTTTGACCTGTAGAAGGTCGTCCTATAGGAGGAGGTTGCGCACAAGGCAGAGCCTCTGACTCTTCAGAGGCAGCAAGATCCCGGTCCCCACCTGTAGCAGCGGAGACCGAAACCCCTGAGGGTCCAGCGTCCACGTCCCCTTCTGGAGAAGTGTCCATCTGTTCACCTCCTGCTGCCTCCTCCGAACCACCCTTTTTCTTTTTCTTAGGACCCACCTTTATCCACTCAGCGCCCTCAGCACTAGGAGACCCAGACTGGGCATGGGCTTCTGTGTCGGCCTTTTGCCGGTCCCTTTTGACCTTACCAGTAGTACCCTTCTGCTCCTTCTCAGCCCTCCTTTTGGACTCCCGCAGGTCCTGCAGCCAGGTTTTGGGATTTGGTATTTTACCTGTCATAGACTCTGGAGACACTTCACTATTTGGTACGCCCTTATTGTCTCCAGAGGCTCCAGGTTGTTGTTCCTCCTCCTGAGGGGTGGTCTGATCTTTTGGTCCTTGGTCGGACGTCTTGGACTTCCCCTTTTGCTCATCTTCCCGAAATCTGTGAGGACAAGAAAAATAAAAGTGACCTGGAGTCTGGCAAAAACTGCATTTCTTTTCCTTAGGGCATTCTTTTGTCTCATGTTCTTCACTAGCACAATTTCTACATGATACATGACAGTTTTCTTTTGAATGACCATAGCGCCCACAATTTCTGCAATATACTGGCATCCCAGAAAAGAAGAAATCCCCATTTGTTTGCCCAATTTTGAAACGGGCAGGGGGGAGCCGTATACCACCTGGTGTATTTGGATCTCTTGTACACTTCACAACGAATTTCCACTTAGATGTCCATATGTTATATTCGTTTAATATCTTCCCAATACATTTAACACTTTTAAAATAAATTGCTAGAAATGACATTACTTCTGGAGCAGAAACAAAGGGCGAAAATATTTTTACAATAACCAGTCTTACCTCATCCAGGACGTGCTCAACAATTTGTATCCCTTTCAAAACAGGACTATTTTCAACTTTTTTTAACTTTTCTAGTACATCTCTAAAAATACCTTCTCCGGTGAATGTGATGTCATAGTCACCTCTTCTGGGATAATCCTGGATGGAGAGAATTTCATTCCTTTGTACGCCAAGAAGGTTCCTGAGCACGTCCTGGACTACATACCCTAATTTCCTCATATCCGAGCCACCCGCCGTGAAGTGAACTCGGATAGAGTTTTTTAGCCTCGCATAAAGAGGCACGAGGTTAGGGTCAACCTCCATGGAAAAACGCAACAAGGTTGCAAATTGCAGCGGCTTGCAATCTGCGCTCCCAGTGTTCTTGCAGCGAAAAACACCTGGAAGCTGGGGGATCGCAACTCGTTACCCTGGGACTAAGCCCTCTCCCTAATAGCAGCAAGCAGGTTAAGTCCACCAAAGTGGACGATCCTGCCAGGCCAAGGAGAGGGGTACCCGAGTGCCCTTCAACCACAATCTCCTGCAATAAAGCACTTAATTTTAGCCAAAAGGCCGAGAAGCGATAACCAGAATTGGTTTCAAACTACGGAGCCACCCAAGGATCCTGAAAAGTCCATTTGTGGAGATGAGCTCCTGGACTCCCGTTAAGAAGACATGTTGTCAACCTCTAGATCCCTTACATGCCTGCACTTTTCGGCTTGCTGCTGCTGCAATCCACGCGTTTTAGATCTGCATAACTCCACCTCTTTAAACACAGCACCTTCACCCCCTGCTGTTCCCACCCGCCTCAACACCGTTGGAAGGGAGGAGAACCAATTAAGGCGGGGGGTGGGGTGGAACGAGCAGCTGTCTACCCTTAGCAGGAGGGCTCCTGATTACATACCTCTCCTGCTGCTGCTGCTGCTGGCTGTCCAGCAGCAGACTGAAGGTGGCTGCTGCTGTGCACAGGTATATAAAGGCTCAGAGCCTATTATGACACGCGCAGCCAGCGTTCCATTGCCACATTCCATCTACTGCAGGCAGGATACCTGGCTGGCTGAATGTCGCTGAGAAGCTCACAGAGACCGCCATAAGCAACAGTTTAACAGAATGCCACAGACTAATCAACCAAACTTTTTGGGTTGGGTTCTCTTTTATAGTCTGCAGGCATTAAATGAAAGAAGTCAGTGTTCCAGCAGAGGGAGACAACGTTTCAGAAAAGGCATTGTAGCAAACCAAAAAAGAAATTTTAAGCGCAGCAGAGTAACCAGCGCACATACCTGTTAGCTCAGGTGAGTTTAAAAGGCTGCTGTTGATAACAAGGGCATTTGCTAAATAGATGGTGTGTGTGCAACAATATACTGAAAGGTCAATTATATTGTGCAGCTTATCTCACCACCTGTAGTTATTTAGGTGAAAGCTCCAAAATGCTTGCCTAATATGTCTGTTTATCCAAAAGGAAGTAAAAAGGGAGAGCTAGAAAGATAGCATTGCATCACATTACATGGCAATGCAATGCACAGTTGCTGAAGTTGAACCAAAATGAGCTTGTAATCTGGCTTCTGCAACTTTGAACATGAAAAATCCAATGAGGAGAAGAAAAGCAAAGCCAAAGAGTCCATCCCAAAATCCGACAAACAAGCAAAATGAACAAAAAACATTGAATTCAATTCTTTCTGATTTTAGAAACTGCATTAAAGAAGGGGTGCACCGGTCCTGGAGATACTGCAATACCAGGTCAATGCGTGGAGTGGACAGAGCAAGCTCTTTTTCCATCTCCCTGTTCTAAAAATCTATTTAATATATGGTCCCCAGATAGGGGACGTATCAGATATTAAACTGATAAGAACAGATACTACACTTGATCTTAGCCAAAAGGCCGAGAAGCGATAACCAGAATTGGTTTCAAACTACGGAGCCACCCAAGGATCCTGAAAAGTCCATTTGTGGAGATGAGCTCCTGGACTCCCGTTAAGAAGACATGTTGTCAACCTCTAGATCCCTTACATGCCTGCACGTTTCGGCTTGCTGCTGCTGCAATCCACGCGTTTTAGATCTGCATAACTCCACCTCTTTAAACACAGCACCTTCACCCCCTGCTGTTCCCACCCGCCTCAACACCGTTGGAAGGGAGGAGAACCAATTAAGGCGGGGGGGTGGGGTGGAACGAGCAGCTGTCTACCCTTAGCAGGAGGGCTCCTGATTACATACCTCTCCTGCTGCTGCTGCTGCTGGCTGTCCAGCAGCAGACTGAAGGTGGCTGCTGCTGTGCACAGGTATATAAAGGCTCAGAGCCTATTATGACACGCGCAGCCAGCGTTCCATTGCCACATTCCATCTACTGCAGGCAGGATACCTGGCTGGCTGAATGTCGCTGAGAAGCTCACAGAGACCGCCATAAGCAACAGTTTAACAGAATGCCACAGACTAATCAACCAAACTTTTTGGGTTGGGTTCTCTTTTATAGTCTGCAGGCATTAAATGAAAGAAGTCAGTGTTCCAGCAGAGGGAGACAATGTTTCAGAAAAGGCATTGTAGCAAACCAAAAAAGAAATTTTAAGCGCAGCAGAGTAACCAGCGCACATACCTGTTAGCTCAGGTGAGTTTAAAAGGCTGCTGTTGATAACAAGGGCATTTGCTAAATAGATGGTGTGTGTGCAACAATATACTGAAAGGTCAATTATATTGTGCAGCTTATCTCACCACCTGTAGTTATTTAGGTGAAAGCTCCAAAATGCTTGCCTAATATGTCTGTTTATCCAAAAGGAAGTAAAAAGGGAGAGCTAGAAAGACAGCATTGCATCACATTACATGGCAATGCAATGCACAGTTGCTGAAGTTGAACCAAAATGAGCTTGTAATCTGGCTTCTGCAACTTTGAACATGAAAAGTCCAATGAGGAGAAGAAAAGCAAAGCCAAAGAGTCCATCCCAAAATCCGACAAACAAGCAACATGAACAAAAAACA
Organism: Phyllobates terribilis; assembly: GCF_046119375.1. Taxonomy (NCBI): domain Eukaryota; kingdom Metazoa; phylum Chordata; class Amphibia; order Anura; family Dendrobatidae; genus Phyllobates; species Phyllobates terribilis. Next base: position 243,308 of record NW_027363176.1, read on the forward strand.
TTGAATTCAATTCTTTCTGATTTTAGAAACTGCATTAAAGAAGGGGTGCACCGGTCCTGGAGATACTGCAATACCAGGTCAATGCGTGGAGTGGACAGAGCAAGCTCTTTTTCCATCTCCCTGTTCTAAAAATCCATTTAATATATGGTCCCCAGATAGGGGACGTATCAGATATTAAACTGATAAGAACAGATACTACACTTGATCTTAGCCAAAAGGCCGAGAAGCGATAACCAGAATTGGTTTCAAACTACGGAGCCACCCAAGGATCCTGAAAAGTCCATTTGTGGAGATGAGCTCCTGGACTCCCGTTAAGAAGACATGTTGTCAACCTCTAGATCCCTTACATGCCTGCACTTTTCGGCTTGCTGCTGCTGCAATCCACGCGTTTTAGATCTGCATAACTCCACCTCTTTAAACACAGCACCTTCACCCCCTGCTGTTCCCACCCGCCTCAACACCGTTGGAAGGGAGGAGAACCAATTAAGGCAGGGGGTGGGGTGGAACGAGCAGCTGTCTACCCTTAGCAGGAGGGCTCCTGATTACATACCTCTCCTGCTGCTGCTGCTGCTGGCTGTCCAGCAGCAGACTGAAGGTGGCTGCTGCTGTGCACAGGTATATAAAGGCTCAGAGCCTATTATGACACGCGCAGCCAGCGTTCCATTGCCACATTCCATCTACTGCAGGCAGGATACCTGGCTGGCTGAATGTCGCTGAGAAGCTCACAGAGACCGCCATAAGCTACAGTTTAACAGAATGCCACAGACTAATCAACCAAACTTTTTGGGTTGGGTTCTCTTTTATAGTCTGCAGGCATTAAATGAAAGAAGTCAGTGTTCCAGCAGAGGGAGACAATGTTTCAGAAAAGGCATTGTAGCAAACCAAAAAAGAAATTTTAAGCGCAGCAGAGTAACCAGCGCACATACCTGTTAGCTCAGGTGAGTTTAAAAGGCTGCTGTTGATAACAAGGGCATTTGCTAAATAGATGGTGTGTGTGCAACAATATACTGAAAGGTCAATTATATTGTGCAGCTTATCTCACCACCTGTAGTTATTTAGGTGAAAGCTCCAAAATGCTTGCCTAATATGTCTGTTTATCCAAAAGGAAGTAAAAAGGGAGAGCTAGAAAGATAGCATTGCATCACATTACATGGCAATGCAATGCACAGTTGCTGAAGTTGAACCAAAATGAGCTTGTAATCTGGCTTCTGCAACTTTGAACATGAAAAATCCAATGAGGAGAAGAAAAGCAAAGCCAAAGAGTCCATCCCAAAATCTGACAAACAAGCAAAATGAACAAAAAACATTGAATTCAATTCTTTCTGATTTTAGAAACTGCATTAAAGAAGGGGTGCACCGGTCCTGGAGATACTGCAATACCAGGTCAATGCGTGGAGTGGACAGAGCAAGCTCTTTTTCCATCTCCCTGTTCTAAAAATCCATTTAATATATGGTCCCCAGATAGGGGACGTATCAGATATTAAACTGATAAGAACAGATACTACACTTGATCTTAGCCAAAAGGCCGAGAAGCGATAACCAGAATTGGTTTCAAACTACGGAGCCACCCAAGGATCCTGAAAAGTCCATTTGTGGAGATGAGCTCCTGGACTCCCGTTAAGAAGACATGTTGTCAACCTCTAGATCCCTTACATGCCTGCACTTTTCGGCTTGCTGCTGCTGCAATCCACGCGTTTTAGATCTGCATAACTCCACCTCTTTAAACACAGCACCTTCACCCCCTGCTGTTCCCACCCGCCTCAACACCGTTGGAAGGGAGGAGAACCAATTAAGGCGGGGGGTGGGGTGGAACGAGCAGCTGTCTACCCTTAGCAGGAGGGCTCCTGATTACATACCTCTCCTGCTGCTGCTGCTGCTGGCTGTCCAGCAGCAGACTGAAGGTGGCTGCTGCTGTGCACAGGTATATAAAGGCTCAGAGCCTATTATGACACGCGCAGCCAGCGTTCCATTGCCACATTCCATCTACTGCAGGCAGGATACCTGGCTGGCTGAATGTCGCTGAGAAGCTCACAGAGACCGCCATAAGCAACAGTTTAACAGAATGCCACAGACTAATCAACCAAACTTTTTGGGTTGGGTTCTCTTTTATAGTCTGCAGGCATTAAATGAAAGAAGTCAGTGTTCCAGCAGAAGGAGACAACGTTTCAGAAAAGGCATTGTAGCAAACCAAAAAAGAAATTTTAAGCGCAGCAGAGTAACCAGCGCACATACCTGTTAGCTCAGGTGAGTTTAAAAGGCTGCTGTTGATAACAAGGGCATTTGCTAAATAGATGGTGTGTGTGCAACAATATACTGAAAGGTCAATTATATTGTGCAGCTTATCTCACCACCTGTAGTTATTTAGGTGAAAGCTCCAAAATGCTTGCCTAATATGTCTGTTTATCCAAAAGGAAGTAAAAAGGGAGAGCTAGAAAGATAGCATTGCATCACATTACATGGCAATGCAATGCACAGTTGCTGAAGTTGAACCAAAATGAGCTTGTAATCTGGCTTCTGCAACTTTGAACATGAAAAATCCAATGAGGAGAAGAAAAGCAAAGCCAAAGAGTCCATCCCAAAATCCGACAAACAAGCAAAATGAACAAAAAACATTGAATTCAATTCTTTCTGATTTTAGAAACTGCATTAAAGAAGGGGTGCACCGGTCCTGGAGATACTGCAATACCAGGTCAATGCGTGGAGTGGACAGAGCAAGCTCTTTTTCCATCTCCCTGTTCTAAAAATCCATTTAATATATGGTCCCCAGATAGGGGACGTATCAGATATTAAACTGATAAGAACAGATACTACACTTGATCTTAGCCAAAAGGCCGAGAAGCGATAACCAGAATTGGTTTCAAACTACGGAGCCACCCAAGGATCCTGAAAAGTCCATTTGTGGAGATGAGCTCCTGGACTCCCGTTAAGAAGACATGTTGTCAACCTCTAGATCCCTTACATGCCTGCACTTTTCGGCTTGCTGCTGCTGCAATCCACGCGTTTTAGATCTGCATAACTCCACCTCTTTAAACACAGCACCTTCACCCCCTGCTGTTCCCACCCGCCTCAACACCGTTGGAAGGGAGGAGAACCAATTAAGGCGGGGGGTGGGGTGGAACGAGCAGCTGTCTACCCTTAGCAGGAGGGCTCCTGATTACATACCTCTCCTGCTGCTGCTGCTGCTGGCTGTCCAGCAGCAGACTGAAGGTGGCTGCTGCTGTGCACAGGTATATAAAGGCTCAGAGCCTATTATGACACGCGCAGCCAGCGTTCCATTGCCACATTCCATCTACTGCAGGCAGGATACCTGGCTGGCTGAATGTCGCTGAGAAGCTCACAGAGACCGCCATAAGCAACAGTTTAACAGAATGCCACAGACTAATCAACCAAACTTTTTGGGTTGGGTTCTCTTTTATAGTCTGCAGGCATTAAATGAAAGAAGTCAGTGTTCCAGCAGAGGGAGACAATGTTTCAGAAAAGGCATTGTAGCAAACCAAAAAAGAAATTTTAAGCGCAGCAGAGTAACCAGCGCACATACCTGTTAGCTCAGGTGAGTTTAAAAGGCTGCTGTTGATAACAAGGGCATTTGCTAAATAGATGGTGTGTGTGCAACAATATACTGAAAGGTCAATTATATTGTGCAGCTTATCTCACCACCTGTAGTTATTTAGGTGAAAGCTCCAAAATGCTTGCCTAATATGTCTGTTTATCCAAAAGGAAGTAAAAAGGGAGAGCTAGAAAGATAGCATTGCATCACATTACATGGCAATGCAATGCACAGTTGCTGAAGTTGAACCAAAATGAGCTTGTAATCTGGCTTCTGCAACTTTGAACATGAAAAATCCAATGAGGAGAAGAAAAGCAAAGCCAAAGAGTCCATCCCAAAATCTGACAAACAAGCAAAATGAACAAAAAACATTGAATTCAATTCTTTCTGATTTTAGAAACTGCATTAAAGAAGGGGTGCACCGGTCCTGGAGATACTGCAATACCAGGTCAATGCGTGGAGTGGACAGAGCAAGCTCTTTTTCCATCTCCCTGTTCTAAAAATCCATTTAATATATGGTCCCCAGATAGGGGACGTATCAGATATTAAACTGATAAGAACAGATACTACACTTGATCTTAGCCAAAAGGCCGAGAAGCGATAACCAGAATTGGTTTCAAACTACGGAGCCACCCAAGGATCCTGAAAAGTCCATTTGTGGAGATGAGCTCCTGGACTCCCGTTAAGAAGACATGTTGTCAACCTCTAGATCCCTTACATGCCTGCACTTTTCGGCTTGCTGCTGCTGCAATCCACGCGTTTTAGATCTGCATAACTCCACCTCTTTAAACACAGCACCTTCACCCCCTGCTGTTCCCACCCGCCTCAACACCGTTGGAAGGGAGGAGAACCAATTAAGGCGGGGGGTGGGGTGGAACGAGCAGCTGTCTACCCTTAGCAGGAGGGCTCCTGATTACATACCTCTCCTGCTGCTGCTGCTGCTGGCTGTCCAGCAGCAGACTGAAGGTGGCTGCTGCTGTGCACAGGTATATAAAGGCTCAGAGCCTATTATGACACGCGCAGCCAGCGTTCCATTGCCACATTCCATCTACTGCAGGCAGGATACCTGGCTGGCTGAATGTCGCTGAGAAGCTCACAGAGACCGCCATAAGCAACAGTTTAACAGAATGCCACAGACTAATCAACCAAACTTTTTGGGTTGGGTTCTCTTTTATAGTCTGCAGGCATTAAATGAAAGAAGTCAGTGTTCCAGCAGAGGGAGACAACGTTTCAGAAAAGGCATTGTAGCAAACCAAAAAAGAAATTTTAAGCGCAGCAGAGTAACCAGCGCACATACCTGTTAGCTCAGGTGAGTTTAAAAGGCTGCTGTTGATAACAAGGGCATTTGCTAAATAGATGGTGTGTGTGCAACAATATACTGAAAGGTCAATTATATTGTGCAGCTTATCTCACCACCTGTAGTTATTTAGGTGAAAGCTCCAAAATGCTTGCCTAATATGTCTGTTTATCCAAAAGGAAGTAAAAAGGGAGAGCTAGAAAGATAGCATTGCATCACATTACATGGCAATGCAATGCACAGTTGCTGAAGTTGAACCAAAATGAGCTTGTAATCTGGCTTCTGCAACTTTGAACATGAAAAGTCCAATGAGGAGAAGAAAAGCAAAGCCAAAGAGTCCATCCCAAAATCCGACAAACAAGCAAAATGAACAAAAAACATTGAATTCAATTCTTTCTGATTTTAGAAACTGCATTAAAGAAGGGGTGCACCGGTCCTGGAGATACTGCAATACCAGGTCAATGCGTGGAGTGGACAGAGCAACTCTTTTTCCATCTCCCTGTTCTAAAAATCCATTTAATATATGGTCCCCAGATAGGGAACGTATCAGATATTAAACTGATAAGAACAGATACTACACTTGATCTTAGCCAAAAGGCCGAGAAGCGATAACCAGAATTGGTTTCAAACTACGGAGCCACCCAAGGATCCTGAAAAGTCCATTTGTGGAGATGAGCTCCTGGACTCCCGTTAAGAAGACATGTTGTCAACCTCTAGATCCCTTACATGCCTGCACTTTTCGGCTTGCTGCTGCTGCAATCCACGCATTTTAGATCTGCATAACTCCACCTCTTTAAACACAGCACCTTCACCCCCTGCTGTTCCCACCCGCCTCAACACCGTTGGAAGGGAGGAGAACCAATTAAGGCGGGGGGTGGGGTGGAACGAGCAGCTGTCTACCCTTAGCAGGAGGGCTCCTGATTACATACCTCTCCTGCTGCTGCTGCTGCTGGCTGTCCAGCAGCAGACTGAAGGTGGCTGCTGCTGTGCACAGGTATATAAAGGCTCAGAGCCTATTATGACACGCGCAGCCAGCGTTCCATTGCCACATTCCATCTACTGCAGGCAGGATACCTGGCTGGCTGAATGTCGCTGAGAAGCTCACAGAGACCGCCATAAGCAACAGTTTAACAGAATGCCACAGACTAATCAACCAAACTTTTTGGGTTGGGTTCTCTTTTATAGTCTGCAGGCATTAAATGAAAGAAGTCAGTGTTCCAGCAGAGGGAGACAACGTTTCAGAAAAGGCATTGTAGCAAACCAAAAAAGAAATTTTAAGCGCAGCAGAGTAACCAGCGCACATACCTGTTAGCTCAGGTGAGTTTAAAAGGCTGCTGTTGATAACAAGGGCATTTGCTAAATAGATGGTGTGTGTGCAACAATATACTGAAAGGTCAATTATATTGTGCAGCTTATCTCACCACCTGTAGTTATTTAGGTGAAAGCTCCAAAATGCTTGCCTAATATGTCTGTTTATCCAAAAGGAAGTAAAAAGGGAGAGCTAGAAAGATAGCATTGCATCACATTACATGGCAATGCAATGCACAGTTGCTGAAGTTGAACCAAAATGAGCTTGTAATCTGGCTTCTGCAACTTTGAACATGAAAAATCCAGTGAGGAGAAGAAAAGCAAAGCCAAAGATTCCATCCCAAAATCCGACAAACAAGCAAAATGAACAAAAAACATTGAATTCAATTCTTTCTGATTTTAGAAACTGCATTAAAGAAGGGGTGCACCGGTCCTGGAGATACTGCAATACCAGGTCAATGCGTGGAGTGGACAGAGCAAGCTCTTTTTCCATCTCCCTGTTCTAAAAATCCATTTATTATATGGTCCCCAGATATGGGACGTATCAGATATTAAACTGATAAGAACAGATTTTTTTTTTTTTTTTTTTCGAAAGCCCGAATTCGTGTACAAAACCCGAGTGCGCTTAAAAAAGTGACAAGTGCCACAAAAAAAAGTGCACTAGGATGCTGGTCTTCTTGAAACCCTCTCCAAAAGGAGAAGGGTCCCCCAAACCATTCCCCGTCCCTCCGAGCCAGAAGGCCACAGCGAGGCACAGGGACAAATAGCCACCTCCAGCCGGAGCCAGAGGCGACCCAATCTTACCCCCAGCACCTGCCCGAGTTCTCACCCGAGCAAGGCACTGGGAGCCAAAGACTGTGCTCCCCTCCCGGAAGAGGGGAGCCAACAACGCTCTCCTCCCGAAAGAGGAGAGCCAGGGGGGTTCAGGGGGGAGCGGAACCTGATGGCCACACACTCCCCCCCTAGACCTGCCAAGAGAGGAACCCGTAAGGGAACCGCATCCCGACAAAATCCTAGTAAGGACGTGGACACACGTGAAAAAGTGGACACACAGTGACAAAAAAAAATTAAATAAATAGTGAAGGTTTCACAGTATAATACTGCCCGGACCTTCGACCGGGAATTGAAAAATTCCCCATCCTAAGGCCAGAAGGCCCGGAATAAGGGTGTGTGTGAAGAAAGAAATATTGAAGTGCTAGTGCAAATGTGCCATAAACTCAAGTGGGGTTCCCAATCCCAGTGAGTTAAGGCACCCCAGGGTCACCACTCCTGGGGCACTTCACACTTCGGGCTTTCGATCTTCCCTGGCCCAATGGCGTCGATCCTGGGGGGCCATGCTTTCCACCAGATGACTATATTAGCCACCTGGCGTACTAACAAGCGCCTAAACCCCAGTGTGCATAATGTATCAATCTACTAGGGCGGCCAACATCCAAAACCGCCTTTTCGAAAGATACTACACTTGATCTTAGCCAAAAGGCCGAGAAGCGATAACCAGAATTGGTTTCAAACTACGGAGCCACCCAAGGATCCTGAAAAGTCCATTTGTGGAGATGAGCTCCTGGACTCCCGTTAAGAAGACATGTTGTCAACCTCTAGATCCCTTACATGCCTGCACTTTTCGGCTTGCTGCTGCTGCAATCCACGCGTTTTAGATCTGCATAACTCCACCTCTTTAAACACAGCACCTTCACCCCCTGCTGTTCCCACCCGCCTCAACACCGTTGGAAGGGAGGAGAACCAATTAAGGCGGGGGGTGGGGTGGAACGAGCAGCTGTCTACCCTTAGCAGGAGGGCTCCTGATTACATACCTCTCCTGCTGCTGCTGCTGCTGGCTGTCCAGCAGCAGACTGAAGGTGGCTGCTGCTGTGCACAGCTACATAAAGGCTCAGAGCCTTATTATGACACGCGCAGCCAGCGTTCCATTGCCACATTCCATCTACTGCAGGCAGGATACCTGGCTGGCTGAATGTCGCTGAGAAGCTCACAGAGACCGCCATAAGCAACAGTTTAACAGAATGCCACAGACTAATCAACCAAACTTTTTGGGTTGGGTTCTCTTTTATAGTCTGCAGGCATTAAATGAAAGAAGTCAGTGTTCCAGCAGAGGGAGACAACGTTTCAGAAAAGGCATTGTAGCAAACCAAAAAAGAAATTTTAAGCGCAGCAGAGTAACCAGCGCACATACCTGTTAGCTCAGGTGAGTTTAAAAGGCTGCTGTTGATAACAAGGGCATTTGCTAAATAGATGGTGTGTGTGCAACAATATACTGAAAGGTCAATTATATTGTGCAGCTTATCTCACCACCTGTAGTTATTTAGGTGAAAGCTCCAAAATGCTTGCCTAATATGTCTGTTTATCCAAAAGGAAGTAAAAAGGGAGAGCTAGAAAGATAGCATTGCATCACATTACATGGCAATGCAATGCACAGTTGCTGAAGTTGAACCAAAATGAGCTTGTAATCTGGCTTCTGCAACTTTGAACATGAAAAATCCAATGAGGAGAAGAAAAGCAAAGCCAAAGAGTCCATCCCAAAATCCGACAAACAAGCAAAATGAACAAAAAACATTGAATTCAATTCTTTCTGATTTTAGAAACTGCATTAAAGAAGGGGTGCACCGGTCCTGGAGATACTGCAATACCAGGTCAATGCGTGGAGTGGACAGAGCAAGCTCTTTTTCCATCTCCCTGTTCTAAAAATCCATTTAATATATGGTCCCCAGATAGGGGACGTATCAGATATTAAACTGATAAGAACAGATACTACACTTGATCTTAGCCAAAAGGCCGAGAAGCGATAACCAGAATTGGTTTCAAACTACGGAGCCACCCAAGGATCCTGAAAAGTCCATTTGTGGAGATGAGCTCCTGGACTCCCGTTAAGAAGACATGTTGTCAACCTCTAGATCCCTTACATGCCTGCACTTTTCGGCTTGCTGCTGCTGCAATCCACGCGTTTTAGATCTGCATAACTCCACCTCTTTAAACACAGCACCTTCACCCCCTGCTGTTCCCACCCGCCTCAACACCGTTGGAAGGGAGGAGAACCAATTAAGGCGGGGGGTGGGGTGGAACGAGCAACTGTCTACCCTTAGCAGGAGGGCTCCTGATTACATACCTCTCCTGCTGCTGCTGCTGCTGGCTGTCCAGCAGCAGACTGAAGGTGGCTGCTGCTGTGCACAGGTATATAAAGGCTCAGAGCCTATTATGACACGCGCAGCCAGCGTTCCATTGCCACATTCCATCTACTGCAGGCAGGATACCTGGCTGGCTGAATGTCGCTGAGAAGCTCACAGAGACCGCCATAAGCATCAGTTTAACAGAATGCCACAGACTAATCAACCAAACTTTTTGGGTTGGGTTCTCTTTTATAGTCTGCAGGCATTAAATGAAAGAAGTCAGTGTTCCAGCAGAGGGAGACAACGTTTCAGAAAAGGCATTGTAGCAAACCAAAAAAGAAATTTTAAGCGCAGCAGAGTAACCAGCGCACATACCTGTTAGCTCAGGTGAGTTTAAAAGGCTGCTGTTGATAACAAGGGCATTTGCTAAATAGATGGTGTGTGTGCAACAATATACTGAAAGGTCAATTATATTGTGCAGCTTATCTCACCACCTGTAGTTATTTAGGTGAAAGCTCCAAAATGCTTGCCTAATATGTCTGTTTATCCAAAAGGAAGTAAAAAGGGAGAGCTAGAAAGATAGCATTGCATCACATTACATGGCAATGCAATGCACAGTTGCTGAAGTTGAACCAAAATGAGCTTGTAATCTGGCTTCTGCAACTTTGAACATGAAAAATCCAATGAGGAGAAGAAAAGCAAAGCCAAAGAGTCCATCCCAAAATCCGACAAACAAGCAAAATGAACAAAAAACATTGAATTCAATTCTTTCTGATTTTAGAAACTGCATTAAAGAAGGGGTGCACCGGTCCTGGAGATACTGCAATACCAGGTCAATGCGTGGAGTGGACAGAGCAAGCTCTTTTTCCATCTCCCTGTTCTAAAAATCCATTTAATATATGGTCCCCAGATAGGGGACGTATCAGATATTAAACTGATAAGAACAGATACTACACTTGATCTTAGCCAAAAGGCCGAGAAGCGATAACCAGAATTGGTTTCAAACTACGGAGCCACCCAAGGATCCTGAAAAGTCCATTTGTGGAGATGAGCTCCTGGACTCCCGTTAAGAAGACATGTTGTCAACCTCTAGATCCCTTACATGCCTGCACTTTTCAGCTTGCTGCTGCTGCAATCCACGCGTTTTAGATCTGCATAACTCCACCTCTTTAAACACAGCACCTTCACCCCCTGCTGTTCCCACCCGCCTCAACACCGTTGGAAGGGAGGAGAACCAATTAAGGCGGGGGGTGGGGTGGAACGAGCAGCTGTCTACCCTTAGCAGGAGGGCTCCTGATTACATACCTCTCCTGCTGCTGCTGCTGCTGGCTGTCCAGCAGCAGACTGAAGGTGGCTGCTGCTGTGCACAGGTATATAAAGGCTCAGAGCCTATTATGACACCCGCAGCCAGCGTTCCATTGCCACATTCCATCTACTGCAGGCAGGATACCTGGCTGGCTGAATGTCGCTGAGAAGCTCACAGAGACCGCCATAAGCAACAGTTTAACAGAATGCCACAGACTAATCAACCAAACTTTTTGGGTTGGGTTCTCTTTTATAGTTTGCAGGCATTAAATGAAAGAAGTCAGTGTTCCAGCAGAGGGAGACAACGTTTCAGAAAAGGCATTGTAGCAAACCAAAAAAGAAATTTTAAGCGCAGCAGAGTAACCAGCGCACATACCTGTTAGCTCAGGTGAGTTTAAAAGGCTGCTGTTGATAACAAGGGCATTTGCTAAATAGATGGTGTGTGTGCAACAATATACTGAAAGGTCAATTATATTGTGCAGCTTATCTCACCACCTGTAGTTATTTAGGTGAAAGCTCCAAAATGCTTGCCTAATATGTCTGTTTATCCAAAAGGAAGTAAAAAGGGAGAGCTAGAAAGATAGCATTGCATCACATTACATGGCAATGCAATGCACAGTTGCTGAAGTTGAACCAAAATGAGCTTGTAATCTGGCTTCTGCAACTTTGAACATGAAAAATCCAATGAGGAGAAGAAAAGCAAAGCCAAAGAGTCCATCCCAAAATCCGACAAACAAGCAAAATGAACAAAAAACATTGAATTCAATTCTTTCTGATTTTAGAAACTGCATTAAAGAAGGGGTGCACCGGTCCTGGAGATACTGCAATACCAGGTCAATGCGTGGAGTGGACAGAGCAAGCTCTTTTTCCATCTCCCTGTTCTAAAAATCCATTTAATATAGGGCCCCAGATAGGGGACGTATCAGATATTAAACTGATAAGAACAGATTTTTTTGATTGAAGCTGCATCCAAGGCACTGAAAAATGTGACCGAAGTCACACCAAAACAGCGCACGAGGCGAGGATTCATGTGGACCCTTCCCGGAGGAGAGGGTCCCCAATAAACCATCCCCATCCCTCCGAGCCAGAAGGCCACAGCGAGGGTCAGGGATCTCCGATGCTCTCCCTAGCCGAAGCCGGAGAAGAGCCGTTTTCGTGCTCCCAGCTTCCATCTAGGCTGCCACCCTAGTGGAGCTGGAGCCTGTGTTGGTTTCTCAGCCCAAAGCTGACCGGACCTCCGACCGGGTTTATAAAAATTCCCCTTCCTAGCCCGGAGGCCAGGAATAGGGGGGGTTGCTCAGAAAGTATGATTGGCAAAGGTGCGGCGTGCTACGAAGCCAAGTCTTTCCGGGGTTCCCAGTCCCAGTAAGCTTGGACTCCCACCAGGGCGCCTACTCCTGGGGCACATTGCTCCAAAGCCCTCACACTTACCCAGCCTAGTGACTTCGATCCTGGAGGGCCATGTTTTCCATCAGATAACTCTATGAGCCACCTGGCGTACTAACAAGTGCACCAAACCAGTGTGTAATATGCATCAATTTACTAGGGCAGCCCAAGGACAAAACTGCCTTTTCAAAAGATACTACACTTGATCTTAGCCAAAAGGCCGAGAAGCGATAACCAGAATTGGTTTCAAACTACGGAGCCACCCAAGGATCCTGAAAGGTCCATTTGTGGAGATGAGCTCCTGGACTCCCGTTAAGAAGACATGTTGTCAACCTCTAGATCCCTTACATGCCTGCACTTTTCGGCTTGCTGCTGCTGCAATCCACGCGTTTTAGATCTGCATAACTCCACCTCTTTAAACACAGCACCTTCACCCCCTGCTGTTCCCACCCGCCTCAACACCGTTGGAAGGGAGGAGAACCAATTAAGGCGGGGGGTGGGGTGGAACGAGCAGCTGTCTACCCTTAGCAGGAGGGCTCCTGATTACATACCTCTCCTGCTGCTGCTGCTGCTGGCTGTCCAGCAGCAGACTGAAGGTGGCTGCTGCTGTGCACAGGTATATAAAGGCTCAGAGCCTATTATGACACGCGCAGCCAGCGTTCCATTGCCACATTCCATCTACTGCAGGCAGGATACCTGGCTGGCTGAATGTCGCTGAGAAGCTCACAGAGACCGCCATAAGCAACAGTTTAACAGAATGCCACAGACTAATCAACCAAACTTTTTGGGTTGGGTTCTCTTTTATAGTCTGCAGGCATTAAATGAAAGAAGTCAGTGTTCCAGCAGAGGGAGACAACGTTTCAGAAAAGGCATTGTAGCAAACCAAAAAAGAAATTTTAAGCGCAGCAGAGTAACCAGCGCACATACCTGTTAGCTCAGGTGAGTTTAAAAGGCTGCTGTTGATAACAAGGGCATTTGCTAAATAGATGGTGTGTGTGCAACAATATACTGAAAGGTCAATTATATTGTGCAGCTTATCTCACCACCTGTAGTTATTTAGGTGAAAGCTCCAAAATGCTTGCCTAATATGTCTGTTTATCCAAAAGGAAGTAAAAAGGGAGAGCTAGAAAGATAGCATTGCATCACATTACATGGCAATGCAATGCACAGTTGCTGAAGTTGAACCAAAATGAGCTTGTAATCTGGCTTCTGCAACTTTGAACATGAAAAATCCAATGAGGAGAAGAAAAGCAAAGCCAAAGAGTCCATCCCAAAATCCGACAAACAAGCAAAATGAACAAAAAACATTGAATTCAATTCTTTCTGATTTTAGAAACTGCATTAAAGAAGGGGTGCACCGGTCCTGGAGATACTGCAATACCAGGTCAATGCGTGGAGTGGACAGAGCAAGCTCTTTTTCCATCTCCCTGTTCTAAAAATCCATTTAATATATGGTCCCCAGATAGGGGACGTATCAGATATTAAACTGATAAGAACAGATACTACACTTGATCTTAGCCAAAAGGCCGAGAAGCGATAACCAGAATTGGTTTCAAACTACGGAGCCACCCAAGGATCCTGAAAAGTCCATTTGTGGAGATGAGCTCCTGGACTCCCGTTAAGAAGACATGTTGTCAACCTCTAGATCCCTTACATGCCTGCACTTTTCGGCTTGCTGCTGCTGCAGTCCACGCGTTTTAGATCTGCATAACTCCACCTCTTTAAACACAGCACCTTCACCCCCTGCTGTTCCCACCCGCCTCAACACCGTTGGAAGGGAGGAGAACCAATTAAGGCGGGGGGTGGGGTGGAACGAGCAGCTGTCTACCCTTAGCAGGAGGGCTCCTGATTACATACCTCTCCTGCTGCTGCTGCTGCTGGCTGTCCAGCAGCAGACTGAAGGTGGCTGCTGCTGTGCACAGGTATATAAAGGCTCAGAGCCTATTATGACACGCGCAGCCAGCGTTCCATTGCCACATTCCATCTACTGCAGGCAGGATACCTGGCTGGCTGAATGTCGCTGAGAAGCTCACAGAGACCGCCATAAGCAACAGTTTAACAGAATGCCACAGACTAATCAACCAAACTTTTTGGGTTGGGTTCTCTTTTATAGTCTGCAGGCATTAAATGAAAGAAGTCAGTGTTCCAGCAGAAGGAGACAACGTTTCAGAAAAGGCATTGTAGCAAACCAAAAAAGAAATTTTAAGCGCAGCAGAGTAACCAGCGCACATACCTGTTAGCTCAGGTGAGTTTAAAAGGCTGCTGTTGATAACAAGGGCATTTGCTAAATAGATGGTGTGTGTGCAACAATATACTGAAAGGTCAATTATATTGTGCAGCTTATCTCACCACCTGTAGTTATTTAGGTGAAAGCTCCAAAATGCTTGCCTAATATGTCTGTTTATCCAAAAGGAAGTAAAAAGGGAGAGCTAGAAAGATAGCATTGCATCACATTACATGGCAATGCAATGCACAGTTGCTGAAGTTGAACCAAAATGAGCTTGTAATCTGGCTTCTGCAACTTTGAACATGAAAAATCCAATGAGGAGAAGAAAAGCAAAGCCAAAGAGTCCATCCCAAAATCCGACAAACAAGCAAAATGAACAAAAAACATTGAATTCAATTCTTTCTGATTTTAGAAACTGCATTAAAGAAGGGGTGCACCGGTCCTGGAGATACTGCAATACCAGGTCAATGCGTGGAGTGGACAGAGCAAGCTCTTTTTCCATCTCCCTGTTCTAAAAATCCATTTAATATATGGTCCCCAGATAGGGGACGTATCAGATATTAAACTGATAAGAACAGATTTTTTTTTTTAATTTGGCTATCCCCCACATGGGGATAAAAACCGTTTATTTAAAATTTAACAAATTACAGAAATAAAACCATTACATCCACATTACACTTTCGGGACTTCAAAGAAAAATAAAAATTCCATCACAGCAAATTTTACAAGACTTCAAATATTCCATAGGTTAAAAAGCCATTTGCCTGCCAACGTTACATTCTTTTTCCTGTCCAATAAATAGTATATGTACATTTCACTTTTACAAAAGGCTAAAACATCATCTACTGGTAACATTTCATGTTTAAAAACAGCAATATTTCTAGCATTCCAGAGCGCTATCTTGGCACAATTCACTGTCTTCCACGCCATTATTTTTTGGTCCATTGTTGGGCATTCCAGAAGACCATATAACACTGATGCAAAATTAAAGTCCTTGAGGTCCACCATTTTCTCCAGCAGGGGGATTAATCTTCTCCAGAACTCTTTAGCAAAAGCACAAGTCCATAAAAGATGCTTCACTGTCTCTTCTTCTTGACAACCTTCTCTTGGGCAGATGGCAGACCTCACAAAACCTCTTCTGTACTGGAATGCCCGGCAAGGAAGACAGTGGTGTGCGCAGCTCCAAGACATGTCTTTCTGTACATTAAAAAGATAAGGGGCGTTAATCATTTTCCATATGTGTACAGTTTTGTCATCATCATAACGTTCAATATCACACAACGTCACATCAGTACTAATTTGTTTGAGTAGTGTCTTGCTGTTACATAGATCCCCTGTCTGTTTCTTATTCAAATTAAAATCAAGAATAATTTTCTTTAAAATCTCATAATGTGCAGGTAGGTTAAAAGCATAAGGAAAGGATAAAACCGTTTCAAACCAACCAAACCTTCTCATGAGAAAACCAGTGTTAAAACGCATAAAATAGGAAAGGTAATTATCTTTAAAAAGGGTTTTAAAACAGAAACAGAAAAAATGTATTAAAAGAAACTTATCTAAAACAGGGAAATCTTTCCCACCTTTAACCTTTGGCTTTGTCACAATTTCTCTTTTGAGTTTCTCCATTTTTGAGCCCCAAAAAAAGGTAAAACATACTTTTGTAATTCGTTTCAACAAATTTGTAGGAGGGGGGAACACCAAACTAAGATATAACAGGATAGGTAATATCACCATTTTTACAATCAGAACTTTACCTTCCATTGACAGCTTTCTCATATTCCACATGCAGATTTTCTGATTAATTTTCTGTGCTGCCGCATCCCAGCTATTAAAACCATTATTAGATTCATTAAAAGAAACACCTAAAATAGTAATGGAATCTGTAACTTCAATTGGTACATCATGTAAACTCATCCCCCCGACATTTAAAATATTACATTTAGTAAGATTAATTTTAAAACCGGAAACTGTACAAAAAGACTGAATTTGGCTTATCGTTTTTTGTATTGAAGGTACATCACATCCAAACACTGCTACATCATCCATATAGCTTACAACTTTAACTTGTAGACCGTTCCCTCCGGGTAAGGGTACTCCACATATTTGCTTATCCCGGCGTATTGTACATAAAAGGGGTTCTATAGCACATATAAAAAGCAGGGGGGACAAAGGGCAACCCTGCTTCACCCCTGATTTTAAAACTACCTCTTTTGTTTTAAAACCATTAACTAAAATCTTACTCGTACAATCATTATAAAAAGCTTTAAGAGACAATAAAAACCCACCCGGAATGCCCATTTTTTCTAAAACTTTAAAAAGATAAAAATGAGACACGCGGTCAAAAGCTTTCTCAAAATCCACCGCTAGGATTGACATCTTTGTCTTTCTGGTTTTTACATCTTCAATACAATCTTTCACCAGGTTTAAATTGTCCCAGATACTACGCCCAGGTACCCCGCATACCTGATTTGCATGAATTACTTTATGTATCACCTTTTTCAACCGATTTGCACAGATCTTAGCCATAATTTTGTAATCACTATTTAAAAGAGTTATCGGCCTCCAGTTTTTAAGATCCGTTTTGTCACCTTTTTTGTATAGTAGTGATAACTCACCTTTCTTCCATGAGTTGAGTAAAACCTTATTATTAAAAACTTCGGAAAACAAATTAAACAAATCATCTTTTAAAATATCATAAAAACTTATATAAAACTCTATGGGGATACCATCAGGGCCGGGCACTTTACCATTTTTAAAACTCTTCATGGTTTCTAAAATCTCTTCCTCAACTAGAGGTTGGGATAAAAAACTTTGGGCATCAGCATCTAGGGTGGACTTGATCTCCCCCAGGAAAGTGTGTATTAAATCATGGTCTACAGTTTTTACATTAAAAAGATCATTAAAATAGACATTTACCTTATCCAATATAACGTTGATATTATTATCTCCATCTATGTTATCAATTATTGTTTTCGCCTGTTTGTTTTTCTTAAAAAAATACCTGGAACAAGTCTCATCCTCTTCTACGTGTTTTACCTTTGAACGAAAAATCAGTTCTTTTCCTTTTTGTTCCAACCACTTTGAAATTTCTCCTTTAAGACTCAATATATCATTACCTACATCCAGACCATTGTCTTTGAATTTGTACAATGTCTGTAACCTGATATTAAGAAAATTATAGATCTCAAACTTTTCTTTAGCTTTTTGTATGCTTTTCTTTATAAAGAAATCTTTAATGTTTATTTTCATTCTATCCCACCAGGAGCTAAAAGAAATATTGGGGTTTTTCCTTTTTCTACAGTTTACATAAAACTCAATAAAATCCGATAAAATTTGTGGATCTTTTAAAAGGGACACATTCAATTTCCAAGATTTCTTACCACATTTCTTCTTTCCATTAATCCTCACTCTAAAAGATAAAACCTTGTGATCTGAGAGAATATTAGTTAAAACTTCACATTTCACTGGCAGTATTTTTTCTGAACCTAAAACAAAATCTATCCTGGAGCTACATGTAGAATTGCTCCAGGTGAAACCAGCGTCTATAGGGCTATCCTTGTTACATTCTTTATACACATCAGTTAATTTACAATCATTTATAATATTGCTTAACATTCCAGACGTTTTGTCATAATTTCTACTCACGGAACCGGAGCGTCGGCTTTCGCCTTTTAAAATACAATTAAAATCACCTGCCAGGATAAAAGGTTCAGAAATGTTAATAAATAAAGGTAAAATTTCCAGCATATCAGCCCTTTCATTTTTATCAGGTGACCCATAAAAATTTAAAAACTGCCATCTTGTCCCATCAATAAAAGCCTTAACTAAAAGAATACGACCCGGTAAAATATCTTGGATAAAATCAATAGACACATTTCCCTTAAAAAGTATAGCTACCCCGGCTGATCCGGTTGCATTTGATCCAGACCAGACCGATGGACCATGTTTCCACTCTTCCTTATATTTTTTGTAAGAAATCTTATGAGGGATATGACATTCTTGTAAAAAGAAAACAGAAGCTGTAAAACAGGTTAAAAAATGTAAAACAGTAGCTCTTCTGGTCTTGGATCCTATGCCTCTCACATTGAGGGAAACACCACTAATGTCAGCCATCATAACAAATGGTTAGGAAGAAACAAAAACTGGACTTTACCTATCCGATGGACGGATCAGACCACTTGGACTTTCACCAACGCCCTCTTCTGAATCCACCGTTATCAAAGAGTCTTCATCATCGGAGAAGGAACATTCACTTAAATTAAGACCCGACGCTACTGGGGTGTAGCTCGGAAGGATATTGAGAGAAAGGTTACACTGGGTCTCCATAGGCTGACCATTTAGGTCCTCGTCAGGTGGGTCTCCGAGAGGCTCCGCACTCCCCTGCTGACCCGCAGAGGGTCGTAACACAGGGGCAGGCTGCGCACATGGCGGAGCCTCAGAGTCCCCGGAGGCAGCCAGGTTCGGGGCCCCACCTGGAGCAGCAGAGCCCCGGGACCTCGGGATTCCAGAGTCTACACCCCCGTGAGGGGATGTATCCATCTCCTCCCTATTAGCCACCTCCACAGAACCATTCTTTTTCTTATTATGAGACCTCACCAAATGCCACGTACCGCCCTCGCTCTCGTGAGACCCAGTGGGAATTTTGGGCTCGGTGTCAGCCTTTTGGCGCTCTTTTTTGGCCTTACCGACCGCCCCTTTATGATCTTTCTCAGCCTTCCTTTTAGCCTCCTTATGGTCTTTCAGCCAGCTCCTGGGCTCCTGTGAGTTACCTGTCATTGACTCGGAGGGATTGTTACTAGTTGAAGCGCCCTTATCACCTCCCGAGGCTCCAGGTTGTTGCTCCTCCTCCTGAGGGGTGGTCTGATTGGCCCGTCCATTCCCGGATGTCTTGGACTTCTCCTTTTGTTTTTGTTCATCCTCTCTGAACCTGTGAGGGCAAGAAAAATAGAAATGACCAGGTGTCCGACAAAAAGAGCATTTTTTTTCATTTGGGCACTCCTTTGTGTCATGTTCAGTACTGGCACAATTTCTACAAGTGGCACCACAACTATCCTTAGAGTGCCCATAGAGACCACAATACCTACAGAAAAGTGGCATTCCTGAGAAAAAAAAATCCCCATTAGTTTGCCCTATTTTAAATCGAGCTGGAGGAAGTCTCACACCTCCAGGGAATTTAGGGTCTCTTTCACATTTTACTAAAAACTTCCATTTTGAGGTCCAGATGTTAAACTCATTCAACACTTTCCCAATCAATTTCACACTTTTAAAATAAACTGACAAAAAGGAAATAACCTCTGGTGCTGTTATGAAGGGTGAGAAGATTTTCACAACCACCATCTTTACCTCATCCAGGACGTGCTCGATGATCTGAATCCCTTTTAGACCAGGGCTATTTTCTACCGACTTAACTCTGGACAAAACATCTTTGAAAATACCTTCGCCAGTAAAGGTTACATCATAATCTCCACGTCGAGGATAATCCTGGATAGAAAGGATTTCGTTGGTTCTGACGTGGAGCAGTTTCTCAAGCACGTCCTGGACTACATATCCCAGATTCCGTATATCGGAACCACCAGCCGTAAATCGGACCCTTATGGTGTTCTTAAGCCTCGCATATAGAGGCACGAGGTTGGGGTCAACCTCCATGGTATGGCGCAACAAAATGCAAATTGCAACCGCCTGCAATCTGCGCCTTCAGAGCTTTGAGATAAAGCACCTGAAGGCTGGGGGATCGCTGCCCGTTACCCTAGGACTAATCCCTCTCCCTAATAGCAGCAGGCAGGTGAAGCCCACCGAAGTGGACGATCCTGCCAGGCCAAGGAGAGGGGTACCTGAGTGCCCTTCAACTGAAACCTCCTGCTGTGAAGCACTTGGTCTCAGCCAAAAGGCCGAGAAGCGATAACCAGAATTGGTTTCAAACTACGGAGCCACCCAAGGATCCTGAAAAGTCCATTTGTGGAGATGAGCTCCTGGACTCCCGTTAAGAAGACATGTTGTCAACCTCTAGATCCCTTACATGCCTGCACTTTTCGGCTTGCTGCTGCTGCAATCCACGCGTTTTAGATCTGCATAACTCCACCTCTTTAAACACAGCACCTTCACCCCCTGCTGTTCCCACCCGCCTCAACACCGTTGGAAGGGAGGAGAACCAATTAAGGCGGGGGGTGGGGTGGAACGAGCAGCTGTCTACCCTTAGCAGGAGGGCTCCTGATTACATACCTCTCCTGCTGCTGCTGCTGCTGGCTGTCCAGCAGCAGACTGAAGGTGGCTGCTGCTGTGCACAGGTATATAAAGGCTCAGAGCCTATTATGACACGCGCAGCCAGCGTTCCATTGCCACATTCCATCTACTGCAGGCAGGATACCTGGCTGGCTGAATGTCGCTGAGAAGCTCACAGAGACCGCCATAAGCAACAGTTTAACAGAATGCCACAGACTAATCAACCAAACTTTTTGGGTTGGGTTCTCTTTTATAGTCTGCAGGCATTAAATGAAAGAAGTCAGTGTTCCAGCAGAAGGAGACAACGTTTCAGAAAAGGCATTGTAGCAAACCAAAAAAGAAATTTTAAGCGCAGCAGAGTAACCAGCGCACATACCTGTTAGCTCAGGTGAGTTTAAAAGGCTGCTGTTGATAACAAGGGCATTTGCTAAATAGATGGTGTGTGTGCAACAATATACTGAAAGGTCAATTATATTGTGCAGCTTATCTCACCACCTGTAGTTATTTAGGTGAAAGCTCCAAAATGCTTGCCTAATATGTCTGTTTATCCAAAAGGAAGTAAAAAGGGAGAGCTAGAAAGATAGCATTGCATCACATTACATGGCAATGCAATGCACAGTTGCTGAAGTTGAACCAAAATGATCTTGTAATCTGGCTTCTGCAACTTTGAACATGAAAAATCCAATGAGGAGAAGAAAAGCAAAGCCAAAGAGTCCATCCCAAAATCCGACAAACAAGCAAAATGAACAAAAAACATTGAATTCAATTCTTTCTGATTTTAGAAACTGCATTAAAGAAGGGGTGCACCGGTCCTGGAGATACTGCAATACCAGGTCAATGCGTGGAGTGGACAGAGCAAGCTCTTTTTCCATCTCCCTGTTCTAAAAATCCATTTAATATATGGTCCCCAGATAGGGGACGTATCAGATATTAAACTGATAAGAACAGATACTACACTTGATCTTAGCCAAAAGGCCGAGAAGCGATAACCAGAATTGGTTTCAAACTACGGAGCCACCCAAGGATCCTGAAAAGTCCATTTGTGGAGATGAGCTCCTGGACTCCCGTTAAGAAGACATGTTGTCAACCTCTAGATCCCTTACATGCCTGCACTTTTCGGCTTGCTGCTGCTGCAATCCACGCGTTTTAGATCTGCATAACTCCACCTCTTTAAACACAGCACCTTCACCCCCTGCTGTTCCCACCCGCCTCAACACCGTTGGAAGGGAGGAGAACCAATTAAGGCGGGGGGTGGGGTGGAACGAGCAGCTGTCTACCCTTAGCAGGAGGGCTCCTGATTACATACCTCTCCTGCTGCTGCTGCTGGCTGTCCAGCAGCAGACTGAAGGTGGCTGCTGCTGTGCACAGGTATATAAAGGCTCAGAGCCTATTATGACACGCGCAGCCAGCGTTCCATTGCCACATTCCATCTACTGCAGGCAGGATACCTGGCTGGCTGAATGTCGCTGAGAAGCTCACAGAGACCGCCATAAGCAACAGTTTAACAGAATGCCACAGACTAATCAACCAAACTTTTTGGGTTGGGTTCTCTTTTATAGTCTGCAGGCATTAAATGAAAGAAGTCAGTGTTCCAGCAGAAGGAGACAACGTTTCAGAAAAGGCATTGTAGCAAACCAAAAAAGAAATTTTAAGCGCAGCAGAGTAACCAGCGCACATACCTGTTAGCTCAGGTGAGTTTAAAAGGCTGCTGTTGATAACAAGGGCATTTGCTAAATAGATGGTGTGTGTGCAACAATATACTGAAAGGTCAATTATATTGTGCAGCTTATCTCACCACCTGTAGTTATTTAGGTGAAAGCTCCAAAATGCTTGCCTAATATGTCTGTTTATCCAAAAGGAAGTAAAAAGGGAGAGCTAGAAAGATAGCATTGCATCACATTACATGGCAATGCAATGCACAGTTGCTGAAGTTGAACCAAAATGAGCTTGTAATCTGGCTTCTGCAACTTTGAACATGAAAAATCCAATGAGGAGAAGAAAAGCAAAGCCAAAGAGTCCATCCCAAAATCCGACAAACAAGCAAAATGAACAAAAAACATTGAATTCAATTCTTTCTGATTTTAGAAACTGCATTAAAGAAGGGGTGCACCGGTCCTGGAGATACTGCAATACCAGGTCAATGCGTGGAGTGGACAGAGCAAGCTCTTTTTCCATCTCCCTGTTCTAAAAATCCATTTAATATATGGTCCCCAGATAGGGGACGTATCAGATATTAAATTGATAAGAACAGATACTACACTTGATCTTAGCCAAAAGGCCGAGAAGCGATAACCAGAATTGGTTTCAAACTACGGAGCCACCCAAGGATCCTGAAAAGTCCATTTGTGGAGATGAGCTCCTGGACTCCCGTTAAGAAGACATGTTGTCAACCTCTAGATCCCTTACATGCCTGCACTTTTCGGCTTGCTGCTGCTGCAATCCACGCGTTTTAGATCTGCATAACTCCACCTCTTTAAACACAGCACCTTCACCCCCTGCTGTTCCCACCCGCCTCAACACCGTTGGAAGGGAGGAGAACCAATTAAGGCGGGGGGTGGGGTGGAACGAGCAGCTGTCTACCCTTAGCAGGAGGGCTCCTGATTACATACCTCTCCTGCTGCTGCTGCTGCTGGCTGTCCAGCAGCAGACTGAAGGTGGCTGCTGCTGTGCACAGGTATATAAAGGCTCAGAGCCTATTATGACACGCGCAGCCAGCGTTCCATTGCCACATTCCATCTACTGCAGGCAGGATACCTGGCTGGCTGAATGTCGCTGAGAAGCTCACAGAGACCGCCATAAGCAACAGTTTAACAGAATGCCACAGACTAATCAACCAAACTTTTTGGGTTGGGTTCTCTTTTATAGTCTGCAGGCATTAAATTAAAGAAGTCAGTGTTCCAGCAGAAGGAGACAACGTTTCAGAAAAGGCATTGTAGCAAACCAAAAAAGAAATTTTAAGCGCAGCAGAGTAACAAGCGCACATACCTGTTAGCTCAGGTGAGTTTAAAAGGCTGCTGTTGATAACAAGGGCATTTGCTAAATAGATGGTGTGTGTGCAACAATATACTGAAAGGTCAATTATATTGTGCAGCTTATCTCACCACCTGTAGTTATTTAGGTGAAAGCTCCAAAATGCTTGCCTAATATGTCTGTTTATCCAAAAGGAAGTAAAAAGGGAGAGCTAGAAAGATAGCATTGCATCACATTACATGGCAATGCAATGCACAGTTGCTGAAGTTGAACCAAAATGAGCTTGTAATCTGGCTTCTGCAACTTTGAACATGAAAAATCCAATGAGGAGAAGAAAAGCAAAGCCAAAGAGTCCATCCCAAAATCCGACAAACAAGCAAAATGAACAAAAAACATTGAATTCAATTCTTTCTGATTTTAGAAACTGCATTAAAGAAGGGGTGCACCGGTCCTGGAGATACTGCAATACCAGGTCAATGCGTGGAGTGGACAGAGCAAGCTCTTTTTCCATCTCCCTGTTCTAAAAATCCATTTAATATATGGTCCCCAGATAGGGGATGTATCAGATATTAAACTGATAAGAACAGATACTACACTTGATCTTAGCCAAAAGGCCGAGAAGCGATAACCAGAATTGGTTTCAAACTACGGAGCCACCCAAGGATCCTGAAAAGTCCATTTGTGGAGATGAGCTCCTGGACTCCCGTTAAGAAGACATGTTGTCAACCTCTAGATCCCTTACATGCCTGCACTTTTCGGCTTGCTGCTGCTGCAATCCACGCGTTTTAGATCTGCATAACTCCACCTCTTTAAACACAGCACCTTCACCCCCTGCTGTTCCCACCCGCCTCAACACCGTTGGAAGGGAGGAGAACCAATTAAGGCGGGGGGTGGGGTGGAACGAGCAGCTGTCTACCCTTAGCAGGAGGGCTCCTGATTACATACCTCTCCTGCTGCTGCTGCTGCTGGCTGTCCAGCAGCAGACTGAAGGTGGCTGCTGCTGTGCACAGGTATATAAAGGCTCAGAGCCTATTATGACACGCGCAGCCAGCGTTCCATTGCCACATTCCATCTACTGCAGGCAGGATACCTGGCTGGCTGAATGTCGCTGAGAAGCTCACAGAGACCGCCATAAGCAACAGTTTAACAGAATGCCACAGACTAATCAACCAAACTTTTTGGGTTGGGTTCTCTTTTATAGTCTGCAGGCATTAAATGAAAGAAGTCAGTGTTCCAGCAGAAGGAGACAACGTTTCAGAAAAGGCATTGTAGCAAACCAAAAAAGAAATTTTAAGCGCAGCAGAGTAACCAGCGCACATACCTGTTAGCTCAGGTGAGTTTAAAAGGCTGCTGTTGATAACAAGGGCATTTGCTAAATAGATGGTGTGTGTGCAACAATATACTGAAAGGTCAATTATATTGTGCAGCTTATCTCACCACCTGTAGTTATTTAGGTGAAAGCTCCAAAATGCTTGCCTAATATGTCTGTTTATCCAAAAGGAAGTAAAAAGGGAGAGCTAGAAAGATAGCATTGCATCACATTACATGGCAATGCAATGCACAGTTGCTGAAGTTGAACCAAAATGATCTTGTAATCTGGCTTCTGCAACTTTGAACATGAAAAATCCAATGAGGAGAAGAAAAGCAAAGCCAAAGAGTCCATCCCAAAATCCGACAAACAAGCAAAATGAACAAAAAACATTGAATTCAATTCTTTCTGATTTTAGAAACTGCATTAAAGAAGGGGTGCACCGGTCCTGGAGATACTGCAATACCAGGTCAATGCGTGGAGTGGACAGAGCAAGCTCTTTTTCCATCTCCCTGTTCTAAAAATCCATTTAATATATGGTCCCCAGATAGGGGACGTATCAGATATTAAACTGATAAGAACAGATTTTTTTTTTTCTATTGAAAGCCCGAATTCGTGTACAAAACCCGAGTGCGCTTAAAAAAGTGACAAGTGCCACAAAAAAAGTGCACTAGGATGCTGGTCTTCTTAAAACCCTCTCCAAAAGGAGAAGGGTCCCCCAAACCATTCCCCGTCCCTCCGAGCCAGAAGGCCACAGCGAGGAACAGGGACAAATAGCCACCTCCAGCCGGAGCCAGAGGCGACCCAATCTTACCCCCAATACCTGCCCGAGTTCTCACCCGAGCAAGGCACTGGGAGCCAAAGACTGTGCTCCCCTCCCGGAAGAGGGGAGCCAACAATGCTCTCCTCCCGAAAGAGGAGAGCCAGGGGGGTTCAGGGGGGAGCGGAACCTGATGGCCACACACTCCCCCCCTAGACCTGCCAAGAGAGGAACCCGTAAGGGAACCGCATCCCGACAAAATCCTAGTAAGGACGTGGACACACGTGAAAAAGTGGACACACAGTGACAAAAAAAATTAAATAAATAGTGAAGGTTTCACAGTATAATACTGCCCGGACCTTCGACCGGGAATTGAAAAATTCCCCATCCTAAGGCCAGAAGGCCCGGAATAAGGGTGTGTGTGAAGAAAGAAATATTGAAGTGCTAGTGCAAATGTGCCATAAACTCAAGTGGGGTTCCCAATCCCAGTGAGTTAAGGCACCCCAGGGTCACCACTCCTGGGGCACTTCACACTTCGGGCTTTCGATCTTCCCCGGCCCAATGGCGTCGATCCTGGGGGGCCATGCTTTCCACCAGATGACTATATTAGCCAACTGGCGTACTAACAAGCGCCTAAACCCCAGTGTGCATAATGTATCAATCTACTAGGGCGGCCAACATCCAAAACCGCCTTTTCGAAAGATACTACACTTGATCTTAGCCAAAAGGCCGAGAAGCGATAACCAGAATTGGTTTCAAACTACGGAGCCACCCAAGGATCCTGAAAAGTCCATTTGTGGAGATGAGCTCCTGGACTCCCGTTAAGAAGACATGTTGTCAACCTCTAGATCCCTTACATGCCTGCACTTTTCGGCTTGCTGCTGCTGCAATCCACGCGTTTTAGATCTGCATAACTCCACCTCTTTAAACACAGCACCTTCACCCCCTGCTGTTCCCACCCGCCTCAACACCGTTGGAAGGGAGGAGAACCAATTAAGGCGGGGGGTGGGGTGGAACGAGCAGC
This sequence comes from Phyllobates terribilis, assembly GCF_046119375.1. Taxonomy (NCBI): domain Eukaryota; kingdom Metazoa; phylum Chordata; class Amphibia; order Anura; family Dendrobatidae; genus Phyllobates; species Phyllobates terribilis. The sequence continues at coordinate 269,776 of NW_027363176.1, forward strand.
TGTCTACCCTTAGCAGGAGGGCTCCTGATTACATACCTCTCCTGCTGCTGCTGCTGGCTGTCCAGCAGCAGATTGAAGGTGGCTGCTGCTGTGCACAGGTATATAAAGGCTCAGAGCCTATTATGACACGCGCAGCCAGCGTTCCATTGCCACATTCCATCTACTGCAGGCAGGATACCTGGCTGGCTGAATGTCGCTGAGAAGCTCACAGAGACCGCCATAAGCAACAGTTTAACAGAATGCCACAGACTAATCAACCAAACTTTTTGGGTTGGGTTCTCTTTTATAGTCTGCAGGCATTAAATGAAAGAAGTCAGTGTTCCAGCAGAAGGAGACAACGTTTCAGAAAAGGAATTGTAGCAAACCAAAAAAGAAATTTTAAGCGCAGCAGAGTAACCAGCGCACATACCTGTTAGCTCAGGTGAGTTTAAAAGGCTGCTGTTGATAACAAGGGCATTTGCTAAATAGATGGTGTGTGTGCAACAATATACTGAAAGGTCAATTATATTGTGCAGCTTATCTCACCACCTGTAGTTATTTAGGTGAAAGCTCCAAAATGCTTGCCTAATATGTCTGTTTATCCAAAAGGAAGTAAAAAGGGAGAGCTAGAAAGATAGCATTGCATCACATTACATGGCAATGCAATGCACAGTTGCTGAAGTTGAACCAAAATGAGCTTGTAATCTGGCTTCTGCAACTTTGAACATGAAAAATCCAATGAGGAGAAGAAAAGCAAAGCCAAAGAGTCCATCCCAAAATCCGACAAACAAGCAAAATGAACAAAAAACATTGAATTCAATTCTTTCTGATTTTAGAAACTGCATTAAAGAAGGGGTGCACCGGTCCTGGAGATACTGCAATACCAGGTCAATGCGTGGAGTGGACAGAGCAAGCTCTTTTTCCATCTCCCTGTTCTAAAAATCCATTTAATATATGGTCCCCAGATAGGAGACATATCAGATATTAAACTGATAAGAACAGATACTACACTTGATCTTAGCCAAAAGGCCGAGAAGCGATAACCAGAATTGGTTTCAAACTACGGAGCCACCCAAGGATCCTGAAAAGTCCATTTGTGGAGATGAGCTCCTGGACTCCCGTTAAGAAGACATGTTGTCAACCTCTAGATCCCTTACATGCCTGCACTTTTCGGCTTGCTGCTGCTGCAATCCACGCGTTTTAGATCTGCATAACTCCACCTCTTTAAACACAGCACCTTCACCCCCTGCTGTTCCCACCCGCCTCAACACCGTTGGAAGGGAGGAGAACCAATTAAGGCGGGGGGTGGGGTGGAACGAGCAGCTGTCTACCCTTAGCAGGAGGGCTCCTGATTACATACCTCTCCTGCTGCTGCTGCTGCTGGCTGTCCAGCAGCAGACTGAAGGTGGCTGCTGCTGTGCACAGGTATATAAAGGCTCAGAGCCTATTATGACACGCGCAGCCAGCGTTCCATTGCCACATTCCATCTACTGCAGGCAGGATACCTGGCTGGCTGAATGTCGCTGAGAAGCTCACAGAGACCGCCATAAGCAACAGTTTAACAGAATGCCACAGACTAATCAACCAAACTTTTTGGGTTGGGTTCTCTTTTATAGTCTGCAGGCATTAAATGAAAGAAGTCAGTGTTCCAGCAGAAGGAGACAACGTTTCAGAAAAGGCATTGTAGCAAACCAAAAAATAAATTTTAAGCGCAGCAGAGTAACCAGCGCACATACCTGTTAGCTCAGGTGAGTTTAAAAGGCTGCTGTTGATAACAAGGGCATTTGCTAAATAGATGGTGTGTGTGCAACAATATACTGAAAGGTCAATTATATTGTGCAGCTTATCTCACCACCTGTAGTTATTTAGGTGAAAGCTCCAAAATGCTTGCCTAATATGTCTGTTTATCCAAAAGGAAGTAAAAAGGGAGAGCTAGAAAGATAGCATTGCATCACATTACATGGCAATGCAATGCACAGTTGCTGAAGTTGAACCAAAATGAGCTTGTAATCTGGCTTCTGCAACTTTGAACATGAAAAATCCAATGAGGAGAAGAAAAGCAAAGCCAAAGAGTCCATCCCAAAATCCGACAAACAAGCAAAATGAACAAAAAACATTGAATTCAATTCTTTCTGATTTTAGAAACTGCATTAAAGAAGGGGTGCACCGGTCCTGGAGATACTGCAATACCAGGTCAATGCGTGGAGTGGACAGAGCAAGCTCTTTTTCCATCTCCCTGTTCTAAAAATCCATTTAATATATGGTCCCCAGATAGGGGATGTATCAGATATTAAACTGATAAGAACAGATACTACACTTGATCTTAGCCAAAAGGCCGAGAAGCGATAACCAGAATTGGTTTCAAACTACGGAGCCACCCAAGGATCCTGAAAAGTCCATTTGTGGAGATGAGCTCCTGGACTCCCGTTAAGAAGACATGTTGTCAACCTCTAGATCCCTTACATGCCTGCACTTTTCGGCTTGCTGCTGCTGCAATCCACGCGTTTTAGATCTGCATAACTCCACCTCTTTAAACACAGCACCTTCACCCCCTGCTGTTCCCACCCGCCTCAACACCGTTGGAAGGGAGGAGAACCAATTAAGGCGGGGGGTGGGGTGGAACGAGCAGCTGTCTACCCTTAGCAGGAGGGCTCCTGATTACATACCTCTCCTGCTGCTGCTGCTGCTGGCTGTCCAGCAGCAGACTGAAGGTGGCTGCTGCTGTGCACAGGTATATAAAGGCTCAGAGCCTATTATGACACGCGCAGCCAGCGTTCCATTGCCACATTCCATCTACTGCAGGCAGGATACCTGGCTGGCTGAATGTCGCTGAGAAGCTCACAGAGACCGCCATAAGCAACAGTTTAACAGAATGCCACAGACTAATCAACCAAACTTTTTGGGTTGGGTTCTCTTTTATAGTCTGCAGGCATTAAATGAAAGAAGTCAGTGTTCCAGCAGAAGGAGACAACGTTTCAGAAAAGGCATTGTAGCAAACCAAAAAAGAAATTTTAAGCGCAGCAGAGTAACCAGCGCACATACCTGTTAGCTCAGGTGAGTTTAAAAGGCTGCTGTTGATAACAAGGGCATTTGCTAAATAGATGGTGTGTGTGCAACAATATACTGAAAGGTCAATTATATTGTGCAGCTTATCTCACCACCTGTAGTTATTTAGGTGAAAGCTCCAAAATGCTTGCCTAATATGTCTGTTTATCCAAAAGGAAGTAAAAAGGGAGAGCTAGAAAGATAGCATTGCATCACATTACATGGCAATGCAATGCACAGTTGCTGAAGTTGAACCAAAATGATCTTGTAATCTGGCTTCTGCAACTTTGAACATGAAAAATCCAATGAGGAGAAGAAAAGCAAAGCCAAAGAGTCCATCCCAAAATCCGACAAACAAGCAAAATGAACAAAAAACATTGAATTCAATTCTTTCTGATTTTAGAAACTGCATTAAAGAAGGGGTGCACCGGTCCTGGAGATACTGCAATACCAGGTCAATGCGTGGAGTGGACAGAGCAAGCTCTTTTTCCATCTCCCTGTTCTAAAAATCCATTTAATATATGGTCCCCAGATAGGGGACGTATCAGATATTAAACTGATAAGAACAGATTTTTTTTTTTCTATTGAAAGCCCGAATTCGTGTACAAAACCCGAGTGCGCTTAAAAAAGTGACAAGTGCCACAAAAAAAGTGCACTAGGATGCTGGTCTTCTTAAAACCCTCTCCAAAAGGAGAAGGGTCCCCCAAACCATTCCCCGTCCCTCCGAGCCAGAAGGCCACAGCGAGGAACAGGGACAAATAGCCACCTCCAGCCGGAGCCAGAGGCGACCCAATCTTACCCCCAATACCTGCCCGAGTTCTCACCCGAGCAAGGCACTGGGAGCCAAAGACTGTGCTCCCCTCCCGGAAGAGGGGAGCCAACAATGCTCTCCTCCCGAAAGAGGAGAGCCAGGGGGGTTCAGGGGGGAGCGGAACCTGATGGCCACACACTCCCCCCCTAGACCTGCCAAGAGAGGAACCCGTAAGGGAACCGCATCCCGACAAAATCCTAGTAAGGACGTGGACACACGTGAAAAAGTGGACACACAGTGACAAAAAAAATTAAATAAATAGTGAAGGTTTCACAGTATAATACTGCCCGGACCTTCGACCGGGAATTGAAAAATTCCCCATCCTAAGGCCAGAAGGCCCGGAATAAGGGTGTGTGTGAAGAAAGAAATATTGAAGTGCTAGTGCAAATGTGCCATAAACTCAAGTGGGGTTCCCAATCCCAGTGAGTTAAGGCACCCCAGGGTCACCACTCCTGGGGCACTTCACACTTCGGGCTTTCGATCTTCCCCGGCCCAATGGCGTCGATCCTGGGGGGCCATGCTTTCCACCAGATGACTATATTAGCCAACTGGCGTACTAACAAGCGCCTAAACCCCAGTGTGCATAATGTATCAATCTACTAGGGCGGCCAACATCCAAAACCGCCTTTTCGAAAGATACTACACTTGATCTTAGCCAAAAGGCCGAGAAGCGATAACCAGAATTGGTTTCAAACTATGGAGCCACCCAAGGATCCTGAAAAGTCCATTTGTGGAGATGAGCTCCTGGACTCCCGTTAAGAAGACATGTTGTCAACCTCTAGATCCCTTACATGCCTGCACTTTTCGGCTTGCTGCTGCTGCAATCCACGCGTTTTAGATCTGCATAACTCCACCTCTTTAAACACAGCACCTTCACCCCCTGCTGTTCCCACCCGCCTCAACACCGTTGGAAGGGAGGAGAACCAATTAAGGCGGGGGGTGGGGTGGAACGAGCAGCTGTCTACCCTTAGCAGGAGGGCTCCTGATTACATACCTCTCCTGCTGCTGCTGCTGGCTGTCCAGCAGCAGATTGAAGGTGGCTGCTGCTGTGCACAGGTATATAAAGGCTCAGAGCCTATTATGACACGCGCAGCCAGCGTTCCATTGCCACATTCCATCTACTGCAGGCAGGATACCTGGCTGGCTGAATGTCGCTGAGAAGCTCACAGAGACCGCCATAAGCAACAGTTTAACAGAATGCCACAGACTAATCAACCAAACTTTTTGGGTTGGGTTCTCTTTTATAGTCTGCAGGCATTAAATGAAAGAAGTCAGTGTTCCAGCAGAAGGAGACAACGTTTCAGAAAAGGAATTGTAGCAAACCAAAAAAGAAATTTTAAGCGCAGCAGAGTAACCAGCGCACATACCTGTTAGCTCAGGTGAGTTTAAAAGGCTGCTGTTGATAACAAGGGCATTTGCTAAATAGATGGTGTGTGTGCAACAATATACTGAAAGGTCAATTATATTGTGCAGCTTATCTCACCACCTGTAGTTATTTAGGTGAAAGCTCCAAAATGCTTGCCTAATATGTCTGTTTATCCAAAAGGAAGTAAAAAGGGAGAGCTAGAAAGATAGCATTGCATCACATTACATGGCAATGCAATGCACAGTTGCTGAAGTTGAACCAAAATGAGCTTGTAATCTGGCTTCTGCAACTTTGAACATGAAAAATCCAATGAGGAGAAGAAAAGCAAAGCCAAAGAGTCCATCCCAAAATCCGACAAACAAGCAAAATGAACAAAAAACATTGAATTCAATTCTTTCTGATTTTAGAAACTGCATTAAAGAAGGGGTGCACCGGTCCTGGAGATACTGCAATACCAGGTCAATGCGTGGAGTGGACAGAGCAAGCTCTTTTTCCATCTCCCTGTTCTAAAAATCCATTTAATATATGGTCCCCAGATAGGAGACATATCAGATATTAAACTGATAAGAACAGATACTACACTTGATCTTAGCCAAAAGGCCGAGAAGCGATAACCAGAATTGGTTTCAAACTACGGAGCCACCCAAGGATCCTGAAAAGTCCATTTGTGGAGATGAGCTCCTGGACTCCCGTTAAGAAGACATGTTGTCAACCTCTAGATCCCTTACATGCCTGCACTTTTCGGCTTGCTGCTGCTGCAATCCACGCGTTTTAGATCTGCATAACTCCACCTCTTTAAACACAGCACCTTCACCCCCTGCTGTTCCCACCCGCCTCAACACCGTTGGAAGGGAGGAGAACCAATTAAGGCGGGGGGTGGGGTGGAACGAGCAGCTGTCTACCCTTAGCAGGAGGGCTCCTGATTACATACCTCTCCTGCTGCTGCTGCTGCTGGCTGTCCAGCAGCAGACTGAAGGTGGCTGCTGCTGTGCACAGGTATATAAAGGCTCAGAGCCTATTATGACACGCGCAGCCAGCGTTCCATTGCCACATTCCATCTACTGCAGGCAGGATACCTGGCTGGCTGAATGTCGCTGAGAAGCTCACAGAGACCGCCATAAGCAACAGTTTAACAGAATGCCACAGACTAATCAACCAAACTTTTTGGGTTGGGTTCTCTTTTATAGTCTGCAGGCATTAAATGAAAGAAGTCAGTGTTCCAGCAGAAGGAGACAACGTTTCAGAAAAGGCATTGTAGCAAACCAAAAAATAAATTTTAAGCGCAGCAGAGTAACCAGCGCACATACCTGTTAGCTCAGGTGAGTTTAAAAGGCTGCTGTTGATAACAAGGGCATTTGCTAAATAGATGGTGTGTGTGCAACAATATACTGAAAGGTCAATTATATTGTGCAGCTTATCTCACCACCTGTAGTTATTTAGGTGAAAGCTCCAAAATGCTTGCCTAATATGTCTGTTTATCCAAAAGGAAGTAAAAAGGGAGAGCTAGAAAGATAGCATTGCATCACATTACATGGCAATGCAATGCACAGTTGCTGAAGTTGAACCAAAATGAGCTTGTAATCTGGCTTCTGCAACTTTGAACATGAAAAATCCAATGAGGAGAAGAAAAGCAAAGCCAAAGAGTCCATCCCAAAATCCGACAAACAAGCAAAATGAACAAAAAACATTGAATTCAATTCTTTCTGATTTTAGAAACTGCATTAAAGAAGGGGTGCACCGGTCCTGGAGATACTGCAATACCAGGTCAATGCGTGGAGTGGACAGAGCAAGCTCTTTTTCCATCTCCCTGTTCTAAAAATCCATTTAATATATGGTCCCCAGATAGGGGACGTATCAGATATTAAACTGATAAGAACAGATACTACACTTGATCTTAGCCAAAAGGCCGAGAAGCGATAACCAGAATTGGTTTCAAACTACGGAGCCACCCAAGGATCCTGAAAAGTCCATTTGTGGAGATGAGCTCCTGGACTCCCGTTAAGAAGACATGTTGTCAACCTCTAGATCCCTTACATGCCTGCACTTTTCGGCTTGCTGCTGCTGCAATCCACGCGTTTTAGATCTGCATAACTCCACCTCTTTAAACACAGCACCTTCACCCCCTGCTGTTCCCACCCGCCTCAACACCGTTGGAAGGGAGGAGAACCAATTAAGGCGGGGGGTGGGGTGGAACGAGCAGCTGTCTACCCTTAGCAGGAGGGCTCCTGATTACATACCTCTCCTGCTGCTGCTGCTGCTGGCTGTCCAGCAGCAGACTGAAGGTGGCTGCTGCTGTGCACAGGTATATAAAGGCTCAGAGCCTATTATGACACGCGCAGCCAGCGTTCCATTGCCACATTCCATCTACTGCAGGCAGGATACCTGGCTGGCTGAATGTCGCTGAGAAGCTCACAGAGACCGCCATAAGCAACAGTTTAACAGAATGCCACAGACTAATCAACCAAACTTTTTGGGTTGGGTTCTCTTTTATAGTCTGCAGGCATTAAATGAAAGAAGTCAGTGTTCCAGCAGAAGGAGACAACGTTTCAGAAAAGGCATTGTAGCAAACCAAAAAAGAAATTTTAAGCGCAGCAGAGTAACCAGCGCACATACCTGTTAGCTCAGGTGAGTTTAAAAGGCTGCTGTTGATAACAAGGGCATTTGCTGAATAGATGGTGTGTGTGCAACAATATACTGAAAGGTCAATTATATTGTGCAGCTTATCTCACCACCTGTAGTTATTTAGGTGAAAGCTCCAAAATGCTTGCCTAATATGTCTGTTTATCCAAAAGGAAGTAAAAAGGGAGAGCTAGAAAGATAGCATTGCATCACATTACATGGCAATGCAATGCACAGTTGCTGAAGTTGAACCAAAATGAGCTTGTAATCTGGCTTCTGCAACTTTGAACATGAAAAATCCAATGAGGAGAAGAAAAGCAAAGCCAAAGAGTCCATCCCAAAATCCGACAAACAAGCAAAATGAACAAAAAACATTGAATTCAATTCTTTCTGATTTTAGAAACTGCATTAAAGAAGGGGTGCACCGGTCCTGGAGATACTGCAATACCAGGTCAATGCGTGGAGTGGACAGAGCAAGCTCTTTTTCCATCTCCCTGTTCTAAAAATCCATTTAATATATGGTCCCCAGATAGGGGACGTATCAGATATTAAACTGATAAGAACAGATACTACACTTGATCTTAGCCAAAAGGCCGAGAAGCGATAACCAGAATTGGTTTCAAACTACGGAGCCACCCAAGGATCCTGAAAAGTCCATTTGTGGAGATGAGCTCCTGGACTCCCGTTAAGAAGACATGTTGTCAACCTCTAGATCCCTTACATGCCTGCACTTTTCGGCTTGCTGCTGCTGCAATCCACGCGTTTTAGATCTGCATAACTCCACCTCTTTAAACACAGCACCTTCACCCCCTGCTGTTCCCACCCGCCTCAACACCGTTGGAAGGGAGGAGAACCAATTAAGGCGGGGGGTGGGGTGGAACGAGCAGCTGTCTACCCTTAGCAGGAGGGCTCCTGATTACATACCTCTCCTGCTGCTGCTGCTGCTGGCTGTCCAGCAGCAGACTGAAGGTGGCTGCTGCTGTGCACAGGTATATAAAGGCTCAGAGCCTATTATGACACGCGCAGCCAGCGTTCCATTGCCACATTCCATCTACTGCAGGCAGGATACCTGGCTGGCTGAATGTCGCTGAGAAGCTCACAGAGATCGCCATAAGCAACAGTTTAACAGAATGCCACAGACTAATCAACCAAACTTTTTGGGTTGGGTTCTCTTTTATAGTCTGCAGGCATTAAATGAAAGAAGTCAGTGTTCCAGCAGAAGGAGACAACGTTTCAGAAAAGGCATTGTAGCAAACCAAAAAAGAAATTTTAAGCGCAGCAGAGTAACCAGCGCACATACCTGTTAGCTCAGGTGAGTTTAAAAGGCTGCTGTTGATAACAAGGGCATTTGCTAAATAGATGGTGTGTGTGCAACAATATACTGAAAGGTCAATTATATTGTGCAGCTTATCTCACCACCTGTAGTTATTTAGGTGAAAGCTCCAAAATGCTTGCCTAATATGTCTGTTTATCCAAAAGGAAGTAAAAAGGGAGAGCTAGAAAGATAGCATTGCATCACATTACATGGCAATGCAATGCACAGTTGCTGAAGTTGAACCAAAATGAGCTTGTAATCTGGCTTCTGCAACTTTGAACATGAAAAATCCAATGAGGAGAAGAAAAGCAAAGCCAAAGAGTCCATCCCAAAATCCGACAAACAAGCAAAATGAACAAAAAACATTGAATTCAATTCTTTCTGATTTTAGAAACTGCATTAAAGAAGGGGTGCACCGGTCCTGGAGATACTGCAATACCAGGTCAATGCGTGGAGTGGACAGAGCAAGCTCTTTTTCCATCTCCCTGTTCTAAAAATCCATTTAATATATGGTCCCCAGATAGGGGACGTATCAGATATTAAACTGATAAGAACAGATACTACACTTGATCTTAGCCAAAAGGCCGAGAAGCGATAACCAGAATTGGTTTCAAACTATGGAGCCACCCAAGGATCCTGAAAAGTCCATTTGTGGAGATGAGCTCCTGGACTCCCGTTAAGAAGACATGTTGTCAACCTCTAGATCCCTTACATGCCTGCACTTTTCGGCTTGCTGCTGCTGCAATCCACGCGTTTTAGATCTGCATAACTCCACCTCTTTAAACACAGCACCTTCACCCCCTGCTGTTCCCACCCGCCTCAACACCGTTGGAAGGGAGGAGAACCAATTAAGGCGGGGGGTGGGGTGGAACGAGCAGCTGTCTACCCTTAGCAGGAGGGCTCCTGATTACATACCTCTCCTGCTGCTGCTGCTGGCTGTCCAGCAGCAGACTGAAGGTGGCTGCTGCTGTGCACAGGTATATAAAGGCTCAGAGCCTATTATGACACGCGCAGCCAGCGTTCCATTGCCACATTCCATCTACTGCAGGCAGGATACCTGGCTGGCTGAATGTCGCTGAGAAGCTCACAGAGACCGCCATAAGCAACAGTTTAACAGAATGCCACAGACTAATCAACCAAACTTTTTGGGTTGGGTTCTCTTTTATAGTCTGCAGGCATTAAATGAAAGAAGTCAGTGTTCCAGCAGAAGGAGACAACGTTTCAGAAAAGGCATTGTAGCAAACCAAAAAAGAAATTTTAAGCGCAGCAGAGTAACCAGCGCACATACCTGTTAGCTCAGGTGAGTTTAAAAGGCTGCTGTTGATAACAAGGGCATTTGCTAAATAGATGGTGTGTGTGCAACAATATACTGAAAGGTCAATTATATTGTGCAGCTTATCTCACCACCTGTAGTTATTTAGGTGAAAGCTCCAAAATGCTTGCCTAATATGTCTGTTTATCCAAAAGGAAGTAAAAAGGGAGAGCTAGAAAGATAGCATTGCATCACATTACATGGCAATGCAATGCACAGTTGCTGAAGTTGAACCAAAATGAGCTTGTAATCTGGCTTCTGCAACTTTGAACATGAAAAATCCAATGAGGAGAAGAAAAGCAAAGCCAAAGAGTCCATCCCAAAATCCGACAAACAAGCAAAATGAACAAAAAACATTGAATTCAATTCTTTCTGATTTTAGAAACTGCATTAAAGAAGGGGTGCACCGGTCCTGGAGATACTGCAATACCAGGTCAATGCGTGGAGTGGACAGAGCAAGCTCTTTTTCCATCTCCCTGTTCTAAAAATCCATTTAATATATGGTCCCCAGATAGGGGACGTATCAGATATTAAACTGATAAGAACAGATACTACACTTGATCTTAGCCAAAAGGCCGAGAAGCGATAACCAGAATTGGTTTCAAACTACGGAGCCACCCAAGGATCCTGAAAAGTCCATTTGTGGAGATGAGCTCCTGGACTCCCGTTAAGAAGACATGTTGTCAACCTCTAGATCCCTTACATGCCTGCACTTTTCGGCTTGCTGCTGCTGCAATCCACGCGTTTTAGATCTGCATAACTCCACCTCTTTAAACACAGCACCTTCACCCCCTGCTGTTCCCACCCGCCTCAACACCGTTGGAAGGGAGGAGAACCAATTAAGGCGGGGGGTGGGGTGGAACGAGCAGCTGTCTACCCTTAGCAGGAGGGCTCCTGATTACATACCTCTCCTGCTGCTGCTGCTGCTGGCTGTCCAGCAGCAGACTGAAGGTGGCTGCTGCTGTGCACAGGTATATAAAGGCTCAGAGCCTATTATGACACGCGCAGCCAGCGTTCCATTGCCACATTCCATCTACTGCAGGCAGGATACCTGGCTGGCTGAATGTCGCTGAGAAGCTCACAGAGACCGCCATAAGCAACAGTTTAACAGAATGCCACAGACTAATCAACCAAACTTTTTGGGTTGGGTTCTCTTTTATAGTCTGCAGGCATTAAATGAAAGAAGTCAGTGTTCCAGCAGAAGGAGACAACGTTTCAGAAAAGGCATTGTAGCAAACCAAAAAAGAAATTTTAAGCGCAGCAGAGTAACCAGCGCACATACCTGTTAGCTCAGGTGAGTTTAAAAGGCTGCTGTTGATAACAAGGGCATTTGCTAAATAGATGGTGTGTGTGCAACAATATACTGAAAGGTCAATTATATTGTGCAGCTTATCTCACCACCTGTAGTTATTTAGGTGAAAGCTCCAAAATGCTTGCCTAATATGTCTGTTTATCCAAAAGGAAGTAAAAAGGGAGAGCTAGAAAGATAGCATTGCATCACATTACATGGCAATGCAATGCACAGTTGCTGAAGTTGAACCAAAATGAGCTTGTAATCTGGCTTCTGCAACTTTGAACATGAAAAATCCAATGAGGAGAAGAAAAGCAAAGCCAAAGAGTCCATCCCAAAATCCGACAAACAAGCAAAATGAACAAAAAACATTGAATTCAATTCTTTCTGATTTTAGAAACTGCATTAAAGAAGGGGTGCACCGGTCCTGGAGATACTGCAATACCAGGTCAATGCGTGGAGTGGACAGAGCAAGCTCTTTTTCCATCTCCCTGTTCTAAAAATCCATTTAATATATGGTTCCCAGATAGGGGACGTATCAGATATTAAACTGATAAGAACAGATTTTTTTTTTTTTTTTTTATCGAAAGCCCGAATTCGTGTACAAAACCCGAGTGCGCTTAAAAAAGTAACAAGTGCCACAAAAAAAGTGCACTAGGATGCTGGTCTTCTTGAAACCCTCTCCAAAAGGAGAAGGTTCCCCCAAACCATTCCCCGTCCCTCCGAGCCAAAAGGCCACAGCGAGGAACAGGGACAAAAAGCCACCTCCAGCCGAAGCCAGAGGCGACCCAATCTTACCCCCAGCACCTGCCCGAGTTCTCACCCGAGGAAGGCACTGGGAGCCAAAGACTGTGCTCCCCTCCCGGAAGAGGGGAGCCAACAACGCTCTCCTCCCGAAAGAGGAGAGCCAGGGGGGTTCAGGGGGGAGCGGAACCTGATGGCCACACACTCCCCCCCTAGACCTGCCAAGAGAGGAACCCATAAGGGAACCGCATCCCGACAAAATCCTAGTAGGACGTGACACACGTGAATAAGTGGACACACAGTGACAAAGAAATTAAATAAATAGTGAAGGTTTCACAGTATAATACTGCCCGGACCTTCGACCGGGAATTGAAAAATTCCCCATCCTAAGGCCAGAAGGCCCGGAATAAGGGTGTGTGCGAAGAAAGAAAATTTGAAGTGCTTGTGCAAATGTGCCATAAACTCAAGTGGGGTTCCCAATCCCAGTGAGTTAAGGCACCCCAGGGTCACCACTCCTGGGGCACTTCACACTTCGGGCTTTCGATCTTTCCCGGCCCAATGGCGTCGATCCTGGGGGGCCATGCTTTCCACCAGATGACTATATTAGCCACCTGGCGTACTAACAAGCGCCTAAACCCCAGTGTGCATAATGTATCAATCTACTAGGGCGGCCAACATCCAAAACCGCCTTTTCGAAAGATACTACACTTGATCTTAGCCAAAAGGCCGAGAAGCGATAACCAGAATTGGTTTCAAACTACGGAGCCACCCAAGGATCCTGAAAAGTCCATTTGTGGAGATGAGCTCCTGGACTCCCGTTAAGAAGACATGTTGTCAACCTCTAGATCCCTTACATGCCTGCACTTTTCGGCTTGCTGCTGCAGCAATCCACGCGTTTTAGATCTGCATAACTCCACCTCTTTAAACACAGCACCTTCACCCCCTGCTGTTCCCACCCGCCTCAACACCGTTGGAAGGGAGGAGAACCAATTAAGGCGGGGGGTGGGGTGGAACGAGCAGCTGTCTACCCTTAGCAGGAGGGCTCCTGATTACATACCTCTCCTGCTGCTGCTGCTGCTGGCTGTCCAGCAGCAGACTGAAGGTGGCTGCTGCTGTGCACAGGTATATAAAGGCTCAGAGCCTATTATGACACGCGCAGCCAGCGTTCCATTGCCACATTCCATCTACTGCAGGCAGGATACCTGGCTGGCTGAATGTCGCTGAGAAGCTCACAGAGACCGCCATAAGCAACAGTTTAACAGAATGCCACAGACTAATCAACCAAACTTTTTGGGTTGGGTTCTCTTTTATAGTCTGCAGGCATTAAATGAAAGAAGTCAGTGTTCCAGCAGAAGGAGACAACGTTTCAGAAAAGGCATTGTAGCAAACCAAAAAAGAAATTTTAAGCGCAGCAGAGTAACCAGCGCACATACCTGTTAGCTCAGGTGAGTTTAAAAGGCTGCTGTTGATAACAAGGGCATTTGCTAAATAGATGGTGTGTGTGCAACAATATACTGAAAGGTCAATTATATTGTGCAGCTTATCTCACCACCTGTAGTTATTTAGGTGAAAGCTCCAAAATGCTTGTCTAATATGTCTGTTTATCCAAAAGGAAGTAAAAAGGGAGAGCTAGAAAGATAGCATTGCATCACATTACATGGCAATGCAATGCACAGTTGCTGAAGTTGAACCAAAATGAGCTTGTAATCTGGCTTCTGCAACTTTGAACATGAAAAATCCAATGAGGAGAAGAAAAGCAAAGCCAAAGAGTCCATCCCAAAATCCGACAAACAAGCAAAATGAACAACAAACATTGAATTCAATTCTTTCTGATTTTAGAAACTGCATTAAAGAAGGGGTGCACCGGTCCTGGAGATACTGCAATACCAGGTCAATGCGTGGAGTGGACAGAGCAAGCTCTTTTTCCATCTCCCTGTTCTAAAAATCCATTTAATATATGGTCCCCAGATAGGGGACGTATCAGATATTAAACTGATAAGAACAGATACTACACTTGATCTTAGCCAAAAGGCCGAGAAGCGATAACCAGAATTGGTTTCAAACTACGGAGCCACCCAAGGATCCTGAAAAGTCCATTTGTGGAGATGAGCTCCTGGACTCCCGTTAAGAAGACATGTTGTCAACCTCTAGATCCCTTACATGCCTGCACTTTTCGGCTTGCTGCTGCTGCAATCCACGCATTTTAGATCTGCATCACTCCACCTCTTTAAACACAGCACCTTCACCCCCTGCTGTTCCCACCCGCCTCAACACCGTTGGAAGGGAGGAGAACCAATTAAGGCGGGGGGTGGGGTGGAACGAGCAGCTGTCTACCCTTAGCAGGAGGGCTCCTGATTACATACCTCTCCTGCTGCTGCTGCTGCTGGCTGTCCAGCAGCAGACTGAAGGTGGCTGCTGCTGTGCACAGGTATATAAAGGCTCAGAGCCTATTATGACACGCGCAGCCAGCGTTCCATTGCCACATTCCATCTACTGCAGGCAGGATACCTGGCTGGCTGAATGTCGCTGAGAAGCTCACAGAGACCGCCATAAGCAACAGTTTAACAGAATGCCACAGACTAATCAACCAAACTTTTTGGGTTGGGTTCTCTTTTATAGTCTGCAGGCATTAAATGAAAGAAGTCAGTGTTCCAGCAGAAGGAGACAACGTTTCAGAAAAGGCATTGTAGCAAACCAAAAAAGAAATTTTAAGCGCAGCAGAGTAACCAGCGCACATACCTGTTAGCTCAGGTGAGTTTAAAAGGCTGCTGTTGATAACAAGGGCATTTGCTAAATAGATGGTGTGTGTGCAACAATATACTGAAAGGTCAATTATATTGTGCAGCTTATCTCACCACCTGTAGTTATTTAGGTGAAAGCTCCAAAATGCTTGCCTAATATGTCTGTTTATCCAAAAGGAAGTAAAAAGGGAGAGCTAGAAAGATAGCATTGCATCACATTACATGGCAATGCAATGCACAGTTGCTGAAGTTGAACCAAAATGAGCTTGTAATCTGGCTTCTGCAACTTTGAACATGAAAAATCCAATGAGGAGAAGAAAAGCAAAGCCAAAGAGTCCATCCCAAAATCCGACAAACAAGCAAAATGAACAAAAAACATTGAATTCAATTCTTTCTGATTTTAGAAACTGCATTAAAGAAGGGGTGCACCGGTCCTGGAGATACTGCAATACCAGGTTAATGCGTGGAGTGGACAGAGCAAGCTCTTTTTCCATCTCCCTGTTCTAAAAATCCATTTAATATATGGTCCCCAGATAGGGGACGTATCAGATATTAAACTGATAAGAACAGATACTACACTTGATCTTAGCCAAAAGGCCGAGAAGCGATAACCAGAATTGGTTTCAAACTACGGAGCCACCCAAGGATCCTGAAAAGTCCATTTGTGGAGATGAGCTCCTGGACTCCCGTTAAGAAGACATGTTGTCAACCTCTAGATCCCTTACATGCCTGCACTTTTCGGCTTGCTGCTGCTGCAATCCACGCGTTTTAGATCTGCATAACTCCACCTCTTTAAACACAGCACCTTCACCCCCTGCTGTTCCCACCCGCCTCAACACCGTTGGAAGGGAGGAGAACCAATTAAGGCGGGGGGTGGGGTGGAACGAGCAGCTGTCTACCCTTAGCAGGAGGGCTCCTGATTACATACCTCTCCTGCTGCTGCTTCTGCTGGCTGTCCAGCAGCAGACTGAAGGTGGCTGCTGCTGTGCACAGGTATATAAAGGCTCAGAGCCTATTATGACACGCGCAGCCAGCGTTCCATTGCCACATTCCATCTACTGCAGGCAGGATACCTGGCTGGCTGAATGTCGCTGAGAAGCTCACAGAGACCGCCATAAGCAACAGTTTAACAGAATGCCACAGACTAATCAACCAAACTTTTTGGGTTGGGTTCTCTTTTGTAGTCTGCAGGCATTAAATGAAAGAAGTCAGTGTTCCAGCAGAAGGAGACAACGTTTCAGAAAAGGCATTGTAGCAAACCAAAAAATAAATTTTAAGCGCAGCAGAGTAACCAGCGCACATACCTGTTAGCTCAGGTGAGTTTAAAAGGCTGCTGTTGATAACAAGGGCATTTGCTAAATAGATGGTGTGTGTGCAACAATATACTGAAAGGTCAATTATATTGTGCAGCTTATCTCACCACCTGTAGTTATTTAGGTGAAAGCTCCAAAATGCTTGCCTAATATGTCTGTTTATCCAAAAGGAAGTAAAAAGGGAGAGCTAGAAAGATAGCATTGCATCACATTACATGGCAATGCAATGCACAGTTGCTGAAGTTGAACCAAAATGAGCTTGTAATCTGGCTTCTGCAACTTTGAACATGAAAAATCCAATGAGGAGAAGAAAAGCAAAGCCAAAGAGTCCATCCCAAAATCCGACAAACAAGCAAAATGAACAAAAAACATTGAATTCAATTCTTTCTGATTTTAGAAACTGCATTAAAGAAGGGGTGCACCGGTCCTGGAGATACTGCAATACCAGGTCAATGCGTGGAGTGGACAGAGCAAGCTCTTTTTCCATCTCCCTGTTCTAAAAATCCATTTAATATATGGTCCCCAGATAGGGGACGTATCAGATATTAAACTGATAAGAACAGATACTACACTTGATCTTAGCCAAAAGGCCGAGAAGCGATAACCAGAATTGGTTTCAAACTACGGAGCCACCCAAGGATCCTGAAAAGTCCATTTGTGGAGATGAGCTCCTGGACTCCCGTTAAGAAGACATGTTGTCAACCTCTAGATCCCTTACATGCCTGCACTTTTCGGCTTGCTGCTGCAGCAATCCACGCGTTTTAGATCTGCATAACTCCACCTCTTTAAACACAGCACCTTCACCCCCTGCTGTTCCCACCCGCCTCAACACCGTTGGAAGGGAGGAGAACCAATTAAGGCGGGGGGTGGGGTGGAACGAGCAGCTGTCTACCCTTAGCAGGAGGGCTCCTGATTACATACCTCTCCTGCTGCTGCTGCTGCTGGCTGTCCAGCAGCAGACTGAAGGTGGCTGCTGCTGTGCACAGGTATATAAAGGCTCAGAGCCTATTATGACACGCGCAGCCAGCGTTCCATTGCCACATTCCATCTACTGCAGGCAGGATACCTGGCTGGCTGAATGTCGCTGAGAAGCTCACAGAGACCGCCATAAGCAACAGTTTAACAGAATGCCACAGACTAATCAACCAAACTTTTTGGGTTGGGTTCTCTTTTATAGTCTGCAGGCATTAAATGAAAGAAGTCAGTGTTCCAGCAGAAGGAGACAACGTTTCAGAAAAGGCATTGTAGCAAACCAAAAAAGAAATTTTAAGCGCAGCAGAGTAACCAGCGCACATACCTGTTAGCTCAGGTGAGTTTAAAAGGCTGCTGTTGATAACAAGGGCATTTGATAAATAGATGGTGTGTGTGCAACAATATACTGAAAGGTCAATTATATTGTGCAGCTTATCTCACCACCTGTAGTTATTTAGGTGAAAGCTCCAAAATGCTTGCCTAATATGTCTGTTTATCCAAAAGGAAGTAAAAAGGGAGAGCTAGAAAGATAGCATTGCATCACATTACATGGCAATGCAATGCACAGTTGCTGAAGTTGAACCAAAATGAGCTTGTAATCTGGCTTCTGCAACTTTGAACATGAAAAATCCAATGAGGAGAAGAAAAGCAAAGCCAAAGAGTCCATCCCAAAATCCGACAAACAAGCAAAATGAACAAAAAACATTGAATTCAATTCTTTCTGATTTTAGAAACTGCATTAAAGAAGGGGTGCACCGGTCCTGGAGATACTGCAATACCAGGTCAATGCGTGGAGTGGACAGAGCAAGCTCTTTTTCCATCTCCCTGTTCTAAAAATCCATTTAATATATGGTCCCCAGATAGGGGACGTATCAGATATTAAACTGATAAGAACAGATTTTTTTCTTTTTCCTCAGATTAAAACCCACATTAATTTATGCATCATAGCGCATATTCACATAACGGGTTCTCAAATCATCATTCGGAAAACCAAAAACAAAATCCCAAAAAACACAACCCTGCAATTAACTGTTACTTACTGTAAGAAGTCCAATGTGAAAAGTTCCAGAGTGCTTCTGCTGCTGTCTCACCATACTTCTTTTTATCCAATAAATAGGCATAAAACAGTCTGGCAAGAAAAATCTTTCTGCATTCCATGGGGGAAAAAACAATCTTTTTAAAAATCACCAAATTCCGAACGTCCCATAAAACCTCTTTATATATGACAAAAATAATCCAGCTTGCCCGCTTCCTTTGCGAGTACTTAAAATCTTGACCTATTAAAATCCTTTCAAAATCGAAACAATGAAAACCAACTAAAGCAACAAACATACGTGACAACAAGGTAAAAACTTTTTTAGCAAAAAAACAGTCCCAAAAAATATGCTGTATTGTTTCCACCTTATTGCAACCTTCCCTAGGACATAGTTCTTGAACCTTTATCCCCCGGTCATTCAAAAAAGCCCTTGTTGGCAAGCATCCATGCAACGCCATCCAGTTTACATCCTTCTGTCTGTTGCTGATTCCACGCAGGAAAAAAAGCTTCCACACCTGTCCAGACTGTGCATTATTACAAAACGGCACATCACATAACATCTCCTTCTTCTTAATACCTGAGACAATCAGTTTTTTGTCCGGTCTAACCATGGAGCTTATCCCATTTTGATCATAGAAGGACCTAAGCACCACATAAAAAAACGGTATCACAAACGAAACTGGTTTTCTTAAATCCTTCTCACACCAGCTCCATTTCTGGAAAAGCCGTCCTGCTAAATATTTGCACATGTCCGCAGTCCTGTTATTGCACTGGGATAATTTATAAATGTTCAAAAAATAATGCATTCTTAAAAATAAGTCAATGTTAGGAAAATCACAACCCCCATTTTCCACAGAACACATAACCATTCCTCTTCTTAGTTTCTCCATTTTGGATCCCCAAAAAAACACAAACAGTTTCCTTGTCACTCTCTTTGTCCAAAGCACAGCAGGTGGGAAAATCAAAGCAGTGTACAGCAGAAGCGGGAGAATCACAGACTTGATTACCAGCACTTTCCCTCTCAGCGACAGGTTCCTTAGTTTCCAAAAGTTCAACTTCTGATCCATTTTGTCTTCTAGAATCTTCAGGCTGCTTTTCCCTTTCAGTTCCTTCTCAAAGATGACACCAAGAACCTCAATTTCCTCCCTACTCTCCACTCCTGCCACGTTAACCTCAACCTGCCTCCCAAAGTTACAAAGCTGGCACTTTCCCCAATTCACCGCCATACCAGCCACACAACAAAAAATCCTTACGTGCAAATTCACTCTATTGAGATCCGCCTGTGAACCACAAGTAAAAACAATATCATCCATATAACTTAAAGACTTGACTGGACCCCCGGATCCCCCAGGAATAAAAACACCAGCCACACACTTGTCAACTTGCACACTTTTTAAAAGGGCCTCCACCACACAGATAAAAAGAATTGGTGACAGGGGACAACCCTGCCTAACTCCCGATAAAATATTAAAACTGGAACTCACATGCCCATTAACTAAAATCTGGCTACTGACCCCACAATAAAAACTCTTAATGACCATCAATAATTTATCCGGAACACCAAGGTGACTTAAAGCAGAGAACAAAAATCTATGTGATATTTTATCAAAGGCTTTCTCCAGGTCCACCGACTGTAACAAAAGAGCATTCTTATTCAAATTAGCCTGATAAATTAAGTCTCTTAGAAGCAGCAAATTATCTGAAATTTTCCTACCAGGCACTGCACATGCCTGATACTCCCCCACCATATCACCTATCACATCTGCCAGTCTACCAGCCACAATTTTAGAAATAATTTTGTAATCACTGTTTAACAATGTTATGGGCCTCCAATTTTTAATATCCCTCATGTCCCCTTTCTTATGAATCAGCGTAACAATCCCCCTACGCATAGAAACCGATAAAATCCCATGAGTAAAACCATATTGCACCACCCGGGAAAACTCCACACCTATAATATCCCAAAATCTAACATAAAATTCAGCAGGAAGACCATCACAGCCTGGCGTCTTGCCTTTCGCCAAGCCATCCACTGCCCGTCTAATTTCATCTTTCCCAACCTCCTCACTTAAAAACCCAATTTTCTCCTCAGGAATATTATTAGTTAATACTTTGCAATAATCATTAATTTCCGCATCACTGGCTCTACTATCGTTAGAGAAGAGTGTTTCATAAAAGGAAAGAATACTGCCAATCATCTCATCCCCAGATACCTCCCCTGCAGGAGAAAAAACAGACTTAAAAACCCCTTTAGGTTTAAAACATTTTTTAAAAAAGTATCTCGAACATTGCTCATTTTCCTCCATGTGCTTTATTTTTGCCTTAAACATAATAGTCTTCCCTTTTTCAATAAGTATCTTCTTCAGTTCGTCCTTCAAATCTGCAATCTCTTTATCCACCTCCATCCCCGCTCTCTTAAACTTATGGAGTACTTCCAATTTTGAAATAACAGCAGCATCATGATCCCTTTTGGCTTTCGCTCTCCTAAAACACACCCCTTTAAAATAACATGCAAATTTCTCCTTAGCCCAGTCCCACCACTCTAGCAAATCTTTAAAAAGGTGCTGTTCAGACACACAAGACAAAAACACTTTATTAAAACCAACCTTAACACTCTCCTCTTCCAGCAGGCTTACGTTCAGCTTCCAGAGTCCCTTTCCAAAAGCCAGGGACTCAGCTATACACAGATCTACCACTATCATCTTGTGGTCAGAAAAAGTCGTCATCACGTGGTTGCACTTGGCCACCTTAATCCCTTCAGACATAAAAACATAGTCAATTCGGGAAACACTACGTCCACTATCTGATATGTATGTGAACTTATCACTTGGCCCAACCATCAGACCAGCATCCGTGTAGCGTAAATCCTGCACAATCTGATTTAAAATATTAGACGTAACATCAGTCCTACCTTCCGTAGAGCTCTTACGATCTTTTGCGGATCTGACACAATTAAAATCTCCAGCCACTATAGTGAAGTCTCTGCCTGGTAAAAACAACTTTAGAGACTCCAAAAACCCAACTCTTGCTTGTTTATCAGCAGGGGCATAAACATTAAAAACCCGTACCCGCTGACCTAAAAAATCCACTAATAAAAACAAACATCTCCCAGGTATGATTACTTTAAACTCTAAAACCTTTAGACTGGAATTACACAGTAAAATGCCCACCCCTTCATTCCTGTTTTCTGAGCATGGGGACCAAAAAGATTGCCCCTTATTCCACTCACTCTCATGCGGGGCAGATTTAATTACACATTCCTGCAGACAGACAATATCTGCATTCACACTCTCAATGTACTCCAGTATCCCTGCTCTCCTACAAGCAGAACCAATCCCTCGTACATTCAGAGAAGCAACACACAACGCCATCATAACAACAGGAAAAAATCTCCACCATACCCGATCCATCATGAACCAGGAGAAAACCCACTCCTGCCACCCACTTTTCTACGTATATCAGGCGACTCAGAACTCGAGTCCCTGTTAGAATAACCTGGTCTTAGGGAGACTGGATCTTCCTGCCCCCCAGACCAACACCCCTCCACCTTACTTCTTTTAATCACGGAGGCATAACTCTCCTCCTTGCCATCATCTTCCTCCTCATTTTCACTCCAATCACTGTTAACCCTATCACGCTGCTGAGGGGTTATAGTTCCATCCGAATCAGAATCCTCCTCCTCCAAAACCTCCATTTCCTCACCCCCATCTCTTCCCAAAACAGGATTCACTGACTCCGCCATATTAGACAAATCCATCCCATCACCCGGGCCATGCACATCAGCTACTTTGTTTATTACTTCCAGCCCCTCCCTCAAACCAACTTTCTTCTGGCTCCGCCCCTTTTCCTCCATCTTGGGCACCGCATGGTCTCTTCCCCTACCACCATCTTGTTTTTGGCTTTCCCCCTCTGAGTCTGAGCCTTCGCCCTCCTCCCCACTTTCCTGCCGAGTCTTCTTCTGCCTCTCTTCAGCGTCCACCTGTGACCTAGGAATCTGAGCCCACAATCTACATTTCCTTGCAAGGTGATCTGCATGTCCACACAAATCACACACCTTATTCATTGGGCAACCACTTGCAACATGCCCAGATTTCCCACAACCTCTACAAACATCACCTTGCACTGGACAATCTTTCTGAACATGTCCAAACTCATGACACTTCCTACAATATTCCATCTGTCCATTATAAAAACAAAATCCCCTTTCTCCTCCGATAGAAAACTGTGCAGGAATGCTCTTGGCACCCCCAATAGCTCTATCATCCGGTCTCAGTTTTACAACATATCTCCTCTTGCCATTTAGATAATTGTATTTGTTCTTCATTCTTCCCAAAAATTTAACCTCACTACAATACCGAGCTAAAAAATTGGAAACAGTCTCATCCGGAACTTTAGGGTTATACATGTGCACAACCACATACTTATATGTCTGCTGGAACAGAGGTTCCAGTGCAATAAACTCTAGGCATTTCAATTCCTTTTCTTCCTTCATTCGTACCAACTCCATGTAGACTCTCTGGCAAATACTCAAAGAAACAAAAGTGATATCATAAATTCCTTGTTTCTGAAAATCCTGCAGTGCCAATACATCCGTTACCTTGAAGCCATTAATGTTCTTCAAGACATCAACGCAAACTTGGTCCAAACCGATTTCTCCTTCATGACCTGCAGCCACCTTCAGACGGACCGAGTCCTCTAATCCACGTGTTTTCTCCACCATTTTTACAGCAGATAAACACAATCGCCGCTCAATCGCACACTAGGGCCGCACAAGGGGGAACCCCAGTCACAACTGCCCTCCAAACAACACCAGCAGCAGAAAACCACCACTGATCTTGCCAAAAGGCCGAGAAGCGATAACCAGAATTGGTTTCAAACTACGGAGCCACCCAAGGATCCTGAAAAGTCCATTTGTGGAGATGAGCTCCTGGACTCCCGTTAAGAAGACATGTTGTCAACCTCTAGATCCCTTACATGCCTGCACTTTTCGGCTTGCTGCTGCTGCAATCCACGCGTTTTAGATCTGCATAACTCCACCTCTTTAAACACAGCACCTTCACCCCCTGCTGTTCCCACCTGCCTCAACACCGTTGGAAGGGAGGAGAACCAATTAAGGCGGGGGGTGGGGTGGAACGAGCAGCTGTCTACCCTTAGCAGGAGGGCTCCTGATTACATACCTCTCCTGCTGCTGCTGCTGCTGGCTGTCCAGCAGCAGACTGAAGGTGGCTGCTGCTGTGCACAGGTATATAAAGGCTCAGAGCCTATTATGACACGCGCAGCCAGCGTTCCATTGCCACATTCCATCTACTGCAGGCAGGATACCTGGCTGGCTGAATGTCGCTGAGAAGCTCACAGAGACCGCCATAAGCAACAGTTTAACAGAATGCCACAGACTAATCAACCAAACTTTTTGGGTTGGGTTCTCTTTTATAGTCTGCAGGCATTAAATGAAAGAAGTCAGTGTTCCAGCAGAAGGAGACAACGTTTCAGAAAAGGCATTGTAGCAAACCAAAAAAGAAATTTTAAGCGCAGCAGAGTAACCAGCGCACATACCTGTTAGCTCAGGTGAGTTTAAAAGGCTGCTGTTGATAACAAGGGCATTTGCTAAATAGATGGTGTGTGTGCAACAATATACTGAAAGGTCAATTATATTGTGCAGCTTATCTCACCACCTGTAGTTATTTAGGTGAAAGCTCCAAAATGCTTGCCTAATATGTCTGTTTATCCAAAAGGAAGTAAAAAGGGAGAGCTAGAAAGATAGCATTGCATCACATTACATGGCAATGCAATGCACAGTTGCTGAAGTTGAACCAAAATGAGCTTGTAATCTGGCTTCTGCAACTTTGAACATGAAAAATCCAATGAGGAGAAGAAAAGCAAAGCCAAAGAGTCCATCCCAAAATCCGACAAACAAGCAAAATGAACAAAAAACATTGAATTCAATTCTTTCTGATTTTAGAAACTGCATTAAAGAAGGGGTGCACCGGTCCTGGAGATACTGCAATACCAGGTCAATGCGTGGAGTGGACAGAGCAAGCTCTTTTTCCATCTCCCTGTTCTAAAAATCCATTTAATATATGGTCCCCAGATAGGGGACGTATCAGATATTAAACTGATAAGAACAGATACTACACTTGATCTTAGCCAAAAGGCCGAGAAGCGATAACCAGAATTGGTTTCAAACTACGGAGCCACCCAAGGATCCTGAAAAGTCCATTTGTGGAGATGAGCTCCTGGACTCCCGTTAAGAAGACATGTTGTCAACCTCTAGATCCCTTACATGCCTGCACTTTTCGGCTTGCTGCTGCTGCAATCCACGCGTTTTAGATCTGCATAACTCCACCTCTTTAAACACAGCACCTTCACCCCCTGCTGTTCCCACCCGCCTCAACACCGTTGGAAGGGAGGAGAACCAATTAAGGCGGGGGGTGGGGTGGAACGAGCAGCTGTCTACCCTTAGCAGGAGGGCTCCTGATTACATACCTCTCCTGCTGCTGCTGCTGCTGGCTGTCCAGCAGCAGACTGAAGGTGGCTGCTGCTGTGCACAGGTATATAAAGGCTCAGAGCCTATTATGACACGCGCAGCCAGCGTTCCATTGCCACATTCCATCTACTGCAGGCAGGATACCTGGCTGGCTGATTGTCGCTGAGAAGCTCACAGAGACCGCCATAAGCAACAGTTTAACAGAATGCCACAGACTAATCAACCAAACTTTTTGGGTTGGGTTCTCTTTTATAGTCTGCAGGCATTAAATGAAAGAAGTCAGTGTTCCAGCAGAAGGAGACAACGTTTCAGAAAAGGCATTGTAGCAAACCAAAAAAGAAATTTTAAGCGCAGCAGAGTAACCAGCGCACATACCTGTTAGCTCAGGTGAGTTTAAAAGGCTGCTGTTGATAACAAGGGCATTTGCTAAATAGATGGTGTGTGTGCAACAATATACTGAAAGGTCAATTATATTGTGCAGCTTATCTCACCACCTGTAGTTGTTTAGGTGAAAGCTCCAAAATGCTTGCCTAATATGTCTGTTTATCCAAAAGGAAGTAAAAAGGGAGAGCTAGAAAGATAGCATTGCATCACATTACATGGCAATGCAATGCACAGTTGCTGAAGTTGAACCAAAATGAGCTTGTAATCTGGCTTCTGCAACTTTGAACATGAAAAATCCAATGAGGAGAAGAAAAGCAAAGCCAAAGAGTCCATCCCAAAATCCGACAAACAAGCAAAATGAACAAAAAACATTGAATTCAATTCTTTCTGATTTTAAAAACTGCATTAAAGAAGGGGTGCACCGGTCCTGGAGATACTGCAATACCAGGTCAATGCGTGGAGTGGACAGAGCAAGCTCTTTTTCCATCTCCCTGTTCTAAAAATCCATTTAATATATGGTCCCCAGATAGGGGACGTATCAGATATTAAACTGATAAGAACAGATACTACACTTGATCTTAGCCAAAAGGCCGAGAAGCGATAACCAGAATTGGTTTCAAACTACGGAGCCACCCAAGGATCCTGAAAAGTCCATTTGTGGAGATGAGCTCCTGGACTCCCGTTAAGAAGACATGTTGTCAACCTCTAGATCCCTTACCTTTTCGGCTTGCTGCTGCTGCAATCCACGCGTTTTAGATCTGCATAACTCCACCTCTTTAAACACAGCACCTTCACCCCCTGCTGTTCCCACCCGCCTCAACACCGTTGGAAGGGAGGAGAACCAATTAAGGCGGGGGGTGGGGTGGAACGAGCAGCTGTCTACCCTTAGCAGGAGGGCTCCTGATTACATACCTCTCCTGCTGCTGCTGCTGCTGGCTGTCCAGCAGCAGACTGAAGGTGGCTGCTGCTGTGCACAGGTATATAAAGGCTCAGAGCCTATTATGACACGCGCAGCCAGCGTTCCATTACCACATTCCATCTACTGCAGGCAGGATACCTGGCTGGCTGAATGTCGCTGAGAAGCTCACAGAGACCGCCATAAGCAACAGTTTAACAGAATGCCACAGACTAATCAACCAAACTTTTTGGGTTGGGTTCTCTTTTATAGTCTGCAGGCATTAAATGAAAGAAGTCAGTGTTCCAGCAGAAGGAGACAACGTTTCAGAAAAGGCATTGTAGCAAACCAAAAAAGAAATTTTAAGCGCAGCAGAGTAACCAGCGCACATACCTGTTAGCTCAGGTGAGTTTAAAAGGCTGCTGTTGATAACAAGGGCATTTGCTAAATAGATGGTGTGTGTGCAACAATATACTGAAAGGACAATTATATTGTGCAGCTTATCTCACCACCTGTAGTTATTTAGGTGAAAGCTCCAAAATGCTTGCCTAATATGTCTGTTTATCCAAAAGGAAGTAAAAAGGGAGAGCTAGAAAGATAGCATTGCATCACATTACATGGCAATGCAATGCACAGTTGCTGAAGTTGAACCAAAATGAGCTTGTAATCTGGCTTCTGCAACTTTGAACATGAAAAATCCAATGAGGAGAAGAAAAGCAAAGCCAAAGAGTCCATCCCAAAATCCGACAAACAAGCAAAATGAACAAAAAACATTGAATTCAATTCTTTCTGATTTTAGAAACTGCATTAAAGAAGGGGTGCACCGGTCCTGGAGATACTGCAATACCAGGTCAATGCGTGGAGTGGACAGAGCAAGCTCTTTTTCCATCTCCCTGTTCTAAAAATCCATTTAATATATGGTCCCCAGATAGGGGACGTATCAGATATTAAACTGATAAGAACAGATACTACACTTGATCTTAGCCAAAAGGCCGAGAAGCGATAACCAGAATTGGTTTCAAACTACGGAGCCACCCAAGGATCCTGAAAAGTCCATTTGTGGAGATGAGCTCCTGGACTCCCGTTAAGAAGACATGTTGTCAACCTCTAGATCCCTTACATGCCTGCACTTTTCGGCTTGCTGCTGCTGCAATCCACGCGTTTTAGATCTGCATAACTCCACCTCTTTAAACACAGCACCTTCACCCCCTGCTGTTCCCACCCGCCTCAACACCGTTGGAAGGGAGGAGAACCAATTAAGGCGGGGGGTGGGGTGGAACGAGCAGCTGTCTACCCTTAGCAGGAGGGCTCCTGATTACATACCTCTCCTGCTGCTGCTGCTGGCTGTCCAGCAGCAGACTGAAGGTGGCTGCTGCTGTGCACAGGTATATAAAGGCTCAGAGCCTATTATGATACGCGCAGCCAGCGTTCCATTGCCACATTCCATCTACTGCAGGCAGGATACCTGGCTGGCTGAATGTCGCTGAGAAGCTCACAGAGACCGCCATAAGCAACAGTTTAACAGAATGCCACAGACTAATCAACCAAACTTTTTGGGTTGGGTTCTCTTTTATAGTCTGCAGGCATTAAATGAAAGAAGTCAGTGTTCCAGCAGAAGGAGACAACGTTTCAGAAAAGGCATTGTAGCAAACCAAAAAAGAAATTTTAAGCGCAGCAGAGTAACCAGCGCATATACCTGTTAGCTCAGGTGAGTTTAAAAGGCTGCTGTTGATAACAAGGGCATTTGCTAAATAGATGGTGTGTGTGCAACAATATACTGAAAGGTCAATTATATTGTGCAGCTTATCTCACCACCTGTAGTTATTTAGGTGAAAGCTCCAAAATGCTTGCCTAATATGTCTGTTTATCCAAAAGGAAGTAAAAAGGGAGAGCTAGAAAGATAGCATTGCATCACATTACATGGCAATGCAATGCACAGTTGCTGAAGTTGAACCAAAATGAGCTTGTAATCTGGCTTCTGCAACTTTGAACATGAAAAATCCAATGAGGAGAAGAAAAGCAAAGCCAAAGAGTCCATCCCAAAATCCGACAAACAAGCAAAATGAACAAAAAACATTGAATTCAATTCTTTCTGATTTTAGAAACTGCATTAAAGAAGGGGTGCACCGGTCCTGGAGATACTGCAATACCAGGTCAATGCGTGGAGTGGACAGAGCAAGCTCTTTTTCCATCTCCCTGTTCTAAAAATCCATTTAATATATGGTCCCCAGATAGGGGACGTATCAGATATTAAACTGATAAGAACAGATACTACACTTGATCTTAGCCAAAAGGCCGAGAAGCGATAACCAGAATTGGTTTCAAACTACGGAGCCACCCAAGGATCCTGAAAAGTCCATTTGTGGAGATGAGCTCCTGGACTCCCGTTAAGAAGACATGTTGTCAACCTCTAGATCCCTTACATGCCTGCACTTTTCGGCTTGCTGCTGCTGCAATCCACGCGTTTTAGATCTGCATAACTCCACCTCTTTAAACACAGCACCTTCACCCCCTGCTGTTCCCACCCGCCTCAACACCGTTGGAAGGGAGGAGAACCAATTAAGGCGGGGGGTGGGGTGGAACGAGCAGCTGTCTACCCTTAGCAGGAGGGCTCCTGATTACATACCTCTCCTGCTGCTGCTGCTGCTGGCTGTCCAGCAGCAGACTGAAGGTGGCTGCTGCTGTGCACAGGTATATAAAGGCTCAGAGCCTATTATGACACGCGCAGCCAGCGTTCCATTACCACATTCCATCTACT
This sequence comes from Phyllobates terribilis, assembly GCF_046119375.1. Taxonomy (NCBI): domain Eukaryota; kingdom Metazoa; phylum Chordata; class Amphibia; order Anura; family Dendrobatidae; genus Phyllobates; species Phyllobates terribilis. Next base: position 298,841 of record NW_027363176.1, read on the forward strand.
GCAGGCAGGATACCTGGCTGGCTGAATGTCGCTGAGAAGCTCACAGAGACCGCCATAAGCAACAGTTTAACAGAATGCCACAGACTAATCAACCAAACTTTTTGGGTTGGGTTCTCTTTTATAGTCTGCAGGCATTAAATGAAAGAAGTCAGTGTTCCAGCAGAAGGAGACAACGTTTCAGAAAAGGCATTGTAGCAAACCAAAAAAGAAATTTTAAGCGCAGCAGAGTAACCAGCGCACATACCTGTTAGCTCAGGTGAGTTTAAAAGGCTGCTGTTGATAACAAGGGCATTTGATAAATAGATGGTGTGTGTGCAACAATATACTGAAAGATCAATTATATTGTGCAGCTTATCTCACCACCTGTAGTTATTTAGGTGAAAGCTCCAAAATGCTTGCCTAATATGTCTGTTTATCCAAAAGGAAGTAAAAAGGGAGAGCTAGAAAGATAGCATTGCATCACATTACATGGCAATGCAATGCACAGTTGCTGAAGTTGAACCAAAATGAGCTTGTAATCTGGCTTCTGCAACTTTGAACATGAAAAATCCAATGAGGAGAAGAAAAGCAAAGCCAAAGAGTCCATCCCAAAATCCGACAAACAAGCAAAATGAACAAAAAACATTGAATTCAATTCTTTCTGATTTTAGAAACTGCATTAAATAAGGGGTGCACCGGTCCTGGAGATACAGCAATACCAGGTCAATGCGTGGAGTGGACAGAGCAAGCTCTTTTTCCATCTCCCTGTTCTAAAAATCCATTTAATATATGGTCCCCAGATAGGGGACGTATCAGATATTAAACTGATAAGAACAGATACTACACTTGATCTTAGCCAAAAGGCCGAGAAGCGATAACCAGAATTGGTTTCAAACTACGGAGCCACCCAAGGATCCTGAAAAGTCCATTTGTGGAGATGAGCTCCTGGACTCCCGTTAAGAAGACATGTTGTCAACCTCTAGATCCCTTACATGCCTGCACTTTTCGGCTTGCTGCTGCTGCAATCCACGCGTTTTAGATCTGCATAACTCCACCTCTTTAAACACAGCACCTTCACCCCCTGCTGTTCCCACCCGCCTCAACACCGTTGGAAGGGAGGAGAACCAATTAAGGCGGGGGGTGGGGTGGAACGAGCAGCTGTCTACCCTTAGCAGGAGGGCTCCTGATTACATACCTCTCCTGCTGCTGCTGCTGCTGGCTGTCCAGCAGCAGACTGAAGGTGGCTGCTGCTGTGCACAGGTATATAAAGGCTCAGAGCCTATTATGACACGCGCAGCCAGCGTTCCATTGCCACATTCCATCTACTGCAGGCAGGATACCTGGCTGGCTGAATGTCGCTGAGAAGCTCACAGAGACCGCCATAAGCAACAGTTTAACAGAATGCCACAGACTAATCAACCAAACTTTTTGGGTTGGGTTCTCTTTTATAGTCTGCAGGCATTAAATGAAAGAAGTCAGTGTTCCAGCAGAAGGAGACAACGTTTCAGAAAAGGCATTGTAGCAAACCAAAAAAGAAATTTTAAGCGCAGCAGAGTAACCAGCGCACATACCTGTTAGCTCAGGTGAGTTTAAAAGGCTGCTGTTGATAACAAGGGCATTTGCTAAATAGATGGTGTGTGTGCAACAATATACTGAAAGGTCAATTATATTGTGCAGCTTATCTCACCACCTGTAGTTATTTAGGTGAAAGCTCCAAAATGCTTGCCTAATATGTCTGTTTATCCAAAAGGAAGTAAAAAGGGAGAGCTAGAAAGATAGCATTGCATCACATTACATGGCAATGCAATGCACAGTTGCTGAAGTTGAACCAAAATGAGCTTGTAATTAGAGATGAGCGGTGTTCGACTAGAACTGTTCGCCAATCTCAAATTCGAGCTGTTTTGGGCGGTGTTCGAGTTGTTCGACGAACCCGAACGATTTGCAAAAAATTCGGCTGTTCGAGGTTATGTTCGATAACTGTTCGTGCACCAAAAGCGTGTCCTGCATGTCTGGCGCTATTTAGAGCACCAATCATGCAGGGATTGTCTGCCACTCACTGTAATGCCACAGCCATGGTGGTTGTGGCATTACAGTGATTGCCCAAATCGATGGGAACAGTGCCAACAGTGAAACATGAAAAGCCGGCAATTCAGCAGCGGCATACACCGGTACCCGACAATTTAGAACCGAAAGAATAGAGCTTCACACATAGATTAGATAGATATAAACATGTCAGCCACATATATACGAAGTACAGTGAAAGTGCTGCTTACTGTACTTGTCATTTAGCGTAAAGGATTTATCAAAAAAAATAATAGTGTTTTCGTGCACCGTCTCTTTAAAAAAGCCGGCCGGCAATTCAACAGCGGTACCCGACAATTTAGAATAGAAAGAATAGAGAATCACACATAGATTAGATAGATAGAAACATGTCAGTCACATATATATGAAGTACAGTGACAGTGCTGCTTACTGTACTTGTCATTTAGCGTAAAGGATTTATCAAAAAAAATAATAGTGTTTTCATGCACCGTCTCTTTAAAAAAGCCGGCCGGCAATTCAGAAGCGGTACCCGACAATTTATAACAGACAGAATAGAGCTTCACACATAGATTAGATAGATAGAAACATGTCAGTCACATATATATGAAGTACAGTGATAGTGTTGGTTACTGTACTTGTCATTTAGTATTAAAATAAAGGATTTATTATTAAAAAAATTGGCGTGGGGTTCCCCTTAATTTTAGGCTCTAGCGGAGGTTAAGCAGACGGCTGGGGCAGATGTTTGAAGCCTGGGAAGGGGGTAATACCCACGGAGCTTCCCAGGCTACTAATATCAGCCCCCAGCTGAATACATAGCCTTTACTAGCTATTAAAATGGGGGACCCCCCAAAAAAAATGACGTGGGGTCCCCCCTAATTTAATAGCTAGCAAAGGCTAGGCAGACAGCTGGGGGCTGATATTAATAGCCCAGGAAGGGAGCCATGAATACTGGCCCCCTCCCAGGCTAGAAACACCAGCCGTCAGCCGCCCCAGAAATGGCGCATTCATAGGATGCGCCAATTCTGGCACTTAGCCTCGCTCTTCCACGCTGCCCTGGTGCGGTGGCAGGGGGTAATAGGGTTGGGGTTGATGTCAGCTTATAATGCCAGCTGACATCAAGCCCAGGTTAGTAATGGAGAGGCGTCTATAAGACACCCCCATTACTAACCCCATAGTCAAAGTTAAAAAAAACACAAACACCCAGAATAAAGTCCTTTAATTGAAATAAAGACACAATCCTTTATTGTTCTAAATTAAACCATACTTACCGTCACGCCCATTCCAGCTGAAGCCAACGATCTCCTGCAATAAAAGAAAAATAATAAAGCAACCTCATCCTTACCTTTCCATGGTTCCCACGACAGCTTCAGCTCTGCTACATCGAGATGACAGGCTGGACCGCAGCAGAACGCTGCCATCCAGCCTCTCATCCCGCAGACACTGAGAAGCGGAGGCTTGCTTGCGCTGCTCAGCGTCTCTCTGTGACGACATCCAGATGAGCCGAGTTCATGTCCAATGGACTCGGCTCACCTCATGCACGTCACTGACAGCATGGGAAAATTCTCACGCTGAAGCGGTGAGTGCAGGAGAATTCTCCCACGCTGTCAGTGACGTGCATAAGGTGAGCTCATGTCCAATGAACTCAGCTCACCTCCTGCACGTCACTGACAGCGTGGGAGAATTCTCCGGCACTCAGCGCTTCAGTGTGAGAATTCTCCCACGCTGAAGCGCTGAGTGCAGGAGAATTTTCCCACGCTGTCAGTGACGTGCATGAGGTGAGCCGAGTTCATTGGACAATAACTCGGCTCATCTGGATGCCCTCACAGAGAGACACTGTGGAGCGCAAGCAAGCCTGCGCTTCTCAGTGTCTGCGGGATGACAGGCTGGATGGCAGCGTTCTGCTGCGGTCCAGCCTGTCATCTCGATGTAGCAGAGCTGAAGCTGTCATGGGAACCATGGAAAGGTAAGGATGATGTTGCTTTATTATTTTTCTTTTATTTCAGGAGATCGTTGGCTTCAGCTGGAATGGGCGTGATGGTAAGTATGGTTTAATTTAGAACAATAAAGAATTGTGTGTTTATTTCAATTAAAGGACTTTTTTCTGGGTGTTGTGTTTTTTTTTTAAACACTTTACTAGAAATTCATGGTGGTCATGTCTAATATTGGCGTGACCCCATGAATTTCGGGCTTAGGGCCAGCTGATAATGCCAAGCTGGCCCTAACCCCTTTATTACCCAGTGAGCCACCGCATCAGGGCCCTGGATGAGTTGGGTACAGCGCCAGAAGATGGCGCTTTTATGAACGCGCCATTTTCCGGGGTGGCTGCGGACTGCAATTTGCAGCGGGGGTGGCCCAGAAAGCTTGGGCCTCCCTGCGCTGCGGATTCCAGCCCCCAGCTGCCTAGTTGTACCTGGCTGGACACAAAAACAGGGCGAAGCCCCACGTCAATTTTCTTTAAATTATTTCATGAAATAATTAAGAAAAAAAGGGCTTCCCTATATTGTTGTGTCCGGCCAGGTACAAATAGGCAGCTGGTGGTTGGGGGCAGCCCGTTCCTGCCTGCTGTACCTGGCTGGACACAAATATAGTGCGAAGCCCCACGTCAATTTTTTTTAAATTATTTCATGAATTTCCTGAAATAATTTAAAAAAATTGAAGTGGGGCTTCGCACTATATTAGTTTCTAGCCAGGTACAGCAGGCAGGAACGGGCTGCCCCCATCCACCAGCTGCCTATTTGTACCTGGCCGGACACAACAATATAGGGAAGCCCTTTTTTTCTTAATTATTTCATGAATTTCATGAAATAATTTAAAAAAATTGAAGTGGGGCTTCGCACTATATTAGTGTCCAGCCAGGTACAGCAGGCAGAAACGGGCTGCCCCCATCCACCAGCTGCCTATTTGTACCTGGCCAGACACAACAATATAGGGAAGCCCTTTTTTTCTTAATTATTTCATGAATTTCATGAAATAATTAAAAAAAATTGAAGTGGGGCTTCGCACTATATTTGTGTCCAGCCAGGTACAGCAGGCAGGAACGGGCTGCCCCCAACCACCAGCTGCCTATTTGTACCTGGCCGGACACAACAATATAGGGAAGGCCTTTTTTTCTTAATTATTTCATGAAATAATTAAAAAAAAAGTACGTGGGGCTTCGCCCTATTTTTGTGTCCAGCCAGGTACAACTAGGCAGCTGGGGGCTGGAATCTGCAGCGCAGGGAGGCCCAAGCTTTCTGGGCCCCCCCCCGCTACAAATTGCAGTCCGCAGCCACCCCGGAAAATGGCGCGTTCATAGAAGCGCCATCTTCTGGCGCTGTACCCAACTCATCCAGGGCCCTGGTGCGGTGGCTCACTGGGTAATAAAGGGGTTAGGGCCAGCTTGGTATTATCAGCTGGCCCCAAGCCCAAAATTCATGGGGTCACGCCAGTATTAGACATGACCGCCATGAATTTCTAGTAAAGTATTTAAAAAAAACACAACACCCAGAATAAAGTCCTTTAATTGAAATAAAGACACAATTCTTTATTGTTCTAAATTAAACCATACTTACCATCACACCCATTCCAGCTGAAGCCAACGATCTCCTGCAATAAAAGAAAAATAATAAACCAACCTCATCCTTACCTTTCCATGGTTCCCACCACAGCTCCAGCTCTGCTACATCGAGATGACAGGCTGGACCGCAGCAGAACGCTGCCATCCAGTCTGTCATCCCGCAGACACTGAGAAGCGCAGGCATGCTTGCGCTCCTCACTGTCTCGCTGTGACGGCATCCAGATGAGCCGAGGTCATGTCCGATGAACTCGGCTCACCTCATGCACGTCACTGACAGCGTGGGAAAATTCTCGCGCTGAGTGCAGGAGAATTCTCCCACGCTGTCAGTGACGTGCAGGAGGTGAGCTGAGTTCATTGGACATGAGCTCACCTTATGCACGTCACTGACAGCGTGGGAGAATTCTCCTGCACTCACCGCTTCAGCGTGAGAATTTTCCCACGCTGTCAGTGACGTGCATGAGGTGAGCCGAGTTCATTGGACATGAACTCGGCTCATCTGGATGTCGTCACAGAGAGACGCTGAGCAGCGCAAGCATGCCTGCGCTTCTCAGTGTCTGCGGGATGACAGGCTGGATGGCAGCGTTCTGCTGCGGTCCAGCCTGTCATCTCGATGTAGCAGAGCTGAAGCTGTCGTGGGAACCATGGAAAGGTAAGGATGAGGTTGCTTTATTATTTTTCTTTTATTGCAGGAGATCGTTGGCTTCAGCTGGAATGGGCGTGACGGTAAGTATGGTTTAATTTAGAACAATAAAGGATTGTGTCTTTATTTCAATTAAAGGACTTTATTCTGGGTGTTTGTGTTTTTTTTAACTTTGACTATGGGGTTAGTAATGGGGGTGTCTTATAGACGCCTCTCCATTACTAACCTGGGCTTGATGTCAGCTGGCATTATAAGCTGACATCAACCCCAACCCTATTACCCCCTGCCACCGCACCAGGGCAGCGTGGAAGAGCGAGGCTAAGTGCCAGAATTGGCGCATCCTATGAATGCGCCATTTCTGGGGCGGCTGACGGCTGGTGTTTCTAGCCTGGGAGGGGGCCAATATTCATGGCTCCCTTCCTGGGCTATTAATATCAGCCCCCAGCTGTCTGCCTAGCCTTTGCTAGCTATTAAATTAGGGGGGACCCCACGTCATTTTTTTTGGGGAGTCCCCCATTTTAATAGCTAGTAAAGGCTATGTATTCAGCTGGGGGCTGATATTAGTAGCCTGGGAAGCTCCGTGGGTATTACCCCCTTCCCAGGCTTCAAACATCTGCCCCAGCCGTCTGCTTAACCTCCGCTAGAGCCTAAAATTAAGGGGAACCCCACGCCAATTTTTTTAATAATAAATCCTTTATTTTAATACTAAATGACAAGTACAGTAACCAACACTATCACTGTACTTCATATATATGTGACTGACATGTTTCTATCTATCTAATCTATGTGTGATGCTCTATCTTTCTGTTCTAAATTGTCGGGTACCGCTGCTGAATTGCCGGCCGGCTTTTTTAAAGAGACAGTGCATGAAAACACTATTATTTTTTTAAATAAATCCTTTACACTAAATGACAAGTACAGTAAGCAACACTATCACTGTACTTCATATATATGTGACTGACATGTTTCTATCTGTCTAATCTATGTGTGAAGCTCTATTCTTTCTGTTCTAAATTGTCGGGTACAGATGCTGAATTGCCGGCCGGCTTTTTTAAAGAGACGGTGCATGAAAACACTAATATTTTTTTTAATAAATCCTTTACACTAAATGACAAGTGCAGTAACCAACACTGTCACTGTGCTTCTTATATGTGTGACTGACATGTTTCTATCTATCTAATCTATGTGTGATGCTCTATTCCTTCTTGTCTAAATTGTCGGGTACCGGTGTATGCCGCTGCTGAATTTGCCGGCCGGCTTTTTTAAAGAGAGTGTCTTCTGAGCAGTTTGTCAGCTTTTGGACACCTTTGCAGGTGTTTTCTATGTGTTTCTATGTGTTTTTGTTTGCCTGCCATTGGTTTTAACGGTGTTCGACGGTGTTCTAAGGTGTTCGACGAACAGTTCGACGAACAGTTCCTCGAACATCCCGGTGTTCGACGAACCGAACCGAACCCGAACACTACGGGGGTGGCTCAACACTACTTGTAATTTGGCTTCTGCAACTTTGAACATGAAAAATCCAATGAGGAGAAGAAAAGCAAAGCCAAAGAGTCCATCCCAAAATCCGACAAACAAGCAAAATGAACAAAAAACATTGAATTCAATTCTTTCTGATTTTAGAAACTGTATTAAAGAAGGGGTGCACCGGTCCTGGAGATACTGCAATACCAGGTCAATGCGTGGAGTGGACAGAGCAAGCTCTTTTTCCATCTCCCTGTTCTAAAAATCCATTTAATATATGGTCCCCAGATAGGGGACGTATCAGATATTAAACTGATAAGAACAGATACTACACTTGATCTTAGCCAAAAGGCCGAGAAGCGATAACCAGAATTGGTTTCAAACTACGGAGCCACCCAAGGATCCTGAAAAGTCCATTTGTGGAGATGAGCTCCTGGACTCCCGTTAAGAAGACATGTTGTCAACCTCTAGATCCCTTACATGCCTGCACTTTTCGGCTTGCTGCTGCTGCAATCCACGCGTTTTAGATCTGCATAACTCCACCTCTTTAAACACAGCACCTTCACCCCCTGCTGTTCCCACCCGCCTCAACACCGTTGGAAGGGAGGAGAACCAATTAAGGTGGGGGGTGGGGTGGAACGAGCAGCTGTCTACCCTTAGCAGGAGGGCTCCTGATTACATACCTCTCCTGCTGCTGCTGCTGCTGGCTGTCCAGCAGCAGACTGAAGGTGGCTGCTGCTGTGCACAGGTATATAAAGGCTCAGAGCCTATTATGACACGCGCAGCCAGCGTTCCATTGCCACATTCCATCTACTGCAGGCAGGATACCTGGCTGGCTGAATGTCGCTGAGAAGCTCACAGAGACCGCCATAAGCAACAGTTTAACAGAATGCCACAGACTAATCAACCAAACTTTTTGGGTTGGGTTCTCTTTTGTAGTCTGCAGGCATTAAATGAAAGAAGTCAGTGTTCCAGCAGAAGGAGACAACGTTTCAGAAAAGGCATTGTAGCAAACCAAAAAAGAAATTTTAAGCGCAGCAGAGTAACCAGCGCACATACCTGTTAGCTCAGGTGAGTTTAAAAGGCTGCTGTTGATAACAAGGGCATTTGCTAAATAGATGGTGTGTGTGCAACAATATACTGAAAGGTCAATTATATTGTGCAGCTTATCTCACCACCTGTAGTTATTTAGGTGAAAGCTCCAAAATGCTTGCCTAATATGTCTGTTTATCCAAAAGGAAGTAAAAAGGGAGAGCTAGAAAGATAGCATTGCATCACATTACATGGCAATGCAATGCACAGTTGCTGAAGTTGAACCAAAATGAGCTTGTAATCTGGCTTCTGCAACTTTGAACATGAAAAATCCAATGAGGAGAAGAAAAGCAAAGCCAAAGAGTCCATCCCAAAATCCGACAAACAAGCAAAATGAACAAAAAACATTGAATTCAATTCTTTCTGATTTTAGAAACTGCATTAAAGAAGGGGTGCACCGGTCCTGGAGATACTGCAATACCAGGTCAATGCGTGGAGTGGACAGAGCAAGCTCTTTTTCCATCTCCCTGTTCTAAAAATCCATTTAATATATGGTCCCCAGATAGGGGACGTATCAGATATTAAACTGATAAGAACAGATACTACACTTGATCTTAGCCAAAAGGCCGAGAAGCGATAACCAGAATTGGTTTCAAACTACGGAGCCACCCAAGGATCCTGAAAAGTCCATTTGTGGAGATGAGCTCCTGGACTCCCGTTAAGAAGACATGTTGTCAACCTCTAGATCCCTTACATGCCTGCACTTTTCGGCTTGCTGCTGCTGCAATCCACGCGTTTTAGATCTGCATAACTCCACCTCTTTAAACACAGCACCTTCACCCCCTGCTGTTCCCACCCGCCTCAACACCGTTGGAAGGGAGGAGAACCAATTAAGGCGGGGGGTGGGGTGGAACGAGCAGCTGTCTACCCTTAGCAGGAGGGCTCCTGATTACATACCTCTCCTGCTGCTGCTGCTGCTGGCTGTCCAGCAGCAGACTGAAGGTGGCTGCTGCTGTGCACAGGTATATAAAGGCTCAGAGCCTATTATGACACGCGCAGCCAGCGTTCCATTGCCACATTCCATCTACTGCAGGCAGGATACCTGGCTGGCTGAATGTCGCTGAGAAGCTCACAGAGACCGCCATAAGCAACAGTTTAACAGAATGCCACAGACTAATCAACCAAACTTTTTGGGTTGGGTTCTCTTTTATAGTCTGCAGGCATTAAATGAAAGAAGTCAGTGTTCCAGCAGAAGGAGACAACGTTTCAGAAAAGGCTTTGTAGCAAACCAAAAAAGAAATTTTAAGCGCAGCAGAGTAACCAGCGCACATACCTGTTAGCTCAGGTGAGTTTAAAAGGCTGCTGTTGATAACAAGGGCATTTGCTAAATAGATGGTGTGTGTGCAACAATATACTGAAAGGTCAATTATATTGTGCAGCTTATCTCACCACCTGTAGTTATTTAGGTGAAAGCTCCAAAATGCTTGCCTAATATGTCTGTTTATCCAAAAGGAAGTAAAAAGGGAGAGCTAGAAAGATAGCATTGCATCACATTACATGGCAATGCAATGCACAGTTGCTGAAGTTGAACCAAAATGAGCTTGTAATCTGGCTTCTGCAACTTTGAACATGAAAAATCCAATGAGGAGAAGAAAAGCAAAGCCAAAGAGTCCATCCCAAAATCCGACAAACAAGCAAAATGAACAAAAAACATTGAATTCAATTCTTTCTGATTTTAGAAACTGCATTAAAGAAGGGGTGCACCGGTCCTGGAGATACTGCAATACCAGGTCAATGCGTGGAGTGGACAGAGCAAGCTCTTTTTCCATCTCCCTGTTCTAAAAATCCATTTAATATATGGTCCCAGATAGGGGACGTATCAGATATTAAACTGATAAGAACAGATACTACACTTGATCTTAGCCAAAAGGCCGAGAAGCGATAACCAGAATTGGTTTCAAACTACGGAGCCACCCAAGGATCCTGAAAAGTCCATTTGTGGAGATGAGCTCCTGGACTCCCGTTAAGAAGACATGTTGTCAACCTCTAGATCCCTTACATGCCTGCACTTTTCGGCTTGCTGCTGCTGCAATCCACGCGTTTTAGATCTGCATAACTCCACCTCTTTAAACACAGCACCTTCACCCCCTGCTGTTCCCACCCGCCTCAACACCGTTGGAAGGGAGGAGAACCAATTAAGGCGAGGGGTGGGGTGGAACGAGCAGCTGTCTACCCTTAGCAGGAGGGCTCCTGATTACATACCTCTCCTGCTGCTGCTGCTGCTGGCTGTACAGCAGCAGACTGAAGGTGGCTGCTGCTGTGCACAGGTATATAAAGGCTCAGAGCCTATTATGACACGCGCAGCCAGCGTTCCATTGCCACATTCCATCTACTGCAGGCAGGATACCTGGCTGGCTGAATGTCGCTGAGAAGCTCACAGAGACCGCCATAAGCAACAGTTTAACAAAATGCCACAGACTAATCAACCAAACTTTTTGGGTTGGGTTCTCTTTTATAGTCTGCAGGCATTAAATGAAAGAAGTCAGTGTTCCAGCAGAAGGAGACAACGTTTCAGAAAAGGCATTGTAGCAAACCAAAAAAGAAATTTTAAGCGCAGCAGAGTAACCAGCGCACATACCTGTTAGCTCAGGTGAGTTTAAAAGGCTGCTGTTGATAACAAGGGCATTTGCTAAATAGATGGTGTGTGTGCAACAATATACTGAAAGGTCAATTATATTGTGCAGCTTATCTCACCACCTGTAGTTATTTAGGTGAAAGCTCCAAAATGCTTGCCTAATATGTCTGTTTATCCAAAAGGAAGTAAAAAGGGAGAGCTAGAAAGATAGCATTGCATCACATTACATGGCAATGCAATGCACAGTTGCTGAAGTTGAACCAAAATGACCTTGTAATCTGGCTTCTGCAACTTTGAACATGAAAAATCCAATGAGGAGAAGAAAAGCAAAGCCAAAGAGTCCATCCCAAAATCCGACAAACAAGCAAAATGAACAAAAAACATTGAATTCAATTCTTTCTGATTTTAGAAACTGCATTAAAGAAGGGGTGCACCGGTCCTGGAGATACTGCAATACCAGGTCAATGCGTGGAGTGGACAGAGCAAGCTCTTTTTCCATCTCCCTGTTCTAAAAATCCATTTAATATATGGTCCCCAGATAGGGGACGTATCAGATATTAAACTGATAAGAACAGATACTACACTTGATCTTAGCCAAAAGGCCGAGAAGCGATAACCAGAATTGGTTTCAAACTACGGAGCCACCCAAGGATCCTGAAAAGTCCATTTGTGGAGATGAGCTCCTGGACTCCCGTTAAGAAGACATGTTGTCAACCTCTAGATCCCTTACATGCCTGCACTTTTCGGCTTGCTGCTGCTGCAATCCACGCGTTTTAGATCTGCATAACTCCACCTCTTTAAACACAGCACCTTCACCCCCTGCTGTTCCCACCCGCCTCAACACCGTTGGAAGGGAGGAGAACCAATTAAGGCGGGGGGTGGGGTGGAACGAGCAGCTGTCTACCCTTAGCAGGAGGGCTCCTGATTACATACCTCTCCTGCTGCTGCTGCTGCTGGCTGTCCAGCAGCAGACTGAAGGTGGCTGCTGCTGTGCACAGGTATATAAAGGCTCAGAGCCTATTATGACACGCGCAGCCAGCGTTCCATTGCCACATTCCATCTACTGCAGGCAGGATACCTGCCTGGCTGAATGTCGCTGAGAAGCTCACAGAGACCGCCATAAGCAACAGTTTAACAGAATGCCACAGACTAATCAACCAAACTTTTTGGGTTGGGTTCTCTTTTATAGTCTGCAGGCATTAAATGAAAGAAGTCAGTGTTCCAGCAGAAGGAGACAACGTTTCAGAAAAGGCATTGTAGCAAACCAAAAAAGAAATTTTAAGCGCAGCAGAGTAACCAGCGCACATACCTGTTAGCTCAGGTGAGTTTAAAAGGCTGCTGTTGATAACAAGGGCATTTGCTAAATAGATGGTGTGTGTGCAACAATATACTGAAAGGTCAATTATATTGTGCAGCTTATCTCACCACCTGTAGTTATTTAGGTGAAAGCTCCAAAATGCTTGCCTAATATGTCTGTTTATCCAAAAGGAAGTAAAAAGGGAGAGCTAGAAAGATAGCATTGCATCACATTACATGGCAATGCAATGCACAGTTGCTGAAGTTGAACCAAAATGAGCTTGTAATCTGGCTTCTGCAACTTTGAACATGAAAAATCCAATGAGGAGAAGAAAAGCAAAGCCAAAGAGTCCATCCCAAAATCCGACAAACAAGCAAAATGAACAAAAAACATTGAATTCAATTCTTTCTGATTTTAGAAACTGCATTAAAGAAGGGGTGCACCGGTCCTGGAGATACTGCAATACCAGGTCAACGCGTGGAGTGGACAGAGCAAGCTCTTTTTCCATCTCCCTGTTCTAAAAATCCATTTAATATATGGTCCCCAGATAGGGGACGTATCAGATATTAAACTGATAAGAACAGATCCGTTTTCAAACAAGCTTTATTTAAATCAGACATACATCATAAATTACAAACAAATCACAAAGACTTGAATAAAATATGACATAAAACAAATACAAGGTCAGATTTAAAAAGCGCATAAAAGCATAAAAAGCATAAAACACAGTTTTGCATATAATTTGCATAAATAAATACATATGTCAAATGCAAACACCATAGCTTTTTAACTTTATCTTTTTACAATCAGGTAGTATGAAAACTTTTCACAAAGAACATATCCGATACAATATTTGAAACAAATCACAAATACTGGAATAAAATATGACATAAAACTAATACAGAGTCAGAATTAAAATGCACTTAAAAGCATAAAAAGCATAAAACACAGTTTTGCATATAATTTCCATAAATAAATACATATTCCAAATTTGCAAACACCATAGCTTTTTTGCTTCATTGATTCCCATCTTTTTACAATCTCTCAGGTAGTATGTAAACATTTCACAAAGAGCAAGCCCAATACAATCTTTGACAGGAATAAATTCACGTTTAAACAATAATATATTGCGCACTTTCCATAAAGCTTCTTTTAAACAGTTTATTATAAGCCATGCGACTCGTGCTTGTTTCATGGTTGGGCATTTAATTATCCCATATATTATAATGTCACAATTAAGGGTTTGTATACCACATATCCATTTTAGGAGGGTGCCCACCGTCTGCCATAGCTCTTGTGCGTAGGGGCAATCCCACAGTAAATGAAACACTGACTCGTTTGGGGCGCATCTTTCTCTGGGACATCTAGCACTAGCCACCAGCCCCCTATGATGCTGAAAAGCTCTCGTAGGGAGACATTGGTGAACAACCTGCCAAGCTAAATCCTTTTGTGAGTTGCTAAGTGCAGGACAGGCCACGTTGTTCCACACCAGGCGGCACCTGGAGATGGAAAAATTAGACACATCCTCCATCTCCTCATGTCCCTTACAAATAACTGTTAACTTACGTTGATCAAATAAAAGCTGACGATCAACTTGGGTCAGATCATATTCTGAAATGACCTTCTCCAAGATCTTGTAATGCTTAGGGGGAGATAAGAGAAAAGGACAATTAACAGTCATACTGAAGTTCAACTTTCGGAAAAGAAACCCAGTTGTATATCTAAGAAAACAAGAGAAAGCCCCAACATTATTCAAGCTTTTGCAACAAAATACAAAAAACTTGATAAATAAAAACAATTTTAAATCAGGGAACCCTTTACCCCCATTTTTCTTGCTTTTACATACCACCTCCCTCCTCAATTTCTCTATTTTGGATCCCCACAGAAAATAAAACATGGGCTTCATAAGTCTTTTAAGATACAGAGAATTAGGGGGAAAAACCATAGCGGCATACAAAATGATAGGAAGCAAAACCATTTTAATTACAAGAATCTTGCCCTCCATTGTTAGTTTTCGAGTTTGCCATAAAGAGATCTTCTGATTTAATTTATTCAAAACCAAATCCCAGTTTTCAATACCATCATTAGCAGGATTAAACAAGACACCCAGGATCTTGATTCCTACTGTTTGTGTGGGAACCCTAGGCGGATCTGACTCCCATTGACCCATAATCATACAGTCACATTTATTTATATTCAACTTAAACCCAGACCCAGCACTAAAAATTTCAGTAATTAGAATTGCTCTGTTAATAGATGCTGAGCTAGTGCCATATACAGATATGTCATCCATATATCCAATGGCTTTAACTTGTTGTCCACCCCCACCCGGAATAAAAATGCCCCTAACCACCTTGTCCCGACGCAGCAGGCACAACAGTGGCTCAATGGAGCAGACAAATAAAAGTGGGGACATGGGGCAACCTTGTTTAACACCGGAAAGAAGCTCCACCTCTCTAGTTAAAAAACCATTGACTAAAATCCGGGCAGATGACTGTTTGTATAAAAGCGCAATTTTCTGAATAAAAGAATCAGGGAACCCCATCTTTCCCATAACTTTAAAAAGATAAAAGTGGGAGACCCTATCAAACGCTTTCATAAAATCCAAAGATAAAATAGCTAGTGGCTGTTTTCTATCTTTTTGAAACCAGATAAGATCACGAATTAGGTTTAGATGCTCCCAGATTGATCTCCCGGGGACACCACACACCTGATCTGGATGAATTACATTTTTAATAACTGCTTTAAGACGACCAGCAACAACTTTAGCTAAAATCTTGTAGTCTGTATTTAATAGTGAAATAGGCCTCCAATTCTCCAACTTTGATTTATCACCTTTCTTAAAAATTAATGTAATCATACTTTTACGCCATGAATATGGTAATAAATCAGCCTTAGAGGCTTCACAAACTACTTGTATAAAATCCTCCTTAATTAGATCCCAAAAGCAAAGATAAAATTCAATAGGAAGGCCATCTGATCCAGGAGCCTTACCTTTATTAAAACTCTTAAGGGTCTCTTCAATTTCACTGGGTAAAAGTTCTTTAGCTAAAAAAATCTGGTCATCTTTATTTAAAAACTGGGATAAAACATTAAGATTCTCTGTAAAAGCAGGTTCATCAACATTTTTAATACTAAAAAGATCTCTATAAAAATTAGCAGTATGCTCTAAAATGCCCTCAGTGGAAGATTGTCCTTCTAGCTCAGTAATCACTTGTTTTTTGTCACTCATTTTTTTAAAGAAAAACCTTGAGCAGGTCTCACCCTCTTCCAAATATTTCACACGGGTATTAAATATAATTTCTTTACCCTTTTGTTCCAGGAATTTTTGGATTTCTGTCTGGATCTTGGCAATCTCATCATCCACACCAGGTACTCCCCACCCCTTAAGCTTAAGGAGAGTTTGCATCCTGACATTAAAATCTTTAAAACATTTCCTTTTTTCACGTGCCTTCCTTTTACCAATTTTAATAAAAAATTCTTTAATACGGGTTTTAACACACTCCCACCACCCCAACATACTCTGATTTGGGTGTTTCCGTCTTCTCCAACTCTCATACTTTGCATAAAACTCCGCCCTTACCAGTTCGTCTTCTAATAAGAGCACATTCAATTTCCACATACCTTTTCCAACTTTTGCTTCCTGTGGAGTTTGCAATACATTGTATAGTAATACATGATCAGAAAAAATATTTTCTATTAGACCAGCATTCTTAGGTTTAAAAACATCAGAAGAGGAAAAAATAAAATCAATACGAGATGACATCCCTCTACCCCTCCATGTATGCCCAGGGTCAGTAGGGTAGGACTTTCTCCAAGCATCTAATAATTTGAGGTCCGTTGTCAAATGTTTTAACAGACTGGATGTTTTGTCTGTTCTTCCATTAGTATCACCTCCACTCCTCCCCTCCCCCAACATGACACAGTTAAAATCCCCTCCCACTATTACAGGGGACGGACCTGATAAAAACAAAGGGATGACATTAAAAAGGGAAGCACGCTCATTTTTCTCTGGGGATGCATAAACATTAATAAGACGACAGGTAAAACCATTTAAAATAACATGAGTTGATAAGGCACGACCTGGAACTATTTCAGTGATGGATAAAACATTAACATTTTGACATTTGAATAAAATCCCAACCCCGGCAGCTTTATTTTCATTGGACCCTGACCAAATAGAGGGTCCTGCTGACCAGTCCATTTTTAAGTTGGGGTATGACAAATCGTGATCAATACCGCATTCTTGCAGGAAAAAAATGTCAAAGTTCAGAGTCATTAACCAATCAAACAAAGCAGCCCGTCTAACAGGGCTCTTTAGGCTTCTCACATTTAGTGAGGCAACACGGATTTCTGCCATGTTAGGTGTTTTTTATTGATTCATTATACTCTGAATCTGAATCAATAATTTGTGACAGAGAAGGTGAAGGAAGGGATGACACAGTTCGTAAACTGTCCGTTTCATCTGAGTCCGTGAAATCCTCAATTAAGTTAGTCCCCTCTGGGCTGAGAATTTTTGCAGCACTAGATAGAAAGACTTTACGGGACATCTGAGGCAGGTTATGCTCCTCCTGCGCCTCTTCACGACTTCTCTTACCACTGGCGCTGAGATCCATCCGATCCTCCGAATCCACCCGATCCTCACCAGGCACTGCAGCAGGTGGAATACCCGCAGACCCTCCAGGAGCACCAAGGGACATCATCTCCGGAGCAGGATGACCATCAGGACCAGCAACAGGTTCACCAACCACTGCACGACCTCTATCATCCAGGCAGGCAACAGGACATCCATCAGGAATGGTTCCAGGACATCCATCTGGACTGGCATCAGGACATCCATCTGGACTGGCATCAGGGCATCCATCTGGGTTGGCATCAGGACATCCATCTGGATTGGCATCAGGGCATCCGTCTGGATTGGCATCAGGGCATCCGTCTGGACTGGCATCAGGGCAGACATCTGGTCCAACATCTGTGCTGGCATCAGCAGGGGTATCTGGATGGACATCTGGATTCGTACCAACAGCTCCAGATTTTCGCCTCTTTTTTGGTTCCCTCTCATTTCCGCTCTGAGAAGGTGCCATCTCCCCACCAGGTGAAACCTGGACCCCTGCAGGAGTAGGCAAAGGCGTGACCTCGGCTACAGAGGCCGGGTTTTTCCGCAAAGGTACCGACAGAGCATCGACTGAGTCAGACTGTTTTTGACCTTTAGTAATGTCCACAAAGCTTTTTCTGGGGTCACCCGGGCTGACCCTGCTGGCATCAGCAGGAACTCCTGCGGAACTAGCCGCAGGCGCCCGAGAGCCACCACGAGACCTTGTCCGCATCGGACAATTACTGAACAGGTGAGTAGACATTCCGCACCCACTGCAGGTCTTACTGTTCTTACAGTCCTTTGAGGCATGACCCCATTGTCCACAGTTGTGGCACTGACTCATCCGCTCGTTCTTACAATCGCTCTGTATGTGACCAAGGTCACCACACCTACGACACCTGAATGGTTGTCCATCATAGAAGAGGTAGCCATGGTCTCTTCCCAGCACCACTGTGGAGGGGGGGTGCATAAGGCCTTCTACACCCCCAGGGTCAAGTCTGAAGCGTACCATAAAGCGTCGTTTCCCATTCCAGAAACCACTCCGACCTTTGACGTTCCCCGTAAATCTGACAGATGTACAATATCTGCTCAGAAAAAGCTCAATATCATCTGTGGACACATGGGGGTTAAACATGTATACCACAAGGGGAACGTCAACTCCGCCATAGAGACCCGTAAAAATCACTCCGTCCAACAGCTTGCTGTTACGGTGGCCCTTAACGCATTCGTAAAAGTGCTGGCAGGCAACCTTGGTCGAGAACGTGAGAATATATGTACTCTGCCCCTTCTCCTGCAGGCAGTAAACATCATGATCTTTCACGTTCAACAGATCTCTCAAAATCTGTACATAGAACTCACGGGGGTTGTCATATCCGACGTGGTTTGCTGGAACCTCGATACGCACCGAGTTCCTGATCTGGCCGGAGCCAGTGGAAAATTGAAATGAACAAGGCATCTCACCAAAGTGGCAAAGGCTTACCGTCACCACGGGCTCGGCCTTTCGCCTGGGGATCGCAACTTGTTGCCCGGGGACTAAGCCAGCTCCCTAATAGCAGCAGTGGGGTGAAGTCCCACCAAAAGGTGAGACGATCCCCCCAGGCCAAGGAGCCGGGTACCCCGGGCACCTCTCAGCCAAGACCAAGGCAGCAACCGTTAGATCACTGCACCTGATCTCAGCCAAAAGGCCGAGAAGCGATAACCAGAATTGGTTTCAAACTACGGAGCCACCCAAGGATCCTGAAAAGTCCATTTGTGGAGATGAGCTCCTGGACTCCCGTTAAGAAGACATGTTGTCAACCTCTAGATCCCTTACATGCCTGCACTTTTCGGCTTGCTGCTGCTGCAATCCACGCGTTTTAGATCTGCATAACTCCACCTCTTTAAACACAGCACCTTCACCCCCTGCTGTTCCCACCCGCCTCAACACCGTTGGAAGGGAGGAGAACCAATTAAGGCGGGGGGTGGGGTGGAACGAGCAGCTGTCTACCCTTAGCAGGAGGGCTCCTGATTACATACCTCTCCTGCTGCTGCTGCTGCTGGCTGTCCAGCAGCAGACTGAAGGTGGCTGCTGCTGTGCACAGGTATATAAAGGCTCAGAGCCTATTATGACACGCGCAGCCAGCGTTCCATTGCCACATTCCATCTACTGCAGGCAGGATACCTGGCTGGCTGAATGTCGCTGAGAAGCTCACAGAGACCGCCATAAGCAACAGTTTAACAGAATGCCACAGACTAATCAACCAAACTTTTTGGGTTGGGTTCTCTTTTATAGTCTGCAGGCATTAAATGAAAGAAGTCAGTGTTCCAGCAGAAGGAGACAACGTTTCAGAAAAGGCATTGTAGCAAACCAAAAAAGAAATTTTAAGCGCAGCAGAGTAACCAGCGCACATACCTGTTAGCTCAGGTGAGTTTAAAAGGCTGCTGTTGATAACAAGGGCATTTGCTAAATAGATGGTGTGTGTGCAACAATATACTGAAAGGTCAATTATATTGTGCAGCTTATCTCACCACCTGTAGTTATTTAGGTGAAAGCTCCAAAATGCTTGCCTAATATGTCTGTTTATCCAAAAGGAAGTAAAAAGGGAGAGCTAGAAAGATAGCATTGCATCACATTACATGGCAATGCAATGCACAGTTGCTGAAGTTGAACCAAAATGAGCTTGTAATCTGGCTTCTGCAACTTTGAACATGAAAAATCCAATGAGGAGAAGAAAAGCAAAGCCAAAGAGTCCATCCCAAAATCCGACAAACAAGCAAAATGAACAAAAAACATTGAATTCAATTCTTTCTGATTTTAGAAACTGCATTAAAGAAGGGGTGCACCGGTCCTGGAGATACTGCAATACCAGGTCAATGCGTGGAGTGGACAGAGCAAGCTCTTTTTCCATCTCCCTGTTCTAAAAATCCATTTAATATATGGTCCCCAGATAGGGGACGTATCAGATATTAAACTGATAAGAACAGATACTACACTTGATCTTAGCCAAAAGGCCGAGAAGCGATAACCAGAATTGGTTTCAAACTACGGAGCCACCCAAGGATCCTGAAAAGTCCATTTGTGGAGATGAGCTCCTGGACTCCCGTTAAGAAGACATGTTGTCAACCTCTAGATCCCTTACATGCCTGCACTTTTCGGCTTGCTGCTGCTGCAATCCACGCGTTTTAGATCTGCATAACTCCACCTCTTTAAACACAGCACCTTCACCCCCTGCTGTTCCCACCCGCCTCAACACCGTTGGAAGGGAGGAGAACCAATTAAGGCGGGGGGTGGGGTGGAACGAGCAGCTGTCTACCCTTAGCAGGAGGGCTCCTGATTACATACCTCTCCTGCTGCTGCTGCTGCTGGCTGTCCAGCAGCAGACTGAAGGTGGCTGCTGCTGTGCACAGGTATATAAAGGCTCAGAGCCTATTATGACACGCGCAGCCAGCGTTCCATTGCCACATTCCATCTACTGCAGGCAGGATACCTGGCTGGCTGAATGTCGCTGAGAAGCTCACAGAGACCGCCATAAGCAACAGTTTAACAGAATGCCACAGACTAATCAACCAAACTTTTTGGGTTGGGTTCTCTTTTATAGTCTGCAGGCATTAAATGAAAGAAGTCAGTGTTCCAGCAGAAGGAGACAACGTTTCAGAAAAGGCATTGTAGCAAACCAAAAAAGAAATTTTAAGCGCAGCAGAGTAACCAGCGCACATACCTGTTAGCTCAGGTGAGTTTAAAAGGCTGCTGTTGATAACAAGGGCATTTGCTAAATAGATGGTGTGTGTGCAACAATATACTGAAAGGTCAATTATATTGTGCAGCTTATCTCACCACCTGTAGTTATTTAGGTGAAAGCTCCAAAATGCTTGCCTAATATGTCTGTTTATCCAAAAGGAAGTAAAAAGGGAGAGCTAGAAAGATAGCATTGCATCACATTACATGGCAATGCAATGCACAGTTGCTGAAGTTGAACCAAAATGAGCTTGTAATCTGGCTTCTGCAACTTTGAACATGAAAAATCCAATGAGGAGAAGAAAAGCAAAGCCAAAGAGTCCATCCCAAAATCCGACAAACAAGCAAAATGAACAAAAAACATTGAATTCAATTCTTTCTGATTTTAGAAACTGCATTAAAGAAGGGGTGCACCGGTCCTGGAGATACTGCAATACCAGGTCAATGCGTGGAGTGGACAGAGCAAGCTCTTTTTCCATCTCCCTGTTCTAAAAATCCATTTAATATATGGTCCCCAGATAGGGGACGTATCAGATATTAAACTGATAAGAACAGATACTACACTTGATCTTAGCCAAAAGGCCGAGAAGCGATAACCAGAATTGGTTTCAAACTACGGAGCCACCCAAGGATCCTGAAAAGTCCATTTGTGGAGATGAGCTCCTGGACTCCCGTTAAGAAGACATGTTGTCAACCTCTAGATCCCTTACATGCCTGCACTTTTCGGCTTGCTGCTGCTGCAATCCACGCGTTTTAGATCTCCATAACTCCACCTCTTTAAACACAGCACCTTCACCCCCTGCTGTTCCCACCCGCCTCAACACCGTTGGAAGGGAGGAGAACCAATTAAGGCGGGGGGTGGGGTGGAACGAGCAGCTGTCTACCCTTAGCAGGAGGGCTCCTGATTACATACCTCTCCTGCTGCTGCTGCTGCTGGCTGTCCAGCAGCAGACTGAAGGTGGCTGCTGCTGTGCACAGGTATATAAAGGCTCAGAGCCTATTATGACACGCGCAGCCAGCGTTCCATTGCCACATTCCATCTACTGCAGGCAGGATACCTGGCTGGCTGAATGTCGCTGAGAAGCTCACAGAGACCGCCATAAGCAACAGTTTAACAGAATGCCACAGACTAATCAACCAAACTTTTTGGGTTGGGGTCTCTTTTATAGTCTGCAGGCATTAAATGAAAGAAGTCAGTGTTCCAGCAGAAGGAGACAACGTTTCAGAAAAGGCATTGTAGCAAACCAAAAAAGAAATTTTAAGCGCAGCAGAGTAACCAGCGCACATACCTGTTAGCTCAGGTGAGTTTAAAAGGCTGCTGTTGATAACAAGGGCATTTGCTAAATAGATGGTGTGTGTGCAACAATATACTGAAAGGTCAATTATATTGTGCAGCTTATCTCACCACCTGTAGTTATTTAGGTGAAAGCTCCAAAATGCTTGCCTAATATGTCTGTTTATCCAAAAGGAAGTAAAAAGGGAGAGCTAGAAAGATAGCATTGCATCACATTACATGGCAATGCAATGCACAGTTGCTGAAGTTGAACCAAAATGAGCTTGTAATCTGGCTTCTGCAACTTTGAACATGAAAAATCCAATGAGGAGAAGAAAAGCAAAGCCAAAGAGTCCATCCCAAAATCCGACAAACAAGCAAAATGAACAAAAAACATTGAATTCAATTCTTTCTGATTTTAGAAACTGCATTAAAGAAGGGGTGCACCGGTCCTGGAGATACTGCAATACCAGGTCAATGCGTGGAGTGGACAGAGCAAGCTCTTTTTCCATCTCCCTGTTCTAAAAATCCATTTAATATATGGTCCCCAGATAGGGGACGTATCAGATATTAAACTGATAAGAACAGATTTTTTTTTTTTTGATTGAATATATCTTTTATTAGCACAAAAAATAAGTTAACAGACAGTGTACAGTGCCGCAGCCCAGTACACACAGAATTCTACATCATATTTACATAGCATGAGGATACGACGCACTAACTAGACACATCACACCCCTATGCTACACAAAACACTCAATCTGAAAGAAAAAGCATATCAATCAATACAGTACGACGAACCGTGATAAGGGATAGGGATTGGGAAAAAGGGGATGGGGAGGGGAAAATCACAGGCCCGAAGCTTTATTGAAAGACAAGACACATAAGGGGAGAGGGGGAGGAGGGGTTTAGTCCTCATCCTCGTCCTCCGGACCGTCCATGATGGAATAGTCTCTGAGCAGGCTGTGGATCAGCCTGCGGCAGTCCTGGATGGACATCCTCTCCCTCCTCAAGATGAGCCGGTTCCTGGCGACCCAAAGGGCATCCTTGAAGCAGTTCATAAGGCGCCAAGCCTCCTGGATGGCTCTGACGGTATGAACCCCAGGGAAGAGTCCATAAAGCACAGAATGGTGCGATAGGCTCGCCCTGGGGACAGAGTTCCTCAGGTCGTCCTCAAGTGCAGTCAATAGGCGCTGTGCAAATCCGCAGTCCCAAAAAGTGTGCAAAGATGTTTCCTCCACGAAGGGGCACCTTGGGCAGTACCGGGTCTTGCACAGGTTCCGGGCATGCATGAATGACCGGACGGGCAGTCCGCCCTGAATCGCCATCCACGACAAGTCCTTGTGCCCGTTGGTCAGCCTGTCAGACGACACATTTGTCCACACAGTCTCCAGCGTGTCCTGGTGAAGTCCTGTGATGTTCTCCACGTCATCCTTGGCTCTGATTAGCTTGTGGATAGTTTTGGGCTTCCACAAGTCGGGCTTGAGTCCCTCCAGTTGATGCTCCCCCACAAATCGAACGACGTCTCCGTAGAACCATGGCGTCGTCCAGTTGTAGGGGAAGGAGCTGTCCCACTTGTCCCAGCCGAGTCGCCTCCAAAGAGGAAGCAGGAAGAAGCGAGACATGGACCTGCCCGCGGAGCCATTCTTGACTTGCAAAGTCCGGCGGACACAATCACACACAAAAGAGGATCGCAGGAGGGTGGGGATATCTGGAACGCCCTTCCCACCCTTGCGAGGCTCCTTGTACATGACGGCCCGCCTGACTCTGTCCATCTTGGATCCCCAGACAAAGTGAAACACTGTCCTGGTAATGGCCCTGCACACAGTGACGTGTGGGGGCCAGGCCTGCGCCGTGTACTGCAAGACGGGCAGGACCTCATTACGCAGGACGAGTGCCTTACCCTCACAAGTGAGGTGTCTGAGGCTCCAGAGTCCGATCCGTTGCTTCACCTTGGCCAAGCGTTCTTGCCAGGACTTGAGGGCCGCTCCTTCCTTCCCGAACCAGACTCCCAGCACCTTGAGGAAATCCGGTTGAATGTTGAAGGGGAAGGGGGCGGAGGAGGCCGGCTGCCAATCCCCGAAGAGCATGGCTTCCGACTTCCTGCAGTTGACTTTGGCCCCTGAAGCCCGGCCGAACCTCTCACACGTCTGGACGAGGGCGTCGACTGAACCACGATCAGCGCAGAAGACGGTGACGTCGTCCATGTAGAGCGAGCACTTGACCTCGTGTCGTCCCGGACCCGGTGCGGTGATCCCTCTGATCTCTCCATTCTGCCGGATAGCCTCTGCGAAGAGTTCTATAACACAAACAAAAAGAAGAGGTGATAGAGGGCAGCCTTGTCTGACCCCAGAGAGGACAGGGAAGGGGTCAGTCTTCCAGCCGTTCACCAACACCGAGCTGTGGATATCAAAATACATCAGACGGACATACGAACAAAACATGTTACCCAAACCTAACCGGTGCAGAGCTCGGCCCATGAACTCGTGGGAAACCCGGTCGAAGGCCTTCTCCTGATCCAAGGAGACCAGGGCCGCGTGTGCGCGGCGGACCTTGATGTACTCGACCGTGTCCCGCACGAGAGCGAGGCTGTCTGCGATGCGACGTCCAGGGATGCCGCAGGTCTGGTCCGGGTGGATGATCCGTCCGATCACCGTCTTAAGTCGTGTCGCCATCGTCTTGGCCAGGATCTTGTAGTCCACGTTGAGCAGAGTGATGGGACGCCAATTCCTCAGGTCGCACCTCTCTCCCTTCCGCTTGTACAGGATCGTGACCATTCCTTCCCTCAAAGATGGAGGCATTCTACCCTCCACCACCATCTCCTCGTACAGGTCCAACAGGTCCGGACAGATGAGGTCTCCCAGCGCTACATAGAGCTCCGCTGGAAGACCATCACTGCCCGGGGTCCTGCCGGTCCTAAAGGATTTAGCGGCAGAGAGCAATTCGCCCACCATCAGAGGTTTGTCCAAGGCTGCCGTGCCTGCAGGATCAAGATGGTTAGTGATACCTGACAGGAACTTATCAGCAGCGTCGGGGTCGGTAGTCTTGTGGGAGTAGAGTTCGCTGTAGAAGTCGCTGACGACCCTCATCACGTCCTCCTTCCCACGTCGCATGTTTCCGCTCTCGTCTCGCAGCTCGTTCAGGGGCGTGTGACCGGCATGAAGTTTCCTGAAAAAGAATGAGTTACATTTCTCACCCTTCTCCAGATTCTCCACTTTGGAACGGAAGACGATTCGCTTGGACTCCTCCTCAAAGTGCCTTTTCAGGCTCTTCTTGGTCTCCTCCAGCTCCTCCCTCACGTCCCAGCCGCAGTGAAGAAGGTCCTGCAGCGACCGCAGCTCGCGCTGCAGCCCTCTGAAGTCCCTCCTCTTCTCACACGCCTGTTGTCGACCCTTGGCCTGAAAGAAACAGCGAAACTCAAGTTTAACATATTCCCACCAATCAGAGACTGTTTGGAAGCTACCCTTGTAGGACTGCCACATTGCGTAGGCTGCTCTCAGCTCCTCCACGACTTCATCCTGAGCCAGCAGAGCACAATTCAGCTTCCAGGAGCCGGGCCCGGACGGAAAACCGTCGCCGAGGACACCTTGTAAGTGAATGGCTCTGTGGTCGGAGAAGAAGCAGGAGACCATCGAGTGCCTACTCTGCCTGACTGCCCGAGAGGTGAACACAAAGTCAATCCTGGAGCGGAGTGAGCCATCGGGTCGGCTCCACGAATAGTTCGTGGAGCTTCTCCCCATGGAGCCCACCACGTCCTGAAGAGAGGCCTCGGTTACCATCTCGATGAGCAGCTTGGACGTGATGTCCAACTTGGCAGATGTGCCAGAACTACGACCATCCTCCTCGATGGGGCAGTTGAAATCCCCGGCCATCACTAAGGTCCTGGTGGTGGCAAGCTGAAGCCGCAGGGTCTGGAAAAGCTCCAAACGCTCATTCTTCAGTGGGGACGCATACACGTTGATGAACCTGACAGGTTCTCCCGCCCAGTTGCCATCTACAACAAGAGCCCTGCCGCAGATGAGCTCCTGGACGGACTCAAGCGTGAATGCGCCCCCCCTGATCAGAATTGCGACCCCCGCAGACTTGCAGTCACCCCCACCGGACCAGTAGGATGGACCGTGGGACCACTCCCTGGCCAGATGTTTGAAGGACCTAGAGGAGGGAAGGGAACATTCCTGCAACATATAAACATCACACAACTGGGAAGTAAGGAAGGCATAAATAGTCTGACGTCTGAACTTGTCCTTGATGCTCCTGACATTAATGGAAAATAAGTTAATATTAGCCATCATGTAGGGAAAAAAGAAAAAGTTAGCGCAGGCAATACACCTTAGTTACCACTCCGGTCGGGTGGTCCCTCGTCGGTGTTGACTGCTGGTGACGGGATCACCAGCAGGCCCTCTTCCTCCATCTGGTCAAGCAGCGCGGCCTCGATCTCGGCGACCACCAGTTCCTCCTCTTCTGGCTCGGCCACCAGGGTCTCAACCATGTGCTCCATCTCTTCTGGCTCAGGGAGGGTATCCTCCTTTTCGCCTACGAAATCCAGAATCTTCTTTTTGGAGGATTCAGTAGCAGGGCTGTCCTCCACCTTCCTCTTTCCCCGGGTTGGAACTGGGGAGACAAGAAGAGGAAAATCCTCCTCGGAATAGATAGCGGCGGGTGGAGGAAAGGTTAATTCCACCGCTACCATGGTCTGGGGAGGGAGAGTGGCTGCCGGGGCAGGGGAAAGGACACCTGCTGAGGAGTAGGGGAAGGAGGAAGAGGAAGTGGAATCCTCAGCAGGGGTGGCCGGGGTGGGGGGGGATTGGACGGGGGTGGCAGGGGGAGGGATCGAGAGAGGGGTGACAGAACTCTTACCCTCCTTTGACTTTTTCTTCTGCTTCGGAGCTGCTGGGACCGTCGCTGGGGCTTTGGCCACCGACTCCTTGACCGCATTGGCCTTGTTCGTCTCGGCCTTGGCCGCTGGGGCCTTGGTCGTCGCGTCCTTGACCTTCACAGGCCTGGTCGTCGGGGCCTTGTCCTCCGTAGCTGGGGTCGTCGCAACCACCGATGCCCAGGATCTCTCACGCTTGGGGCAATCCTTGTACAGATGAGCCGCCAGCCCACACAGGTTGCAGGACGTCTTCTTCGGGCAGTCCTTCGAGCTGTGTCCCGTCACTCGACAAATCCTGCAGGCATCCTCCTTGCAGTCCTTCATCTCGTGGCCGTTCTTGCCGCATCTCCTGCAGTTCCGCGGCATGTCCGGGTAATAGATGAGGCCGTAGGAGTTGCCCAGGGAGAATGTCGGGGGCAGGTGCCGAAGTCCGTCTGAGTACGCCAGGTCCCTGTGAAGTCTAACGGTCACCGACCACTTACCTGTCCAGAAGCCGAGTCCATTCAGGATGTGAGAGGGTTCCTTCACAACCAAACAGAAGCGTCTCAAGAAGGTACAGATGTCTTGGCCTGGGGTGTGCGGGTTGCGCATGGAGACCGTGATCCTCCTTTCGTCCCTCTGGATAGGGCAGCTACCTGTAAAGGCAGAGAAAGAATTATCCGGTCCTTTTGCGCTTACCATTTCCCAGAACCTCCTGCAGGTGTTCACAGTGGCGAAGGTGACGAAGAAGATCCCCGTCAAGAAGGTCTGGATGCTGAGGGTGTCCGACCTGGAGAAGCCTCGATCCAGCAGCATCTTCTGGCAGAACACGTCCGAGGACATGTCCGGCACCCTCCCATCCACTTCCTTCAGCTTCAGGGCCACCGTCTGCCGCATCCATGGCTCCAGGGCTGGAGCTTCGTGGCGGGGCTTCTGGGGTCCCTTCTGCTGGCCAGTCGTGGAGGCAGAGTCCTTGGGGTCAGAATCGGCTCCTGGCTGGGCCCTCCTGGCTGTCCCCTGCTCCAGGCTCTTCTTTTCGGCCTTCCTCGCAGCGCTTGCCATGGCTTTCCTCCTGCAGTTACTTCTTGGAGCTGGATCTGGAACTCTTCCCGGAATGGGTGGAGCTATGCAGATTCTTCTCCCGTCGTGTTCTGGACAAATTCCCCGAAAGGACTTTGTCTCGATGATTCTCTTCCTCGAAGATTCCACAGGACAGCCCGATTCTTCTCCGAGTCTTCGTCTTCTTCTGGATTCTTTAGAGCTTCTTCCTCCCACCGATATCCGCCTTCCTTCTCCGATGTCAGCTGGGCTCCGAAGCTCTTCTCCTTCCGAGTTCGATCGCTCTCGTCAAGTGTAGATCGTAGCTCTTGTGTTCTTAAAAGAACAGATACTACACTTGATCTTAGCCAAAAGGCCGAGAAGCGATAACCAGAATTGGTTTCAAACTACGGAGCCACCCAAGGATCCTGAAAAGTCCATTTGTGGAGATGAGCTCCTGGACTCCCGTTAAGAAGACATGTTGTCAACCTCTAGATCCCTTACATGCCTGCACTTTTCGGCTTGCTGCTGCTGCAATCCACGCGTTTTAGATCTGCATAACTCCACCTCTTTAAACACAGCACCTTCACCCCCTGCTGTTCCCACCCGCCTCAACACCGTTGGAAGGGAGGAGAACCAATTAAGGCGGGGGGTGGGGTGGAACGAGCAGCTGTCTACCCTTAGCAGGAGGGCTCCTGATTACATACCTCTCCTGCTGCTGCTGCTGCTGGCTGTCCAGCAGCAGACTGAAGGTGGCTGCTGCTGTGCACAGGTATATAAAGGCTCAGAGCCTATTATGACACGCGCAGCCAGCGTTCCATTGCCACATTCCATCTACTGCAGGCAGGATACCTGGCTGGCTGAATGTCGCTGAGAAGCTCACAGAGACCGCCATAAGCAACAGTTTAACAGAATGCCACAGACTAATCAACCAAACTTTTTGGGTTGGGTTCTCTTTTATAGTCTGCAGGCATTAAATGAAAGAAGTCAGTGTTCCAGCAGAAGGAGACAACGTTTCAGAAAAGGCATTGTAGCAAACCAAAAAAGAAATTTTAAGCGCAGCAGAGTAACCAGCGCACATACCTGTTAGCTCAGATGAGTTTAAAAGGCTGCTGTTGATAACAAGGGCATTTGCTAAATAGATGGTGTGTGTGCAACAATATACTGAAAGGTCAATTATATTGTGCAGCTTATCTCACCACCTGTAGTTATTTAGGTGAAAGCTCCAAAATGCTTGCCTAATATGTCTGTTTATCCAAAAGGAAGTAAAAAGGGAGAGCTAGAAAGATAGCATTGCATCACATTACATGGCAATGCAATGCACAGTTGCTGAAGTTGAACCAAAATGAGCTTGTAATCTGGCTTCTGCAACTTTGAACATGAAAAATCCAATGAGGAGAAGAAAAGCAAAGCCAAAGAGTCCATCCCAAAATCCGACAAACACGCAAAATGAACAAAAAACATTGAATTCAATTCTTTCTGATTTTAGAAACTGCATTAAAGAAGGGGTGCACCGGTCCTGGAGATACTGCAATACCAGGTCAATGCGTGGAGTGGACAGAGCAAGCTCTTTTTCCATCTCCCTGTTCTAAAAATCCATTTAATATATGGTCCCCAGATAGGGGACGTATCAGATATTAAACTGATAAGAACAGATTTTTTTTTTTTTAATTTTAATTTGGCTATCCCCTGCAGAGGGATAAAACCGTTTATTAAAACTTTAACAAATTACAAGCATAATTACACAAATACCAAACGTTAAAAGACAAATGAAATTTACAAAACAAAAAAATACAAAGATTTTAAATAATTAGGTTCCATTGGTCAACAAGCCATTTTTTGGAAATATGTACATTCTTCTTTTTGTCAATTAAATAATAAGTATACATTTCACATAAACATAAACTTAAAACATCATTCACTGATAAAACATCTTGTTTAAAAATAGCAATGTTGCGCGCTTTCCAGAGAGATGACTTGGCGCAGTTCACTGTCTTCCAAGCCATTGTGTACTGGTCCATTGTGGGGCATTCCATAAGTCCGTATAGCACAGTTTTATATGTAAAGTCCTTGAGGTCTGCCACCCTTTCCAGTAGGGGGAGCAGTCTTCTCCAGAAATCCTTTGCAAAATTACATGTCCATAATAGATGTTCCACCGTTTCCTCGTCTTGGCATCCGGCTCTTGGGCAGATGGCAGACCTCACAAATCCTCTTCTGTATTGGAATGCCCGGCAAGGAAGACAGCGGTGCATGCAACTCCAAGCCAGATCTCTCTGTTCATTAAAAAGATAAAAAACGTTAATCATTTTCCAGATAGACATAGATTTGTCATCATCATATCTGTCAACATTACATATTTCCTCACTTTTACGTATTTCTTTAATTAGTTTCTTACTATTTCTTAATTCCTCTATTTTTTTAGTCCCTAAATTAAAATCGGACACTATTTTCCTTAAAATCTCATAATGCGTCGACAAATTAAAAGCATGGGGCACAGATATATTAACTTCATACCATCCAAACTTTCTCATAAAAAATCCTGTATTAAAACGCATAAAAAAGGACCAATAGTGATTCTTAAAAAGGGCATTAAAACAGTAAACGAACAGATGGATTAAAAGAAACCTATTAAAATCTGGAAAATCTTTACCACCTTTTACTTTTGATTTCATCACGATTTCTCTTTTCAGCTTTTCCATTTTTGAGTTCCAAAAGAAGGTAAAACAGGTTTTGGTTATCTTTTTTAAAACATTAACAGGCGGGGGGAAAACCATGCTAAGATACAATAAAAGAGGTAAAATCACCATCTTTAAAACCAATACTTTACCCTCCATTGTAAGTCTCCTCATGTTCCACATACATATTTTCGTATTTACTTTCTGTGTAACTGTTTCCCAACTATTATAACCATCATTATTTTCAGTGAATGATATACCTAAAATGGAAATGGATTCGGAGACATTAATTGGTACATCACGTAAAATCATCCCCCCAACACTTAAAATGTTACACTTATTAAAATTGATTTTAAAACCAGAAGCTAGACAAAAGGATTGCACTTGATGGAGAGTGGCCGTAAGTGATGGTGCATCTGTACACAAGACCGCCACGTCATCCATGTAGCCTACAACCTTGGCCTCCAAACCACCGCTTCCAGGCAGAGGGACACCGCATATCTGTTTATTTTGGCGTATTGCACATAACATTGGTTCCAGTGCACAGATAAACAGTAGGGGGGACAGAGGGCATCCCTGTTTCACCCCTGACCGTAAAAATACCTCTTGTGTCTTAAAACCATTCACTAAAATCTTACTTGTACAATCCTTGTAAAATGCTTTAAGCGATAGTAAAAACCCTTCTGGTATGCCCATTTTCTCTAAAACTTTAAAAAGATAAAAGTGTGAGACACGGTCAAATGCTTTTTCAAAATCAATAGATAATATCGCCATTTTCCCCTTTCTGTCTTTCACATCCTCAATACAGTCTTTCACTAAATTCAGATTGTCCCATATACTGCGCCCCGGCACCCCACACACTTGATTAGAATGAATAACTTTGCTGATGACTTCTTTTAGACGATTTGCACAAATTTTAGCCATTATTTTATAGTCACAATTTAAAAGTGTTATTGGTCTCCAGTTTTCTAATTTTGAGTTATCACCTTTTTTGTATAGGAGGGAGACTTCACCTTTCTTCCAGGAATTTAATAAAACCTTATTATTAAAAACCTCAGTAAACAAATAAAACAAATCATCTTTTAAAATTTCATAAAAACATACATAAAATTCTATTGGGATGCCATCAGGACCAGGGACCTTTCCAGTTTTAAAACTTTTAATAGTTTTTAACACTTCTTGTTCCGTTAAAACTTGGGATAAAAACTCTTGGGATGCGGGATCTAAAACAGCTGTTAGTCCTTGCAGCGAATCATCCATTAATTTATTATCTATATTTTTTCCATTAAAAAGATTAGAAAAAAAAACCTCAACTTTACCCAGCATATTTTTTAGATTATTCTCACCATCTATATGGTCAATTATCACTTTTTCTTTTTTATTTTTCCTAAAAAAATATCTGGAACACTTTTCATTTTCTTCTATATGTTGTACTCTAGAACGAAAAATTATCTCTTCTCCTTTTTGTTCTAGCCATTTTGAAATCTCTTCTTTTAAGTTTGAAATATCAAGTTGTACATCTATCCCATTGTCTCTGAGCTTAAACAATGTTTGTAGGCGGGTATTTAAAATTCTATATTCTTCATATTTTTCTTTGGCTCTACATATACTCTTTTTAATAAAAAAGTCTTTTATTTTTACTTTCATTCTATCCCACCATACACTCATAGTCTCATTTGTTTTTTTCCCTTTTCTACATTTCCTATAAAACTCAATAAAATCTGATAAAATCTGCGGGTCGGTTAAAAGGGATACGTTCATTTTCCAGCTTTTCTTACCACATTTTTTGTTGTCATTTACTTTTATGGTAAAGGATAAAAGTTTATGGTCTGAAAATATATTAGTTAAAACTTCACATTTGGCAGGTATTGTTTTATCTGAACCAAAAATAAAATCAATCCTAGAGCTACAATTAGCATTGCTCCAAGTGAAACCGGCGTCCTCTGTGCTGTCATTATGACACTCTTTATATATGTCTATCAATTTAGCATCTTTGACTATATCATGTAGCATACCTGAGGTTTTATCGTAGTTCCTGCTTACAGAGCTGGAGCGCCGGTTTTCACCTTTTAAAACACAATTAAAATCCCCTGCTAAGATAAAAGGTTCAGAGTTATTAATAAATAATGGTAAAAGATCAAGCATTTCGGCTCTTTCATTTTTCTCTGGGGATCCATAAAAATTTAAAAACTGCCATCTAATACCATCAATAAAAGCTTTCACTAATAAAATACGACCTGGTAAAATTTCCTGAATAAAATCAATTAAAACGTTCCCTTTAAAAAGTATGGCTACACCCGCTGATCCTGCAGCATTCGATCCGGACCAGACAGATGGCCCACACTTCCACTCATCTTTATATTTTTGATATGACATTTCATGTGGGATATTACATTCTTGCAGAAAAAATACAGATGCAGTAAAACACGTAAAAAAATTAAAAAGAGCAGTTCTTCTCGTGTTAGATTTTATGCCTCTCACGTTGAGGGAAATACCTTTGAGTTCAGCCATCATTAGAAAATGTAGAAATTTTAATTAGGTAACTAAGAGCAACGGATTTACCTGTCCGATGAACCTGATCAGACCACTGGGCTTGCGCCTCCCTCCTCATCTGATAGTATCGTCACGAGAGTCTCCGTGGAAGAGGAAAGATTACCACATTTATATAAACCCGACGCTACACTGGCATAGCTCGGAGGGCTGGCTGGCAGAACCCGCTGGGTCTCCATTGGCTGGCCATGCATTTCCTCATCAGGTGGGTCCCCGAGGGGTTCCGCCGCCCCTGTTTGACCTGTAGAAGGTCGTCCTATAGGAGGAGGTTGCGCACAAGGCAGAGCCTCTGACTCTTCAGAGGCAGCAAGATCCCAGTCCCCACCTGTAGCAGCGGAGACCGAAACCCCTGAGGGTCCAGCGTCCACGTCCCCTTCTGGAGAAGTGTCCATCTGTTCACCTCCTGCTGCCTCCTCCGAACCACCCTTTTTCTTTTTCTTAGGACCCACCTTTATCCACTCAGCGCCCTCAGCACTAGGAGACCCAGACTGGGCATGGGCTTCTGTGTCGGCCTTTTGCCGGTCCCTTTTGACCTTACCAGTAGTGCCCTTCTGCTCCTTCTCAGCCCTCCTTTTGGACTCCCGCAGGTCCTGCAGCCAGGTTTTGGGATTTGGTATTTTACCTGTCATAGACTCTGGAGACACTTCACTATTTGGTACTCCCTTATTGTCTCCAGAGGCTCCAGGTTGTTGTTCCTCCTCCTGAGGGGTGGTCTGATCTTTTGGTCCTTGGTCGGACGTCTTGGACTTCCCCTTTTGCTCATCTTCCCGAAATCTGTGAGGGCAAGAAAAATAAAAGTGACCTGGAGTCTGGCAAAAACTGCATTTCTTTTCCTTAGGGCATTCTTTTGTCTCATGTTCTTCACTAGCACAATTTCTACATGATACATGACAGTTTTCTTTTGAATGACCATAGCGCCCACAATTTCTGCAATATACTGGCATCTCAGAAAAGAAGAAATCCCCATTTGTTTGCCCAATTTTGAAACGGGCAGGGGGGAGCCGTATACCACCTGGTGTATTTGGATCTCTTGTACACTTCACAAGGAATTTCCACTTAGATGTCCATATGTTATATTCGTTTAATATCTTCCCAATACATTTAACACTTTTAAAATAAATTGCTAGAAATGACATTACTTCTGGAGCAGAAACAAAGGGCGAAAATATTTTTACAATAACCAGTCTTACCTCATCCAGGACGTGCTCAACAATTTGTATCCCTTTCAAAACAGGACTATTTTCAACTTTTTTTAACTTTTCTAGTACATCTCTAAAAATACCTTCTCCGGTGAATGTGATGTCATAGTCACCTCTTCTGGGATAATCCTGGATGGAGAGAATTTCATTCCTTTGTACGCCAAGAAGGTTCCTGAGCACGTCCTGGACTACATACCCTAATTTCCTCATATCCGAGCCACCCGCCGTGAAGTGAACTCGGATAGAGTTTTTTAGCCTCGCATAAAGAGGCACGAGGTTAGGGTCAACCTCCATGGAAAAACGCAACAAGGTTGCAAATTGCAGCCGCTTGCAATCTGCGCTCCCAGTGTTCTTGCAGCGAAAAACACCTGGAAGCTGGGGGATCGCAACTCGTTACCCTGGGACTAAGCCCTCTCCCTAATAGCAGCAAGCAGGTTAAGTCCACCAAAGTGGACGATCCTGCCAGGCCAAGGAGAGGGGTACCCGAGTGCCCTTCAACCACAATCTCCTGCAATAAAGCACTTGATCGTAGCCAAAAGGCCGAGAAGCGATAAACAGAATTGGTTTCAAACTACGGAGCCACCCAAGGATCCTGAAAAGTCCATTTGTGGAGATGAGCTCCTGGACTCCCGTTAAGAAGACATGTTGTCAACCTCTAGATCCCTTACATGCCTGCACTTTTCGGCTTGCTGCTGCTGCAATCCACGCGTTTTAGATCTGCATAACTCCACCTCTTTAAACACAGCACCTTCACCCCCTGCTGTTCCCACCCGCCTCAACACCGTTGGAAGGGAGGAGAACCAATTAAGGCGGGGGGTGGGGTGGAACGAGCAGCTGTCTACCCTTAGCAGGAGGGCTCCTGATTACATACCTCTCCTGCTGCTGCTGCTGCTGGCTGTCCAGCAGCAGACTGAAGGTGGCTGCTGCTGTGCACAGGTATATAAAGGCTCAGAGCCTATTATGACACGCGCAGCCAGCGTTCCATTGCCACATTCCATCTACTGCAGGCAGGATACCTGGCTGGCTGAATGTCGCTGAGAAGCTCACAGAGACCGCCATAAGCAACAGTTTAACAGAATGCCACAGACTAATCAACCAAACTTTTTGGGTTGGGTTCTCTTTTATAGTCTGCAGGCATTAAATGAAAGAAGTCAGTGTTCCAGCAGAAGGAGACAACGTTTCAGAAAAGGCATTGTAGCAAACCAAAAAAGAAATTTTAAGCGCAGCAGAGTAACCAGCGCACATACCTGTTAGCTCAGGTGAGTTTAAAAGGCTGCTGTTGATAACAAGGGCATTTGCTAAATAGATGGTGTGTGTGCAACAATATACTGAAAGGTCAATTATATTGTGCAGCTTATCTCACCACCTGTAGTTATTTAGGTGAAAGCTCCAAAATGCTTGCCTAATATGTCTGTTTATCCAAAAGGAAGTAAAAAGGGAGAGCTAGAAAGATAGCATTGCATCACATTACATGGCAATGCAATGCACAGTTGCTGAAGTTGAACCAAAATGAGCTTGTAATCTGGCTTCTGCAACTTTGAACATGAAAAATCCAATGAGGAGAAGAAAAGCAAAGCCAAAGAGTCCATCCCAAAATCCGACAAACAAGCAAAATGAACAAAAAACATTGAATTCAATTCTTTCTGATTTTAGAAACTGCATTAAAGAAGGGGTGCACCGGTCCTGGAGATACTGCAATACCAGGTCAATGCGTGGAGTGGACAGAGCAAGCTCTTTTTCCATCTCCCTGTTCTAAAAATCCATTTAATATATGGTCCCCAGATAGGGGACGTATCAGATATTAAACTGATAAGAACAGATACTACACTTGATCTTAGCCAAAAGGCCGAGAAGCGATAACCAGAATTGGTTTCAAACTACGGAGCTACCCAAGGATCCTGAAAAGTCCATTTGTGGAGATGAGCTCCTGGACTCCCGTTAAGAAGACATGTTGTCAACCTCTAGATCCCTTACATGCCTGCACTTTTCGGCTTGCTGCTGCTGCAATCCACGCGTTTTAGATCTGCATAACTCCACCTCTTTAAACACAGCACCTTCACCCCCTGCTGTTCCCACCCGCCTCAACACCGTTGGAAGGGAGGAGAACCAATTAAGGCGGGGGGTGGGGTGGAACGAGCAGCTGTCTACCCTTAGCAGGAGGGCTCCTGATTACATACCTCTCCTGCTGCTGCTGCTGCTGGCTGTCCAGCAGCAGACTGAAGGTGGCTGCTGCTGTGCACAGGTATATAAAGGCTCAGAGCCTATTATGACACGCGCAGCCAGCGTTCCATTGCCACATTCCATCTACTGCAGGCAGGATACCTGGCTGGCTGAATGTCGCTGAGAAGCTCACAGAGACCGCCATAAGCAACAGTTTAACAGAATGCCACAGACTAATCAACCAAACTTTTTGGGTTGGGTTCTCTTTTATAGTCTGAAGGCATTAAATGAAAGAAGTCAGTGTTCCAGCAGAAGGAGACAACGTTTCAGAAAAGGCATTGTAGCAAACCAAAAAAGAAATTTTAAGCGCAGCAGAGTAACCAGCGCACATACCTGTTAGCTCAGGTGAGTTTAAAAGGCTGCTGTTGATAACAAGGGCATTTGCTAAATAGATGGTGTGTGTGCAACAATATACTGAAAGGTCAATTATATTGTGCAGCTTATCTCACCACCTGTAGTTATTTAGGTGAAAGCTCCAAAATGCTTGCCTAATATGTCTGTTTATCCAAAAGGAAGTAAAAAGGGAGAGCTAGAAAGATAGCATTGCATCACATTACATGGCAATGCAATGCACAGTTGCTGAAGTTGAACCAAAATGAGCTTGTAATCTGGCTTCTGCAACTTTGAACATGAAAAATCCAATGAGGAGAAGAAAAGCAAAGCCAAAGAGTCCATCCCAAAATCCGACAAACAAGCAAAATGAACAAAAAACATTGAATTAAATTCTTTCTGATTTTAGAAACTGCATTAAAGAAGGGGTGCACCGGTCCTGGAGATACTGCAATACCAGGTCAATGCATGGAGTGGACAGAGCAAGCTCTTTTTCCATCTCCCTGCTCTAAAAATCCATTTAATATATGGTCCCCAGATAGGGGACGTATCAGATATTAAACTGATAAGAACAGATACTACACTTGATCTTAGCCAAAAGGCCGAGAAGCGATAACCAGAATTGGTTTCAAACTACGGAGCCACCCAAGGATCCTGAAAAGTCCATTTGTGGAGATGAGCTCCTGGACTCCCGTTAAGAAGACATGTTGTCAACCTCTAGATCCCTTACATGCCTGCACTTTTCGGCTTGCTGCTGCTGCAATCCACGCGTTTTAGATCTGCATAACTCCACCTCTTTAAACACAGCACCTTCACCCCCTGCTGTTCCCACCCGCCTCAACACCGTTGGAAGGGAGGAGAACCAATTAAGGCGGGGGGTGGGGTGGAACGAGCAGCTGTCTACCCTTAGCAGGAGGGCTCCTGATTACATACCTCTCCTGCTGCTGCTGCTGCTGGCTGTCCAGCAGCAGACTGAAGGTGGCTGCTGCTGTGCACAGGTATATAAAGGCTCAGAGCCTATTATGACACGCGCAGCCAGCGTTCCATTGCCACATTCCATCTACTGCAGGCAGGATACCTGGCTGGCTGAATGTCGCTGAGAAGCTCACAGAGACCGCCATAAGCAACAGTTTAACAGAATGCCACAGACTAATCAACCAAACTTTTTGGGTTGGGTTCTCTTTTATAGTCTGCAGGCATTAAATGAAAGAAGTCAGTGTTCCAGCAGAAGGAGACAACGTTTCAGAAAAGGCATTGTAGCAAACCAAAAAAGAAATTTTAAGCGCAGCAGAGTAACCAGCGCACATACCTGTTAGCTCAGGTGAGTTTAAAAGGCTGCTGTTGATAACAAGGGCATTTGCTAAATAGATGGTGTGTGTGCAACAATATACTGAAAGGTCAATTATATTGTGCAGCTTATCTCACCACCTGTAGTTATTTAGGTGAAAGCTCCAAAATGCTTGCCTAATATGTCTGTTTATCCAAAAGGAAGTAAAAAGGGAGAGCTAGAAAGATAGCATTGCATCACATTACATGGCAATGCAATGCACAGTTGCTGAAGTTGAACCAAAATGAGCTTGTAATCTGGCTTCTGCAACTTTGAACATGAAAAATCCAATGAGGAGAAGAAAAGCAAAGCCAAAGAGTCCATCCCAAAATCCGACAAACAAGCAAAATGAACAAAAAACATTGAATTCAATTCTTTCTGATTTTAGAAACTGCATTAAAGAAGGGGTGCACCGGTCCTGGAGATACTGCAATACCAGGTCAATGCGTGGAGTGGACAGAGCAAGCTCTTTTTCCATCTCCCTGTTCTAAAAATCCATTTAATATATGGTCCCCAGATAGGGGACGTATCAGATATTAAACTGATAAGAACAGATACTACACTTGATCTTAGCCAAAAGGTCGAGAAGCGATAACCAGAATTGGTTTCAAACTACGGAGCCACCCAAGGATCCTGAAAAGTCCATTTGTGGAGATGAGCTCCTGGACTCCCGTTAAGAAGACATGTTGTCAACCTCTAGATCCCTTACATGCCTGCACTTTTCGGCTTGCTGCTGCTGCAATCCACGCGTTTTAGATCTGCATAACTCCACCTCTTTAAACACAGCACCTTCACCCCCTGCTGTTCCCACCCGCCTCAACACCGTTGGAAGGGAGGAGAACCAATTAAGGCGGGGGGTGGGGTGGAACGAGCAGCTGTCTACCCTTAGCAGGAGGGCTCCTGATTACATACCTCTCCTGCTGCTGCTGCTGCTGGCTGTCCAGCAGCAGACTGAAGGTGGCTGCTGCTGTGCACAGGTATATAAAGGCTCAGAGCCTATTATGACACGCGCAGCCAGCGTTCCATTGCCACATTCCATCTACTGCAGGCAGGATACCTGGCTGGCTGAATGTCGCTGAGAAGCTCACAGAGACCGCCATAAGCAACAGTTTAACAGAATGCCACAGACTAATCAACCAAACTTTTTGGGTTGGGTTCTCTTTTATAGTCTGCAGGCATTAAATGAAAGAAGTCAGTGTTCCAGCAGAAGGAGACAACGTTTCAGAAAAGGCATTGTAGCAAACCAAAAAAGAAATTTTAAGCGCAGCAGAGTAACCAGCTCACATACCTGTTAGCTCAGGTGAGTTTAAAAGGCTGCTGTTGATAACAAGGGCATTTGCTAAATAGATGGTGTGTGTGCAACAATATACTGAAAGGTCAATTATATTGTGCAGCTTATCTCACCACCTGTAGTTATTTAGGTGAAAGCTCCAAAATGCTTGCCTAATATGTCTGTTTATCCAAAAGGAAGTAAAAAGGGAGAGCTAGAAAGATAGCATTGCATCACATTACATGGCAATGCAATGCACAGTTGCTGAAGTTGAACCAAAATGAGCTTGTAATCTGGCTTCTGCAACTTTGAACATGAAAAATCCAATGAGGAGAAGAAAAGCAAAGCCAAAGAGTCCATCCCAAAATCCGACAAACAAGCAAAATGAACAAAAAACATTGAATTCAATTCTTTCTGATTTTAGAAACTGCATTAAAGAAGGGGTGCACCGGTCCTGGAGATACTGCAATACCAGGTCAATGCGTGGAGTGGACAGAGCAAGCTCTTTTTCCATCTCCCTGTTCTAAAAATCCATTTAATATATGGTCCCCAGATAGGGGACGTATCAGATATTAAACTGATAAGAACAGATACTACACTTGATCTTAGCCAAAAGGCCGAGAAGCGATAACCAGAATTGGTTTCAAACTACGGAGCCACCCAAGGATCCTGAAAAGTCCATTTGTGGAGATGAGCTCCTGGACTCCCGTTAAGAAGACATGTTGTCAACCTCTAGATCCCTTACATGCCTGCACTTTTCGGCTTGCTGCTGCTGCAATCCACGCGTTTTAGATCTGCATAACTCCACCTCTTTAAACACAGCACCTTCACCCCCTGCTGTTCCCACCCGCCTCAACACCGTTGGAAGGGAGGAGAACCAATTAAGGCGGGGGGTGGGGTGGAACGAGCAGCTGTCTACCCTTAGCAGGAGGGCTCCTGATTACATACCTCTCCTGCTGCTGCTGCTGCTGGCTGTCCAGCAGCAGACTGAAGGTGGCTGCTGCTGTGCACAGGTATATAAAGGCTCAGAGCCTATTATGACACGCGCAGCCAGCGTTCCATTGCCACATTCCATCTACTGCAGGCAGGATACCTGGCTGGCTGAATGTCGCTGAGAAGCTCACAGAGACCGCCATAAGCAACAGTTTAACAGAATGCCACAGACTAATCAACCAAACTTTTTGGGTTGGGTTCTCTTTTATAGTCTGCAGGCATTAAATGAAAGAAGTCAGTGTTCCAGCAGAAGGAGACAACGTTTCAGAAAAGGCATTGTAGCAAACCAAAAAAGAAATTTTAAGCGCAGCAGAGTAACCAGCTCACATACCTGTTAGCTCAGGTGAGTTTAAAAGGCTGCTGTTGATAACAAGGGCATTTGCTAAATAGATGGTGTGTGTGCAACAATATACTGAAAGGTCAATTATATTGTGCAGCTTATCTCACCACCTGTAGTTATTTAGGTGAAAGCTCCAAAATGCTTGCCTAATATGTCTGTTTATCCAAAAGGAAGTAAAAAGGGAGAGCTAGAAAGATAGCATTGCATCACATTACATGGCAATGCAATGCACAGTTGCTGAAGTTGAACCAAAATGAGCTTGTAATCTGGCTTCTGCAACTTTGAACATGAAAAATCCAATGAGGAGAAGAAAAGCAAAGCCAAAGAGTCCATCCCAAAATCCGACAAACAAGCAAAATGAACAAAAAACATTGAATTCAATTCTTTCTGATTTTAGAAACTGCATTAAAGAAGGGGTGCACCGGTCCTGGAGATACTGCAATACCAGGTCAATGCGTGGAGTGGACAGAGCAAGCTCTTTTTCCATCTCCCTGTTCTAAAAATCCATTTAATATATGGTCCCCAGATAGGGGACGTATCAGATATTAAACTGATAAGAACAGATACTACACTTGATCTTAGCCAAAAGGCCGAGAAGCGATAACCAGAATTGGTTTCAAACTACGGAGCCACCCAAGGATCCTGAAAAGTCCATTTGTGGAGATGAGCTCCTGGACTCCCGTTAAGAAGACATGTTGTCAACCTCTAGATCCCTTACATGCCTGCACTTTTCGGCTTGCTGCTGCTGCAATCCACGCGTTTTAGATCTGCATAACTCCACCTCTTTAAACACAGCACCTTCACCCCCTGCTGTTCCCACCCGCCTCAACACCGTTGGAAGGGAGGAGAACCAATTAAGGCGGGGGGTGGGGTGGAACGAGCAGCTGTCTACCCTTAGCAGGAGGGCTCCTGATTACATACCTCTCCTGCTGCTGCTGCTGCTGGCTGTCCAGCAGCAGACTGAAGGTGGCTGCTGCTGTGCACAGGTATATAAAGGCTCAGAGCCTATTATGACACGCGCAGCCAGCGTTCCATTGCCACATTCCATCTACTGCAGGCAGGATACCTGGCTGGCTGAATGTCGCTGAGAAGCTCACAGAGACCGCCATAAGCAACAGTTTAACAGAATGCCACAGACTAATCAACCAAACTTTTTGGGTTGGGTTCTCTTTTATAGTCTGCAGGCATTAAATGAAAGAAGTCAGTGTTCCAGCAGAAGGAGACAACGTTTCAGAAAAGGCATTGTAGCAAACCAAAAAAGAAATTTTAAGCGCAGCAGAGTAACCAGCGCACATACCTGTTAGCTCAGGTGAGTTTAAAAGGCTGCTGTTGATAACAAGGGCATTTGCTAAATAGATGGTGTGTGTGCAACAATATACTGAAAGGTCAATTATATTGTGCAGCTTATCTCACCACCTGTAGTTATTTAGGTGAAAGCTCCAAAATGCTTGCCTAATATGTCTGTTTATCCAAAAGGAAGTAAAAAGGGAGAGCTAGAAAGATAGCATTGCATCACATTACATGGCAATGCAATGCACAGTTGCTGAAGTTGAACCAAAATGAGCTTGTAATCTGGCTTCTGCAACTTTGAACATGAAAAATCCAATGAGGAGAAGAAAAGCAAAGCCAAAGAGTCCATCCCAAAATCCGACAAACAAGCAAAATGAACAAAAAACATTGAATTCAATTCTTTCTGATTTTAGAAACTGCATTAAAGAAGGGGTGCACCGGTCCTGGAGATACTGCAATACCAGGTCAATGCGTGGAGTGGACAGAGCAAGCTCTTTTTCCATCTCCCTGTTCTAAAAATCCATTTAATATATGGTCCCCAGATAGGGGACGTATCAGATATTAAACTGAT
Organism: Phyllobates terribilis; assembly: GCF_046119375.1. Classification (NCBI taxonomy): domain Eukaryota; kingdom Metazoa; phylum Chordata; class Amphibia; order Anura; family Dendrobatidae; genus Phyllobates; species Phyllobates terribilis. Next base: position 341,721 of record NW_027363176.1, read on the forward strand.
AAGAACAGATACTACACTTGATCTTAGCCAAAAGGCCGAGAAGCGATAACCAGAATTGGTTTCAAACTACGGAGCCACCCAAGGATCCTGAAAAGTCCATTTGTGGAGATGAGCTCCTGGACTCCCGTTAAGAAGACATGTTGTCAACCTCTAGATCCCTTACATGCCTGCACTTTTCGGCTTGCTGCTGCTGCAATCCACGCGTTTTAGATCTGCATAACTCCACCTCTTTAAACACAGCACCTTCACCCCCTGCTGTTCCCACCCGCCTCAACACCGTTGGAAGGGAGGAGAACCAATTAAGGCGGGGGGTGGGGTGGAACGAGCAGCTGTCTACCCTTAGCAGGAGGGCTCCTGATTACATACCTCTCCTGCTGCTGCTGCTGCTGGCTGTCCAGCAGCAGACTGAAGGTGGCTGCTGCTGTGCACAGGTATATAAAGGCTCAGAGCCTATTATGACACGCGCAGCCAGCGTTCCATTGCCACATTCCATCTACTGCAGGCAGGTTACCTGGCTGGCTGAATGTCGCTGAGAAGCTCACAGAGACCGCCATAAGCAACAGTTTAACAGAATGCCACAGACTAATCAACCAAACTTTTTGGGTTGGGTTCTCTTTTATAGTCTGCAGGCATTAAATGAAAGAAGTCAGTGTTCCAGCAGAAGGAGACGTTTCAGAAAAGGCATTGTAGCAAACCAAAAAAGAAATTTTAAGCGCAGCAGAGTAACCAGCGCACATACCTGTTAGCTCAGGTGAGTTTAAAAGGCTGCTGTTGATAACAAGGGCATTTGCTAAATAGATGGTGTGTGTGCAACAATATACTGAAAGGTCAATTATATTGTGCAGCTTATCTCACCACCTGTAGTTATTTAGGTGAAAGCTCCAAAATGCTTGCCTAATATGTCTGTTTATCCAAAAGGAAGTAAAAAGGGAGAGCTAGAAAGATAGCATTGCATCACATTACATGGCAATGCAATGCACAGTTGCTGAAGTTGAACCAAAATGAGCTTGTAATCTGGCTTCTGCAACTTTGAACATGAAAAATCCAATGAGGAGAAGAAAAGCAAAGCCAAAGAGTCCATCCCAAAATCCGACAAACAAGCAAAATGAACAAAAAACATTGAATTCAATTCTTTCTGATTTTAGAAACTGCATTAAAGAAGGGGTGCACCGGTCCTGGAGATACTGCAATACCAGGTCAATGCGTGGAGTGGACAGAGCAAGCTCTTTTTCCATCTCCCTGTTCTAAAAATCCATTTAATATATGGTCCCCAGATAGGGGACGTATCAGATATTAAACTGATAAGAACAGATACTACACTTGATCTTAGCCAAAAGGCCGAGAAGCGATAACCAGAATTGGTTTCAAACTACGGAGCCACCCAAGGATCCTGAAAAGTCCATTTGTGGAGATGAGCTCCTGGACTCCCGTTAAGAAGACATGTTGTCAACCTCTAGATCCCTTACATGCCTGCACTTTTCGGCTTGCTGCTGCTGCAATCCACGCGTTTTAGATCTGCATAACTCCACCTCTTTAAACACAGCACCTTCACCCCCTGCTGTTCCCACCCGCCTCAACACCGTTGGAAGGGAGGAGAACCAATTAAGGCGGGGGGTGGGGTGGAACGAGCAGCTGTCTACCCTTAGCAGGAGGGCTCCTGATTACATACCTCTCCTGCTGCTGCTGCTGCTGGCTGTCCAGCAGCAGACTGAAGGTGGCTGCTGCTGTGCACAGGTATATAAAGGCTCAGAGCCTATTATGACACGCGCAGCCAGCGTTCCATTGCCACATTCCATCTACTGCAGGCAGGATACCTGGCTGGCTGAATGTCGCTGAGAAGCTCACAGAGACCGCCATAAGCAACAGTTTAACAGAATGCCACAGACTAATCAACCAAACTTTTTGGGTTGGGTTCTCTTTTATAGTCTGCAGGCATTAAATGAAAGAAGTCAGTGTTCCAGCAGAAGGAGACAACGTTTCAGAAAAGGCATTGTAGCAAACCAAAAAAGAAATTTTAAGCGCAGCAGAGTAACCAGCGCACATACCTGTTAGCTCAGGTGAGTTTAAAAGGCTGCTGTTGATAACAAGGGCATTTGCTAAATAGATGGTGTGTGTGCAACAATATACTGAAAGGTCAATTATATTGTGCAGCTTATCTCACCACCTGTAGTTATTTAGGTGAAAGCTCCAAAATGCTTGCCTAATATGTCTGTTTATCCAAAAGGAAGTAAAAAGGGAGAGCTAGAAAGATAGCATTGCATCACATTACATGGCAATGCAATGCACAGTTGCTGAAGTTGAACCAAAATGAGCTTGTAATCTGGCTTCTGCAACTTTGAACATGAAAAATCCAATGAGGAGAAGAAAAGCAAAGCCAAAGAGTCCATCCCAAAATCCGACAAACAAGCAAAATGAACAAAAAACATTGAATTCAATTCTTTCTGATTTTAGAAACTGCATTAAAGAAGGGGTGCACCGGTCCTGGAGATACTGCAATACCAGGTCAATGCGTGGAGTGGACAGAGCAAGCTCTTTTTCCATCTCCCTGTTCTAAAAATCCATTTAATGTATGGTCCCCAGATAGGGGACGTATCAGATATTAAACTGATAAGAACAGATTTTTTTTTTTTTTTTTGAAAGCCCGAATTCGTGTACAAAACCCGAGTGCGCTTAAAAAAGTGACAAGTGCCACAAAAAAAGTGCACTAGGATGCTGGTCTTCTTGAAACCCTCTCCAAAAGGAGAAGGGTCCCCCAAACCATTCCCCGTCCCTCCGAGCCAAAAGGCCACAGCGAGGAACAGGGACAAAAAGCCACCTCCAGCCGAAGCCAGAGGCGACCCAATCTTACCCCCAGCACCTGCCCGAGTTCTCACCCGAGCAAGGCACTGGGAGCCAAAGACTGTGCTCCCCTCCCGGAAGAGGGGAGCCAACAACGCTCTCCTCCCGAAAGAGGAGAGCCAGGGGGGTTCAGGGGGGAGCGGAACCTGATGGCCACACACTCCCCCCCTAGACCTGCCAAGAGAGGAACCCGTAAGGGAACCGCATCCCGACAAAATCCTAGTAGGACGTGACACACGTGAATAAGTGGACACACAGTGACAAAGAAATTAAATAAATAGTGAAGGTTTCACAGTATAATACTGCCCGGACCTTCGACCGGGAATTGAAAAATTCCCCATCCTAAGGCCAGAAGGCCCGGAATAAGGGTGTGTGCGAAGAAAGAAAATTTGAAGTGCTTGTGCAAATGTGCCATAAACTCAAGTGGGGTTCCCAATCCCAGTGAGTTAAGGCACCCCAGGGTCACCACTCCTGGGGCACTTCACACTTCGGGCTTTCGATCTTCCCCGGCCCAATGGCGTCGATCCTGGGGGGCCATGCTTTCCACCAGATGACTATATTAGCCACCTGGCGTACTAACAAGCGCCTAAACCCCAGTGTGCATAATGTATCAATCTACTAGGGCGGCCAACATCCAAAACCGCCTTTTCGAAAGATACTACACTTGATCTTAGCCAAAAGGCCGAGAAGCGATAACCAGAATTGGTTTCAAACTACGGAGCCACCCAAGGATCCTGAAAAGTCCATTTGTGGAGATGAGCTCCTGGACTCCCGTTAAGAAGACATGTTGTCAACCTCTAGATCCCTTACATGCCTGCACTTTTCGGCTTGCTGCTGCTGCAATCCACGCGTTTTAGATCTGCATAACTCCACCTCTTTAAACACAGCACCTTCACCCCCTGCTGTTCCCACCCGCCTCAACACCGTTGGAAGGGAGGAGAACCAATTAAGGCGGGGGGTGGGGTGGAACGAGCAGCTGTCTACCCTTAGCAGGAGGGCTCCTGATTACATACCTCTCCTGCTGCTGCTGCTGCTGGCTGTCCAGCAGCAGACTGAAGGTGGCTGCTGCTGTGCACAGGTATATAAAGGCTCAGAGCCTATTATGACATGCGCAGCCAGCGTTCCATTGCCACATTCCATCTACTGCAGGCAGGATACCTGGCTGGCTGAATGTCGCTGAGAAGCTCACAGAGACCGCCATAAGCAACAGTTTAACAGAATGCCACAGACTAATCAACCAAACTTTTTGGGTTGGGTTCTCTTTTATAGTCTGCAGGCATTAAATGAAAGAAGTCAGTGTTCCAGCAGAAGGAGACAACGTTTCAGAAAAGGCATTGTAGCAAACCAAAAAAGAAATTTTAAGCGCAGCAGAGTAACCAGCGCACATACCTGTTAGCTCAGGTGAGTTTAAAAGGCTGCTGTTGATAACAAGGGCATTTGCTAAATAGATGGTGTGTGTGCAACAATATACTGAAAGGTCAATTATATTGTGCAGCTTATCTCACCACCTGTAGTTATTTAGGTGAAAGCTCCAAAATGCTTGCCTAATATGTCTGTTTATCCAAAAGGAAGTAAAAAGGGAGAGCTAGAAAGACAGCATTGCATCACATTACATGGCAATGCAATGCACAGTTGCTGAAGTTGAACCAAAATGAGCTTGTAATCTGGCTTCTGCAACTTTGAACATGAAAAATCCAATGAGGAGAAGAAAAGCAAAGCCAAAGAGTCCATCCCAAAATCCGACAAACAAGCAAAATGAACAAAAAACATTGAATTCAATTCTTTCTGATTTTAGAAACTGCATTAAAGAAGGGGTGCACCGGTCCTGGAGATACTGCAATACCAGGTCAATGCGTGGAGTGGACAGAGCAAGCTCTTTTTCCATCTCCCTGTTCTAAAAATCCATTTAATATATGGTCCCCAGATAGGGGACGTATCAGATATTAAACTGATAAGAACAGATACTACACTTGATCTTAGCCAAAAGGCCGAGAAGCGATAACCAGAATTGGTTTCAAACTACGGAGCCACCCAAGGATCCTGAAAAGTCCATTTGTGGAGATGAGCTCCTGGACTCCCGTTAAGAAGACATGTTGTCAACCTCTAGATCCCTTACATGCCTGCACTTTTCGGCTTGCTGCTGCTGCAATCCACGCGTTTTAGATCTGCATAACTCCACCTCTTTAAGCACAGCACCTTCACCCCCTGCTGTTCCCACCCACCTCAACACCGTTGGAAGGGAGGAGAACCAATTAAGGCGGGGGGTGGGGTGGAACGAGCAGCTGTCTACCCTTAGCAGGAGGGCTCCTGATTACATACCTCTCCTGCTGCTGCTGCTGCTGGCTGTCCAGCAGCAGACTGAAGGTGGCTGCTGCTGTGCACAGGTATATAAAGGCTCAGAGCCTATTATGACACGCGCAGCCAGCGTTCCATTGCCACATTCCATCTACTGCAGGCAGGATACCTGGCTGGCTGAATGTCGCTGAGAAGCTCACAGAGACGGCCATAAGCAACAGTTTAACAGAATGCCACAGACTAATCAACCAAACTTTTTGGGTTGGGTTCTCTTTTATAGTCTGCAGGCATTAAATGAAAGAAGTCAGTGTTCCAGCAGAAGGAGACAACGTTTCAGAAAAGGCATTGTAGCAAACCAAAAAAGAAATTTTAAGCGCAGCAGAGTAACCAGCGCACATACCTGTTAGCTCAGGTGAGTTTAAAAGGCTGCTGTTGATAACAAGGGCATTTGCTAAATAGATGGTGTGTGTGCAACAATATACTGAAAGGTCAATTATATTGTGCAGCTTATCTCACCACCTGTAGTTATTTAGGTGAAAGCTCCAAAATGCTTGCCTAATATGTCTGTTTATCCAAAAGGAAGTAAAAAGGGAGAGCTAGAAAGATAGCATTGCATCACATTACATGGCAATGCAATGCACAGTTGCTGAAGTTGAACCAAAATGAGCTTGTAATCTGGCTTCTGCAACTTTGAACATGAAAAATCCAATGAGGAGAAGAAAAGCAAAGCCAAAGAGTCCATCCCAAAATCCGACAAACAAGCAAAATGAACAAAAAACATTGAATTCAATTCTTTCTGATTTTAGAAACTGCATTAAAGAAGGGGTGCACCGGTCCTGGAGATACTGCAATACCAGGTCAATGCGTGGAGTGGACAGAGCAAGCTCTTTTTCCATCTCCCTGTTCTAAAAATCCATTTAATATATGGTCCCCAGATAGGGGACGTATCAGATATTAAACTGATAAGAACAGATACTACACTTGATCTTAGCCAAAAGGCCGAGAAGCGATAACCAGAATTGGTTTCAAACTACGGAGCCACCCAAGGATCCTGAAAAGTCCATTTGTGGAGATGAGCTCCTGGACTCCCGTTAAGAAGACATGTTGTCAACCTCTAGATCCCTTACATGCCTGCACTTTTCGGCTTGCTGCTGCTGCAATCCACGCGTTTTAGATCTGCATAACTCCACCTCTTTAAACACAGCACCTTCACCCCCTGCTGTTCCCACCCGCCTCAACACCGTTGGAAGGGAGGAGAACCAATTAAGGCGGGGGGTGGGGTGGAACGAGCAGCTGTCTACCCTTAGCAGGAGGGCTCCTGATTACATACCTCTCCTGCTGCTGCTGCTGCTGGCTGTCCAGCAGCAGACTGAAGGTGGCTGCTGCTGTGCACAGGTATATAAAGGCTCAGAGCCTATTATGACACGCGCAGCCAGCGTTCCATTGCCACATTCCATCTACTGCAGGCAGGATACCTGGCTGGCTGAATGTCGCTGAGAAGCTCACAGAGACGGCCATAAGCAACAGTTTAACAGAATGCCACAGACTAATCAACCAAACTTTTTGGGTTGGGTTCTCTTTTATAGTCTGCAGGCATTAAATGAAAGAAGTCAGTGTTCCAGCAGAAGGAGACAACGTTTCAGAAAAGGCATTGTAGCAAACCAAAAAAGAAATTTTAAGCGCAGCAGAGTAACCAGCGCACATACCTGTTAGCTCAGGTGAGTTTAAAAGGCTGCTGTTGATAACAAGGGCATTTGCTAAATAGATGGTGTGTGTGCAACAATATACTGAAAGGTCAATTATATTGTGCAGCTTATCTCACCACCTGTAGTTATTTAGGTGAAAGCTCCAAAATGCTTGCCTAATATGTCTGTTTATCCAAAAGGAAGTAAAAAGGGAGAGCTAGAAAGATAGCATTGCATCACATTACATGGCAATGCAATGCACAGTTGCTGAAGTTGAACCAAAATGAGCTTGTAATCTGGCTTCTGCAACTTTGAACATGAAAAATCCAATGAGGAGAAGAAAAGCAAAGCCAAAGAGTCCATCCCAAAATCCGACAAACAAGCAAAATGAACAAAAAACATTGAATTCAATTCTTTCTGATTTTAGAAACTGCATTAAAGAAGGGGTGCACCGGTCCTGGAGATACTGCAATACCAGGTCAATGCGTGGAGTGGACAGAGCAAGCTCTTTTTCCATCTCCCTGTTCTAAAAATCCATTTAATATATGGTCCCCAGATAGGGGACGTATCAGATATTAAACTGATAAGAACAGATACTACACTTGATCTTAGCCAAAAGGCCGAGAAGCGATAACCAGAATTGGTTTCAAACTACGGAGCCACCCAAGGATCCTGAAAAGTCCATTTGTGGAGATGAGCTCCTGGACTCCCGTTAAGAAGACATGTTGTCAACCTCTAGATCCCTTACATGCCTGCACTTTTCGGCTTGCTGCTGCTGCAATCCACGCGTTTTAGATCTGCATAACTCCACCTCTTTAAACACAGCACCTTCACCCCCTGCTGTTCCCACCCGCCTCAACACCGTTGGAAGGGAGGAGAACCAATTAAGGCGGGGGGTGGGGTGGAACGAGCAGCTGTCTACCCTTAGCAGGAGGGCTCCTGATTACATACCTCTCCTGCTGCTGCTGCTGCTGGCTGTCCAGCAGCAGACTAAAGGTGGCTGCTGCTGTGCACAGGTATATAAAGGCTCAGAGCCTATTATGACACGAGCAGCCAGCGTTCCATTGCCACATTCCATCTACTGCAGGCAGGATACCTGGCTGGCTGAATGTCGCTGAGAAGCTCACAGAGACCGCCATAAGCAACAGTTTAACAGAATGCCACAGACTAATCAACCAAACTTTTTGGGTTGGGTTCTCTTTTATAGTCTGCAGGCATTAAATGAAAGAAGTCAGTGTTCCAGCAGAAGGAGACAACGTTTCAGAAAAGGCATTGTAGCAAATCAAAAAAGAAATTTTAAGCGCAGCAGAGTAACCAGCGCACATACCTGTTAGCTCAGGTGAGTTTAAAAGGCTGCTGTTGATAACAAGGGCATTTGCTAAATAGATGGTGTGTGTGCAACAATATACTGAAAGGTCAATTATATTGTGCAGCTTATCTCACCACCTGTAGTTATTTAGGTGAAAGCTCCAAAATGCTTGCCTAATATGTCTGTTTATCCAAAAGGAAGTAAAAAGGGAGAGCTAGAAAGATAGCATTGCATCACATTACATGGCAATGCAATGCACAGTTGCTGAAGTTGAACCAAAATGAGCTTGTAATCTGGCTTCTGCAACTTTGAACATGAAAAATCCAATGAGGAGAAGAAAAGCAAAGCCAAAGAGTCCATCCCAAAATCCGACAAACAAGCAAAATGAACAAAAAACATTGAATTCAATTCTTTCTGATTTTAGAAACTGCATTAAAGAAGGGGTGCACCGGTCCTGGATATACTGCAATACCAGGTCAATGCGTGGAGTGGACAGAGCAAGCTCTTTTTCCATCTCCCTGTTCTAAAAATCCATTTAATATATGGTCCCCAGATAGGGGACGTATCAGATATTAAACTGATAAGAACAGATACTACACTTGATCTTAGCCAAAAGGCCGAGAAGCGATAACCAGAATTGGTTTCAAACTACGGAGCCACCCAAGGATCCTGAAAAGTCCATTTGTGGAGATGAGCTCCTGGACTCCCGTTAAGAAGACATGTTGTCAACCTCTAGATCCCTTACATGCCTGCACTTTTCGGCTTGCTGCTGCTGCAATCCACGCGTTTTAGATCTGCATAACTCCACCTCTTTAAACACAGCACCTTCACCCCCTGCTGTTCCCACCCGCCTCAACACCGTTGGAAGGGAGGAGAACCAATTAAGGCGGGGGGTGGGGTGGAACGAGCAGCTGTCTACCCTTAGCAGGAGGGCTCCTGATTACATACCTCTCCTGCTGCTGCTGCTGCTGCTGGCTGTCCAGCAGCAGACTGAAGGTGGCTGCTGCTGTGCACAGGTATATAAAGGCTCAGAGCCTATTATGACACGCGCAGCCAGCGTTCCATTGCCACATTCCATCTACTGCAGGCAGGATACCTGGCTGGCTGAATGTCGCTGAGAAGCTCACAGAGACCGCCATAAGCAACAGTTTAACAGAATGCCACAGACTAATCAACCAAACTTTTTGGGTTGGGTTCTCTTTTATAGTCTGCAGGCATTAAATGAAAGAAGTCAGTGTTCCAGCAGAAGGAGACAACGTTTCAGAAAAGGCATTGTAGCAAACCAAAAAAGAAATTTTAAGCGCAGCAGAGTAACCAGCGCACATACCTGTTAGCTCAGGTGAGTTTAAAAGGCTGCTGTTGATAACAAGGGCATTTGCTAAATAGATGGTGTGTGTGCAACAATATACTGAAAGGTCAATTATATTGTGCAGCTTATCTCACCACCTGTAGTTATTTAGGTGAAAGCTCCAAAATGCTTGCCTAATATGTCTGTTTATCCAAAAGGAAGTAAAAAGGGAGAGCTAGAAAGACAGCATTGCATCACATTACATGGCAATGCAATGCACAGTTGCTGAAGTTGAACCAAAATGAGCTTGTAATCTGGCTTCTGCAACTTTGAACATGAAAAATCCAATGAGGAGAAGAAAAGCAAAGCCAAAGAGTCCATCCCAAAATCCGACAAACAAGCAAAATGAACAAAAAACATTGAATTCAATTCTTTCTGATTTTAGAAACTGCATTAAAGAAGGGGTGCACCGGTCCTGGAGATACTGCAATACCAGGTCAATGCGTGGAGTGGACAGAGCAAGCTCTTTTTCCATCTCCCTGTTCTAAAAATCCATTTAATATATGGTCCCCAGATAGGGGACGTATCAGATATTAAACTGATAAGAACAGATACTACACTTGATCTTAGCCAAAAGGCCGAGAAGCGATAACCAGAATTGGTTTCAAACTACGGAGCCACCCAAGGATCCTGAAAAGTCCATTTGTGGAGATGAGCTCCTGGACTCCCGTTAAGAAGACATGTTGTCAACCTCTAGATCCCTTACATGCCTGCACTTTTCGGCTTGCTGCTGCTGCAATCCACGCGTTTTAGATCTGCATAACTCCACCTCTTTAAGCACAGCACCTTCACCCCCTGCTGTTCCCACCCACCTCAACACCGTTGGAAGGGAGGAGAACCAATTAAGGCGGGGGGTGGGGTGGAACGAGCAGCTGTCTACCCTTAGCAGGAGGGCTCCTGATTACATACCTCTCCTGCTGCTGCTGCTGCTGGCTGTCCAGCAGCAGACTGAAGGTGGCTGCTGCTGTGCACAGGTATATAAAGGCTCAGAGCCTATTATGACACGCGCAGCCAGCGTTCCATTGCCACATTCCATCTACTGCAGGCAGGATACCTGGCTGGCTGAATGTCGCTGAGAAGCTCACAGAGACCGCCATAAGCAACAGTTTAACAGAATGCCACAGACTAATCAACCAAACTTTTTGGGTTGGGTTCTCTTTTATAGTCTGCAGGCATTAAATGAAAGAAGTCAGTGTTCCAGCAGAAGGAGACAACGTTTCAGAAAAGGCATTGTAGCAAACCAAAAAAGAAATTTTAAGCGCAGCAGAGTAACCAGCGCACATACCTGTTAGCTCAGGTGAGTTTAAAAGGCTGCTGTTGATAACAAGGGCATTTGCTAAATAGATGGTGTGTGTGCAACAATATACTGAAAGGTCAATTATATTGTGCAGCTTATCTCACCACCTGTAGTTATTTAGGTGAAAGCTCCAAAATGCTTGCCTAATATGTCTGTTTATCCAAAAGGAAGTAAAAAGGGAGAGCTAGAAAGATAGCATTGCATCACATTACATGGCAATGCAATGCACAGTTGCTGAAGTTGAACCAAAATGAGCTTGTAATCTGGCTTCTGCAACTTTGAACATGAAAAATCCAATGAGGAGAAGAAAAGCAAAGCCAAAGAGTCCATCCCAAAATCCGACAAACAAGCAAAATGAACAAAAAACATTGAATTCAATTCTTTCTGATTTTAGAAACTGCATTAAAGAAGGGGTGCACCGGTCCTGGAGATACTGCAATACCAGGTCAATGCGTGGAGTGGACAGAGCAAGCTCTTTTTCCATCTCCCTGTTCTAAAAATCCATTTAATATATGGTCCCCAGATAGGGGACGTATCAGATATTAAACTGATAAGAACAGATACTACACTTGATCTTAGCCAAAAGGCCGAGAAGCGATAACCAGAATTGGTTTCAAACTACGGAGCCACCCAAGGATCCTGAAAAGTCCATTTGTGGAGATGAGCTCCTGGACTCCCGTTAAGAAGACATGTTGTCAACCTCTAGATCCCTTACATGCCTGCACTTTTCGGCTTGCTGCTGCTGCAATCCACGCGTTTTAGATCTGCATAACTCCACCTCTTTAAACACAGCACCTTCACCCCCTGCTGTTCCCACCCGCCTCAACACCGTTGGAAGGGAGGAGAACCAATTAAGGCGGGGGGTGGGGTGGAACGAGCAGCTGTCTACCCTTAGCAGGAGGGCTCCTGATTACATACCTCTCCTGCTGCTGCTGCTGCTGGCTGTCCAGCAGCAGACTGAAGGTGGCTGCTGCTGTGCACAGGTATATAAAGGCTCAGAGCCTATTATGACACGCGCAGCCAGCGTTCCATTGCCACATTCCATCTACTGCAGGCAGGATACCTGGCTGGCTGAATGTCGCTGAGAAGCTCACAGAGACGGCCATAAGCAACAGTTTAACAGAATGCCACAGACTAATCAACCAAACTTTTTGGGTTGGGTTCTCTTTTATAGTCTGCAGGCATTAAATGAAAGAAGTCAGTGTTCCAGCAGAAGGAGACAACGTTTCAGAAAAGGCATTGTAGCAAACCAAAAAAGAAATTTTAAGCGCAGCAGAGTAACCAGCGCACATACCTGTTAGCTCAGGTGAGTTTAAAAGGCTGCTGTTGATAACAAGGGCATTTGCTAAATAGATGGTGTGTGTGCAACAATATACTGAAAGGTCAATTATATTGTGCAGCTTATCTCACCACCTGTAGTTATTTAGGTGAAAGCTCCAAAATGCTTGCCTAATATGTCTGTTTATCCAAAAGGAAGTAAAAAGGGAGAGCTAGAAAGATAGCATTGCATCACATTACATGGCAATGCAATGCACAGTTGCTGAAGTTGAACCAAAATGAGCTTGTAATCTGGCTTCTGCAACTTTGAACATGAAAAATCCAATGAGGAGAAGAAAAGCAAAGCCAAAGAGTCCATCCCAAAATCCGACAAACAAGCAAAATGAACAAAAAACATTGAATTCAATTCTTTCTGATTTTAGAAACTGCATTAAAGAAGGGGTGCACCGGTCCTGGAGATACTGCAATACCAGGTCAATGCGTGGAGTGGACAGAGCAAGCTCTTTTTCCATCTCCCTGTTCTAAAAATCCATTTAATATATGGTCCCCAGATAGGGGACGTATCAGATATTAAACTGATAAGAACAGATACTACACTTGATCTTAGCCAAAAGGCCGAGAAGCGATAACCAGAATTGGTTTCAAACTACGGAGCCACCCAAGGATCCTGAAAAGTCCATTTGTGGAGATGAGCTCCTGGACTCCCGTTAAGAAGACATGTTGTCAACCTCTAGATCCCTTACATGCCTGCACTTTTCGGCTTGCTGCTGCTGCAATCCACGCGTTTTAGATCTGCATAACTCCACCTCTTTAAACACAGCACCTTCACCCCCTGCTGTTCCCACCCGCCTCAACACCGTTGGAAGGGAGGAGAACCAATTAAGGCGGGGGGTGGGGTGGAACGAGCAGCTGTCTACCCTTAGCAGGAGGGCTCCTGATTACATACCTCTCCTGCTGCTGCTGCTGCTGGCTGTCCAGCAGCAGACTAAAGGTGGCTGCTGCTGTGCACAGGTATATAAAGGCTCAGAGCCTATTATGACACGCGCAGCCAGCGTTCCATTGCCACATTCCATCTACTGCAGGCAGGATACCTGGCTGGCTGAATGTCGCTGAGAAGCTCACAGAGACCGCCATAAGCAACAGTTTAACAGAATGCCACAGACTAATCAACCAAACTTTTTGGGTTGGGTTCTCTTTTATAGTCTGCAGGCATTAAATGAAAGAAGTCAGTGTTCCAGCAGAAGGAGACAACGTTTCAGAAAAGGCATTGTAGCAAATCAAAAAAGAAATTTTAAGCGCAGCAGAGTAACCAGCGCACATACCTGTTAGCTCAGGTGAGTTTAAAAGGCTGCTGTTGATAACAAGGGCATTTGCTAAATAGATGGTGTGTGTGCAACAATATACTGAAAGGTCAATTATATTGTGCAGCTTATCTCACCACCTGTAGTTATTTAGGTGAAAGCTCCAAAATGCTTGCCTAATATGTCTGTTTATCCAAAAGGAAGTAAAAAGGGAGAGCTAGAAAGATAGCATTGCATCACATTACATGGCAATGCAATGCACAGTTGCTGAAGTTGAACCAAAATGAGCTTGTAATCTGGCTTCTGCAACTTTGAACATGAAAAATCCAATGAGGAGAAGAAAAGCAAAGCCAAAGAGTCCATCCCAAAATCCGACAAACAAGCAAAATGAACAAAAAACATTGAATTCAATTCTTTCTGATTTTAGAAACTGCATTAAAGAAGGGGTGCACCGGTCCTGGAGATACTGCAATACCAGGTCAATGCGTGGAGTGGACAGAGCAAGCTCTTTTTCCATCTCCCTGTTCTAAAAATCCATTTAATATATGGTCCCCAGATAGGGGACGTATCAGATATTAAACTGATAAGAACAGATACTACACTTGATCTTAGCCAAAAGGCCGAGAAGCGATAACCAGAATTGGTTTCAAACTACGGAGCCACCCAAGGATCCTGAAAAGTCCATTTGTGGAGATGAGCTCCTGGACTCCCGTTAAGAAGACATGTTGTCAACCTCTAGATCCCTTACATGCCTGCACTTTTCGGCTTGCTGCTGCTGCAATCCACGCGTTTTAGATCTGCATAACTCCACCTCTTTAAACACAGCACCTTCACCCCCTGCTGTTCCCACCCGCCTCAACACCGTTGGAAGGGAGGAGAACCAATTAAGGCGGGGGGTGGGGTGGAACGAGCAGCTGTCTACCCTTAGCAGGAGGGCTCCTGATTACATACCTCTCCTGCTGCTGCTGCTGCTGCTGGCTGTCCAGCAGCAGACTGAAGGTGGCTGCTGCTGTGCACAGGTATATAAAGGCTCAGAGCCTATTATGACACGCGCAGCCAGCGTTCCATTGCCACATTCCATCTACTGCAGGCAGGATACCTGGCTGGCTGAATGTCGCTGAGAAGCTCACAGAGACCGCCATAAGCAACAGTTTAACAGAATGCCACAGACTAATCAACCAAACTTTTTGGGTTGGGTTCTCTTTTATAGTCTGCAGGCATTAAATGAAAGAAGTCAGTGTTCCAGCAGAGGGAGACAACGTTTCAGAAAAGGCATTGTAGCAAACCAAAAAAGAAATTTTAAGCGCAGCAGAGTAACCAGCGCACATACCTGTTAGCTCAGGTGAGTTTAAAAGGCTGCTGTTGATAACAAGGGCATTTGCTAAATAGATGGTGTGTGTGCAACAATATACTGAAAGGTCAATTATATTGTGCAGCTTATCTCACCACCTGTAGTTATTTAGGTGAAAGCTCCAAAATGCTTGCCTAATATGTCTGTTTATCCAAAAGGAAGTAAAAAGGGAGAGCTAGAAAGATAGCATTGCATCACATTACATGGCAATGCAATGCACAGTTGCTGAAGTTGAACCAAAATGAGCTTGTAATCTGGCTTCTGCAACTTTGAACATGAAAAATCCAATGAGGAGAAGAAAAGCAAAGCCAAAGAGTCCATCCCAAAATCCGACAAACAAGCAAAATGAACAAAAAACATTGAATTCAATTCTTTCTGATTTTAGAAACTGCATTAAAGAAGGGGTGCACCGGTCCTGGAGATACTGCAATACCAGGTCAATGCGTGGAGTGGACAGAGCAAGCTCTTTTTCCATCTCCCTGTTCTAAAAATCCATTTAATATATGGTCCCCAGATAGGGGACGTATCAGATATTAAACTGATAAGAACAGATACTACACTTGATCTTAGCCAAAAGGCCGAGAAGCGATAACCAGAATTGGTTTCAAACTACGGAGCCACCCAAGGATCCTGAAAAGTCCATTTGTGGAGATGAGCTCCTGGACTCCCGTTAAGAAGACATGTTGTCAACCTCTAGATCCCTTACATGCCTGCACTTTTCGGCTTGCTGCTGCTGCAATCCACGCGTTTTAGATCTGCATAACTCCACCTCTTTAAACACAGCACCTTCACCCCCTGCTGTTCCCACCCGCCTCAACACCATTGGAAGGGAGGAGAACCAATTAAGGCGGGGGGTGGGGTGGAACGAGCAGCTGTCTACCCTTAGCAGGAGGGCTCCTGATTACATACCTCTCCTGCTGCTGCTGCTGCTGGCTGTCCAGCAGCAGACTGAAGGTGGCTGCTGCTGTGCACAGGTATATAAAGGCTCAGAGCCTATTATGACACGCGCAGCCAGCGTTCCATTGCCACATTCCATCTACTGCAGGCAGGATACCTGGCTGGCTGAATGTCGCTGAGAAGCTCACAGAGACCGCCATAAGCAACAGTTTAACAGAATGCCACAGACTAATCAACCAAACTTTTTGGGTTGGGTTCTCTTTTATAGTCTGCAGGCATTAAATGAAAGAAGTCAGTGTTCCAGCAGAAGGAGACAACGTTTCAGAAAAGGCATTGTAGCAAACCAAAAAAGAAATTTTAAGCGCAGCAGAGTAACAGCGCACATACCTGTTAGCTCAGGTGAGTTTAAAAGGCTGCTGTTGATAACAAGGGCATTTGCTAAATAGATGGTGTGTGTGCAACAATATACTGAAAGGTCAATTATATTGTGCAGCTTATCTCACCACCTGTAGTTATTTAGGTGAAAGCTCCAAAATGCTTGCCTAATATGTCTGTTTATCCAAAAGGAAGTAAAAAGGGAGAGCTAGAAAGATAGCATTGCATCACATTACATGACAATGCAATGCACAGTTGCTGAAGTTGAACCAAAATGAGCTTGTAATCTGGCTTCTGCAACTTTGAACATGAAAAATCCAATGAGGAGAAGAAAAGCAAAGCCAAAGAGTCCATCCCAAAATCCGACAAACAAGCAAAATGAACAAAAAACATTGAATTCAATTCTTTCTGATTTTAGAAACTGCATTAAAGAAGGGGTGCACCGGTCCTGGAGATACTGCAATACCAGGTCAATGCGTGGAGTGGACAGAGCAAGCTCTTTTTCCATCTCCCTGTTCTAAAAATCCATTTAATATATGGTCCCCAGATAGGGGACGTATCAGATATTAAACTGATAAGAACAGATACTACACTTGATCTTAGCCAAAAGGCCGAGAAGCGATAACCAGAATTGGTTTCAAACTACGGAGCCACCCAAGGATCCTGAAAAGTCCATTTGTGGAGATGAGCTCCTGGACTCCCGTTAAGAAGACATGTTGTCAACCTCTAGATCCCTTACATGCCTGCACTTTTCGGCTTGCTGCTGCTGCAATCCACGCGTTTTAGATCTGCATAACTCCACCTCTTTAAACACAGCACCTTCACCCCCTGCTGTTCCCACCCGCCTCAACACCATTGGAAGGGAGGAGAACCAATTAACGCGGGGGGTGGGGTGGAACGAGCAGCTGTCTACCCTTAGCAGGAGGGCTCCTGATTACATACCTCTACTACTGCTGCTGCTGCTGGCTGTCCAGCAGCAGACTGAAGGTGGCTGCTGCTGTGCACAGGTATATAAAGGCTCAGAGCCTATTATGACACGCGCAGCCAGCGTTCCATTGCCACATTCCATCTACTGCAGGCAGGATACCTGGCTGGCTGAATGTCGCTGAGAAGCTCACAGAGACCGCCATAAGCAACAGTTTAACAGAATGCCACAGACTAATCAACCAAACTTTTTGGGTTGGGTTCTCTTTTATAGTCTGCAGGCATTAAATGAAAGAAGTCAGTGTTCCAGCAGAAGGAGACAACGTTTCAGAAAAGGCATTGTAGCAAACCAAAAAAGAAATTTTAAGCGCAGCAGAGTAACCAGCGCACATACCTGTTAGCTCAGGTGAGTTTAAAAGGCTGCTGTTGATAACAAGGGCATTTGCTAAATAGATGGTGTGTGTGCAACAATATACTGAAAGGTCAATTATATTGTGCAGCTTATCTCACCACCTGTAGTTATTTAGGTGAAAGCTCCAAAATGCTTGCCTAATATGTCTGTTTATCCAAAAGGAAGTAAAAAGGGAGAGCTAGAAAGATAGCATTGCATCACATTACATGGCAATGCAATGCACAGTTGCTGAAGTTGAACCAAAATGAGCTTGTAATCTGGCTTCTGCAACTTTGAACATGAAAAATCCAATGAGGAGAAGAAAAGCAAAGCCAAAGAGTCCATCCCAAAATCCGACAAACAAGCAAAATGAACAAAAAACATTGAATTCAATTCTTTCTGATTTTAGAAACTGCATTAAAGAAGGGGTGCACCGGTCCTGGAGATACTGCAATACCAGGTCAATGCGTGGAGTGGACAGAGCAAGCTCTTTTTCCATCTCCCTGTTCTAAAAATCCATTTAATATATGGTCCCCAGATAGGGGACGTATCAGATATTAAACTGATAAGAACAGATACTACACTTGATCTTAGCCAAAAGGCCGAGAAGCGATAACCAGAATTGGTTTCAAACTACGGAGCCACCCAAGGATCCTGAAAAGTCCATTTGTGGAGATGAGCTCCTGGACTCCCGTTAAGAAGACATGTTGTCAACCTCTAGATCCCTTACATGCCTGCACTTTTCGGCTTGCTGCTGCTGCAATCCACGCGTTTTAGATCTGCATAACTCCACCTCTTTAAACACAGCACCTTCACCCCCTGCTGTTCCCACCCGCCTCAACACCGTTGGAAGGGAGGAGAACCAATTAAGGCGGGGGGTGGGGTGGAACGAGCAGCTGTCTACCCTTAGCAGGAGGGCTCCTGATTACATACCTCTCCTGCTGCTGCTGCTGCTGCTGGCTGTCCAGCAGCAGACTGAAGGTGGCTGCTGCTGTGCACAGGTATATAAAGGCTCAGAGCCTATTATGACACGCGCAGCCAGCGTTCCATTGCCACATTCCATCTACTGCAGGCAGGATACCTGGCTGGCTGAATGTCGCTGAGAAGCTCACAGAGACCGCCATAAGCAACAGTTTAACAGAATGCCACAGACTAATCAACCAAACTTTTTGGGTTGGGTTCTCTTTTATAGTCTGCAGGCATTAAATGAAAGAAGTCAGTGTTCCAGCAGAAGGAGACAACGTTTCAGAAAAGGCATTGTAGCAAACCAAAAAAGAAATTTTAAGCGCAGCAGAGTAACCAGCGCACATACCTGTTAGCTCAGGTGAGTTTAAAAGGCTGCTGTTGATAACAAGGGCATTTGCTAAATAGATGGTGTGTGTGCAACAATATACTGAAAGGTCAATTATATTGTGCAGCTTATCTCACCACCTGTAGTTATTTAGGTGAAAGCTCCAAAATGCTTGCCTAATATGTCTGTTTATCCAAAAGGAAGTAAAAAGGGAGAGCTAGAAAGATAGCATTGCATCACATTACATGGCAATGCAATGCACAGTTGCTGAAGTTGAACCAAAATGAGCTTGTAATCTGGCTTCTGCAACTTTGAACATGAAAAATCCAATGAGGAGAAGAAAAGCAAAGCCAAAGAGTCCATCCCAAAATCCGACAAACAAGCAAAATGAACCAAAAACATTGAATTCAATTCTTTCTGATTTTAGAAACTGCATTAAAGAAGGGGTGCACCGGTCCTGGAGATACTGCAATACCAGGTCAATGCGTGGAGTGGACAGAGCAAGCTCTTTTTCCATCTCCCTGTTCTAAAAATCCATTTAATATATGGTCCCCAGATAGGGGACGTATCAGATATTAAACTGATAAGAACAGATACTACACTTGATCTTAGCCAAAAGGCCGAGAAGCGATAACCAGAATTGGTTTCAAACTACGGAGCCACCCAAGGATCCTGAAAAGTCCATTTGTGGAGATGAGCTCCTGGACTCCCGTTAAGAAGACATGTTGTCAACCTCTAGATCCCTTACATGCCTGCACTTTTCGGCTTGCTGCTGCTGCAATCCACGCGTTTTAGATCTGCATAACTCCACCTCTTTAAACACAGCACCTTCACCCCCTGCTGTTCCCACCCGCCTCAACACCGTTGGAAGGGAGGAGAACCAATTAAGGCGGGGGGTGGGGTGGAACGAGCAGCTGTCTACCCTTAGCAGGAGGGCTCCTGATTACATACCTCTCCTGCTGCTGCTGCTGCTGCTGGCTGTCCAGCAGCAGACTGAAGGTGGCTGCTGCTGTGCACAGGTATATAAAGGCTCAGAGCCTATTATGACACGC
Organism: Phyllobates terribilis; assembly: GCF_046119375.1. Taxonomy (NCBI): domain Eukaryota; kingdom Metazoa; phylum Chordata; class Amphibia; order Anura; family Dendrobatidae; genus Phyllobates; species Phyllobates terribilis. Next base: position 361,353 of record NW_027363176.1, read on the forward strand.
GCAGCCAGCGTTCCATTGCCACATTCCATCTACTGCAGGCAGGATACCTGGCTGGCTGAATGTCGCTGAGAAGCTCACAGAGACCGCCATAAGCAACAGTTTAACAGAATGCCACAGACTAATCAACCAAACTTTTTGGGCTGGGTTCTCTTTTATAGTCTGCAGGCATTAAATGAAAGAAGTCAGTGTTCCAGCAGAAGGAGACAACGTTTCAGAAAAGGCATTGTAGCAAACCAAAAAAGAAATTTTAAGCGCAGCAGAGTAACCAGCGCACATACCTGTTAGCTCAGGTGAGTTTAAAAGGCTGCTGTTGATAACAAGGGCATTTGCTAAATAGATGGTGTGTGTGCAACAATATACTGAAAGGTCAATTATATTGTGCAGCTTATCTCACCACCTGTAGTTATTTAGGTGAAAGCTCCAAAATGCTTGCCTAATATGTCTGTTTATCCAAAAGGAAGTAAAAAGGGAGAGCTAGAAAGATAGCATTGCATCACATTACATGGCAATGCAATGCACAGTTGCTGAAGTTGAACCAAAATGAGCTTGTAATCTGGCTTCTGCAACTTTGAACATGAAAAATCCAATGAGGAGAAGAAAAGCAAAGCCAAAGAGTCCATCCCAAAATCCGACAAACAAGCAAAATGAACAAAAAACATTGAATTCAATTCTTTCTGATTTTAGAAACTGCATTAAAGAAGGGGTGCACCGGTCCTGGAGATACTGCAATACCAGGTCAATGCGTGGAGTGGACAGAGCAAGCTCTTTTTCCATCTCCCTGTTCTAAAAATCCATTTAATATATGGTCCCCAGATAGGGGACGTATCAGATATTAAACTGATAAGAACAGATACTACACTTGATCTTAGCCAAAAGGCCGAGAAGCGATAACCAGAATTGGTTTCAAACTACGGAGCCACCCAAGGATCCTGAAAAGTCCATTTGTGGAGATGAGCTCCTGGACTCCCGTTAAGAAGACATGTTGTCAACCTCTAGATCCCTTACATGCCTGCACTTTTCGGCTTGCTGCTGCTGCAATCCACGCGTTTTAGATCTGCATAACTCCACCTCTTTAAACACAGCACCTTCACCCCCTGCTGTTCCCACCCGCCTCAACACCGTTGGAAGGGAGGAGAACCAATTAAGGCGGGGGGTGGGGTGGAACGAGCAGCTGTCTACCCTTAGCAGGAGGGCTCCTGATTACATACCTCTCCTGCTGCTGCTGCTGCTGGCTGTCCAGCAGCAGACTGAAGGTGGCTGCTGCTGTGCACAGGTATATAAAGGCTCAGAGCCTATTATGACACGCGCAGCCAGCGTTCCATTGCCACATTCCATCTACTGCAGGCAGGATACCTGGCTGGCTGAATGTCGCTGAGAAGCTCACAGAGACCGCCATAAGCAACAGTTTAACAGAATGCCACAGACTAATCAACCAAACTTTTTGGGTTGGGTTCTCTTTTATAGTCTGCAGGCATTAAATGAAAGAAGTCAGTGTTCCAGCAGAAGGAGACAACGTTTCAGAAAAGGCATTGTAGCAAACCAAAAAAGAAATTTTAAGCGCAGCAGAGTAACCAGCGCACATACCTGTTAGCTCAGGTGAGTTTAAAAGGCTGCTGTTGATAACAAGGGCATTTGCTAAATAGATGGTGTGTGTGCAACAATATACTGAAAGGTCAATTATATTGTGCAGCTTATCTCACCACCTGTAGTTATTTAGGTGAAAGCTCCAAAATGCTTGCCTAATATGTCTGTTTATCCAAAAGGAAGTAAAAAGGGAGAGCTAGAAAGATAGCATTGCATCACATTACATGGCAATGCAATGCACAGTTGCTGAAGTTGAACCAAAATGAGCTTGTAATCTGGCTTCTGCAACTTTGAACATGAAAAATCCAATGAGGAGAAGAAAAGCAAAGCCAAAGAGTCCATCCCAAAATCCGACAAACAAGCAAAATGAACAAAAAACATTGAATTCAATTCTTTCTGATTTTAGAAACTGCATTAAAGAAGGGGTGCACCGGTCCTGGAGATACTGCAATACCAGGTCAATGCGTGGAGTGGACAGAGCAAGCTCTTTTTCCATCTCCCTGTTCTAAAAATCCATTTAATATATGGTCCCCAGATAGGGGACGTATCAGATATTAAACTGATAAGAACAGATACTACACTTGATCTTAGCCAAAAGGCCGAGAAGCGATAACCAGAATTGGTTTCAAACTACGGAGCCACCCAAGGATCCTGAAAAGTCCATTTGTGGAGATGAGCTCCTGGACTCCCGTTAAGAAGACATGTTGTCAACCTCTAGATCCCTTACATGCCTGCACTTTTCGGCTTGCTGCTGCTGCAATCCACGCGTTTTAGATCTGCATAACTCCACCTCTTTAAACACAGCACCTTCACCCCCTGCTGTTCCCACCCGCCTCAACACCGTTGGAAGGGAGGAGAACCAATTAAGGCGGGGGGTGGGGTGGAACGAGCAGCTGTCTACCCTTAGCAGGAGGGCTCCTGATTACATACCTCTCCTGCTGCTGCTGCTGCTGGCTGTCCAGCAGCAGACTGAAGGTGGCTGCTGCTGTGCACAGGTATATAAAGGCTCAGAGCCTATTATGACACGCGCAGCCAGCGTTCCATTGCCACATTCCATCTACTGCAGGCAGGATACCTGGCTGGCTGAATGTCGCTGAGAAGCTCACAGAGACCGCCATAAGCAACAGTTTAACAGAATGCCACAGACTAATCAACCAAACTTTTTGGGTTGGGTTCTCTTTTATAGTCTGCAGGCATTAAATGAAAGAAGTCAGTGTTCCAGCAGAAGGAGACAACGTTTCAGAAAAGGCATTGTAGCAAACCAAAAAAGAAATTTTAAGCGCAGCAGAGTAACCAGCGCACATACCTGTTAGCTCAGGTGAGTTTAAAAGGCTGCTGTTGATAACAAGGGCATTTGCTAAATAGATGGTGTGTGTGCAACAATATACTGAAAGGTCAATTATATTGTGCAGCTTATCTCACCACCTGTAGTTATTTAGGTGAAAGCTCCAAAATGCTTGCCTAATATGTCTGTTTATCCAAAAGGAAGTAAAAAGGGAGAGCTAGAAAGATAGCATTGCATCACATTACATGGCAATGCAATGCACAGTTGCTGAAGGTGAACCAAAATGAGCTTGTAATCTGGCTTGCAACTTTGAACATGAAAAATCCAATGAGGAGAAGAAAAGCAAAGCCAAAGAGTCCATCCCAAAATCCGACAAACAAGCAAAATGAACAAAAAACATTGAATTCAATTCTTTCTGATTTTAGAAACTGCATTAAAGAAGGGGTGCACCGGTCCTGGAGATACTGCAATACCAGGTCAATGCGTGGAGTGGACAGAGCAAGCTCTTTTTCCATCTCCCTGTTCTAAAAATCCATTTAATATATGGTCCCCAGATAGGGGACGTATCAGATATTAAACTGATAAGAACAGATTTTTTTTTTTTTAATTTGGCTATCCCCTGCAGAGGGATAAAACCGTTTATTAAAACTTTAACAAATTACAAGCATAATTACACAAATACCAAACGTTAAAAGACAAATGAAATTTACAAAACAAAAAAATACAAAGATTTTAAATAATTAGGTTCCATTGGTCAACAAGCCATTTTTTGGAAATATGTAAATTCTTCTTTTTGTCAATTAAATAATAAGTATACATTTTACATAAACATAAACTTAAAACATCATTCACTGATAAAACATCTTGTTTAAAAATAGCAATGTTGCGCGCTTTCCAGAGAGATGACTTGGCGCAGTTCACTGTCTTCCAAGCCATTGTGTACTGGTCCATTGTGGGGCATTCCATAAGTCCGTATAGCACAGTTTTATATGTAAAGTCCTTGAGGTCTGCCACCCTTTCCAGTAGGGGGAGCAGTCTTCTCCAGAAATCCTTTGCAAAATTACATGTCCATAATAGATGTTCCACCGTTTCCTCGTCTTGGCATCCGGCTCTTGGGCAGATGGCAGACCTCACAAATCCTCTTCTGTATTGGAATGCCCGGCAAGGAAGACAGCGGTGCATGCAACTCCAAGCCAGATCTCTCTGTTCATTAAAAAGATAAAAAACGTTAATCATTTTCCAGATAGACATAGATTTGTCATCATCATATCTGTCAACATTACATATTTCCTCACTTTTACGTATTTCTTTAATTAGTTTCTTACTATTTCTTAATTCCTCTATTTTCTTAGTCCCTAAATTAAAATCGGACACTATTTTCCTTAAAATCTCATAATGCGTCAACAAATTAAAAGCATGGGGCACAGATATATTAACTTCATACCATCCAAACTTTCTCATAAAAAATCCTGTATTAAAACGCATAAAAAAGGACCAATAGTGATTCTTAAAAAGGGCATTAAAACAGTAAACGAACAGATGGATTAAAAGAAACCTATTAAAATCTGGAAAATCTTTACCACCTTTTACTTTTGATTTCATCACGATTTCTCTTTTCAGCTTTTCCATTTTTGAGTTCCAAAAGAAGGTAAAACAGGTTTTGGTTATCTTTTTTAAAACATTCACAGGCGGGGGGAAAACCATGCTAAGATACAATTAAAGAGGTAAAATCCCCATCTTTAAAACCAATACTTTACCCTCCATTGTAAGTCTCCTCATGTTCCACATACATATTTTCGTATTTACTTTCTGTGTAACTGTTTCCCAACTATTATAACCATCATTATTTTCAGTGAATGATATACCTAAAATGGAAATGGATTCGGAGACATTAATTGGTACATCACGTAAAATCATCCCCCCAACACTTAAAATGTTACACTTATTAAAATTGATTTTAAAACCAGAAGCTAGACAAAAGGATTGCACTTGATGGAGAGTGGCCGTAAGTGATGGTGCATCTGTACACAAGACCGCCACGTCATCCATGTAGCCTACAACCTTGGCCTCCAAACCACCGCTTCCAGGCAGAGGGACACCGCATATCTGTTTATTTTGGCGTATTGCACATAACATTGGTTCCAGTGCACAGATAAACAGTAGGGGGGACAGAGGGCATCCCTGTTTCACCCCTGACCGTAAAAATACCTCTTGTGTCTTAAAACCATTCACTAAAATCTTACTTGTACAATCCTTGTAAAATGCTTTAAGCGATAGTAAAAACCCTTCTGGTATGCCCATTTTCTCTAAAACTTTAAAAAGATAAAAGTGTGAGACACGGTCAAATGCTTTTTCAAAATCAATAGATAAAATCGCCATTTTCCCCTTTCTGTCTTTCACATCCTCAATACAGTCTTTCACTAAATTCAGATTGTCCCATATACTGCGCCCCGGCACCCCACACACTTGATTAGAATGAATAACTTTGCTGATGACTTCTTTTAGACGATTTGCACAAATTTTAGCCATTATTTTATAGTCACAATTTAAAAGTGTTATTGGTCTCCAGTTTTCTAATTTTGATTTATCGCCTTTTTTGTATAGGAGGGAGACTTCACCTTTCTTCCAGGAATTTAATAAAACCTTATTATTAAAAACCTCAGTAAACAAATAAAACAAATCATCTTTTAAAATATCATAAAAACATACATAAAATTCTATTGGGATGCCATCAGGACCAGGGACCTTTCCAGTTTTAAAACTTTTAATAGTTTTTAACATTTCTTGTTCCGTTAAAACTTGGGATAAAAACTCTTGGGATGCGGGATCTAAAACAGCTGTTAGTCCTTGCAGCGAATCATCCATTAATTTATTATCTATATTTTTTCCATTAAAAAGATTAGAAAAAAAAACCTCAACTTTACCCAGCATATTTTTTATATTATTCTCACCATCTATATGGTCAATTATCACTTTTTCTTTTTTATTTTTCCTAAAAAAATATCTGGAACACTTTTCATTTTCTTCTATATGTTGTACTCTAGAACGAAAAATTATCTCTTTTCCTTTTTGTTCTAGCCATTTTGAAATCTCTTCTTTTAAGTTTGAAATATCAAGTTGTACATCTATCCCATTGTCTCTGAGCTTAAATAATGTTTGTAGGCGGGTATTTAAAATTCTATATTCTTCATATTTTTCTTTGGCTCTACATATACTCTTTTTAATAAAAAAGTCTTTTATTTTTACTTTCATTCTATCCCACCATACACTCATAGTCTCATTTGTTTTTTTCCCTTTTCTACATTTCCTATAAAACTCAATAAAATCTGATAAAATCTGCGGGTCGGTTAAAAGGGATACGTTCATTTTCCAGCTTTTCTTACCACATTTTTTGTTGTCATTTACTTTTATGGTAAAGGATAAAAGTTTATGGTCTGAAAAATATATTAGTTAAAACTTCACATTTGGCAGGTATTGTTTTATCTGAACCAAAAATAAAATCAATCCTAGAGCTACAATTAGCATTGCTCCAAGTGAAACCGGCGTCCTCTGTGCTGTCATTATGACACTCTTTATATATGTCTATCAATTTAGCATCTTTGACTATATCATGTAGCATACCTGAGGTTTTATCGTAGTTCCTGCTTACAGAGCTGGAGCGCCGGTTTTCACCTTTTAAAACACAATTAAAATCCCCTGCTAAGATAAAAGGTACAGAGTTATTAATAAATAATGGTAAAAGATCAAGCATTTCGGCTCTTTCATTTTTCTCTGGGGATCCATAAAAATTTAAAAACTGCCATCTAATACCATCAATAAAAGCTTTCACTAATAAAATACGACCTGGTAAAATTTCCTGAATAAAATCAATTAAAACGTTCCCTTTAAAAAGTATGGCTACACCCGCTGATCCTGCAGCATTCGATCCGGACCAGACAGATGGCCCACACTTCCACTCATCTTTATATTTTTGATATGACATTTCATGTGGGATATTACATTCTTGCAGAAAAAATACAGATGCAGTAAAACATGTAAAAAAATTAAAAAGAGCAGTTCTTCTCGTGTTAGATTTTATGCCTCTCACGTTGAGGGAAATACCTTTGAGTTCAGCCATCATTAGAAAATGTAGAAATTTTAATTAGGTAACTAAGAGCAACGGATTTACCTGTCCGATGAACCTGATCAGACCACTGGGCTTGCGCCTCCCTCCTCATCTGATAGTATCGTCACGAGAGTCTCCGTGGAGGAGGAAAGATTACCACATTTATATAAACCCGACGCTACACTGGCATAGCTCGGAGGGCTGGCTGGCAGAACCCGCTGGGTCTCCATTGGCTGGCCATGCAGTTCCTCATCAGGTGGGTCCCCGAGGGGTTCCGCCGCCCCTGTTTGACCTGTAGAAGGTCGTCCTATAGGAGGAGGTTGCGCACAAGGCAGAGCCTCTGACTCTTCAGAGGCAGCAAGATCCCGGTCCCCACCTGTAGCAGCGGAGACCGAAACCCCTGAGGGTCCAGCGTCCACGTCCCCTTCTGGAGAAGTGTCCATCTGTTCACCTCCTGCTGCCTCCTCCGAACCACCCTTTTTCTTTTTCTTAGGACCCACCTTTATCCACTCAGCGCCCTCAGCACTAGGAGACCCAGACTGGGCATGGGCTTCTGTGTCGGCCTTTTGCCGGTCCCTTTTGACCTTACCAGTAGTGCCCTTCTGCTCCTTCTCAGCCCTCCTTTTGGACTCCCGCAGGTCCTGCAGCCAGGTTTTGGGATTTGGTATTTTACCTGTCATAGACTCTGGAGACACTTCACTATTTGGTACGCCCTTATTGTCTCCAGAGGCTCCAGGTTGTTGTTCCTCCTCCTGAGGGGTGGTCTGATCTTTTGGTCCTTGGTCGGACGTCTTGGACTTCCCCTTTTGCTCATCTTCCCGAAATCTGTGAGGACAAGAAAAATAAAAGTGACCTGGAGTCTGGCAAAAACTGCATTTCTTTTCCTTAGGGCATTCTTTTGTCTCATGTTCTTCACTAGCACAATTTCTACATGATACATGACAGTTTTCTTTTGAATGACCATAGCGCCCACAATTTCTGCAATATACTGGCATCCCAGAAAAGAAGAAATCCCCATTTGTTTGCCCAATTTTGAAGCGGGCAGGGGGGAGCCGTATACCACCTGGTGTATTTGGATCTCTTGTACACTTCACAAGGAATTTCCACTTAGATGTCCATATGTTATATTCGTTTAATATCTTCCCAATACATTTAACACTTTTAAAATAAATTGCTAGAAATGACATTACTTCTGGAGCAGAAACAAAGGGCGAAAATATTTTTACAATAACCAGTCTTACCTCATCCAGGACGTGCTCAACAATTTGTATCCCTTTCAAAACAGGACTATTTTCAACTTTTTTTAACTTTTCTAGTACATCTCTAAAAATACCTTCTCCGGTGAATGTGATGTCATAGTCACCTCTTCTGGGATAATCCTGGATGGAGAGAATTTCATTCCTTTGTACGCCAAGAAGGTTCCTGAGCACGTCCTGGACTACATACCCTAATTTCCTCATATCCGAGCCACCCGCCGTGAAGTGAACTCGGATAGAGTTTTTTAGCCTCGCATAAAGAGGCACGAGGTTAGGGTCAACCTCCATGGAAAAACGCAACAAGGTTGCAAATTGCACCCGCTTGCAATCTGCGCTCCCAGTGTTCTTGCAGCGAAAAACACCTGGAAGCTGGGGGATCGCAACTCGTTACCCTGGGACTAAGCCCTCTCCCTAATAGCAGCAAGCAGGTTAAGTCCACCAAAGTGGACGATCCTGCCAGGCCAAGGAGAGGGGTACCCGAGTGCCCTTCAACCACAATCTCCTGCAATAAAGCACTTGATCGTAGCCAAAAGGCCGAGAAGCGATAACCAGAATTGGTTTCAAACTACGGAGCCACCCAAGGATCCTGAAAAGTCCATTTGTGGAGATGAGCTCCTGGACTCCCGTTAAGAAGACATGTTGTCAACCTCTAGATCCCTTACATGCCTGCACTTTTCGGCTTGCTGCTGCTGCAATCCACGCGTTTTAGATCTGCATAACTCCACCTCTTTAAACACAGCACCTTCACCCCCTGCTGTTCCCACCCGCCTCAACACCGTTGGAAGGGAGGAGAACCAATTAAGGCGGGGGGTGGGGTGGAACGAGCAGCTGTCTACCCTTAGCAGGAGGCCTCCTGATTACATACCTCTCCTGCTGCTGCTGCTGCTGGCTGTCCAGCAGCAGACTGAAGGTGGCTGCTGCTGTGCACAGGTATATAAAGGCTCAGAGCCTATTATGACACGCGCAGCCAGCGTTCCATTGCCACATTCCATCTACTGCAGGCAGGATACCTGGCTGGCTGAATGTCGCTGAGAAGCTCACAGAGACCGCCATAAGCAACAGTTTAACAGAATGCCACAGACTAATCAACCAAACTTTTTGGGTTGGGTTCTCTTTTATAGTCTGCAGGCATTAAATGAAAGAAGTCAGTGTTCCAGCAGAAGGAGACAACGTTTCAGAAAAGGCATTGTAGCAAACCAAAAAAGAAATTTTAAGCGCAGCAGAGTAACCAGCGCACATACCTGTTAGCTCAGGTGAGTTTAAAAGGCTGCTGTTGATAACAAGGGCATTTGCTAAATAGATGGTGTGTGTGCAACAATATACTGAAAGGTCAATTATATTGTGCAGCTTATCTCACCACCTGTAGTTATTTAGGTGAAAGCTCCAAAATGCTTGCCTAATATGTCTGTTTATCCAAAAGGAAGTAAAAAGGGAGAGCTAGAAAGATAGCATTGCATCACATTACATGGCAATGCAATGCACAGTTGCTGAAGTTGAACCAAAATGAGCTTGTAATCTGGCTTCTGCAACTTTGAACATGAAAAATCCAATGAGGAGAAGAAAAGCAAAGCCAAAGAGTCCATCCCAAAATCCGACAAACAAGCAAAATGAACAAAAAACATTGAATTCAATTCTTTCTGATTTTAGAAACTGCATTAAAGAAGGGGTGCACCGGTCCTGGAGATACTGCAATACCAGGTCAATGCGTGGAGTGGACAGAGCAAGCTCTTTTTCCATCTCCCTGTTCTAAAAATCCATTTAATATATGGTCCCCAGATAGGGGACGTATCAGATATTAAACTGATAAGAACAGATACTACACTTGATCTTAGCCAAAAGGCCGAGAAGCGATAACCAGAATTGGTTTCAAACTACGGAGCCACCCAAGGATCCTGAAAAGTCCATTTGTGGAGATGAGCTCCTGGACTCCCGTTAAGAAGACATGTTGTCAACCTCTAGATCCCTTACATGCCTGCACTTTTCGGCTTGCTGCTGCTGCAATCCACGCGTTTTAGATCTGCATAACTCCACCTCTTTAAACACAGCACCTTCACCCCCTGCTGTTCCCACCCGCCTCAACACCGTTGGAAGGGAGGAGAACCAATTAAGGCGGGGGGTGGGGTGGAACGAGCAGCTGTCTACCCTTAGCAGGAGGGCTCCTGATTACATACCTCTCCTGCTGCTGCTGCTGCTGGCTGTCCAGCAGCAGACTGAAGGTGGCCTCTGCTGTGCACAGGTATATAAAGGCTCAGAGCCTATTATGACACGCGCAGCCAGCGTTCCATTGCCACATTCCATCTACTGCAGGCAGGATACCTGGCTGGCTGAATGTCGCTGAGAAGCTCACAGAGACCGCCATAAGCAACAGTTTAACAGAATGCCACAGACTAATCAACCAAACTTTTTGGGTTGGGTTCTCTTTTATAGTCTGCAGGCATTAAATGAAAGAAGTCAGTGTTCCAGCAGAAGGAGACAACGTTTCAGAAAAGGCATTGTAGCAAACCAAAAAAGAAATTTTAAGCGCAGCAGAGTAACCAGCGCACATACCTGTTAGCTCAGGTGAGTTTAAAAGGCTGCTGTTGATAACAAGGGCATTTGCTAAATAGATGGTGTGTGTGCAACAATATACTGAAAGGTCAATTATATTGTGCAGCTTATCTCACCACCTGTAGTTATTTAGGTGAAAGCTCCAAAATGCTTGCCTAATATGTCTGTTTATCCAAAAGGAAGTAAAAAGGGAGAGCTAGAAAGATAGCATTGCATCACATTACATGGCAATGCAATGCACAGTTGCTGAAGTTGAACCAAAATGAGCTTGTAATCTGGCTTCTGCAACTTTGAACATGAAAAATCCATTGAGGAGAAGAAAAGCAAAGCCAAAGAGTCCATCCCAAAATCCGACAAACAAGCAAAATGAACAAAAAACATTGAATTCAATTCTTTCTGATTTTAGAAACTGCATTAAAGAAGGGGTGCACCGGTCCTGGAGATACTGCAATACCAGGTCAATGCGTGGAGTGGACAGAGCAAGCTCTTTTTCCATCTCCCTGTTCTAAAAATCCATTTAATATATGGTCCCCAGATAGGGGACGTATCAGATATTAAACTGATAAGAACAGATACTACACTTGATCTTAGCCAAAAGGCCGAGAAGCGATAACCAGAATTGGTTTCAAACTACGGAGCCACCCAAGGATCCTGAAAAGTCCATTTGTGGAGATGAGCTCCTGGACTCCCGTTAAGAAGACATGTTGTCAACCTCTAGATCCCTTACATGCCTGCACTTTTCGGCTTGCTGCTGCTGCAATCCACGCGTTTTAGATCTGCATAACTCCACCTCTTTAAACACAGCACCTTCACCCCCTGCTGTTCCCACCCGCCTCAACACCGTTGGAAGGGAGGAGAACCAATTAAGGCGGGGGGTGGGGTGGAACGAGCAGCTGTCTACCCTTAGCAGGAGGGCTCCTGATTACATACCTCTCCTGCTGCTGCTGCTGCTGGCTGTCCAGCAGCAGACTGAAGGTGGCTGCTGCTGTGCACAGGTATATAAAGGCTCAGAGCCTATTATGACACGCGCAGCCAGCGTTCCATTGCCACATTCCATCTACTGCAGGCAGGATACCTGGCTGGCTGAATGTCGCTGAGAAGCTCACAGAGACCGCCATAAGCAACAGTTTAACAGAATGCCACAGACTAATCAACCAAACTTTTTGGGTTGGGTTCTCTTTTATAGTCTGCAGGCATTAAATGAAAGAAGTCAGTGTTCCAGCAGAAGGAGACAACGTTTCAGAAAAGGCATTGTAGCAAACCAAAAAATAAATTTTAAGCGCAGCAGAGTAACCAGCGCACATACCTGTTAGCTCAGGTGAGTTTAAAAGGCTGCTGTTGATAACAAGGGCATTTGCTAAATAGATGGTGTGTGTGCAACAATATACTGAAAGGTCAATTATATTGTGCAGCTTATCTCACCACCTGTAGTTATTTAGGTGAAAGCTCCAAAATGCTTGCCTAATATGTCTGTTTATCCAAAAGGAAGTAAAAAGGGAGAGCTAGAAAGATAGCATTGCATCACATTACGTGGCAATGCAATGCACAGTTGCTGAAGTTGAACCAAAATGAGCTTGTAATCTGGCTTCTGCAACTTTGAACATGAAAAATCCAATGAGGAGAAGAAAAGCAAAGCCAAAGAGTCCATCCCAAAATCCGACAAACAAGCAAAATGAACAAAAAACATTGAATTCAATTCTTTCTGATTTTAGAAACTGCATTAAAGAAGGGGTGCACCGGTCCTGGAGATACTGCAATACCAGGTCAATGCGTGGAGTGGACAGAGCAAGCTCTTTTTCCATCTCCCTGTTCTAAAAATCCATTTAATATATGGTCCCCAGATAGGGGACGTATCAGATATTAAACTGATAAGAACAGATACTACACTTGATCTTAGCCAAAAGGCCGAGAAGCGATAACCAGAATTGGTTTCAAACTACGGAGCCACCCAAGGATCCTGAAAAGTCCATTTGTGGAGATGAGCTCCTGGACTCCCGTTAAGAAGACATGTTGTCAACCTCTAGATCCCTTACATGCCTGCACTTTTCGGCTTGCTGCTGCTGCAATCCACGCGTTTTAGATCTGCATAACTCCACCTCTTTAAACACAGCACCTTCACCCCCTGCTGTTCCCACCCGCCTCAACACCGTTGGAAGGGAGGAGAACCAATTAAGGCGGGGGGTGGGGTGGAACGAGCAGCTGTCTACCCTTAGCAGGAGGGCTCCTGATTACATACCTCTCCTGCTGCTGCTGCTGCTGGCTGTCCAGCAGCAGACTGAAGGTGGCTGCTGCTGTGCACAGGTATATAAAGGCTCAGAGCCTATTATGACACGCGCAGCCAGCGTTCCATTGCCACATTCCATCTACTGCAGGCAGGATACCTGGCTGGCTGAATGTCGCTGAGAAGCTCACAGAGACCGCCATAAGCAACAGTTTAACAGAATGCCACAGACTAATCAACCAAACTTTTTGGGTTGGGTTCTCTTTTATAGTCTGCAGGCATTAAATGAAAGAAGTCAGTGTTCCAGCAGAAGGAGACAACGTTTCAGAAAAGGCATTGTAGCAAACCAAAAAAGAAATTTTAAGCGCAGCAGAGTAACCAGCGCACATACCTGTTAGCTCAGGTGAGTTTAAAAGGCTGCTGTTGATAACAAGGGCATTTGCTAAATAGATGGTGTGTGTGCAACAATATACTGAAAGGTCAATTATATTGTGCAGCTTATCTCACCACCTGTAGTTATTTAGGTGAAAGCTCCAAAATGCTTGCCTAATATGTCTGTTTATCCAAAAGGAAGTAAAAAGGGAGAGCTAGAAAGATAGCATTGCATCACATTACATGGCAATGCAATGCACAGTTGCTGAAGTTGAACCAAAATGAGCTTGTAATCTGGCTTCTGCAACTTTGAACATGAAAAATCCAATGAGGAGAAGAAAAGCAAAGCCAAAGAGTCCATCCCAAAATCCGACAAACAAGCAAAATGAACAAAAAACATTGAATTCAATTCTTTCTGATTTTAGAAACTGCATTAAAGAAGGGGTGCACCGGTCCTGGAGATACTGCAATACCAGGTCAATGCGTGGAGTGGACAGAGCAAGCTCTTTTTCCATCTCCCTGTTCTAAAAATCCATTTAATATATGGTCCCCAGATAGGGGACGTATCAGATATTAAACTGATAAGAACAGATACTACACTTGATCTTAGCCAAAAGGCCGAGAAGCGATAACCAGAATTGGTTTCAAACTACGGAGCCACCCAAGGATCCTGAAAAGTCCATTTGTGGAGATGAGCTCCTGGACTCCCGTTAAGAAGACATGTTGTCAACCTCTAGATCCCTTACATGCCTGCACTTTTCGGCTTGCTGCTGCTGCAATCCACGCGTTTTAGATCTGCATAACTCCACCTCTTTAAACACAGCACCTTCACCCCCTGCTGTTCCCACCCGCCTCAACACCGTTGGAAGGGAGGAGAACCAATTAAGGCGGGGGGTGGGGTGGAACGAGCAGCTGTCTACCCTTAGCAGGAGGGCTCCTGATTACATACCTCTCCTGCTGCTGCTGCTGCTGGCTGTCCAGCAGCAGACTGAAGGTGGCTGCTGCTGTGCACAGGTATATAAAGGCTCAGAGCCTATTATGACACGCGCAGCCAGCGTTCCATTGCCACATTCCATCTACTGCAGGCAGGATACCTGGCTGGCTAAATGTCGCTGAGAAGCTCACAGAGACCGCCATAAGCAACAGTTTAACAGAATGCCACAGACTAATCAACCAAACTTTTTGGGTTGGGTTCTCTTTCATAGTCTGCAGGCATTAAATGAAAGAAGTCAGTGTTCCAGCAGAAGGAGACAACGTTTCAGAAAAGGCATTGTAGCAAACCAAAAAAGAAATTTTAAGCGCAGCAGAGTAACCAGCGCACATACCTGTTAGCTCAGGTGAGTTTAAAAGGCTGCTGTTGATAACAAGGGCATTTGCTAAATAGATGGTGTGTGTGCAACAATATACTGAAAGGTCAATTATATTGTGCAGCTTATCTCACCACCTGTAGTTATTTAGGTGAAAGCTCCAAAATGCTTGCCTAATATGTCTGTTTATCCAAAAGGAAGTAAAAAGGGAGAGCTAGAAAGATAGCATTGCATCACATTACATGGCAATGCAATGCACAGTTGCTGAAGTTGAACCAAAATGAGCTTGTAATCTGGCTTCTGCAACTTTGAACATGAAAAATCCAATGAGGAGAAGAAAAGCAAAGCCAAAGAGTCCATCCCAAAATCCGACAAACAAGCAAAATGAACAAAAAACATTGAATTCAATTCTTTCTGATTTTAGAAACTGCATTAAAGAAGGGGTGCACCGGTCCTGGAGATACTGCAATACCAGGTCAATGCGTGGAGTGGACAGAGCAAGCTCTTTTTCCATCTCCCTGTTCTAAAAATCCATTTAATATATGGTCCCCAGATAGGGGACGTATCAGATATTAAACTGATAAGAACAGATACTACACTTGATCTTAGCCAAAAGGCCGAGAAGCGATAACCAGAATTGGTTTCAAACTACGGAGCCACCCAAGGATCCTGAAAAGTCCATTTGTGGAGATGAGCTCCTGGACTCCCGTTAAGAAGACATGTTGTCAACCTCTAGATCCCTTACATGCCTGCACTTTTCGGCTTGCTGCTGCTGCAATCCACGCGTTTTAGATCTGCATAACTCCACCTCTTTAAACACAGCACCTTCACCCCCTGCTGTTCCCACCCGCCTCAACACCGTTGGAAGGGAGGAGAACCAATTAAGGCGGGGGGTGGGGTGGAACGAGCAGCTGTCTACCCTTAGCAGGAGGGCTCCTGATTACATACCTCTCCTGCTGCTGCTGCTGCTGGCTGTCCAGCAGCAGACTGAAGGTGGCTGCTGCTGTGCACAGGTATATAAAGGCTCAGAGCCTATTATGACACGCGCAGCCAGCGTTCCATTGCCACATTCCATCTACTGCAGGCAGGATACCTGGCTGGCTGAATGTCGCTGAGAAGCTCACAGAGACCGCCATAAGCAACAGTTTAACAGAATGCCACAGACTAATCAACCAAACTTTTTGGGTTGGGTTCTCTTTTATAGTCTGCAGGCATTAAATGAAAGAAGTCAGTGTTCCAGCAGAAGGAGACAACGTTTCAGAAAAGGCATTGTAGCAAACCAAAAAATAAATTTTAAGCGCAGCAGAGTAACCAGCGCACATACCTGTTAGCTCAGGTGAGTTTAAAAGGCTGCTGTTGATAACAAGGGCATTTGCTAAATAGATGGTGTGTGTGCAACAATATACTGAAAGGTCAATTATATTGTGCAGCTTATCTCACCACCTGTAGTTATTTAGGTGAAAGCTCCAAAATGCTTGCCTAATATGTCTGTTTATCCAAAAGGAAGTAAAAAGGGAGAGCTAGAAAGATAGCATTGCATCACATTACATGGCAATGCAATGCACAGTTGCTGAAGTTGAACCAAAATGAGCTTGTAATCTGGCTTCTGCAACTTTGAACATGAAAAATCCAATGAGGAGAAGAAAAGCAAAGCCAAAGAGTCCATCCCAAAATCCAACAAACAAGCAAAATGAACAAAAAACATTGAATTCAATTCTTTCTGATTTTAGAAACTGCATTAAAGAAGGGGTGCACCGGTCCTGGAGATACTGCAATACCAGGTCAATGCGTGGAGTGGACAGAGCAAGCTCTTTTTCCATCTCCCTGTTCTAAAAATCCATTTAATATATGGTCCCCAGATAGGGGACGTATCAGATATTAAACTGATAAGAACAGATTTTTTGATTGAATATATCTTTTATTAGCACAAAAAATAAGTTAACAGACAGTGTACAGTGCCGCAGCCCAGTACACACAGAATTCTACATCATATTTACATAGCATGAGGATACGACGCACTAACTAGACACATCACACCCCTATGCTACACAAAACACTCAATCTGAAAGAAAAAGCATGTCAATCAATACAGTACGACGAACCGTGATAAGGGATGGGGATTGGGAAAAAGGGGATGGGGAGGGGAAAATCACAGGCCCGAAGCTTTATTGAAAGACAAGACACATAAGGGGAGAGGGGGAGGAGGGGTTTAGTCCTCGTCCTCGTCCTCCGGACCGTCCATGATGGAATAGTCTCTGAGCAGGCTGTGGATCAGCCTGCGGCAGTCCTGGATGGACATCCTCTCCCTCCTCAAGATGAGCCGGTTCCTGGCGACCCAAACAGATACTACACTTGATCTTAGCCAAAAGGCCGAGAAGCGATAACCAGAATTGGTTTCAAACTACGGAGCCACCCAAGGATCCTGAAAAGTCCATTTGTGGAGATGAGCTCCTGGACTCCCGTTAAGAAGACATGTTGTCAACCTCTAGATCCCTTACATGCCTGCACTTTTCGGCTTGCTGCTGCTGCAATCCACGCGTTTTAGATCTGCATAACTCCACCTCTTTAAACACAGCACCTTCACCCCCTGCTGTTCCCACCCGCCTCAACACCGTTGGAAGGGAGGAGAACCAATTAAGGCGGGGGGTGGGGTGAAACGAGCAGCTGTCTACCCTTAGCAGGAGGGCTCCTGATTACATACCTCTCCTGCTGCTGCTGCTGGCTGTCCAGCAGCAGACTAAAGGTGGCTGCTGCTGTGCACAGGTATATAAAGGCTCAGAGCCTATTATGACACGCGCAGCCAGCGTTCCATTGCCACATTCCATCTACTGCAGGCAGGATACCTGGCTGGCTGAATGTCGCTGAGAAGCTCACAGAGACCGCCATAAGCAACAGTTTAACAGAATGCCACAGACTAATCAACCAAACTTTTTGGGTTGGGTTCTCTTTTATAGTCTGCAGGCATTAAATGAAAGAAGTCAGTGTTCCAGCAGAAGGAGACAACGTTTCAGAAAAGGCATTGTAGCAAACCAAAAAAGAAATTTTAAGCGCAGCAGAGTAACCAGCGCACATACCTGTTAGCTCAGGTGAGTTTAAAAGGCTGCTGTTGATAACAAGGGCATTTGCTAAATAGATGGTGTGTGTGCAACAATATACTGAAAGGTCAATTATATTGTGCAGCTTATCTCACCACCTGTAGTTATTTAGGTGAAAGCTCCAAAATGCTTGCCTAATATGTCTGTTTATCCAAAAGGAAGTAAAAAGGGAGAGCTAGAAAGATAGCATTGCATCACATTACATGGCAATGCAATGCACAGTTGCTGAAGTTGAACCAAAATGAGCTTGTAATCTGGCTTCTGCAACTTTGAACATGAAAAATCCAATGAGGAGAAGAAAAGCAAAGCCAAAGAGTCCATCCCAAAATCCGACAAACAAGCAAAATGAACAAAAAACATTGAATTCAATTCTTTCTGATTTTAGAAACTGCATTAAAGAAGGGGTGCACCGGTCCTGGAGATACTGCAATACCAGGTCAATGCGTGGAGTGGACAGAGCAAGCTCTTTTTCCATCTCCCTGTTCTAAAAATCCATTTAATATATGGTCCCCAGATAGGGGACGTATCAGATATTAAACTGATAAGAACAGATACTACACTTGATCTTAGCCAAAAGGCCGAGAAGCGATAACCAGAATTGGTTTCAAACTACGGAGCCACCCAAGGATCCTGAAAAGTCCATTTGTGGAGATGAGCTCCTGGACTCCCGTTAAGAAGACATGTTGTCAACCTCTAGATCCCTTACATGCCTGCACTTTTCGGCTTGCTGCTGCTGCAATCCACGCGTTTTAGATCTGCATAACTCCACCTCTTTAAACACAGCACCTTCACCCCCTGCTGTTCCCACCCGCCTCAACACCGTTGGAAGGGAGGAGAACCAATTAAGGCGGGGGGTGGGGTGGAACGAGCAGCTGTCTACCCTTAGCAGGAGGGCTCCTGATTACATACCTCTCCTGCTGCTGCTGCTGCTGGCTGTCCAGCAGCAGACTGAAGGTGGCTGCTGCTGTGCACAGGTATATAAAGGCTCAGAGCCTATTATGACACGCGCAGCCAGCGTTCCATTGCCACATTCCATCTACTGCAGGCAGGATACCTGGCTGGCTGAATGTCGCTGAGAAGCTCACAGAGACCGCCATAAGCAACAGTTTAACAGAATGCCACAGACTAATCAACCAAACTTTTTGGGTTGGGTTCTCTTTTATAGTCTGCAGGCATTAAATGAAAGAAGTCAGTGTTCCAGCAGAAGGAGACAACGTTTCAGAAAAGGCATTGTAGCAAACCAAAAAAGAAATTTTAAGCGCAGCAGAGTAACCAGCGCACATACCTGTTAGCTCAGGTGAGTTTAAAAGGCTGCTGTTGATAACAAGGGCATTTGCTAAATAGATGGTGTGTGTGTGCAACAATATACTGAAAGGTCAATTATATTGTGCAGCTTATCTCACCACCTGTAGTTATTTAGGTGAAAGCTCCAAAATGCTTGCCTAATATGTCTGTTTATCCAAAAGGAAGTAAAAAGGGAGAGCTAGAAAGATAGCATTGCATCACATTACATGGCAATGCAATGCACAGTTGCTGAAGTTGAACCAAAATGAGCTTGTAATCTGGCTTCTGCAACTTTGAACATGAAAAATCCAATGAGGAGAAGAAAAGCAAAGCCAAAGAATCCATCCCAAAATCCGACAAACAAGCAAAATGAACAAAAAACATTGAATTCAATTCTTTCTGATTTTAGAAACTGCATTAAAGAAGGGGTGCACCGGTCCTGGAGATACTGCAATACCAGGTCAATGCGTGGAGTGGACAGAGCAAGCTCTTTTTCCATCTCCCTGTTCTAAAAATCCATTTAATATATGGTCCCCAGATAGGGGACGTATCAGATATTAAACTGATAAGAACAGATACTACACTTGATCTTAGCCAAAAGGCCGAGAAGCGATAACCAGAATTGGTTTCAAACTACGGAGCCACCCAAGGATCCTGAAAAGTCCATTTGTGGAGATGAGCTCCTGGACTCCCGTTAAGAAGACATGTTGTCAACCTCTAGATCCCTTACATGCCTGCACTTTTCGGCTTGCTGCTGCTGCAATCCACGCGTTTTAGATCTGCATAACTCCACCTCTTTAAACACAGCACCTTCACCCCCTGCTGTTCCCACCCGCCTCAACACCGTTGGAGGGGAGGAGAACCAATTAAGGCGGGGGGTGGGGTGGAACGAGCAGCTGTCTACCCTTAGCAGGAGGGCTCCTGATTACATACCTCTCCTGCTGCTGCTGCTGCTGGCTGTCCAGCAGCAGACTGAAGGTGGCTGCTGCTGTGCACAGGTATATAAAGGCTCAGAGCCTATTATGACACGCGCAGCCAGCGTTCCATTGCCACATTCCATCTACTGCAGGCAGGATACCTGGCTGGCTGAATGTCGCTGAGAAGCTCACAGAGACCGCCATAAGCAACAGTTTAACAGAATGCCACAGACTAATCAACCAAACTTTTTGGGTTGGGTTCTCTTTTATAGTCTGCAGGCATTAAATGAAAGAAGTCAGTGTTCCAGCAGAAGGAGACAACGTTTCAGAAAAGGCATTGTAGCAAACCAAAAAAGAAATTTTAAGCGCAGCAGAGTAACCAGCGCACATACCTGTTAGCTCAGGTGAGTTTAAAAGGCTGCTGTTGATAACAAGGGCATTTGCTAAATAGATGGTGTGTGTGCAACAATATACTGAAAGGTCAATTATATTGTGCAGCTTATCTCACCACCTGTAGTTATTTAGGTGAAAGCTCCAAAATGCTTGCCTAATATGTCTGTTTATCCAAAAGGAAGTAAAAAGGGAGAGCTAGAAAGATAGCATTGCATCACATTACATGGCAATGCAATGCACAGTTGCTGAAGTTGAACCAAAATGAGCTTGTAATCTGGCTTCTGCAACTTTGAACATGAAAAATCCAATGAGGAGAAGAAAAGCAAAGCCAAAGAGTCCATCCCAAAATCCGACAAACAAGCAAAATGAACAAAAAACATTGAATTCAATTCTTTCTGATTTTAGAAACTGCATTAAAGAAGGGGTGCACCGGTCCTGGAGATACTGCAATACCAGGTCAATGCGTGGTGTGGACAGAGCAAGCTCTTTTTCCATCTCCCTGTTCTAAAAATCCATTTAATATATGGTCCCCAGATAGGGGACGTATCAGATATTAAACTGATAAGAACAGATTTTTTTTTTTTTTTTATACCATTCAGTAAAATTTTTCAAGCAACAATCAATAGTATAAAAACTCATACTACGTTGCCCAGTCTTACATCATAATGGTACTTTCTTTATTTCATATTTATAACTTTATACTGAAACAGTTGTAATACCTTTTGAATGGACAAAAAACTATAAAACATACCATTATCATAAAAAAAGACAGATCACAACACTTAAACAAGGACTTACTGGTACTTTACCAGTGACCTCCATTTTTTTACTTTCCAAAAACCTTCTGAATCAGAGCCACCACCGCCACGGCTGTCCCATAAATAAACTATGTATAACCTTGACAAAACCATCCTAACACAATTATTAACTGAGATTATTTTCCTTTTAAATAAACACAAATTCCTAACGTCCCACAGACTTTCTATTACACATGCCATTATCAACCACAACAATCTCTCTTTCACCCGGCTACTTGCACCCATCCCAAACATTACCACTCTCCAATTTATAAAATTCACGCCCGCTAGTTCCTTGCATAAACCACCCACTCCCTTCCAAACACTCTGAGCATAATCACAATTCCAAACCAAATGCATAACAGTTTCACTCGCCCCACATCCATCCCTCGGACATACCTCTGTTCTAATCAGATCCCTCCTCTTCTGTACCTCTCTCACAGGCAAAATCTCATGCAAACTCATCCATACGATATCACGCTGCCTATTCGATATTCCTTTTATACTCAGGTTCCTCCATACACACAACGCTTCACTCGATCTCAAGCCCCTAATGTTACATTCAAACTCTCTAACACGCATCCTTCTCCTTACATTCCTTATCACTTTGAAATCACCCATAGGAACATCCAACAAATCATGCTTGACAACAAATTTTTCAACAAACTCATACCACACTGGACATTTAAACGAAACAGGCACTCTTGCATCCCTTCTCATCCATTTCAACCCAAACAACATCCATCCAGCCATATATTTAATCATAAAAGCCGTCTTGTTATCCCTACCTAACAGAACAACCACCGTTTTAATATAATTTAAACCAAGACAAAATTCAAAATTTGGGAAATCCATTCCCCCATGTTCACGTAACTTACACAAATATTCCCTTTTAAGTTTTTCCATCTTACTTCCCCAATAAAACGTAAAAATTAGCTTCTCAATCCGCCTAAAACCCCTATAAGGGGCTGGAAAAACCACTGACACAAAAAGTAACATAGGAAGAATCACTGACTTAATAATAAGGACTTTGCCTGACAATGTCAAGTCCCGTAACCTCCAAAAATTTAACTTCTGTTCAATCCTCTTACCGCATTCATCCCAACTCTCATTCCCTTTCAGATCTTTGTTAAACCACACCCCCAAAACCTTAATAGCACCTTCTTCACATATCACACCATCCATCCTAACACTCGAATCCCCGAAACACTTAAAGCTACACTTCCCCCAATTCACCCTAAAACCAGATGCACCACAAAAGAAATCTAAAAGCAACCTTGCTCGATTCATAGCAGCCATATTATCACTCACCACAACAACATCGTCCATATACCCCATTACCTTTACAGTCTTTCCACCACTCCCTGGGATCAGAAGACCATTCATCACTTTCTCTTTCCGAATCATGCACAACAGGGGCTCAATCACACTTATAAACAGGACAGGGGACAACGGACACCCCTGCCTGACCCCTGATTTTATGCACACCTTCTCACTCAAACATCCATTCACTAACACTTCACTCACCACACCATCATACAAACACCTTATGGCATTCACAAAAACACTAGGAAAACCCATCCTAACTAACACCTCAAACATAAACGCATGCGACACTCTATCAAAAGCTTTCTCAAAATCCACACAAAAAACCATACATTTCCCCTTCCTAAACATACAATCTCCAATTACGTCTCTCAACAACAAGAGGTTATCAGTCATACACCTACCTGGCACCGCGCACACTTGATCATCACCAACCACACTTCCAATCACCCCACGCATACGGTTAGCCAGAATTTTGCTAAAGACTTTATAATCTGCATTGAGTAATGTAATCGGCCTCCAATTACGCAAATTCTTTTTCTCACCCTTCTTATATAGTAAAACAACTACTCCTTCTTTCATGGAATTACAAAGTACACCATTCATCCACATATATTGACATACCTCCACAAAATCAACACCAATCACATCCCATGCTTTTACATAAAACTCCACAGGCAACCCATCTTTCCCAGGTGTTTTATTCTTTTTCGCACCATCCACCGCCTTTTTAACCTCATCAAAAACAATATCCTCACTCAAACACTCACGTTCCCCTGATTCAAGCTGACTCTCCAACATACCTAACACATGCTCTTTCAAACCCCCATCCACCCATTTAGACTCAAATAAACTACTATAGAAACTATGTACCTCATCCAACACTTCCCTTCCAACCACAGTCATACCATTATCATTTACAACCTCATCCAACTCATCTTTTTTACTGCACATTTTTTTAAAAAAGTACCTCGTACACTTCTCATCCATATCCAAATGCTCAACTCTCGTCCTAAAAATAATTTCCTTCCCACGCTTTTCCAAAACACGCTTCATCTCATCTCTCGCTCCTCTGAGTTGATCACTAACATCAATTCCTTTCATACTCATTTTATGTAACCACTCAATCCTCATATTTAAATCTTTAAATCTGCCTCTTTCAATTGCTGCTTTTTTATAACCCCACCTCCTAAAAAAATTCTTAATTTCCACTTTCACCCAATCCCACCATACAGTCACATCCACAAAATTATTTTTCCTAGACCTCCACCATTCATACTTACTTTCGAAGTCTCTCATAACCCTAACATCCTCTAACAACCTAACATTTAGCTTCCATACCCCAACACCATGCACCATTTTTTTATCACCTTCAAACATACCCCACAAACATTCATGGTCTGTGAAAGAAAAAACATGCTGTTTAAAAAATTTACACACCAAACCTCTATTTGTATACAGCATGCGGTCAATCCTGGACACTATTCCTCCCCTATCAGCTCTATATGTGGCCGGTGGTGGCTTACTCAAAAATTCCGCTGCATCTAAAAAAGAAAAATCAGATGTAATTTGATTAAGGACCTTACCCGTGACATCAATTTCCCCTTCAGAAACACAATTGAAATCACCAACTAATAATATTGGAATCCTTCCAGGCAAAAATAAACGTATTTTCTCTAATAGTGCTAACCTATCCCCTTTGTTAATTGGACAATACACGTTAACAATTTTCACCCTCCACCCTCTCCCCTTAACCACTGCCATTATACAACGACCTGGCTCCACCACCATATAATTTTCAAAACTTAAATCCCTATTCCCCAACAAAATCCCCACACCATCATTTTTGTTTGTCATTGAACCTGACCAAATGCTATGCCCATATACCCAGTCCTTTTCAGGAGGTGACTCTTCAATTCCGCACTCTTGCAGACAGTAAATATTTGCTCCAAGATTTTTTAGTTCTTCCAGTATAGCCAATCTTCTAGGCTTAGATTTTATAAGCCTTACATTTATTGACAGTACACTACAGCCCACGTTGGAGCCCATTTTTTAACCATATTCGGTAAAAAAGAACATACCCCCCACCGAAGAGTCAACCTTTCTCGTCTTGAAACTCGATTCCTGATGTTAAGCAGAGAATGCTGGCCCCCTCCTCCAAAAAAGACCTCCTAGGAGAGGCACTGTAGCTCTCGGGATAGCTCCTATCACTTAAGGGGCTGATGCTCCCAATACTGGCAGGTGAAAAATCTGGCCGGAACTTCTTTGCAGAAGACACATCAGAGTCCTCATCAGGGGGCCTCACCACAGCCCCGGTGAAGTCACCCTGGCCACCACCACCTTCATGAATTGCCTCTGAGCTTTCCAAAGCCAACACCGGCGTTGTGGAGAGTGAACCGCTCACTTCTCCCTCACCACTCATATCAAGCAGAATTGACATATCTGCAGGCTCTATCTCAACAGCGCTTCCACCAGCAGGATCGGGTGCTTGCTCCATCTCTTCCATGAAGTCCCTTACTGCCTCGATCGCCTCACCAATAGTGGCGGCAGTAGTAGGACGTGGGGACACGGCCTCTGCATATGACCTGGAACGATGGGGACAGTCCTTGAAAGCGTGTCCCTCCTCGCCACATGCATTACAAACCATGGAGTTAGTACACTCCATTGCCAGATGACCCTCTTTATTGCATTTCCCACAAAACTTCTCCACCGTGCAGTCCTCTTGGTAGTGTCCAAAGGATTTACACTTCCTGCAAAAACGCGGAGCACCAGGAAAAAACATATACCCTCTATCCCTCCCGATGGCAAAACTGAGGGGAGGGTAGTGGATACCCCCAGGTCCCTGGGGGTCCTCCTGGAACCGAACAAAAAACTTGTGTTTGCCAGTCCACAAGCCCACCTCATTCCTCACCTTGTGTGAGTAGGACACATAGCTGCAATGAAGGTTCAGGAATCTAGTAATGTCCTCCACATCCACAAGGGGGTTGTGCATAAACACAACAACTGGCACTTCCCCCTTAGTATACAATACCGTGAATGTAAGCCCATCAAGAGCCGGATGATCCAAGGCTTGCTGATCCTTTAGAGTCTTGAAAAGATTCTGGCAAGCTGCCATACGATCAAGGACTAAAACGTACCGGCCATTCTTTGGGAACTCCTGTAGGCAAATGATGTCTCCACGACCAACATTCAAAATCTTGAAGATGACGACTTCCACCAAGAACCGCAGGTTAAAGAAATTCCTCTTCGACTCCTCAATATCAATGCGAAAAGCATTTTTGACCCGAATATCATCGGTCCCGGCATAGCGAATCTTGACGCCCATTATCACCTCTCGTTTCCTCTGGACCCCCCCCAATAGCAGCAGGCAGCTTAAGCCACCTAAGTGGCGATGCTGCAAGGCCGAGGGGGAGACACTATAGGATCCTTCTGACCAGATACAAGATCTAAGCCAAAAGGCCGAGAAGCGATAACCAGAATTGGTTTCAAACTACGGAGCCACCCAAGGATCCTGAAAAGTCCATTTGTGGAGATGAGCTCCTGGACTCCCGTTAAGAAGACATGTTGTCAACCTCTAGATCCCTTACATGCCTGCACTTTTCGGCTTGCTGCTGCTGCAATCCACGCGTTTTAGATCTGCATAACTCCACCTCTTTAAACACAGCACCTTCACCCCCTGCTGTTCCCACCCGCCTCAACACCGTTGGAAGGGAGGAGAACCAATTAAGGCGGGGGGTGGGGTGGAACGAGCAGCTGTCTACCCTTAGCAGGAGGGCTCCTGATTACATACCTCTCCTGCTGCTGCTGCTGCTGGCTGTCCAGCAGCAGACTGAAGGTGGCTGCTGCTGTGCACAGGTATATAAAGGCTCAGAGCCTATTATGACACGCGCAGCCAGCGTTCCATTGCCACATTCCATCTACTGCAGGCAGGATACCTGGCTGGCTGAATGTCGCTGAGAAGCTCACAGAGACCGCCATAAGCAACAGTTTAACAGAATGCCACAGACTAATCAACCAAACTTTTTGGGTTGGGTTCTCTTTTATAGTCTGCAGGCATTAAATGAAAGAAGTCAGTGTTCCAGCAGAAGGAGACAACGTTTCAGAAAAGGCATTGTAGCAAACCAAAAAAGAAATTTTAAGTGCAGCAGAGTAACCAGCGCACATACCTGTTAGCTCAGGTGAGTTTAAAAGGCTGCTGTTGATAACAAGGGCATTTGCTAAATAGATGGTGTGTGTGCAACAATATACTGAAAGGTCAATTATATTGTGCAGCTTATCTCACCACCTGTAGTTATTTAGGTGAAAGCTCCAAAATGCTTGCCTAATATGTCTGTTTATCCAAAAGGAAGTAAAAAGGGAGAGCTAGAAAGATAGCATTGCATCACATTATATGGCAATGCAATGCACAGTTGCTGAAGTTGAACCAAAATGAGCTTGTAATCTGGCTTCTGCAACTTTGAACATGAAAAATCCAATGAGGAGAAGAAAAGCAAAGCCAAAGAGTCCATCCCAAAATCCGACAAACAAGCAAAATGAACAAAAAACATTGAATTCAATTCTTTCTGATTTTAGAAACTGCATTAAAGAAGGGGTGCACCGGTCCTGGAGATACTGCAATACCAGGTCAATGCGTGGAGTGGACAGAGCAAACTCTTTTTCCATCTCCCTGTTCTAAAAATCCATTTAATATATGGTCCCCAGATAGGGGACGTATCAGATATTAAACTGATAAGAACAGATACTACACTTGATCTTAGCCAAAAGGCCGAGAAGCGATAACCAGAATTGGTTTCAAACTACGGAGCCACCCAAGGATCCTGAAAAGTCCATTTGTGGAGATGAGCTCCTGGACTCCCGTTAAGAAGACATGTTGTCAACCTCTAGATCCCTTACATGCCTGCACTTTTCGGCTTGCTGCTGCTGCAATCCACGCGTTTTAGATCTGCATAACTCCACCTCTTTAAACACAGCACCTTCACCCCCTGCTGTTCCCACCCGCCTCAACACCGTTGGAAGGGAGGAGAACCAATTAAGGCGGGGGGTGGGGTGGAACGAGCAGCTGTCTACCCTTAGCAGGAGGGCTCCTGATTACATACCTCTCCTGCTGCTGCTGCTGCTGGCTGTCCAGCAGCAGACTGAAGGTGGCTGCTGCTGTGCACAGGTATATAAAGGCTCAGAGCCTATTATGACACGCGCAGCCAGCGTTCCATTGCCACATTCCATCTACTGCAGGCAGGATACCTGGCTGGCTGAATGTCGCTGAGAAGCTCACAGAGACCGCCATAAGCAACAGTTTAACAGAATGCCACAGACTAATCAACCAAACTTTTTGGGTTGGGTTCTCTTTTATAGTCTGCAGGCATTAAATGAAAGAAGTCAGTGTTCCAGCAGAAGGAGACAACGTTTCAGAAAAGGCATTGTAGCAAACCAAAAAAGAAATTTTAAGCGCAGCAGAGTAACCAGCGCACATACCTGTTAGCTCAGGTGAGTTTAAAAGGCTGCTGTTGATAACAAGGGCATTTGCTAAATAGATGGTGTGTGTGCAACAATATACTGAAAGGTCAATTATATTGTGCAGCTTATCTCACCACCTGTAGTTATTTAGGTGAAAGCTCCAAAATGCTTGCCTAATATGTCTGTTTATCCAAAAGGAAGTAAAAAGGGAGAGCTAGAAAGATAGCATTGCATCACATTACATGGCAATGCAATGCACAGTTGCTGAAGTTGAACCAAAATGAGCTTGTAATCTGGCTTCTGCAACTTTGAACATGAAAAATCCAATGAGGAGAAGAAAAGCAAAGCCAAAGAGTCCATCCCAAAATCCGACAAACAAGCAAAATGAACAAAAAACATTGAATTCAATTCTTTCTGATTTTAGAAACTGCATTAAAGAAGGGGTGCACCGGTCCTGGAGATACTGCAATACCAGGTCAATGCGTGGAGTGGACAGAGCAAGCTCTTTTTCCATCTCCCTGTTCTAAAAATCCATTTAATATATGGTCCCCAGATAGGGGACGTATCAGATATTAAACTGATAAGAACAGATACTACACTTGATCTTAGCCAAAAGGCCGAGAAGCGATAACCAGAATTGGTTTCAAACTACGGAGCCACCCAAGGATCCTGAAAAGTCCATTTGTGGAGATGAGCTCCTGGACTCCCGTTAAGAAGACATGTTGTCAACCTCTAGATCCCTTACATGCCTGCACTTTTCGGCTTGCTGCTGCTGCAATCCACGCGTTTTAGATCTGCATAACTCCACCTCTTTAAACACAGCACCTTCACCCCCTGCTGTTCCCACCCGCCTCAACACCGTTGGAAGGGAGGAGAACCAATTAAGGCGGGGGGTGGGGTGGAACGAGCAGCTGTCTACCCTTAGCAGGAGGGCTCCTGATTACATACCTCTCCTGCTGCTGCTGCTGCTGGCTGTCCAGCAGCAGACTGAAGGTGGCTGCTGCTGTGCACAGGTATATAAAGGCTCAGAGCCTATTATGACACGTGCAGCCAGCGTTCCATTGCCACATTCCATCTACTGCAGGCAGGATACCTGGCTGGCTGAATGTCGCTGAGAAGCTCACAGAGACCGCCATAAGCAACAGTTTAACAGAATGCCACAGACTAATCAACCAAACTTTTTGGGTTGGGTTCTCTTTTATAGTCTGCAGGCATTAAATGAAAGAAGTCAGTGTTCCAGCAGAAGGAGACAACGTTTCAGAAAAGGCATTGTAGCAAACCAAAAAAGAAATTTTAAGCGCAGCAGAGTAACCAGCGCACATACCTGTTAGCTCAGGTGAGTTTAAAAGGCTGCTGTTGATAACAAGGGCATTTGCTAAATAGATGGTGTGTGTGCAACAATATACTGAAAGGTCAATTATATTGTGCAGCTTATCTCACCACCTGTAGTTATTTAGGTGAAAGCTCCAAAATGCTTGCCTAATATGTCTGTTTATCCAAAAGGAAGTAAAAAGGGAGAGCTAGAAAGATAGCATTGCATCACATTACATGGCAATGCAATGCACAGTTGCTGAAGTTGAACCAAAATGAGCTTGTAATCTGGCTTCTGCAACTTTGAACATGAAAAATCCAATGAGGAGAAGAAAAGCAAAGCCAAAGAGTCCATCCCAAAATCCGACAAACAAGCAAAATGAACAAAAAACATTGAATTCAATTCTTTCTGATTTTAGAAACTGCATTAAAGAAGGGGTGCACCGGTCCTGGAGATACTGCAATACCAGGTCAATGCGTGGAGTGGACAGAGCAAGCTCTTTTTCCATCTCCCTGTTCTAAAAATCCATTTAATATATGGTCCCCAGATAGGGGACGTATCAGATATTAAACTGATAAGAACAGATACTACACTTGATCTTAGCCAAAAGGCCGAGAAGCGATAACCAGAATTGGTTTCAAACTACGGAGCCACCCAAGGATCCTGAAAAGTCCATTTGTGGAGATGAGCTCCTGGACTCCCGTTAAGAAGACATGTTGTCAACCTCTAGATCCCTTACATGCCTGCACTTTTCGGCTTGCTGCTGCTGCAATCCACGCGTTTTAGATCTGCATAACTCCACCTCTTTAAACACAGCACCTTCACCCCCTGCTGTTCCCACCCGCCTCAACACCGTTGGAAGGGAGGAGAACCAATTAAGGCGGGGGGTGGGGTGGAACGAGCAGCTGTCTACCCTTAGCAGGAGGGCTCCTGATTACATACCTCTCCTGCTGCTGCTGCTGCTGGCTGTCCAGCAGCAGACTGAAGGTGGCTGCTGCTGTGCACAGGTATATAAAGGCTCAGAGCCTATTATGACACGCGCAGCCAGCGTTCCATTGCCACATTCCATCTACTGCAGGCAGGATACCTGGCTGGTTGAATGTCGCTGAGAAGCTCACAGAGACCGCCATAAGCAACAGTTTAACAGAATGCCACAGACTAATCAACCAAACTTTTTGGGTTGGGTTCTCTTTTATAGTCTGCAGGCATTAAATGAAAGAAGTCAGTGTTCCAGCAGAAGGAGACAACGTTTCAGAAAAGGCATTGTAGCAAACCAAAAAAGAAATTTTAAGCGCAGCAGAGTAACCAGCGCACATACCTGTTAGCTCAGGTGAGTTTAAAAGGCTGCTGTTGATAACAAGGGCTTTTGCTAAATAGATGGTGTGTGTGCAACAATATACTGAAAGGTCAATTATATTGTGCAGCTTATCTCACCACCTGTAGTTATTTAGGTGAAAGCTCCAAAATGCTTGCCTAATATGTCTGTTTATCCAAAAGGAAGTAAAAAGGGAGAGCTAGAAAGATAGCATTGCATCACATTACATGGCAATGCAATGCACAGTTGCTGAAGTTGAACCAAAATGAGCTTGTAATCTGGCTTCTGCAACTTTGAACATGAAAAATCCAATGAGGAGAAGAAAAGCAAAGCCAAAGAGTCCATCCCAAAATCCGACAAACAAGCAAAATGAACAAAAAACATTGAATTCAATTCTTTCTGATTTTAGAAACTGCATTAAAGAAGGGGTGCACCGGTCCTGGAGATACTGCAATACCAGGTCAATGCGTGGAGTGGACAGAGCAAGCTCTTTTTCCATCTCCCTGTTCTAAAAATCCATTTAATATATGGTCCCCAGATAGGGGACGTATCAGATATTAAACTGATAAGAACAGATTTTTTTTTTTTTTTTTTTCTTTTTTTTTTTTTTTTCTTTTTAACCAAATCAGATAGGCCGGAGCATAAGCTCAATCAAATTGACTTACAAAAGCCTTTCATTGACACTTAGCCTTTCATCACACTTGGTATATAATCAAAAATAAAACCAAACCTTATCATCAGGTACATTATACACTACTAATTAAACTTTACCAAAAACCTCCACTTTTTAAACTTCCAGATCCCTTCAGCATCTATAATACTTCCACGTTCCTGATCCCAGAGGTATATTACATACATACGTGACAGAATCAATCTCAAACATTCATTAAATGACATTTTCTTCCTTTTAAAAACTAACAAATTCCTCGCATCCCACAAACTTTCAATTACACACACCACCAACAACCATAAAATCCTATCCTTAATTCTACTACATGCACCCATCCCAAACATAGCAAGTTTCCAATTAACATACTTTACACCCACCAATTCCTTGCAAAGTCCCCCTATACCCTTCCATACATCATATGCAAAATCACAATCCCATACCATATGTCTAACATGCTCTCTCAAACCACATCCATCCCTCGGGCATACCTCAGATTTAACTAAATCCCTCTTCTTTTGCACATCTCTAACAGGCAAAATGTCATGCAATATCATCCAAGCGATATCTCTCTGTCTGTTAGTCACACCATCTATACTTAATTTTCTCCACATCTCGGTTACTTCCTCCCCTCTCAACCCATTGATATTACATACCACCTCACGCTCACGCACCATCCTAATGACTTTCTTCTTTTGCCTAAAATCACTCATGTTAACGGACAACAAATCATACTTCCTTACAAATTTCTCAACACAACCATACCATACAGGACACTTAAAAGCAACAGGCACTCTAGCATCCCTTTTGACCCACTTTAAGCCATAAAGCATCCATCCAGCCGAATACTTCATCATATAAGCACACTTATTACTTTTCCCTAGAACCACCACCACCATTTTCACGTAACTAATCCCTAAAAAGAAATCAATATTTGGAAAATCCAAACCACCATTTACACATAACTTATAGACATATTCCCGTTTCAATTTCTCCATGCGACTTCCCCAAAGAAAATTAAAGATGAATTTCTCAGTTTTCCTAATTTTCTTAAAAGCAGCAGGATATACATTCGCAACAAACAACAAAATAGGCAAAATAACCGCCTTAATAATCAGAACTTTCCCAGTCAGAGTTAATTCTCTCATTCGCCAAAAATTCAACTTGCGCACCACTCTCACCCCACAATCTTCCCAACTCTCATTTCCTTTCAAATCATCATTAAACTTAATCCCAAGCACCTTTATTGCACCATCCTCACACCTCACACCATTCATCCATACATTCCTCTCACCAAAACATTTAAAGGAACTCTTAGTCCAATTGACCTTAAAAGCTGAGACACTACAAAACAAACTTAATATCAACCTTGCCCTACTCATCGCAGCCATATTCCCACTCACAATCACTACATCATCCATGTAACCTAGAATTCTCACATCCTTTCCATTACTCCCAGGAATCATCACACCTCTCATAACCTTATCCTTCCTAACCATACACATCAACACTTCAATCACACTAATAAACAAAAAAGGGGACATAGGGCACCCCTGACGCACTCCTGATTTAATTCTCACTTTCTCACTCAACCACCCATTCACCAAAAATTCACTTGAAACATTACAATACAAACTCCTAACACAGTTTACAAAATTCCTGGAATAACCCATCTTAGACAAAACCTTAAACATAAAGCTATGTGACACACGGTCAAAAGCTTTTTCAAAATCAACCGAAAACAACAAACATTTCTGCTTACGACTCATACAATCCCCAATCACATCACGCAACAACACCAAATTTTCAGTCATACTTCTCCCAGGCACTGCACACACTTGATCTTCATCCACCACACCGCCAATCACTTCCCGCATCCGGCTAGCCAACAATTTACTAAACACCTTATAGTCTGCATTCAAAAGGGTGATTGGCCTCCAATTCCCCAAATCCTTTTTATCACCTTTCTTATGAACCAAAACCACCACCCCATCTCTCATAGATTCACTCAACATATTCTCCGTGAACATATACTGGCACACCTCCAATAAGTCATTTCCCATCGTGTCCCATTCCTTAACATATAACTCCACGGGCAGTCCATCCTTCCCAGGTGTTTTATTCTTACTCGCAGACATCACCACTTTTTTAACTTCATCCAACACAATTACATCATCCAATATTTCACGTTCATCCTCACCCAAACAACCTTCTAATCACCCCAAAGCATCAGTCAACATCCTATCATCAACCCATTTTTCCCCATACAACTCCTTATAAAACAACACCACCTCCTGCATCACATCCTTCCCACTCACACACACCCCATCACCATTCACCACCTCATCCATATCTACTTTCTTCCCAAAAACTTTTTTGAAAAAAAACCTTGTGCATTTCTCATTTTTCTCCAAATGTTCAATCTTAGAACGGTAAATAATTTCTTTCCCTTTACCCTCAATATATTTCTTAATCTCTTCTTTCACTTGACACATCAAAACATCCACATCCACTCCAATCATCCTTAACTTCCTCAGCCACTCCAGTCTAGAGCTTAAATCATTAAATTTTACTCTATTCATTGCTGCTTTCCTCCTGCCCCTTTTTCTAAAGAAAAAACCAATCTCACTCTTCATCCAGTCCCACCACTCAAGCACATTCCTGAAATCACTTTTTTTATCCCTCCACCTAACATACATTCGCCTAAAATCACACATGATCCTATTATCTTCCAGCAAACGCACATTAAGTTTCCACACGCCACCACCATATACAAAGGAAATCTTACCTTCTAGACGTGCCCTCAAACACACATGGTCAGAGAAGGGAACATCTTCCTGCTGGAAATTCCTACAAATAACATTTTGTGAAGAAAAGAAGATACGGTCTATTCTAGACTCTATGCCTCCCCTGTCGGCCTTATAGGTCGCAGGAGGTGGATTACCTAAAAAAACTTCCGCAGCATCCTGTAAGGAAAAATCCGCCACAAGACTCTTGAGTCTTTTACCTGTAACATCCATCTTATCCCCCTCCGTCACACAATTGAAATCTCCAACAAAAATTATTGGCATTTTGCCAGATAAAAAAAAACATAATTTCTCGAAAATTTCCAGCCTCTCCCCTTTATCTATTGGTGCATACATATTTACCACCCTAACCCTCCACCCCCTACAATTTAACTCACATATTACACACCTCCCCGCCTCCACCACCATGTAACTTTCTATCTTAACACTATAACCCTTCACCAAAACACCTACCCCACAATTTTTATTACATACAGAACCAGACCACACACTTTGACCTAAAGGCCATGCATTTTCACTTAAGGGATCGGAGATCCCACACTCCTGGACACAGTATACGTCCGCATCCAAGTTGCTCAAGTAGTCCAAAATTGCCACTTTTCTCGACTCAGATTTAATCAGCCGAACATTTAGCGACAAGATGCTGAGAGCAACTTGGGCACCCATCTATTAATTTGATGTGGCAGGTCACGACAACATGCCCACCTGTACATCATCCTAACCCTTCTGGGGGTAGGACGCTGGACGTGCAGATATCGTAGTTTGTGCCTTCCCCCAAAAAAGACACATCTTGGGGATCGGATGCAGTAGGGTACACCCGGGCTGGACTCACACTGCAATCACTTAAAGGGGAAAAGGATGGTTCAGTTTTCTTCTTTTTCTTCACTGAAGCGCCTCCATCTTCATCTGAACTATAATCCCGCCGCTGGGGGTCAAAGTCCCCCTGACCTCCCTCCTCCTCAAGGTCAGAAACGACATCGCTCCAGGCCACATGCGGTGTTCTGGTCAGATCAGACTCCTCTTCCCCCTGCAATGTAACCATCATGTCTGGAATTTCAGCCTCCAGATCCTCCACCGGGGCCACTTCCATGCCTATACGATCATCAGTTATCGTCTCAGACTCACTGACATCTGAAGCCACAGACGCGGCCCTCTGCACCGGTGGCTCAGGTGCCAGCTCCATATTTCCTCTTACATTCACACGAACCAGTTCTGGAAAAGCAACCCGAGCCTCCTCCTCATCCAGGAAAGCCAGAGTAGATATCGGAGCAGTCGGAGTTGGAGCAGTCGGAGTTGTAGCTGTGGGTGCAGGAAATTCATTTCTTCTCCTTCCCCTTCCCGCTGCCCCCGCATATGAACCAGGATGGAATATACAGTCTCTGAAGGCATGCCCCTTCTCTCCACAGAGGTTACAGACTATTTCATTTTTGCAATTATTGGAAGAATGACCCACCTCATTGCACTTCCTGCAAATAATCTGTCTGATGTCGCATGCTTCCTGAGTATGGCCATACCTCCTACAATGACGACAAAACCTGGGCGCATTGGGGAAGAACAGGTAACCCCGCTCACTCCCAATGGAAAAATTTGATGGAGGATAATGTATACCCCCTGGTTCATCAGGACTTTCCCGGAACTTGACCATGAAACGATATTTACCGGTCCATAGTTCCTCCTCATTCATGACTTTTACTGCCACCTTGGTAATATAGCAGTGCCTATTTAGAAAGGCATAAATCAAAGCCAAGTCCACATGTGGGTTGTACATGAAAACAGTCAGAGGTACCTCTTTGGAGCAATACAAGATGACAAAAGTCAGCCCATCCAAATATTGATTGTCCAGATTCTTTTTCAAACAATCATAGAAATTGTTGCAAACAGCCATAGAAGTAAATACAAGATTATACTTGCTTTTGAATTGCTGGAGGCACAAGATTTCTTCCTTCTTCACTTCAAGGAGTCCAAACAAAATCTCCTTCACCACGAAGCTGAGGGTAAAGATTCCTTCTTTGCCTTCTTCCACATCAATCTGGATTCCAAACTTCACTCGAGCCTCACCGGGCCCAGCGTATCGAATGCGTCCCATTATCGCTAGTCGTGTCTACTGGCCAACTCCTTATAGCAGCAAGTGGCTTAAGCCATAAAATGGCGATGCCACAGGGCCAAGAGTTAACGCACAGACAGCCAAATGACTAGACCCATTACAGATCTGAGCCAAAAGGCCGAGAAGCGATAACCAGAATTGGTTTCAAACTACGGAGCCACCCAAGGATCCTGAAAAGTCCATTTGTGGAGATGAGCTCCTGGACTCCCGTTAAGAAGACATGTTGTCAACCTCTAGATCCCTTACATGCCTGCACTTTTCGGCTTGCTGCTGCTGCAATCCACGCGTTTTAGACCTGCATAACTCCACCTCTTTAAACACAGCACCTTCACCCCCTGCTGTTCCCACCCGCCTCAACACCGTTGGAAGGGAGGAGAACCAATTAAGGCGGGGGGTGGGGTGGAACGAGCAGCTGTCTACCCTTAGCAGGAGGGCTCCTGATTACATACCTCTCCTGCTGCTGCTGCTGCTGGCTGTCCAGCAGCAGACTGAAGGTGGCTGCTGCTGTGCACAGGTATATAAAGGCTCAGAGCCTATTATGACACGCGCAGCCAGCGTTCCATTGCCACATTCCATCTACTGCAGGCAGGATACCTGGCTGGCTGAATGTCGCTGAGAAGCTCACAGAGACCGCCATAAGCAACAGTTTAACAGAATGCCATAGACTAATCAACCAAACTTTTTGGGTTGGGTTCTCTTTTATAGTCTGCAGGCATTAAATGAAAGAAGTCAGTGTTCCAGCAGAAGGAGACAACGTTTCAGAAAAGGCATTGTAGCAAACCAAAAAAGAAATTTTAAGCGCAGCAGAGTAACCAGCGCACATACCTGTTAGCTCAGGTGAGTTTAAAAGGCTGCTGTTGATAACAAGGGCATTTGCTAAATAGATGGTGTGTGTGCAACAATATACTGAAAGGTCAATTATATTGTGCAGCTTATCTCACCACCTGTAGTTATTTAGGTGAAAGCTCCAAAATGCTTGCCTAATATGTCTGTTTATCCAAAAGGAAGTAAAAAGGGAGAGCTAGAAAGATAGCATTGCATCACATTACATGGCAATGCAATGCACAGTTGCTGAAGTTGAACCAAAATGAGCTTGTAATCTGGCTTCTGCAACTTTGAACATGAAAAATCCAATGAGGAGAAGAAAAGCAAAGCCAAAGAGTCCATCCCAAAATCCGACAAACAAGCAAAATGAACAAAAAACATTGAATTCAATTCTTTCTGATTTTAGAAACTGCATTAAAGAAGGGGTGCACCGGTCCTGGAGATACTGCAATACCAGGTCAATGCGTGGAGTGGACAGAGCAAGCTCTTTTTCCATCTCCCTGTTCTAAAAATCCATTTAATATATGGTCCCCAGATAGGGGACGTATCAGATATTAAACTGATAAGAACAGATTTTTTGATTGAATATATCTTTTATTAGCACAAAAAATAAGTTAACAGACAGTGTACAGTGCCGCAGCCCAGTACACACAGAATTCTACATCATATTTACATAGCATGAGGATACGACGCACTAACTAGACACATCACACCCCTATGCAACACAAAACACTCAATCTGAAAGAAAAAGCATGTCAATCAATACAGTACGACGAACCGTGATAAGGGATGGGGATTGGGAAAAAGGGGATGGGGAGGGGAAAATCACAGGCCCGAAGCTTTATTGAAAGACAAGACACATAAGGGGAGAGGGGGAGGAGGGGTTTAGTCCTCGTCCTCGTCCTCCGGACCGTCCATGATGGAATAGTCTCTGAGCAGGCTGTGGATCAGCCTGCGGCAGTCCTGGATGGACATCCTCTCCCTCCTCAAGATGAGCCGGTTCCTGGCGACCCAAACGGCATCCTTGAAGCAGTTCATAAGGCGCCAAGCCTCCTGGATGGCTCCGACGGTATGAACCCCAGGGAAGAGTCCGTAAAGCACAGAATGGTGCGATAGGCTCGCCCTGGGGACAGAGTTCCTCAGGTCGTCCTCAAGTGCAGTCAATAGGCGCTGTGCAAATCCGCAGTCCCAAAAAGTGTGCAAAGATGTTTCCTCCACGAAGGGGCACCTTGGGCAGTACCGGGTCTTGCACAGGTTCCGGGCATGCATGAATGACCGGACGGGCAGTCCGCCCTGAATCGCCATCCACGACAAGTCCTTGTGCCCGTTGGTCAGCCTGTCAGACGACACATTTGTCCACACAGTCTCCAGCGTGTCCTGGTGAAGTCCTGTGATGTTCTCCACGTCATCCTTGGCTCTGATTAGCTTGTGGATAGTTTTGGGCTTCCAAAAGTCGGGCTTGAGTCCCTCCAGTTGATGCTCCCCCACAAATCGAACGACGTCTCCGTAGAACCATGGCGTCGTCCAGTTGTAGGGGAAGGAGCTGTCCCACTTGTCCCAGCCGAGTCGCCTCCAAAGAGGAAGCAGGAAGAAGCGAGACATGGACCTGCCCGCGGAGCCATTCTTGACTTGCAAAGTCCGGCGGACACAATCACACACAAAAGAGGATCGCAGGAGGGTGGGGATATCTGGAACGCCCTTCCCACCCTTGCGAGGCTCCTTGTACATGACGGCCCGCCTGACTCTGTCCATCTTGGATCCCCAGACAAAGTGAAACACTGTCCTGGTAATGGCCCTGCACACAGTGACGTGTGGGGGCCAGGCCTGCGCCGTGTACTGCAAGATGGGCAGGACCTCATTACGCAGGACGAGTGCCTTACCCTCACAAGTGAGGTGTCTGAGGCTCCAGAGTCCGATCCGTTGCTTCACCTTGGCCAAGCGTTCTTGCCAGGACTTGAGGGCCGCTCCTTCCTTCCCGAACCAGACTCCCAGCACCTTGAGGAAATCCGGTTGAATGTTGAAGGGGAAGGGGGCGGAGGAGGCCGGCTGCCAATCCCCGAAGAGCATGGCTTCCGACTTCCTGCAGTTGACTTTGGCCCCTGAAGCCCGGCCGAACCTCTCACACGTCTGGACGAGGGCGTCGACTGAACCACGATCAGCGCAGAAGACGGTGACGTCGTCCATGTAGAGCGAGCACTTGACCTCGTGTCGTCCCGGACCCGGTGCGGTGATCCCTCTGATCTCTCCATTCTGCCGGATAGCCTCTGCGAAGAGTTCTATAACACAAACAAAAAGAAGAGGTGATAGAGGGCAGCCTTGTCTGACCCCAGAGAGGACAGGGAAGGGGTCAGTCTTCCAGCCGTTCACCAACACCGAGCTGTGGATATCAAAATACATCAGACGGACATACGAACAAAACATGTTACCCAAACCTAACCGGTGCAGAGCTCGGCCCATGAACTCGTGGGAAACCCGGTCGAAGGCCTTCTCCTGATCCAAGGAGACCAGGGCCGCGTGTGCGCGGCGGACCTTGATGTACTCGACCGTGTCCCGCACGAGAGCGAGGCTGTCTGCGATGCGACGTCCAGGGATGCCGCAGGTCTGGTCCGGGTGGATGATCCGTCCGATGACCGTCTTAAGTCGTGTCGCCATCGTCTTGGCCAGGATCTTGTAGTCCACGTTGAGCAGAGTGATGGGACGCCAATTCCTCAGGTCACACCTCTCTCCCTTCCGCTTGTACAGGATCGTGACCTTTCCTTCCCTCAAAGATGGAGGCATTCTACCCTCCACCACCATCTCCTCGTACAGGTCCAACAGGTCCGGACAGATGAGGTCTCCCAGCGCTACATAGAGCTCCGCTGGAAGACCATCACTGCCCGGGGTCCTGCCGGTCCTAAAGGATTTAGCGGCAGAGAGCAATTCGCCCACCATCAGAGGTTTGTCCAAGGCTGCCGTGCCTGCAGGATCAAGATGGTTAGTGATACCTGACAGGAACTTATCAGCAGCGTCGGGGTCGGTAGTCTTGTGGGAGTAGAGTTCGCTGTAGAAGTTGCTGACGACCCTCATCACGTCCTCCTTCCCACGTCGCATGTTTCCGCTCTCGTCTCGCAGCTCGTTCAGGGGCGTGTGACCGGCATGAAGTTTCCTGAAAAAGAATGAGTTACATTTCTCACCCTTCTCCAGATTCTCCACTTTGGAACGGAAGATGATTCGCTTGGACTCCTCCTCAAAGTGCCTTTTCAGGCTCTTCTTGGTCTCCTCCAGCTCCTCCCTCACGTCCCAGCCGCAGTGAAGAAGGTCCTGCAGCGACCGCAGCTCGCGCTGCAGCCCTCTGAAGTCCCTCCTCTTCTCACACGCCTGTTGTCGACCCTTGGCCTGAAAGAAACAGCGAAACTCAAGTTTAACATATTCCCACCAATCAGAGACTGTTTGGAAGCTACCCTTGTAGGACTGCCACATTGCGTAGGCTGCTCTCAGCTCCTCCACGACTTCATCCTGAGCCAGCAGAGCACAATTCAGCTTCCAGGAGCCGGGGCCGGACGGAAAACCGTCGCCGAGGACACCTTGTAAGTGAATGGCTCTGTGGTCGGAGAAGAAGCAGGAGACCATCGAGTGCCTACTCTGCCTGACTGCCCGAGAGGTGAACAGAAAGTCAATCCTGGAGCGGAGTGAGCCATCGGGTCGGCTCCACGAATAGTTCGTGGAGCCTCTCCCCATGGAGCCCACCACGTCCTGAAGAGAGGCCTCGGTTACCATCTCGATGAGCAGCTTGGACGTGATGTCCAACTTGGCAGATGTGCCAGAACTACGACCGTCCTCCTCGATGGGGCAGTTGAAATCCCCGGCCATCACTAAGGTCCTGGTGGTGGCAAGCTGAAGCTGCAGGGTCTGGAAAAGCTCCAAACGCTCATTCTTCAGTGGGGACGCATACACGTTGATGAACCTGACAGGTTCTCCCGCCCAGTTGCCATCTACAACAAGAGCCCTGCCGCAGATGAGCTCCTGGACGGACTCAAGCGTGAATGCGCCCCCCCGATCAGAATTGCGACCCCCGCAGACTTGCAGTCACCCCCACCGGACCAGTAGGATGGACCGTGGGACCACTCCCTGGCCAGATGTTTGAAGGACCTAGAGGAGGGAAGGGAACATTCCTGCAACATATAAACATCACACAACTGGGAAGTAAGGAAGGCATAAATAGTCTGACGTCTGAACTTGTCCTTGATGCTCCTGACATTAATGGAAAATAAGTTAATATTAGCCATCATGTAGGGAAAAAAGAAAAAGTTAGCGCAGGCAATACACCTTAGTTACCACTCCGGTCGGGTGGTCCCTCGTCGGTGTTGACTGCTGGTGACGGGATCACCAGCAGGCCCTCTTCCTCCATCTGGTCAAGCAGCGCGGCCTCAATCTCGGCGACCACCAGTTCCTCCTCTTCTGGCTCGGCCACCAGGGTCTCAACCATGTGCTCCATCTCTTCTGGCTCAGGGAGGGTATCCTCCTTTTCGCCTACGAAATCCAGAATCTTCTTTTTGGAGGATTCAGTAGCAGGGCTGTCCTCCACCTTCC
This sequence comes from Phyllobates terribilis, assembly GCF_046119375.1. NCBI lineage: Eukaryota > Metazoa > Chordata > Amphibia > Anura > Dendrobatidae > Phyllobates > Phyllobates terribilis. Next base: position 402,895 of record NW_027363176.1, read on the forward strand.
TCTTTCCCCGGGTTGGAACTGGGGAGACAAGAAGGGGAAAATCCTCCTCGGAATAGATAGCGGCGGGTGGAGGAAAGGTTAATTCCACCGCTACCATGGTCTGGGGAGGGAGAGTGGCTGCCGGGGCAGGGGAAAGGACACCTGCTGAGGAGTAGGGGAAGGAGGAAGAGGAAGTGGAATCCTCAGCAGGGGTGGCCGGGGTGGGGGGGGATTGGACGGGGGTGGCAGGGGGAGGGATCGAGAGAGGGGTGACAGAACTCTTACCCTCCTTTGACTTTTTCTTCTGCTTCGGAGCTGCTGGGACCGTCGCTGGGGCTTTGGCCACCGACTCCTTGACCGCTTTGGCCTTGGTCGTCTCGGCCTTGGCCGCTGGGGCCTTGGTCGTCGCGTCCTTGACCTTCACAGGCCTGGTCGTCGGGGCCTTGTCCTCCGTAGCTGGGGTCGTCGCAACCACCGATGCCCAGGATCTCTCACGCCTGGGGCAATCCTTGTACAGATGAGCCGCCAGCCCACACAGGTTGCAGGACGTCTTCTTCGGGCAGTCCTTCGAGCTGTGTCCCGTCACTCGACAAATCCTGCAGGCATCCTCCTTGCAGTCCTTCATCTCGTGGCCGTTCTTGCCGCATCTCCTGCAGTTCCGCGGCATGTCCGGGTAATAGATGAGGCCGTAGGAGTTGCCCAGGGAGAATGTCGGGGGCAGGTGCCGAAGTCCGTCTGAGTACGCCAGGTCCCTGTGAAGTCTAACGGTCACCGACCACTTACCTGTCCAGAAGCCGAGTCCATTCAGGATGTGAGAGGGTTCCTTCACAACCAAACAGAAGCGTCTCAGGAAGGTACAGATGTCTTGGCCTGGGGTGTGCGGGTTGCGCATGGAGACCGTGATCCTCCTTTCATCCCTCTGGATAGGGCAGCTACCTGTAAAGGCAGAGAAAGAATTATCCGGTCCTTTTGCGCTTACCATTTCCCAGAACCTCCTGCAGGTGTTCACAGTGGCGAAGGTGACGAAGAAGATCCCCGTCAAGAAGGTCTGGATGCTGAGGGTGTCCGACCTGGAGAAGCCTCGATCCAGCAGCATCTTCTGGCAGAACACGTCCGAGGACATGTCCGGCACCCTCCCATCCACTTCCTTCAGCTTCAGGGCCACCGTCTGCCGCATCCATGGCTCCAGGGCTGGAGCTTCGTGGCGGGGCTTCTGGGGTCCCTTCTGCTGGCCAGTCGTGGAGGCAGAGTCCTTGGGGTCAGAATCGGCTCCTGGCTGGGCCCTCCTGGCTGTCCCCAGCTCCAGGCTCTTCTTTTCGGCCTTCCTCGCAGCGCTTGCCATGGCTTTCCTCCTGCAGTTACTTCTTGGAGCTGGATCTGGAACTCTTCCCGGAATGGGTAGAGCTATGTAGATTCTTCTCCCGTCGTGCTCTGGACAAATTCCCCAAAAGGTCTTTGTCTCGATGATTTTCTTCCTCGAAGATTCCACAGGACAGCCCGATTCTTCTCCGAGTCTTCGTCTTCTTCTGGATTCTTTAGAGCTTCTTCCTCCCACCGATATCCGCCTTCGTTCTCTGATGTCAGCTGGGCTCCGAAGCTCTTCTCCTTCCGAGTTCGATCGCTCTCGTCAAGTGTAGATCGTAGCTCTTGTGTTCTTAAAAGAACAGATACTACACTTGATCTTAGCCAAAAGGCCGAGAAGCGATAACCAGAATTGGTTTCAAACTACGGAGCCACCCAAGGATCCTGAAAAGTCCATTTGTGGAGATGAGCTCCTGGACTCCCGTTAAGAAGACATGTTGTCAACCTTTAGATCCCTTACATTCCTGCACTTTTCGGCTTGCTGCTGCTGCAATCCACGCGTTTTAGATCTGCATAACTCCACCTCTTTAAACACAGCACCTTAACCCCCTGCTGTTCCCACCCGCCTCAACACCGTTGGAAGGGAGGAGAACCAATTAAGGCGGGGGGTGGGGTGGAACGAGCAGCTGTCTACCCTTAGCAGGAGGGCTCCTGATTACATACCTCTCCTGCTGCTGCTGCTGCTGGCTGTCCAGCAGCAGACTGAAGGTGGCTGCTGCTGTGCACAGGTATATAAAGGCTCAGAGCCTATTATGACACGCGCCGCCAGCGTTCCATTGCCACATTCCATCTACTGCAGGCAGGATACCTGGCTGGCTGAATGTCGCTGAGAAGCTCACAGAGACCGCCATAAGCAACAGTTTAACAGAATGCCACAGACTAATCAACCAAACTTTTTGGGTTGGGTTCTCTTTTATAGTCTGCAGGCATTAAATGAAAGAAGTCAGTGTCCCAGCAGAAGAAGACAACGTTTCAGAAAAGGCATTGTAGCAAACCAAAAAAGAAATTTTAAGCGCAGCAGAGTAACCAGCGCACATACCTGTTAGCTCAGGTGAGTTTAAAAGGCTGCTGTTGATAACAAGGGCATTTGCTAAATAGATGGTGTGTGTGCAACAATATACTGAAAGGTCAATTATATTGTGCAGCTTATCTCACCACCTGTAGTTATTTAGGTGAAAGCTCCAAAATGCTTGCCTAATATGTCTGTTTATCCAAAAGGAAGTAAAAAGGGAGAGCTAGAAAGATAGCATTGCATCACATTACATGGCAATGCAATGCACAGTTGCTGAAGTTGAACCAAAATGAGCTTGTAATCTGGCTTCTGCAACTTTGAACATGAAAAATCCAATGAGGAGAAGAAAAGCAAAGCCAAAGAGTCCATCCCAAAATCCGACAAACAAGCAAAATGAACAAAAAACATTGAATTCAATTCTTTCTGATTTTAGAAACTGCATTAAAGAAGGGGTGCACCGGTCCTGGAGATACTGCAATACCAGGTCAATGCGTGGAGTGGACAGAGCAAGCTCTTTTTCCATCTCCCTGTTCTAAAAATCCATTTAATATATGGTCCCCAGATAGGGGACGTATCAGATATTAAACTGATAAGAACAGATACTACACTTGATCTTAGCCAAAAGGCCGAGAAGCGATAACCAGAATTGGTTTCAAACTACGGAGCCACCCAAGGATCCTGAAAAGTCCATTTGTGGAGATGAGCTCCTGGACTCCCGTTAAGAAGACATGTTGTCAACCTCTAGATCCCTTACATGCCTGCACTTTTCGGCTTGCTGCTGCTGCAATCCACGCGTTTTAGATCTGCATAACTCCACCTCTTTAAACACAGCACCTTCACCCCCTGCTGTTCCCACCCGCCTCAACACCGTTGGAAGGGAGGAGAACCAATTAAGGCGGGGGGTGGGGTGGAACGAGCAGCTGTCTACCCTTAGCAGGAGGGCTCCTGATTACATACCTCTCCTGCTGCTGCTGCTGCTGCTGGCTGTCCAGCAGCAGACTGAAGGTGGCTGCTGCTGTGCACAGGTATATAAAGGCTCAGAGCCTATTATGACACGCGCAGCCAGCGTTCCATTGCCACATTCCATCTACTGCAGGCAGGATACCTGGCTGGCTGAATGTCGCTGAGAAGCTCACAGAGACCGCCATAAGCAACAGTTTAACAGAATGCCACAGACTAATCAACCAAACTTTTTGGGTTGGGTTCTCTTTTATAGTCTGCAGGCATTAAATGAAAGAAGTCAGTGTTCCAGCAGAAGGAGACAACGTTTCAGAAAAGGCATTGTAGCAAACCAAAAAAGAAATTTTAAGCGCAGCAGAGTAACCAGCGCACATACCTGTTAGCTCAGGTGAGTTTAAAAGGCTGCTGTTGATAACAAGGGCATTTGCTAAATAGATGGTGTGTGTGCAACAATATACTGAAAGGTCAATTATATTGTGCAGCTTATCTCACCACCTGTAGTTATTTAGGTGAAAGCTCCAAAATGCTTGCCTAATATGTCTGTTTATCCAAAAGGAAGTAAAAAGGGAGAGCTAGAAAGATAGCATTGCATCACATTACATGGCAATGCAATGCACAGTTGCTGAAGTTGGACCAAAATGAGCTTGTAATCTGGCTTCTGCAACTTTGAACATGAAAAATCCAATGAGGAGAAGAAAAGCAAAGCCAAAGAGTCCATCCCAAAATCCGACAAACAAGCAAAATGAACAAAAAACATTGAATTCAATTCTTTCTGATTTTAGAAACTGCATTAAAGAAGGGGTGCACCGGTCCTGGAGATACTGCAATACCAGGTCAATGCGTGGAGTGGACAGAGCAAGCTCTTTTTCCATCTCCCTGTTCTAAAAATCCATTTAATATATGGTCCCCAGATAGGGGACGTATCAGATATTAAACTGATAAGAACAGATACTACACTTGATCTTAGCCAAAAGGCCGAGAAGCGATAACCAGAATTGGTTTCAAACTACGGAGCCACCCAAGGATCCTGAAAAGTCCATTTGTGGAGATGAGCTCCTGGACTCCCGTTAAGAAGACATGTTGTCAACCTCTAGATCCCTTACATGCCTGCACTTTTCGGCTTGCTGCTGCTGCAATCCACGCGTTTTAGATCTGCATAACTCCACCTCTTTAAACACAGCACCTTCACCCCCTGCTGTTCCCACCCGCCTCAACACCGTTGGAAGGGAGGAGAACCAATTAAGGCGGGGGGTGGGGTGGAACGAGCAGCTGTCTACCCTTAGCAGGAGGGCTCCTGATTACATACCTCTCCTGCTGCTGCTGCTGCTGCTGGCTGTCCAGCAGCAGACTGAAGGTGGCTGCTGCTGTGCACAGGTATATAAAGGCTCAGAGCCTATTATGACACGCGCAGCCAGCGTTCCATTGCCACATTCCATCTACTGCAGGCAGGATACCTGGCTGGCTGAATGTCGCTGAGAAGCTCACAGAGACCGCCATAAGCAACAGTTTAACAGAATGCCACAGACTAATCAACCAAACTTTTTGGGTTGGGTTCTCTTTTATAGTCTGCAGGCATTAAATGAAAGAAGTCAGTGTTCCAGCAGAAGGAGACAACGTTTCAGAAAAGGCATTGTAGCAAACCAAAAAAGAAATTTTAAGCGCAGCAGAGTAACCAGCGCACATACCTGTTAGCTCAGGTGAGTTTAAAAGGCTGCTGTTGATAACAAGGGCATTTGCTAAATAGATGGTGTGTGTGCAACAATATACTGAAAGGTCAATTATATTGTGCAGCTTATCTCACCACCTGTAGTTATTTAGGTGAAAGCTCCAAAATGCTTGCCTAATATGTCTGTTTATCCAAAAGGAAGTAAAAAGGGAGAGCTAGAAAGATAGCATTGCATCACATTACATGGCAATGCAATGCACAGTTGCTGAAGTTGAACCAAAATGAGCTTGTAATCTGGCTTCTGCAACTTTGAACATGAAAAATCCAATGAGGAGAAGAAAAGCAAAGCCAAAGAGTCCATCCCAAAATCCGACAAACAAGCAAAATGAACAAAAAACATTGAATTCAATTCTTTCTGATTTTAGAAACTGCATTAAAGAAGGGGTGCACCGGTCCTGGAGATACTGCAATACCAGGTCAATGCGTGGAGTGGACAGAGCAAGCTCTTTTTCCATCTCCCTGTTCTAAAAATCCATTTAATATATGGTCCCCAGATAGGGGACGTATCAGATATTAAACTGATAAGAACAGATACTACACTTGATCTTAGCCAAAAGGCCGAGAAGCGATAACCAGAATTGGTTTCAAACTACGGAGCCACCCAAGGATCCTGAAAAGTCCATTTGTGGAGATGAGCTCCTGGACTCCCGTTAAGAAGACATGTTGTCAACCTCTAGATCCCTTACATGCCTGCACTTTTCGGCTTGCTGCTGCTGCAATCCACGCGTTTTAGATCTGCATAACTCCACCTCTTTAAACACAGCACCTTCACCCCCTGCTGTTCCCACCCGCCTCAACACCGTTGGAAGGGAGGAGAACCAATTAAGGCGGGGGGTGGGGTGGAACGAGCAGCTGTCTACCCTTAGCAGGAGGGCTCCTGATTACATACCTCTCCTGCTGCTGCTGCTGCTGGCTGTCCAGCAGCAGACTGAAGGTGGCTGCTGCTGTGCACAGGTATATAAAGGCTCAGAGTCTATTATGACACGCGCAGCCAGCGTTCCATTGCCACATTCCATCTACTGCAGGCAGGATACCTGGCTGGCTGAATGTCGCTGAGAAGCTCACAGAGACCGCCATAAGCAACAGTTTAACAGAATGCCACAGACTAATCAACCAAACTTTTTGGGTTGGGTTCTCTTTTATAGTCTGCAGGCATTAAATGAAAGAAGTCAGTGTTCCAGCAGAAGGAGACAACGTTTCAGAAAAGGCATTGTAGCAAACCAAAAAAGAAATTTTAAGCGCAGCAGAGTAACCAGCGCACATACCTGTTAGCTCAGGTGAGTTTAAAAGGCTGCTGTTGATAACAAGGGCATTTGCTAAATAGATGGTGTGTGTGCAACAATATACTGAAAGGTCAATTATATTGTGCAGCTTATCTCACCACCTGTAGTTATTTAGGTGAAAGCTCCAAAATGCTTGCCTAATATGTCTGTTTATCCAAAAGGAAGTAAAAAGGGAGAGCTAGAAAGATAGCATTGCATCACATTACATGGCAATGCAATGCACAGTTGCTGAAGTTGAACCAAAATGAGCTTGTAATCTGGCTTCTGCAACTTTGAACATGAAAAATCCAATGAGGAGAAGAAAAGCAAAGCCAAAGAGTCCATCCCAAAATCCGACAAACAAGCAAAATGAACAAAAAACATTGAATTCAATTCTTTCTGATTTTAGAAACTGCATTAAAGAAGGGGTGCACCGGTCCTGGAGATACTGCAATACCAGGTCAATGCGTGGAGTGGACAGAGCAAGCTCTTTTTCCATCTCCCTGTTCTAAAAATCCATTTAATATATGGTCCCCAGATAGGGGACGTATCAGATATTAAACTGATAAGAACAGATACTACACTTGATCTTAGCCAAAAGGCCGAGAAGCGATAACCAGAATTGGTTTCAAACTACGGAGCCACCCAAGGATCCTGAAAAGTCCATTTGTGGAGATGAGCTCCTGGACTCCCGTTAAGAAGACATGTTGTCAACCTCTAGATCCCTTACATGCCTGCACTTTTCGGCTTGCTGCTGCTGCAATCCACGCGTTTTAGATCTGCATAACTCCACCTCTTTAAACACAGCACCTTCACCCCCTGCTGTTCCCACCCGCCTCAACACCGTTGGAAGGGAGGAGAACCAATTAAGGCGGGGGGTGGGGTGGAACGAGCAGCTGTCTACCCTTAGCAGGAGGGCTCCTGATTACATACCTCTCCTGCTGCTGCTGCTGCTGGCTGTCCAGCAGCAGACTGAAGGTGGCTGCTGCTGTGCACAGGTATATAAAGGCTCAGAGCCTATTATGACACGCGCAGCCAGCGTTCCATTGCCACATTCCATCTACTGCAGGCAGGATACCTGGCTGGCTGAATGTCGCTGAGAAGCTCACAGAGACCGCCATAAGCAACAGTTTAACAGAATGCCACAGACTAATCAACCAAACTTTTTGGGTTGGGTTCTCTTTTATAGTCTGCAGGCATTAAATGAAAGAAGTCAGTGTTCCAGCAGAAGGAGACAACGTTTCAGAAAAGGCATTGTAGCAAACCAAAAAAGAAATTTTAAGCGCAGCAGAGTAACCAGCGCACATACCTGTTAGCTCAGGTGAGTTTAAAAGGCTGCTGTTGATAACAAGGGCATTTGCTAAATAGATGGTGTGTGTGCAACAATATACTGAAAGGTCAATTATATTGTGCAGCTTATCTCACCACCTGTAGTTATTTAGGTGAAAGCTCCAAAATGCTTGCCTAATATGTCTGTTTATCCAAAAGGAAGTAAAAAGGGAGAGCTAGAAAGATAGCATTGCATCACATTACATGGCAATGCAATGCACAGTTGCTGAAGTTGAACCAAAATGAGCTTGTAATCTGGCTTCTGCAACTTTGAACATGAAAAATCCAATGAGGAGAAGAAAAGCAAAGCCAAAGAGTCCATCCCAAAATCCGACAAACAAGCAAAATGAACAAAAAACATTGAATTAAATTCTTTCTGATTTTAGAAATTGCATTAAAGAAGGGGTGCACCGGTCCTGGAGATACTGCAATACCAGGTCAATGCGTGGAGTGGACAGAGCAAGCTCTTTTTCCATCTCCCTGTTCTAAAAATCCATTTAATATATGGTCCCCAGATAGGGGACGTATCAGATATTAAACTGATAAGAACAGATACTACACTTGATCTTAGCCAAAAGGCCGAGAAGCGATAACCAGAATTGGTTTCAAACTACGGAGCCACCCAAGGATCCTGAAAAGTCCATTTGTGGAGATGAGCTCCTGGACTCCCGTTAAGAAGACATGTTGTCAACCTCTAGATCCCTTACATGCCTGCACTTTTCGGCTTGCTGCTGCTGCAATCCACGCGTTTTAGATCTGCATAACTCCACCTCTTTAAACACAGCACCTTCACCCCCTGCTGTTCCCACCCGCCTCAACACCGTTGGAAGGGAGGAGAACCAATTAAGGCGGGGGGTGGGGTGGAACGAGCAGCTGTCTACCCTTAGCAGGAGGGCTCCTGATTACATACCTCTCCTGCTGCTGCTGCTGCTGGCTGTTCAGCAGCAGACTGAAGGTGGCTGCTGCTGTGCACAGGTATATAAAGGCTCAGAGCCTATTATGACACGCGCAGCCAGCGTTCCATTGCCACATTCCATCTACTGCAGGCAGGATACCTGGCTGGCTGAATGTCGCTGAGAAGCTCACAGAGACCGCCATAAGCAACAGTTTAACAGAATGCCACAGACTAATCAACCAAACTTTTTGGGTTGGGTTCTCTTTTATAGTCTGCAGGCATTAAATGAAAGAAGTCAGTGTTCCAGCAGAAGGAGACAACGTTTCAGAAAAGGCATTGTAGCAAACCAAAAAAGAAATTTTAAGCGCAGCAGAGTAACCAGCGCACATACCTGTTAGCTCAGGTGAGTTTAAAAGGCTGCTGTTGATAACAAGGGCATTTGCTAAATAGATGGTGTGTGTGCAACAATATACTGAAAGGTCAATTATATTGTGCAGCTTATCTCACCACCTGTAGTTATTTAGGTGAAAGCTCCAAAATGCTTGCCTAATATGTCTGTTTATCCAAAAGGAAGTAAAAAGGGAGAGCTAGAAAGATAGCATTGCATCACATTACATGGCAATGCAATGCACAGTTGCTGAAGTTGAACCAAAATGAGCTTGTAATCTGGCTTCTGCAACTTTGAACATGAAAAATCCAATGAGGAGAAGAAAAGCAAAGCCAAAGAGTCCATCCCAAAATCCGACAAACAAGCAAAATGAACAAAAAACATTGAATTCAATTCTTTCTGATTTTAGAAACTGCATTAAAGAAGGGGTGCACCGGTCCTGGAGATACTGCAATACCAGGTCAATGCGTGGAGTGGACAGAGCAAGCTCTTTTTCCATCTCCCTGTTCTAAAAATCCATTTAATATATGGTCCCCAGATAGGGGACGTATCAGATATTAAACTGATAAGAACAGATACTACACTTGATCTTAGCCAAAAGGCCGAGAAGCGATAACCAGAATTGGTTTCAAACTACGGAGCCACCCAAGGATCCTGAAAAGTCCATTTGTGGAGATGAGCTCCTGGACTCCCGTTAAGAAGACATGTTGTCAACCTCTAGATCCCTTACATGCCTGCACTTTTCGGCTTGCTGCTGCTGCAATCCACGCGTTTTAGATCTGCATAACTCCACCTCTTTAAACACAGCACCTTCACCCCCTGCTGTTCCCACCCGCCTCAACACCGTTGGAAGGGAGGAGAACCAATTAAGGCGGGGGGTGGGGTGGAACGAGCAGCTGTCTACCCTTAGCAGGAGGGCTCCTGATTACATACCTCTCCTGCTGCTGCTGCTGCTGCTGGCTGTCCAGCAGCAGACTGAAGGTGGCTGCTGCTGTGCACAGGTATATAAAGGCTCAGAGCCTATTATGACACGCGCAGCCAGCGTTCCATTGCCACATTCCATCTACTGCAGGCAGGATACCTGGCTGGCTGAATGTCGCTGAGAAGTTCACAGAGACCGCCATAAGCAACAGTTTAACAGAATGCCACAGACTAATCAACCAAACTTTTTGGGTTGGGTTCTCTTTTATAGTCTGCAGGCATTAAATGAAAGAAGTCAGTGTTCCAGCAGAAGGAGACAACGTTTCAGAAAAGGCATTGTAGCAAACCAAAAAAGAAATTTTAAGCGCAGCAGAGTAACCAGCGCACATACCTGTTAGCTCAGGTGAGTTTAAAAGGCTGCTGTTGATAACAAGGGCATTTGCTAAATAGATGGTGTGTGTGCAACAATATACTGAAAGGTCAATTATATTGTGCAGCTTATCTCACCACCTGTAGTTATTTAGGTGAAAGCTCCAAAATGCTTGCCTAATATGTCTGTTTATCCAAAAGGAAGTAAAAAGGGAGAGCTAGAAAGATAGCATTGCATCACATTACATGGCAATGCAATGCACAGTTGCTGAAGTTGAACCAAAATGAGCTTGTAATCTGGCTTCTGCAACTTTGAACATGAAAAATCCAATGAGGAGAAGAAAAGCAAAGCCAAAGAGTAAATTCCCAAAATCCGACAAACAAGCAAAATGAACAAAAAACATTGAATTCAATTCTTTCTGATTTTAGAAACTGCATTAAAGAAGGGGTGCACCGGTCCTGGAGATACTGCAATACCAGGTCAATGCGTGGAGTGGACAGAGCAAGCTCTTTTTCCATCTCCCTGTTCTAAAAATCCATTTAATATATGGTCCCCAGATAGGGGACGTATCAGATATTAAACTGATAAGAACAGATACTACACTTGATCTTAGCCAAAAGGCCGAGAAGCGATAACCAGAATTGGTTTCAAACTACGGAGCCACCCAAGGATCCTGAAAAGTCCATTTGTGGAGATGAGCTCCTGGACTCCCGTTAAGAAGACATGTTGTCAACCTCTAGATCCCTTACATGCCTGCACTTTTCGGCTTGCTGCTGCTGCAATCCACGCGTTTTAGATCTGCATAACTCCACCTCTTTAAACACAGCACCTTCACCCCCTGCTGTTCCCACCCGCCTCAACACCGTTGGAAGGGAGGAGAACCAATTAAGGCGGGGGGTGGGGTGGAACGAGCAGCTGTCTACCCTTAGCAGGAGGGCTCCTGATTACATACCTCTCCTGCTGCTGCTGCTGCTGCTGGCTGTCCAGCAGCAGACTGAAGGTGGCTGCTGCTGTGCACAGGTATATAAAGGCTCAGAGCCTATTATGACACGCGCAGCCAGCGTTCCATTGCCACATTCCATCTACTGCAGGCAGGATACCTGGCTGGCTGAATGTCGCTGAGAAGCTCACAGAGACCGCCATAAGCAACAGTTTAACAGAATGCCACAGACTAATCAACCAAACTTTTTGGGTTGGGTTCTCTTTTATAGTCTGCAGGCATTAAATGAAAGAAGTCAGTGTTCCAGCAGAAGGAGACAACGTTTCAGAAAAGGCATTGTAGCAAACCAAAAAATAAATTTTAAGCGCAGCAGAGTAACCAGCGCACATACCTGTTAGCTCAGGTGAGTTTAAAAGGCTGCTGTTGATAACAAGGGCATTTGCTAAATAGATGGTGTGTGTGCAACAATATACTGAAAGGTCAATTATATTGTGCAGCTTATCTCACCACCTGTAGTTATTTAGGTGAAAGCTCCAAAATGCTTGCCTAATATGTCTGTTTATCCAAAAGGAAGTAAAAAGGGAGAGCTAGAAAGATAGCATTGCATCACATTACATGGCAATGCAATGCACAGTTGCTGAAGTTGAACCAAAATGAGCTTGTAATCTGGCTTCTGCAACTTTGAACATGAAAAATCCAATGAGGAGAAGAAAAGCAAAGCCAAAGAGTCCATCCCAAAATCCGACAAACAAGCAAAATGAACAAAAAACATTGAATTCAATTCTTTCTGATTTTAGAAACTGCATTAAAGAAGGGGTGCACCGGTCCTGGAGATACTGCAATACCAGGTCAATGCGTGGAGTGGACAGAGCAAGCTCTTTTTCCATCTCCCTGTTCTAAAAATCCATTTAATATATGGTCCCCAGATAGGGGACGTATCAGATATTAAACTGATAAGAACAGATACTACACTTGATCTTAGCCAAAAGGCCGAGAAGCGATAACCAGAATTGGTTTCAAACTACGGAACCACCCAAGGATCCTGAAAAGTCCATTTGTGGATGTGGAGATGAGCTCCTGGACTCCCGTTAAGAAGACATGTTGTCAACCTCTAGATCCTTACATGCCTGCACTTTTAGGCTTGATGCTGCTGCAATCCACGCGTTTTAGATCTGCATAACTCCACCTCTTTAAACACAGCACCTTCACCCCCTGCTGTTCCCACCCGCCTCAACACCGTTGGAAGGGAGGAGAACCAATTAAGGCGGGGGGGTGGGGTGGAACGAGCAGCTGTCTACCCTTAGCAGGAGGGCTCCTGATTACATACCTCTCCTGCTGCTGCTGCTGCTGGCTGTCCAGCAGCAGACTGAAGGTGGCTGCTGCTGTGCACAGGTATATAAAGGCTCAGAGCCTATTATGACACGCGCAGCCAGCGTTCCATTGCCACATTCCATCTACTGCAGGCAGGATACCTGGCTGGCTGAATGTCGCTGAGAAGCTCACAGAGACCGCCATAAGCAACAGTTTAACAGAATGCCACAGACTAATCAACCAAACTTTTTGGGTTGGGTTCTCTTTTATAGTCTGCAGGCATTAAATGAAAGAGTCAGTGTTCCAGCAGAGGAGACAACGTTTCAGAAAAGGCATTGTAGCAAACCAAAAAAGAAATTTTAAGCGCAGCAGAGTAACCAGCGCACATACCTGTTAGCTCAGGTGAGTTTAAAAGGCTGCTGTTGATAACAAGGGCATTTGCTAAATAGATGGTGTGTGTGCAACAATATACTGAAAGGTCAATTATATTGTGCAGCTTATCTCACCACCTGTAGTTATTTAGGTGAAAGCTCCAAAATGCTTGCCTAATATGTCTGTTTATCCAAAAGGAAGTAAAAGGGAGAGCTAGAAAGATAGCATTGCATCACATTACATGGCAATGCAATGCACAGTTGCTGAAGTTGAACCAAAATGAGCTTGTAATCTGGCTTCTGCAACTTTGAACATGAAAATCCAATGAGGAGAAGAAAAGCAAAGCCAAAGAGTCCATCCCAAAATCCGACCAAACAAGCAAAATGAACAAAAACATTGAATTCAATTCTTTCTGATTTTAGAAACTGCATTAAAGAAGGGGTGCACCGGTCCTGGAGATACTGCAATACCAGGTCAATGCGTGGAGTGGACAGAGCAAGCTCTTTTTCCATCTCCCTGTTCTAAAAATCCAGTTAATATATGGTCCCCAGATAGGGACGTATCAGATATTAAACTGATAAGAACAGATACTACACTTGATCTTAGCCAAAAGGCCGAGAAGCGATAACCAGAATTGGTTTCAAACTATGGAGCCACCCAAGGATCCTGAAAAGTCCATTTGTGGAGATGAGCTCCTGGACTCCCGTTTAAGAAGACATGTTGTCAACCTCTAGATCCTTACATGCCTGCACTTTTCGGCTTGCTGCTGGTGCAATCCACGCGTTTAGATCTGCATAACTCCACCTCTTTAAACACAGCACCTTCACCCCCTGCTGTTCCCACCCGCCTCAACACCGTTGGAAGGGAGGAGAACCAATTAAGGCGGGGGGTGGGGTGGAACGAGCAACTGTCTACCCTTAGCAGGAGGGCTCCTGATTACATACCTCTCCTGCTGCTGCTGCTACTGGCTGTCCAGCAGCAGACTGAAGGTGGCTGCTGCTGTGCACAGGTATATAAAGGCTCAGAGCCTATTATGACACGCGCAGCCAGCGTTCCATTGAAACATTCCATCTACTGCAGGCAGGATACCTGGCTGGCTGAATGTCGCTGAGAAGCTCACAGAGACCGCCATAAGCAACAGTTTAACAGAATGCCACAGACTAATCAACCAAAACTTTTTGGGTTGGGTTCTCTTTTATAGTCTGCAGGCATTAAATGAAAGAAGTCAGTGTTCCAGCAGAAGGAGACAACGTTTCAGAAAAGGCATTGTAGCAAACCAAAAAAGAAATTTAAGCGCAGCAGAGTAACCAGCGCACATACCTGTTAGCTCAGGTGAGTTTAAAAGGCTGCTGTTGATAACAAGGGCATTTGCTAAATAGAGTGGTGTGTGTGCAACAATATACTGAAAGGTCAATTATATTGTGCAGCTTATCTCACCACCTGTAGTTATTTAGGTGAAAGCTCAAAATGCTTGCCTAATATGTCTGTTTATCCAAAAGGAAGTAAAAAGGGAGAGCTAGAAAGATAGCATTGCATCACATTACATGGCAATGCAATGCACAGTTGCTGAAGTTGAACCAAAATGAGCTTGTAATCTGGCTTCTGCAACTTTGAACATGAAAAATCCAATGAGGAGAAGAAAAGCAAAGCCAAAGAGTCCATCCCAAAATCCGACAAACAAGCAAAATGAACAAAAAACATTGAATTCAATTCTTTCTGATTTTAGAAACTGCATTAAAGAAGGGGGTGCACCGGTCCTGGAGATACTGCAATACCAGGTCCAATGCGTGGAGTGGACAGAGCAAGCTCTTTTTCCATCTCCCTGTTCTAAAAATCCATTTAATATATGGTCCCCAGATAGGGGACGTATCAGATATTAAACTGATAAGAACAGATACTACACTTGATCTTAGCCAAAAGGCCGAGAAGCGATAACCAGAATTGGTTTCAAACTACGGAGCCACCCAAGGATCCTGAAAAGTCCATTTGTGGAGATGAGCTCCTGGACTCCCGTTAAGAAGACATGTTGTCAACCTCTAGATCCCTTACATGCCTGCACTTTTCGGCTTGCTGCTGCTGCAATCCACGCGTTTTAGATCTGCATAACTCCACCTCTTTAAACACAGCACCTTCACCCCCTGCTGTTCCCACCCGCCTCAACACCGTTGGATGGGAGGAGAACCAATTAAGGCGGGGGGTGGGGTGGAACGAGCAGCTGTCTACCCTTAGCAGGAGGGCTCCTGATTACATACCTCTCCTGCTGCTGCTGCTGCTGGCTGTCCAGCAGCAGACTGAAGGTGGCTGCTGCTGTGCACAGGTATATAAAGGCTCAGAGCCTATTATGACACGCGCAGCCAGCGTTCCATTGCCACATTCCATCTACTGCAGGCAGGATACCTGGCTGGCTGAATGTCGCTGAGAAGCTCACAGAGACCGCCATAAGCAACAGTTTAACAGAATGCCACAGACTAATCAACCAAACTTTTTGGGTTGGGTTCTCTTTTATAGTCTGCAGGCATTAAATGAAAGAAGTCAGTGTTCCAGCAGAAGGAGACAACGTTTCAGAAAAGGCATTGTAGCAAACCAAAAAAGAAATTTTAAGCGCAGCAGAGTAACCAGCGCACATACCTGTTAGCTCAGGTGAGTTTAAAAGGCTGCTGTTGATAACAAGGGCATTTGCTAAATAGATGGTGTGTGTGCAACAATATACTGAAAGGTCAATTATATTGTGCAGCTTATCTCACCACCTGTAGTTATTTAGGTGAAAGCTCCAAAATGCTTGCCTAATATGTCTGTTTATCCAAAAGGAAGTAAAAAGGGAGAGCTAGAAAGATAGCATTGCATCACATTACATGGCAATGCAATGCACAGTTGCTGAAGTTGAACCAAAATGAGCTTGTAATCTGGCTTCTGCAACTTTGAACATGAAAAATCCAATGAGGAGAAGAAAAGCAAAGCCAAAGAGTCCATCCCAAATTCCGACAAACAAGCAAAATGAACAAAAAACATTGAATTCAATTCTTTCTGATTTTAGAAACTGCATTAAAGAAGGGGTGCACCGGTCCTGGAGATACTGCAATACCAGGTCAATGCGTGGAGTGGACAGAGCAAGCTCTTTTTCCATCTCCCTGTTCTAAAAATCCATTTAATATATGGTCCCCAGATAGGGGACGTATCAGATATTAAACTGATAAGAACAGATACTACACTTGATCTTAGCCAAAAGGCCGAGAAGCGATAACCAGAATTGGTTTCAAACTACGGAGCCACCCAAGGATCCTGAAAAGTCCATTTGTGGAGATGAGCTCCTGGACTCCCGTTAAGAAGACATGTTGTCAACCTCTAGATCCCTTACATGCCTGCACTTTTCGGCTTGCTGCTGCTGCAATCCACGCGTTTTAGATCTGCATAACTCCACCTCTTTAAACACAGCACCTTCACCCCCTGCTGTTCCCACCCGCCTCAACACCGTTGGAAGGGAGGAGAACCAATTAAGGCGGGGGGTGGGGTGGAACGAGCAGCTGTCTACCCTTAGCAGGAGGGCTCCTGATTACATACCTCTCCTGCTGCTGCTGCTGCTGGCTGTCCAGCAGCAGACTGAAGGTGGCTGCTGCTGTGCACAGGTATATAAAGGCTCAGAGCCTATTATGACACGCGCAGCCAGCGTTCCATTGCCACATTCCATCTACTGCAGGCAGGATACCTGGCTGGCTGAATGTCGCTGAGAAGCTCACAGAGACCGCCATAAGCAACAGTTTAACAGAATGCCACAGACTAATCAACCAAACTTTTTGGGTTGGGTTCTCTTTTATAGTCTGCAGGCATTAAATGAAAGAAGTCAGTGTTCCAGCAGAAGGAGACAACGTTTCAGAAAAGGCATTGTAGCAAACCAAAAAAGAAATTTTAAGCGCAGCAGAGTAACCAGCGCACATACCTGTTAGCTCAGGTGAGTTTAAAAGGCTGCTGTTGATAACAAGGGCATTTGCTAAATAGATGGTGTGTGTGCAACAATATACTGAAAGGTCAATTATATTGTGCAGCTTATCTCACCACCTGTAGTTATTTAGGTGAAAGCTCCAAAATGCTTGCCTAATATGTCTGTTTATCCAAAAGGAAGTAAAAAGGGAGAGCTAGAAAGATAGCATTGCATCACATTACATGGCAATGCAATGCACAGTTGCTGAAGTTGAACCAAAATGAGCTTGTAATCTGGCTTCTGCAACTTTGAACATGAAAAATCCAATGAGGAGAAGAAAAGCAAAGCCAAAGAGTCCATCCCAAAATCCGACAAACAAGCAAAATGAACAAAAAACATTGAATTCAATTCTTTCTGATTTTAGAAACTGCATTAAAGAAGGGGTGCACCGGTCCTGGAGATACTGCAATACCAGGTCAATGCGTGGAGTGGACAGAGCAAGCTCTTTTTCCATCTCCCTGTTCTAAAAATCCATTTAATATATGGTCCCCAGATAGGGGACGTATCAGATATTAAACTGATAAGAACAGATACTACACTTGATCTTAGCCAAAAGGCCGAGAAGCGATAACCAGAATTGGTTTCAAACTACGGAGCCACCCAAGGATCCTGAAAAGTCCATTTGTGGAGATGAGCTCCTGGACTCCCGTTAAGAAGACATGTTGTCAACCTCTAGATCCCTTACATGCCTGCACTTTTCGGCTTGCTGCTGGTGCAATCCACGCGTTTTAGATCTGCATAACTCCACCTCTTTAAACACAGCACCTTCACCCCCTGCTGTTCCCACCCGCCTCAACACCGTTGGAAGGGAGGAGAACCAATTAAGGCGGGGGGTGGGGTGGAACGAGCAGCTGTCTACCCTTAGCAGGAGGGCTCCTGATTACATACCTCTCCTGCTGCTGCTGCTACTGGCTGTCCAGCAGCAGACTGAAGGTGGCTGCTGCTGTGCACAGGTATATAAAGGCTCAGAGCCTATTATGACACGCGCAGCCAGCGTTCCATTGCCACATTCCATCTACTGCAGGCAGGATACCTGGCTGGCTGAATGTCGCTGAGAAGCTCACAGAGACCGCCATAAGCAACAGTTTAACAGAATGCCACAGACTAATCAACCAAACTTTTTGGGTTGGGTTCTCTTTTATAGTCTGCAGGCATTAAATGAAAGAAGTCAGTGTTCCAGCAGAAGGAGACAACGTTTCAGAAAAGGCATTGTAGCAAACCAAAAAAGAAATTTTAAGCGCAGCAGAGTAACCAGCGCACATACCTGTTAGCTCAGGTGAGTTTAAAAGGCTGCTGTTGATAACAAGGGCATTTGCTAAATAGATGGTGTGTGTGCAACAATATACTGAAAGGTCAATTATATTGTGCAGCTTATCTCACCACCTGTAGTTATTTAGGTGAAAGCTCCAAAATGCTTGCCTAATATGTCTGTTTATCCAAAAGGAAGTAAAAAGGGAGAGCTAGAAAGATAGCATTGCATCACATTACATGGCAATGCAATGCACAGTTGCTGAAGTTGAACCAAAATGAGCTTGTAATCTGGCTTCTGCAACTTTGAACATGAAAAATCCAATGAGGAGAAGAAAAGCAAAGCCAAAGAGTCCATCCCAAAATCCGACAAACAAGCAAAATGAACAAAAAACATTGAATTCAATTCTTTCTGATTTTAGAAACTGCATTAAAGAAGGGGTGCACCGGTCCTGGAGATACTGCAATACCAGGTCAATGCGTGGAGTGGACAGAGCAAGCTCTTTTTCCATCTCCCTGTTCTAAAAATCCATTTAATATATGGTCCCCAGATAGGGGACGTATCAGATATTAAACTGATAAGAACAGATACTACACTTGATCTTAGCCAAAAGGCCGAGAAGCGATAACCAGAATTGGTTTCAAACTACGGAGCCACCCAAGGATCCTGAAAAGTCCATTTGTGGAGATGAGCTCCTGGACTCCCGTTAAGAAGACATGTTGTCAACCTCTAGATCCCTTACATGCCTGCACTTTTCGGCTTGCTGCTGCTGCAATCCACGCGTTTTAGATCTGCATAACTCCACCTCTTTAAACACAGCACCTTCACCCCCTGCTGTTCCCACCCGCCTCAACACCGTTGGATGGGAGGAGAACCAATTAAGGCGGGGGGTGGGGTGGAACGAGCAGCTGTCTACCCTTAGCAGGAGGGCTCCTGATTACATACCTCTCCTGCTGCTGCTGCTGCTGGCTGTCCAGCAGCAGACTGAAGGTGGCTGCTGCTGTGCACAGGTATATAAAGGCTCAGAGCCTATTATGACACGCGCAGCCAGCGTTCCATTGCCACATTCCATCTACTGCAGGCAGGATACCTGGCTGGCTGAATGTCGCTGAGAAGCTCACAGAGACCGCCATAAGCAACAGTTTAACAGAATGCCACAGACTAATCAACCAAACTTTTTGGGTTGGGTTCTCTTTTATAGTCTGCAGGCATTAAATGAAAGAAGTCAGTGTTCCAGCAGAAGGAGACAACGTTTCAGAAAAGGCATTGTAGCAAACCAAAAAAGAAATTTTAAGCACAGCAGAGTAACCAGCGCACATACCTGTTAGCTCAGGTGAGTTTAAAAGGCTGCTGTTGATAACAAGGGCATTTGCTAAATAGATGGTGTGTGTGCAACAATATACTGAAAGGTCAATTATATTGTGCAGCTTATCTCACCACCTGTAGTTATTTAGGTGAAAGCTCCAAAATGCTTGCCTAATATGTCTGTTTATCCAAAAGGAAGTAAAAAGGGAGAGCTAGAAAGATAGCATTGCATCACATTACATGGCAATGCAATGCACAGTTGCTGAAGTTGAACCAAAATGAGCTTGTAATCTGGCTTCTGCAACTTTGAACATGAAAAATCCAATGAGGAGAAGAAAAGCAAAGCCAAAGAGTCCATCCCAAAATCCGACAAACAAGCAAAATGAACAAAAAACATTGAATTCAATTCTTTCTGATTTTAGAAACTGCATTAAAGAAGGGGTGCACCGGTCCTGGAGATACTGCAATACCAGGTCAATGGGTGGAGTGGACAGAGCAAGCTCTTTTTCCATCTCCCTTTTCTAAAAATCCATTTAATATATGGTCCCCAGATAGGGGACGTATCAGATATTAAACTGATAAGAACAGATACTACACTTGATCTTAGCCAAAAGGCCGAGAAGCGATAACCAGAATTGGTTTCAAACTACGGAGCCACCCAAGGATCCTGAAAAGTCCATTTGTGGAGATGAGCTCCTGGACTCCCGTTAAGAAGACATGTTGTCAACCTCTAGATCCCTTACATGCCTGCACTTTTCGGCTTGCTGCTGCTGCAATCCACGCGTTTTAGATCTGCATAACTCCACCTCTTTAAACACAGCACCTTCACCCCCTGCTGTTCCCACCCGCCTCAACACCGTTGGAAGGGAGGAGAACCAATTAAGGCGGGGGGTGGGGTGGAACGAGCAGCTGTCTACCCTTAGCAGGAGGGCTCCTGATTACATACCTCTCCTGCTGCTGCTGCTGCTGGCTGTCCAGCAGCAGACTGAAGGTGGCTGCTGCTGTGCACAGGTATATAAAGGCTCAGAGCCTATTATGACACGCGCAGCCAGCGTTCCATTGCCACATTCCATCTACTGCAGGCAGGATACCTGGCTGGCTGAATGTCGCTGAGAAGCTCACAGAGACCGCCATAAGCAACAGTTTAACAGAATGCCACAGACTAATCAACCAAACTTTTTGAGTTGGGTTCTCTTTTATAGTCTGCAGGCATTAAATGATAGAAGTCAGTGTTCCAGCAGAAGGAGACAACGTTTCAGAAAAGGCATTGTAGCAAACCAAAAAAGAAATTTTAAGCGCAGCAGAGTAACCAGCGCACATACCTGTTAGCTCAGGTGAGTTTAAAAGGCTGCTGTTGATAACAAGGGCATTTGCTAAATAGATGGTGTGTGTGCAACAATATACTGAAAGGTCAATTATATTGTGCAGCTTATCTCACCACCTGTAGTTATTTAGGTGAAAGCTCCAAAATGCTTGCCTAATATGTCTGTTTATCCAAAAGGAAGTAAAAAGGGAGAGCTAGAAAGATAGCATTGCATCACATTACATGGCAATGCAATGCACAGTTGCTGAAGTTGAACCAAAATGAGCTTGTAATCTGGCTTCTGCAACTTTGAACATGAAAAGTCCAATGAGGAGAAGAAAAGCAAAGCCAAAGAGTCCATCCCAAAATCCGACAAACAAGCAAAATGAACAAAAAACATTGAATTCAATTCTTTCTGATTTTAGAAACTGCATTAAAGAAGGGGTGCACCGGTCCTGGAGATACTGCAATACCAGGTCAATGGGTGGAGTGGACAGAGCAAGCTCTTTTTCCATCTCCCTTTTCTAAAAATCCATTTAATATATGGTCCCCAGATAGGGGACGTATCAGATATTAAACTGATAAGAACAGATACTACACTTGATCTTAGCCAAAAGGCCGAGAAGCGATAACCAGAATTGGTTTCAAACTACGGAGCCACCCAAGGATCCTGAAAAGTCCATTTGTGGAGATGAGCTCCTGGACTCCCGTTAAGAAGACATGTTGTCAACCTCTAGATCCCTTACATGCCTGCACTTTTCGGCTTGCTGCTGCTGCAATCCACGCGTTTTAGATCTGCATAACTCCACCTCTTTAAACACAGCACCTTCACCCCCTGCTGTTCCCACCCGCCTCAACACCGTTGGAAGGGAGGAGAAACAATTAAGGCGGGGGGTGGGGTGGAACGAGCAGCTGTCTACCCTTAGCAGGAGGGCTCCTGATTACATACCTCTCCTGCTGCTGCTGCTACTGGCTGTCCAGCAGCAGACTGAAGGTGGCTGCTGCTGTGCACAGGTATATAAAGGCTCAGAGCCTATTATGACACGCGCAGCCAGCGTTCCATTGCCACATTCCATCTACTGCAGGCAGGATACCTGGCTGGCTGAATGTCGCTGAGAAGCTCACAGAGACCGCCATAAGCAACAGTTTAACAGAATGCCACAGACTAATCAACCAAACTTTTTGGGTTGGGTTCTCTTTTATAGTCTGCAGGCATTAAATGAAAGAAGTCAGTGTTCCAGCAGAAGGAGACAACGTTTCAGAAAAGGCATTGTAGCAAACCAAAAAAGAAATTTTAAGCGCAGCAGAGTAACCAGCGCACATACCTGTTAGCTCAGGTGAGTTTAAAAGGCTGCTGTTGATAACAAGGGCATTTGCTAAATAGATGGTGTGTGTGCAACAATATACTGAAAGGTCAATTATATTGTGCAGCTTATCTCACCACCTGTAGTTATTTAGGTGAAAGCTCCAAAATGCTTGCCTAATATGTCTGTTTATCCAAAAGGAAGTAAAAAGGGAGAGCTAGAAAGATAGCATTGCATCACATTACATGGCAATGCAATGCACAGTTGCTGAAGTTGAACCAAAATGAGCTTGTAATCTGGCTTCTGCAACTTTGAACATGAAAAATCCAATGAGGAGAAGAAAAGCAAAGCCAAAGAGTCCATCCCAAAATCCGACAAACAAGCAAAATGAACAAAAAACATTGAATTCAATTCTTTCTGATTTTAGAAACTGCATTAAAGAAGGGGTGCACCGGTCCTGGAGATACTGCAATACCAGGTCAATGCGTGGAGTGGACAGAGCAAGCTCTTTTTCCATCTCCCTGTTCTAAAAATCCATTTAATATATGGTCCCCAGATAGGGGACGTATCAGATATTAAACTGATAAGAACAGATACTACACTTGATCTTAGCCAAAAGGCCGAGAAGCGATAACCAGAATTGGTTTCAAACTACGGAGCCACCCAAGGATCCTGAAAAGTCCATTTGTGGAGATGAGCTCCTGGACTCCCGTTAAGAAGACATGTTGTCAACCTCTAGATCCCTTACATGCCTGCACTTTTCGGCTTGCTGCTGCTGCAATCCACGCGTTTTAGATCTGCATAACTCCACCTCTTTAAACACAGCACCTTCACCCCCTGCTGTTCCCACCCGCCTCAACACCGTTGGATGGGAGGAGAACCAATTAAGGCGGGGGGTGGGGTGGAACGAGCAGCTGTCTACCCTTAGCAGGAGGGCTCCTGATTACATACCTCTCCTGCTGCTGCTGCTGCTGGCTGTCCAGCAGCAGACTGAAGGTGGCTGCTGCTGTGCACAGGTATATAAAGGCTCAGAGCCTATTATGACACGCGCAGCCAGCGTTCCATTGCCACATTCCATCTACTGCAGGCAGGATACCTGGCTGGCTGAATGTCGCTGAGAAGCTCACAGAGACCGCCATAAGCAACAGTTTAACAGAATGCCACAGACTAATCAACCAAACTTTTTGGGTTGGGTTCTCTTTTATAGTCTGCAGGCATTAAATGAAAGAAGTCAGTGTTCCAGCAGAAGGAGACAACGTTTCAGAAAAGGCATTGTAGCAAACCAAAAAAGAAATTTTAAGCGCAGCAGAGTAACCAGCGCACATACCTGTTAGCTCAGGTGAGTTTAAAAGGCTGCTGTTGATAACAAGGGCATTTGCTAAATAGATGGTGTGTGTGCAACAATATACTGAAAGGTCAATTATATTGTGCAGCTTATCTCACCACCTGTAGTTATTTAGGTGAAAGCTCCAAAATGCTTGCCTAATATGTCTGTTTATCCAAAAGGAAGTAAAAAGGGAGAGCTAGAAAGATAGCATTGCATCACATTACATGGCAATGCAATGCACAGTTGCTGAAGTTGAACCAAAATGAGCTTGTAATCTGGCTTCTGCAACTTTGAACATGAAAAATCCAATGAGGAGAAGAAAAGCAAAGCCAAAGAGTCCATCCCAAAATCCGACAAACAAGCAAAATGAACAAAAAACATTGAATTCAATTCTTTCTGATTTTAGAAACTGCATTAAAGAAGGGGTGCACCGGTCCTGGAGATACTGCAATACCAGGTCAATGGGTGGAGTGGACAGAGCAAGCTCTTTTTCCATCTCCCTTTTCTAAAAATCCATTTAATATATGGTCCCCAGATAGGGGACGTATCAGATATTAAACTGATAAGAACAGATACTACACTTGATCTTAGCCAAAAGGCCGAGAAGCGATAACCAGAATTGGTTTCAAACTACGGAGCCACCCAAGGATCCTGAAAAGTCCATTTGTGGAGATGAGCTCCTGGACTCCCGTTAAGAAGACATGTTGTCAACCTCTAGATCCCTTACATGCCTGCACTTTTCGGCTTGCTGCTGCTGCAATCCACGCGTTTTAGATCTGCATAACTCCACCTCTTTAAACACAGCACCTTCACCCCCTGCTGTTCCCACCCGCCTCAACACCGTTGGAAGGGAGGAGAACCAATTAAGGCGGGGGGTGGGGTGGAACGAGCAGCTGTCTACCCTTAGCAGGAGGGCTCCTGATTACATACCTCTCCTGCTGCTGCTGCTGCTGGCTGTCCAGCAGCAGACTGAAGGTGGCTGCTGCTGTGCACAGGTATATAAAGGCTCAGAGCCTATTATGACACGCGCAGCCAGCGTTCCATTGCCACATTCCATCTACTGCAGGCAGGATACCTGGCTGGCTGAATGTCGCTGAGAAGCTCACAGAGACCGCCATAAGCAACAGTTTAACAGAATGCCACAGACTAATCAACCAAACTTTTTGAGTTGGGTTCTCTTTTATAGTCTGCAGGCATTAAATGATAGAAGTCAGTGTTCCAGCAGAAGGAGACAACGTTTCAGAAAAGGCATTGTAGCAAACCAAAAAAGAAATTTTAAGCGCAGCAGAGTAACCAGCGCACATACCTGTTAGCTCAGGTGAGTTTAAAAGGCTGCTGTTGATAACAAGGGCATTTGCTAAATAGATGGTGTGTGTGCAACAATATACTGAAAGGTCAATTATATTGTGCAGCTTATCTCACCACCTGTAGTTATTTAGGTGAAAGCTCCAAAATGCTTGCCTAATATGTCTGTTTATCCAAAAGGAAGTAAAAAGGGAGAGCTAGAAAGATAGCATTGCATCACATTACATGGCAATGCAATGCACAGTTGCTGAAGTTGAACCAAAATGAGCTTGTAATCTGGCTTCTGCAACTTTGAACATGAAAAGTCCAATGAGGAGAAGAAAAGCAAAGCCAAAGAGTCCATCCCAAAATCCGACAAACAAGCAAAATGAACAAAAAACATTGAATTCAATTCTTTCTGATTTTAGAAACTGCATTAAAGAAGGGGTGCACCGGTCCTGGAGATACTGCAATACCAGGTCAATGGGTGGAGTGGACAGAGCAAGCTCTTTTTCCATCTCCCTTTTCTAAAAATCCATTTAATATATGGTCCCCAGATAGGGGACGTATCAGATATTAAACTGATAAGAACAGATACTACACTTGATCTTAGCCAAAAGGCCGAGAAGCGATAACCAGAATTGGTTTCAAACTACGGAGCCACCCAAGGATCCTGAAAAGTCCATTTGTGGAGATGAGCTCCTGGACTCCCGTTAAGAAGACATGTTGTCAACCTCTAGATCCCTTACATGCCTGCACTTTTCGGCTTGCTGCTGCTGCAATCCACGCGTTTTAGATCTGCATAACTCCACCTCTTTAAACACAGCACCTTCACCCCCTGCTGTTCCCACCCGCCTCAACACCGTTGGAAGGGAGGAGAACCAATTAAGGCGGGGGGTGGGGTGGAACGAGCAGCTGTCTACCCTTAGCAGGAGGGCTCCTGATTACATACCTCTCCTGCTGCTGCTGCTGCTGGCTGTCCAGCAGCAGACTGAATGTGGCTGCTGCTGTGCACAGGTATATAAAGGCTCAGAGCCTATTATGACACGCGCAGCCAGCGTTCCATTGCCACATTCCATCTACTGCAGGCAGGATACCTGGCTGGCTGAATGTCGCTGAGAAGCTCACAGAGACCGCCATAAGCAACAGTTTAACAGAATGCCACAGACTAATCAACCAAACTTTTTGGGTTGGGTTCTCTTTTATAGTCTGCAGGCATTAAATGAAAGAAGTCAGTGTTCCAGCAGAAGGAGACAACGTTTCAGAAAAGGCATTGTAGCAAACCAAAAAAGAAATTTTAAGCGCAGCAGAGTAACCAGCACACATACCTGTTAGCTCAGGTGAGTTTAAAAGGCTGCTGTTGATAACAAGGGCATTTGCTAAATAGATGGTGTGTGTGCAACAATATACTGAAAGGTCAATTATATTGTGCAGCTTATCTCACCACCTGTAGTTATTTAGGTGAAAGCTCCAAAATGCTTGCCTAATATGTCTGTTTATCCAAAAGGAAGTAAAAAGGGAGAGCTAGAAAGATAGCATTGCATCACATTACATGGCAATGCAATGCACAGTTGCTGAAGTTGAACCAAAATGAGCTTGTAATCTGGCTTCTGCAACTTTGAACATGAAAAATCCAATGAGGAGAAGAAAAGCAAAGCCAAAGAGTCCATCCCAAAATCCGACAAACAAGCAAAATGAACAAAAAACATTGAATTCAATTTTTTCTGATTTTAGAAACTGCATTAAAGAAGGGGTGCACCGGTCCTGGAGATACTGCAATACCAGGTCAATGGGTGGAGTGGACAGAGCAAGCTCTTTTTCCATCTCCCTGTTCTAAAAATCCATTTAATATATGGTCCCCAGATAGGGGACGTATCAGATATTAAACTGATAAGAACAGATACTACACTTGATCTTAGCCAAAAGGCCGAGAAGCGATAACCAGAATTGGTTTCAAACTACGGAGCCACCCAAGGATCCTGAAAAGTCCATTTGTGGAGATGAGCTCCTGGACTCCCGTTAAGAAGACATGTTGTCAACCTCTAGATCCCTTACATGCCTGCACTTTTCGGCTTGCTGCTGCTGCAATCCACGCGTTTTAGATCTGCATAACTCCACCTCTTTAAACACAGCACCTTCACCCCCTGCTGTTCCCACCCGCCTCAACACCGTTGGAAGGGAGGAGAACCAATTAAGGCGGGGGGTGGGGTGGAACGAGCAGCTGTCTACCCTTAGCAGGAGGGCTCCTGATTACATACCTCTCCTGCTGCTGCTGCTGCTGGCTGTCCAGCAGCAGACTGAAGGTGGCTGCTGCTGTGCACAGGTATATAAAGGCTCAGAGCCTATTATGACACGCGCAGCCAGCGTTCCATTGCCACATTCCATCTACTGCAGGCAGGATACCTGGCTGGCTGAATGTCGCTGAGAAGCTCACAGAGACCGCCATAAGCAACAGTTTAACAGAATGCCACAGACTAATCAACCAAACTTTTTGGGTTGGGTTCTCTTTTATAGTCTGCAGGCATTAAATGAAAGAAGTCAGTGTTCCAGCAGAAGGAGACAACGTTTCAGAAAAGGCATTGTAGCAAACCAAAAAAGAAATTTTAAGCGCAGCAGAGTAACCAGCGCACATACCTGTTAGCTCAGGTGAGTTTAAAAGGCTGCTGTTGATAACAAGGGCATTTGCTAAATAGATGGTGTGTGTGCAACAATATACTGAAAGGTCAATTATATTGTGCAGCTTATCTCACCACCTGTAGTTATTTAGGTGAAAGCTCCAAAATGCTTGCCTAATATGTCTGTTTATCCAAAAGGAAGTAAAAAGGGAGAGCTAGAAAGATAGCATTGCATCACATTACATGGCAATGCAATGCACAGTTGCTGAAGTTGAACCAAAATGAGCTTGTAATCTGGCTTCTGCAACTTTGAACATGAAAAATCCAATGAGGAGAAGAAAAGCAAAGCCAAAGAGTCCATCCCAAAATCCGACAAACAAGCAAAATGAACAAAAAACATTGAATTCAATTCTTTCTGATTTTAGAAGCTGCATTAAAGAAGGGGTGCACCGGTCCTGGAGATACTGCAATACCAGGTCAATGGGTGGAGTGGACAGAGCAAGCTCTTTTTCCATCTCCCTTTTCTAAAAATCCATTTAATATATGGTCCCCAGATAGGGGACGTATCAGATATTAAACTGATAAGAACAGATACTACACTTGATCTTAGCCAAAAGGCCGAGAAGCGATAACCAGAATTGGTTTCAAACTACGGAGCCACCCAAGGATCCTGAAAAGTCCATTTGTGGAGATGAGCTCCTGGACTCCCGTTAAGAAGACATGTTGTCAACCTCTAGATCCCTTACATGCCTGCACTTTTCGGCTTGCTGCTGCTGCAATCCACGCGTTTTAGATCTGCATAACTCCACCTCTTTAAACACAGCACCTTCACCCCCTGCTGTTCCCACCCGCCTCAACACCGTTGGAAGGGAGGAGAACCAATTAAGGCGGGGGGTGGGGTGGAACGAGCAGCTGTCTACCCTTAGCAGGAGGGCTCCTGATTACATACCTCTCCTGCTGCTGCTGCTGCTGGCTGTCCAGCAGCAGACTGAAGGTGGCTGCTGCTGTGCACAGGTATATAAAGGCTCAGAGCCTATTATGACACGCGCAGCCAGCGTTCCATTGCCACATTCCATCTACTGCAGGCAGGATACCTGGCTGGCTGAATGTCGCTGAGAAGCTCACAGAGACCGCCATAAGCAACAGTTTAACAGAATGCCACAGACTAATCAACCAAACTTTTTGGGTTGGGTTCTCTTTTATAGTCTGCAGGCATTAAATGAAAGAAGTCAGTGTTCCAGCAGAAGGAGACAACGTTTCAGAAAAGGCATTGTAGCAAACCAAAAAAGAAATTTTAAGCGCAGCAGAGTAACCAGCGCACATACCTGTTAGCTCAGGTGAGTTTAAAAGGCTGCTGTTGATAACAAGGGCATTTGCTAAATAGATGGTGTGTGTGCAACAATATACTGAAAGGTCAATTATATTGTGCAGCTTATCTCACCACCTGTAGTTATTTAGGTGAAAGCTCCAAAATGCTTGCCTAATATGTCTGTTTATCCAAAAGGAAGTAAAAAGGGAGAGCTAGAAAGATAGCATTGCATCACATTACATGGCAATGCAATGCACAGTTGCTGAAGTTGAACCAAAATGAGCTTGTAATCTGGCTTCTGCAACTTTGAACATGAAAAATCCAATGAGGAGAAGAAAAGCAAAGCCAAAGAGTCCATCCCAAAATCCGACAAACAAGCAAAATGAACAAAAAACATTGAATTCAATTTTTTCTGATTTTAGAAACTGCATTAAAGAAGGGGTGCACCGGTCCTGGAGATACTGCAATACCAGGTCAATGGGTGGAGTGGACAGAGCAAGCTCTTTTTCCATCTCCCTGTTCTAAAAATCCATTTAATATATGGTCCCCAGATAGGGGACGTATCAGATATTAAACTGATAAGAACAGATACTACACTTGATCTTAGCCAAAAGGCCGAGAAGAGATAGCCAGAATTGGTTTCAAACTACGGAGCCACCCAAGGATCCTGAAAAGTCCATTTGTGGAGATGAGCTCCTGGACTCCCGTTAAGAAGACATGTTGTCAACCTCTAGATCCCTTACATGCCTACACTTTTCGGCTTGCTGCTGCTGCAATCCACGCGTTTTAGATCTGCATAACTCCACCTCTTTAAACACAGCACCTTCACCCCCTGCTGTTCCCACCCGCCTCAACACCGTTGGAAGGGAGGAGAACCAATTAAGGCGGGGGGTGGGGTGGAACGAGCAGCTGTCTACCCTTAGCAGGAGGGCTCCTGATTACATACCTCTCCTGCTGCTGCTGCTGCTGGCTGTCCAGCAGCAGACTGAAGGTGGCTGCTGCTGTGCACAGGTATATAAAGGCTCAGAGCCTATTATGACACGCGCAGCCAGCGTTCCATTGCCACATTCCATCTACTGCAGGCAGGATACCTGGCTGGCTGAATGTCGCTGAGAAGCTCACAGAGACCGCCATAAGCAACAGTTTAACAGAATGCCACAGACTAATCAACCAAACTTTTTGGGTTGGGTTCTCTTTTATAGTCTGCAGGCATTAAATGAAAGAAGTCAGTGTTCCAGCAGAAGGAGACAACGTTTCAGAAAAGGCATTGTAGCAAACCAAAAAAGAAATTTTAAGCGCAGCAGAGTAACCAGCGCACATACCTGTTAGCTCAGGTGAGTTTAAAAGGCTGCTGTTGATAACAAGGGCATTTGCTAAATAGATGGTGTGTGTGCAACAATATACTGAAAGGTCAATTATATTGTGCAGCTTATCTCACCACCTGTAGTTATTTAGGTGAAAGCTCCAAAATGCTTGCCTAATATGTCTGTTTATCCAAAAGGAAGTAAAAAGGGAGAGCTAGAAAGATAGCATTGCATCACAATACATGGCAATGCAATGCACAGTTGCTGAAGTTGAACCAAAATGAGCTTGTAATCTGGCTTCTGCAACTTTGAACATGAAAAATCCAATGAGGAGAAGAAAAGCAAAGCCAAAGAGTCCATCCCAAAATCCGACAAACAAGCAAAATGAACAAAAAACATTGAATTCAATTCTTTCTGATTTTAGAAACTGCATTAAAGAAGGGGTGCACCGGTCCTGGAGATACTGCAATACCAGGTCAATGCGTGGAGTGGACAGAGCAAGCTCTTTTTCCATCTCCCTGTTCTAAAAATCCATTTAATATATGGTCCCCAGATAGGGGACGTATCAGATATTAAACTGATAAGAACAGATACTACACTTGATCTTAGCCAAAAGGCCGAGAAGCGATAACCAGAATTGGTTTCAAACTACGGAGCCACCCAAGGATCCTGAAAAGTCCATTTGTGGAGATGAGCTCCTGGACTCCCGTTAAGAAGACATGTTGTCAACCTCTAGATCCCTTACATGCCTGCACTTTTCGGCTTGCTGCTGCTGCAATCCACGCGTTTTAGATCTGCATAACTCCACCTCTTTAAACACAGCACCTTCACCCCCTGCTGTTCCCACCCGCCTCAACACCGTTGGAAGGGAGGAGAACCAATTAAGGCGGGGGGTGGGGTGGAACGAGCAGCTGTCTACCCTTAGCAGGAGGGCTCCTGATTACATACCTCTCCTGCTGCTGCTGCTGCTGGCTGTCCAGCAGCAGACTGAAGGTGGCTGCTGCTGTGCACAGGTATATAAAGGCTCAGAGCCTATTATGACACGCGCAGCCAGCGTTCCATTGCCACATTCCATCTACTGCAGGCAGGATACCTGGCTGGCTGAATGTCGCTGAGAAGCTCACAGAGACCGCCATAAGCAACAGTTTAACAGAATGCCACAGACTAATCAACCAAACTTTTTGGGTTGGGTTCTCTTTTATAGTCTGCAGGCATTAAATGAAAGAAGTCAGTGTTCCAGCAGAAGGAGACAACGTTTCAGAAAAGGCATTGTAGCAAACCAAAAAAGAAATTTTAAGCGCAGCAGAGTAACCAGCGCACATACCTGTTAGCTCAGGTGAGTTTAAAAGGCTGCTGTTGATAACAAGGGCATTTGCTAAATAGATGGTGTGTGTGCAACAATATACTGAAAGGTCAATTATATTGTGCAGCTTATCTCACCACCTGTAGTTATTTAGGTGAAAGCTCCAAAATGCTTGCCTAATATGTCTGTTTATCCAAAAGGAAGTAAAAAGGGAGAGCTAGAAAGATAGCATTGCATCACATTACATGGCAATGCAATGCACAGTTGCTGAAGTTGAACCAAAATGAGCTTGTAATCTGGCTTCTGCAACTTTGAACATGAAAAATCCAATGAGGAGAAGAAAAGCAAAGCCAAAGAGTCCATCCCAAAATCCGATAAACAAGCAAAATGAACAAAAAACATTGAATTCAATTCTTTCTGATTTTAGAAACTGCATTAAAGAAGGGGTGCACCGGTCCTGGAGATACTGCAATACCAGGTCAATGCGTGGAGTGGACAGAGCAAGCTCTTTTTCCATCTTCCTGTTCTAAAAATCCATTTAATATATGGTCCCCAGATAGGGGACGTATCAGATATTAAACTGATAAGAACAGATACTACACTTGATCTTAGCCAAAAGGCCGAGAAGCGATAACCAGAATTGGTTTCAAACTACGGAGCCACCCAAGGATCCTGAAAAGTCCATTTGTGGAGATGAGCTCCTGGACTCCCGTTAAGAAGACATGTTGTCAACCTCTAGATCCCTTACATGCCTGCACTTTTCGGCTTGCTGCTGCTGCAATCCACGCGTTTTAGATCTGCATAACTCCACCTCTTTAAACACAGCACCTTCACCCCCTGCTGTTCCCACCCGCCTCAACACCGTTGGAAGGGAGGAGAACCAATTAAGGCGGGGGGTGGGGTGGAACGAGCAGCTGTCTACCCTTAGCAGGAGGGCTCCTGATTACATACCTCTCCTGCTGCTGCTGCTGCTGGCTGTCCAGCAGCAGACTGAAGGTGGCTGCTGCTGTGCACAGGTATATAAAGGCTCAGAGCCTATTATGACACGCGCAGCCAGCATTCCATTGCCACATTCCATCTACTGCAGGCAGGATACCTGGCTGGCTGAATGTCGCTGAGAAGCTCACAGAGACCGCCATAAGCAACAGTTTAACAGAATGCCACAGACTAATCAACCAAACTTTTTGGGTTGGGTTCTCTTTTATAGTCTGCAGGCATTAAATGAAAGAAGTCAGTGTTCCAGCAGAAGGAGACAACGTTTCAGAAAAGGCATTGTAGCAAACCAAAAAAGAAATTTTAAGCGCAGCAGAGTAACCAGTGCACATACCTATTAGCTCAGGTGAGTTTAAAAGGCTGCTGTTGATAACAAGGGCATTTGCTAAATAGATGGTGTGTGTGCAACAATATACTGAAAGGTCAATTATATTGTGCAGCTTATCTCACCACCTGTAGTTATTTAGGTGAAAGCTCCAAAATGCTTGCCTAATATGTCTGTTTATCCAAAAGGAAGTAAAAAGGGAGAGCTAGAAATATAGCATTGCATCACATTACATGGCAATGCAATGCACAGTTGCTGAAGTTGAACCAAAATGAGCTTGTAATCTGGCTTCTGCAACTTTGAACATGAAAAATCCAATGAGGAGAAGAAAAGCAAAGCCAAAGAGTCCATCCCAAAATCCGACAAACAAGCAAAATGAACAAAAAACATTGAATTCAATTCTTTCTGATTTTAGAAACTGCATTAAAGAAGGGGTGCACCGGTCCTGGAGATACTGCAATACCAGGTCAATGCGTGGAGTGGACAGAGCAAGCTCTTTTTCCATCTCCCTGTTCTAAAAATCCATTTAATATATGGTCCCCAGATAGGGGACGTATCAGATATTAAACTGATAAGAACAGATACTACACTTGATCTTAGCCAAAAGGCCGAGAAGCGATAACCAGAATTGGTTTCAAACTACGGAGCCACCCAAGGATCCTGAAAAGTCCATTTGTGGAGATGAGCTCCTGGACTCCCGTTAAGAAGACATGTTGTCAACCTCTAGATCCCTTACATGCCTGCACTTTTCGGCTTGCTGCTGCTGCAATCCACGCGTTTTAGATCTGCATAACTCCACCTCTTTAAACACAGCACCTTCACCCCCTGCTGTTCCCACCCGCCTCAACACCGTTGGAAGGGAGGAGAACCAATTAAGGCGGGGGGTGGGGTGGAACGAGCAGCTGTCTACCCTTAGCAGGAGGGCTCCTGATTACATACCTCTCCTGCTGCTGCTGCTGCTGGCTGTCCAGCAGCAGACTGAAGGTGGCTGCTGCTGTGCACAGGTATATAAAGGCTCAGAGCCTATTATGACACGCGCAGCCAGCGTTCCATTGCCACATTCCATCTACTGCAGGCAGGATACCTGGCTGGCTGAATGTCGCTGAGAAGCTCACAGAGACCGCTGAGAGGATGATAGGAGTTATTCTACACCCAAGACTACGATGTAAGACACAGATGAAGTTATTCTTCCCTTATCTGGACATTTGGACTGACGCCCAGAAACTAGATTGTAACTTGTTTTAGCTGTCTCAGCAACCTTCTACTAATTATCACTTTTCTGTTTATGAAACTTTCTTATCAACATTCCACTGTTATGAATCATCACTTCACTGCTTGTGAAACAAAGGCATTTTACTGCGCATGTCTGACAAAAAAAAAAAAAAAATGATTATTATTATAAATAAAGGGACAGCACCCATAGAGGGAGACGCGCTCAGGGGCTTCCCAGTACTTGATTATACACTACGTGTCTGTGTATTTCTTGTTACGGGGATACCCCGACTCCAACAAGGACCCTCCATGGCTGAATGATCCTAACAATTCCTGGCGCCCGAAACAGGGACCCGAGGTCTGCGTATTCCTTCAAGTTCATCGACCGGCACGAGTAACCGCTGAGATTGGGACATCGGAACAGCAGATGACAAACCTGGCCAGGTAAGAGACACTGTTAGTTCTCTTACATCTGCTCTGCGATAGTCCGTAAATTTCATGCATATCTTGTGTTGGGATTGAGGAACTAGTAGAGAAGGATACCTATAGCTCGGGTCATTCATGTATATACTGTAGGATCTGCCGAAGGAGAGGTCAGAGAAGGTTATGAAACGGATGGTATGAAAGAGATGTGGATGTCGGGAATAGCCTCATAAGCCGCACTAAGGTAGATGACATAAGTATTACGGAGATTGCCTAACTGAGTCATAAGGTTGTGTCCTTTCGGGGAAACCTTCGCTCACGCTTAACTCCCGAACCTTTGTCCTCCTTTTTGACGGATAAGAGATTGACAGAATGAGCCCATGGAAGTAATGATAATACTCCAGGGACACGATATATAATGGAGACTGTATGGTTCATTTTATGTATTGTTGGTCTTGCCCTTGTTGCCATATATATGTGTGTTAGAATTACTCTACACTTCAGACAAAACGGTCCAGAGAAACCGTTTCAGATACTGGCTCCTTAGGACAGAATAGGTAACGAGGAAAGGTAAAATATAGAATATATTTTATCTAACCCAAAAAGCCTCCTAAGGTATGAATAGTCAGGAAAAATGGGCAACAAACAGACTAAGACCACAAATGATGAACAAGATGTCTATACGATCGTGAAAGAAAGGTGTGGTGTAGAAGCAACTAAGAATTTAGGGAAAGTTTGCAAAACTTTTCAGGTAGCAAGGCATGACAGGTTTAACAGGAAACTATGGGAGGACATTCGGGTTAGAAAAGCAGGAGTGATAAGAGACAAAGGATGGCAGGAACAAGTCGAGGCCATGGTCGAACTATCAAAAACAGCAGAGACAGACCATTGGACTTTTAATAAAGACAATGGATTATGGAGAACTCCAGTCAGACAGGGTCCCATTGTACAAACAGAAAACAGTAAACAAATGAACCCATTGGCACCACCATATCAGCCCAGGTCAGAACCCACACCGTATCCTGATCTTCGGGGTCCGGGTGGATGGACATGTACAAACTGTGGACTCCAGAATCCAGACTGGAGAGACACATGTGCAGGATGTGGAGCACCACGACCACATGATATGTTGGCACCAGTGCGTATCCTCAGTCGACCATACAGAGAAGAAGATGGTGGCAATCCACCGCGTAGAGTAACTAGATACCATCAGACTAGACAATATTTTCCATGGACCCCCGCTGAGGGAATGTCCCTACTTCAGAATGCACCAGATCCAATACAATGCCCACTAAGATTTGCTACGTACATACAGCAGATAATACACACCCATAATGGAACATGGTCAGATGGAACAGAATTATGTAGAATGAAAATGACACCAGGGTTGTATCAGGAATTGATGACAGTTATAGAACCTCATAGACCTCAACCAGTAGATGGTGAGGATCCAAATACCGCACTGTCAGGACAGAATTTTATGATCAGACTTATGGAGTTTATGAGAACTAAACAACGAATGAGAGGGACTTCAGGAACTGTCTCCCAGAAGTCAGGACAGCCTGTAGATGAATACTACTTAGCGGTAGAAAACAGTTACAGAGACGAGGGAATGGACCTTACCAATGAAGGAGTCATTCGACTGATGACAAAAACTTTTATAGAGAATCTTAACCCAAAACTTAGGGAAAAGTTCAAGGCTGCAACTCCTGATTGGAGAACCCTAGATGATCCCCAGATAGTCAGACAAAAACTATTAGGGATAGAAATGGATATGCGTGAGGCAGCATCCAAACCCATCAGAGTAGCAGCAAATAATAGTCTGGTCAATAAAAACAACAGATCAAATCAGACCTATGACAAAGGGAATTTGGATAAGAAAACTAATCCATGTCACTACTGTAAGAAACCAGGACATTGGATTAGAGAATGCAGGAAAAAAGCCAGGGATATAGAAGATGGTACCTATGTCCCAAGAGAATCACAAGAAAAGACAGTACAGGCTTCTGCTCCTGCAGCAAGCGAGTGACTAGACGTGATGCAAACCACTTTGACTGGAAGGCGCCCAATAATTCAGGTAAAAGTAGCAGGAAAACAATGCCCTTTTCTAATAGATACCGGAGCAACTTCCTCCGTCCTCAATGAAGACGCCTTACCAAATGCTGATTGTTTATCAGATGATGTAACCTATACCGAAGGGTATGATGGAGGAATCAGGCCACTCCCATATAGTATTCCCCTTGAAACAAAGATAGGATCTAAAATATTTTTATCTAAATTTCTTTTTGTCAAAGGGGCACCTACTTGTCTTCTAGGTACAGACCTATTAAAGCAGACAGAAATGAATATCCAATTTTTGGAGGATGGTAGAGTCCAAATTTTGGTGCCTGATGACCAAGAGTCTCTAGAAAACATTGTAAAAGTCCAAGCCTTAGAGGATGAGAAAGATCCTGCCCCTACCCAAATTATTTTAGATCTTTCTGAGGTACCAGAAAAATTATGGGCACAACATGACACCGATGTAGGACTAATGCCAATAGCTCCAGTAAAAGTCACTCCTGTTCCAGGTGTGACACTACCCCAATTGAGACAGTATCCTATTAGTGCCCAACAAGAACACGCCATAGGAGAACAGATAAAAGATTATCTAAAAACTGGAGTACTGATAGAAGTAAAGTCACCAGCCAATACACCGTTGTACCCCGTAAAAAAGAAATCTACTGAGGGGTCAGCTGCTAGGTACCGGATGGTACATGATTTAAGAGAGATAAATAAAATTTTGGAACCTATTACTCCTGTTGTGCCAAATCCACACACGTTGCTATCACAGATCCCAGCAACAGCACGAGTATTTTCTGTCATAGACTTATCAAATGCATTTTTTTCAGTACCATTACACCCAGACTGTTACAAACTGTTTGCATTTACATTTAAGAATAGACAATTAGCATGGACAAGATTACCACAGGGTATGATACATTCACCTACCTTGTACTCAGAAGCTATGAGATCAGTTCTTCAAAATTTCAAACCTACGGATGAGGTTGTAATTCTTCAATATGTTGATGACCTATTGTTATGTGCCCCTGCTCAAGAGTCCGCAAACAGCAACACAATAAGGTTGTTAATATTTCTAGCAGACATGGGCTGTAAAGTTAACAAGAAAAAAGTACAACTTTGTATGACTACGGTAGTATTTCTAGGTCACTGCATTTCACAAGGTATTCGGCACCTCACCGCCGACAGACTAAAAATCATTAGAGATCTTGTTCCTCCCAAGAACTACAAAACATTAAGAGCATTTTTGGGAATAGTATCACACTGCAGACAATGGGTTATACATGCTAGTCAGCTTATGCAACCTCTATATGATTGTTTAAAAATTGAGCCTTTTCAGTTAACTGAATCAGCGCTCATAGCCTTTCAAGACCTCAAGAAAGGTCTCATGTCAGCCCCGGCCTTGGGAATCCCAGACTACGCCAAACCATTCCAATTAATGGCTGCGGAAATGTCTAATCATGCTACAGGAGTACTAACACAGAAACATGAAAATAAACAAAGACCTGTCGCATACTATTCTGCTCAATTAGATAATGTTACCAAAGCTGCACCATCATGTGTCAGAGTAGTAGCAGCTGTCTCTCTTTTGGTAGAAAAAGCCTCAGAAATAGTACTAGACCATGCCTTAATAGTACAAACTACACATGATGTACATGGCATACTGAATCAGGTATTGCCAAAACACATTTCAATGGCTAGACATCTTAGATTACAATGCTCCTTACTAATGCCACCAAACCTCACTTTTCGCCGCATATTGTCTCTAAATT
This sequence comes from Phyllobates terribilis, assembly GCF_046119375.1. Lineage (NCBI taxonomy): Eukaryota > Metazoa > Chordata > Amphibia > Anura > Dendrobatidae > Phyllobates > Phyllobates terribilis. The sequence continues at coordinate 440,784 of NW_027363176.1, forward strand.
TAGCCACTCTGTTACCACTAGAGACAAAGGGGGGAGTGGAAGGAGGTCAGGAAGACGAAGATGAAAATTTTTTACAATACCACGAACAAGACAATATAATACAAGATTGCTTACAGTGTATAGAACAAGAAACACAAGGGCTACCTAATGTACAGGACACCCCTCTTGACAATCCAGACCTACATATGTATATAGATGGTAGTAGGTATGCAGATGAAACTGGTAACTTTCACACAGGTTATGCCATTGTATCAGATCATGATGTTATTGAAGCTGAGCCAATGCAGGCCAGCTGTTCAGCCCAGGAAGCTGAACTATTAGCTCTAATACGAGCATTACAGTTAGCAAAAGAAAAAACCGCTAATATTTTTACTGATATGCATATGGTATTGTACATGATTTTGGATGTATATGGAGAGCTAGAGGTTACATGACAGCTTCAGGTCAACCAGTAAAACATGGACAAATGATTAGACAAATCCTAGAATCAGCTGCCTCAACCAAACAAGTAGCAGTAATAAAAGTACCTGCACATGTAAGACTCGACACCGAGATAGCTAGGGGTAATGACCGAGCCGACAAGGCTGCTAAGCGAGCTGCAGTAAAACCTCTGACAACTGACCACACTATTAGTGCAGTATCAGAATTTGACTTAATTACACGGCTCAAAGAAGCCCACCAACAGGTGAGTAGAGAAGAAAAAGAAGAGTGGCAGAAACAGGGGGCAGAAGAAAAAGAAGGACTATGGAGAAAAGGAGATGAGCTTTGTCTCCCCCGAGCGTGGTACCCTGTTGTGGTCAGTGAAGCCCACGGACCTACACATGTGTCTGCAAACGGTATGATACAGAGGGTCAGACAGAAGTGGTTAGCCCCAGGGTTCGGCCAGGTAGCTCGAGCAAAATGTGGTTCTTGTGAAATCTGTTTAGCCCACAATCCAGGACAGACTGTTAAGACCCCCCAGAAGCACCATGTAAGACCACTATATCCGTTCCAGAGACTTCAGATCGATTACATCCAGATGCCTAAGCATGGACACTATGAGTATGTACTGGTATGTGTGGACATGTTTTCGGGGTGGCCAGAGGCTTATCCAGTTCATACAGCCACGGCTAAAGTCACTGCAGTAAAAATAGCACATGAACTGGTACCCCGTTATGGTATCCCAGAAGTGATCGAGTCGGATAGAGGTACACATTTTACTGGAGAGATCTTTCAGAATGTAATGAAAATGTTGTGTATAAAAAGTGAACTACACACCCCTTACCACCCACAGAGTTCTGGTAAGGTTGAGAGAATGAATGGAACACTTAAGTTAAAAATACAGAAAGCCATGGCAGAAACACAGAAACCATGGACTGAGTGTCTCCCAATAGCATTGTATTCAGTCAGAAACACCCCCCAGGGAAAGAGCAAACTCACCCCCCATGAAATATTGTTTGGTAGAGTTGCCAATACAGGATTGTATTTCCCACAGACTTTAATGTTAGAAACTGAAAGCTTAACTGCTTATGTACAAAATTTATGTAAGCATGTGTCTAAAATACACTCTTTAGTGTTCTCTTCCATTCCAGATCCAGATTCCATTGAGGGAACGCACAAGCTGCAACCAGGAGACGAAGTCTACGTAAAAAGACATAACAGAAGAACGCTAGAACCCAGATTTGAGGGTCCATATCAGGTGTTATTGACAACTCCAACTGCAGTAAAATTGGAAGGAAAATCAGCATGGGTACATGCAAGCCATTGCAAAAAGAAATAGTGGTGATTGTACTTGTGTTAGCTATAACGATAGATCAGGGAGACCTGTGGGATAAACTAAGTTCCCCAAAACCTACAGATAATAAATTTATAAAACATCATGAGACATTGGTAAACGGGTTGCTCGATGGCGGACAGAAAATAGCAGACTGTTGGATTTGTACGCATTCTCCAATATCAGCCACGAGCATACCCTTCCTGGCCGTACCCATGACCCCTGAGGAAGTGTTTACATGGACTAATTGCTCAGACAAATTAGCAAATAACCAAACCGTTAATTCTAGATTATGGAACACCACTGTTGCCATCCCAGTTGTGGGGTGGGTGGGATTTCCCTGGTGGCAAGGTAATATGACCGGAAAAATAAACAACTTACAATATTTAGCGTTTAAAGGAGGTGTATGGGTTCCTAGAAATAAGACGGGACTAACAGACTTAGGGTTAATTCCTACAGAAAATATACAACTCAGTTTTAGTAGCACAGTATCTTCTTCTCAACCTTTTAAACCTGATATAGTAGAAAAATACATACACAATAATGGTTGGAAATATTCACAATTATTCCCCGATGGAAACAATGATACATGTTCAAAGATACCAGGTAATATATTATGTAATGAGTCAAGTGCATATGACCCAGGTACACCGACTTGTGAAAATCCAGATGCAGGATACTGTAGTCCATTAGGTCAAAAACCCCCTTGGTGTATACTTCAGAATGTATCTAAATTTTTAGATTTGGTACATAGGTTGGTGCTCCAACACTCTGCAATATGGGATCTGCCTGAAGGAACCTTCTGGATTTGTGGAAATGGAGCATACAAATGGCTCCCAGTAGGAATAAAAGGTACATGTACTCTAGGACGCTTAACACCGGCCACATTTATAGTTCAGAATCAGCAGGTAGATATGCAAGCAGTACCTAAACACACACTATACAAAAGAGCAGCCGACAACTCGCCTAGACCTTCAGGTAGGCCACATGTGGTCCAAATGGGAATTCCTAATAAAATATTCAGCACTTTCTTTGTGTATCCAATGTTGATGCAGATGTGGGATAAATTAGTTCAGGCCACCGACTATCTAGATGATCAGATATGGGATATTATGGATATACTTAATACTAGTATAGCTGTACAAAATCAACTTATAATTGTTACTAATCAACATACTGTAGTGTTAGACTACCTAACTGCGGCCCAGGGAGGAATGTGTCAAATTATTGGTCCAACCTGTTGTCATTACATAGATCCAAACAGTACAATGAGTATGAGGTTCAAGCTGGCAGATATACAACGATTACGGGATGAATATGACAGACACAATGACCAAAATAAAGATAGCTGGTGGTCAGACACCTTCTCCTTTCTCAACCCAAAGAACTGGTTTAAGGGTATTGGAGGTTGGGTGGCTGGAATTCTGCAAGGTATATTACAGATTGTGCTAATTATAGTAGTCATATATGTAGTGTTTAAAATAGGATTAAAAATTATTTTAATATGCATAAATAAGCTTTGTAACACGGACTCAAGAATATGAAAGAAAAGAACTCCCGGACCAGGTCTTCTACCAAAAGTCCATAAGGAAGAATCAAAGGGGGGACTGAGAGGATGATAGGAGTTATTCTACACCCAAGACTACGATGTAAGACACAGATGAAGTTATTCTTCCCTTATCTGGACATTTGGACTGACGCCCAGAAACTAGATTGTAACTTGTTTTAGCTGTCTCAGCAACCTTCTACTAATTATCACTTTTCTGTTTATGAAACTTTCTTATCAACATTCCACTGTTATGAATCATCACTTCACTGCTTGTGAAACAAAGGCATTTTACTGCGCATGTCTGACAAAAAAAAAAAAAAAAAAAAAAATGATTATTATTATAAATAAAGGGACAGCACCCATAGAGGGAGACGCGCTCAGGGGCTTCCCAGTACTTGATTATACACTACGTGTCTGTGTATTTCTTGTTACGGGGATACCCCGACTCCAACAAGGACCCTCCATGGCTGAATGATCCTAACACCGCCATAAGCAACAGTTTAACAGAATGCCACAGACTAATCAACCAAACTTTTTGGGTTGGGTTCTCTTTTATAGTCTGCAGGCATTAAATGAAAGAAGTCAGTGTTCCAGCAGAAGGAGACAACGTTTCAGAAAAGGCATTGTAGCAAACCAAAAAAGAAATTTTAAGCGCAGCAGAGTAACCAGCGCACATACCTGTTAGCTCAGGTGAGTTTAAAAGGCTGCTGTTGATAACAAGGGCATTTGCTAAATAGATGGTGTGTGTGCAACAATATACTGAAAGGTCAATTATATTGTGCAGCTTATCTCACCACCTGTAGTTATTTAGGTGAAAGCTCCAAAATGCTTGCCTAATATGTCTGTTTATCCAAAAGGAAGTAAAAAGGGAGAGCTAGAAAGATAGCATTGCATCACATTACATGGCAATGCAATGCACAGTTGCTGAAGTTGAACCAAAATGAGCTTGTAATCTGGCTTCTGCAACTTTGAACATGAAAAATCCAATGAGGAGAAGAAAAGCAAAGCCAAAGAGTCCATCCCAAAATCCGACAAACAAGCAAAATGAACAAAAAACATTGAATTCAATTCTTTCTGATTTTAGAAACTGCATTAAAGAAGGGGTGCACCGGTCCTGGAGATACTGCAATACCAGGTCAATGCGTGGAGTGGACAGAGCTAGCTCTTTTTCCATCTCCCTGTTCTAAAAATCCATTTAATATATGGTCCCCAGATAGGGGACGTATCAGATATTAAACTGATAAGAACAGATACTACACTTGATCTTAGCCAAAAGGCCGAGAAGCGATAACCAGAATTGGTTTCAAACTACGGAGCCACCCAAGGATCCTGAAAAGTCCATTTGTGGAGATGAGCTCCTGGACTCCCGTTAAGAAGACATGTTGTCAACCTCTAGATCCCTTACATGCCTGCACTTTTCGGCTTGCTGCTGCTGCAATCCACGCGTTTTAGATCTGCATAACTCCACCTCTTTAAACACAGCACCTTCACCCCCTGCTGTTCCCACCCGCCTCAACACCGTTGGAAGGGAGGAGAACCAATTAAGGCGGGGGGTGGGGTGGAACGAGCAGCTGTCTACCCTTAGCAGGAGGGCTCCTGATTACATACCTCTCCTGCTGCTGCTGCTGCTGGCTGTCCAGCAGCAGACTGAAGGTGGCTGCTGCTGTGCACAGGTATATAAAGGCTCAGAGCCTATTATGACACGCGCAGCCAGCGTTCCATTGCCACATTCCATCTACTGCAGGCAGGATACCTGGCTGGCTGAATGTCGCTGAGAAGCTCACAGAGACCGCCATAAGCAACAGTTTAACAGAATGCCACAGACTAATCAACCAAACTTTTTGGGTTGGGTTCTCTTTTATAGTCTGCAGGCATTAAATGAAAGAAGTCAGTGTTCCAGCAGAAGGAGACAACGTTTCAGAAAAGGCATTGTAGCAAACCAAAAAAGAAATTTTAAGCGCAGCAGAGTAACCAGCGCACATACCTGTTAGCTCAGGTGAGTTTAAAAGGCTGCTGTTGATAACAAGGGCATTTGCTAAATAGATGGTGTGTGTGCAACAATATACTGAAAGGTCAATTATATTGTGCAGCTTATCTCACCACCTGTAGTTATTTAGGTGAAAGCTCCAAAATGCTTGCCTAATATGTCTGTTTATCCAAAAGGAAGTAAAAAGGGAGAGCTAGAAAGATAGCATTGCATCACATTACATGGCAATGCAATGCACAGTTGCTGAAGTTGAACCAAAATGAGCTTGTAATCTGGCTTCTGCAACTTTGAACATGAAAAATCCAATGAGGAGAAGAAAAGCAAAGCCAAAGAGTCCATCCCAAAATCCGACAAACAAGCAAAATGAACAAAAAACATTGAATTCAATTCTTTCTGATTTTAGAAACTGCATTAAAGAAGGGGTGCACCGGTCCTGGAGATACTGCAATACCAGGTCAATGCGTGGAGTGGACAGAGCAAGCTCTTTTTCCATCTCCCTGTTCTAAAAATCCATTTAATATATGGTCCCCAGATAGGGGACGTATCAGATATTAAACTGATAAGAACAGATTTTTTTTTTTTTTTTTTTTTTTTTTTTTTAAAACCACTCAGGTTTAGATATAAGCAAACGGTTAACCAGACTTCGTCATAAGTTATACTGCCACTTCATAAGCATCATTGTGGTTTCTTTATTAAAGTATTATTCAACAAAAATACAAACAAGTAATCCTATGCCAGAGACATTTCCAGAAAAAATATCAACGGTATTTAACCATATCCTGCCACTTAAGGTATTTCCACACACCTTCAGAATCTGTTCCACCACCACCACCTTCTCTTGTATCCCACAAATAGATTACATATAGTCTTGCTAAGATCAACCTAATACAATCATTTACTGTTAAATTTACTCTTTTAAACACACACAAATTTCTCACATCCCACAAGCTCTCCTGCACACACACCATAATAAACCACATCATCCTTTCTAGGCCACGACGACTAGCACCAAAACCAAACATAGCCACTCTCCAATCAATAAACTTCACACCAGCAACCCCTTTACACAGTCCACCCACACCTTTCCACACATCATACGCAAAATTACAATCCCACATAAGGTGCCTCACCGTCTCATTCGCTCCACAACCATCCCTTGGACATACTGCAGATCTTATGAGATCTCTTTTCTTCTGAAAATCCCTCACTGGCAAAATATTATGAAGGCCCATCCATACTATATCTCGCTGTCTATTCGACACACCTTGAATGCTTAACTTCTTCCATACCCGCGCAACTTCCATAGAACGCAATCCCACCACATTACTCTCACACTCATTCACACACATCTTCCCCATCACCTTCTTAACCAACATAAAGTCTTTCATTGCAACTGCTAACAAATCATTCTTCCTCACAAACTTCTCAATCAAACCATACCACTCAGGACACTTAAAAGCAACAGGCACATTCTTATCACGCTTCACCCAATTCAGACCATACAGCATCCATCCAGCCAAATACTTACACATAAATGCCCCTTTATTATTCTTCCCAATCAAAATGACCGTAGTCTTAATAAAATGCAATGTTAGAAACACTTCAATATTCGGAAACTTTAGTCCCCCATACAAATATTGCTTAAACAAAATCTCTCTCTTAAGTCTTTCCATCCTACTGCCCCAAAAAAACACAAAAATTAGTTTCTCCACTTTTTTAATTTTCCTATAGGGCACTGGAAAAATACAAGAAACATAAAGCAAAATAGGGAGAATAACAGCCTTAATAATAAGAACCTTCCCTACCAAAGACAAAGAACGTAACTTCCAAAAATTCATCTTCCGCACAATCCGCTCACCACATTCATCCCAACTCTCATAACCTTTCAAATCATCATTAAAAAAAACTCCCAACACTTTAATTGCACCATCCACACCAGCCACACCATCCATCTTAATCCTATTGTCACCAAAACATTTAAACATGCATTTGTTCCAATTCACACGAAACGCTGACGCGCCACAAAAAAAATTCAACAACAATTTTACTCTCTCCATAGAGGCCACACTCTCACTCACCACTACTACATCATCCATATATCCTAAGACTTTCACAGTCATTCCACCACTCCCTGGCACTAACAAACCACGCACCACTTTCTCTTTCCGAATCATACACAGCAGTGGCTCAATCACACACACAAATAATACCGGTGACATGGGACAACCTTGCCTCACACCAGACCTAATACACACTTTCTCACTCAAAAACCCATTCACCAGAAATTCACTCATCACCTCCCCATACAATCCTCTCACGGCACGCACAAATTTCTCCGGAAAACCCATTCTACGCAAAACCTCAAATAGAAACACATGAGACACGCGATCAAACGCCTTTTCAAAGTCAACAGCCATCACCATACACTTCTGCTTTCTTACTTTACAATCCCACAACACATCTCTTAAAAGACACAGATTATCCGTCATACATCTACCAGGCACTGCACACACTTGATCTTTACCAATCACATCAGCTACAACCACACGCATCCGACACGCCAAAATTTTACTGAATACCTTGTAATCGGCGTTCAGAAGCGTAATTGGCCTCCAATTACTCAAACACCTTTTATCCCCTTTCTTATGGATTAAGACCACCACTCCCTCCTTCATTGAACCCGCAAGCATCCCATTCTCCCACATAAACTGACACACTTCCACTAAATCCATACCCATCACTTCCCACATCATAACATATAGCTCCACAGGCAAACCATCCTTCCCAGGCGTCACATTTTTCCTTGCACCAAACACCGCTTTCTTAACTTCCTCCTCAATCACTGCCTCACATAGACCAGAACATCCATCCTTATCCACCTTACAATCCAAAGTCTTAAGCACTTCTTCTTTCAAACTCTCATCCACCCACTTCCTGCCAAACAACTCAGCATAAAACGTGACCACTTCCTTCATTACATCCTCCCCACTCACACAAACACCATCCACATCAAAAATCTCCTCCATACCCTCCTTCTTACCATTTATTTTTTTAAAGAAATATCTTGAACACTTTCCATCTTTATCAAGATGGACCACCTTTGACCTAAAAATTATTTCCCTTCCCTTCCTCTCCAAAGTCCTCTTCAAATCCTCTCTCGCACTTCTTAACAAATCATCCACATCCACACCACACATCCTCATTTTCTCTAGCCATTCCACTCTCATCATTAAATCTTTATATTGACTCCTAACCATGGTAGCCTTTTTATAGCCCCATCGACGAAAAAACTTTTGCACTTCATACTTCATCCAATCCCACCACACCAACACACTTTCAAACTTACTCTTTTGAGATTTACACCAACTATATTTTTTCTTAAAATCATTCACAATTCTCTCATCCTCAAGCAAACTCACATTCAATTTGCACACACCTCTCCCATGCACCCGCCTTAAATCCCCTCTAAAACCACCTTTCAGGCACACATGGTCCGAAAAAGGAACTGAAAATTGAGAAAAACCATCACATATTATATTTTTAGAAAAAAACATCCTATCAATCCTAGATGTTATCCCACCCCTGTCAGCTTTATAGGTTGGTGGTGGTGGCTTCCCCAAATAAACCTCAGCAGCATCAAAAAAGAAAAAATCAGAAATAATGTTTGCCAATTTTTTTCCTGAGGCATCAACTTTCCCCTCAGTTACACAGTTAAAATCACCTGTTACTATCACAGGGATCCTACCAGGTAATTCTAAACATAATTTATCTAATAAACTTAACCTGTCTTCTTTTTTTGTAGGACCATAAATATTTATAATTTTAACTTTCCACCCCCTCCCACACACAACTGCAGAGATGCAACGACCCACCTCTATTACCTTATAATATTCAAAAACAAAATTTCTATTATTTAATACTATCCCAACTCCATCATTTTTATTCCCACTAGAGCCAGACCAGATATGCTGGCCATATGGCCAATCAGCGTCTTCCAGGGGTTCTTCTATACCACACTCCTGTAGACACATAATATCAAAAGAATGGTTATGTAAGAAGTCCAGAATCACAGATCTTCTAACTCTAGACTTTAAAAGTCTTACATTAAGGGACGCAATGTCCCAATTTGGTTTAGAGACCATTCTTTGGCTCAAAAACCAGAAACACCAGTCTCAGCAAAAAAACATGCCTTCCTTATCCTTTGTCATCCGGCGAACTCCCACTTAGCTGAAAGATAGTGGACTCCAAATTCTCCTCCAGGTAAGCCGTTGACGCAGGAGAAAGAGAAACCACTGGGTAATCCCGCTCACTCACCGGACTTGCCACGCATTGGCTACTTGATGGTTCAGACAACCGGGCCCTTTTATTCTTAGCGCGGTCCGGTTCCTCAGAAGACCTCACCCCAGTCTCAGTGAAGTCTCCTTGACCTCCAGCTCCCTCTTCATCCATACTTTCACTGCTCCAACTGAGAGCCGGGTCCCCTGGGATTTCCAAGGCTCCCTCACGTTCTTCACAAAAGGAGTCAATGAAACCCCCCTGATAGGAAGAAATGTCCATCTCAGCTGCCAGAACCTCTTCCACTCTCCCGGGCTCCACCAGTAGGTCAGCAGACGCCCTCACTGGAGCAGTCTCCACACGCTGTTCCACTACCTTCACCCTGGAAGAAACTGCGGCCTCAGGTGCCACACTCTTAGGCCTCGGAGAGTTCGAGACCACCTCAGAGTATGCCCTTGCCTTGCCCTCGTTCGCACGACGAGTACAATCCTTAAAGGCATGCCCCTCCATACCACAAGCATTGCAAACAATTGGATTGGTACAGTCCTTAGCAACATGCCCACTTTGGTTGCACTTGGAGCAAACAGGCACAGCAGTACAAACCTCTTGTAAGTGTCCGTACTTCTTACATTTCCTGCAAAAAACTGGGGCCTCAGGAAAGAAGAGAATACCCCTATCTCTCCCGATAGAGAAACTTTGGGGAGGGTAATGAACACCTCCAGGCTCCGAAGAACTTTCCCCAAATCTGACAAAATATCTGTATTTGCCAGTCCATAAGTTCTCCTCGTTCATGATTTTGTGACTGTTGCTCACAAAGTCACAATGCCTCTTAAGAAAAGTCGCAATGTCATGTTCGTGCACAAAGGGATTATACATAAATATGACTAGGGGAACATCACCTTTGGAGTACAAGACTGTAAAAGTCAAACCATGCAAGGTTGGATTCTTCTCCTGCTCCCTCAACTTCTTATACAGGTTCCGGCAAGCCGCCATAGATTGTAGCACCAAGACATACCGTCCTTCTTTCCGGGATTCCTGCAGGCAGACGATGTTTTCTCTTGTCACTTCCAGGATTTTGAAGATCACCTCGTGCACCATATACGACAGATTGAAACGCTCTCTGACAGCGGCATCAACTTCAATGCGGAATGCATTGCGAACCCGATTGTCATCGGTCCCAGCATAGCGTATCTTCACGCCCATTATGATCACTCTCTCGTTCCTCCTCGTTCTCCCCCTAAAGCAGCAACCGGCTTAAGCCATCAAGATGGCGATGCCGGAAGGCCAAGGGAAAACACTCAAGGACCCCAGACAAGACACTTGGTCTTAGCCAAAAGGCCGAGAAGCGATAACCAGAATTGGTTTCAAACTACGGAGCCACCCAAGGATCCTGAAAAGTCCATTTGTGGAGATGAGCTCCTGGACTCCCGTTAAGAAGACATGTTGTCAACCTCTAGATCCCTTACATGCCTGCACTTTTCGGCTTGCTGCTGCTGCAATCCACGCGTTTTAGATCTGCATAACTCCACCTCTTTAAACACAGCACCTTCACCCCCTGCTGTTCCCACCCGCCTCAACACCGTTGGAAGGGAGGAGAACCAATTAAGGCGGGGGGTGGGGTGGAACGAGCAGCTGTCTACCCTTAGCAGGAGGGCTCCTGATTACATACCTCTCCTGCTGCTGCTGCTGCTGGCTGTCCAGCAGCAGACTGAAGGTGGCTGCTGCTGTGCACAGGTATATAAAGGCTCAGAGCCTATTATGACACGCGCAGCCAGCGTTCCATTGCCACATTCCATCTACTGCAGGCAGGATACCTGGCTGGCTGAATGTCGCTGAGAAGCTCACAGAGACCGCCATAAGCAACAGTTTAACAGAATGCCACAGACTAATCAACCAAACTTTTTGGGTTGGGTTCTCTTTTATAGTCTGCAGGCATTAAATGAAAGAAGTCAGTGTTCCAGCAGAAGGAGACAACGTTTCAGAAAAGGCATTGTAGCAAACCAAAAAAGAAATTTTAAGCGCAGCAGAGTAACCAGCGCACATACCTGTTAGCTCAGGTGAGTTTAAAAGGCTGCTGTTGATAACAAGGGCATTTGCTAAATAGATGGTGTGTGTGCAACAATATACTGAAAGGTCAATTATATTGTGCAGCTTATCTCACCACCTGTAGTTATTTAGGTGAAAGCTCCAAAATGCTTGCCTAATATGTCTGTTTATCCAAAAGGAAGTAAAAAGGGAGAGCTAGAAAGATAGCATTGCATCACATTACATGGCAATGCAATGCACAGTTGCTGAAGTTGAACCAAAATGAGCTTGTAATCTGGCTTCTGCAACTTTGAACATGAAAAATCCAATGAGGAGAAGAAAAGCAAAGCCAAAGAGTCCATCCCAAAATCCGACAAACAAGCAAAATGAACAAAAAACATTGAATTCAATTCTTTCTGATTTTAGAAACTGCATTAAAGAAGGGGTGCACCGGTCCTGGAGATACTGCAATACCAGGTCAATGCGTGGAGTGGACAGAGCAAGCTCTTTTTCCATCTCCCTGTTCTAAAAATCCATTTAATATATGGTCCCCAGATAGGGGACGTATCAGATATTAAACTGTTAAGAACAGATACTACACTTGATCTTAGCCAAAAGGCCGAGAAGCGATAACCAGAATTGGTTTCAAACTACGGAGCCACCCAAGGATCCTGAAAAGTCCATTTGTGGAGATGAGCTCCTGGACTCCCGTTAAGAAGACATGTTGTCAACCTCTAGATCCCTTACATGCCTGCACTTTTCGGCTTGCTGCTGCTGCAATCCACGCGTTTTAGATCTGCATAACTCCACCTCTTTAAACACAGCACCTTCACCCCCTGCTGTTCCCACCCGCCTCAACACCGTTGGAAGGGAGGAGAACCAATTAAGGCGGGGGGTGGGGTGGAACGAGCAGCTGTCTACCCTTAGCAGGAGGGCTCCTGATTACATACCTCTCCTGCTGCTGCTGCTGCTGGCTGTCCAGCAGCAGACTGAAGGTGGCTGCTGCTGTGCACAGGTATATAAAGGCTCAGAGCCTATTATGACACGCGCAGCCAGCGTTCCATTGCCACATTCCATCTACTGCAGGCAGGATACCTGGCTGGCTGAATGTCGCTGAGAAGCTCACAGAGACCGCCATAAGCAACAGTTTAACAGAATGCCACAGACTAATCAACCAAACTTTTTGGGTTGGGTTCTCTTTTATAGTCTGCAGGCATTAAATGAAAGAAGTCAGTGTTCCAGCAGAAGGAGACAACGTTTCAGAAAAGGCATTGTAGCAAACCAAAAAAGAAATTTTAAGCGCAGCAGAGTAACCAGCGCACATACCTGTTAGCTCAGGTGAGTTTAAAAGGCTGCTGTTGATAACAAGGGCATTTGCTAAATAGATGGTGTGTGTGCAACAATATACTGAAAGGTCAATTATATTGTGCAGCTTATCTCACCACCTGTAGTTATTTAGGTGAAAGCTCCAAAATGCTTGCCTAATATGTCTGTTTATCCAAAAGGAAGTAAAAAGGGAGAGCTAGAAAGATAGCATTGCATCACATTACATGGCAATGCAATGCACAGTTGCTGAAGTTGAACCAAAATGAGCTTGTAATCTGGCTTCTGCAACTTTGAACATGAAAAATCCAATGAGGAGAAGAAAAGCAAAGCCAAAGAGTCCATCCCAAAATCCGACAAACAAGCAAAATGAACAAAAAACATTGAATTCAATTCTTTCTGATTTTAGAAACTGCATTAAAGAAGGGGTGCACCGGTCCTGGAGATACTGCAATACCAGGTCAATGCGTGGAGTGGACAGAGCAAGCTCTTTTTCCATCTCCCTGTTCTAAAAATCCATTTAATATATGGTCCCCAGATAGGGGACGTATCAGATATTAAACTGATAAGAACAGATACTACACTTGATCTTAGCCAAAAGGCCGAGAAGCGATAACCAGAATTGGTTTCAAACTACGGAGCCACCCAAGGATCCTGAAAAGTCCATTTGTGGAGATGAGCTCCTGGACTCCCGTTAAGAAGACATGTTGTCAACCTCTTGATCCCTTACATGCCTGCACTTTTCGGCTTGCTGCTGCTGCAATCCACGCGTTTTAGATCTGCATAACTCCACCTCTTTAAACACAGCACCTTCACCCCCTGCTGTTCCCACCCGCCTCAACACCGTTGGAAGGGAGGAGAACCAATTAAGGCGGGGGGTGGGGTGGAACGAGCAGCTGTCTACCCTTAGCAGGAGGGCTCCTGATTACATACCTCTCCTGCTGCTGCTGCTGCTGGCTGTCCAGCAGCAGACTGAAGGTGGCTGCTGCTGTGCACAGGTATATAAAGGCTCAGAGCCTATTATGACACGCGCAGCCAGCGTTCCATTGCCACATTCCATCTACTGCAGGCAGGATACCTGGCTGGCTGAATGTCGCTGAGAAGCTCACAGAGACCGCCATAAGCAACAGTTTAACAGAATGCCACAGACTAATCAACCAAACTTTTTGGGTTGGGTTCTCTTTTATAGTCTGCAGGCATTAAATGAAAGAAGTCAGTGTTCCAGCAGAAGGAGACAACGTTTCAGAAAAGGCATTGTAGCAAACCAAAAAAGAAATTTTAAGCGCAGCAGAGTAACCAGCGCACATACCTGTTAGCTCAGGTGAGTTTAAAAGGCTGCTGTTGATAACAAGGGCATTTGCTAAATAGATGGTGTGTGTGCAACAATATACTGAAAGGTCAATTATATTGTGCAGCTTATCTCACCACCTGTAGTTATTTAGGTGAAAGCTCCAAAATGCTTGCCTAATATGTCTGTTTATCCAAAAGGAAGTAAAAAGGGAGAGCTAGAAAGATAGCATTGCATCACATTACATGGCAATGCAATGCACAGTTGCTGAAGTTGAACCAAAATGAGCTTGTAATCTGGCTTCTGCAACTTTGAACATGAAAAATCCAATGAGGAGAAGAAAAGCAAAGCCAAAGAGTCCATCCCAAAATCCGACAAACAAGCAAAATGAACAAAAAACATTGAATTCAATTCTTTCTGATTTTAGAAACTGCATTAAAGAAGGGGTGCACCGGTCCTGGAGATACTGCAATACCAGGTCAATGCGTGGAGTGGACAGAGCAAGCTCTTTTTCCATCTCCCTGTTCTAAAAATCCATTTAATATATGGTCCCCAGATAGGGGACGTATCAGATATTAAACTGATAAGAACAGATACTACACTTGATCTTAGCCAAAAGGCCGAGAAGCGATAACCAGAATTGGTTTCAAACTACGGAGCCACCCAAGGATCCTGAAAAGTCCATTTGTGGAGATGAGCTCCTGGACTCCCGTTAAGAAGACATGTTGTCAACCTCTAGATCCCTTACATGCCTGCACTTTTCGGCTTGCTGCTGCTGCAATCCACGCGTTTTAGATCTGCATAACTCCACCTCTTTAAACACAGCACCTTCACCCCCTGCTGTTCCCACCCGCCTCAACACCGTTGGAAGGGAGGAGAACCAATTAAGGCGGGGGGTGGGGTGGAACGAGCAGCTGTCTACCCTTAGCAGGAGGGCTCCTGATTACATACCTCTCCTGCTGCTGCTGCTGGCTGTCCAGCAGCAGACTGAAGGTGGCTGCTGCTGTGCACAGGTATATAAAGGCTCAGAGCCTATTTTGACACGCGCAGCCAGCGTTCCATTGCCACATTCCATCTACTGCAGGCAGGATACCTGGCTGGCTGAATGTCGCTGAGAAGCTCACAGAGACCGCCATAAGCAACAGTTTAACAGAATGCCACAGACTAATCAACCAAACTTTTTGGGTTGGGTTCTCTTTTATAGTCTGCAGGCATTAAATGAAAGAAGTCAGTGTTCCAGCAGAAGGAGACAACGTTTCAGAAAAGGCATTGTAGCAAACCAAAAAAGAAATTTTAAGCGCAGCAGAGTAACCAGCGCACATACCTGTTAGCTCAGGTGAGTTTAAAAGGCTGCTGTTGATAACAAGGGCATTTGCTAAATAGATGGTGTGTGTGCAACAATATACTGAAAGGTCAATTATATTGTGCAGCTTATCTCACCACCTGTAGTTATTTAGGTGAAAGCTCCAAAATGCTTGCCTAATATGTCTGTTTATCCAAAAGGAAGTAAAAAGGGAGAGCTAGAAAGATAGCATTGCATCACATTACATGGCAATGCAATGCACAGTTGCTGAAGTTGAACCAAAATGAGCTTGTAATCTGGCTTCTGCAACTTTGAACATGAAAAATCCAATGAGGAGAAGAAAAGCAAAGCCAAAGAGTCCATCCCAAAATCCGACAAACAAGCAAAATGAACAAAAAACATTGAATTCAATTCTTTCTGATTTTAGAAACTGCATTAAAGAAGGGGTGCACCGGTCCTGGAGATACTGCAATACCAGGTCAATGCGTGGAGTGGACAGAGCAAGCTCTTTTTCCATCTCCCTGTTCTAAAAATCCATTTAATATATGGTCCCCAGATAGGGGACGTATCAGATATTAAACTGATAAGAACAGATACTACACTTGATCTTAGCCAAAAGGCCGAGAAGCGATAACCAGAATTGGTTTCAAACTACGGAGCCACCCAAGGATCCTGAAAAGTCCATTTGTGGAGATGAGCTCCTGGACTCCCGTTAAGAAGACATGTTGTCAACCTCTAGATCCCTTACATGCCTGCACTTTTCGGCTTGCTGCTGCTGCAATCCACGCGTTTTAGATCTGCATAACTCCACCTCTTTAAACACAGCACCTTCACCCCCTGCTGTTCCCACCCGCCTCAACACCGTTGGAAGGGAGGAGAACCAATTAAGGCGGGGGGTGAGGTGGAACGAGCAGCTGTCTACCCTTAGCAGGAGGGCTCCTGATTACATACCTCTCCTGCTGCTGCTGCTGCTGCTGGCTGTCCAGCAGCAGACTGAAGGTGGCTGCTGCTGTGCACAGGTATATAAAGGCTCAGAGCCTATTATGACACGCGCAGCCAGCGTTCCATTGCCACATTCCATCTACTGCAGGCAGGATACCTGGCTGGCTGAATGTCGCTGAGAAGCTCACAGAGACCGCCATAAGCAACAGTTTAACAGAATGCCACAGACTAATCAACCAAACTTTTTGGGTTGGGTTCTCTTTTATAGTCTGCAGGCATTAAATGAAAGAAGTCAGTGTTCCAGCAGAAGGAGACAACGTTTCAGAAAAGGCATTGTAGCAAACCAAAAAAGAAATTTTAAGCGCAGCAGAGTAACCAGCGCACATACCTGTTAGCTCAGGTGAGTTTAAAAGGCTGCTGTTGATAACAAGGGCATTTGCTAAATAGATGGTGTGTGTGCAACAATATACTGAAAGGTCAATTATATTGTGCAGCTTATCTCACCACCTGTAGTTATTTAGGTGAAAGCTCCAAAATGCTTGCCTAATATGTCTGTTTATCCAAAAGGAAGTAAAAAGGGAGAGCTAGAAAGATAGCATTGCATCACATTACATGGCAATGCAATGCACAGTTGCTGAAGTTGAACCAAAATGAGCTTGTAATCTGGCTTCTGCAACTTTGAACATGAAAAATCCAATGAGGAGAAGAAAAGCAAAGCCAAAGAGTCCATCCCAAAATCCGACAAACAAGCAAAATGAACAAAAAACATTGAATTCAATTCTTTCTGATTTTAGAAACTGCATTAAAGAAGGGGTGCACCGGTCCTGGAGATACTGCAATACCAGGTCAATGCGTGGAGTGGACAGAGCAAGCTCTTTTTCCATCTCCCTGTTCTAAAAATCCATTTAATATATGGTCCCCAGATAGGGGACGTATCAGATATTAAACTGATAAGAACAGATACTACACTTGATCTTAGCCAAAAGGCCGAGAAGCGATAACCAGAATTGGTTTCAAACTACGGAGCCACCCAAGGATCCTGAAAAGTCCATTTGTGGAGATGAGCTCCTGGACTCCCGTTAAGAAGACATGTTGTCAACCTCTAGATCCCTTACATGCCTGCACTTTTCGGCTTGCTGCTGCTGCAATCCACGCGTTTTAGATCTGCATAACTCCACCTCTTTAAACACAGCACCTTCACCCCCTGCTGTTCCCACCCGCCTCAACACCGTTGGAAGGGAGGAGAACCAATTAAGGCGGGGGGTGGGGTGGAACGAGCAGCTGTCTACCCTTAGCAGGAGGGCTCCTGATTACATACCTCTCCTGCTGCTGCTGCTGCTGGCTGTCCAGCAGCAGACTGAAGGTGGCTGCTGCTGTGCACAGGTATATAAAGGCTCAGAGCCTATTATGACACGCGCAGCCAGCGTTCCATTGCCACATTCCATCTACTGCAGGCAGGATACCTGGCTGGCTGAATGTCGCTGAGAAGCTCACAGAGACCGCCATAAGCAACAGTTTAACAGAATGCCACAGACTAATCAACCAAACTTTTTGGGTTGGGTTCTCTTTTATAGTCTGCAGGCATTAAATGAAAGAAGTCAGTGTTCCAGCAGAAGGAGACAACGTTTCAGAAAAGGCATTGTAGCAAACCAAAAAAGAAATTTTAAGCGCAGCAGAGTAACCAGCGCACATACCTGTTAGCTCAGGTGAGTTTAAAAGGCTGCTGTTGATAACAAGGGCATTTGCTAAATAGATGGTGTGTGTGCAACAATATACTGAAAGGTCAATTATATTGTGCAGCTTATCTCACCACCTGTAGTTATTTAGGTGAAAGCTCCAAAATGCTTGCCTAATATGTCTGTTTATCCAAAAGGAAGTAAAAAGGGAGAGCTAGAAAGATAGCATTGCATCACATTACATGGCAATGCAATGCACAGTTGCTGAAGTTGAACCAAAATGAGCTTGTAATCTGGCTTCTGCAACTTTGAACATGAAAAATCCAATGAGGAGAAGAAAAGCAAAGCCAAAGAGTCCATCCCAAAATCCGACAAACAAGCAAAATGAACAAAAAACATTGAATTCAATTCTTTCTGATTTTAGAAACTGCATTAAAGAAGGGGTGCACCGGTCCTGGAGATACTGCAATACCAGGTCAATGCGTGGAGTGGACAGAGCAAGCTCTTTTTCCATCTCCCTGTTCTAAAAATCCATTTAATATATGGTCCCCAGATAGGGGACGTATCAGATATTAAACTGATAAGAACAGATACTACACTTGATCTTAGCCAAAAGGCCGAGAAGCGATAACCAGAATTGGTTTCAAACTACGGAGCCACCCAAGGATCCTGAAAAGTCCATTTGTGGAGATGAGCTCCTGGACTCCCGTTAAGAAGACATGTTGTCAACCTCTAGATCCCTTACATGCCTGCACTTTTCGGCTTGCTGCTGCTGCAATCCACGCGTTTTAGATCTGCATAACTCCACCTCTTTAAACACAGCACCTTCACCCCCTGCTGTTCCCACCCGCCTCAACACCGTTGGAAGGGAGGAGAACCAATTAAGGCGGGGGGTGGGGTGGAACGAGCAGCTGTCTACCCTTAGCAGGAGGGCTCCTGATTACATACCTCTCCTGCTGCTGCTGCTGCTGGCTGTCCAGCAGCAGACTGAAGGTGGCTGCTGCTGTGCACAGGTATATAAAGGCTCAGAGCCTATTATGACACGCGCAGCCAGCGTTCCATTGCCACATTCCATCTACTGCAGGCAGGATACCTGGCTGGCTGAATGTCGCTGAGAAGCTCACAGAGACCGCCATAAGCAACAGTTTAACAGAATGCCACAGACTAATCAACCAAACTTTTTGGGTTGGGTTCTCTTTTATAGTCTGCAGGCATTAAATGAAAGAAGTCAGTGTTCCAGCAGAAGGAGACAACGTTTCAGAAAAGGCATTGTAGCAAACCAAAAAAGAAATTTTAAGCGCAGCAGAGTAACCAGCGCACATACCTGTTAGCTCAGGTGAGTTTAAAAGGCTGCTGTTGATAACAAGGGCATTTGCTAAATAGATGGTGTGTGTGCAACAATATACTGAAAGGTCAATTATATTGTGCAGCTTATCTCACCACCTGTAGTTATTTAGGTGAAAGCTCCAAAATGCTTGCCTAATATGTCTGTTTATCCAAAAGGAAGTAAAAAGGGAGAGCTAGAAAGATAGCATTGCATCACATTACATGGCAATGCAATGCACAGTTGCTGAAGTTGAACCAAAATGAGCTTGTAATCTGGCTTCTGCAACTTTGAACATGAAAAATCCAATGAGGAGAAGAAAAGCAAAGCCAAAGAGTCCATCCCAAAATCCGACAAACAAGCAAAATGAACAAAAAACATTGAATTCAATTCTTTCTGATTTTAGAAACTGCATTAAAGAAGGGGTGCACCGGTCCTGGAGATACTGCAATACCAGGTCAATGCGTGGAGTGGACAGAGCAAGCTCTTTTTCCATCTCCCTGTTCTAAAAATCCATTTAATATATGGTCCCCAGATAGGGGACGTATCAGATATTAAACTGATAAGAACAGATACTACACTTGATCTTAGCCAAAAGGCCGAGAAGCGATAACCAGAATTGGTTTCAAACTACGGAGCCACCCAAGGATCCTGAAAAGTCCATTTGTGGAGATGAGCTCCTGGACTCCCGTTAAGAAGACATGTTGTCAACCTCTAGATCCCTTACATGCCTGCACTTTTCGGCTTGCTGCTGCTGCAATCCACGCGTTTTAGATCTGCATAACTCCACCTCTTTAAACACAGCACCTTCACCCCCTGCTGTTCCCACCCGCCTCAACACCGTTGGAAGGGAGGAGAACCAATTAAGGCGGGGGGTGGGGTGGAACGAGCAGCTGTCTACCCTTAGCAGGAGGGCTCCTGATTACATACCTCTCCTGCTGCTGCTGCTGCTGGCTGTCCAGCAGCAGACTGAAGGTGGCTGCTGCTGTGCACAGGTATATAAAGGCTCAGAGCCTATTATGACACGCGCAGCCAGCGTTCCATTGCCACATTCCATCTACTGCAGGCAGGATACCTGGCTGGCTGAATGTCGCTGAGAAGCTCACAGAGACCGCCATAAGCAACAGTTTAACAGAATGCCACAGACTAATCAACCAAACTTTTTGGGTTGGGTTCTCTTTTATAGTCTGCAGGCATTAAATGAAAGAAGTCAGTGTTCCAGCAGAAGGAGACAACGTTTCAGAAAAGGCATTGTAGCAAACCAAAAAAGAAATTTTAAGCGCAGCAGAGTAACCAGCGCACATACCTGTTAGCTCAGGTGAGTTTAAAAGGCTGCTGTTGATAACAAGGGCATTTGCTAAATAGATGGTGTGTGTGCAACAATATACTGAAAGGTCAATTATATTGTGCAGCTTATCTCACCACCTGTAGTTATTTAGGTGAAAGCTCCAAAATGCTTGCCTAATATGTCTGTTTATCCAAAAGGAAGTAAAAAGGGAGAGCTAGAAAGATAGCATTGCATCACATTACATGGCAATGCAATGCACAGTTGCTGAAGTTGAACCAAAATGAGCTTGTAATCTGGCTTCTGCAACTTTGAACATGAAAAATCCAATGAGGAGAAGAAAAGCAAAGCCAAAGAGTCCATCCCAAAATCCGACAAACAAGCAAAATGAACAAAAAACATTGAATTCAATTCTTTCTGATTTTAGAAACTGCATTAAAGAAGGGGTGCACCGGTCCTGGAGATACTGCAATACCAGGTCAATGCGTGGAGTGGACAGAGCAAGCTCTTTTTCCATCTCCCTGTTCTAAAAATCCATTTAATATATGGTCCCCAGATAGGGGACGTATCAGATATTAAACTGATAAGAACAGATCAGGTTTCAACATATTTTATTAAGTGCGTAAAAGATGGTTTACAATCAAAAACAACAACACAAACAGTACATTATTAAAACACAGAATTCCACCCATAAAAACCCCATATACGATTGGCATCCCTTCTCCCAATACATTTGACATCCCTCAAGTAATAAATATACATCTGGCTAAGAGCAATTTTAAGACAATCCTTCACAGAAATAGCATCACGTTTAAAAAGTAAAATATTGCGTGCCTTCCAAAGGGCGTCTTTAAAACAGTTAATCATACACCAACATATACAATACTGTTGAGGGGTCGGACATTTAAAAAGGCCATATAAAACATATTCATGGTTAAAATCTCTTAAACCGCAAGTCCATTTTAAAAGAATCCCAACTTTGTGCCAAAGTTCCTGTGCAAATGGGCAATTCCACATAAGGTGCAAGGTGGTTTCGTCATAAACACATGAGTCTCTGGGGCATTTGGCTCTGGCCACCAGGCCTCTCCTGTGTTGAAACTCTCTGGTGGGGAGGCACTGGTGGACCACCATCCATGCGATGTCCTTATGTCCATTTGCTAAGAATTTCCCGAAGACATTCTTCCAAACTTGCTTCGATCTCTCTTCTGAGAAATTTACTATGGGGGTCACATCTTCATTCCTCCTCAAAAAAGATAAAAGCTTCTTGCGGTCTTTAAAAATGTCCATATTAAAATCACCAAGGCTATAAAATCGAACAGTCTTTTCTAAGATTGCTTGGTGTTTGGGGGGGCATAGTAAAACAGGGGAATTCAACGACAACTTAAACCATCTTTTAAAAATCATCCCACAAGTATATTTTAAAAAATAACTTAGCGCACTATTACCATTAAAATGTTTGAAACAAAAGCAGAAATAATTTAAATACAAATAAATATGTAAATCGGGGACATCCCTTCCGCCGTTCATTTTATTCTTCCTCATTATTTCTCGCCTTAATTTTTCCATTTTGGAGTTCCATAAAAACATAAAGATCATCCTAGTCATTTTTTTAATTAAAACATCAGAGGGGGGGTACACCATAGCTATATACAGTATGAGGGGTAACAACACTGATTTTATAATTAAAATTTTCCCCTCCATTGTTAGGGACCTCAAACCCCAAAATGATATTTTCTTTGACATTTTTTCTATGACATTCTCCCAGCTTTGAGTTCCCACATTCTCCTCGTTAAAAACAACTCCAAGAATTTTTACATTGTCTCGTTTTATAGTGAGCTGCGGGAGTTGGGCGGTGTCCCAGGATCCCAAAGTCAGACATTCAGATTTATTTAAATTAAGTTTCAAACCGGATGCCTGGGAAAAAAAATCAATGCGCAACACCGCCCTCCGGAGGGAAGCAGGGTCCACGCACACAACCGTCACGTCATCCATGTAGCCAAAGACTCTCACATCACTGCCACCTCCGCCAGGAACAGGAACCCCTCTAATCACTTTGTCTTTTCTTATTGCGCTCAGCAGGGGCTCCATGGCGCAGATGAACAGGATGGGCGACAAGGGGCATCCCTGCTTCACTCCGGACTCAAGGGGAACTCCATCTGTTAAAAAGCCATTAAGAGAAATTTGACTAAAACAATTTTTATATAAAATCTTAATACAATTTAAAAGCATATTAGGGATACCCATTCTTTTTAAAACTCTAAAAAGAAATCTATGAGAGACTCTATCGAAAGCTTTTTCAAAATCTAGGGCTAAAAGAGCTACATTTTGACCCCGGTCTCTGGAATACCAAATTACATCCCTTAATACGTTTAAAACCTCTGAAATACTTCTGCCTGGTACACTACATACCTGCTCAGGCCGGATCAGTTTGGCAATGACACTCCTGAGCCGGTCAGCAACCACCTTAGCAAGTACCTTGTAATCAACATTTAGGAGAGTTATGGGTCTCCAATTCGCTAGAGCACTGCGATCACCTTTTTTATATATCAAAGACACCACTCCTCTCCTCCACGAAAATGGCAACTGTTCAGAAATAAAAACTTCTTTAAAAAGCATAAAAAGGTCCTCTTTTAAAATGTCCCAAAAAGTAAGGTAAAATTCTACAGGTAGTCCGTCACACCCAGGTGCTTTACCCTTAGAGAAACTTTTAAAAACATAAAATAATTCCTCTAAAACAATATCGCGTTCTAAAAACTCCTGGTCTGTAAAATTTAACTTAAAATCGAGATCATTAAGAGCATCAGATAAAAAGGACTCATCTATACACTTTTTACTAAAAAGATGCTTATAAAAGTTAAAAGTAGCATTCAACATTCCCTGCATAGATGTTTCACCCTCTAGATTTGTGATCACTTCTCTTTTATCCATGACTTTTTTGAAGAAGAAGCGAGAGCACTTCTCCCCCTCCTCCAAGTGCTGCACTCTAGAGTTAAAAATAATCTCTTTCCCCTTTGTGTCTATGCAGTTCTGAAATTCAGTTTTTAGGCTAGCAATATCATCTCCCACCTCCACCCCTAGCTCTTTGAATTTAAAAAGTGTTTGCAGTTTGGTGTTAAGATCACTAAAACATCTTTTTTTCTCTCTAGCTTTACGTCTCCCTGCTTTTATAAAAAACATTCTGACTTTTTTTTTCAAATTTTCCCACCAGGTTACCATAGGGGCATCAGAAGGTTTTTGTCGCCGCCAGGCTTGATAGGCTTTACCAAAGTCTTGTCGAATCAGAGGGTCCTCCAGCAGGTAAGTACTTAGACGCCAGAGGCCCCTGTTGACCCTCTGTTCATCCCGGTATTCTAGATGCACCTCCAAGCCCTTATGGTCAGAAAATATATTTGATGTTAAAACACATTTTACAGGGTTAAAATCATCTGATAGGAAAATAAAATCGATCCTGGAGGACACCCCTCTTCCGGACCACGTATAACCAGGGTCCGTCGGCAGGAGTGACCTCCACGCATCGCATAATTTAAAATCAGTTATAAAATCTTTCAATAGATGACATGACTTATCCAATTTGCGTAAAGGGTCACCCCCCGCTCGTTGTTCACTAGCACAAAGATAATTAAAATCACCCCCTACGATCAGGGGAGATGACCCAGTACAGTACAATGGCAATATCCCAAATAAATTAATTCTCTCTTGCTTATCAGGGGAAGCATAAACATTCATTACACGTAGGGTAAAACCATTAAATTTAAAATGCACTAAAACCACTCTGCCTGGTACTATTTCTGTGACAGTATTTATAGTAATATTTCTCCCACGACAGAGGAAGCCCACCCCCGCTGACTTGTTGTCATTGGAGCCAGACCAGATGGAGGGCCCCAGTCTCCAATCTGTCTTGATGTCATTATAATTTAGTGCATGTTGTATCCCGCATTCCTGTAATAAACATATGTCAAAGTCAGTGGTTTCTAAGTACTTAAATAGAGCAGCCCTACGAACTGGGCTCTTTAATGACCTCACATTCAGTGAGACAAGTCTTAATGTGGGCATTCATAGGTCAGGGTGGTGGATCTTCCATGAGGACACCTGACTCAAAGCCCTGTATGTCAAATTGCTCCAGGACATCCGGGCTAGAGGACCCAAACGACTCGATATTCTGTGAGCCGGCGGTTGCCCCCTCGTAGGTCACGGTTCCCAGCCACATTCCAGGAGACGCTGGGGCTTCGACATTCCGTCTCTTTTTCGGGGCAGACTCCACCAGGTCACTGGTGCAGTCCTCCTCTTCCTCCACCTCCTCCAGGGGGAGAGACTGGTCCATCAGGATAAGATTACCAACACAGATTCCCTGATGTTCGCCACCTAGAAGCAAAGCCCCCTCATCTGGCTGGCTAATCGCCCTGGAAGATCCTGAGGCCATCGCTGCGTGGTCCCCTGTAGCCAACCGCACAGGGGCACCACCCTCCAGCCCAACAGGATCGGTATCGGGAACCATCGACACGGAGGATACCCTCCCAGAAGGAGGACCCCTCCGCTCCGGTCCATGCGAGGTCCGCCCATCGTTAAGGGACTTCGATGCAGGGGCCGCCCCAGAGGGGCCTCCGGCTCCCTGCTCCATCCCAGCCTTCTCGCCCTTCGAACCGCCCTCCGACGCCGGCCCGCCAGTGAAGACCGGCGGGCGCATCGGCTCAGCTGCAGAAGATGCAGCTTCTGCGTAGGTCCTGGTCCTGGTCCTGTTGGGGCATCCACGGAACATGTGCCCCGCCTCACCACAAAGATTGCATTTCCTCCCAGCGGGACAGTCCTTCATTAAATGTCCGTAACAGCTGCAATTATTGCAGCGGTCTACTTTCCTGCCCGTGCAGGACGTTTGGGTATGACCCATTTGTCCACAGTTCCTGCAACATACCGGCATTCCAGGGTAAAATAAGTAGCCTCTGCTCTTACCGATCACAAATGTTGAGGGAGGGTGTAGCATTCCTCCCACTCCGCTTGGGTCCCTCTTTAGACGGGCCATGTACCTCCTCTTGCCGCACCAGAAGCCTACCGCGTTCTTCACAGTGCCCAGGTATCTCAGATCATCACAATAACGGATAAGGTAGGTCGAGATGTCTGCAGCTTCCACAAAGGGGTTCGGGAAATGCACCACGATAGGGATCTCGTCATAGGCATACAAGAGACAAAAGGTTAGTCCATCCAATTCATCTAAGTAGTTTTTCTCATTTACCTTTTGTACGAGTTGGTGACAGCATCCCTGGCTCTTGAAGGTGATGGTGTAAGTCCCCTTGTACTCATTGTCCTGGAAGCAGAATATGTCTTCCCGCCGAAACTCCAGAACTCCAAGCAGAATCCTATGGCAGATGTAGTCCAAGTTCTTCTCCGTCCTCAATCCTGCTCCAACTTCAATCCTCACGGTGTTCCGCATCCGGGCATCACCCGATGAATATGTGAGCGTTGCCGGCATCCTTCACTCAGGAACGTACCGACTCTTCTCTCTGAAAGGCGCAAGCCTTCATGGGATCCCTTCCCGTTGCTCCCGGACTAATCCTTCCTCCCAATAGCAGCAGGGGGGTTAAGTCCCTCCGAAGAGGAACGATCCCCCCAGGCCGAGAGAAAGGGTACCAAGAGCACCTCACAGGCAAGACCACACAGGTAAACCTGATAGATCGTGCCAAAAGGCCGAGAAGCGATAACCAGAATTGGTTTCAAACTACGGAGCCACCCAAGGATCCTGAAAAGTCCATTTGTGGAGATGAGCTCCTGGACTCCCGTTAAGAAGACATGTTGTCAACCTCTAGATCCCTTACATGCCTGCACTTTTCGGCTTGCTGCTGCTGCAATCCACGCGTTTTAGATCTGCATAACTCCACCTCTTTAAACACAGCACCTTCACCCCCTGCTGTTCCCACCCGCCTCAACACCGTTGGAAGGGAGGAGAACCAATTAAGGCGGGGGGTGGGGTGGAACGAGCAGCTGTCTACCCTTAGCAGGAGGGCTCCTGATTACATACCTCTCCTGCTGCTGCTGCTGCTGGCTGTCCAGCAGCAGACTGAAGGTGGCTGTTGCTGTGCACAGGTATATAAAGGCTCAGAGCCTATTATGACACGCGCAGCCAGCGTTCCATTGCCACATTCCATCTACTGCAGGCAGGATACCTGGCTGGCTGAATGTCGCTGAGAAGCTCACAGAGACCGCCATAAGCAACAGTTTAACAGAATGCCACAGACTAATCAACCAAACTTTTTGGGTTGGGTTCTCTTTTATAGTCTGCAGGCATTAAATGAAAGAAGTCAGTGTTCCAGCAGAAGGAGACAACGTTTCAGAAAAGGCATTGTAGCAAACCAAAAAAGAAATTTTAAGCGCAGCAGAGTAACCAGCGCACATACCTGTTAGCTCAGGTGAGTTTAAAAGGCTGCTGTTGATAACAAGGGCATTTGCTAAATAGATGGTGTGTGTGCAACAATATACTGAAAGGTCAATTATATTGTGCAGCTTATCTCACCACCTGTAGTTATTTAGGTGAAAGCTCCAAAATGCTTGCCTAATATGTCTGTTTATCCAAAAGGAAGTAAAAAGGGAGAGCTAGAAAGATAGCATTGCATCACATTACATGGCAATGCAATGCACAGTTGCTGAAGTTGAACCAAAATGAGCTTGTAATCTGGCTTCTGCAACTTTGAACATGAAAAATCCAATGAGGAGAAGAAAAGCAAAGCCAAAGAGTCCATCCCAAAATCCGACAAACAAGCAAAATGAACAAAAAACATTGAATTCAATTCTTTCTGATTTTAGAAACTGCATTAAAGAAGGGGTGCACCGGTCCTGGAGATACTGCAATACCAGGTCAATGCGTGGAGTGGACAGAGCAAGCTCTTTTTCCATCTCCCTGTTCTAAAAATCCATTTAATATATGGTCCCCAGATAGGGGACGTATCAGATATTAAACTGATAAGAACAGATACTACACTTGATCTTAGCCAAAAGGCCGAGAAGCGATAACCAGAATTGGTTTCAAACTACGGAGCCACCCAAGGATCCTGAAAAGTCCATTTGTGGAGATGAGCTCCTGGACTCCCGTTAAGAAGACATGTTGTCAACCTCTAGATCCCTTACATGCCTGCACTTTTCGGCTTGCTGCTGCTGCAATCCACGCGTTTTAGATCTGCATAACTCCACCTCTTTAAACACAGCACCTTCACCCCCTGCTGTTCCCACCCGCCTCAACACCGTTGGAAGGGAGGAGAACCAATTAAGGCGGGGGGTGGGGTGGAACGAGCAGCTGTCTACCCTTAGCAGGAGGGCTCCTGATTACATACCTCTCCTGCTGCTGCTGCTGCTGGCTGTCCAGCAGCAGACTGAAGGTGGCTGCTGCTGTGCACAGGTATATAAAGGCTCAGAGCCTATTATGACACGCGCAGCCAGCGTTCCATTGCCACATTCCATCTACTGCAGGCAGGATACCTGGCTGGCTGAATGTCGCTGAGAAGCTCACAGAGACCGCCATAAGCAACAGTTTAACAGAATGCCACAGACTAATCAACCAAACTTTTTGGGTTGGGTTCTCTTTTATAGTCTGCAGGCATTAAATGAAAGAAGTCAGTGTTCCAGCAGAAGGAGACAACGTTTCAGAAAAGGCATTGTAGCAAACCAAAAAAGAAATTTTAAGCGCAGCAGAGTAACCAGCGCACATACCTGTTAGCTCAGGTGAGTTTAAAAGGCTGCTGTTGATAACAAGGGCATTTGCTAAATAGATGGTGTGTGTGCAACAATATACTGAAAGGTCAATTATATTGTGCAGCTTATCTCACCACCTGTAGTTATTTAGGTGAAAGCTCCAAAATGCTTGCCTAATATGTCTGTTTATCCAAAAGGAAGTAAAAAGGGAGAGCTAGAAAGATAGCATTGCATCACATTACATGGCAATGCAATGCACAGTTGCTGAAGTTGAACCAAAATGAGCTTGTAATCTGGCTTCTGCAACTTTGAACATGAAAAATCCAATGAGGAGAAGAAAAGCAAAGCCAAAGAGTCCATCCCAAAATCCGACAAACAAGCAAAATGAACAAAAAACATTGAATTCAATTCTTTCTGATTTTAGAAACTGCATTAAAGAAGGGGTGCACCGGTCCTGGAGATACTGCAATACCAGGTCAATGCGTGGAGTGGACAGAGCAAGCTCTTTTTCCATCTCCCTGTTCTAAAAATCCATTTAATATATGGTCCCCAGATAGGGGACGTATCAGATATTAAACTGATAAGAACAGATACTACACTTGATCTTAGCCAAAAGGCCGAGAAGCGATAACCAGAATTGGTTTCAAACTACGGAGCCACCCAAGGATCCTGAAAAGTCCATTTGTGGAGATGAGCTCCTGGACTCCCGTTAAGAAGACATGTTGTCAACCTCTAGATCCCTTACATGCCTGCACTTTTCGGCTTGCTGCTGCTGCAATCCACGCGTTTTAGATCTGCATAACTCCACCTCTTTAAACACAGCACCTTCACCCCCTGCTGTTCCCACCCGCCTCAACACCGTTGGAAGGGAGGAGAACCAATTAAGGCGGGGGGTGGGGTGGAACGAGCAGCTGTCTACCCTTAGCAGGAGGGCTCCTGATTACATACCTCTCCTGCTGCTGCTGCTGCTGGCTGTCCAGCAGCAGACTGAAGGTGGCTGCTGCTGTGCACAGGTATATAAAGGCTCAGAGCCTATTATGACACGCGCAGACAGCGTTCCATTGCCACATTCCATCTACTGCAGGCAGGATACCTGGCTGGCTGAATGTCGCTGAGAAGCTCACAGAGACCGCCATAAGCAACAGTTTAACAGAATGCCACAGACTAATCAACCAAACTTTTTGGGTTGGGTTCTCTTTTATAGTCTGCAGGCATTAAATGAAAGAAGTCAGTGTTCCAGCAGAAGGAGACAACGTTTCAGAAAAGGCATTGTAGCAAACCAAAAAAGAAATTTTAAGCGCAGCAGAGTAACCAGCGCACATACCTGTTAGCTCAGGTGAGTTTAAAAGGCTGCTGTTGATAACAAGGGCATTTGCTAAATAGATGGTGTGTGTGCAACAATATACTGAAAGGTCAATTATATTGTGCAGCTTATCTCACCACCTGTAGTTATTTAGGTGAAAGCTCCAAAATGCTTGCCTAATATGTCTGTTTATCCAAAAGGAAGTAAAAAGGGAGAGCTAGAAAGATAGCATTGCATCACATTACATGGCAATGCAATGCACAGTTGCTGAAGTTGAACCAAAATGAGCTTGTAATCTGGCTTCTGCAACTTTGAACATGAAAAATCCAATGAGGAGAAGAAAAGCAAAGCCAAAGAGTCCATCCCAAAATCCGACAAACAAGCAAAATGAACAAAAAACATTGAATTCAATTCTTTCTGATTTTAGAAACTGCATTAAAGAAGGGGTGCACCGGTCCTGGAGATACTGCAATACCAGGTCAATGCGTGGAGTGGACAGAGCAAGCTCTTTTTCCATCTCCCTGTTCTAAAAATCCATTTAATATATGGTCCCCAGATAGGGGACGTATCAGATATTAAACTGATAAGAACAGATACTACACTTGATCTTAGCCAAAAGGCCGAGAAGCGATAACCAGAATTGGTTTCAAACTACGGAGCCACCCAAGGATCCTGAAAAGTCCATTTGTGGAGATGAGCTCCTGGACTCCCGTTAAGAAGACATGTTGTCAACCTCTAGATCCCTTACATGCCTGCACTTTTCGGCTTGCTGCTGCTGCAATCCACGCGTTTTAGATCTGCATAACTCCACCTCTTTAAACACAGCACCTTCACCCCCTGCTGTTCCCACCCGCCTCAACACCGTTGGAAGGGAGGAGAACCAATTAAGGCGGGGGGTGGGGTGGAACGAGCAGCTGTCTACCCTTAGCAGGAGGGCTCCTGATTACATACCTCTCCTGCTGCTGCTGCTGCTGGCTGTCCAGCAGCAGACTGAAGGTGGCTGCTGCTGTGCACAGGTATATAAAGGCTCAGAGCCTATTATGACACGCGCAGCCAGCGTTCCATTGCCACATTCCATCTACTGCAGGCAGGATACCTGGCTGGCTGAATGTCGCTGAGAAGCTCACAGAGACCGCCATAAGCAACAGTTTAACAGAATGCCACAGACTAATCAACCAAAC
This sequence comes from Phyllobates terribilis, assembly GCF_046119375.1. Lineage (NCBI taxonomy): Eukaryota > Metazoa > Chordata > Amphibia > Anura > Dendrobatidae > Phyllobates > Phyllobates terribilis. The sequence continues at coordinate 471,672 of NW_027363176.1, forward strand.
TTTTTGGGTTGGGTTCTCTTTTATAGTCTGCAGGCATTAAATGAAAGAAGTCAGTTTTCCAGCAGAAGGAGACAACGTTTCAGAAAAGGCATTGTAGCAAACCAAAAAAGAAATTTTAAGCGCAGCAGAGTAACCAGCGCACATACCTGTTAGCTCAGGTGAGTTTAAAAGGCTGCTGTTGATAACAAGGGCATTTGCTAAATAGATGGTGTGTGTGCAACAATATACTGAAAGGTCAATTATATTGTGCAGCTTATCTCACCACCTGTAGTTATTTAGGTGAAAGCTCCAAAATGCTTGCCTAATATGTCTGTTTATCCAAAAGGAAGTAAAAAGGGAGAGCTAGAAAGATAGCATTGCATCACATTACATGGCAATGCAATGCACAGTTGCTGAAGTTGAACCAAAATGAGCTTGTAATCTGGCTTCTGCAACTTTGAACATGAAAAATCCAATGAGGAGAAGAAAAGCAAAGCCAAAGAGTCCATCCCAAAATCCGACAAACAAGCAAAATGAACAAAAAACATTGAATTCAATTCTTTCTGATTTTAGAAACTGCATTAAAGAAGGGGTGCACCGGTCCTGGAGATACTGCAATACCAGGTCAATGCGTGGAGTGGACAGAGCAAGCTCTTTTTCCATCTCCCTGTTCTAAAAATCCATTTAATATATGGTCCCCAGATAGGGGACGTATCAGATATTAAACTGATAAGAACAGATACTACACTTGATCTTAGCCAAAAGGCCGAGAAGCGATAACCAGAATTGGTTTCAAACTACGGAGCCACCCAAGGATCCTGAAAAGTCCATTTGTGGAGATGAGCTCCTGGACTCCCGTTAAGAAGACATGTTGTCAACCTCTAGATCCCTTACATGCCTGCACTTTTCGGCTTGCTGCTGCTGCAATCCACGCGTTTTAGATCTGCATAACTCCACCTCTTTAAACACAGCACCTTCACCCCCTGCTGTTCCCACCCGCCTCAACACCGTTGGAAGGGAGGAGAACCAATTAAGGCGGGGGGTGGGGTGGAACGAGCAGCTGTCTACCCTTAGCAGGAGGGCTCCTGATTACATACCTCTCCTGCTGCTGCTGCTGCTGGCTGTCCAGCAGCAGACTGAAGGTGGCTGCTGCTGTGCACAGGTATATAAAGGCTCAGAGCCTATTATGACACGCGCAGCCAGCGTTCCATTGCCACATTCCATCTACTGCAGGCAGGATACCTGGCTGGCTGAATGTCGCTGAGAAGCTCACAGAGACCGCCATAAGCAACAGTTTAACAGAATGCCACAGACTAATCAACCAAACTTTTTGGGTTGGGTTCTCTTTTATAGTCTGCAGGCATTAAATGAAAGAAGTCAGTGTTCCAGCAGAAGGAGACAACGTTTCAGAAAAGGCATTGTAGCAAACCAAAAAAGAAATTTTAAGCGCAGCAGAGTAACCAGCGCACATACCTGTTAGCTCAGGTGAGTTTAAAAGGCTGCTGTTGATAACAAGGGCATTTGCTAAATAGATGGTGTGTGTGCAACAATATACTGAAAGGTCAATTATATTGTGCAGCTTATCTCACCACCTGTAGTTATTTAGGTGAAAGCTCCAAAATGCTTGCCTAATATGTCTGTTTATCCAAAAGGAAGTAAAAAGGGAGAGCTAGAAAGATAGCATTGCATCACATTACATGGCAATGCAATGCACAGTTGCTGAAGTTGAACCAAAATGAGCTTGTAATCTGGCTTCTGCAACTTTGAACATGAAAAATCCAATGAGGAGAAGAAAAGCAAAGCCAAAGAGTCCATCCCAAAATCCGACAAACAAGCAAAATGAACAAAAAACATTGAATTCAATTCTTTCTGATTTTAGAAACTGCATTAAAGAAGGGGTGCACCGGTCCTGGAGATACTGCAATACCAGGTCAATGCGTGGAGTGGACAGAGCAAGCTCTTTTTCCATCTCCCTGTTCTAAAAATCCATTTAATATATGGTCCCCAGATAGGGGACGTATCAGATATTAAACTGATAAGAACAGATACTACACTTGATCTTAGCCAAAAGGCCGAGAAGCGATAACCAGAATTGGTTTCAAACTACGGAGCCACCCAAGGATCCTGAAAAGTCCATTTGTGGAGATGAGCTCCTGGACTCCCGTTAAGAAGACATGTTGTCAACCTCTAGATCCCTTACATGCCTGCACTTTTCGGCTTGCTGCTGCTGCAATCCACGCGTTTTAGATCTGCATAACTCCACCTCTTTAAACACAGCACCTTCACCCCCTGCTGTTCCCACCCGCCTCAACACCGTTGGAAGGGAGGAGAACCAATTAAGGCGGGGGGTGGGGTGGAACGAGCAGCTGTCTACCCTTAGCAGGAGGGCTCCTGATTACATACCTCTCCTGCTGCTGCTGCTGCTGGCTGTCCAGCAGCAGACTGAAGGTGGCTGCTGCTGTGCACAGGTATATAAAGGCTCAGAGCCTATTATGACACGCGCAGCCAGCGTTCCATTGCCACATTCCATCTACTGCAGGCAGGATACCTGGCTGGCTGAATGTCGCTGAGAAGCTCACAGAGACCGCCATAAGCAACAGTTTAACAGAATGCCACAGACTAATCAACCAAACTTTTTGGGTTGGGTTCTCTTTTATAGTCTGCAGGCATTAAATGAAAGAAGTCAGTGTTCCAGCAGAAGGAGACAACGTTTCAGAAAAGGCATTGTAGCAAACCAAAAAAGAAATTTTAAGCGCAGCAGAGTAACCAGCGCACATACCTGTTAGCTCAGGTGAGTTTAAAAGGCTGCTGTTGATAACAAGGGCATTTGCTAAATAGATGGTGTGTGTGCAACAATATACTGAAAGGTCAATTATATTGTGCAGCTTATCTCACCACCTGTAGTTATTTAGGTGAAAGCTCCAAAATGCTTGCCTAATATGTCTGTTTATCCAAAAGGAAGTAAAAAGGGAGAGCTAGAAAGATAGCATTGCATCACATTACATGGCAATGCAATGCACAGTTGCTGAAGTTGAACCAAAATGAGCTTGTAATCTGGCTTCTGCAACTTTGAACATGAAAAATCCAATGAGGAGAAGAAAAGCAAAGCCAAAGAGTCCATCCCAAAATCCGACAAACAAGCAAAATGAACAAAAAACATTGAATTCAATTCTTTCTGATTTTAGAAACTGCATTAAAGAAGGGGTGCACCGGTCCTGGAGATACTGCAATACCAGGTCAATGCGTGGAGTGGACAGAGCAAGCTCTTTTTCCATCTCCCTGTTCTAAAAATCCATTTAATATATGGTCCCCAGATAGGGGACGTATCAGATATTAAACTGATAAGAACAGATACTACACTTGATCTTAGCCAAAAGGCCGAGAAGCGATAACCAGAATTGGTTTCAAACTACGGAGCCACCCAAGGATCCTGAAAAGTCCATTTGTGGAGATGAGCTCCTGGACTCCCGTTAAGAAGACATGTTGTCAACCTCTAGATCCCTTACATGCCTGCACTTTTCGGCTTGCTGCTGCTGCAATCCACGCGTTTTAGATCTGCATAACTCCACCTCTTTAAACACAGCACCTTCACCCCCTGCTGTTCCCACCCGCCTCAACACCGTTGGAAGGGAGGAGAACCAATTAAGGCGGGGGGTGGGGTGGAACGAGCAGCTGTCTACCCTTAGCAGGAGGGCTCCTGATTACATACCTCTCCTGCTGCTGCTGCTGCTGGCTGTCCAGCAGCAGACTGAAGGTGGCTGCTGCTGTGCACAGGTATATAAAGGCTCAGAGCCTATTATGACACGCGCAGCCAGCGTTCCATTGCCACATTCCATCTACTGCAGGCAGGATACCTGGCTGGCTGAATGTCGCTGAGAAGCTCACAGAGACCGCCATAAGCAACAGTTTAACAGAATGCCACAGACTAATCAACCAAACTTTTTGGGTTGGGTTCTCTTTTATAGTCTGCAGGCATTAAATGAAAGAAGTCAGTGTTCCAGCAGAAGGAGACAACGTTTCAGAAAAGGCATTGTAGCAAACCAAAAAAGAAATTTTAAGCGCAGCAGAGTAACCAGCGCACATACCTGTTAGCTCAGGTGAGTTTAAAAGGCTGCTGTTGATAACAAGGGCATTTGCTAAATAGATGGTGTGTGTGCAACAATATACTGAAAGGTCAATTATATTGTGCAGCTTATCTCACCACCTGTAGTTATTTAGGTGAAAGCTCCAAAATGCTTGCCTAATATGTCTGTTTATCCAAAAGGAAGTAAAAAGGGAGAGCTAGAAAGATAGCATTGCATCACATTACATGGCAATGCAATGCACAGTTGCTGAAGTTGAACCAAAATGAGCTTGTAATCTGGCTTCTGCAACTTTGAACATGAAAAATCCAATGAGGAGAAGAAAAGCAAAGCCAAAGAGTCCATCCCAAAATCCGACAAACAAGCAAAATGAACAAAAAACATTGAATTCAATTCTTTCTGATTTTAGAAACTGCATTAAAGAAGGGGTGCACCGGTCCTGGAGATACTGCAATACCAGGTCAATGCGTGGAGTGGACAGAGCAAGCTCTTTTTCCATCTCCCTGTTCTAAAAATCCATTTAATATATGGTCCCCAGATAGGGGACGTATCAGATATTAAACTGATAAGAACAGATTTTTTTGATTGAAGCTGCATCCAAGGCACTGAAAAATGTGACCGAAGTCACACCAAAACAGCGCACGAGGCGAGGATTCATGTGGACCCTTCCCGGAGGAGAGGGTCCCCAATAAACCATCCCCATCCCTCTGAGCCAGAAGGCCACAGCGAGGGTCAGGGATCTCCGATGCTCTCCCTAGCCGAAGCCGGAGAAGAGCCGTTTTCGTGCTCCCAGCTTCCATCTAGGCTGCCACCCTAGTGGAGCTGGAGCCTGTGTTGGTTTCTCAGCCCAAAGCTGACCGGACCTCCGACCGGGTTTATAAAAATTCCCCTTCCTAGCCCGGAGGCCAGGAATAGGGGGGGTTGCTCAGAAAGTATGATTGGCAAAGGTGCGGCGTGCTACAAAGCCAAGTCTTTCTGGGGTTCCCAGTCCCAGTAAGCTTGGACTCCCACCAGGGCGCCTACTCCTGGGGCACATTGCTCCAAAGCCCTCACACTTACCCAGCCAAGTGACTTCGATCCTGGAGGGCCATGTTTTCCATCAGATAACTCTATGAGCCACCTGGCGTACTAACAAGTGCACCAAACCAGTGTGTAATATGCATCAATTTACTAGGGCAGCCCAAGGACAAAACTGCCTTTTCAAAAGATACTACACTTGATCTTAGCCAAAAGGCCGAGAAGCGATAACCAGAATTGGTTTCAAACTACGGAGCCACCCAAGGATCCTGAAAAGTCCATTTGTGGAGATGAGCTCCTGGACTCCCGTTAAGAAGACATGTTGTCAACCTCTAGATCCCTTACATGCCTGCACTTTTCGGCTTGCTGCTGCTGCAATCCACGCGTTTTAGATCTGCATAACTCCACCTCTTTAAACACAGCACCTTCACCCCCTGCTGTTCCCACCCGCCTCAACACCGTTGGAAGGGAGGAGAACCAATTAAGGCGGGGGGTGGGGTGGAACGAGCAGCTGTCTACCCTTAGCAGGAGGGCTCCTGATTACATACCTCTCCTGCTGCTGCTGCTGCTGGCTGTCCAGCAGCAGACTGAAGGTGGCTGCTGCTGTGCACAGGTATATAAAGGCTCAGAGCCTATTATGACACGCGCAGCCAGCGTTCCATTGCCACATTCCATCTACTGCAGGCAGGATACCTGGCTGGCTGAATGTCGCTGAGAAGCTCACAGAGACCGCCATAAGCAACAGTTTAACAGAATGCCACAGACTAATCAACCAAACTTTTTGGGTTGGGTTCTCTTTTATAGTCTGCAGGCATTAAATGAAAGAAGTCAGTGTTCCAGCAGAAGGAGACAACGTTTCAGAAAAGGCATTGTAGCAAACCAAAAAAGAAATTTTAAGCGCAGCAGAGTAACCAGCGCACATACCTGTTAGCTCAGGTGAGTTTAAAAGGCTGCTGTTGATAACAAGGGCATTTGCTAAATAGATGGTGTGTGTGCAACAATATACTGAAAGGTCAATTATATTGTGCAGCTTATCTCACCGCCTGTAGTTATTTAGGTGAAAGCTCCAAAATGCTTGCCTAATATGTCTGTTTATCCAAAAGGAAGTAAAAAGGGAGAGCTAGAAAGATAGCATTGCATCACATTACATGGCAATGCAATGCACAGTTGCTGAAGTTGAACCAAAATGAGCTTGTAATCTGGCTTCTGCAACTTTGAACATGAAAAATCCAATGAGGAGAAGAAAAGCAAAGCCAAAGAGTCCATCCCAAAATCCGACAAACAAGCAAAATGAACAAAAAACATTGAATTCAATTCTTTCTGATTTTAGAAACTGCATTAAAGAAGGGGTGCACCGGTCCTGGAGATACTGCAATACCAGGTCAATGCGTGGAGTGGACAGAGCAAGCTCTTTTTCCATCTCCCTGTTCTAAAAATCCATTTAATATATGGTCCCCAGATAGGGGACGTATCAGATATTAAACTGATAAGAACAGATACTACACTTGATCTTAGCCAAAAGGCCGAGAAGCGATAACCAGAATTGGTTTCAAACTACGGAGCCACCCAAGGATCCTGAAAAGTCCATTTGTGGAGATGAGCTCCTGGACTCCCGTTAAGAAGACATGTTGTCAACCTCTAGATCCCTTACATGCCTGCACTTTTCGGCTTGCTGCTGCTGCAATCCACGCGTTTTAGATCTGCATAACTCCACCTCTTTAAACACAGCACCTTCACCCCCTGCTGTTCCCACCCGCCTCAACACCGTTGGAAGGGAGGAGAACCAATTAAGGCGGGGGGTGGGGTGGAATGAGCAGCTGTCTACCCTTAGCAGGAGGGCTCCTGATTACATACCTCTCCTGCTGCTGCTGCTGGCTGTCCAGCAGCAGACTGAAGGTGGCTGCTGCTGTGCACAGGTATATAAAGGCTCAGAGCCTATTATGACACGCGCAGCCAGCGTTCCATTGCCACATTCCATCTACTGCAGGCAGGATACCTGGCTGGCTGAATGTCGCTGAGAAGCTCACAGAGACCGCCATAAGCAACAGTTTAACAGAATGCCACAGACTAATCAACCAAACTTTTTGGGTTGGGTTCTCTTTTATAGTCTGCAGGCATTAAATGAAAGAAGTCAGTGTTCCAGCAGAAGGAGACAACGTTTCAGAAAAGGCATTGTAGCAAACCAAAAAAGAAATTTTAAGCGCAGCAGAGTAACCAGCGCACATACCTGTTAGCTCAGGTGAGTTTAAAAGGCTGCTGTTGATAACAAGGGCATTTGCTAAATAGATGGTGTGTGTGCAACAATATACTGAAAGGTCAATTATATTGTGCAGCTTATCTCACCACCTGTAGTTATTTAGGTGAAAGCTCCAAAATGCTTGCCTAATATGTCTGTTTATCCAAAAGGAAGTAAAAAGGGAGAGCTAGAAAGATAGCATTGCATCACATTACATGGCAATGCAATGCACAGTTGCTGAAGTTGAACCAAAATGAGCTTGTAATCTGGCTTCTGCAACTTTGAACATGAAAAATCCAATGAGGAGAAGAAAAGCAAAGCCAAAGAGTCCATCCCAAAATCCGACAAACAAGCAAAATTGTAACATACCTGGCGGCGTCCTTGCATGGTGGTCCATCTCCCACTGTGCAAGAGCGCGCACTTGATCTCCAGTCCAGAATGTCTCTCTGGCTTCCCTCCTTGCTGTCTGTTTGTCTGTTTTGGCTGCATAGGGCGACACCCGCTGAACTTCCTGTTTCTTGTACCTGCTGTGGACACGCCCCTGTTGCACCTTCAGCCTATTGCTGTCCATCTTTGGGTATTTATACCACCTTCTTCCTCAAGATGGCGCCTGAGCATTGTGTCCTGTCAGTCGGCTTTTTGTCTCTGACATGCCAGGTCCTATCCTGTTTTCCTGCCTGTTTTCCAGTTCTGTGTCTGAACTGTGGTCTGTTTTTGTGAACACGCTTCTTGCCTGTTCTTTCGCCTTCTAGGGGCCGTATTCCTAGATCTGCCTGTCTGTGCCTTGCGGTATCTGTTCCCGTCTGAACAGAGTCCTGTTTGTGTCCCTGCCTTGTGGTATCTGTTCCTGTCTGAACTGAGTCCTGTCTATTTCTCCTGTCTTGCAGTATCTGTTCCCGTGTCTGAACTGAGTCCTGTCTATGTCTCCTGCCTTGTGGTATCAGTTCCCGTGTCTGAACTGAGTCCTGTCTGTGTACTCTTGCCTGCTGCCTTTCCTGGAGTCTGTATTTCCAGGCCTGTCTGAACACGCTCCTAGCCTGTTCCTCCCGCCTTCTAGGGGCCGATTACCTAGATCCGTTCCTGTATCTTGTCTGTCCTGTCTGAACACGCTCCTTGCCTGTTCGTCCCGCCTCTCTGGGGGCCGTATTCCCAGACCCGCTCCTGTATCCCGCTGCAGTGTCGGTCTCTTCCGTACACTCAGTTCCAGTCTGAACTCTCTCCTATCCTTTACCTGTTTTGCCTCTGTCTGTTCCTTTCCTTTTTCTGCAGAGTCTGAACTCGTACCTAACTCCTGCTTGTTGTCTCTGTACTCCCGTTTGTGAGTTTGTGGTCCCCTCGCTACTTCACTGCAAGTACCCTGTGGGTATCTGGCTCTGCCTTTCCCTTCCTGTCTGTTCCGTGTGAACAGAGCCCTGTCCGTCCTGCTCTGACTCCTTGCTCACTGCTCCGGCAGTCCTGTCCTGCCCTGCTTCTGCCCGCTGCTCCGGCAGTCCTGTCCTGCCCTGCTTCTGCCCGCTGCTCCGGCAGTCCTGTCCTGCCCTGCTTCTGCCCGCTGCTCCGGCAGTCCTGTCCTGCCCTGCTTCTGCCCGCTGCTCTGGCAGTCCTGTCCTGCCCTGCTTCTGCCCGCTGCTTCGGCAGTCCTGTCCTGTCCTGCCCTGCTTCTGCCCGCTGCTCCGGCAGTCCTGTCCTGTCCTGCCCTGCTTCTGCCCGCTGCTCCGGCAGTCCTGTCCTGTCCTGCCCTGCTTCTGCCCGTTGCTCCGGCAGTCCTGTCCTGTCCTGCCCTGCTTCTGCCCGCTGCTCCGGCAGTCCTGTCCTGTCCTGCCCTGCTTCTGCCCGCTGCTCCGGCAGTCCTGTCCTGTCCTGCCCTGCTTCTGCCCGCTGCTCCGGCAGTCCTGTCCTGTCCTGCCCTGCTTCTGCCCGCTGCTCCGGCAGTCCTGTCCTGTCCTGCCCTGCTTCTGCCCGCTGCTCCGGCAGTCCTGTCCTGTCCTGCCCTGCTTCTGCCCGCTGCTCCGGCAGTCCTGTCCTGTCCTGCCCTGCTTCTGCCCGCTGATCCGGCAGTCCTGTCCTGCCCTGCTTCTGCCCGCTGATCCGGCAGTCCTGTCCTGCCCTGCTTCTGCCCGCTGCTCCGGCAGTCCTGTCCTGCCCTGCTTGTGCTCGCTGCTCCTGCAGCCCCGTCCTGCTCTGTTCTTGCCCACCGCTTTGGGCGTTCCCTCTCTGCTGTGGTTGTCTACCGCATCTGCGGTTCTGTGACCCAGTCTGTACTGGGTCTTAACCTTTCTGTGCTCCAGCCCGTCCTTTCGGCCAGTACCTCCCTGCCTGCATACTCGCCTGTATCCACCCCTCTGCATACCTGCCGTGTTTGCTTACATCCACCAGTCTGTGCCAGCCTAACCTGCCTGTTCCAGTAATTCCAGTGTGGGTCAACCCCCGTGTCCGGAGTTTGACCTGGAGTAGCACCTGGTCCCTCTGCCCGGTTTCTCCCTGGTGCACTGGCGTCGTATGCCGTCGTGCCACCTTGGTCGGATCGGCCAGATACTTAGTCACGCCCCTCCAGGCACTCTCCGGTCCATGGTCCAGTGGAACCACAACACCCGCACACGCCAGTCAGTCCGGGCGTGTGCATAACAAAAATGAACAAAAAACATTGAATTCAATTCTTTCTGATTTTAGAAACTGCATTAAAGAAGGGGTGCACCGGTCCTGGAGATACTGCAATACCAGGTCAATGCGTGGAGTGGACAGAGCAAGCTCTTTTTCCATCTCCCTGTTCTAAAAATCCATTTAATATATGGTCCCCAGATAGGGGACGTATCAGATATTAAACTGATAAGAACAGATACTACACTTGATCTTAGCCAAAAGGCCGAGAAGCGATAACCAGAATTGGTTTCAAACTACGGAGCCACCCAAGGATCCTGAAAAGTCCATTTGTGGAGATGAGCTCCTGGACTCCCGTTAAGAAGACATGTTGTCAACCTCTAGATCCCTTACATGCCTGCACTTTTCGGCTTGCTGCTGCTGCAATCCACGCGTTTTAGATCTGCATAACTCCACCTCTTTAAACACAGCACCTTCACCCCCTGCTGTTCCCACCCGCCTCAACACCGTTGGAAGGGAGGAGAACCAATTAAGGCGGGGGGTGGGGTGGAACGAGCAGCTGTCTACCCTTAGCAGGAGGGCTCCTGATTACATACCTCTCCTGCTGCTGCTGCTGCTGGCTGTCCAGCAGCAGACTGAAGGTGGCTGCTGCTGTGCACAGGTATATAAAGGCTCAGAGCCTATTATGACACGCGCAGCCAGCGTTCCATTGCCACATTCCATCTACTGCAGGCAGGATACCTGGCTGGCTGAATGTCGCTGAGAAGCTCACAGAGACCGCCATAAGCAACAGTTTAACAGAATGCCACAGACTAATCAACCAAACTTTTTGGGTTGGGTTCTCTTTTATAGTCTGCAGGCATTAAATGAAAGAAGTCAGTGTTCCAGCAGAAGGAGACAACGTTTCAGAAAAGGCATTGTAGCAAACCAAAAAAGAAATTTTAAGCGCAGCAGAGTAACCAGCGCACATACCTGTTAGCTCAGGTGAGTTTAAAAGGCTGCTGTTGATAACAAGGGCATTTGCTAAATAGATGGTGTGTGTGCAACAATATACTGAAAGGTCAATTATATTGTGCAGCTTATCTCACCACCTGTAGTTATTTAGGTGAAAGCTCCAAAATGCTTGCCTAATATGTCTGTTTATCCAAAAGGAAGTAAAAAGGGAGAGCTAGAAAGATAGCATTGCATCACATTACATGGCAATGCAATGCACAGTTGCTGAAGTTGAACCAAAATGAGCTTGTAATCTGGCTTCTGCAACTTTGAACATGAAAAATCCAATGAGGAGAAGAAAAGCAAAGCCAAAGAGTCCATCCCAAAATCCGACAAACAAGCAAAATGAACAAAAAACATTGAATTCAATTCTTTCTGATTTTAGAAACTGCATTAAAGAAGGGGTGCACCGGTCCTGGAGATACTGCAATACCAGGTCAATGCGTGGAGTGGACAGAGCAAGCTCTTTTTCCATCTCCCTGTTCTAAAAATCCATTTAATATATGGTCCCCAGATAGGGGACGTATCAGATATTAAACTGATAAGAACAGATTTTTTGATTGAATATATCTTTTATTAGCACAAAAAATAAGTTAACAGACAGTGTACAGTGCCGCAGCCCAGTACACACAGAATTCTACATCATATTTACATAGCATGAGGATACGACGCACTAACTAGACACATCACACCCCTATGCTACACAAAACACTCAATCTGAAAGAAAAAGCATGTCAATCAATACAGTACGAAGAATCGTGATAAGAGATGGGGATTGGGAAAAAGGGGATGGGGAGGGGAAAATCACAGGCCCGAAGCTTTATTGAAAGACAAGACACATAAGGGGAGAGGGGGAGGAGGGGTTTAGTCCTCATCCTCGTCCTCCGGACCGTCCACGATGGAATAGTCTCTGAGCAGGCTGTGGATCAGCCTGCGGCAGTCCTGGATGGACATCCTCTCCCTCCTCAAGATGAGCCGGTTCCTGGCGACCCAAACGGCATCCTTGAAGCAGTTCATAAGGCGCCAAGCCTCCTGGATGGCTCCGACGGTATGAACCCCAGGGAAGAGTCCGTAAAGCACAGAATGGTGCGATAGGCTCGCCCTGGGGACAGAGTTCCTCAGGTCGTCCTCAAGGGCAGTCAACAGGCGCTGTGCAAATCCGCAGTCCCAAAAAGTGTGCAAAGATGTTTCCTCCACGAAGGGGCACCTTGGGCAGTACCGGGTCTTGCACAGGTTCCGGGCATGCATGAATGACCGGACGGGCAGTCCGCCCTGAATCGCCATCCACGACAAGTCCTTGTGCCCGTTGGTCAGCCTGTCAGACGACACATTTGTCCACACAGTCTCCAGCGTGTCCTGGTGAAGTCCTGTGATGTTCTCCACGTCATCCTTGGCTCTGATGAGCTTGTGGATAGTTTTGGGCTTCCACAAGTCGGGCTTGAGTCCCTCCAGTTGATGTTCCCCCACAAATCGAACGACGTCTCCGTAGAACCATGGCGTCGTCCAGTTGTAGGGGAAGGAGCTGTCCCACTTGTCCCAGCCGAGTCGCCTCCAAAGAGGAAGCAGGAAGAAGCGAGACATGGACCTGCCCGCGGAGCCATTCTTGACTTGCAAAGTCCGGCGGACACAATCACACACAAAAGAGGATCGCAGGAGGGTGGGGATATCTGGAACGCCCTTCCCACCCTTGCGAGGCTCCTTGTACATGACGGCCCGCCTGACTCTGTCCATCTTGGATCCCCAGACAAAGTGAAACACTGTCCTGGTAATGGCCCTGCACACAGTGACGTGTGGGGGCCAGGCCTGCGCCGTGTACTGCAAGACGGGCAGGACCTCATTACGCAGGACGAGTGCCTTACCCTCACAAGTGAGGTGTCTGAGGCTCCAGAGTCCGATCCGTTGCTTCACTTTGGCCAAGCGTTCTTGCCAGGACTTGAGGGCCGCTCCTTCCTTCCCGAACCAGACTCCCAGCACCTTGAGGAAATCCGGTTGAATGTTGAAGGGGAAGAGGGCGGAGGAGGCCGGCTGCCAATCCCCGAAGAGCATGGCTTCCGACTTCCTGCAGTTGACTTTGGCCCCTGAAGCCCGGCCGAACCTCTCACACGTCTGGACGAGGGCGTCGACTGAACCACGATCAGCGCAGAAGACGGTGACGTCGTCCATGTAGAGCGAGCACTTGACCTCGTGTCGTCCCGGACCCGGTGCGGTGATCCCTCTGATCTCTCCATTCTGCCGGATAGCCTCTGCGAAGAGTTCTATAACACAAACAAAAAGAAGAGGTGATAGAGGGCAGCCTTGTCTGACCCCAGAGAGGACAGGGAAGGGGTCAGTCTTCCAGCCGTTCACCAACACCGAGCTGTGGATATCAAAATACATCAGACGGACATACGAACAAAACATGTTACCCAAACCTAACCGGTGCAGAGCTCGGCCCATGAACTCGTGGGAAACCCGGTCGAAGGCCTTCTCCTGATCCAAGGAGACCAGGGCCGCGTGTGCGCAGCGGACCTTGATGTACTCGACCGTGTCCCGCACGAGAGCGAGGCTGTCTGCGATGCGACGTCCAGGGATGCCGCAGGTCTGGTCCGGGTGGATGATCCGTCTGATGACCGTCTTAAGTCGTGTCGCCATCGTCTTGGCCAGGATCTTGTAGTCCACGTTGAGCAGAGTGATGGGACGCCAATTCCTCAGGTCGCACCTCTCTCCCTTCCGCTTGTACAGGATCGTGACCATTCCTTCCCTCAAAGATGGAGGCATTCTACCCTCCACCACCATCTCCTCGTACAGGTCCAACAGGTCCGGACAGATGAGGTCTCCCAGCGCTACATAGAGCTCCGCTGGAAGACCATCACTGCCCGGGGTCCTGCCGGTCCTAAAGGATTTAGCGGCAGAGAGCAATTCGCCCACCATCAGAGGTTTGTCCAAGGCTGCCGTGCCTGCAGGATCAAGATGGTTAGTGATACCTGACAGGAACTTATCAGCAGCGTCGGGGTCGGTAGTCTTGTGGGAGTAGAGTTTGCTGTAGAAGTCGCTGACGACCCTCATCACGTCCTCCTTCCCACGTCGCATGTTTCCGCTCTCGTCTCGCAGCTCGTTCAGGGGCGTGTGACCGGCATGAAGTTTCCTGAAAAAGAATGAGTTACATTTCTCACCCTTCTCCAGATTCTCCACTTTGGAACGGAAGACGATTCGCTTGGACTCCTCCTCAAAGTGCCTTTTCAGGCTCTTCTTGGTCTCCTCCAGCTCCTCCCTCACGTCCCAGCCGCAGTGAAGAAGGTCCTGCAGCGACCGCAGCTCGCGCTGCAGCCCTCTGAAGTCCCTCCTCTTCTCACACGCCTGTTGTCGACCCTTGGCCTGAAAGAAACAGCGAAACTCAAGTTTAACATATTCCCACCAATCAGAGACTGTTTGGAAGCTACCCTTGTAGGACTGCCACATTGCGTAGGCTGCTCTCAGCTCCTCCACGACTTCATCCTGAGCCAGCAGAGCACAATTCAGCTTCCAGGAGCCGGGGCCGGACGGAAAACCGTCGCCGAGGACACCTTGTAAGTGAATGGCTCTGTGGTCGGAGAAGAAGCAGGGGACCATCGAGCGCCTACTCTGCCTGACTGCCCGAGAGGTGAACACAAAGTCAATCCTGGAGCGGAGTGAGCCATCGGGTCGGCTCCACGAATAGTTCGTGGAGCCTCTCCCCATGGAGCCCACCACGTCCTGAAGAGAGGCCTCGGTTACCATCTCGATGAGCAGCTTGGACGTGATGTCCAACTTGGCAGATGTGCCAGAACTACGACCATCCTCCTCGATGGGGCAGTTGAAATCCCCGGCCATCACTAAGGTCCTGGTGGTGGCAAGCTGAAGCCGCAGGGTCTGGAAAAGCTCCAAACGCTCATTCTTCAGTGGGGACGCATACACGTTGATGAACCTGACAGGTTCTCCTGCCCAGTTGCCATCTACAACAAGAGCCCTGCCGCAGATGAGCTCCTGGACGGACTCAAGCGTGAATGCGCCCCCCCTGATCAGAATTGCGACCCCCGCAGACTTGCAGTCACCCCCACCGGACCAGTAGGATGGACCGTGGGACCACTCCCTGGCCAGATGTTTGAAGGACCTAGAGGAGGGAAGGGAACATTCCTGCAACATATAAACATCACACAACTGGGAAGTAAGGAAGGCATAAATAGTCTGACGTCTGAACTTGTCCTTGATGCTCCTGACATTAATGGAAAATAAGTTAATATTAGCCATCATGTAGGGAAAAAAGAAAAAGTTAGCGCAGGCAATACACCTTAGTTACCACTCCGGTCGGGTGGTCCCTCGTCGGTGTTGACTGCTGGTGACGGGATCACCAGCAGGCCCTCTTCCTCCATCTGGTCAAGCAGCGCGGCCTCGATCTCGGCGACCACCAGTTCCTCCTCTTCTGGCTCGGCCACCAGGGTCTCAACCATGTGCTCCATCTCTTCTGGCTCAGGGAGGGTATCCTCCTTTTCGCCTACGAAATCCAGAATCTTCTTTTTGGAGGATTCAGTAGCAGGGCTGTCCTCCACTTTCCTCTTTCCCCGGGTTGGAACTGGGGAGACAAGAAGGGGAAAATCCTCCTCGGAATAGATAGCGGCGGGTGGAGGAAAGGTTAATTCCACCGCTACCATGGTCTGGGGAGGGAGAGTGGCTGCCGGGGCAGGGGAAAGGACACCTGCTGAGGAGTAGGGGAAGGAGGAAGAGGAAGTGGAATCCTCAGCAGGGGTGGCCGGGGTGGGGGGGGATTGGACGGGGGTGGCAGGGGGAGGGATCGAGAGAGGGGTGACAGAACTCTTACCCTCCTTTGACTTTTTCTTCTGCTTCGGAGCTGTTGGGACCGTCGCTGGGGCTTTGGCCACCGACTCCTTGACCGCTTTGGCCTTGGTCATCTCGGCCTTGGCCGCTGGGGCCTTGGTTGTCGCGTCCTTGACCTTCACAGGCCTGGTCGTCGGGGCCTTGTCCTCCGGAGCTGGGGTCGTCCCAACCACCGATGCCCAGGATCTCTCACGCTTGGGGCAATCCTTGTATAGATGAGCCGCCAGCCCACACAGGTTGCAGGACGTCTTCTTCGGGCAGTCCTTCGAGCTGTGTCCCGTCACTCGACAAATCCTGCAGGCATCCTCCTTGCAGTCCTTCATCTCGTGGCCGTTCTTGCCGCATCTCCTGCAGTTCCGCGGCATGTCCGGGTAATAGATGAGGCCGTAGGAGTTGCCCAGGGAGAATGTCGGGGGCAGGTGCCGAAGTCCGTCTGAGTACGCCAGGTCCCTGTGAAGTCTAACGGTCACCGACCACTTACCTGTCCAGAAGCCGAGTCCATTCAGGATGTGAGAGGGTTCCTTCACAACCAAACAGAAGCGTCTCAGGAAGGTACAGATGTCTTGGCCTGGGGTGTGCGGGTTGCGCATGGAGACCGTGATCCTCCTTTCGTCCCTCTGGATAGGGCAGCTACCTGTAAAGGCAGAGAAAGAATTATCCGGTCCTTTTGCGCTTACCATTTCCCAGAACCTCCTGCAGGTGTTCACAGTGGCGAAGGTGACGAAGAAGATACCCGTCAAGAAGGTCTGGATGCTGAGGGTGTCCGACCTGGAGAAGCCTCGATCCAGCAGCATCTTCTGGCAGAACACGTCCGAGGACATGTCCGGCACCCTCCCATCCACTTCCTTCAGCTTCAGGGCCACCGTCTGCCGCATCCATGGCTCCAGGGCTGGAGCTTCGTGGTGGGGCTTCTGGGGTCCCTTCTGCTGGCCAGTCGTGGAGGCAGAGTCCTTGGGGTCAGAATCGGCTCCTGGCTGGGCCCTCCTGGCTGTCCCCTGCTCCAGGCTCTTCTTTTCAGCCTTCCTCGCAGCGCTTGCCATGGCTTTCCTCCTGCAGTTACTTCTTGGAGCTGGAGCTGGAACTCTTCCCGGAATGGGTGGAGCTATGCAGATTCTTCTCCCGTCGTGTTCTGGACAAATTCCCCGAAAGGTCTTTGTCTCGATGATTTTCTTCCTCGAAGATTCCACAGGACAGCCCGATTCTTCTCCGAGTCTTCGTCTTCTTCTGGATTCTTTAGAGCTTCTTCCTCCCACCGATATCCGCCTTCCTTCTCCGATGTCAGCTGGGCTCCGAAGCTCTTCTCCTTCCGAGTTCGATCGCTCTCGTCAAGTGTAGATCGTAGCTCTTGTGTTCTTAAAAGAACAGATACTACACTTGTTCTTAGCCAAAAGGCCGAGAAGCGATAACCAGAATTGGTTTCAAACTACGGAGCCACCCAAGGATCCTGAAAAGTCCATTTGTGGAGATGAGCTCCTGGACTCCCGTTAAGAAGACATGTTGTCAACCTCTAGATCCCTTACATGCCTGCACTTTTCGGCTTGCTGCTGCTGCAATCCACGCGTTTTAGATCTGCATAACTCCACCTCTTTAAACACAGCACCTTCACCCCCTGCTGTTCCCACCCGCCTCAACACCGTTGGAAGGGAGGAGAACCAATTAAGGCGGGGGGTGGGGTGGAACGAGCAGCTGTCTACCCTTAGCAGGAGGGCTCCTGATTACATACCTCTCCTGCTGCTGCTGCTGCTGGCTGTCCAGCAGCAGACTGAAGGTGGCTGCTGCTGTGCACAGGTATATAAAGGCTCAGAGCCTATTATGACACGCGCAGCCAGCGTTCCATTGCCACATTCCATCTACTGCAGGCAGGATACCTGGCTGTCTGAATGTCGCTGAGAAGCTCACAGAGACCGCCATAAGCAACAGTTTAACAGAATGCCACAGACTAATCAACCAAACTTTTTGGGTTGGGTTCTCTTTTATAGTCTGCAGGCATTAAATGAAAGAAGTCAGTGTTCCAGCAGAAGGAGACAACGTTTCAGAAAAGGCATTGTAGCAAACCAAAAAAGAAATTTTAAGCGCAGCAGAGTAACCAGCGCACATACCTGTTAGCTCAGGTGAGTTTAAAAGGCTGCTGTTGATAACAAGGGCATTTGCTAAATAGATGGTGTGTGTGCAACAATATACTGAAAGGTCAATTATATTGTGCAGCTTATCTCACCACCTGTAGTTATTTAGGTGAAAGCTCCAAAATGCTTGCCTAATATGTCTGTTTATCCAAAAGGAAGTAAAAAGGGAGAGCTAGAAAGATAGCATTGCATCACATTACATGGCAATGCAATGCACAGTTGCTGAAGTTGAACCAAAATGAGCTTGTAATCTGGCTTCTGCAACTTTGAACATGAAAAATCCAATGAGGAGAAGAAAAGCAAAGCCAAAGAGTCCATCCCAAAATCCGACAAACAAGCAAAATGAACAAAAAACATTGAATTCAATTCTTTCTGATTTTAGAAACTGCATTAAAGAAGGGGTGCACCGGTCCTGGAGATACTGCAATACCAGGTCAATGCGTGGAGTGGACAGAGCAAGCTCTTTTTCCATCTCCCTGTTCTAAAAATCCATTTAATATATGGTCCCCAGATAGGGGACGTATCAGATATTAAACTGATAAGAACAGATACTACACTTGATCTTAGCCAAAAGGCCGAGAAGCGATAACCAGAATTGGTTTCAAACTACGGAGCCACCCAAGGATCCTGAAAAGTCCATTTGTGGAGATGAGCTCCTGGACTCCCGTTAAGAAGACATGTTGTCAACCTCTAGATCCCTTACATGCCTGCACTTTTCGGCTTGCTGCTGCTGCAATCCACGCGTTTTAGATCTGCATAACTCCACCTCTTTAAACACAGCACCTTCACCCCCTGCTGTTCCCACCCGCCTCAACACCGTTGGAAGGGAGGAGAACCAATTAAGGCGGGGGGTGGGGTGGAACGAGCAGCTGTCTACCCTTAGCAGGAGGGCTCCTGATTACATACCTCTCCTGCTGCTGCTGCTGCTGGCTGTCCAGCAGCAGACTGAAGGTGGCTGCTGCTGTGCACAGGTATATAAAGGCTCAGAGCCTATTATGACACGCGCAGCCAGCGTTCCATTGCCACATTCCATCTACTGCAGGCAGGATACCTGGCTGGCTGAATGTCGCTGAGAAGCTCACAGAGACCGCCATAAGCAACAGTTTAACAGAATGCCACAGACTAATCAACCAAACTTTTTGGGTTGGGTTCTCTTTTATAGTCTGCAGGCATTAAATGAAAGAAGTCAGTGTTCCAGCAGAAGGAGACAACGTTTCAGAAAAGGCATTGTAGCAAACCAAAAAAGAAATTTTAAGCGCAGCAGAGTAACCAGCGCACATACCTGTTAGCTCAGGTGAGTTTAAAAGGCTGCTGTTGATAACAAGGGCATTTGCTAAATAGATGGTGTGTGTGCAACAATATACTGAAAGGTCAATTATATTGTGCAGCTTATCTCACCACCTGTAGTTATTTAGGTGAAAGCTCCAAAATGCTTGCCTAATATGTCTGTTTATCCAAAAGGAAGTAAAAAGGGAGAGCTAGAAAGATAGCATTGCATCACATTACATGGCAATGCAATGCACAGTTGCTGAAGTTGAACCAAAATGAGCTTGTAATCTGGCTTCTGCAACTTTGAACATGAAAAATCCAATGAGGAGAAGAAAAGCAAAGCCAAAGAGTCCATCCCAAAATCCGACAAACAAGCAAAATGAACAAAAAACATTGAATTCAATTCTTTCTGATTTTAGAAACTGCATTAAAGAAGGGGTGCACCGGTCCTGGAGATACTGCAATACCAGGTCAATGCGTGGAGTGGACAGAGCAAGCTCTTTTTCCATCTCCCTGTTCTAAAAATCCATTTAATATATGGTCCCCAGATAGGGGACGTATCAGATATTAAACTGATAAGAACAGATACTACACTTGATCTTAGCCAAAAGGCCGAGAAGCGATAACCAGAATTGGTTTCAAACTACGGAGCCACCCAAGGATCCTGAAAAGTCCATTTGTGGAGATGAGCTCCTGGACTCCCGTTAAGAAGACATGTTGTCAACCTCTAGATCCCTTACATGCCTGCACTTTTCGGCTTGCTGCTGCTGCAATCCACGCATTTTAGATCTGCATAACTCCACCTCTTTAAACACAGCACCTTCACCCCCTGCTGTTCCCACCCGCCTCAACACCGTTGGAAGGGAGGAGAACCAATTAAGGCGGGGGGTGGGGTGGAACGAGCAGCTGTCTACCCTTAGCAGGAGGGCTCCTGATTACATACCTCTCCTGCTGCTGCTGCTGCTGGCTGTCCAGCAGCAGACTGAAGGTGGCTGCTGCTGTGCACAGGTATATAAAGGCTCAGAGCCTATTATGACACGCGCAGCCAGCGTTCCATTGCCACATTCCATCTACTGCAGGCAGGATACCTGGCTGGCTGAATGTCGCTGAGAAGCTCACAGAGACCGCCATAAGCAACAGTTTAACAGAATGCCACAGACTAATCAACCAAACTTTTTGGGTTGGGTTCTCTTTTATAGTCTGCAGGCATTAAATGAAAGAAGTCAGTGTTCCAGCAGAAGGAGACAACGTTTCAGAAAAGGCATTGTAGCAAACCAAAAAAGAAATTTTAAGCGCAGCAGAGTAACCAGCGCACATACCTGTTAGCTCAGGTGAGTTTAAAAGGCTGCTGTTGATAACAAGGGCATTTGCTAAATAGATGGTGTGTGTGCAACAATATACTGAAAGGTCAATTATATTGTGCAGCTTATCTCACCACCTGTAGTTATTTAGGTGAAAGCTCCAAAATGCTTGCCTAATATGTCTGTTTATCCAAAAGGAAGTAAAAAGGGAGAGCTAGAAAGATAGCATTGCATCACATTACATGGCAATGCAATGCACAGTTGCTGAAGTTGAACCAAAATGAGCTTGTAATCTGGCTTCTGCAACTTTGAACATGAAAAATCCAATGAGGAGAAGAAAAGCAAAGCCAAAGAGTCCATCCCAAAATCCGACAAACAAGCAAAATGAACAAAAAACATTGAATTCAATTCTTTCTGATTTTAGAAACTGCATTAAAGAAGGGGTGCACCGGTCCTGGAGATACTGCAATACCAGGTCAATGCGTGGAGTGGACAGAGCAAGCTCTTTTTCCATCTCCCTGTTCTAAAAATCCATTTAATATATGGTCCCCAGATAGGGGACGTATCAGATATTAAACTGATAAGAACAGATCAGGTTTCAACATATTTTATTAAGTGCGTAAAAGATGGTTTACAATCAAAAACAACAACACAAACAGTACATTATTAAAACACAGAATTCCACCCATAAAAACCCCATATACGATTGGCATCCCTTCTCCCAATACATTTCACATCCCTCAAGTAATAAATATACATCTGGCTAAAAGCAATTTTAAGACAATCCTTCACAGAAATAGCGTCACGTTTAAAAAGTAAAATATTGCGTGCCTTCCAAAGGGCGTCTTTAAAACAGTTAATCATACACCAACATATAAAATACTGTTGAGGGGTCGGACATTTAAAAAGGCCATATAAAACATATTCATGGTTAAAATCTCTTAAACCGCAAGTCCATTTTAAAAGAATCCCAACTTTGTGCCAAAGTTCCTGTGCAAATGGGCAATTCCACATAAGGTGCAAGGTGGTTTCGTCATAAACACATGAGTCTCTGGGGCATTTTGCTCTGGCCACCAGGCCTCTCCTGTGTTGAAACTCTCTGGTGGGGAGGCACTGGTGGACCACCATCCATGCGATGTCCTTATGTCCATTTGCTAAGAATTTCCCGAAGACATTCTTCCAAACTTGCTTCGACCTCTCTTCTGAGAAATTTACTATGGGGGTCACATCTTCATTCCTCCTCAGAAAAGATAAAAGCTTCTTGCGGTCTTTAAAAATGTCCATTTTAAAATCACCAAGGCTATAAAATCGAACAGTCTTTTCTAAGATTGCTTGGTGTTTGGGGGGGCATAGTAAAACAGGGGAATTCAACGACAACTTAAACCATCTTTTAAAAATCATCCCACAAGTATATTTTAAAAAATAACTTAGCGCACTATTACCATTAAAATGTTTGAAACAAAAGCAGAAATAATTTAAATACAAATAAATATGTAAGTCGGGGACATCCCTTCCGCCGTTCATTTTATTCTTCCTCATTATTTCTCGCCTTAATTTTTCCATTTTGGAGTTCCATAAAAACATAAAGATCATCCTAGTCATTTTTTTAATTAAAACATCAGAGGGGGGGTACACCATAGCTATATACAGTATGAGGGGTAACAACACTGATTTTATAATTAAAATTTTCCCCTCCATTGTTAGGGACCTCAAACCCCAAAATGATATTTTCTTTGACATTTTTCCTATGACATTCTCCCAGTTTTGAGTTCCCACATTCTCCTCGTTAAAAACAACTCCAAGAATTTTTACATTGTCTCGTTTTATAGTGAGCTGCGGGAGTTGGGCGGTGTCCCAGGATCCCAAAGTCAGACATTCAGATTTATTTAAATTAAGTTTAAACCCGGATGCCTGGGAAAAAAATTCGATGCGCAACACCGCCCTCCGGAGGGAAGCAGGGTCCACGCACACAACCGTCACGTCATCCATGTAGCCAAAGACTCTCACATCACTGCCACCTCCGCCAGGAACAGGAACCCCTCTAATCACTTTGTCTTTCCTTATTGCGCTCAGCAGGGGCTCCATGGCGCAGATGAACAGGATGGGCGACAAGGGGCATCCCTGCTTCACTCCGGACTCAAGGGGAACTCCATCTGTTAAAAAGCCATTAAGAGAAATTTGACTAAAACAATTTTTATATAAAATCTTAATACAATTTAAAAGCATATTAGGGATACCCATTCTTTTTAAAACTCTAAAAAGAAATCTATGAGAGACTCTATCGAAAGCTTTTTCAAAATCTAGGGCTAAAAGAGCTACATTTTGACCCCGGTCTCTGGAATACCAAATTACATCCCTTAATACGTTTAAAACCTCTGAAATACTTCTGCCTGGTACACTACAAACCTGCTCAGGCTGGATTAGTTTGGCAATGACATTCCTGAGCCGGTTTGCAACCACCTTAGCAAGTACCTTGTAATCGACGTTTAGGAGAGTTATGCGTCTCCAATTCGCTAGAGCACTGCGATCACCTTTTTTATATATCAAAGACACCACTCCTCTCCTCCACGAAAATGGCAACTGTTCACAAATAAAAACTTCTTTAAAAAGCATAAAAAGGTCCTCTTTTAAAATGTCCCAAAAAGTAAGATAAAACTCTACAGGTAGTCCATCACACCCAGGTGCTTTGCCCTTAGAGAAACTTTTAAAAACATAAAATAATTCCTCTAAAACAATATCGCGTTCTAAAAACTCCTGGTCTGTAAAATTTAACTTAAAATCGAGATCATTAAGAGCATCAGATAAAAAGGACTCATCTATACACTTTTTACTAAAAAGATGCTTATAAAAGTTAAAAGTAGCATTCAACATTCCCTGCATAGATGTTTCACCCTCTAGATTTGTGATCACTTCTCTTTTATCCATGACTTTTTTGAAGAAGAAGCGAGAGCACTTCTCCCCCTCCTCCAAGTGCTGCACTCTAGAGTTAAAAATAATCTCTTTCCCCTTTGTGTCTATGCAGTTCTGAATTTCAGTTTTTAGGCCAGCAATATCATCTCCCACCTCCACCCCTAGCTCTTTGAATTTAAAAAGTGTTTGTAGTTTGGTGTTAAGATCACTAAAACATCTTTTTTTCTCTCTAGCTTTACGTCTCCCTGCTTTTATAAAAAACATTCTGACTTTTTTTTTCAAATTTTCCCACCAGGTTACCATAGGGGCATCAGAAGGTTTTTGTCGCCGCCAGGCTTGATAGGCTTTACCAAAGTCTTGTCGAATCAGAGGGTCCTCCAGCAGGTAAGTACTTAGACGCCAGAGGCCCCTGTTGACCCTCTGTTCATCCCGGTATTCTAGGTGCACCTCCAAGCCCTTATGGTCAGAAAATATATTTGATGTTAAAACACATTTTACAGGGTTAAAATCATCTGATAGGAAAATAAAATCGATCCTGGAGGACACCCCTCTTCCGGACCACGTATAACCAGGGTCCGTCGGCAGGAGTGACCTCCAAGCATCGCATAATTTAAAATCAGTTATAAAATCTTTCAATAGATGACTTGACTTATCCAATTTGCGTAAAGGGTCACCCCCCGCTCGTTGTTCACTAGCACAAAGACAATTAAAATCACCCCCTACGATCAGGGGAGATGACCCAGTACAGTACAATGGCAATATCCCAAATAAATTAATTCTCTCTTGCTTATCAGGGGAAGCATAAACATTCATTACACGTAGGGTAAAACCATTAAATTTAAAATGCACTAAAACCACTCTGCCTGGTACTATTTCTGTGACAGTATTTATAGCAATATTTCTCCCACGACAGAGGAAGCCCACCCCCGCTGACTTGTTGTCATTGGAGCCAGACCAGATGGAGGGCCCCAGTCTCCAATCTGTCTTGATGTCATTATAATTTAGTGCATGTTGTATCCCGCATTCCTGTAATAAACATATGTCAAAGTCAGTGGTTTCTAAGTACTTAAATAGAGCAGCCCTACGAACTGGGCTCTTTAATGACCTCACATTCAGTGAGACAAGTCTTAATGTGGGCATTAATAGGTCAGGGTGGTGGATCTTCCATGAGGACACCTGACTCAAAGCCCTGTATGCCAAATTGCTCCAGGACATCCGGGCTAGAGGACCCAAATGACTCGATATTCTGTGAGCCGGCGGTTGCCCCCTCGTAGGTCACGGTTCCCAGCCACATTCCAGGAGACGCTGGGGCTTCGACATTCCGTCTCTTTTTCGGGGCAGACTCCACTAGGTCACTGGTGCAGTCCTCCTCTTCCTCCACCTCCTCCAGGGGGAGAGACTGGTCCATCAGGATAAGATCACCAATACAGATTCCCTGATGTTCGTCACCTAGAAGCAAAGCCCCCTCATCTGGCTGGCTAATCGCCCTGGAAGATCCTGAGGCCATCGCTGCGTGGTCCCCTGTAGCCAACCGCACAGGGGCACCACCCTCCAGCCCAACAGGATCGGTATCGGGAACCATCGACACGGAGGATACCCTCCCAGAAGGAGGACCCCTCCGCTCCGGTCCATGCGAGGTCCGCCCATCGTTAAGGGACTTCGATGCAGGGGCCGCCCCAGTGGGGCCTCCGGCTCCCTGCTCCATCCCAGCCTTCTCGCCCTTCGAACCGCCCTCCGACGCCGGCCCGCCAGTGAAGACCGGCGGGCGCATCGGCTCAGCTGCAGAAGATGCAGCTTCTGCGTAAGTCCTGGTCCTGGTCCTGTTGGGGCATCCTCGGAACATGTGCCCCGCCTCACCACAAAGATTGCATTTCCTCCCAGCGGGACAGTCCTTCATTAAATGTCCGTAACAGCTGCAATTATTGCAGCGGTCTACTTTCCTGCCCGTGCAGGACGTTTGGGTATGACCCATTTGTCCACAGTTCCTGCAACATACCGGCATTCCAGGGTAAAATAAGTAGCCTCTGCTCTTACCGATCACAAATGTTGAGGGAGGGTGTAGCATTCCTCCCACTCCGCTTGGGTCCCTCTTTAGACGGGCCATGTACCTCCTCTTGCCGCACCAGAAGCCTACCACGTTCTTCACAGTGCCCAGGTATCTCAGATCATCACAATAACGGATAAGGTAGGTCGAGATGTCTGCAGCCTCCACAAAGGGGTTCGGGAAATGCACCACGATAGGGATCTCGTCATAGGCATACAAGAGACAAAAGGTTAGTCCATCCAATTCATCTAAGTAGTTTTTCTCATTTACCTTTTGTACCGGTTGGTGACAGCATCCCTGGCTCTTGAAGGTGATGGTGTAAGTCCCCTTGTACTCATTGTCCTGGAAGCAGAATATGTCTTCCCGCCGAAACTCCAGAACTCCAAGCAGAATCCTATGGCAGATGTAGTCCAAGTTCTTCTCCGTCCTCGATCCTGCTCCAACTTCAATCCTCACGGTGTTCCGCATCCGGGCATCACCCGATGAATATGTGAGCGTTGCCGGCATCCTTCACTCAGGAACGTACCGACTCTTCTCTCTGAAAGGCGCAAGCCTTCATGGGATCCCTTCCCGTTGCTCCCGGACTAATCCTTCCTCCCAATAGCAGCAGGGGGGTTAAGTCCCTCCGAAGAGGAACGATCCCCCCAGGCCGAGAGAAAGGGTACCAAGAGCACCTCACAGGCAAGACCACACAGGTAAACCTGATAGATCGTGCCAAAAGGCCGAGAAGCGATAACCAGAATTGGTTTCAAACTACGGAGCCACCCAAGGATCCTGAAAAGTCCATTTGTGGAGATGAGCTCCTGGACTCCCGTTAAGAAGACATGTTGTCAACCTCTAGATCCCTTACATGCCTGCACTTTTCGGCTTGCTGCTGCTGCAATCCACGCGTTTTAGATCTGCATAACTCCACCTCTTTAAACACAGCACCTTCACCCCCTGCTGTTCCCACCCGCCTCAACACCGTTGGAAGGGAGGAGAACCAATTAAGGCGGGGGGTGGGGTGGAACGAGCAGCTGTCTACCCTTAGCAGGAGGGCTCCTGATTACATACCTCTCCTGCTGCTGCTGCTGCTGGCTGTCCAGCAGCAGACTGAAGGTGGCTGCTGCTGTGCACAGGTATATAAAGGCTCAGAGCCTATTATGACACGCGCAGCCAGCGTTCCATTGCCACATTCCATCTACTGCAGGCAGGATACCTGGCTGGCTGAATGTCGCTGAGAAGCTCACAGAGACCGCCATAAGCAACAGTTTAACAGAATGCCACAGACTAATCAACCAAACTTTTTGGGTTGGGTTCTCTTTTATAGTCTGCAGGCATTAAATGAAAGAAGTCAGTGTTCCAGCAGAAGGAGACAACGTTTCAGAAAAGGCATTGTAGCAAACCAAAAAAGAAATTTTAAGCGCAGCAGAGTAACCAGCGCACATACCTGTTAGCTCAGGTGAGTTTAAAAGGCTGCTGTTGATAACAAGGGCATTTGCTAAATAGATGGTGTGTGTGCAACAATATACTGAAAGGTCAATTATATTGTGCAGCTTATCTCACCACCTGTAGTTATTTAGGTGAAAGCTCCAAAATGCTTGCCTAATATGTCTGTTTATCCAAAAGGAAGTAAAAAGGGAGAGCTAGAAAGATAGCATTGCATCACATTACATGGCAATGCAATGCACAGTTGCTGAAGTTGAACCAAAATGAGCTTGTAATCTGGCTTCTGCAACTTTGAACATGAAAAATCCAATGAGGAGAAGAAAAGCAAAGCCAAAGAGTCCATCCCAAAATCCGACAAACAAGCAAAATGAACAAAAAACATTGAATTCAATTCTTTCTGATTTTAGAAACTGCATTAAAGAAGGGGTGCACCGGTCCTGGAGATACTGCAATACCAGGTCAATGCGTGGAGTGGACAGAGCAAGCTCTTTTTCCATCTCCCTGTTCTAAAAATCCATTTAATATATGGTCCCCAGATAGGGGACGTATCAGATATTAAACTGATAAGAACAGATTTTTTTTAATTTGGCTATCCCCCACATGGGGATAAAAACCGTTTATTTAAAATTTAACAAATTACAGAAATAAAACCATTACATCCACATTACACTTTCGGGACTTCAAAGAAAAATAAAAATTCCATCACAGCAAATTTTACAAGACTTCAAATATTCCATAGGTTAAAAAGCCATTTGCCTGCCAACGTTACATTATTTTTCCTGTCCAATAAATAGTATATGTACATTTCACTTTTACAAAAGGCTAAAACATCATCTACTGGTAACATTTCATGTTTAAAAACAGCAATATTTCTAGCATTCCAGAGCGCTATCTTGGCACAATTCACTATCTTCCACGCCATTATTTTTTGGTCCATTGTTGGGCATTCCAGAAGACCATATAACACTGATGCAAAATTAAAGTCCTTGAGGTCCACCATTTTCTCCAGCAGGGGGATTAGTCTTCTCCAGAACTCTTTAGCAAAAGCACAAGTCCATAAAAGATGCTTCACTGTCTCTTCTTCTTGACAACCTTCTCTTGGGCAGATGGCAGACCTCACAAAACCTCTTCTGTACTGGAATGCCCGGCAAGGAAGACAGTGGTGTGCGCAGCTCCAAGACATGTCTTTCTGTACATTAAAAAGATAAGGGGCGTTAATCATTTTCCATATGTGTACAGTTTTGTCATCATCATAACGTTCAATATCACACAACGTCACATCAGTGCTAATTTGTTTGAGTAGTGTCTTGCTGTTACATAGATCCCCTGTCTGTTTCTTATTCAAATTAAAATCAAGAATAATTTTCTTTAAAATCTCATAATGTGCAGGTAGGTTAAAAGCATAAGGAGAGGATAAAACCGTTTCAAACCAACCAAACCTTCTCATGAGAAAACCAGTGTTAAAACGCATAAAATAGGAAAGGTAATTATCTTTAAAAAGGGTTTTAAAACAGAAACAGAAAAAATGTATTAAAAGAAACTTATCTAAAACAGGGAAATCTTTCCCACCTTTAACCTTTGGCTTTGTCACAATTTCTCTTTTGAGTTTCTCCATTTTTGAGCCCCAAAAAAAGGTAAAACATACTTTTGTAATTCGTTTCAACAAATTTGTAGGAGGGGGGAACACCAAACTAAGATATAACAGGATAGGTAATATCACCATTTTTACAATCAGAACTTTACCTTCCATTGACAGCTTTCTCATATTCCACATGCAGATTTTCTGATTAATTTTCTGTGCTGCCGCATCCCAGCTATTAAAACCATTATTAGATTCATTAAAAGAAACACCTAAAATAGTAATGGAATCTGTAACTGCAATTGGTACATCATGTAAACTCATTCCCCCAACATTTAAAATATTACATTTAGTAAGATTAATTTTAAAACCGGAAACTGTACAAAAAGACTGAATTTGGCTTATCGTTTTTTGTATTGAAGGTACATCACATCCAAACACGGCTACATCATCCATATAGCTTACAACTTTAACTTGTAGACCGTTCCCTCCGGGTAAGGGTACTCCACATATTTGCTTATCCCGGCGTATTGTACATAAAAGGGGTTCTATAGCACATATAAAAAGCAGGGGGGACAAAGGGCAACCCTGCTTCACCCCTGATTTTAAAACTACCTCTTTTGTTTTAAAACCATTAACTAAAATCTTACTCGTACAATCATTATAAAAAGCTTTAAGAGACAATAAAAACCCACCCGGAATGCCCATTTTTTCTAAAACTTTAAAAAGATAAAAATGAGACACGCGGTCAAAAGCTTTCTCAAAATCCACCGCTAGGATTGACATCTTTGTCTTTCTGGTTTTTACATCTTCAATACAATCTTTCACCAGGTTTAAATTGTCCCAGATACTACGCCCAGGTACCCCGCATACCTGATTTGCATGAATTACTTTATGTATCACCTTTTTCAACCGATTTGCACAGATCTTAGCCATAATTTTGTAATCACTATTTAAAAGAGTTATCGGCCTCCAGTTTTTAAGATCCGTTTTGTCACCTTTTTTGTATAGTAGTGATACCTCACCTTTCTTCCATGAGTTGAGTAAAACCTTATTATTAAAAACTTCGGAAAACAAATTAAACAAATCATCTTTTAAAATATCATAAAAACTTATATAAAACTCTATGGGGATACCATCAGGGCCGGGCACTTTACCATTTTTAAAACTCTTCATGGTTTCTAAAATCTCTTCCTCAACTAGAGGTTGGGATAAAAAACTTTGGGCATCAGCATCTAGGGTGGACTTGATCTCCCCCAGGAAAGTGTGTATTAAATCATGGTCTACAGTTTTTACATTAAAAAGATCATTAAAATAGACATTTACCTTATCCAATATAACGTTGATATTATTATCTCCATCTATGTTATCAATTATTGTTTTTGTCTGTTTGTTTTTCTTAAAAAAATACCTGGAACAAGTCTCATCCTCTTCTACGTGTTTTACCTTTGAACGAAAAATCAGTTCTTTTCCTTTTTGTTCCAACCACTTTGAAATTTCTCCTTTAAGGCTCAATATATCATTACCTACATCCAGACCATTGTCTTTGAATTTGTACAATGTCTGTAACCTGATATTAAGAAAATTATAGATCTCAAACTTTTCTTTAGCTTTTTGTATGCTTTTCTTAATAAAGAAATCTTTAATGCTTATTTTCATTCTATCCCACCAGGAGCTAAAAGAAATATTGGGGTTTTTCCTTTTTCTACACTTTACATAAAACTCAATAAAATCCGATAAAATTTGTGGATCTTTTAAAAGGGACACATTCAATTTCCAAGATTTCTTACCACATTTCTTCTTTCCATTAATCCTCACTCTAAAAGATAAAACCTTGTGATCTGAGAGAATATTAGTTAAAACTTCACATTTCACTGGCAGTATTTTTTCTGAACCTAAAACAAAATCTATCCTGGAGCTACATGTAGAATTGCTCCAGGTGAAACCAGCATCTATAGGGCTATCCTTGTTACATTCTTTATACACATCAGTTAATTTACAATCATTTATAATATTGCTTAACATTCCAGACGTTTTGTCATAATTTCTACTCACGGAACCGGAGCGTCGGCTTTCGCCTTTTAAAATACAATTAAAATCACCTGCCAGGATAAAAGGTTCAGAAATGTTAATAAATAAAGGTAAAATTTCCAGCATATCAGCCCTTTCATTTTTATCAGGTGACCCATAAAAATTTAAAAACTGCCATCTTGTCCCATCAATAAAAGCCTTAACTAAAAGAATACGACCCGGTAAAATATCTTGGATAAAATCAATAGACACATTTCCCTTAAAAAGTATAGCTACCCCGGCTGATCCAGTTGCATTTGATCCAGACCAGACCGATGGACCATGTTTCCACTCTTCCTTATATTTTTTGTAAGAAATCTTATGAGGGATATGACATTCTTGTAAAAAGAAAACAGAAGCTGTAAAACAGGTTAAAAAATGTAAAACAGTAGCTCTTCTGATCTTGGATCCTATGCCTCTCACATTGAGGGAAACACCACTAATGTCAGCCATCATAACAAATGGTTAGGAAGAAACAAAAACTGGACTTTACCTATCCGATGGACGGATCAGACCACTTGGACTTTCACCAACGCCCTCTTCTGAATCCACCGTTATCAAAGAGTCTTCATCATCGGAGAAGGAACATTCACTTAAATTAAGACCCGACGCTACTGGGGTGTAGCTCGGAAGGATATTGAGAGAAAGGTTACACTGGGTCTCCATAGGCTGACCATTTAGGTCCTCGTCAGGTGGGTCTCCGAGAGGCTCCGCACTCCCCTGCTGACCCGCAGAGGGTCGTAACACAGGGGCAGGCTGCGCACATGGCGGAGCCTCAGAGTCCCCGGAGGCAGCCAGGTTCGGGGCCCCACCTGGGGCAGCAGAGCCCCGGGACCTCGGGATTCCAGAGTCTACACCCCCGTGAGGGGATGTATCCATCTCCTCCCTATTAGCCACCTCCACGGAACCATTCTTTTTCTTATTATGAGACCTCACCAAATGCCACGTACCGCCCTCGCTCTCGTGAGACCCAGTGGGAATTTTGGGCTCGGTGTCAGCCTTTTGGCGCTCTTTTTTGGCCTTACCGACCGCCCCTTTATGATCTTTCTCAGCCTTCCTTTTAGCCTCCTTATGGTCTTTCAGCCAGCTCCTGGGCTCCTGTGAGTTACCTGTCATTGACTCGGAGGGATTGTTACTAGTCGAAGCGCCCTTATCACCTCCCGAGGCTCCAGGTTGCTGTTCCTCCTCCTGAGGGGTGGTCTGATTGGCCCGTCCATTCCCGGATGTCTTGGACTTCTCCTTTTGTTTTTGTTCATCCTCTCTGAACCTGTGAGGGCAAGAAAAATAGAAATGACCAGGTGTCCGACAAAAAGAGCATTTTTTTTCATTTGGGCACTCCTTTGTGTCATGTTCAGTACTGGCACAATTTCTACAAGTGGCACCACAACTATCCTTAGAGTGCCCATAGAGACCACAATACCTACAGAAAAGTGGCATTCCTGAGAAAAAAAAATCCCCATTAGTTTGCCCTATTTTAAATCGAGCTGGAGGAAGTCTCACACCTCCAGGGAATTTTGGGTCTCTTTCACATTTTACTAAAAACTTCCATTTTGAGGTCCAGATGTTAAACTCATTCAACACTTTCCCAATCAATTTCACACTTTTAAAATAAACTGACAAAAAGGAAATAACCTCTGGTGCCGTTATGAAGGGTGAGAAGATTTTCACAACCACCATCTTTACCTCATCCAGGACGTGCTCGATAATCTGAATCCCTTTTAGACCAGGGCTATTTTCTACCGACTTAACTCTGGACAAAACATCTTTGAAAATACCTTCGCCAGTAAAGGTTACATCATAGTCTCCACGTCGAGGATAATCCTGGATAGAAAGGATTTCGTTGGTTCTGACGTGGAGCAGTTTCTCAAGCACGTCCTGGACTACATATCCCAGATTCCGCATATCGGAACCACCAGCCGTAAAGCGGACCCTTATGGTGTTCTTGAGCCTCGCATATAGAGGCACGAGGTTGGGGTCAACCTCCATGGTATGGCGCAACAAAATGCAAATTGCAACCGCCTGCAATCTGCGCCTTCAGAGCTTTGTGATAAAGCACCTGAAGGCTGGGGGATCGCTGCCCGTTACCCTAGGACTAATCCCTCTCCCTAATAGC
Source organism: Phyllobates terribilis (assembly GCF_046119375.1). Classification (NCBI taxonomy): domain Eukaryota; kingdom Metazoa; phylum Chordata; class Amphibia; order Anura; family Dendrobatidae; genus Phyllobates; species Phyllobates terribilis. The sequence continues at coordinate 504,244 of NW_027363176.1, forward strand.
AGCAGGCAGGTGAAGCCCACCGAAGTGGACGATCCTGCCAGGCCAAGGAGAGGGGTACCTGAGTGCCCTTCAACTGAAACCTCCTGCTGTGAAGCACTTGGTCTCAGCCAAAAGGCCGAGAAGCGATAACCAGAATTGGTTTCAAACTACGGAGCCACCCAAGGATCCTGAAAAGTCCATTTGTGGAGATGAGCTCCTGGACTCCCGTTAAGAAGACATGTTGTCAACCTCTAGATCCCTTACATGCCTGCACTTTTCGGCTTGCTGCTGCTGCAATCCACGCGTTTTAGATCTGCATAACTCCACCTCTTTAAACACAGCACCTTCACCCCCTGCTGTTCCCACCCGCCTCAACACCGTTGGAAGGGAGGAGAACCAATTAAGGCGGGGGGTGGGGTGGAACGAGCAGCTGTCTACCCTTAGCAGGAGGGCTCCTGATTACATACCTCTCCTGCTGCTGCTGCTGCTGCTGGCTGTCCAGCAGCAGACTGAAGGTGGCTGCTGCTGTGCACAGGTATATAAAGGCTCAGAGCCTATTATGACACGCGCAGCCAGCGTTCCATTGCCACATTCCATCTACTGCAGGCAGGATACCTGGCTGGCTGAATGTCGCTGAGAAGCTCACAGAGACCGCCATAAGCAACAGTTTAACAGAATGCCACAGACTAATCAACCAAACTTTTTGGGTTGGGTTCTCTTTTATAGTCTGCAGGCATTAAATGAAAGAAGTCAGTGTTCCAGCAGAAGGAGACAACGTTTCAGAAAAGGCATTGTAGCAAACCAAAAAAGAAATTTTAAGCGCAGCAGAGTAACCAGCGCACATACCTGTTAGCTCAGGTGAGTTTAAAAGGCTGCTGTTGATAACAAGGGCATTTGCTAAATAGATGGTGTGTGTGCAACAATATACTGAAAGGTCAATTATATTGTGCAGCTTATCTCACCACCTGTAGTTATTTAGGTGAAAGCTCCAAAATGCTTGCCTAATATGTCTGTTTATCCAAAAGGAAGTAAAAAGGGAGAGCTAGAAAGATAGCATTGCATCACATTACATGGCAATGCAATGCACAGTTGCTGAAGTTGAACCAAAATGAGCTTGTAATCTGGCTTCTGCAACTTTGAACATGAAAAATCCAATGAGGAGAAGAAAAGCAAAGCCAAAAAGTCCATCCCAAAATCCGACAAACAAGCAAAATGAACAAAAAACATTGAATTCAATTCTTTCTGATTTTAGAAACTGCATTAAAGAAGGGGTGCACCGGTCCTGGAGATACTGCAATACCAGGTCAATGCGTGGAGTGGACAGAGCAAGCTCTTTTTCCATCTCCCTGTTCTAAAAATCCATTTAATATATGGTCCCCAGATAGGGGACGTATCAGATATTAAACTGATAAGAACAGATACTACACTTGATCTTAGCCAAAAGGCCGAGAAGCGATAACCAGAATTGGTTTCAAACTACGGAGCCACCCAAGGATCCTGAAAAGTCCATTTGTGGAGATGAGCTCCTGGACTCCCGTTAAGAAGACATGTTGTCAACCTCTAGATCCCTTACATGCCTGCACTTTTCGGCTTGCTGCTGCTGCAATCCACGCGTTTTAGATCTGCATAACTCCACCTCTTTAAACACAGCACCTTCACCCCCTGCTGTTCCCACCCGCCTCAACACCGTTGGAAGGGAGGAGAACCAATTAAGGCGGGGGGTGGGGTGGAACGAGCAGCTGTCTACCCTTAGCAGGAGGGCTCCTGATTACATACCTCTCCTGCTGCTGCTGCTGCTGGCTGTCCAGCAGCAGACTGAAGGTGGCTGCTGCTGTGCACAGGTATATAAAGGCTCAGAGCCTATTATGACACGCGCAGCCAGCGTTCCATTGCCACATTCCATCTACTGCAGGCAGGATACCTGGCTGGCTGAATGTCGCTGAGAAGCTCACAGAGACCGCCATAAGCAACAGTTTAACAGAATGCCACAGACTAATCAACCAAACTTTTTGGGTTGGGTTCTCTTTTATAGTCTGCAGGCATTAAATGAAAGAAGTCAGTGTTCCAGCAGAAGGAGACAACATTTCAGAAAAGGCATTGTAGCAAACCAAAAAAGAAATTTTAAGCGCAGCAGAGTAACCAGCGCACATACCTGTTAGCTCAGGTGAGTTTAAAAGGCTGCTGTTGATAACAAGGGCATTTGCTAAATAGATGGTGTGTGTGCAACAATATACTGAAAGGTCAATTATATTGTGCAGCTTATCTCACCACCTGTAGTTATTTAGGTGAAAGCTCCAAAATGCTTGCCTAATATGTCTGTTTATCCAAAAGGAAGTAAAAAGGGAGAGCTAGAAAGATAGCATTGCATCACATTACATGGCAATGCAATGCACAGTTGCTGAAGTTGAACCAAAATGAGCTTGTAATCTGGCTTCTGCAACTTTGAACATGAAAAATCCAATGAGGAGAAGAAAAGCAAAGCCAAAGAGTCCATCCCAAAATCCGACAAACAAGCAAAATGAACAAAAAACATTGAATTCAATTCTTTCTGATTTTAGAAACTGCATTAAAGAAGGGGTGCACCGGTCCTGGAGATACTGCAATACCAGGTCAATGCGTGGAGTGGACAGAGCAAGCTCTTTTTCCATCTCCCTGTTCTAAAAATCCATTTAATATATGGTCCCCAGATAGGGGACGTATCAGATATTAAACTGATAAGAACAGATACTACACTTGATCTTAGCCAAAAGGCCGAGAAGCGATAACCAGAATTGGTTTCAAACTACGGAGCCACCCAAGGATCCTGAAAAGTCCATTTGTGGAGATGAGCTCCTGGACTCCCGTTAAGAAGACATGTTGTCAACCTCTAGATCCCTTACATGCCTGCACTTTTCGGCTTGCTGCTGCTGCAATCCACGCGTTTTAGATCTGCATAACTCCACCTCTTTAAACACAGCACCTTCACCCCCTGCTGTTCCCACCCGCCTCAACACCGTTGGAAGGGAGGAGAACCAATTAAGGCGGGGGGTGGGGTGGAACGAGCAGCTGTCTACCCTTAGCAGGAGGGCTCCTGATTACATACCTCTCCTGCTGCTGCTGCTGCTGGCTGTCCAGCAGCAGACTGAAGGTGGCTGCTGCTGTGCACAGGTATATAAAGGCTCAGAGCCTATTATGACACGCGCAGCCAGCGTTCCATTGCCACATTCCATCTACTGCAGGCAGGATACCTGGCTGGCTGAATGTCGCTGAGAAGCTCACAGAGACCGCCATAAGCAACAGTTTAACAGAATGCCACAGACTAATCAACCAAACTTTTTGGGTTGGGTTCTCTTTTATAGTCTGCAGGCATTAAATGAAAGAAGTCAGTGTTCCAGCAGAAGGAGACAACATTTCAGAAAAGGCATTGTAGCAAACCAAAAAAGAAATTTTAAGCGCAGCAGAGTAACCAGCGCACATACCTGTTAGCTCAGGTGAGTTTAAAAGGCTGCTGTTGATAACAAGGGCATTTGCTAAATAGATGGTGTGTGTGCAACAATATACTGAAAGGTCAATTATATTGTGCAGCTTATCTCACCACCTGTAGTTATTTAGGTGAAAGCTCCAAAATGCTTGCCTAATATGTCTGTTTATCCAAAAGGAAGTAAAAAGGGAGAGCTAGAAAGATAGCATTGCATCACATTACATGGCAATGCAATGCACAGTTGCTGAAGTTGAACCAAAATGAGCTTGTAATCTGGCTTCTGCAACTTTGAACATGAAAAATCCAATGAGGAGAAGAAAAGCAAAGCCAAAGAGTCCATCCCAAAATCCGACAAACAAGCAAAATGAACAAAAAACATTGAATTCAATTCTTTCTGATTTTAGAAACTGCATTAAAGAAGGGGTGCACCGGTCCTGGAGATACTGCAATACCAGGTCAATGCGTGGAGTGGACAGAGCAAGCTCTTTTTCCATCTCCCTGTTCTAAAAATCCATTTAATATATGGTCCCCAGATAGGGGACGTATCAGATATTAAACTGATAAGAACAGATACTACACTTGATCTTAGCCAAAAGGCCGAGAAGCGATAACCAGAATTGGTTTCAAACTACGGAGCCACCCAAGGATCCTGAAAAGTCCATTTGTGGAGATGAGCTCCTGGACTCCCGTTAAGAAGACATGTTGTCAACCTCTAGATCCCTTACATGCCTGCACTTTTCGGCTTGCTGCTGCTGCAATCCACGCGTTTTAGATCTGCATAACTCCACCTCTTTAAACACAGCACCTTCACCCCCTGCTGTTCCCACCCGCCTCAACACCGTTGGAAGGGAGGAGAACCAATTAAGGCGGGGGGTGGGGTGGAACGAGCAGCTGTCTACCCTTAGCAGGAGGGCTCCTGATTACATACCTCTCCTGCTGCTGCTGCTGCTGGCTGTCCAGCAGCAGACTGAAGGTGGCTGCTGCTGTGCACAGGTATATAAAGGCTCAGAGCCTATTATGACACGCGCAGCCAGCGTTCCATTGCCACATTCCATCTACTGCAGGCAGGATACCTGGCTGGCTGAATGTCGCTGAGAAGCTCACAGAGACCGCCATAAGCAACAGTTTAACAGAATGCCACAGACTAATCAACCAAACTTTTTGGGTTGGGTTCTCTTTTATAGTCTGCAGGCATTAAATGAAAGAAGTCAGTGTTCCAGCAGAAGGAGACAACATTTCAGAAAAGGCATTGTAGCAAACCAAAAAAGAAATTTTAAGCGCAGCAGAGTAACCAGCGCACATACCTGTTAGCTCAGGTGAGTTTAAAAGGCTGCTGTTGATAACAAGGGCATTTGCTAAATAGATGGTGTGTGTGCAACAATATACTGAAAGGTCAATTATATTGTGCAGCTTATCTCACCACCTGTAGTTATTTAGGTGAAAGCTCCAAAATGCTTGCCTAATATGTCTGTTTATCCAAAAGGAAGTAAAAAGGGAGAGCTAGAAAGATAGCATTGCATCACATTACATGGCAATGCAATGCACAGTTGCTGAAGTTGAACCAAAATGAGCTTGTAATCTGGCTTCTGCAACTTTGAACATGAAAAATCCAATGAGGAGAAGAAAAGCAAAGCCAAAGAGTCCATCCCAAAATCCGACAAACAAGCAAAATGAACAAAAAACATTGAATTCAATTCTTTCTGATTTTAGAAACTGCATTAAAGAAGGGGTGCACCGGTCCTGGAGATACTGCAATACCAGGTCAATGCGTGGAGTGGACAGAGCAAGCTCTTTTTCCATCTCCCTGTTCTAAAAATCCATTTAATATATGGTCCCCAGATAGGGGACGTATCAGATATTAAACTGATAAGAACAGATACTACACTTGATCTTAGCCAAAAGGCCGAGAAGCGATAACCAGAATTGGTTTCAAACTACGGAGCCACCCAAGGATCCTGAAAAGTCCATTTGTGGAGATGAGCTCCTGGACTCCCGTTAAGAAGACATGTTGTCAACCTCTAGATCCCTTACATGCCTGCACTTTTCGGCTTGCTGCTGCTGCAATCCACGCGTTTTAGATCTGCATAACTCCACCTCTTTAAACACAGCACCTTCACCCCCTGCTGTTCCCACCCGCCTCAACACCGTTGGAAGGGAGGAGAACCAATTAAGGCGGGGGGTGGGGTGGAACGAGCAGCTGTCTACCCTTAGCAGGAGGGCTCCTGATTACATACCTCTCCTGCTGCTGCTGCTGCTGCTGGCTGTCCAGCAGCAGACTGAAGGTGGCTGCTGCTGTGCACAGGTATATAAAGGCTCAGAGCCTATTATGACACGCGCAGCCAGCGTTCCATTGCCACATTCCATCTACTGCAGGCAGGATACCTGGCTGGCTGAATGTCGCTGAGAAGCTCACAGAGACCGCCATAAGCAACAGTTTAACAGAATGCCACAGACTAATCAACCAAACTTTTTGGGTTGGGTTCTCTTTTATAGTCTGCAGGCATTAAATGAAAGAAGTCAGTGTTCCAGCAGAAGGAGACAACGTTTCAGAAAAGGCATTGTAGCAAACCAAAAAAGAAATTTTAAGCGCAGCAGAGTAACCAGCGCACATACCTGTTAGCTCAGGTGAGTTTAAAAGGCTGCTGTTGATAACAAGGGCATTTGCTAAATAGATGGTGTGTGTGCAACAATATACTGAAAGGTCAATTATATTGTGCAGCTTATCTCACCACCTGTAGTTATTTAGGTGAAAGCTCCAAAATGCTTGCCTAATATGTCTGTTTATCCAAAAGGAAGTAAAAAGGGAGAGCTAGAAAGATAGCATTGCATCACATTACATGGCAATGCAATGCACAGTTGCTGAAGTTGAACCAAAATGAGCTTGTAATCTGGCTTCTGCAACTTTGAACATGAAAAATCCAATGAGGAGAAGAAAAGCAAAGCCAAAAAGTCCTTCCCAAAATCCGACAAACAAGCAAAATGAACAAAAAACATTGAATTCAATTCTTTCTGATTTTAGAAACTGCATTAAAGAAGGGGTGCACCGGTCCTGGAGATACTGCAATACCAGGTCAATGCGTGGAGTGGACAGAGCAAGCTCTTTTTCCATCTCCCTGTTCTAAAAATCCATTTAATATATGGTCCCCAGATAGGGGACGTATCAGATATTAAACTGATAAGAACAGATACTACACTTGATCTTAGCCAAAAGGCCGAGAAGCGATAACCAGAATTGGTTTCAAACTACGGAGCCACCCAAGGATCCTGAAAAGTCCATTTGTGGAGATGAGCTCCTGGACTCCCGTTAAGAAGACATGTTGTCAACCTCTAGATCCCTTACATGCCTGCACTTTTCGGCTTGCTGCTGCTGCAATCCACGCGTTTTAGATCTGCATAACTCCACCTCTTTAAACACAGCACCTTCACCCCCTGCTGTTCCCACCCGCCTCAACACCGTTGGAAGGGAGGAGAACCAATTAAGGCGGGGGGTGGGGTGGAACGAGCAGCTGTCTACCCTTAGCAGGAGGGCTCCTGATTACATACCTCTCCTGCTGCTGCTGCTGCTGCTGGCTGTCCAGCAGCAGACTGAAGGTGGCTGCTGCTGTGCACAGGTATATAAAGGCTCAGAGCCTATTATGACACGCGCAGCCAGCGTTCCATTGCCACATTCCATCTACTGCAGGCAGGATACCTGGCTGGCTGAATGTCGCTGAGAAGCTCACAGAGACCGCCATAAGCAACAGTTTAACAGAATGCCACAGACTAATCAACCAAACTTTTTGGGTTGGGTTCTCTTTTATAGTCTGCAGGCATTAAATGAAAGAAGACAGTGTTCCAGCAGAAGGAGACAACGTTTCAGAAAAGGCATTGTAGCAAACCAAAAAAGAAATTTTAAGCGCAGCAGAGTAACCAGCGCACATACCTGTTAGCTCAGGTGAGTTTAAAAGGCTGCTGTTGATAACAAGGGCATTTGCTAAATAGATGGTGTGTGTGCAACAATATACTGAAAGGTCAATTATATTGTGCAGCTTATCTCACCACCTGTAGTTATTTAGGTGAAAGCTCCAAAATGCTTGCCTAATATGTCTGTTTATCCAAAAGGAAGTAAAAAGGGAGAGCTAGAAAGATAGCATTGCATCACATTACATGGCAATGCAATGCACAGTTGCTGAAGTTGAACCAAAATGAGCTTGTAATCTGGCTTCTGCAACTTTGAACATGAAAAATCCAATGAGGAGAAGAAAAGCAAAGCCAAAAAGTCCATCCCAAAATCCGACAAACAAGCAAAATGAACAAAAAACATTGAATTCAATTCTTTCTGATTTTAGAAACTGCATTAAAGAAGGGGTGCACCGGTCCTGGAGATACTGCAATACCAGGTCAATGCGTGGAGTGGACAGAGCAAGCTCTTTTTCCATCTCCCTGTTCTAAAAATCCATTTAATATATGGTCCCCAGATAGGGGACGTATCAGATATTAAACTGATAAGAACAGATACTACACTTGATCTTAGCCAAAAGGCCGAGAAGCGATAACCAGAATTGGTTTCAAACTACGGAGCCACCCAAGGATCCTGAAAAGTCCATTTGTGGAGATGAGCTCCTGGACTCCCGTTAAGAAGACATGTTGTCAACCTCTAGATCCCTTACATGCCTGCACTTTTCGGCTTGCTGCTGCTGCAATCCACGCGTTTTAGATCTGCATAACTCCACCTCTTTAAACACAGCACCTTCACCCCCTGCTGTTCCCACCCGCCTCAACACCGTTGGAAGGGAGGAGAACCAATTAAGGCGGGGGGTGGGGTGGAACGAGCAGCTGTCTACCCTTAGCAGGAGGGCTCCTGATTACATACCTCTCCTGCTGCTGCTGCTGGCTGTCCAGCAGCAGACTGAAGGTGGCTGCTGCTGTGCACAGGTATATAAAGGCTCAGAGCCTATTATGACACGCGCAGCCAGCGTTCCATTGCCACATTCCATCTACTGCAGGCAGGATACCTGGCTGGCTGAATGTCGCTGAGAAGCTCACAGAGACCGCCATAAGCAACAGTTTAACAGAATGCCACAGACTAATCAACCAAACTTTTTGGGTTGGGTTCTCTTTTATAGTCTGCAGGCATTAAATGAAAGAAGTCAGTGTTCCAGCAGAAGGAGACAACGTTTCAGAAAAGGCATTGTAGCAAACCAAAAAAGAAATTTTAAGCGCAGCAGAGTAACCAGCGCACATACCTGTTAGCTCAGGTGAGTTTAAAAGGCTGCTGTTGATAACAAGGGCATTTGCTAAATAGATGGTGTGTGTGCAACAATATACTGAAAGGTCAATTATATTGTGCAGCTTATCTCACCACCTGTAGTTATTTAGGTGAAAGCTCCAAAATGCTTGCCTAATATGTCTGTTTATCCAAAAGGAAGTAAAAAGGGAGAGCTAGAAAGATAGCATTGCATCACATTACATGGCAATGCAATGCACAGTTGCTGAAGTTGAACCAAAATGAGCTTGTAATCTGGCTTCTGCAACTTTGAACATGAAAAATCCAATGAGGAGAAGAAAAGCAAAGCCAAAGAGTCCATCCCAAAATCCGACAAACAAGCAAAATGAACAAAAAACATTGAATTCAATTCTTTCTGATTTTAGAAACTGCATTAAAGAAGGGGTGCACCGGTCCTGGAGATACTGCAATACCAGGTCAATGCGTGGAGTGGACAGAGCAAGCTCTTTTTCCATCTCCCTGTTCTAAAAATCCATTTAATATATGGTCCCCAGATAGGGGACGTATCAGATATTAAACTGATAAGAACAGATTTTTTTTTTTTTTTTTTTTTTTAAACCATTCAGGTTAGTTTTATAGCAAATCAGTAGGATATACCAAAACTGTTGCAAAAAAAACTTCTCATCATCATGGCCATATTTATTAAGCATAAAGTAACCTAATATTACAGAAAGAAGAACATCTTATTAATATAAACCAAAAGATCACTGAAATTTTACAATATGCCTCCACTTTTTAAATTTCCATATTCCCTCGGCATCTGTTCCACCACCGCTACTACTATCCATCTTGTAAATCAAAAATAGCCTAGAAAGAATAATCCTAATACATTCATTTACTGTAATTGATTTCCTTTTAAATACACAAAGATTCCTCACATCCCACAAACTTTCTAACACACAAGCCATAATTAACCACAAAACTCTCTCCTTTACACGTCCACTTGCACCAATACCAAACATAACCACACGCCAATCCACAAAAGTCACTCCTGCCAAACTCCTACACAACCCCCCTACACATTTCCACACGTCTTGCGCAAAATCACAATTCCACATCAGATGCATAACCGTCTCACAACCATTACATCCATCTCTTGGACAAACATCCGACCTAATCAAACCTCTCTTCTTTTGAACGTCTCTCACTGGAAGAATATTGTGAAACGCCATCCACACTACATCCTTCTGTTTGTTGGACATCCCATACATACCCAACTTTCTCCAAGCATCCGCAACCTCATTCCCTCTCAAACCAACAATATTAGACTCGACCTCATTTGCACACAATTTCCTATACACCCTCTTAGTCATTCTAAACTCATCCACCGGCACACTCAGCAAATCATACTTCTTGACAAACTTCTCAATCACCTCATACCACACCGGACACTTAAAAGACACAGGCACTCTCGCATCCCTCTTTCTCCAACCTAACCCATACAACATCCATCCTGCAGAATAACTTGCCATACATGCACCCTTATTACCTTTACCCAACAATACCACAATCGTCTTAATATAATGGAGCCCTAAAAAAACCTCAACATTAGGAAATCCCAAACCACCATGCTGGCAGGCCTTATAAAGGCTTTCCCTCTTCAGCTTCTCCATCTTGCTGCACCAGAAAAAGGAAAAAATCATTTTCTCAACTCTCTTCACTTTCCTAAAAGGGGATGGAAAAATTATGGCCACAAAAAGCAGAATGGGTAAGATCACTGCTTTGATAACTAGAACTTTGCCCCGCAAAGAAAGATCTCTCATTCTCCAAAAATTCAATTTTCGCTCAACACGCATACCACACTCGTCCCAACTCTCATTTCCTTTCAGATCATCATTGAAAAATACCCCTAAAACCTTAATTGCACTCTCCTCATACTTAACACCTTCCATACGAATACTGTCATCTCCAAAGCATTTGAAACTACACTTAGTCCAGTTAACTCTAAAACCTGATGCACCACAGAAAAAATCCAAAAGCAACCTCACCCTACTCATTGAAGCCATACTTTCACTCACCATCACAACATCATCCATGTAACCTAACACCTTCACATGCTTACCACCACTCCCAGGCACTAACAATCCTCTCATCATTTTCTCACGTCTCACTAAACACAGCAAAGGCTCAATCACACATACAAACAAGACAGGGGACATAGGGCACCCCTGTCTTACACCAGACCTAATCATCACTTTGTCAGACAACCATCCATTCACTAAAAACTCACTTGACACATAATCATATAAAGACTTAACTCCATTCAGAAAAACCCTAGGGAAACCCATCCTCTCCAATACTTTAAACAGAAACACATGCGAAACTCTATCAAAAGCCTTTTCGAAATCAATTGCTAACACCATACACTTCTGCTTTCTAGTCTTACAATCCCCAAGCATATCCCTTAACAATAACAAATTATCACTTATACTCCGACCAGGCACGGCACACACTTGGTCATCCTCCACAACCCTACCAATCACCTCACGCATACGATTTGCTAACAATTTACTGTAGACCTTATAATCAGCGTTAAGCAATGATATGGGTCTCCAGTTCTCCAAACGCTTTTTCTCACCCTTCTTAAACACAAGAACCACTATACCCTCTTTCATACTGTCACACAAAACACCATTCATCCACATATACCTACAAACCTCAGTCAAGTCCTTACCCAAAAACTCCCAAGCTTTCACATACAGCTCCACAGGCAACCCATCCTTCCCAGGCGTCTTATTCTTTTTAGCACTCATAACAACATTCCTCACCTCATCCAAAATAACATCCTCACACAAAGCATCACATTCATCCGAACCAAGTCTCTTCTCCATACCACTCAATACATGCGACACAAGTCCAGGATCAATCCATTTCTCATCGTACAACTTACTATAGAAGCCATTCACCTCATTCAACACATTCTTCCCAACCACACTAGATCCATCTTCACCTACCACTTCACTCAAATCCAACTTCCTTCCATTCATTTTTTTAAAAAAGTACCTGGTGCACTTTTCATTCTTTTCCAAATGCTCTAACTGGGTACGGTAAATAATCTCTTTACCTTTTTCATCCAGAAGACATTTTAACTCATTCTTAGCAACCTCAAGCTGATCAGACATATCCATTCCTTTCCTAACACACCCACGCAACCAATCAATCCGTCTACTTAAGTCATTAAATCTATTACGATATCTGGCAGCTTTTTTGTAGCCCCATTTTTTAAAGAAAGTTTTTAACTGTAATTTCACCCAATCCCACCATTCAAGCACACTACCAAAATCACGCTTACGCCACCTCCAACTTGCATACCTTTTCTCCAACTCACTCATCACCTCCTCATCCTCCAACAACCTCGTATTCAATTTCCAAACCCCACCCCCAAACACCATGTCCCCATTCGCACTAAAAACTCCACGCAAACACTCATGATCAGAAAAAGGTACCTTATGTTGAACATAACTTGAACAAACCATATTTTTGGAAAATAACATCCTATCTATCCTCGATGAAATATTACCACGGTCAGCATAATATGTAGGTGGTGGTGGAATGCCATACTCAAGTATTGCAGCGTCTAAGAAAGAAAAATCAGAAATAAGTTGAGATAACTTTTTTCCCGTAATGTCCACATTACCTTCTGTGACACAATTACAGTCACCAACAAAAACTGTAGGAATTTTTCCAGGAAGAAAAAAACTCAATTTCTCAAGAAGAGCAAGCCGCTCCTCTTTTTTAGTAGGACAATATAAATTAATCATTCTAACCTTCCACCCCCTATAACTCAAAAAAACAATAATGCAGCGACCCACCTCCACAACCGTGTAACTATCAATAGTAATATTCTTATTACCAACTAAAATCCCCACACCATCATTTTTGTTAAAGCTGGACCCCGACCAAACATACTGGCCATAAGGCCAGTCCTTTTCTCCTGGAGATTCAGTAATCCCACACTCTTGTAGACAATAGACATCTGCACTCAAACCCTTTAGATAATCCAGAACTGTTGTTCTTCGGGTAACAGATCTAATTTGCCTAACATTAAGGGACACAATGTCCCATCCAGAATGATGCGGCATAACTAAAGGGGATCACACATAACCTGAAAAAAAAAGAAAGAAAACATCAACTCAACCTTCATCAAGCAAAGCAAAGCTATTACCATCTGGCTGAATGCCAAATGTAACAATGTCAGGAGAAAATACATCTGACGGGTAAGCACGAGAGTCCACCGGGCTATCACACACGGCAGCAATGGATGAACACTCAGTCCTTGGCTTCTTCTTGACCACATCAGGATCCTCCTCATCAGAGAAACGGACAGCAGACAAGTCCCCTTGGCCACCGCCCCCGATCTCCTCTGAAGCAGTATTGCACCAAGATATGACAGGAGAATTGGACAAGTCCATTTCCCCCTCACCACGGACACCAAACTGGGGAGGGAAAGGTGACATCACCTCTGGAATCACCATGTCAAAGCCTCCTGACGCAGGAGGCTGAAGCTGGGCATCTTCAAATATGTCGTCCATCTGAGTGCCATCCTCTTCCTCTTGGGGAGCAGTTGCCTCCCCGACATCCGGAAGGGGACCTTGTGGAACCCTAGTAGAAGTCGAAGGAACAGCAGGCCCCTCCGCGACCACTTGAGCAAAAGACTTAGGAGTGGTTCCAGCTTGACACTGCCTAAGAACATGCCCCTCCTCACCACAAGCATCACACTTTACCTGGTTCTTGCAGTCTTTCGCCATATGACCAGACGTGTTACACCTCCTGCAGGTTGGCGGATACCTGCAGGACTCCTGGACATGACCATACTTGTTACATCTTCTGCAGAAAAAAGGAGCATCAGGAAAGTACAAGAAACCAGTGTCTCTCCCAATAGAGAAACTCATAGGAGGATAATGTATGCCCCCTGGCCCCTCGGGGTCTGTAGCAAAACGAACAAAGTACTTGTATTTGCCAGTCCACAAGCCTTCTTCATTCGAGATCTTGTGGGAAAAATGCACATAAGTACAATGCCTCCTCAAGAATACAGTAATGTCCTCCTGGGGGATAAAGGGATTGTGCATAAACACAACAACAGGAACATCCCCCTTTGAATAGAGGACAGTAAAAGTGAGTCCATCTAGGAGGGAGTTCTCAGTATGGCCTTTCAAGGTTCTATAAAGATTTTGGCAAGCAGCCATAGTAGAAAGAACCAGCACATACCTTCCATGACTTCTAAATTCCTGCAGGCAAAGAATGTCCGACTTCTTAATCTTCAATGCTTCATAGAAGATGGCATTCACCAGGTAGGACATGGAAAAATGTCCCTTCTTCTCCTCGGAAATCTCAATGCGAAATCCATTCTTGACCCGGGGGTCCCCGGTCCCAGCAAATTTCAGCTTGACTCCCATAGTCAGCCACGGAAATCGCCTTCCCGTTTCCTCCTCACTCTCCCCCTATAGCAGCATCCAGCTTAAGCCACCGGAGTGGCGATGCTGGAAGGCCGAGGGCTAGCACTCAAGGAACCTGATGTCCAGACACTTGATCTGAGCCAAAAGGCCGAGAAGCGATAACCAGAATTGGTTTCAAACTACGGAGCCACCCAAGGATCCTGAAAAGTCCATTTGTGGAGATGAGCTCCTGGACTCCCGTTAAGAAGACATGTTGTCAACCTCTAGATCCCTTACATGCCTGCACTTTTCGGCTTGCTGCTGCTGCAATCCACGCGTTTTAGATCTGCATAACTCCACCTCTTTAAACACAGCACCTTCACCCCCTGCTGTTCCCACCCGCCTCAACACCGTTGGAAGGGAGGAGAACCAATTAAGGCGGGGGGTGGGGTGGAACGAGCAGCTGTCTACCCTTAGCAGGAGGGCTCCTGATTACATACCTCTCCTGCTGCTGCTGGCTGTCCAGCAGCAGACTGAAGGTGGCTGCTGCTGTGCACAGGTATATAAAGGCTCAGAGCCTATTATGACACGCGCAGCCAGCGTTCCATTGCCACATTCCATCTACTGCAGGCAGGATACCTGGCTGGCTGAATGTCGCTGAGAAGCTCACAGAGACCGCCATAAGCAACAGTTTAACAGAATGCCACAGACTAATCAACCAAACTTTTTGGGTTGGGTTCTCTTTTATAGTCTGCAGGCATTAAATGAAAGAAGTCAGTGTTCCAGCAGAAGGAGACAACGTTTCAGAAAAGGCATTGTAGCAAACCAAAAAAGAAATTTTAAGCGCAGCAGAGTAACCAGCGCACATACCTGTTAGCTCAGGTGAGTTTAAAAGGCTGCTGTTGATAACAAGGGCATTTGCTAAATAGATGGTGTGTGTGCAACAATATACTGAAAGGTCAATTATATTGTGCAGCTTATCTCACCACCTGTAGTTATTTAGGTGAAAGCTCCAAAATGCTTGCCTAATATGTCTGTTTATCCAAAAGGAAGTAAAAAGGGAGAGCTAGAAAGATAGCATTGCATCACATTACATGGCAATGCAATGCACAGTTGCTGAAGTTGAACCAAAATGAGCTTGTAATCTGGCTTCTGCAACTTTGAACATGAAAAATCCAATGAGGAGAAGAAAAGCAAAGCCAAAGAGTCCATCCCAAAATCCGACAAACAAGCAAAATGAACAAAAAACATTGAATTCAATTCTTTCTGATTTTAGAAACTGCATTAAAGAAGGGGTGCACCGGTCCTGGAGATACTGCAATACCAGGTCAATGCGTGGAGTGGACAGAGCAAGCTCTTTTTCCATCTCCCTGTTCTAAAAATCCATTTAATGTATGGTCCCCAGATAGGGGACGTATCAGATATTAAACTGATAAGAACAGATACTACACTTGATCTTAGCCAAAAGGCCGAGAAGCGATAACCAGAATTGGTTTCAAACTACGGAGCCACCCAAGGATCCTGAAAAGTCCATTTGTGGAGATGAGCTCCTGGACTCCCGTTAAGAAGACATGTTGTCAACCTCTAGATCCCTTACATGCCTGCACTTTTCGGCTTGCTGCTGCTGCAATCCACGCGTTTTAGATCTGCATAACTCCACCTCTTTAAACACAGCACCTTCACCCCCTGCTGTTCCCACCCGCCTCAACACCGTTGGAAGGGAGGAGAACCAATTAAGGCGGGGGGTGGGGTGGAACGAGCAGCTGTCTACCCTTAGCAGGAGGGCTCCTGATTACATACCTCTCCTGCTGCTGCTGCTGCTGGCTGTCCAGCAGCAGACTGAAGGTGGCTGCTGCTGTGCACAGGTATATAAAGGCTCAGAGCCTATTATGACACGCGCAGCCAGCGTTCCATTGCGACATTCCATCTACTGCAGGCAGGATACCTGGCTGGCTGAATGTCGCTGAGAAGCTCACAGAGACCGCCATAAGCAACAGTTTAACAGAATGCCACAGACTAATCAACCAAACTTTTTGGGTTGGGTTCTCTTTTATAGTCTGCAGGCATTAAATGAAAGAAGTCAGTGTTCCAGCAGAAGGAGACAACGTTTCAGAAAAGGCATTGTAGCAAACCAAAAAAGAAATTTTAAGCGCAGCAGAGTAACCAGCGCACATACCTGTTAGCTCAGGTGAGTTTAAAAGGCTGCTGTTGATAACAAGGGCATTTGCTAAATAGATGGTGTGTGTGCAACAATATACTGAAAGGTCAATTATATTGTGCAGCTTATCTCACCACCTGTAGTTATTTAGGTGAAAGCTCCAAAATGCTTGCCTAATATGTCTGTTTATCCAAAAGGAAGTAAAAAGGGAGAGCTAGAAAGATAGCATTGCATCACATTACATGGCAATGCAATGCACAGTTGCTGAAGTTGAACCAAAATGAGCTTGTAATCTGGCTTCTGCAACTTTGAACATGAAAAATCCAATGAGGAGAAGAAAAGCAAAGCCAAAGAGTCCATCCCAAAATCCGACAAACAAGCAAAATGAACAAAAAACATTGAATTCAATTCTTTCTGATTTTAGAAACTGCATTAAAGAAGGGGTGCACCGGTCCTGGAGATACTGCAATACCAGGTCAATGCGTGGAGTGGACAGAGCAAGCTCTTTTTCCATCTCCCTGTTCTAAAAATCCATTTAATATATGGTCCCCAGATAGGGGACGTATCAGATATTAAACTGATAAGAACAGATACTACACTTGATCTTAGCCAAAAGGCCGAGAAGCGATAACCAGAATTGGTTTCAAACTACGGAGCCACCCAAGGATCCTGAAAAGTCCATTTGTGGAGATGAGCTCCTGGACTCCCGTTAAGAAGACATGTTGTCAACCTCTAGATCCCTTACATGCCTGCACTTTTCGGCTTGCTGCTGCTGCAATCCACGCGTTTTAGATCTGCATAACTCCACCTCTTTAAACACAGCACCTTCACCCCCTGCTGTTCCCACCCGCCTCAACACCGTTGGAAGGGAGGAGAACCAATTAAGGCGGGGGGTGGGGTGGAACGAGCAGCTGTCTACCCTTAGCAGGAGGGCTCCTGATTACATACCTCTCCTGCTGCTGCTGCTGCTGGCTGTCCAGCAGCAGACTGAAGGTGGCTGCTGCTGTGCACAGGTATATAAAGGCTCAGAGCCTATTATGACACGCGCAGCCAGCGTTCCATTGCCACATTCCATCTACTGCAGGCAGGATACCTGGCTGGCTGAATGTCGCTGAGAAGCTCACAGAGACCGCCATAAGCAACAGTTTAACAGAATGCCACAGACTAATCAACCAAACTTTTTGGGTTGGGTTCTCTTTTATAGTCTGCAGGCATTAAATGAAAGAAGTCAGTGTTCCAGCAGAAGGAGACAACGTTTCAGAAAAGGCATTGTAGCAAACCAAAAAAGAAATTTTAAGCGCAGCAGAGTAACCAGCGCACATACCTGTTAGCTCAGGTGAGTTTAAAAGGCTGCTGTTGATAACAAGGGCATTTGCTAAATAGATGGTGTGTGTGCAACAATATACTGAAAGGTCAATTATATTGTGCAGCTTATCTCACCACCTGTAGTTATTTAGGTGAAAGCTCCAAAATGCTTGCCTAATATGTCTGTTTATCCAAAAGGAAGTAAAAAGGGAGAGCTAGAAAGATAGCATTGCATCACATTACATGGCAATGCAATGCACAGTTGCTGAAGTTGAACCAAAATGAGCTTGTAATCTGGCTTCTGCAACTTTGAACATGAAAAATCCAATGAGGAGAAGAAAAGCAAAGCCAAAGAGTCCATCCCAAAATCCGACAAACAAGCAAAATGAACAAAAAACATTGAATTCAATTCTTTCTGATTTTAGAAACTGCATTAAAGAAGGGGTGCACCGGTCCTGGAGATACTGCAATACCAGGTCAATGCGTGGAGTGGACAGAGCAAGCTCTTTTTCCATCTCCCTGTTCTAAAAATCCATTTAATATATGGTCCCCAGATAGGGGACGTATCAGATATTAAACTGATAAGAACAGATACTACACTTGATCTTAGCCAAAAGGCCGAGAAGCGATAACCAGAATTGGTTTCAAACTACGGAGCCACCCAAGGATTCTGAAAAGTCCATTTGTGGAGATGAGCTCCTGGACTCCCTTTAAGAAGACATGTTGTCAACCTCTAGATCCCTTACATGCCTGCACTTTTCGGCTTGCTGCTGCTGCAATCCACGCGTTTTAGATCTGCATAACTCCACCTCTTTAAACACAGCACCTTCACCCCCTGCTGTTCCCACCCGCCTCAACACCGTTGGAAGGGAGGAGAACCAATTAAGGCGGGGGGTGGGGTGGAACGAGCAGCTGTCTACCCTTAGCAGGAGGGCTCCTGATTACATACCTCTCCTGCTGCTGCTGCTGCTGGCTGTCCAGCAGCAGACTGAAGGTGGCTGCTGCTGTGCACAGGTATATAAAGGCTCAGAGCCTATTATGACACGCGCAGCCAGCGTTCCATTGCCACATTCCATCTACTGCAGGCAGGATACCTGGCTGGCTGAATGTCGCTGAGAAGCTCACAGAGACCGCCATAAGCAACAGTTTAACAGAATGCCACAGACTAATCAACCAAACTTTTTGGGTTGGGTTCTCTTTTATAGTCTGCAGGCATTAAATGAAAGAAGTCAGTGTTCCAGCAGAAGGAGACAACGTTTCAGAAAAGGCATTGTAGCAAACCAAAAAAGAAATTTTAAGCGCAGCAGAGTAACCAGCGCACATACCTGTTAGCTCAGGTGAGTTTAAAAGGCTGCTGTTGATAACAAGGGCATTTGCTAAATAGATGGTGTGTGTGCAACAATATACTGAAAGGTCAATTATATTGTGCAGCTTATCTCACCACCTGTAGTTATTTAGGTGAAAGCTCCAAAATGCTTGCCTAATATGTCTGTTTATCCAAAAGGAAGTAAAAAGGGAGAGCTAGAAAGATAGCATTGCATCACATTACATGGCAATGCAATGCACAGTTGCTGAAGTTGAACCAAAATGAGCTTGTAATCTGGCTTCTGCAACTTTGAACATGAAAAATCCAATGAGGAGAAGAAAAGCAAAGCCAAAGAGTCCATCCCAAAATCCGACAAACAAGCAAAATGAACAAAAAACATTGAATTCAATTCTTTCTGATTTTAGAAACTGCATTAAAGAAGGGGTGCACCGGTCCTGGAGATACTGCAATACCAGGTCAATGCGTGGAGTGGACAGAGCAAGCTCTTTTTCCATCTCCCTGTTCTAAAAATCCATTTAATATATGGTCCCCAGATAGGGGACGTATCAGATATTAAACTGATAAGAACAGATACTACACTTGATCTTAGCCAAAAGGCCGAGAAGCGATAACCAGAATTGGTTTCAAACTACGGAGCCACCCAAGGATCCTGAAAAGTCCATTTGTGGAGATGAGCTCCTGGACTCCCGTTAAGAAGACATGTTGTCAACCTCTAGATCCCTTACATGCCTGCACTTTTCGGCTTGCTGCTGCTGCAATCCACGCGTTTTAGATCTGCATAACTCCACCTCTTTAAACACAGCACCTTCACCCCCTGCTGTTCCCACCCGCCTCAACACCGTTGGAAGGGAGGAGAACCAATTAAGGCGGGGGGTGGGGTGGAACGAGCAGCTGTCTACCCTTAGCAGGAGGGCTCCTGATTACATACCTCTCCTGCTGCTGCTGCTGCTGGCTGTCCAGCAGCAGACTGAAGGTGGCTGCTGCTGTGCACAGGTATATAAAGGCTCAGAGCCTATTATGACACGCGCAGCCAGCGTTCCATTGCCACATTCCATCTACTGCAGGCAGGATACCTGGCTGGCTGAATGTCGCTGAGAAGCTCACAGAGACCGCCATAAGCAACAGTTTAACAGAATGCCACAGACTAATCAACCAAACTTTTTGGGTTGGGTTCTCTTTTATAGTCTGCAGGCATTAAATGAAAGAAGTCAGTGTTCCAGCAGAAGGAGACAACGTTTCAGAAAAGGCATTGTAGCAAACCAAAAAAGAAATTTTAAGCGCAGCAGAGTAACCAGCGCACATACCTGTTAGCTCAGGTGAGTTTAAAAGGCTGCTGTTGATAACAAGGGCATTTGCTAAATAGATGGTGTGTGTGCAACAATATACTGAAAGGTCAATTATATTGTGCAGCTTATCTCACCACCTGTAGTTATTTAGGTGAAAGCTCCAAAATGCTTGCCTAATATGTCTGTTTATCCAAAAGGAAGTAAAAAGGGAGAGCTAGAAAGATAGCATTGCATCACATTACATGGCAATGCAATGCACAGTTGCTGAAGTTGAACCAAAATGAGCTTGTAATCTGGCTTCTGCAACTTTGAACATGAAAAATCCAATGAGGAGAAGAAAAGCAAAGCCAAAGAGTCCATCCCAAAATCCGACAAACAAGCAAAATGAACAAAAAACATTGAATTCAATTCTTTCTGATTTTAGAAACTGCATTAAAGAAGGGGTGCACCGGTCCTGGAGATACTGCAATACCAGGTCAATGCGTGGAGTGGACAGAGCAAGCTCTTTTTCCATCTCCCTGTTCTAAAAATCCATTTAATATATGGTCCCCAGATAGGGGACGTATCAGATATTAAACTGATAAGAACAGATACTACACTTGATCTTAGCCAAAAGGCCGAGAAGCGATAACCAGAATTGGTTTCAAACTACGGAGCCACCCAAGGATCCTGAAAAGTCCATTTGTGGAGATGAGCTCCTGGACTCCCGTTAAGAAGACATGTTGTCAACCTCTAGATCCCTTACATGCCTGCACTTTTCGGCTTGCTGCTGCTGCAATCCACGCGTTTTAGATCTGCATAACTCCACCTCTTTAAACACAGCACCTTCACCCCCTGCTGTTCCCACCCGCCTCAACACCGTTGGAAGGGAGGAGAACCAATTAAGGCGGGGGGTGGGGTGGAACGAGCAGCTGTCTACCCTTAGCAGGAGGGCTCCTGATTACATACCTCTCCTGCTGCTGCTGCTGGCTGTCCAGCAGCAGACTGAAGGTGGCTGCTGCTGTGCACAGGTATATAAAGGCTCAGAGCCTATTATGACACGCGCAGCCAGCGTTCCATTGCCACATTCCATCTACTGCAGGCAGGATACCTGGCTGGCTGAATGTCGCTGAGAAGCTCACAGAGACCGCCATAAGCAACAGTTTAACAGAATGCCACAGACTAATCAACCAAACTTTTTGGGTTGGGTTCTCTTTTATAGTCTGCAGGCATTAAATGAAAGAAGTCAGTGTTCCAGCAGAAGGAGACAACGTTTCAGAAAAGGCATTGTAGCAAACCAAAAAAGAAATTTTAAGCGCAGCAGAGTAACCAGCGCACATACCTGTTAGCTCAGGTGAGTTTAAAAGGCTGCTGTTGATAACAAGGGCATTTGCTAAATAGATGGTGTGTGTGCAACAATATACTGAAAGGTCAATTATATTGTGCAGCTTATCTCACCACCTGTAGTTATTTAGGTGAAAGCTCCAAAATGCTTGCCTAATATGTCTGTTTATCCAAAAGGAAGTAAAAAGGGAGAGCTAGAAAGATAGCATTGCATCACATTACATGGCAATGCAATGCACAGTTGCTGAAGTTGAACCAAAATGAGCTTGTAATCTGGCTTCTGCAACTTTGAACATGAAAAATCCAATGAGGAGAAGAAAAGCAAAGCCAAAGAGTCCATCCCAAAATCCGACAAACAAGCAAAATGAACAAAAAACATTGAATTCAATTCTTTCTGATTTTAGAAACTGCATTAAAGAAGGGGTGCACCGGTCCTGGAGATACTGCAATACCAGGTCAATGCGTGGAGTGGACAGAGCAAGCTCTTTTTCCATCTCCCTGTTCTAAAAATCCATTTAATATATGGTCCCCAGATAGGGGACGTATCAGATATTAAACTGATAAGAACAGATACTACACTTGATCTTAGCCAAAAGGCCGAGAAGCGATAACCAGAATTGGTTTCAAACTACGGAGCCACCCAAGGATCCTGAAAAGTCCATTTGTGGAGATGAGCTCCTGGACTCCCGTTAAGAAGACATGTTGTCAACCTCTAGATCCCTTACATGCCTGCACTTTTCGGCTTGCTGCTGCTGCAATCCACGCGTTTTAGATCTGCATAACTCCACCTCTTTAAACACAGCACCTTCACCCCCTGCTGTTCCCACCCGCCTCAACACCGTTGGAAGGGAGGAGAACCAATTAAGGCGGGGGGTGGGGTGGAACGAGCAGCTGTCTACCCTTAGCAGGAGGGCTCCTGATTACATACCTCTCCTGCTGCTGCTGCTGCTGGCTGTCCAGCAGCAGACTGAAGGTGGCTGCTGCTGTGCACAGGTATATAAAGGCTCAGAGCCTATTATGACACGCGCAGCCAGCGTTCCATTGCCACATTCCATCTACTGCAGGCAGGATACCTGGCTGGCTGAATGTCGCTGAGAAGCTCACAGAGACCGCCATAAGCAACAGTTTAACAGAATGCCACAGACTAATCAACCAAACTTTTTGGGTTGGGTTCTCTTTTATAGTCTGCAGGCATTAAATGAAAGAAGTCAGTGTTCCAGCAGAAGGAGACAACGTTTCAGAAAAGGCATTGTAGCAAACCAAAAAAGAAATTTTAAGCGCAGCAGAGTAACCAGCGCACATACCTGTTAGCTCAGGTGAGTTTAAAAGGCTGCTGTTGATAACAAGGGCATTTGCTAAATAGATGGTGTGTGTGCAACAATATACTGAAAGGTCAATTATATTGTGCAGCTTATCTCACCACCTGTAGTTATTTAGGTGAAAGCTCCAAAATGCTTGCCTAATATGTCTGTTTATCCAAAAGGAAGTAAAAAGGGAGAGCTAGAAAGATAGCATTGCATCACATTACATGGCAATGCAATGCACAGTTGCTGAAGTTGAACCAAAATGAGCTTGTAATCTGGCTTCTGCAACTTTGAACATGAAAAATCCAATGAGGAGAAGAAAAGCAAAGCCAAAGAGTCCATCCCAAAATCCGACAAACAAGCAAAATGAACAAAAAACATTGAATTCAATTCTTTCTGATTTTAGAAACTGCATTAAAGAAGGGGTGCACCGGTCCTGGAGATACTGCAATACCAGGTCAATGCGTGGAGTGGACAGAGCAAGCTCTTTTTCCATCTCCCTGTTCTAAAAATCCATTTAATATATGGTCCCCAGATAGGGGACGTATCAGATATTAAACTGATAAGAACAGATACTACACTTGATCTTAGCCAAAAGGCCGAGAAGCGATAACCAGAATTGGTTTCAAACTACGGAGCCACCCAAGGATCCTGAAAAGTCCATTTGTGGAGATGAGCTCCTGGACTCCCGTTAAGAAGACATGTTGTCAACCTCTAGATCCCTTACATGCCTGCACTTTTCGGCTTGCTGCTGCTGCAATCCACGCGTTTTAGATCTGCATAACTCCACCTCTTTAAACACAGCACCTTCACCCCCTGCTGTTCCCACCCGCCTCAACACCGTTGGAAGGGAGGAGAACCAATTAAGGCGGGGGGTGGGGTGGAACGAGCAGCTGTCTACCCTTAGCAGGAGGGCTCCTGATTACATACCTCTCCTGCTGCTGCTGCTGCTGGCTGTCCAGCAGCAGACTGAAGGTGGCTGCTGCTGTGCACAGGTATATAAAGGCTCAGAGCCTATTATGACACGCGCAGCCAGCGTTCCATTGCCACATTCCATCTACTGCAGGCAGGATACCTGGCTGGCTGAATGTCGCTGAGAAGCTCACAGAGACCGCCATAAGCAACAGTTTAACAGAATGCCACAGACTAATCAACCAAACTTTTTGGGTTGGGTTCTCTTTTATAGTCTGCAGGCATTAAATGAAAGAAGTCAGTGTTCCAGCAGAAGGAGACAACGTTTCAGAAAAGGCATTGTAGCAAACCAAAAAAGAAATTTTAAGCGCAGCAGAGTAACCAGCGCACATACCTGTTAGCTCAGGTGAGTTTAAAAGGCTGCTGTTGATAACAAGGGCATTTGCTAAATAGATGGTGTGTGTGCAACAATATACTGAAAGGTCAATTATATTGTGCAGCTTATCTCACCACCTGTAGTTATTTAGGTGAAAGCTCCAAAATGCTTGCCTAATATGTCTGTTTATCCAAAAGGAAGTAAAAAGGGAGAGCTAGAAAGATAGCATTGCATCACATTACATGGCAATGCAATGCACAGTTGCTGAAGTTGAACCAAAATGAGCTTGTAATCTGGCTTCTGCAACTTTGAACATGAAAAATCCAATGAGGAGAAGAAAAGCAAAGCCAAAGAGTCCATCCCAAAATCCGACAAACAAGCAAAATGAACAAAAAACATTGAATTCAATTCTTTCTGATTTTAGAAACTGCATTAAAGAAGGGGTGCACCGGTCCTGGAGATACTGCAATACCAGGTCAATGCGTGGAGTGGACAGAGCAAGCTCTTTTTCCATCTCCCTGTTCTAAAAATCCATTTAATATATGGTCCCCAGATAGGGGACGTATCAGATATTAAACTGATAAGAACAGATTTTTTTGATTGAAGCTGCATCCAAGGCACTGAAAAATGTGACCGAAGTCACACCAAAACAGCGCACGAGGCGAGGATTCATGTGGACCCTTCCCGGAGGAGAGGGTCCCCAATAAACCATCCCCATCCCTCTGAGCCAGAAGGCCACAGCGAGGGTCAGGGATCTCCGATGCTCTCCCTAGCCGAAGCCGGAGAAGAGCCGTTTTCGTGCTCCCAGCTTCCATCTAGGCTGCCACCCTAGTGGAGCTGGAGCCTGTGTTGGTTTCTCAGCCCAAAGCTGACCGGACCTCCGACCGGGTTTATAAAAATTCCCCTTCCTAGCCCGGAGGCCAGGAATAGGGGGGGTTGCTCAGAAAGTATGATTGGCAAAGGTGCGGCGTGCTACAAAGCCAAGTCTTTCTGGGGTTCCCAGTCCCAGTAAGCTTGGACTCCCACCAGGGCGCCTACTCCTGGGGCACATTGCTCCAAAGCCCTCACACTTACCCAGCCAAGTGACTTCGATCCTGGAGGGCCATGTTTTCCATCAGATAACTCTATGAGCCACCTGGCGTACTAACAAGTGCACCAAACCAGTGTGTAATATGCATCAATTTACTAGGGCAGCCCAAGGACAAAACTGCCTTTTCAAAAGATACTACACTTGATCTTAGCCAAAAGGCCGAGAAGCGATAACCAGAATTGGTTTCAAACTACGGAGCCACCCAAGGATCCTGAAAAGTCCATTTGTGGAGATGAGCTCCTGGACTCCCGTTAAGAAGACATGTTGTCAACCTCTAGATCCCTTACATGCCTGCACTTTTCGGCTTGCTGCTGCTGCAATCCACGCGTTTTAGATCTGCATAACTCCACCTCTTTAAACACAGCACCTTCACCCCCTGCTGTTCCCACCCGCCTCAACACCGTTGGAAGGGAGGAGAACCAATTAAGGCGGGGGGTGGGGTGGAACGAGCAGCTGTCTACCCTTAGCAGGAGGGCTCCTGATTACATACCTCTCCTGCTGCTGCTGCTGCTGGCTGTCCAGCAGCAGACTGAAGGTGGCTGCTGCTGTGCACAGGTATATAAAGGCTCAGAGCCTATTATGACACGCGCAGCCAGCGTTCCATTGCCACATTCCATCTACTGCAGGCAGGATACCTGGCTGGCTGAATGTCGCTGAGAAGCTCACAGAGACCGCCATAAGCAACAGTTTAACAGAATGCCACAGACTAATCAACCAAACTTTTTGGGTTGGGTTCTCTTTTATAGTCTGCAGGCATTAAATGAAAGAAGTCAGTGTTCCAGCAGAAGGAGACAACGTTTCAGAAAAGGCATTGTAGCAAACCAAAAAAGAAATTTTAAGCGCAGCAGAGTAACCAGCGCACATACCTGTTAGCTCAGGTGAGTTTAAAAGGCTGCTGTTGATAACAAGGGCATTTGCTAAATAGATGGTGTGTGTGCAACAATATACTGAAAGGTCAATTATATTGTGCAGCTTATCTCACCACCTGTAGTTATTTAGGTGAAAGCTCCAAAATGCTTGCCTAATATGTCTGTTTATCCAAAAGGAAGTAAAAAGGGAGAGCTAGAAAGATAGCATTGCATCACATTACATGGCAATGCAATGCACAGTTGCTGAAGTTGAACCAAAATGAGCTTGTAATCTGGCTTCTGCAACTTTGAACATGAAAAATCCAATGAGGAGAAGAAAAGCAAAGCCAAAGAGTCCATCCCAAAATCCGACAAACAAGCAAAATGAACAAAAAACATTGAATTCAATTCTTTCTGATTTTAGAAACTGCATTAAAGAAGGGGTGCACCGGTCCTGGAGATACTGCAATACCAGGTCAATGCGTGGAGTGGACAGAGCAAGCTCTTTTTCCATCTCCCTGTTCTAAAAATCCATTTAATATATGGTCCCCAGATAGGGGACGTATCAGATATTAAACTGATAAGAACAGATACTACACTTGATCTTAGCCAAAAGGCCGAGAAGCGATAACCAGAATTGGTTTCAAACTACGGAGCCACCCAAGGATCCTGAAAAGTCCATTTGTGGAGATGAGCTCCTGGACTCCCGTTAAGAAGACATGTTGTCAACCTCTAGATCCCTTACATGCCTGCACTTTTCGGCTTGCTGCTGCTGCAATCCACGCGTTTTAGATCTGCATAACTCCACCTCTTTAAACACAGCACCTTCACCCCCTGCTGTTCCCACCCGCCTCAACACCGTTGGAAGGGAGGAGAACCAATTAAGGCGGGGGGTGGGGTGGAACGAGCAGCTGTCTACCCTTAGCAGGAGGGCTCCTGATTACATACCTCTCCTGCTGCTGCTGCTGCTGGCTGTCCAGCAGCAGACTGAAGGTGGCTGCTGCTGTGCACAGGTATATAAAGGCTCAGAGCCTATTATGACACGCGCAGCCAGCGTTCCATTGCCACATTCCATCTACTGCAGGCAGGATACCTGGCTGGCTGAATGTCGCTGAGAAGCTCACAGAGACCGCCATAAGCAACAGTTTAACAGAATGCCACAGACTAATCAACCAAACTTTTTGGGTTGGGTTCTTTTTTATAGTCTGCAGGCATTAAATGAAAGAAGTCAGTGTTCCAGCAGAAGGAGACAACGTTTCAGAAAAGGCATTGTAGCAAACCAAAAAAGAAATTTTAAGCGCAGCAGAGTAACCAGCGCACATACCTGTTAGCTCAGGTGAGTTTAAAAGGCTGCTGTTGATAACAAGGGCATTTGCTAAATAGATGGTGTGTGTGCAACAATATACTGAAAGGTCAATTATATTGTGCAGCTTATCTCACCACCTGTAGTTATTTAGGTGAAAGCTCCAAAATGCTTGCCTAATATGTCTGTTTATCCAAAAGGAAGTAAAAAGGGAGAGCTAGAAAGATAGCATTGCATCACATTACATGGCAATGCAATGCACAGTTGCTGAAGTTGAACCAAAATGAGCTTGTAATCTGGCTTCTTGAACTTTGAACATGAAAAATCCAATGAGGAGAAGAAAAGCAAAGCCAAAGAGTCCATCCCAAAATCCGACAAACAAGCAAAATGAACAAAAAACATTGAATTCAATTCTTTCTGATTTTAGAAACTGCATTAAAGAAGGGGTGCACCGGTCCTGGAGATACTGCAATACCAGGTCAATGTGTGGAGTGGACAGAGCAAGCTCTTTTTCCATCTCCCTGTTCTAAAAATCCATTTAATATATGGTCCCCAGATAGGGGACGTATCAGATATTAAACTGATAAGAACAGATACTACACTTGATCTTAGCCAAAAGGCCGAGAAGCGATAACCAGAATTGGTTTCAAACTACGGAGCCACCCAAGGATCCTGAAAAGTCCATTTGTGGAGATGAGCTCCTGGACTCCCGTTAAGAAGACATGTTGTCAACCTCTAGATCCCTTACATGCCTGCACTTTTCGGCTTGCTGCTGCTGCAATCCACGCGTTTTAGATCTGCATAACTCCACCTCTTTAAACACAGCACCTTCACCCCCTGCTGTTCCCACCCGCCTCAACACCGTTGGAAGGGAGGAGAACCAATTAAGGCGGGGGGTGGGGTGGAACGAGCAGCTGTCTACCCTTAGCAGGAGGGCTCCTGATTACATACCTCTCCTGCTGCTGCTGCTGCTGGCTGTCCAGCAGCAGACTGAAGGTGGCTGCTGCTGTGCACAGGTATATAAAGGCTCAGAGCCTATTATGACACGCGCAGCCAGCGTTCCATTGCCACATTCCATCTACTGCAGGCAGGATACCTGGCTGGCTGAATGTCGCTGAGAAGCTCACAGAGACCGCCATAAGCAACAGTTTAACAGAATGCCACAGACTAATCAACCAAACTTTTTGGGTTGGGTTCTCTTTTATAGTCTGCAGGCATTAAATGAAAGAAGTCAGTGTTCCAGCAGAAGGAGACAACGTTTCAGAAAAGGCATTGTAGCAAACCAAAAAAGAAATTTTAAGCGCAGCAGAGTAACCAGCGCACATACCTGTTAGCTCAGGTGAGTTTAAAAGGCTGCTGTTGATAACAAGGGCATTTGCTAAATAGATGGTGTGTGTGCAACAATATACTGAAAGGTCAATTATATTGTGCAGCTTATCTCACCACCTGTAGTTATTTAGGTGAAAGCTCCAAAATGCTTGCCTAATATGTCTGTTTATCCAAAAGGAAGTAAAAAGGGAGAGCTAGAAAGATAGCATTGCATCACATTACATGGCAATGCAATGCACAGTTGCTGAAGTTGAACCAAAATGAGCTTGTAATCTGGCTTCTGCAACTTTGAACATGAAAAATCCAATGAGGAGAAGAAAAGCAAAGCCAAAGAGTCCATCCCAAAATCCGACAAACAAGCAAAATGAACCAAAAACATTGAATTCAATTCTTTCTGATTTTAGAAACTGCATTAAAGAAGTGGTGCACCGGTCCTGGAGATACTGCAATACCAGGTCAATGCGTGGAGTGGACAGAGCAAGCTCTTTTTCCATCTCCCTGTTCTAAAAATCCATTTAATATATGGTCCCCAGATAGGGGACGTATCAGATATTAAACTGATAAGAACAGATTTTTTTGATTGAATATATCTTTTATTAGCACAAAAAATAAGTTAACAGACAGTGTACAGTGCCGCAGCCCAGTACACACAGAATTCTACATCATATTTACATAGCATGAGGATACGACGCACTAACTAGACACATCACACCCCTATGCTACACAAAACACTCAATCTGAAAGAAAAAGCATATCAATCAATACAGTACGACGAACCGTGATAAGGGATAGGGATTGGGAAAAAGGGGATGGGGAGGGGAAAATCACAGGCCCGAAGCTTTATTGAAAGACAAGACACATAAGGGGAGAGGGGGAGGAGGGGTTTAGTCCTCATCCTCGTCCTCCGGACCGTCCATGATGGAATAGTCTCTGAGCAGGCTGTGGATCAGCCTGCGGCAGTCCTGGATGGACATCCTCTCCCTCCTCAACATGAGCCGGTTCCTGGCGACCCAAAGGGCATCCTTGAAGCAGTTCATAAGGCGCCAAGCCTCCTGGATGGCTCCGACGGTATGAACCCCAGGGAAGAGTCCATAAAGCACAGAATGGTGCGATAGGCTCGCCCTGGGGACAGAGTTCCTCAGGTCGTCCTCAAGTGCAGTCAATAGGCGCTGTGCAAATCCGCAGTCCCAAAAAGTGTGCAAAGATGTTTCCTCCACGAAGGGGCACCTTGGGCAGTACCGGGTCTTGCACAGGTTCCGGGCATGCATGAATGACCGGACGGGCAGTCCGCCCTGAATCGCCATCCACGACAAGTCCTTGTGCCCGTTGGTCAGCCTGTCAGACGACACATTTGTCCACACAGTCTCCAGCGTGTCCTGGTGAAGTCCTGTGATGTTCTCCACGTCATCCTTGGCTCTGATTAGCTTGTGGATAGTTTTGGGCTTCCACAAGTCGGGCTTGAGTCCCTCCAGTTGATGCTCCCCCACAAATCGAACGACGTCTCCGTAGAACCATGGCGTCGTCCAGTTGTAGGGGAAGGAGCTGTCCCACTTGTCCCAGCCGAGTCGCCTCCAAAGAGGAAGCAGGAAGAAGCGAGACATGGACCTGAAAGAAGGGGTGCAACGGTCCTGGAGATACTGCAATACCAGGTCAATGCGTGGAGTGGACAGAGCAAGCTCTTTTTCCATCTCCCTGTTCTAAAAATCCATTTAATATATGGTCCCCAGATAGGGGACGTATCAGATATTAAACTGATAAGAACAGATACTACACTTGATCTTAGCCAAAAGGCCGAGAAGCGATAACCAGAATTGGTTTCAAACTACGGAGCCACCCAAGGATCCTGAAAAGTCCATTTGTGGAGATGAGCTCCTGGACTCCCGTTAAGAAGACATGTTGTCAACCTCTAGATCCCTTACATGCCTGCACTTTTCGGCTTGCTGCTGCTGCAATCCACGCGTTTTAGATCTGCATAACTCCACCTCTTTAAACACAGCACCTTCACCCCCTGCTGTTCCCACCCGCCTCAACACCGTTGGAAGGGAGGAGAACCAATTAAGGCGGGGGGTGGGGTGGAACGAGCAGCTGTCTACCCTTAGCAGGAGGGCTCCTGATTACATACCTCTCCTGCTGCTGCTGCTGCTGGCTGTCCAGCAGCAGACTGAAGGTGGCTGCTGCTGTGCACAGGTATATAAAGGCTCAGAGCCTATTATGACACGCGCAGCCAGCGTTCCATTGCCACATTCCATCTACTGCAGGCAGGATACCTGGCTGGCTGAATGTCGCTGAGAAGCTCACAGAGACCGCCATAAGCAACAGTTTAACAGAATGCCACAGACTAATCAACCAAACTTTTTGGGTTGGGTTCTCTTTTATAGTCTGCAGGCATTAAATGAAAGAAGTCAGTGTTCCAGCAGAAGGAGACAACGTTTCAGAAAAGGCATTGTAGCAAACCAAAAAAGAAATTTTAAGCGCAGCAGAGTAACCAGCGCACATACCTGTTAGCTCAGGTGAGTTTAAAAGGCTGCTGTTGATAACAAGGGCATTTGCTAAATAGATGGTGTGTGTGCAACAATATACTGAAAGGTCAATTATATTGTGCAGCTTATCTCACCACCTGTAGTTATTTAGGTGAAAGCTCCAAAATGCTTGCCTAATATGTCTGTTTATCCAAAAGGAAGTAAAAAGGGAGAGCTAGAAAGATAGCATTGCATCACATTACATGGCAATGCAATGCACAGTTGCTGAAGTTGAACCAAAATGAGCTTGTAATCTGGCTTCTGCAACTTTGAACATGAAAAATCCAATGAGGAGAAGAAAAGCAAAGCCAAAGAGTCCATCCCAAAATCCGACAAACAAGCAAAATGAACAAAAAACATTGAATTCAATTCTTTCTGATTTTAGAAACTGCATTAAAGAAGGGGTGCACCGGTCCTGGAGATACTGCAATACCAGGTCAATGCGTGGAGTGGACAGAGCAAGCTCTTTTTCCATCTCCCTGTTCTAAAAATCCATTTAATATATGGTCCCCAGATAGGGGACGTATCAGATATTAAACTGATAAGAACAGATACTACACTTGATCTTAGCCAAAAGGCCGAGAAGCGATAACCAGAATTGGTTTCAAACTACGGAGCCACCCAAGGATCCTGAAAAGTCCATTTGTGGAGATGAGCTCCTGGACTCCCGTTAAGAAGACATGTTGTCAACCTCTAGATCCCTTACATGCCTGCACTTTTCGGCTTGCTGCTGCTGCAATCCACGCGTTTTAGATCTGCATAACTCCACCTCTTTAAACACAGCACCTTCACCCCCTGCTGTTCCCACCCGCCTCAACACCGTTGGAAGGGAGGAGAACCAATTAAGGCGGGGGGTGGGGTGGAACGAGCAGCTGTCTACCCTTAGCAGGAGGGCTCCTGATTACATACCTCTCCTGCTGCTGCTGCTGCTGGCTGTCCAGCAGCAGACTGAAGGTGGCTGCTGCTGTGCACAGGTATATAAAGGCTCAGAGCCTATTATGACACGCGCAGCCAGCGTTCCATTGCCACATTCCATCTACTGCAGGCAGGATACCTGGCTGGCTGAATGTCGCTGAGAAGCTCACAGAGACCGCCATAAGCAACAGTTTAACAGAATGCCACAGACTAATCAACCAAACTTTTTGGGTTGGGTTCTCTTTTATAGTCTGCAGGCATTAAATGAAAGAAGTCAGTGTTCCAGCAGAAGGAGACAACGTTTCAGAAAAGGCATTGTAGCAAACCAAAAAAGAAATTTTAAGCGCAGCAGAGTAACCAGCGCACATACCTGTTAGCTCAGGTGAGTTTAAAAGGCTGCTGTTGATAACAAGGGCATTTGCTAAATAGATGGTGTGTGTGCAACAATATACTGAAAGGTCAATTATATTGTGCAGCTTATCTCACCACCTGTAGTTATTTAGGTGAAAGCTCCAAAATGCTTGCCTAATATGTCTGTTTATCCAAAAGGAAGTAAAAAGGGAGAGCTAGAAAGATAGCATTGCATCACATTACATGGCAATGCAATGCACAGTTGCTGAAGTTGAACCAAAATGAGCTTGTAATCTGGCTTCTGCAACTTTGAACATGAAAAATCCAATGAGGAGAAGAAAAGCAAAGCCAAAGAGTCCATCCCAAAATCCGACAAACAAGCAAAATGAACAAAAAACATTGAATTCAATTCTTTCTGATTTTAGAAACTGCATTAAAGAAGGGGTGCAACGGTCCTGGAGATACTGCAATACCAGGTCAATGCGTGGAGTGGACAGAGCAAGCTCTTTTTCCATCTCCCTGTTCTAAAAATCCATTTAATATATGGTCCCCAGATAGGGGACGTATCAGATATTAAACTGATAAGAACAGATACTACACTTGATCTTAGCCAAAAGGCCGAGAAGCGATAACCAGAATTGGTTTCAAACTACGGAGCCACCCAAGGATCCTGAAAAGTCCATTTGTGGAGATGAGCTCCTGGACTCCCGTTAAGAAGACATGTTGTCAACCTCTAGATCCCTTACATGCCTGCACTTTTCGGCTTGCTGCTGCTGCAATCCACGCGTTTTAGATCTGCATAACTCCACCTCTTTAAACACAGCACCTTCACCCCCTGCTGTTCCCACCCGCCTCAACACCGTTGGAAGGGAGGAGAACCAATTAAGGCGGGGGGTGGGGTGGAACGAGCAGCTGTCTACCCTTAGCAGGAGGGCTCCTGATTACATACCTCTCCTGCTGCTGCTGCTGCTGGCTGTCCAGCAGCAGACTGAAGGTGGCTGCTGCTGTGCACAGGTATATAAAGGCTCAGAGCCTATTATAACACGCGCAGCCAGCGTTCCATTGCCACATTCCATCTACTGCAGGCAGGATACCTGGCTGGCTGAATGTCGCTGAGAAGCTCACAGAGACCGCCATAAGCAACAGTTTAACAGAATGCCACAGACTAATCAACCAAACTTTTTGGGTTGGGTTCTCTTTTATAGTCTGCAGGCATTAAATGAAAGAAGTCAGTGTTCCAGCAGAAGGAGACAACGTTTCAGAAAAGGCATTGTAGCAAACCAAAAAAGAAATTTTAAGCGCAGCAGAGTAACCAGCGCACATACCTGTTAGCTCAGGTGAGTTTAAAAGGCTGCTGTTGATAACAAGGGCATTTGCTAAATAGATGGTGTGTGTGCAACAATATACTGAAAGGTCAATTATATTGTGCAGCTTATCTCACCACCTGTAGTTATTTAGGTGAAAGCTCCAAAATGCTTGCCTAATATGTCTGTTTATCCAAAAGGAAGTAAAAAGGGAGAGCTAGAAAGATAGCATTGCATCACATTACATGGCAATGCAATGCACAGTTGCTGAAGTTGAACCAAAATGAGCTTGTAATCTGGCTTCTGCAACTTTGAACATGAAAAATCCAATGAGGAGAAGAAAAGCAAAGCCAAAGAGTCCATCCCAAAATCCGACAAACAAGCAAAATGAACAAAAAACATTGAATTCAATTCTTTCTGATTTTAGAAACTGCATTAAAGAAGGGGTGCACCGGTCCTGGAGATACTGCAATACCAGGTCAATGCGTGGAGTGGACAGAGCAAGCTCTTTTTCCATCTCCCTGTTCTAAAAATCCATTTAATATATGGTCCCCAGATAGGGGACGTATCAGATATTAAACTGATAAGAACAGATTTTTTTTTTTTTTTTATCGAAAGCCCGAATTCGTGTACAAAACCCGAGTGCGCTTAAAAAAGTGACAAGTGCCACAAAAAAAAAGTGCACTAGGATGCTGGTCTTCTTGAAACCCTCTCCAAAAGGAGAAGGGTCCCCCAAACCATTCCCCGTCCCTCCGAGCCAGAAGGCCACAGCGAGGCACAGGGACAAATAGCCACCTCCAGCCGGAGCCAGAGGCGACCCAATCTTACCCTCAATACCTGCCCGAGTTCTCACCCGAGCAAGGCACTGGGAGCCAAAGACTGTGCTCCCCTCCCGGAAGAGGGGAGCCAACAACGCTCTCCTCCCGAAAGAGGAGAGCCAGGGGGGTTCAGGGGGGAGCGGAACCTGATGGCCACACACTCCCCCCCTAGACCTGCCAAGAGAGGAACCCGTAAGGGAACCGCATCCCGACAAAATCCTAGTAAGGACGTGGACACACGTGAAAAAGTGGACACACAGTGATAAAAAAAAATTAAATAAATAGTGAAGGTTTCACAGTATAATACTGCCCGGACCTTCGACCGGGAATTGAAAAATTCCCCATCCTAAGGCCAGAAGGCCCGGAATAAGGGTGTGTGTGAAGAAAGAAATATTGAAGTGCTAGTGCAAATGTGCCATAAACTCAAGTGGGGTTCCCAATCCCAGTGAGTTAAGGCACCCCAGGGTCACCACTCCTGGGGCACTTCACACTTCGGGCTTTCGATCTTCCCCGGCCCAATGGCGTCGATCCTGGGGGGCCATGCTTTCCACCAGATGACTATATTAGCCACCTGGCGTACTAACAAGCGCCTAAACCCCAGTGTGCATAATGTATCAATCTACTAGGGCGGCAAACATCCAAAACCGCCTTTTCGAAAGATACTACACTTGATCTTAGCCAAAAGGCCGAGAAGCGATAACCAGAATTGGTTTCAAACTACGGAGCCACCCAAGGATCCTGAAAAGTCCATTTGTGGAGATGAGCTCCTGGACTCCCGTTAAGAAGACATGTTGTCAACCTCTAGATCCCTTACATGCCTGCACTTTTCGGCTTGCTGCTGCTGCAATCCACGCGTTTTAGATCTGCATAACTCCACCTCTTTAAACACAGCACCTTCACCCCCTGCTGTTCCCACCCGCCTCAACACCGTTGGAAGGGAGGAGAACCAATTAAGGCAGGGGGTGGGGTGGAACGAGCAGCTGTCTACCCTTAGCAGGAGGGCTCCTGATTACATACCTCTCCTGCTGCTGCTGCTGCTGGCTGTCCAGCAGCAGACTGAAGGTGGCTGCTGCTGTGCACAGGTATATAAAGGCTCAGAGCCTATTATGACACGCGCAGCCAGCGTTCCATTGCCACATTCCATCTACTGCAGGCAGGATACCTGGCTGGCTGAATGTCGCTGAGAAGCTCACAGAGACCGCCATAAGCAACAGTTTAACAGAATGCCACAGACTAATCAACCAAACTTTTTGGGTTGGGTTCTCTTTTATAGTCTGCAGGCATTAAATGAAAGAAGTCAGTGTTACAGCAGAAGGAGACAACATTTCAGAAAAGGCATTGTAGCAAACCAAAAAAGAAATTTTAAGCGCAGCAGAGTAACCAGCGCACATACCTGTTAGCTCAGGTGAGTTTAAAAGGCTGCTGTTGATAACAAGGGCATTTGCTAAATAGATGGTGTGTGTGCAACAATATACTGAAAGGTCAATTATATTGTGCAGCTTATCTCACCACCTGTAGTTATTTAGGTGAAAGCTCCAAAATGCTTGCCTAATATGTCTGTTTATCCAAAAGGAAGTAAAAAGGGAGAGCTAGAAAGATAGCATTGCATCACATTACATGGCAATGCAATGCACAGTTGCTGAAGTTGAACCAAAATGAGCTTGTAATCTGGCTTCTGCAACTTTGAACATGAAAAATCCAATGAGGAGAAGAAAAGCAAAGCCAAAGAGTCCATCCCAAAATCCGACAAACAAGCAAAATGAACAAAAAACATTGAATTCAATTCTTTCTGATTTTAGAAACTGCATTAAAGAAGGGGTGCACCGGTCCTGGAGATACTGCAATACCAGGTCAATGCGTGGAGTGGACAGAGCAAGCTCTTTTTCCATCTCCCTGTTCTAAAAATCCATTTAATATATGGTCCCCAGATAGGGGACGTATCAGATATTAAACTGATAAGAACAGATACTACACTTGATCTTAGCCAAAAGGCCGAGAAGCGATAACCAGAATTGGTTTCAAACTACGGAGCCACCCAAGGATCCTGAAAAGTCCATTTGTGGAGATGAGCTCCTGGACTCCCGTTAAGAAGACATGTTGTCAACCTCTAGATCCCTTACATGCCTGCACTTTTCGGCTTGCTGCTGCTGCAATCCACGCGTTTTAGATCTGCATAACTCCACCTCTTTAAACACAGCACCTTCACCCCCTGCTGTTCCCACCCGCCTCAACACCGTTGGAAGGGAGGAGAACCAATTAAGGCGGGGGGTGGGGTGGAACGAGCAGCTGTCTACCCTTAGCAGGAGGGCTCCTGATTACATACCTCTCCTGCTGCTGCTGCTGCTGGCTGTCCAGCAGCAGACTGAAGGTGGCTGCTGCTGTGCACAGGTATATAAAGGCTCAGAGCCTATTATGACACGCGCAGCCAGCGTTCCATTGCCACATTCCATCTACTGCAGGCAGGATACCTGGCTGGCTGAATGTCGCTGAGAAGCTCACAGAGACCGCCATAAGCAACAGTTTAACAGAATGCCACAGACTAATCAACCAAACTTTTTGGGTTGGGTTCTCTTTTATAGTCTGCAGGCATTAAATGAAAGAAGTCAGTGTTCCAGCAGAAGGAGACAACGTTTCAGAAAAGGCATTGTAGCAAACCAAAAAAGAAATTTTAAGCGCAGCAGAGTAACCAGCGCACATACCTGTTAGCTCAGGTGAGTTTAAAAGGCTGCTGTTGATAACAAGGGCATTTGCTAAATAGATGGTGTGTGTGCAACAATATACTGAAAGGTCAATTATATTGTGCAGCTTATCTCACCACCTGTAGTTATTTAGGTGAAAGCTCCAAAATGCTTGCCTAATATGTCTGTTTATCCAAAAGGAAGTAAAAAGGGAGAGCTAGAAAGATAGCATTGCATCACATTACATGGCAATGCAATGCACAGTTGCTGAAGTTGAACCAAAATGAGCTTGTAATCTGGCTTCTGCAACTTTGAACATGAAAAATCTAATGAGGAGAAGAAAAGCAAAGCCAAAGAGTCCATCCCAAAATCCGACAAACAAGCAAAATGAACAAAAAACATTGAATTCAATTCTTTCTGATTTTAGAAACTGCATTAAAGAAGGGGTGCACCGGTCCTGGAGATACTGCAATACCAGGTCAATGCGTGGAGTGGACAGAGCAAGCTCTTTTTCCATCTCCCTGTTCTAAAAATCCATTTAATATATGGTCTCCAGATAGGGGACGTATCAGATATTAAACTGATAAGAACAGATACTACACTTGATCTTAGCCAAAAGGCCGAGAAGCGATAACCAGAATTGGTTTCAAACTACGGAGCCACCCAAGGATCCTGAAAAGTCCATTTGTGGAGATGAGCTCCTGGACTCCCGTTAAGAAGACATGTTGTCAACCTCTAGATCCCTTACATGCCTGCACTTTTCGGCTTGCTGCTGCTGCAATCCACGCGTTTTAGATCTGCATAACTCCACCTCTTTAAACACAGCACCTTCACCCCCTGCTGTTCCCACCCGCCTCAACACCGTTGGAAGGGAGGAGAACCAATTAAGGCAGGGGGTGGGGTGGAACGAGCAGCTGTCTACCCTTAGCAGGAGGGCTCCTGATTACATACCTCTCCTGCTGCTGCTGCTGCTGGCTGTCCAGCAGCAGACTGAAGGTGGCTGCTGCTGTGCACAGGTATATAAAGGCTCAGAGCCTATTATGACACGCGCAGCCAGCGTTCCATTGCCACATTCCATCTACTGCAGGCAGGATACCTGGCTGGCTGAATGTCGCTGAGAAGCTCACAGAGACCGCCATAAGCAACAGTTTAACAGAATGCCACAGACTAATCAACCAAACTTTTTGGGTTGGGTTCTCTTTTATAGTCTGCAGGCATTAAATGAAAGAAGTCAGTGTTCCAGCAGAAGGAGACAACATTTCAGAAAAGGCATTGTAGCAAACCAAAAAAGAAATTTTAAGCGCAGCAGAGTAACCAGCGCACATACCTGTTAGCTCAGGTGAGTTTAAAAGGCTGCTGTTGATAACAAGGGCATTTGCTAAATAGATGGTGTGTGTGCAACAATATACTGAAAGGTCAATTATATTGTGCAGCTTATCTCACCACCTGTAGTTATTTAGGTGAAAGCTCCAAAATGCTTGCCTAATATGTCTGTTTATCCAAAAGGAAGTAAAAAGGGAGAGCTAGAAAGATAGCATTGCATCACATTACATGGCAATGCAATGCACAGTTGCTGAAGTTGAACCAAAATGAGCTTGTAATCTGGCTTCTGCAACTTTGAACATGAAAAATCCAATGAGGAGAAGAAAAGCAAAGCCAAAGAGTCCATCCCAAAATCCGACAAACAAGCAAAATGAACAAAAAACATTGAATTCAATTCTTTCTGATTTTAGAAACTGCATTAAAGAAGGGGTGCACCGGTCCTGGAGATACTGCAATACCAGGTCAATGCGTGGAGTGGACAGAGCAAGCTCTTTTTCCATCTCCCTGTTCTAAAAATCCATTTAATATATGGTCCCCAGATAGGGGACGTATCAGATATTAAACTGATAAGAACAGATACTACACTTGATCTTAGCCAAAAGGCCGAGAAGCGATAACCAGAATTGGTTTCAAACTACGGAGCCACCCAAGGATCCTGAAAAGTCCATTTGTGGAGATGAGCTCCTGGACTCCCGTTAAGAAGACATGTTGTCAACCTCTAGATCCCTTACATGCCTGCACTTTTCGGCTTGCTGCTGCTGCAATCCACGCGTTTTAGATCTGCATAACTCCACCTCTTTAAACACAGCACCTTCACCCCCTGCTGTTCCCACCCGCCTCAACACCGTTGGAAGGGAGGAGAACCAATTAAGGCGGGGGGTGGGGTGGAACGAGCAGCTGTCTACCCTTAGCAGGAGGGCTCCTGATTACATACCTCTCCTGCTGCTGCTGCTGCTGGCTGTCCAGCAGCAGACTGAAGGTGGCTGCTGCTGTGCACAGGTATATAAAGGCTCAGAGCCTATTATGACACGCGCAGCCAGCGTTCCATTGCCACATTCCATCTACTGCAGGCAGGATACCTGGCTGGCTGAATGTCGCTGAGAAGCTCACAGAGACCGCCATAAGCAACAGTTTAACAGAATGCCACAGACTAATCAACCAAACTTTTTGGGTTGGGTTCTCTTTTATAGTCTGCAGGCATTAAATGAAAGAAGTCAGTGTTCCAGCAGAAGGAGACAACGTTTCAGAAAAGGCATTGTAGCAAACCAAAAAAGAAATTTTAAGCGCAGCAGAGTAACCAGCGCACATACCTGTTAGCTCAGGTGAGTTTAAAAGGCTGCTGTTGATAACAAGGGCATTTGCTAAATAGATGGTGTGTGTGCAACAATATACTGAAAGGTCAATTATATTGTGCAGCTTATCTCACCACCTGTAGTTATTTAGGTGAAAGCTCCAAAATGCTTGCCTAATATGTCTGTTTATCCAAAAGGAAGTAAAAAGGGAGAGCTAGAAAGATAGCATTGCATCACATTACATGGCAATGCAATGCACAGGTGCTGAAGTTGAACCAAAATGAGCTTGTAATCTGGCTTCTGCAACTTTGAACATGAAAAATCTAATGAGGAGAAGAAAAGCAAAGCCAAAGAGTCCATCCCAAAATCCGACAAACAAGCAAAATGAACAAAAAACATTGAATTCAATTCTTTCTGATTTTAGAAACTGCATTAAAGAAGGGGTGCACCGGTCCTGGAGATACTGCAATACCAGGTCAATGCGTGGAGTGGACAGAGCAAGCTCTTTTTCCATCTCCCTGTTCTAAAAATCCATTTAATATATGGTCTCCAGATAGGGGACGTATCAGATATTAAACTGATAAGAACAGATACTACACTTGATCTTAGCCAAAAGGCCGAGAAGCGATAACCAGAATTGGTTTCAAACTACGGAGCCACCCAAGGATCCTGAAAAGTCCATTTGTGGAGATGAGCTCCTGGACTCCCGTTAAGAAGACATGTTGTCAACCTCTAGATCCCTTACATGCCTGCACTTTTCGGCTTGCTGCTGCTGCAATCCACGCGTTTTAGATCTGCATAACTCCACCTCTTTAAACACAGCACCTTCACCCCCTGCTGTTCCCACCCGCCTCAACACCGTTGGAAGGGAGGAGAACCAATTAAGGCGGGGGGTGGGGTGGAACGAGCAGCTGTCTACCCTTAGCAGGAGGGCTCCTGATTACATACCTCTCCTGCTGCTGCTGCTGCTGGCTGTCCAGCAGCAGACTGAAGGTGGCTGCTGCTGTGCACAGGTATATAAAGGCTCAGAGCCTATTATGACACGCGCAGCCAGCGTTCCATTGCCACATTCCATCTACTGCAGGCAGGATACCTGGCTGGCTGAATGTCGCTGAGAAGCTCACAGAGACCGCCATAAGCAACAGTTTAACAGAATGCCACAGACTAATCAACCAAACTTTTTGGGTTGGGTTCTCTTTTATAGTCTGCAGGCATTAAATGAAAGAAGTCAGTGTTCCAGCAGAAGGAGACAACGTTTCAGAAAAGGCATTGTAGCAAACCAAAAAAGAAATTTTAAGCGCAGCAGAGTAACCAGCGCACATACCTGTTAGCTCAGGTGAGTTTAAAAGGCTGCTGTTGATAACAAGGGCATTTGCTAAATAGATGGTGTGTGTGCAACAATATACTGAAAGGTAAATTATATTGTGCAGCTTATCTCACCACCTGTAGTTATTTAGGTGAAAGCTCCAAAATGCTTGCCTAATATGTCTGTTTATCCAAAAGGAAGTAAAAAGGGAGAGCTAGAAAGATAGCATTGCATCACTTTACATGGCAATGCAATGCACAGTTGCTGAAGTTGAACCAAAATGAGCTTGTAATCTGGCTTCTGCAACTTTGAACATGAAAAATCCAATGAGGAGAAGAAAAGCAAAGCCAAAGAGTCCATCCCAAAATCCGACAAACAAGCAAAATGAACAAAAAACATTGAATTCAATTCTTTCTGATTTTAGAAACTGCATTAAAGAAGGGGTGCACCGGTCCTGGAGATACTGCAATACCAGGTCAATGCGTGGAGTGGACAGAGCAAGCTCTTTTTCCATCTCCCTGTTCTAAAAATCCATTTAATATATGGTCCCCAGATAGGGGACGTATCAGATATTAAACTGATAAGAACAGATTTTTTTTTTTTTTCCTCAGATTAAGACCCACATTAATTTATGCATCATAGCGCATATTCACATAACGGGTTCTCAAATCATCATTCGGAAAAACAAAAACAAAATCCCAAAAAACACAACCCTGCAATTAACTGTTACTTACTGTAAGAAGTCCAATGTGAAAAGTTCCAGAGTGCTTCTGCTGCTGTCTCACCATACTTCTTTTTATCCAATAAATAGGCATAAAACAGTCTAGCAAGAAAAATCTTTCTGCATTCCATGGGGGAAAAAACAATCTTTTTAAAAATCACCAAATTCCGAACGTCCCATAAAACCTCTTTATATATGACAAAAATAATCCAGCTTGCCCGCTTCCTTTGCGAGTACTTAAAATCTTGACCTATTAAAATCCTTTCAAAATCGAAACAATGAAAACCAACTAAAGCAACAAACATACGTGACAACAAGGTAAAAACTTTTTTAGCAAAAAAACAGTCCCAAAAAATATGCTGTATTGTTTCCACCTTATTGCAACCTTCCCTAGGACATAGTTCTTGAACCTTTATCCCCCGGTCATTCAAAAAAGCCCTTGTTGGCAAGCATCCATGCAACGCCATCCAGGTTACATCCTTCTGTCTGTTGCTGATTCCACGCATGAAAAAAAGCTTCCACACCTGTCCAGACTGTGCATTATTACAAAACGGCACATCACATAACATCTCCTTCTTCTTAATACCTGAGACAATCAGTTTTTTGTCCGGTCTAACCATGGAGCTTATCCCATTTTGATCATAGAAGGACCTAAGCACCACATAAAAAAACGGTATCACAAACGAAACTGGTTTTCTTAAATCCTTCTCACACCAGCTCCATTTCTGGAAAAGCCGTCCTGCTAAATATTTGCACATGTCCGCAGTCCTGTTATTGCACTGGGATAATTTATAAATGTTCAAAAAATAATGCATTCTTAAAAATAAGTCAATGTTAGGAAAATCACAACCCCCATTTTCCACAGAACACATAACCATTCCTCTTCTTAGTTTCTCCATTTTGGATCCCCAAAAAAACACAAACAGTTTCCTTGTCACTCTCTTTGTCCAAAGCACAGCAGGTGGGAAAATCAAAGCAGTGTACAGCAGAAGCGGGAGAATCACAGACTTGATTACCAGCACTTTCCCTCTCAGCGACAGGTTCCTTAGTTTCCAAAAGTTCAACTTCTGATCCATTTTGTCTTCTAGAATCTTCAGGCTGCTTTTCCCTTTCAGTTCCTTCTCAAAGATGACACCAAGAACCTCAATTTCCTCCCTACTCTCCACTCCTGCCACGTTAACCTCAACCTGCCTCCCAAAGTTACAAAGCTGGCACTTTCCCCAATTCACCGCCATACCAGCCACACAACAAAAAATCCTTACGTGCAAATTCACTCTATTGAGATCCGCCTGTGAACCACAAGTAAAAACAATATCATCCATATAACTTAAAGACTTGACTGGACCCCCGGATCCCCCAGGAATAAAAACACCAGCCACACACTTGTCAACTTGCACACTTTTTAAAAGGGCCTCCACCACACAGATAAAAAGAATT
The DNA here is from genome assembly GCF_046119375.1 of Phyllobates terribilis. Taxonomy (NCBI): domain Eukaryota; kingdom Metazoa; phylum Chordata; class Amphibia; order Anura; family Dendrobatidae; genus Phyllobates; species Phyllobates terribilis. The sequence continues at coordinate 547,549 of NW_027363176.1, forward strand.
GGTGACAGGGGACAACCCTGCCTAACTCCCGATAAAATATTAAAACTGGAACTCACATGCCCATTAACTAAAATCTGGCTACTGACCCCACAATAAAAACTCTTAATGACCATCAATAATTTATCCGGAACACCAAGGTGACTTAAAGCAGAGAACAAAAATCTATGTGATATTTTATCAAAGGCTTTCTCCAGGTCCACCGACTGTAACAAAAGAGCATTCTTATTCAAATTAGCCTGATAAATTAAGTCTCTTAGAAGCAGCAAATTATCTGAAATTTTCCTACCAGGCACTGCACATGCCTGATACTCCCCCACCATATCACCTATCACATCTGCCAGTCTACCAGCCACAATTTTAGAAATAATTTTGTAATCACTGTTTAACAATGTTATGGGCCTCCAATTTTTAATATCCCTCATGTCCCCTTTCTTATGAATCAGCGTAACAATCCCCCTACGCATAGAAACCGATAAAATCCCATGAGTAAAACCATATTGCACCACCCGGGAAAACTCCACACCTATAATATCCCAAAATCTAACATAAAATTCAGCAGGAAGACCATCACAGCCTGGCGTCTTGCCTTTCGCCAAGCCATCCACTGCCCGTCTAATTTCATCTTTCCCAACCTCCTCACTTAAAAACCCAATTTTCTCCTCAGGAATATTATTAGTTAATACTTTGCAATAATCATTAATTTCCGCATCACTGGCTCTACTATCGTTAGAGAAGAGTGTTTCATAAAAGGAAAGAATACTGCCAATCATCTCATCCCCAGATACCTCCCCTGCAGGAGAAAAAACAGACTTAAAAACCCCTTTAGGTTTAAAACATTTTTTAAAAAAGTATCTCGAACATTGCTCATTTTCCTCCATGTGCTTTATTTTTGCCTTAAACATAATAGTCTTCCCTTTTTCAATAAGTATCTTCTTCAGTTCGTCCTTCAAATCTGCAATCTCTTTATCCACCTCCATCCCCGCTCTCTTAAACTTATGGAGTACTTCCAATTTTGAAATAACAGCAGCATCATGATCCCTTTTGGCTTTCGCTCTCCTAAAACACACCCCTTTAAAATAACATGCAAATTTCTCCTTAGCCCAGTCCCACCACTCTAGCAAATCTTTAAAAAGGTGCTGTTCAGACACACAAGACAAAAACACTTTATTAAAACCAACCTTAACACTCTCCTCTTCCAGCAGGCTTACGTTCAGCTTCCAGAGTCCCTTTCCAAAAGCCAGGGACTCAGCTATACACAGATCTACCACTATCATCTTGTGGTCAGAAAAAGTCGTCATCACGTGGTTGCACTTGGCCACCTTAATCCCTTCAGACATAAAAACATAGTCAATTCGGGAAACACTACGTCCACTATCTGATATGTATGTGAACTTATCACTTGGCCCAACCATCAGACCAGCATCCGTGTAGCGTAAATCCTGCACAATCTGATTTTAAATATTAGACGTAACATCAGTCCTACCTTCCGTAGAGCTCTTACGATCTTTTGCGGATCTGACACAATTAAAATCTCCAGCCACTATAGTGAAGTCTCTGCCTGGTAAAAACAACTTTAGAGACTCCAAAAACCCAACTCTTGCTTGTTTATCAGCAGGGGCATAAACATTAAAAACCCGTACCCGCTGACCTAAAAAATCCACTAATAAAAACAAACATCTCCCAGGTATGATTACTTTAAACTCTAAAACCTTTAGACTGGAATTACACAGTAAAATGCCCACCCCTTCATTCCTGTTTTCTGAGCATGGGGACCAAAAAGATTGCCCCTTATTCCACTCACTCTCATGCGGGGCAGATTTAATTACACATTCCTGCAGACAGACAATATCTGCATTCACACTCTCAATGTACTCCAGTATCCCTGCTCTCCTACAAGCAGAACCAATCCCTCGTACATTCAGAGAAGCAACACACAACGCCATCATAACAACAGGAAAAAATCTCCACCATACCCGATCCATCATGAACCAGGAGAAAACCCACTCCTGCCACCCACTTTTCTACGTATATCAGGCGACTCAGAACTCGAGTCCCTGTTAGAATAACCTGGTCTTAGGGAGACTGGATCTTCCTGCCCCCCAGACCAACACCCCTCCACCTTACTTCTTTTAATCACGGAGGCATAACTCTCCTCCTTGCCATCATCTTCCTCCTCATTTTCACTCCAATCACTGTTAACCCTATCACGCTGCTGAGGGGTTATAGTTCCATCCGAATCAGAATCCTCCTCCTCCAAAACCTCCATTTCCTCACCCCCATCTCTTCCCAAAACAGGATTCACTGACTCCGCCATATTAGACAAATCCATCCCATCACCCGGGCCATGCACATCAGCTACTTTGTTTATTACTTCCAGCCCCTCCCTCAAACCAACTTTCTTCTGGCTCCGCCCCTTTTCCTCCATCTTGGGCACCGCATGGTCTCTTCCCCTACCACCATCTTGTTTTTGGCTTTCCCCCTCTGAGTCTGAGCCTTCGCCCTCCTCCCCACTTTCCTGCCGAGTCTTCTTCTGCCTCTCTTCAGCGTCCACCTGTGACCTAGGAATCTGAGCCCACAATCTACATTTCCTTGCAAGGTGATCTGCATGTCCACACAAATCACACACCTTATTCATTGGGCAACCACTTGCAACATGCCCAGATTTCCCACAACCTCTACAAACATCACCTTGCACTGGACAATCCTTCTGAACATGTCCAAACTCATGACACTTCCTACAATATTCCATCTGTCCATTATAAAAACAAAATCCCCTTTCTCCTCCGATAGAAAACTGTGCAGGAATGCTCTTGGCACCCCCAATAGCTCTATCATCCGGTCTCAGTTTTACAACATATCTCCTCTTGCCATTTAGATAATTGTATTTGTTCTTCATTCTTCCCAAAAATTTAACCTCACTACAATACCGAGCTAAAAAATTGGAAACAGTCTCATCCGGAACTTTAGGGTTATACATGTGCACAACCACATACTTATATGTCTGCTGGAACAGAGGTTCCAGTGCAATAAACTCTAGGCATTTCAATTCCTTTTCTTCCTTCATTCGTACCAACTCCATGTAGACTCTCTGGCAAATACTCAAAGAAACAAAAGTGATATCATAAATTCCTTGTTTCTGAAAATCCTGCAGTGCCAATACATCCGTTACCTTCAAGCCATTAATGTTCTTCAAGACATCAACGCAAACTTGGTCCAAACCGATTTCTCCTTCATGACCTGCAGCCACCTTCAGACGGACCGAGTCCTCTAATCCACGTGTTTTCTCCACCATTTTTACAGCAGATAAACACAATCGCCGCTCAATCGCACACTAGGGCCCCACAAGGGGGAACCCCAGTCACAACTGCCCTCCAAACAACACCAGCAGCAGAAAACCACCACTGATCTTGCCAAAAGGCCGAGAAGCGATAAACAGAATTGGTTTCAAACTACGGAGCCACCCAAGGATCCTGAAAAGTCCATTTGTGGAGATGAGCTCCTGGACTCCCGTTAAGAAGACATGTTGTCAACCTCTAGATCCCTTACATGCCTGCACTTTTCGGCTTGCTGCTGCTGCAATCCACGCGTTTTAGATCTGCATAACTCCACCTCTTTAAACACAGCACCTTCACCCCCTGCTGTTCCCACCCGCCTCAACACCGTTGGAAGGGAGGAGAACCAATTAAGGCGGGGGGTGGGGTGGAACGAGCAGCTGTCTACCCTTAGCAGGAGGGCTCCTGATTACATACCTCTCCTGCTGCTGCTGCTGCTGGCTGTCCAGCAGCAGACTGAAGGTGGCTGCTGCTGTGCACAGGTATATAAAGGCTCAGAGCCTATTATGACACGCGCAGCCAGCGTTCCATTGCCACATTCCATCTACTGCAGGCAGGATACCTGGCTGGCTGAATGTCGCTGAGAAGCTCACAGAGACCGCCATAAGCAACAGTTTAACAGAATGCCACAGACTAATCAACCAAACTTTTTGGGTTGGGTTCTCTTTTATAGTCTGCAGGCATTAAATGAAAGAAGTCAGTGTTCCAGCAGAAGGAGACAACGTTTCAGAAAAGGCATTGTAGCAAACCAAAAAAGAAATTTTAAGCGCAGCAGAGTAACCAGCGCACATACCTGTTAGCTCAGGTGAGTTTAAAAGGCTGCTGTTGATAACAAGGGCATTTGCTAAATAGATGGTGTGTGTGCAACAATATACTGAAAGGTCAATTATATTGTGCAGCTTATCTCACCACCTGTAGTTATTTAGGTGAAAGCTCCAAAATGCTTGCCTAATATGTCTGTTTATCCAAAAGGAAGTAAAAAGGGAGAGCTAGAAAGATAGCATTGCATCACATTACATGGCAATGCAATGCACAGTTGCTGAAGTTGAACCAAAATGAGCTTGTAATCTGGCTTCTGCAACTTTGAACATGAAAAATCCAATGAGGAGAAGAAAAGCAAAGCCAAAGAGTCCATCCCAAAATCCGACAAACAAGCAAAATGAACAAAAAACATTGAATTCAATTCTTTCTGATTTTAGAAACTGCATTAAAGAAGGGGTGCACCGGTCCTGGAGATACTGCAATACCAGGTCAATGCGTGGAGTGGACAGAGCAAGCTCTTTTTCCATCTCCCTGTTCTAAAAATCCATTTAATATATGGTCCCCAGATAGGGGACGTATCAGATATTAAACTGATAAGAACAGATACTACACTTGATCTTAGCCAAAAGGCCGAGAAGCGATAACCAGAATTGGTTTCAAACTACGGAGCCACCCAAGGATCCTGAAAAGTCCATTTGTGGAGATGAGCTCCTGGACTCCCGTTAAGAAGACATGTTGTCAACCTCTAGATCCCTTACATGCCTGCACTTTTCGGCTTGCTGCTGCTGCAATCCACGCGTTTTAGATCTGCATAACTCCACCTCTTTAAACACAGCACCTTCACCCCCTGCTGTTCCCACCCGCCTCAACACCGTTGGAAGGGAGGAGAACCAATTAAGGCGGGGGGTGGGGTGGAACGAGCAGCTGTCTACCCTTAGCAGGAGGGCTCCTGATTACATACCTCTCCTGCTGCTGCTGCTGCTGGCTGTCCAGCAGCAGACTGAAGGTGGCTGCTGCTGTGCACAGGTATATAAAGGCTCAGAGCCTATTATGACACGCGCAGCCAGCGTTCCATTGCCACATTCCATCTACTGCAGGCAGGATACCTGGCTGGCTGAATGTCGCTGAGAAGCTCACAGAGACCGCCATAAGCAACAGTTTAACAGAATGCCACAGACTAATCAACCAAACTTTTTGGGTTGGGTTCTCTTTTATAGTCTGCAGGCATTAAATGAAAGAAGTCAGTGTTCCAGCAGAAGGAGACAACGTTTCAGAAAAGGCATTGTAGCAAACCAAAAAAGAAATTTTAAGCGCAGCAGAGTAACCAGCGCACATACCTGTTAGCTCAGGTGAGTTTAAAAGGCTGCTGTTGATAACAAGGGCATTTGCTAAATAGATGGTGTGTGTGCAACAATATACTGAAAGGTCAATTATATTGTGCAGCTTATCTCACCACCTGTAGTTATTTAGGTGAAAGCTCCAAAATGCTTGCCTAATATGTCTGTTTATCCAAAAGGAAGTAAAAAGGGAGAGCTAGAAAGATAGCATTGCATCACATTACATGGCAATGCAATGCACAGTTGCTGAAGTTGAACCAAAATGAGCTTGTAATCTGGCTTCTGCAACTTTGAACATGAAAAATCCAATGAGGAGAAGAAAAGCAAAGCCAAAGAGTCCATCCCAAAATCCGACAAACAAGCAAAATGAACAAAAAACATTGAATTCAATTCTTTCTGATTTTAGAAACTGCATTAAAGAAGGGGTGCACCGGTCCTGGAGATACTGCAATACCAGGTCAATGCGTGGAGTGGACAGAGCAAGCTCTTTTTCCATCTCCCTGTTCTAAAAATCCATTTAATATATGGTCCCCAGATAGGGGACGTATCAGATATTAAACTGATAAGAACAGATTTTTTTTTTTTATCGAAAGCCCGAATTCGTGTACAAAACCCGAGTGCGCTTAAAAAAGTGACAAGTGCCACAAAAAAAGTGCACTAGGATGCTGGTCTTCTTGAAACCCTCTCCAAAAGGAGAAGGGTCCCCCAAACCATTCCCCGTCCCTCCGAGCCAAAAGGCCACAGCGAGGAACAGGGACAAAAAGCCACCTCCAGCCGAAGCCAGAGGCGACCCAATCTTACCCCCAGCACCTGCCCGAGTTCTCACCCGAGCAAGGCACTGGGAGCCAAAGACTGTGCTCCCCTCCCGGAAGAGGGGAGCCAACAACGCTCTCCTCCCGAAAGAGGAGAGCCAGGGGGGTTCAGGGGGGAGCGGAACCTGATGGCCACACACTCCCCCCCTAGACCTGCCAAGAGAGGAACCCGTAAGGGAACCGCATCCCGACAAAATCATAGTAGGACGTGACACACGTGAATAAGTGGACACACAGTGACAAAGAAATTAAATAAATAGTGAAGGTTTCACAGTATAATACTGCCCGGACCTTCGACCGGGAATTGAAAAATTCCCCATCCTAAGGCCAGAAGGCCCGGAATAAGGGTGTGTGCGAAGAAAGAAAATTTGAAGTGCTTGTGCAAATGTGCCATAAACTCAAGTGGGGTTCCCAATCCCAGTGAGTTAAGGCACCCCAGGGTCACCACTCCTGGGGCACTTCACACTTCGGGCTTTCGATCTTCCCCGGCCCAATGGCGTCGATCCTGGGGGGCCATGCTTTCCACCAGATGACTATATTAGCCACCTGGCGTACTAACAAGCGCCTAAACCCCAGTGTGCATAATGTATCAATCTACCAGGGCGGCCAACATCCAAAACCGCCTTTTCAAAAGATACTACACTTGATCTTAGCCAAAAGGCCGAGAAGCGATAACCAGAATTGGTTTCAAACTACGGAGCCACCCAAGGATCCTGAAAAGTCCATTTGTGGAGATGAGCTCCTGGACTCCCGTTAAGAAGACATGTTGTCAACCTCTAGATCCCTTACATGCCTGCACTTTTCGGCTTGCTGCTGCTGCAATCCACGCGTTTTAGATCTGCATAACTCCACCTCTTTAAACACAGCACCTTCACCCCCTGCTGTTCCCACCCGCCTCAACACCGTTGGAAGGGAGGAGAACCAATTAAGGCGGGGGGTGGGGTGGAACGAGCAGCTGTCTACCCTTAGCAGGAGGGCTCCTGATTACATACCTCTCCTGCTGCTGCTGCTGCTGGCTGTCCAGCAGCAGACTGAAGGTGGCTGCTGCTGTGCACAGGTATATAAAGGCTCAGAGCCTATTATGACACGCGCAGCCAGCGTTCCATTGCCACATTCCATCTACTGCAGGCAGGATACCTGGCTGGCTGAATGTCGCTGAGAAGCTCACAGAGACCGCCATAAGCAACAGTTTAACAGAATGCCACAGACTAATCAACCAAACTTTTTGGGTTGGGTTCTCTTTTATAGTCTGCAGGCATTAAATGAAAGAAGTCAGTGTTCCAGCAGAAGGAGACAACGTTTCAGAAAAGGCATTGTAGCAAACCAAAAAAGAAATTTTAAGCGCAGCAGAGTAACCAGCGCACATACCTGTTAGCTCAGGTGAGTTTAAAAGGCTGCTGTTGATAACAAGGGCATTTGCTAAATAGATGGTGTGTGTGCAACAATATACTGAAAGGTCAATTATATTGTGCAGCTTATCTCACCACCTGTAGTTATTTAGGTGAAAGCTCCAAAATGCTTGCCTAATATGTCTGTTTATCCAAAAGGAAGTAAAAAGGGAGAGCTAGAAAGATAGCATTGCATCACATTACATGGCAATGCAATGCACAGTTGCTGAAGTTGAACCAAAATGAGCTTGTAATCTGGCTTCTGCAACTTTGAACATGAAAAATCCAATGAGGAGAAGAAAAGCAAAGCCAAAGAGTCCATCCCAAAATCCGACAAACAAGCAAAATGAACAAAAAACATTGAATTCAATTCTTTCTGATTTTAGAAACTGCATTAAAGAAGGGGTGCACCGGTCCTGGAGATACTGCAATACCAGGTCAATGCGTGGAGTGGACAGAGCAAGCTCTTTTTCCATCTCCCTGTTCTAAAAATCCATTTAATATATGGTCCCCAGATAGGGGACGTATCAGATATTAAACTGATAAGAACAGATTTTTTTTTTTTATCGAAAGCCCGAATTCGTGTACAAAACCCGAGTGCGCTTAAAAAAGTGACAAGTGCCACAAAAAAAGTGCACTAGGATGCTGGTCTTCTTGAAACCCTCTCCAAAAGGAGAAGGGTCCCCCAAACCATTCCCCGTCCCTCCGAGCCAAAAGGCCACAGCGAGGAACAGGGACAAAAAGCCACCTCCAGCCGAAGCCAGAGGCGACCCAATCTTACCCCCAGCACCTGCCCGAGTTCTCACCCGAGCAAGGCACTGGGAGCCAAAGACTGTGCTCCCCTCCCGGAAGAGGGGAGCCAACAACGCTCTCCTCCCGAAAGAGGAGAGCCAGGGGGGTTCAGGGGGGAGCGGAACCTGATGGCCACACACTCCCCCCCTAGACCTGCCAAGAGAGGAACCCGTAAGGGAACCGCATCCCGACAAAATCATAGTAGGACGTGACACACGTGAATAAGTGGACACACAGTGACAAAGAAATTAAATAAATAGTGAAGGTTTCACAGTATAATACTGCCCGGACCTTCGACCGGGAATTGAAAAATTCCCCATCCTAAGGCCAGAAGGCCCGGAATAAGGGTGTGTGCGAAGAAAGAAAATTTGAAGTGCTTGTGCAAATGTGCCATAAACTCAAGTGGGGTTCCCAATCCCAGTGAGTTAAGGCACCCCAGGGTCACCACTCCTGGGGCACTTCACACTTCGGGCTTTCGATCTTCCCCGGCCCAATGGCGTCGATCCTGGGGGGCCATGCTTTCCACCAGATGACTATATTAGCCACCTGGCGTACTAACAAGCGCCTAAACCCCAGTGTGCATAATGTATCAATCTACCAGGGCGGCCAACATCCAAAACCGCCTTTTCAAAAGATACTACACTTGATCTTAGCCAAAAGGCCGAGAAGCGATAACCAGAATTGGTTTCAAACTACGGAGCCACCCAAGGATCCTGAAAAGTCCATTTGTGGAGATGAGCTCCTGGACTCCCGTTAAGAAGACATGTTGTCAACCTCTAGATCCCTTACATGCCTGCACTTTTCGGCTTGCTGCTGCTGCAATCCACGCGTTTTAGATCTGCATAACTCCACCTCTTTAAACACAGCACCTTCACCCCCTGCTGTTCCCACCCGCCTCAACACCATTGGAAGGGAGGAGAACCAATTAAGGCGGAGGGTGGGGTGGAACGAGCAGCTGTCTACCCTTAGCAGGAGGGCTCCTGATTACATACCTCTCCTGCTGCTGCTGCTGCTGGCTGTCCAGCAGCAGACTGAAGGTGGCTGCTGCTGTGCACAGGTATATAAAGGCTCAGAGCCTATTATGACACGCGCAGCCAGCGTTCCATTGCCACATTCCATCTACTGCAGGCAGGATACCTGGCTGGCTGAATGTCGCTGAGAAGCTCACAGAGACCGCCATAAGCAACAGTTTAACAGAATGCCACAGACTAATCAACCAAACTTTTTGGGTTGGGTTCTCTTTTATAGTCTGCAGGCATTAAATGAAAGAAGTCAGTGTTCCAGCAGAAGGAGACAACGTTTCAGAAAAGGCATTGTAGCAAACCAAAAAAGAAATTTTAAGCGCAGCAGAGTAACCAGCGCACATACCTGTTAGCTCAGGTGAGTTTAAAAGGCTGCTGTTGATAACAAGGGCATTTGCTAAATAGATGGTGTGTGTGCAACAATATACTGAAAGGTCAATTATATTGTGCAGCTTATCTCACCACCTGTAGTTATTTAGGTGAAAGCTCCAAAATGCTTGCCTAATATGTCTGTTTATCCAAAAGGAAGTAAAAAGGGAGAGCTAGAAAGATAGCATTGCATCACATTACATGGCAATGCAATGCACAGTTGCTGAAGTTGAACCAAAATGAGCTTGTAATCTGGCTTCTGCAACTTTGAACATGAAAAATCCAATGAGGAGAAGAAAAGCAAAGCCAAAGAGTCCATCCCAAAATCCGACAAACAAGCAAAATGAACAAAAAACATTGAATTCAATTCTTTCTGATTTTAGAAACTGCATTAAAGAAGGGGTGCACCGGTCCTGGAGATACTGCAATACCAGGTCAATGCGTGGAGTGGACAGAGCAAGCTCTTTTTCCATCTCCCTGTTCTAAAAATCCATTTAATATATGGTCCCCAGATAGGGGACGTATCAGATATTAAACTGATAAGAACAGATTTTTTTTTTTTTTTTTTTTTTTTTCGAAAGCCCGAATTCGTGTACAAAACCCGAGTGCGCTTAAAAAAGTGACAAGTGCCACAAAAAAAGTGCACTAGGATGCTGGTCTTCTTGAAACCCTCTCCAAAAGGAGAAGGGTCCCCCAAACCATACCCCGTCCCTCCGAGCCAAAAGGCCACAGCGAGGAACAGGGACAAAAAGCCACCTCCAGCCGAAGCCAGAGGTGACCCAATCTTACCCCCAGCACCTGCCCGAGTTCTCACCCGAGCAAGGCACTGGGAGCCAAAGACTGTGCTCTCCTCCCGGAAGAGGGGAGCCAACAACGCTCTCCTCCCGAAAGAGGAGAGCCAGGGGGGTTCAGGGGGGAGCGGAACCTGATGGCCACACACTCCCCCCCTAGACCTGCCAAGAGAGGAACCCGTAAGGGAACCGCATCCCGACAAAATCCTAGTAGGACGTGACAAACGTGAATAAGTGGACACACAGTGACAAAGAAATTAAATTAATAGTGAAGGTTTCACAGTATAATACTGCCCGGACCTTCGACCGGGAATTGAAAAATTCCCCATCCTAAGGCCAGAAGGCCCGGAATAAGGGTGTGTGCGAAGAAAGAAAATTTGAAGTGCTTGTGCAAATGTGCCATAAACTCAAGTGGGGTTCCCAATCCCAGTGAGTTAAGGCACCCCAGGGTCACCACTCCTGGGGCACTTCACACTTCGGGCTTTCGATCTTCCCCGGCCCAATGTCGTCGATCCTGGGGGGCCATGCTTTCCACCAGATGACTATATTAGCCACCTGGCGTACTAACAAGCGCCTAAACCCCAGTGTGCATAATGTATCAATCTACTAGGGCGGCCAACATCGAAAACCGCCTTTTCAAAAGATACTACACTTGATCTTAGCCAAAAGGCCGAGAAGCGATAACCAGAATTGGTTTCAAACTACGGAGCCACCCAAGGATCCTGAAAAGTCCATTTGTGGAGATGAGCTCCTGGACTCCCGTTAAGAAGACATGTTGTCAACCTCTAGATCCCTTACATGCCTGCACTTTTCGGCTTGCTGCTGCTGCAATCCACGCGTTTTAGATCTGCATAACTCCACCTCTTTAAACACAGCACCTTCACCCCCTGCTGTTCCCACCCGCCTCAACACCGTTGGAAGGGAGGAGAACCAATTAAGGCGGGGGGTGGGGTGGAACGAGCAGCTGTCTACCCTTAGCAGGAGGGCTCCTGATTACATACCTCTCCTGCTGCTGCTGCTGCTGGCTGTCCAGCAGCAGACTGAAGGTGGCTGCTGCTGTGCACAGGTATATAAAGGCTCAGAGCCTATTATGACACGCGCAGCCAGCGTTCCATTGCCACATTCCATCTACTGCAGGCAGGATACCTGGCTGGCTGAATGTCGCTGAGAAGCTCACAGAGACCGCCATAAGCAACAGTTTAACAGAATGCCACAGACTAATCAACCAAACTTTTTGGGTTGGGTTCTCTTTTATAGTCTGCAGGCATTAAATGAAAGAAGTCAGTGTTCCAGCAGAAGGAGACAACGTTTCAGAAAAGGCATTGTAGCAAACCAAAAAAGAAATTTTAAGCGCAGCAGAGTAACCAGCGCACATACCTGTTAGCTCAGGTGAGTTTAAAAGGCTGCTGTTGATAACAAGGGCATTTGCTAAATAGATGGTGTGTGTGCAACAATATACTGAAAGGTCAATTATATTGTGCAGCTTATCTCACCACCTGTAGTTATTTAGGTGAAAGCTCCAAAATGCTTGCCTAATATGTCTGTTTATCCAAAAGGAAGTAAAAAGGGAGAGCTAGAAAGATAGCATTGCATCACATTACATGGCAATGCAATGCACAGTTGCTGAAGTTGAACCAAAATGAGCTTGTAATCTGGCTTCTGCAACTTTGAACATGAAAAATCCAATGAGGAGAAGAAAAGCAAAGCCAAAGAGTCCATCCCAAAATCCGACAAACAAGCAAAATGAACCAAAAACATTGAATTCAATTCTTTCTGATTTTAGAAACTGCATTAAAGAAGGGGTGCACCGGTCCTGGAGATACTGCAATACGAGGTCAATGCGTGGAGTGGACAGAGCAAGCTCTTTTTCCATCTCCCTGTTCTAAAAATCCATTTAATATATGGTCCCCAGATAGGGGACGTATCAGATATTAAACTGATAAGAACAGATACTACACTTGATCTTAGCCAAAAGGCCGAGAAGCGATAACCAGAATTGGTTTCAAACTACGGAGCCACCCAAGGATCCTGAAAAGTCCATTTGTGGAGATGAGCTCCTGGACTCCCGTTAAGAAGACATGTTGTCAACCTCTAGATCCCTTACATGCCTGCACTTTTCGGCTTGCTGCTGCTGCAATCCACGCGTTTTAGATCTGCATAACTCCACCTCTTTAAACACAGCACCTTCACCCCCTGCTGTTCCCACCCGCCTCAACACCGTTGGAAGGGAGGAGAACCAATTAAGGCGGGGGGTGGGGTGGAACGAGCAGCTGTCTACCCTTAGCAGGAGGGCTCCTGATTACATACCTCTCCTGCTGCTGCTGCTGCTGGCTGTCCAGCAGCAGACTGAAGGTGGCTGCTGCTGTGCACAGGTATATAAAGGCTCAGAGCCTATTATGACACGCGCAGCCAGCGTTCCTTTGCCACATTCCATCTACTGCAGGCAGGATACCTGGCTGGCTGAATGTCGCTGAGAAGCTCACAGAGACCGCCATAAGCAACAGTTTAACAGAATGCCACAGACTAATCAACCAAACTTTTTGGGCTGGGTTCTCTTTTATAGTCTGCAGGCATTAAATGAAAGAAGTCAGTGTTCCAGCAGAAGGAGACAACGTTTCAGAAAAGGCATTGTAGCAAACCAAAAAAGAAATTTTAAGCGCAGCAGAGTAACCAGCGCACATACCTGTTAGCTCAGGTGAGTTTAAAAGGCTGCTGTTGATAACAAGGGCATTTGCTAAATAGATGGTGTGTGTGCAACAATATACTGAAAGGTCAATTATATTGTGCAGCTTATCTCACCACCTGTAGTTATTTAGGTGAAAGCTCCAAAATGCTTGCCTAATATGTCTGTTTATCCAAAAGGAAGTAAAAAGGGAGAGCTAGAAAGATAGCATTGCATCACATTACATGGCAATGCAATGCACAGTTGCTGAAGTTGAACCAAAATGAGCTTGTAATCTGGCTTCTGCAACTTTGAACATGAAAAATCCAATGAGGAGAAGAAAAGCAAAGCCAAAGAGTCCATCCCAAAATCCGACAAACAAGCAAAATGAACAAAAAACATTGAATTCAATTCTTTCTGATTTTAGAAACTGCATTAAAGAAGGGGTGCACCGGTCCTGGAGATACTGCAATACCAGGTCAATGCGTGGAGTGGACAGAGCAAGCTCTTTTTCCATCTCCCTGTTCTAAAAATCCATTTAATATATGGTCCCCAGATAGGGGACGTATCAGATATTAAACTGATAAGAACAGATACTACACTTGATCTTAGCCAAAAGGCCGAGAAGCGATAACCAGAATTGGTTTCAAACTACGGAGCCACCCAAGGATCCTGAAAAGTCCATTTGTGGAGATGAGCTCCTGGACTCCCGTTAAGAAGACATGTTGTCAACCTCTAGATCCCTTACATGCCTGCACTTTTCGGCTTGCTGCTGCTGCAATCCACGCGTTTTAGATCTGCATAACTCCACCTCTTTAAACACAGCACCTTCACCCCCTGCTGTTCCCACCCGCCTCAACACCGTTGGAAGGGAGGAGAACCAATTAAGGCGGGGGGTGGGGTGGAACGAGCAGCTGTCTACCCTTAGCAGGAGGGCTCCTGATTACATACCTCTCCTGCTGCTGCTGCTGCTGGCTGTCCAGCAGCAGACTGAAGGTGGCTGCTGCTGTGCACAGGTATATAAAGGCTCAGAGCCTATTATGACACGCGCAGCCAGCGTTCCATTGCCACATTCCATCTACTGCAGGCAGGATACCTGGCTGGCTGAATGTCGCTGAGAAGCTCACAGAGACCGCCATAAGCAACAGTTTAACAGAATGCCACAGACTAATCAACCAAACTTTTTGGGTTGGGTTCTCTTTTATAGTCTGCAGGCATTAAATGAAAGAAGTCAGTGTTCCAGCAGAAGGAGACAACGTTTCAGAAAAGGCATTGTAGCAAACCAAAAAAGAAATTTTAAGCGCAGCAGAGTAACCAGCGCACATACCTGTTAGCTCAGGTGAGTTTAAAAGGCTGCTGTTGATAACAAGGGCATTTGCTAAATAGATGGTGTGTGTACAACAATATACTGAAAGGTCAATTATATTGTGCAGCTTATCTCACCACCTGTAGTTATTTAGGTGAAAGCTCCAAAATGCTTGCCTAATATGTCTGTTTATCCAAAAGGAAGTAAAAAGGGAGAGCTAGAAAGATTGCATTGCATCACATTACATGGCAATGCAATGCACAGTTGCTGAAGTTGAACCAAAATGAGCTTGTAATCTGGCTTCTGCAACTTTGAACATGAAAAATCCAATGAGGAGAAGAAAAGCAAAGCCAAAGAGTCCATCCCAAAATCCGACAAACAAGCAAAATGAACCAAAAACATTGAATTCAATTCTTTCTGATTTTAGAAACTGCATTAAAGAAGGGGTGCACCGGTCCTGGAGATACTGCAATACCAGGTCAATGCGTGGAGTGGACAGAGCAAGCTCTTTTTCCATCTCCCTGTTCTAAAAATCCATTTAATATATGGTCCCCAGATAGGGGACGTATCAGATATTAAACTGATAAGAACAGATTTTTTGATTGAAGCTGCATCCAAGGCACTGAAAAATGTGACCGAAGTCACACCAAAACAGCGCACGAGGCGAGGATTCATGTGGACCCTTCCCGGAGGAGAGGGTCCCCAATAAACCATCCCCATCCCTCCGAGCCAGAAGGCCACAGCGAGGGTCAGGGATCTCCGATGCTCTCCCTAGCCGAAGCCGGAGAAGAGCCGTTTTCGTGCTCCCAGCTTCCATCTAGGCTGCCACCCTAGTGGAGCTGGAGCCTGTGTTGGTTTCTCAGCCCAAAGCTGACCGGACCTCCGACCGGGTTTATAAAAATTCCCCTTCCTAGCCCGGAGGCCAGGAATAGGGGGGGTTGCTCAGAAAGTATGATTGGCAAAGGTGCGGCGTGCTACGAAGCCAAGTCTTTCTGGGGTTCCCAGTCCCAGTAAGCTTGGACTCCCACCAGGGCGCCTACTCCTGGGGCACATTGCTCCAAAGCCCTCACACTTACCCAGCCTAGTGACTTCGATCCTGGAGGGCCATGTTTTCCATCAGATAACTCTATGAGCCACCTGGCGTACTAACAAGTGCACCAAACCAGTGTGTAATATGCATCAATTTACTAGGGCAGCCCAAGGACAAAACTGCCTTTTCAAAAGATACTACACTTGATCTTAGCCAAAAGGCCGAGAAGCGATAACCAGAATTGGTTTCAAACTACGGAGCCACCCAAGGATCCTGAAAAGTCCATTTGTGGAGATGAGCTCCTGGACTCCCGTTAAGAAGACATGTTGTCAACCTCTAGATCCCTTACATGCCTGCACTTTTCGGCATGCTGCTGCTGCAATCCACGCGTTTTAGATCTGCATAACTCCACCTCTTTAAACACAGCACCTTCACCCCCTGCTGTTCCCACCCGCCTCAACACCGTTGGAAGGGAGGAGAACCAATTAAGGCGGGGGGTGGGGTGGAATGAGCAGCTGTCTACCCTTAGCAGGAGGGCTCCTGATTATGTGACACCCCAGGGGTCTGGTTGCCACAGTGATAGAGATATTACGTCTGAGAGCAGGTGGGAGGTCCTTTGGTCAGGGATCCTGTGCATGCCACACCTCCTGCCCAGTCTTGGGAGGGGAAGGACTTCCCCTATATAAACCTGGGGCTGAGGCAGAGTAGGGAGTTCTGAGAGGAGAAGACAGGGAGCAGAGCTGCTCTATGGGCTCTGCTCCACAGGCAGGCCCTGTCCAGGGGCCTGAGCCTGGAGACAAGTGGAGTAGAGACAAGAAGCAGCATAGGAAACAGCAGAGTTACAAGGAGTCAGGGGCTGGCAGCTGCAGAGCTCGCCCTGACTAAGAAGACTTCTTTCCGGACCCGGAGTCCGAGGCTGTGGGGGCTAACTCTTACCCAGCAGCAGAATCCGTCAGGCAGGGGATTTCAGGTCCTCTGGCCCAGAAGCCCGAAGGCACGGTCACACGCGTGGGACCAGCACCGCCATCGTGGAGCGGAAGCCATTAGAAGGCCCCGAGTCACCGGCCATACGGGTGAGCACCACACGGTACACTCAGGGACGTGGGCTACTTACATCAGCTTCTAGCAAGGTAGCCAGAAGAGTACAGTCAGTTTGGGAGGCCTACAACTACGCCTGGCCAGGGGAGATCCCATCTGCTCAAGGACTGACCAGGCCCCGTTCGCTAGCAAGTACTCCGGGAGGGTCTATCGTTGTTACCAGTAAAGACCCTGAACTACACCGTACCGTCTCTGAGTGGTTCCTGCTACCCCCATCATCCACGTCGGCTGCCCTGAGACCATACCCCTCCCGTTGGGGGTTATACTATCACGCTGCATAATCCTACCATCGGCCTCAGCGGTCTGCCCCGCAGCAGCAGCTCCCTGGCTGCACTCAACGGGTGGCGTAGTCATCAACTATTTACTACTAGTAGACTGCCGTCCAGTTTGACTCCCTGGGCACGGACCGGGTCACCGCCACGAGACTACAACCCTCCACGGATCCGGCTCCGGGTAAGCTCCCGCGTGCGCACCGCAGCGCGACACAGGCCCAGGGGCGCGTCAACTTTGGCGTAGTCGGCAGGATCTCGTGCCCGCAACCACCGGGTACTGCGTGCCTGAAAAGCAAAGACTGTTCAAACTTACCAGTGGTGAAGATTCCCGCTATCCGTGGAGGTTTCCCGCCATCCGGCGCCATCTTCTACCTTCTTCCCGCCATCCGCGAAGTTTTCCCGCCATCCGGCGCCATCTTCGACCTTCTTCCCGCCATCCGTGGAGTTTTCCCGCCATTGGACGCCATCTTGAGGACGCCGCGCGGGAAGAAGAGGGGCGTGGACTCCGAAAGCGCGCGAGAACTGAAGCCCCGCCTCACGTCCGGACGTTGCGTAAGGTCCTGGAAGGAGCCCAGCAGACGCCGACGTCACAGGAGCGCGACGCCAGGTCCTCTACCCCGACGATTGACTGCGGAGCCGCAGCCTACGGAAGAGGATCTCCGGAAGGTAGGCCACGGTCCACTAGGGGGGAGGAGGACACCAGGAACGGACAGCAAGATGGCGGACCGGCAGCAGACTAAGCTGCCCAGCATCGGCAGTGCCCCAGTCGTCGCCGGCCCCGACCAGCGCCGGGAGAAGACGCGTGACGCAGGAGCGGTCGCGGGAGCAGGTAAGAGGAGTCTCCCTGTCCCGGACGCTGCCAGCGTCAGCCTGCTCCCGGGCCCCCTGGTGGAGCCGCCGATTTCGGGCGCTGCAGACACCGACCTGCTCCAGCCCCCGCAACAAGCCCTGCGGCCAAGCCCTCCAGCCCTGGGCACTACCACCACCAGCCCGCGCCCAGGCCCAAAGTTGCACCCTCTGACCCCGGGCGTCATCAACGGCGACCCTCTCCACGCCTGGTCGCAAGGCCTGAACTCCCCAGGTGCAAAAGGACTGTACGCCCTCCACGTTAACCAAGGAGGAGCTGCAGTACTACCAATACGAGGAAAGCCAAGAGGACCCGGACGGGTCTGAAGCCTACACACAAGAAGGAGCAGGAGGATGCCGTTACTGAAGTACGGTAAAGTGGAACTGTACATAGTTACCCGTAGGGGTACTTGTGTTGCTAATTAAAATATGGTCCCCGTTGGGACAAGTGTGAACTGTTCCCGTGTGTCCCCTATCCTTAACCAGGCTGAGGACTGTGAGCAGCCATCCCATCTCCCCACAGGCTGAGGACTGTGAGCAGCCAATCCTTATCCCCACTGGCCGAGGACTGAGAGCGGCCATATCTTGTAAATATTATGTGTTTCCAGTTATTTATAGGAGTCCTTGGTGGATTTACCAGGAATCCTTTGTACAGTTAGTGGAGCGTAACCCAGGATGGACTAAAAGACTGTTAAGGACTCGGGGTAGGACAGACCCCTACCTGGTTACGTCTCCCTGTTTTGGTGAAATGGACACCTTGCTTTCTTCAAAGACTGCACCCGGTTACGGACACGCCGTGACCAGCTTTATGCGTTTCCTTATTGTAATGTTATTGTTTATACTTTGTTATGTTACAAAAATATGTTTAGTCCCGGACTACTAAATTTCACTAGGGGGGAATGTGACACCCCAGGGGTCTGGTTGCCACAGTGATAGAGATATTACGTCTGAGAGCAGGTGGGAGGTCCTTTGGTCAGGGATCCTGTGCATGCCACACCTCCTGCCCAGTCTTGGGAGGGGAAGGACTTCCCCTATATAAACCTGGGGCTGAGGCAGAGTAGGGAGTTCTGAGAGGAGAAGACAGGGAGCAGAGCTGCTCTATGGGCTCTGCTCCACAGGCAGGCCCTGTCCAGGGGCCTGAGCCTGGAGACAAGTGGAGTAGAGACAAGAAGCAGCATAGGAAACAGCAGAGTTACAAGGAGTCAGGGGCTGGCAGCTGCAGAGCTCGCCCTGACTAAGAAGACTTCTTTCCGGACCCGGAGTCCGAGGCTGTGGGGGCTAACTCTTACCCAGCAGCAGAATCCGTCAGGCAGGGGATTTCAGGTCCTCTGGCCCAGAAGCCCGAAGGCACGGTCACACGCGTGGGACCAGCACCGCCATCGTGGAGCGGAAGCCATTAGAAGGCCCCGAGTCACCGGCCATACGGGTGAGCACCACACGGTACACTCAGGGACGTGGGCTACTTACATCAGCTTCTAGCAAGGTAGCCAGAAGAGTACAGTCAGTTTGGGAGGCCTACAACTACGCCTGGCCAGAGGAGATCCCATCTGCTCAAGGACTGACCAGGCCCCGTTCGCTAGCAAGTACTCCGGGAGGGTCTATCGTTGTTACCAGTAAAGACCCTGAACTACACCGTACCGTCTCTGAGTGGTTCCTGCTACCCCCATCATCCACGTCGGCTGCCCTGAGACCATACCCCTCCCGTTGGGGGTTATACTATCACGCTGCATAATCCTACCATCGGCCTCAGCGGTCTGCCCCGCAGCAGCAGCTCCCTGGCTGCACTCAACGGGTGGCGTAGTCATCAACTATTTACTACTAGTAGACTGCCGTCCAGTTTGACTCCCTGGGCACGGACCGGGTCACCGCCACGAGACTACAACCCTCCACGGATCCGGCTCCGGGTAAGCTCCCGCGTGCGCACCGCAGCGCGACACAGGCCCAGGGGCGCGTCAATTACATACCTCTCCTGCTGCTGCTGCTGCTGGCTGTCCAGCAGCAGACTGAAGGTGGCTGCTGCTGTGCACAGGTATATAAAGGCTCAGAGCCTATTATGACACGCGCAGCCAGCGTTCCATTGCCACATTCCATCTACTGCAGGCAGGATACCTGGCTGGCTGAATGTCGCTGAGAAGCTCACAGAGACCGCCATAAGCAACAGTTTAACAGAATGCCACAGACTAATCAACCAAACTTTTTGGGTTGGGTTCTCTTTTATAGTCTGCAGGCATTAAATGAAAGAAGTCAGTGTTCCAGCAGAAGGAGACAACGTTTCAGAAAAGGCATTGTAGCAAACCAAAAAAGAAATTTTAAGCGCAGCAGAGTAACCAGCGCACATACCTGTTAGCTCAGGTGAGTTTAAAAGGCTGCTGTTGATAACAAGGGCATTTGCTAAATAGATGGTGTGTGTGCAACAATATACTGAAAGGTCAATTATATTGTGCAGCTTATCTCACCACCTGTAGTTATTTAGGTGAAAGCTCCAAAATGCTTGCCTAATATGTCTGTTTATCCAAAAGGAAGTAAAAAGGGAGAGCTAGAAAGATAGCATTGCATCACATTACATGGCAATGCAATGCACAGTTGCTGAAGTTGAACCAAAATGAGCTTGTAATCTGGCTTCTGCAACTTTGAACATGAAAAATCCAATGAGGAGAAGAAAAGCAAAGCCAAAGAGTCCATCCCAAAATCCGACAAACAAGCAAAATGAACAAAAAACATTGAATTCAATTCTTTCTGATTTTAGAAACTGCATTAAAGAAGGGGTGCACCGGTCCTGGAGATACTGCAATACCAGGTCAATGCGTGGAGTGGACAGAGCAAGCTCTTTTTCCATCTCCCTGTTCTAAAAATCCATTTAATATATGGTCCACAGATAGGGGACGTATCAGATATTAAACTGATAAGAACAGATACTACACTTGATCTTAGCCAAAAGGCCGAGAAGCGATAACCAGAATTGGTTTCAAACTACGGAGCCACCCAAGGATCCTGAAAAGTCCATTTGTGGAGATGAGCTCCTGGACTCCCGTTAAGAAGACATGTTGTCAACCTCTAGATCCCTTACATGCCTGCACTTTTCGGCTTGCTGCTGCTGCAATCCACGCGTTTTAGATCTGCATAACTCCACCTCTTTAAACACAGCACCTTCACCCCCTGCTGTTCCCTCCCGCCTCAACACCGTTGGAAGGGAGGAGAACCAATTAAGGCGGGGGGTGGGGTGGAACGAGCAGCTGTCTACCCTTAGCAGGAGGGCTCCTGATTACATACCTCTCCTGCTGCTGCTGCTGCTGGCTGTCCAGCAGCAGACTGAAGGTGGCTGCTGCTGTGCACAGGTATATAAAGGCTCAGAGCCTATTATGACACGCGCAGCCAGCGTTCCATTGCCACATTCCATCTACTGCAGGCAGGATACCTGGCTGGCTGAATGTCGCTGAGAAGCTCACAGAGACCGCCATAAGCAACAGTTTAACAGAATGCCACAGACTAATCAACCAAACTTTTTGGGTTGGGTTCTCTTTTATAGTCTGCAGGCATTAAATGAAAGAAGTCAGTGTTCCAGCAGAAGGAGACAACGTTTCAGAAAAGGCATTGTAGCAAACCAAAAAAGAAATTTTAAGCGCAGCAGAGTAACCAGCGCACATACCTGTTAGCTCAGGTGAGTTTAAAAGGCTGCTGTTGATAACAAGGGCATTTGCTAAATAGATGGTGTGTGTGCAACAATATACTGAAAGGTCAATTATATTGTGCAGCTTATCTCACCACCTGTAGTTATTTAGGTGAAAGCTCCAAAATGCTTGCCTAATATGTCTGTTTATCCAAAAGGAAGTAAAAAGGGAGAGCTAGAAAGATAGCATTGCATCACATTACATGGCAATGCAATGCACAGTTGCTGAAGTTGAACCAAAATGAGCTTGTAATCTGGCTTCTGCAACTTTGAACATGAAAAATCCAATGAGGAGAAGAAAAGCAAAGCCAAAGAGTCCATCCCAAAATCCGACAAACAAGCAAAATGAACAATAAACATTGAATTCAATTCTTTCTGATTTTAGAAACTGCATTAAAGAAGGGGTGCACCGGTCCTGGAGATACTGCAATACCAGGTCAATGCGTGGAGTGGACAGAGCAAGCTCTTTTTCCATCTCCCTGTTCTAAAAATCCATTTAATATATGGTCCCCAGATAGGGGACGTATCAGATATTAAACTGATAAGAACAGATACTACACTTGATCTTAGCCAAAAGGCCGAGAAGCGATAACCAGAATTGGTTTCAAACTACGGAGCCACCCAAGGATCCTGAAAAGTCCATTTGTGGAGATGAGCTCCTGGACTCCCGTTAAGAAGACATGTTGTCAACCTCTAGATCCCTTACATGCCTGCACTTTTCGGCTTGCTGCTGCTGCAATCCACGCGTTTTAGATCTGCATAACTCCACCTCTTTAAACACAGCACCTTCACCCCCTGCTGTTCCCACCCGCCTCAACACCGTTGGAAGGGAGGAGAACCAATTAAGGCGGGGGGTGGGGTGGAACGAGCAGCTGTCTACCCTTAGCAGGAGGGCTCCTGATTACATACCTCTCCTGCTGCTGCTGCTGCTGGCTGTCCAGCAGCAGACTGAAGGTGGCTGCTGCTGTGCACAGGTATATAAAGGCTCAGAGCCTATTATGACACGCGCAGCCAGCGTTCCATTGCCACATTCCATCTACTGCAGGCAGGATACCTGGCTGGCTGAATGTCGCTGAGAAGCTCACAGAGACCGCCATAAGCAACAGTTTAACAGAATGCCACAGACTAATCAACCAAACTTTTTGGGTTGGGTTCTCTTTTATAGTCTGCAGGCATTAAATGAAAGAAGTCAGTGTTCCAGCAGAAGGAGACAACGTTTCAGAAAAGGCATTGTAGCAAACCAAAAAAGAAATTTTAAGCGCAGCAGAGTAACCAGCGCACATACCTGTTAGCTCAGGTGAGTTTAAAAGGCTGCTGTTGATAACAAGGGCATTTGCTAAATAGATGGTGTGTGTGCAACAATATACTGAAAGGTCAATTATATTGTGCAGCTTATCTCACCACCTGTAGTTATTTAGGTGAAAGCTCCAAAATGCTTGCCTAATATGTCTGTTTATCCAAAAGGAAGTAAAAAGGGAGAGCTAGAAAGATAGCATTGCATCACATTACATGGCAATGCAATGCACAGTTGCTGAAGTTGAACCAAAATGAGCTTGTAATCTGGCTTCTGCAACTTTGAACATGAAAAATCCAATGAGGAGAAGAAAAGCAAAGCCAAAGAGTCCATCCCAAAATCCGACAAACAAGCAAAATGAACAAAAAACATTGAATTCAATTCTTTCTGATTTTAGAAACTGCATTAAAGAAGGGGTGCTCCGGTCCTGGAGATACTGCAATACCAGGTCAATGCGTGGAGTGGACAGAGCAAGCTCTTTTTCCATCTCCCTGTTCTAAAAATCCATTTAATATATGGTCCCCAGATAGGGGACGTATCAGATATTAAACTGATAAGAACAGATACTACACTTGATCTTAGCCAAAAGGCCGAGAAGCGATAACCAGAATTGGTTTCAAACTACGGAGCCACCCAAGGATCCTGAAAAGTCCATTTGTGGAGATGAGCTCCTGGACTCCCGTTAAGAAGACATGTTGTCAACCTCTAGATCCCTTACATGCCTGCACTTTTCGGCTTGCTGCTGCTGCAATCCACGCGTTTTAGATCTGCATAACTCCACCTCTTTAAACACAGCACCTTCACCCCCTGCTGTTCCCACCCGCCTCAACACCGTTGGAAGGGAGGAGAACCAATTAAGGCGGGGGGTGGGGTGGAACGAGCAGCTGTCTACCCTTAGCAGGAGGGCTCCTGATTACATACCTCTCCTGCTGCTGCTGCTGCTGCTGGCTGTCCAGCAGCAGACTGAAGGTGGCTGCTGCTGTGCACAGGTATATAAAGGCTCAGAGCCTATTATGACACGCGCAGCCAGCGTTCCATTGCCACATTCCATCTACTGCAGGCAGGATACCTGGCTGGCTGAATGTCGCTGAGAAGCTCACAGAGACCGCCATAAGCAACAGTTTAACAGAATGCCACAGACTAATCAACCAAACTTTTTGGGTTGGGTTCTCTTTTATAGTCTGCAGGCATTAAATGAAAGAAGTCAGTGTTCCAGCAGAAGGAGACAACGTTTCAGAAAAGGCATTGTAGCAAACCAAAAAAGAAATTTTAAGCGCAGCAGAGTAACCAGCGCACATACCTGTTAGCTCAGGTGAGTTTAAAAGGCTGCTGTTGATAACAAGGGCATTTGCTAAATAGATGGTGTGTGTGCAACAATATACTGAAAGGTCAATTATATTGTGCAGCTTATCTCACCACCTGTAGTTATTTAGGTGAAAGCTCCAAAATGCTTGCCTAATATGTCTGTTTATCCAAAAGGAAGTAAAAAGGGAGAGCTAGAAAGATAGCATTGCATCACATTACATGGCAATGCAATGCACAGTTGCTGAAGTTGAACCAAAATGAGCTTGTAATCTGGCTTCTGCAACTTTGAACATGAAAAATCCATTGAGGAGAAGAAAAGCAAAGCCAAAGAGTCCATCCCAAAATCCGACAAACAAGCAAAATGAACCAAAAACATTGAATTCAATTCTTTCTGATTTTAGAAACTGCATTAAAGAAGGGGTGCACCGGTCCTGGAGATACTGCAATACCAGGTCAATGCGTGGAGTGGACAGAGCAAGCTCTTTTTCCATCTCCCTGTTCTAAAAATCCATTTAATATATGGTCCCCAGATAGGGGACGTATCAGATATTAAACTGATAAGAACAGATTTTTTGATTGAAGCTGCATCCAAGGCACTGAAAAATGTGACCGAAGTCACACCAAAACAGCGCACGAGGCGAGGATTCATGTGGACCCTTCCCGGAGGAGAGGGTCCCCAATAAACCATCCCCATCCCTCCGAGCCAGAAGGCCACAGCGAGGGTCAGGGATCTCCGATGCTCTCCCTAGCCGAAGCCGGAGAAGAGCCGTTTTCGTGCTCCCAGCTTCCATCTAGGCTGCCACCCTAGTGGAGCTGGAGTCTGTGTTGGTTTCTCAGCCCAAAGCTGACCGGACCTCCGACCGGGTTTATAAAAATTCCCCTTCCTAGCCCGGAGGCCAGGAATAGGGGGGGTTGCTCAGAAAGTATGATTGGCAAAGGTGCGGCGTGCTACGAAGCCAAGTCTTTCTGGGGTTCCCAGTCCCAGTAAGCTTGGACTCCCACCAGGGCGCCTACTCCTGGGGCACATTGCTCCAAAGCCCTCACACTTACCCAGCCTAGTGACTTCGATCCTGGAGGGCCATGTTTTCCATCAGATAACTCTATGAGCCACCTGGCGTACTAACAAGTGCACCAAACCAGTGTGTAATATGCATCAATTTACTAGGGCAGCCCAAGGACAAAACTGCCTTTTCAAAAGATACTACACTTGATCTTAGCCAAAAGGCCGAGAAGCGATAACCAGAATTGGTTTCAAACTACGGAGCCACCCAAGGATCCTGAAAAGTCCATTTGTGGAGATGAGCTCCTGGACTCCCGTTAAGAAGACATGTTGTCAACCTCTAGATCCCTTACATGCCTGCACTTTTCGGCTTGCTGCTGCTGCAATCCACGCGTTTTAGATCTGCATAACTCCACCTCTTTAAACACAGCACCTTCACCCCCTGCTGTTCCCACCCGCCTCAACACCGTTGGAAGGGAGGAGAACCAATTAAGGCGGGGGGTGGGGTGGAACGAGCAGCTGTCTACCCTTAGCAGGAGGGCTCCTGATTACATACCTCTCCTGCTGCTGCTGCTGCTGGCTGTCCAGCAGCAGACTGAAGGTGGCTGCTGCTGTGCACAGGTATATAAAGGCTCAGAGCCTATTATGACACGCGCAGCCAGCGTTCCATTGCCACATTCCATCTACTGCAGGCAGGATACCTGGCTGGCTGAATGTCGCTGAGAAGCTCACAGAGACCGCCATAAGCAACAGTTTAACAGAATGCCACAGACTAATCAACCAAACTTTTTGGGTTGGGTTCTCTTTTATAGTCTGCAGGCATTAAATGAAAGAAGTCAGTGTTCCAGCAGAAGGAGACAACGTTTCAGAAAAGGCATTGAAAAAAAAGCAAACCAAAAAAGAAATTTTAAGCGCAGCAGAGTAACCAGCGCACATACCTGTTAGCTCAGGTGAGTTTAAAAGGCTGCTGTTGATAACAAGGGCATTTGCTAAATAGATGGTGTGTGTGCAACAATATACTGAAAGGTCAATTATATTGTGCAGCTTATCTCACCACCTGTAGTTATTTAGGTGAAAGCTCCAAAATGCTTGTCTAATATGTCTGTTTATCCAAAAGGAAGTAAAAAGGGAGAGCTAGAAAGATAGCATTGCATCACATTACATGGCAATGCAATGCACAGTTGCTGAAGTTGAACCAAAATGAGCTTGTAATCTGGCTTCTGCAACTTTGAACATGAAAAATCCAATGAGGAGAAGAAAAGCAAAGCCAAAGAGTCCATCCCAAAATCCGACAAACAAGCAAAATGAACAAAAAACATTGAATTCAATTCTTTCTGATTTTAGAAACTGCATTAAAGAAGGGGTGCACCGGTCCTGGAGATACTGCAATACCAGGTCAATGCGTGGAGTGGACAGAGCAAGCTCTTTTTCCATCTCCCTGTTCTAAAAATCCATTTAATATATGGTCCCCAGATAGGGGACGTATCAGATATTAAACTGATAAGAACAGATACTACACTTGATCTTAGCCAAAAGGCCGAGAAGCGATAACCAGAATTGGTTTCAAACTACGGAGCCACCCAAGGATCCTGAAAAGTCCATTTGTGGAGATGAGCTCCTGGACTCCCGTTAAGAAGACATGTTGTCAACCTCTAGATCCCTTACATGCCTGCACTTTTCGGCTTGCTGCTGCTGCAATCCACGCGTTTTAGATCTGCATAACTCCACCTCTTTAAACACAGCACCTTCACCCCCTGCTGTTCCCACCCGCCTCAACACCGTTGGAAGGGAGGAGAACCAATTAAGGCGGGGGGTGGGGTGGAACGAGCAGCTGTCTACCCTTAGCAGGAGGGCTCCTGATTACATACCTCTCCTGCTGCTGCTGCTGCTGGCTGTCCAGCAGCAGACTGAAGGTGGCTGCTGCTGTGCACAGGTATATAAAGGCTCAGAGCCTATTATGACACGCGCAGCCAGCGTTCCATTGCCACATTCCATCTACTGCAGGCAGGATACCTGGCTGGCTGAATGTCGCTGAGAAGCTCACAGAGACCGCCATAAGCAACAGTTTAACAGAATGCCACAGACTAATCAACCAAACTTTTTGGGTTGGGTTCTCTTTTATAGTCTGCAGGCATTAAATGAAAGAAGTCAGTGTTCCAGCAGAAGGAGACAACGTTTCAGAAAAGGCATTGTAGCAAACCAAAAAAGAAATTTTAAGCGCAGCAGAGTAACCAGCGCACATACCTGTTAGCTCCGGTGAGTTTAAAAGGCTGCTGTTGATAACAAGGGCATTTGCTAAATAGATGGTGTGTGTGCAACAATATACTGAAAGGTCAATTATATTGTGCAGCTTATCTCACCACCTGTAGTTATTTAGGTGAAAGCTCCAAAATGCTTGCCTAATATGTCTGTTTATCCAAAAGGAAGTAAAAAGGGAGAGCTAGAAAGATAGCATTGCATCACATTACATGGCAATGCAATGCACAGTTGCTGAAGTTGAACCAAAATGAGCTTGTAATCTGGCTTCTGCAACTTTGAACATGAAAAATCCAATGAGGAGAAGAAAAGCAAAGCCAAAGAGTCCATCCCAAAATCCGACAAACAAGCAAAATGAACAAAAAACATTGAATTCAATTCTTTCTGATTTTAGAAACTGCATTAAAGAAGGGGTGCACCGGTCCTGGAGATACTGCAATACCAGGTCAATGCGTGGAGTGGACAGAGCAAGCTCTTTTTCCATCTCCCTGTTCTAAAAATCCATTTAATATATGGTCCCCAGATAGGGGACGTATCAGATATTAAACTGATAAGAACAGATACTACACTTGATCTTAGCCAAAAGGCCGAGAAGCGATAGCCAGAATTGGTTTCAAACTACGGAGCCACCCAAGGATCCTGAAAAGTCCATTTGTGGAGATGAGCTCCTGGACTCCCGTTAAGAAGACATGTTGTCAACCTCTAGATCCCTTACATGCCTGCACTTTTCGGCTTGCTGCTGCTGCAATCCACGCGTTTTAGATCTGCATAACTCCACCTCTTTAAACACAGCACCTTCACCCCCTGCTGTTCCCACCCGCCTCAACACCGTTGGAAGGGAGGAGAACCAATTAAGGCGGGGGGTGGGGTGGAACGAGCAGCTGTCTACCCTTAGCAGGAGGGCTCCTGATTACATACCTCTCCTGCTGCTGCTGCTGCTGGCTGTCCAGCAGCAGACTGAAGGTGGCTGCTGCTGTGCACAGGTATATAAAGGCTCAGAGCCTATTATGACACGCGCAGCCAGCGTTCCATTGCCACATTCCATCTACTGCAGGCAGGATACCTGGCTGGCTGAATGTCGCTGAGAAGCTCACAGAGACCGCCATAAGCAACAGTTTAACAGAATGCCACAGACTAATCAACCAAACTTTTTGGGTTGGGTTCTCTTTTATAGTCTGCAGGCATTAAATGAAAGAAGTCAGTGTTCCAGCAGAAGGAGACAACGTTTCAGAAAAGGCATTGTAGCAAACCAAAAAAGAAATTTTAAGCGCAGCAGAGTAACCAGCGCACATACCTGTTAGCTCAGGTGAGTTTAAAAGGCTGCTGTTGATAACAAGGGCATTTGCTAAATAGATGGTGTGTGTGCAACAATATACTGAAAGGTCAATTATATTGTGCAGCTTATCTCACCACCTGTAGTTATTTAGGTGAAAGCTCCAAAATGCTTGCCTAATATGTCTGTTTATCCAAAAGGAAGTAAAAAGGGAGAGCTAGAAAGATAGCATTGCATCACATTACATGGCAATGCAATGCACAGTTGCTGAAGTTGAACCAAAATGAGCTTGTAATCTGGCTTCTGCAACTTTGAACATGAAAAATCCATTGAGGAGAAGAAAAGCAAAGCCAAAGAGTCCATCCCAAAATCCGACAAACAAGCAAAATGAACAAAAAACATTGAATTCAATTCTTTCTGATTTTAGAAACTGCATTAAAGAAGGGGTGCACCGGTCCTGGAGATACTGCAATACCAGGTCAATGCGTGGAGTGGACAGAGCAAGCTCTTTTTCCATCTCCCTGTTCTAAAAATCCATTTAATATATGGTCCCCAGATAGGGGACGTATCAGATATTAAACTGATAAGAACAGATACTACACTTGATCTTAGCCAAAAGGCCGAGAAGCGATAACCAGAATTGGTTTCAAACTACGGAGCCACCCAAGGATCCTGAAAAGTCCATTTGTGGAGATGAGCTCCTGGACTCCCGTTAAGAAGACATGTTGTCAACCTCTAGATCCCTTACATGCCTGCACTTTTCGGCTTGCTGCTGCTGCAATCCACGCGTTTTAGATCTGCATAACTCCACCTCTTTAAACACAGCACCTTCACCCCCTGCTGTTCCCACCCGCCTCAACACCGTTGGAAGGGAGGAGAACCAATTAAGGCGGGGGGTGGGGTGGAACGAGCAGCTGTCTACCCTTAGCAGGAGGGCTCCTGATTACATACCTCTCCTGCTGCTGCTGCTGCTGGCTGTCCAGCAGCAGACTGAAGGTGGCTGCTGCTGTGCACAGGTATATAAAGGCTCAGAGCCTATTATGACACGCGCAGCCAGCGTTCCATTGCCACATTCCATCTACTGCAGGCAGGATACCTGGCTGGCTGAATGTCGCTGAGAAGCTCACAGAGACCGCCATAAGCAACAGTTTAACAGAATGCCACAGACTAATCAACCAAACTTTTTGGGTTGGGTTCTCTTTTATAGTCTGCAGGCATTAAATGAAAGAAGTCAGTGTTCCAGCAGAAGGAGACAACGTTTCAGAAAAGGCATTGAAAAAAAAGCAAACCAAAAAAGAAATTTTAAGCGCAGCAGAGTAACCAGCGCACATACCTGTTAGCTCAGGTGAGTTTAAAAGGCTGCTGTTGATAACAAGGGCATTTGCTAAATAGATGGTGTGTGTGCAACAATATACTGAAAGGTCAATTATATTGTGCAGCTTATCTCACCACCTGTAGTTATTTAGGTGAAAGCTCCAAAATGCTTGCCTAATATGTCTGTTTATCCAAAAGGAAGTAAAAAGGGAGAGCTAGAAAGATAGCATTGCATCACATTACATGGCAATGCAATGCACAGTTGCTGAAGTTGAACCAAAATGAGCTTGTAATCTGGCTTCTGCAACTTTGAACATGAAAAATCCAATGAGGAGAAGAAAAGCAAAGCCAAAGAGTCCATCCCAAAATCCGACAAACAAGCAAAATGAACAAAAAACATTGAATTCAATTCTTTCTGATTTTAGAAACTGCATTAAAGAAGGGGTGCACCGGTCCTGGAGATACTGCAATACCAGGTCAATGCGTGGAGTGGACAGAGCAAGCTCTTTTTCCATCTCCCTGTTCTAAAAATCCATTTAATATATGGTCCCCAGATAGGGGACGTATCAGATATTAAACTGATAAGAACAGATACTACACTTGATTTTAGCCAAAAGGCCGAGAAGCGATAACCAGAATTGGTTTCAAACTACGGAGCCACCCAAGGATCCTGAAAAGTCCATTTGTGGAGATGAGCTTCTGGACTCCCGTTAAGAAGACATGTTGTCAACCTCTAGATCCCTTACATGCCTGCACTTTTCGGCTTGCTGCTGCTGCAATCCACGCGTTTTAGATCTGCATAACTCCACCTCTTTAAACACAGCACCTTCACCCCCTGCTGTTCCCACCCGCCTCAACACCGTTGGAAGGGAGGAGAACCAATTAAGGCGGGGGGTGGGGTGGAACGAGCAGCTGTCTACCCTTAGCAGGAGGGCTCCTGATTACATACCTCTCCTGCTGCTGCTGCTGCTGGCTGTCCAGCAGCAGACTGAAGGTGGCTGCTGCTGTGCACAGGTATATAAAGGCTCAGAGCCTATTATGACACGCGCAGCCAGCGTTCCATTGCCACATTCCATCTACTGCAGGCAGGATACCTGGCTGGCTGAATGTCGCTGAGAAGCTCACAGAGACCGCCATAAGCAACAGTTTAACAGAATGCCACAGACTAATCAACCAAACTTTTTGGGTTGGGTTCTCTTTTATAGTCTGCAGGCATTAAATGAAAGAAGTCAGTGTTCCAGCAGAAGGAGACAACGTTTCAGAAAAGGCATTGTAGCAAACCAAAAAAGAAATTTTAAGCGCAGCAGAGTAACCAGCGCACATACCTGTTAGCTCAGGTGAGTTTAAAAGGCTGCTGTTGATAACAAGGGCATTTGCTAAATAGATGGTGTGTGTGCAACAATATACTGAAAGGTCAATTATATTGTGCAGCTTATCTCACCACCTGTAGTTATTTAGGTGAAAGCTCCAAAATGCTTGCCTAATATGTCTGTTTATCCAAAAGGAAGTAAAAAGGGAGAGCTAGAAAGATAGCATTGCATCACATTACATGGCAATGCAATGCACAGTTGCTGAAGTTGAACCAAAATGAGCTTGTAATCTGGCTTCTGCAACTTTGAACATGAAAAATCCAATGAGGAGAAGAAAAGCAAAGCCAAAGAGTCCATCCCAAAATCCGACAAACAAGCAAAATGAACAAAAAACATTGAATTCAATTCTTTCTGATTTTAGAAACTGCATTAAAGAAGGGGTGCACCGGTCCTGGAGATACTGCAATACCAGGTCAATGCGTGGAGTGGACAGAGCAAGCTCTTTTTCCATCTCCCTGTTCTAAAAATCCATTTAATATATGGTCCCCAGATAGGGGACGTATCAGATATTAAACTGATAAGAACAGATACTACACTTGATCTTAGCCAAAAGGCCGAGAAGCGATAACCAGAATTGGTTTCAAACTACGGAGCCACCCAAGGATCCTGAAAAGTCCATTTGTGGAGATGAGCTCCTGGACTCCCGTTAAGAAGACATGTTGTCAACCTCTAGATCCCTTACATGCCTGCACTTTTCGGCTTGCTGCTGCTGCAATCCACGCGTTTTAGATCTGCATAACTCCACCTCTTTAAACACAGCACCTTCACCCCCTGCTGTTCCCACCCGCCTCAACACCGTTGGAAGGGAGGAGAACCAATTAAGGCGGGGGGTGGGGTGGAACGAGCAGCTGTCTACCCTTAGCAGGAGGGCTCCTGATTACATACCTCTCCTGCTGCTGCTGCTGCTGGCTGTCCAGCAGCAGACTGAAGGTGGCTGCTGCTGTGCACAGGTATATAAAGGCTCAGAGCCTATTATGACACGCGCAGCCAGCGTTCCATTGCCACATTCCATCTACTGCAGGCAGGATACCTGGCTGGCTGAATGTCGCTGAGAAGCTCACAGAGACCGCCATAAGCAACAGTTTAACAGAATGCCACAGACTAATCAACCAAACTTTTTGGGTTGGGTTCTCTTTTATAGTCTGCAGGCATTAAATGAAAGAAGTCAGTGTTCCAGCAGAAGGAGACAACGTTTCAGAAAAGGCATTGAAAAAAAAGCAAACCAAAAAAGAAATTTTAAGCGCAGCAGAGTAACCAGCGCACATACCTGTTAGCTCAGGTGAGTTTAAAAGGCTGCTGTTGATAACAAGGGCATTTGCTAAATAGATGGTGTGTGTGCAACAATATACTGAAAGGTCAATTATATTGTGCAGCTTATCTCACCACCTGTAGTTATTTAGGTGAAAGCTCCAAAATGCTTGCCTAATATGTCTGTTTATCCAAAAGGAAGTAAAAAGGGAGAGCTAGAAAGATAGCATTGCATCACATTACATGGCAATGCAATGCACAGTTGCTGAAGTTGAACCAAAATGAGCTTGTAATCTGGCTTCTGCAACTTTGAACATGAAAAATCCAATGAGGAGAAGAAAATCAAAGCCAAAGAGTCCATCCCAAAATCCGACAAACAAGCAAAATGAACAAAAAACATTGAATTCAATTCTTTCTGATTTTAGAAACTGCATTAAAGAAGGGGTGCACCGGTCCTGGAGATACTGCAATACCAGGTCAATGCGTGGAGTGGACAGAGCAAGCTCTTTTTCCATCTCCCTGTTCTAAAAATCCATTTAATATATGGTCCCCAGATAGGGGACGTATCAGATATTAAACTGATAAGAACAGATACTACACTTGATCTTAGCCAAAAGGCCGAGAAGCGATAACCAGAATTGGTTTCAAACTACGGAGCCACCCAAGGATCCTGAAAAGTCCATTTGTGGAGATGAGCTTCTGGACTCCCGTTAAGAAGACATGTTGTCAACCTCTAGATCCCTTACATGCCTGCACTTTTCGGCTTGCTGCTGCTGCAATCCACGCGTTTTAGATCTGCATAACTCCACCTCTTTAAACACAGCACCTTCACCCCCTGCTGTTCCCACCCGCCTCAACACCGTTGGAAGGGAGGAGAACCAATTAAGGCGGGGGGTGGGGTGGAACGAGCAGCTGTCTACCCTTAGCAGGAGGGCTCCTGATTACATACCTCTCCTGCTGCTGCTGCTGCTGGCTGTCCAGCAGCAGACTGAAGGTGGCTGCTGCTGTGCACAGGTATATAAAGGCTCAGAGCCTATTATGACACGCGCAGCCAGCGTTCCATTGCCACATTCCATCTACTGCAGGCAGGATACCTGGCTGGCTGAATGTCGCTGAGAAGCTCACAGAGACCGCCATAAGCAACAGTTTAACAGAATGCCACAGACTAATCAACCAAACTTTTTGGGTTGGGTTCTCTTTTATAGTCTGCAGGCATTAAATGAAAGAAGTCAGTGTTCCAGCAGAAGGAGACAACGTTTCAGAAAAGGCATTGTAGCAAACCAAAAAAGAAATTTTAAGCGCAGCAGAGTAACCAGCGCACATACCTGTTAGCTCAGGTGAGTTTAAAAGGCTGCTGTTGATAACAAGGGCATTTGCTAAATAGATGGTGTGTGTGCAACAATATACTGAAAGGTCAATTATATTGTGCAGCTTATCTCACCACCTGTAGTTATTTAGGTGAAAGCTCCAAAATGCTTGCCTAATATGTCTGTTTATCCAAAAGGAAGTAAAAAGGGAGAGCTAGAAAGATAGCATTGCATCACATTACATGGCAATGCAATGCACAGTTGCTGAAGTTGAACCAAAATGAGCTTGTAATCTGGCTTCTGCAACTTTGAACATGAAAAATCCAATGAGGAGAAGAAAAGCAAAGCCAAAGAGTCCATCCCAAAATCCGACAAACAAGCAAAATGAACAAAAAACATTGAATTCAATTCTTTCTGATTTTAGAAACTGCATTAAAGAAGGGGTGCACCGGTCCTGGAGATACTGCAATACCAGGTCAATGCGTGGAGTGGACAGAGCAAGCTCTTTTTTCATCTCCCTGTTCTAAAAATCCATTTAATATATGGTCCCCAGATAGGGGACGTATCAGATATTAAACTGATAAGAACAGATTTTTTGATTGAAGCTGCATCCAAGGCACTGAAAAATGTGACCGAAGTCACACCAAAACAGCGCACGAGGCGAGGATTCATGTGGACCCTTCCCGGAAGAGAGGGTCCCCAATAAACCATCCCCATCCCTCCGATCCAGAAGGCCACAGCGAGGGTCAGGGATCTCCGATGCTCTCCCTAGCCGAAGCCGGAGAAGAGCCGTTTTCGTGCTCCCAGCTTCCATCTAGGCTGCCACCCTAGTGGAGCTGGAGCCTGTGTTGGTTTCTCAGCCCAAAGCTGACCGGACCTCCGACCGGGTTTATAAAAATTCCCCTTCCTAGCCCGGAGGCCAGGAATAGGGGGGGTTGCTCAGAAAGTATGATTGGCAAAGGTGCGGCGTGCTACGAAGCCAAGTCTTTCTGGGGTTCCCAGTCCCAGTAAGCTTGGACTCCCACCAGGGCGCCTACTCCTGGGGCACATTGCTCCAAAGCCCTCACACTTACCCAGCCTAGTGACTTCGATCCTGGAGGGCCATGTTTTCCATCAGATAACTCTATGAGCCACCTGGCGTACTAACAAGTGCACCAAACCAGTGTGTAATATGCATCAATTTACTAGGGCAGCCCAAGGACAAAACAGCCTTTTCAAAAGATACTACACTTGATCTTAGCCAAAAGGCCGAGAAGCGATAACCAGAATTGGTTTCAAACTACGGAGCCACCCAAGGATCCTGAAAAGTCCATTTGTGGAGATGAGCTCCTGGACTCCCGTTAAGAAGACATGTTGTCAACCTCTAGATCCCTTACATGCCTGCACTTTTCGGCTTGCTGCTGCTGCAATCCACGCGTTTTAGATCTGCATAACTCCACCTCTTTAAACACAGCACCTTCACCCCCTGCTGTTCCCACCCGCCTCAACACCGTTGGAAGGGAGGAGAACCAATTAAGGCGGGGGGTGGGGTGGAACGAGCAGCTGTCTACCCTTAGCAGGAGGGCTCCTGATTACATACCTCTCCTGCTGCTGCTGCTGCTGCTGGCTGTCCAGCAGCAGACTGAAGGTGGCTGCTGCTGTGCACAGGTATATAAAGGCTCAGAGCCTATTATGACACGCGCAGCCAGCGTTCCATTGCCACATTCCATCTACTGCAGGCAGGATACCTGGCTGGCTGAATGTCGCTGAGAAGCTCACAGAGACCGCCATAAGCAACAGTTTAACAGAATGCCACAGACTAATCAACCAAACTTTTTGGGTTGGGTTCTCTTTTATAGTCTGCAGGCATTAAATGAAAGAAGTCAGTGTTCCAGCAGAAGGAGACAACGTTTCAGAAAAGGCATTGTAGCAAACCAAAAAAGAAATTTTAAGCGCAGCAGAGTAACCAGCGCACATACCTGTTAGCTCAGGTGAGTTTAAAAGGCTGCTGTTGATAACAAGGGCATTTGCTAAATAGATGGTGTGTGTGCAACAATATACTGAAAGGTCAATTATATTGTGCAGCTTATCTCACCACCTGTAGTTATTTAGGTGAAAGCTCCAAAATGCTTGCCTAATATGTCTGTTTATCCAAAAGGAAGTAAAAAGGGAGAGCTAGAAAGATAGCATTGCATCACATTACATGGCAATGCAATGCACAGTTGCTGAAGTTGAACCAAAATGAGCTTGTAATCTGGCTTCTGCAACTTTGAACATGAAAAATCCAATGAGGAGAAGAAAAGCAAAGCCAAAGAGTCCATCCCAAAATCCGACAAACAAGCAAAATGAACAAAAAACATTGAATTCAATTCTTTCTGATTTTAGAAACTGCATTAAAGAAGGGGTGCACCGGTCCTGGAGATACTGCAATACCAGGTCAATGCGTGGAGTGGACAGAGCAAGCTCTTTTTCCATCTCCCTGTTCTAAAAATCCATTTAATATATGGTCCCCAGATAGGGGACGTATCAGATATTAAACTGATAAGAACAGATACTACACTTGATCTTAGCCAAAAGGCCGAGAAGCGATAACCAGAATTGGTTTCAAACTACGGAGCCACCCAAGGATCCTGAAAAGTCCATTTGTGGAGATGAGCTCCTGGACTCCCGTTAAGAAGACATGTTGTCAACCTCTAGATCCCTTACATGCCTGCACTTTTCGGCTTGCTGCTGCTGCAATCCACGCGTTTTAGATCTGCATAACTCCACCTCTTTAAACACAGCACCTTCACCCCCTGCTGTTCCCACCCGCCTCAACACCGTTGGAAGGGAGGAGAACCAATTAAGGCGGGGGGTGGGGTGGAACGAGCAGCTGTCTACCCTTAGCAGGAGGGCTCCTGATTACATACCTCTCCTGCTGCTGCTGCTGCTGGCTGTCCAGCAGCAGACTGAAGGTGGCTGCTGCTGTGCACAGGTATATAAAGGCTCAGAGCCTATTATGACACGCGCAGCCAGCGTTCCATTGCCACATTCCATCTACTGCAGGCAGGATACCTGGCTGGCTGAATGTCGCTGAGAAGCTCACAGAGACCGCCATAAGCAACAGTTTAACAGAATGCCACAGACTAATCAACCAAACTTTTTGGGTTGGGTTCTCTTTTATAGTCTGCAGGCATTAAATGAAAGAAGTCAGTGTTCCAGCAGAAGGAGACAACGTTTCAGAAAAGGCATTGTAGCAAACCAAAAAAGAAATTTTAAGCGCAGCAGAGTAACCAGCGCACATACCTGTTAGCTCAGGTGAGTTTAAAAGGCTGCTGTTGATAACAAGGGCATTTGCTAAATAGATGGTGTGTGTGCAACAATATACTGAAAGGTCAATTATATTGTGCAGCTTATCTCACCACCTGTAGTTATTTAGGTGAAAGCTCCAAAATGCTTGCCTAATATGTCTGTTTATCCAAAAGGAAGTAAAAAGGGAGAGCTAGAAAGATAGCATTGCATCACATTACATGGCAATGCAATGCACAGTTGCTGAAGTTGAACCAAAATGAGCTTGTAATCTGGCTTCTGCAACTTTGAACATGAAAAATCCAATGAGGAGAAGAAAATCAAAGCCAAAGAGTCCATCCCAAAATCCGACAAACAAGCAAAATGAACAAAAAACATTGAATTCAATTCTTTCTGATTTTAGAAACTGCATTAAAGAAGGGGTGCACCGGTCCTGGAGATACTGCAATACCAGGTCAATGCGTGGAGTGGACAGAGCAAGCTCTTTTTCCATCTTCCTGTTCTAAAAATCCATTTAATATATGGTCCCCAGATAGGGGACGTATCAGATATTAAACTGATAAGAACAGATACTACACTTGATCTTAGCCAAAAGGCCGAGAAGCGATAACCAGAATTGGTTTCAAACTACGGAGCCACCCAAGGATCCTGAAAAGTCCATTTGTGGAGATGAGCTCCTGGACTCCCGTTAAGAAGACATGTTGTCAACCTCTAGATCCCTTACATGCCTGCACTTTTCGGCTTGCTGCTGCTGCAATCCACGCGTTTTAGATCTGCATAACTCCACCTCTTTAAACACAGCACCTTCACCCCCTGCTGTTCCCACCCGCCTCAACACCGTTGGAAGGGAGGAGAACCAATTAAGGCGGGGGGTGGGGTGGAACGAGCAGCTGTCTACCCTTAGCAGGAGGGCTCCTGATTACATACCTCTCCTGCTGCTGCTGCTGCTGGCTGTCCAGCAGCAGACTGAAGGTGGCTGCTGCTGTGCACAGGTATATAAAGGCTCAGAGCCTATTATGACATGCGCAGCCAGCGTTCCATTGCCACATTCCATCTACTGCAGGCAGGATACCTGGCTGGCTGAATGTCGCTGAGAAGCTCACAGAGACCGCCATAAGCAACAGTTTAACAGAATGCCACAGACTAATCAACCAAACTTTTTGGGTTGGGTTCTCTTTTATAGTCTGCAGGCATTAAATGAAAGAAGTCAGTGTTCCAGCAGAAGGAGACAACGTTTCAGAAAAGGCATTGTAGCAAACCAAAAAAGAAATTTTAAGCGCAGCAGAGTAAGCAGCGCACATACCTGTTAGCTCAGGTGAGTTTAAAAGGCTGCTGTTGATAACAAGGGCATTTGCTAAATAGATGGTGTGTGTGCAACAATATACTGAAAGGTCAATTATATTGTGCAGCTTATCTCACCACCTGTAGTTATTTAGGTGAAAGCTCCAAAATGCTTGCCTAATATGTCTGTTTATCCAAAAGGAAGTAAAAAGGGAGAGCTAGAAAGATAGCATTGCATCACATTACATGGCAATGCAATGCACAGTTGCTGAAGTTGAACCAAAATGAGCTTGTAATCTGGCTTCTGCAACTTTGAACATGAAAAATCCAATGAGGAGAAGAAAAGCAAAGCCAAAGAGTCCATCCCAAAATCCGACAAACAAGCAAAATGAACAAAAAACATTGAATTCAATTCTTTCTGATTTTAGAAACTGCATTAAAGAAGGGGTGCACCGGTCCTGGAGATACTGCAATACCAGGTCAATGCGTGGAGTGGACAGAGCAAGCTCTTTTTCCATCTCCCTGTTCTAAAAATCCATTTAATATATGGTCCCCAGATAGGGGACGTATCAGATATTAAACTGATAAGAACAGATACTACACTTGATCTTAGCCAAAAGGCCGAGAAGCGATAACCAGAATTGGTTTCAAACTACGGAGCCACCCAAGGATCCTGAAAAGTCCATTTGTGGAGATGAGCTCCTGGACTCCCGTTAAGAAGACATGTTGTCAACCTCTAGATCCCTTACATGCCTGCACTTTTCGGCTTGCTGCTGCTGCAATCCACGCGTTTTAGATCTGCATAACTCCACCTCTTTAAACACAGCACCTTCACCCCCTGCTGTTCCCACCCGCCTCAACACCGTTGGAAGGGAGGAGAACCAATTAAGGCGGGGGGTGGGGTGGAACGAGCAGCTGTCTACCCTTAGCAGGAGGGCTCCTGATTACATACCTCTCCTGCTGCTGCTGCTGCTGGCTGTCCAGCAGCAGACTGAAGGTGGCTGCTGCTGTGCACAGGTATATAAAGGCTCAGAGCCTATTATGACACGCGCAGCCAGCGTTCCATTGCCACATTCCATCTACTGCAGGCAGGATACCTGGCTGGCTGAATGTCGCTGAGAAGCTCACAGAGACCGCCATAAGCAACAGTTTAACAGAATGCCACAGACTAATCAACCAAACTTTTTGGGTTGGGTTCTCTTTTATAGTCTGCAGGCATTAAATGAAAGAAGTCAGTGTTCCAGCAGAAGGAGACAACGTTTCAGAAAAGGCATTGTAGCAAACCAAAAAAGAAATTTTAAGCGCAGCAGAGTAACCAGCGCACATACCTGTTAGCTCAGGTGAGTTTAAAAGGCTGCTGTTGATAACAAGGGCATTTGCTAAATAGATGGTGTGTGTGCAACAATATACTGAAAGGTCAATTATATTGTGCAGCTTATCTCACCACCTGTAGTTATTTAGGTGAAAGCTCCAAAATGCTTGCCTAATATGTCTGTTTATCCAAAAGGAAGTAAAAAGGGAGAGCTAGAAAGATAGCATTGCATCACATTACATGGCAATGCAATGCACAGTTGCTGAAGTTGAACCAAAATGAGCTTGTAATCTGGCTTCTGCAACTTTGAACATGAAAAATCCAATGAGGAGAAGAAAAGCAAAGCCAAAGAGTCCATCCCAAAATCCGACAAACAAGCAAAATGAACAAAAAACATTGAATTCAATTCTTTCTGATTTTAGAAACTGCATTAAAGAAGGGGTGCACCGGTCCTGGAGATACTGCAATACCAGGTCAATGCGTGGAGTGGACAGAGCAAGCTCTTTTTCCATCTCCCTGTTCTAAAAATCCATTTAATATATGGTCCCCAGATAGGGGACGTATCAGATATTAAACTGATAAGAACAGATTTTTTTTTTTTTTTTTTTAAAACCTATTCAGGTTAAAATTAAAGTCCACTCCACAGTCCTCTTCTCCCCAAAGGGAGACAAGACGTGGACTCCAACTTAAATCATCATCAGGTTTTGGTACTTTTAATGTCAGAAAAAAAAATTACAAAAATACAACAATACTTACAAAGAAAGAAATGTTTCAGAACCTGAATGGATACCAAAAAAATAAAAATTAAATTATAACTGTATTAACAACAGTAATAACATCAAGTAAAATACTTGTAACCATTATCAAAAGCATGAACCCCAACCCAACTCAGAACCTTAAGGGACAAATCTTCAACCCTTGATGCTGAAAAAACTTGTTTCGATACACCATCTGGTATTCTATATTTCACACAAAAAACATTTTTATCTCTTATTAGTTCTTTCCTAACATTCTCTATAAGATAGTCCAAACGTTTCTCATCATACAACTTACGGTACAACCGGTTAAAATATTCTGCATTCTTTATAAACATAGGTTGTTGAAAAACAACTATATTTTCTTCCATTGCCACCTCCACTTCCTGTTCCTTTCTCTTTTCTTGCTTTTTAACCTTACCACGGCCAGTTCCCTGACTTACACCTCCCATTTCACTCTCTACCCTATCCCCCCAATCTACTCTTGTTTTCTCCATCTCCCTCTGCACTCCTACAGGTTTGCTTTCTTTTCCCTTTACCACCAACACCTTTTCTACACTTTCCTCCTTTCTCTCTACCAAAACCTTTTTAACCACTACCTCCTTCTCTTTATTTCTTTTCCTCTTTGGGCAATTCTTAAAAACATGCGTATCTTCCTGACACAAGTTGCACTTCCTCCGATCTTTACAATCCTTTGACTCATGATCACCTTTTTTGCAAAAACCACATACACCACCCGAACAATTTTCCTTTCCATGCCCGTATTGACGACAAACTCGACAAAAAGTGGGTATACCACTGAAAAAAATATCACCATTTATATTACCCAACTTAAACCTAGCTGGGGGAAGCAACACAGTCCCCTGCTCATCTTCTTTGAAACGGACCAAAAATTTCCACTTCGAAGTCCAAAAACCAAATTCATTATAAATCTTCCCTTTTGGTGTTACTGACAAACAAAAAAACTCCAAAAATGTAAGAACATCCTCTTCGTCCACCAATGGAGAGTACATTTTAACAATGATCCATTTATCTCTAACGGGGAAGTGTGGCATTACACTTATCCCCTCCATTCTTTTATCCTGGCTTGCAGTCATTTTCCTTAGATATCCTTCAAAAAAAACTTTGTCAACAAAAACTATATCATAAACACCCCTCCTGGGGTAGTCCATTATCGCCAACACTTCTTCTGTCTTCAAACCAAAAAGATCCACAAGAACTTGACTCATCACATACCTAAAATCCTTTTGATCTCGAAAGTTCTCCTGAACAACCAAACGAATAGAATTCTGCACCTTAGCGAATTCAGGCACATGATCTTCCTCTCCTTCATGTGATGCTGCAGACATCTTCTTCACAAACAGGTTCTCCTCTTCTCAATAGAAACCTTCAACACCGAAGTGCCAGGTAGATGATCGCCTCCCGTTGCCCGGGGACTAATCCGACTCCCTAATAGCAGCAGGGAGGTGAAGCCCTGCTGAAAAACAGAGCGATCGCCCCAGGCCAAGGAGCCGGGTACCCCGAGCACCTCTCAGCCAAGACCAAGGCAGCAGCCGCTAGATCACTGCACTTGATCTTAGCCAAAAGGCCGAGAAGCGATAACCAGAATTGGTTTCAAACTACGGAGCCACCCAAGGATCCTGAAAAGTCCATTTGTGGAGATGAGCTCCTGGACTCCCGTTAAGAAGACATGTTGTCAACCTCTAGATCCCTTACATGCCTGCACTTTTCGGCTTGCTGCTGCTGCAATCCACGCGTTTTAGATCTGCATAACTCCACCTCTTTAAACACAGCACCTTCACCCCCTGCTGTTCCCACCCGCCTCAACACCGTTGGAAGGGAGGAGAACCAATTAAGGCGGGGGGTGGGGTGGAAGGAGCAGCTGTCTACCCTTAGCAGGAGGGCTCCTGATTACATACCTCTCCTGCTGCTGCTGCTGCTGCTGGCTGTCCAGCAGCAGACTGAAGGTGGCTGCTGCTGTGCACAGGTATATAAAGGCTCAGAGCCTATTATGACACGCGCAGCCAGCGTTCCATTGCCACATTCCATCTACTGCAGGCAGGATACCTGGCTGGCTGAATGTCGCTGAGAAGCTCACAGAGACCGCCATAAGCAACAGTTTAACAGAATGCCACAGACTAATCAA
Source organism: Phyllobates terribilis (assembly GCF_046119375.1). Taxonomy (NCBI): domain Eukaryota; kingdom Metazoa; phylum Chordata; class Amphibia; order Anura; family Dendrobatidae; genus Phyllobates; species Phyllobates terribilis. The sequence goes on from NW_027363176.1 coordinate 590,163, forward strand.
CCAAACTTTTTGGGTTGGGTTCTCTTTTATAGTCTGCAGGCATTAAATGAAAGAAGTCAGTGTTCCAGCAGAAGGAGACAACGTTTCAGAAAAGGCATTGTAGCAAACCAAAAAAGAAATTTTAAGCGCAGCAGAGTAACCAGCGCACATACCTGTTAGCTCAGGTGAGTTTAAAAGGCTGCTGTTGATAACAAGGGCATTTGCTAAATAGATGGTGTGTGTGCAACAATATACTGAAAGGTCAATTATATTGTGCAGCTTATCTCACCACCTGTAGTTATTTAGGTGAAAGCTCCAAAATGCTTGCCTAATATGTCTGTTTATCCAAAAGGAAGTAAAAAGGGAGAGCTAGAAAGATAGCATTGCATCACATTACATGGCAATGCAATGCACAGTTGCTGAAGTTGAACCAAAATGAGCTTGTAATCTGGCTTCTGCAACTTTGAACATGAAAAATCCAATGAGGAGAAGAAAAGCAAAGCCAAAGAGTCCATCCCAAAATCCGACAAACAAGCAAAATGAACAAAAAACATTGAATTCAATTCTTTCTGATTTTAGAAACTGCATTAAAGAAGGGGTGCACCGGTCCTGGAGATACTGCAATACCAGGTCAATGCGTGGAGTGGACAGAGCAAGCTCTTTTTCCATCTCCCTGTTCTAAAAATCCATTTAATATATGGTCCCCAGATAGGGGACGTATCAGATATTAAACTGATAAGAACAGATACTACACTTGATCTTAGCCAAAAGGCCGAGAAGCGATAACCAGAATTGGTTTCAAACTACGGAGCCACCCAAGGATCCTGAAAAGTCCATTTGTGGAGATGAGCTCCTGGACTCCCGTTAAGAAGACATGTTGTCAACCTCTAGATCCCTTACATGCCTGCACTTTTCGGCTTGCTGCTGCTGCAATCCACGCGTTTTAGATCTGCATAACTCCACCTCTTTAAACACAGCACCTTCACCCCCTGCTGTTCCCACCCGCCTCAACACCGTTGGAAGGGAGGAGAACCAATTAAGGCGGGGGGTGGGGTGGAACGAGCAGCTGTCTACCCTTAGCAGGAGGGCTCCTGATTACATACCTCTCCTGCTGCTGCTGCTGCTGGCTGTCCAGCAGCAGACTGAAGGTGGCTGCTGCTGTGCTTAGGTATATAAAGGCTCAGAGCCTATTATGACACGCGCAGCCAGCGTTCCATTGCCACATTCCATCTACTGCAGGCAGGATACCTGGCTGGCTGAATGTCGCTGAGAAGCTCACAGAGACCGCCATAAGCAACAGTTTAACAGAATGCCACAGACTAATCAACCAAACTTTTTGGGTTGGGTTCTCTTTTATAGTCTGCAGGCATTAAATGAAAGAAGTCAGTGTTCCAGCAGAAGGAGACAACGTTTCAGAAAAGGCATTGTAGCAAACCAAAAAAGAAATTTTAAGCGCAGCAGAGTAACCAGCGCACATACCTGTTAGCTCAGGTGAGTTTAAAAGGCTGCTGTTGATAACAAGGGCATTTGCTAAATAGATGGTGTGTGTGCAACAATATACTGAAAGGTCAATTATATTGTGCAGCTTATCTCACCACCTGTAGTTATTTAGGTGAAAGCTCCAAAATGCTTGCCTAATATGTCTGTTTATCCAAAAGGAAGTAAAAAGGGAGAGCTAGAAAGATAGCATTGCATCACATTACATGGCAATGCAATGCACAGTTGCTGAAGTTGAACCAAAATGAGCTTGTAATCTGGCTTCTGCAACTTTGAACATGAAAAATCCAATGAGGAGAAGAAAAGCAAAGCCAAAGAGTCCATCCCAAAATCCGACAAACAAGCAAAATGAACAAAAAACATTGAATTCAATTCTTTCTGATTTTAGAAACTGCATTAAAGAAGGGGTGCACCGGTCCTGGAGATACTGCAATACCAGGTCAATGCGTGGAGTGGACAGAGCAAGCTCTTTTTCCATCTCCCTGTTCTAAAAATCCATTTAATATATGGTCCCCAGATAGGGGACGTATCAGATATTAAACTGATAAGAACAGATTTTTTTTTTTTTTTTTTTAAAACCTATTCAGGTTAAAATTAAAGTCCACTCCACAGTCCTCTTCTCCCCAAAGGGAGACAAGACGTGGACTCCAACTTAAATCATCATCAGGTTTTGGTACTTTTAATGTCAGAAAAAAAAATTACAAAAATACAACAATACTTACAAAGAAAGAAATGTTTCAGAACCTGAATGGATACCAAAAAAATAAAAATTAAATTATAACTGTATTAACAACAGTAATAACATCAAGTAAAATACTTGTAACCATTATCAAAAGCATGAACCCCAACCCAACTCAGAACCTTAAGGGACAAATCTTCAACCCTTGATGCTGAAAAAACTTGTTTCGATACACCATCTGGTATTCTATATTTCACACAAAAAACATTTTTATCTCTTATTAGTTCTTTCCTAACATTCTCTATAAGATAGTCCAAACGTTTCTCATCATACAACTTACGGTACAACCGGTTAAAATATTCTGCATTCTTTATAAACATAGGTTGTTGAAAAACAACTATATTTTCTTCCATTGCCACCTCCACTTCCTGTTCCTTTCTCTTTTCTTGCTTTTTAACCTTACCACGGCCAGTTCCCTGACTTACACCTCCCATTTCACTCTCTACCCTATCCCCCCAATCTACTCTTGTTTTCTCCATCTCCCTCTGCACTCCTACAGGTTTGCTTTCTTTTCCCTTTACCACCAACACCTTTTCTACACTTTCCTCCTTTCTCTCTACCAAAACCTTTTTAACCACTACCTCCTTCTCTTTATTTCTTTTCCTCTTTGGGCAATTCTTAAAAACATGCGTATCTTCCTGACACAAGTTGCACTTCCTCCGATCTTTACAATCCTTTGACTCATGATCACCTTTTTTGCAAAAACCACATACACCACCCGAACAATTTTCCTTTCCATGCCCGTATTGACGACAAACTCGACAAAAAGTGGGTATACCACTGAAAAAAATATCACCATTTATATTACCCAACTTAAACCTAGCTGGGGGAAGCAACACAGTCCCCTGCTCATCTTCTTTGAAACGGACCAAAAATTTCCACTTCGAAGTCCAAAAACCAAATTCATTATAAATCTTCCCTTTTGGTGTTACTGACAAACAAAAAAACTCCAAAAATGTAAGAACATCCTCTTCGTCCACCAATGGAGAGTACATTTTAACAATGATCCATTTATCTCTAACGGGGAAGTGTGGCATTACACTTATCCCCTCCATTCTTTTATCCTGGCTTGCAGTCATTTTCCTTAGATATCCTTCAAAAAAAACTTTGTCAACAAAAACTATATCATAAACACCCCTCCTGGGGTAGTCCATTATCGCCAACACTTCTTCTGTCTTCAAACCAAAAAGATCCACAAGAACTTGACTCATCACATACCTAAAATCCTTTTGATCTCGAAAGTTCTCCTGAACAACCAAACGAATAGAATTCTGCACCTTAGCGAATTCAGGCACATGATCTTCCTCTCCTTCATGTGATGCTGCAGACATCTTCTTCACAAACAGGTTCTCCTCTTCTCAATAGAAACCTTCAACACCGAAGTGCCAGGTAGATGATCGCCTCCCGTTGCCCGGGGACTAATCCGACTCCCTAATAGCAGCAGGGAGGTGAAGCCCTGCTGAAAAACAGAGCGATCCCCCCAGGCCAAGGAGCCGGGTACCCCGAGCACCTCTCAGCCAAGACCAAGGCAGCAGCCGCTAGATCACTGCACTTGATCTTAGCCAAAAGGCCGAGAAGCGATAACCAGAATTGGTTTCAAACTACGGAGCCACCCAAGGATCCTGAAAAGTCCATTTGTGGAGATGAGCTCCTGGACTCCCGTTAAGAAGACATGTTGTCAACCTCTAGATCCCTTACATGCCTGCACTTTTCGGCTTGCTGCTGCTGCAATCCACGCGTTTTAGATCTGCATAACTCCACCTCTTTAAACACAGCACCTTCACCCCCTGCTGTTCCCACCCGCCTCAACACCGTTGGAAGGGAGGAGAACCAATTAAGGCGGGGGGTGGGGTGGAAGGAGCAGCTGTCTACCCTTAGCAGGAGGGCTCCTGATTACATACCTCTCCTGCTGCTGCTGCTGCTGGCTGTCCAGCAGCAGACTGAAGGTGGCTGCTGCTGTGCACAGGTATATAAAGGCTCAGAGCCTATTATGACACGCGCAGCCAGCGTTCCATTGCCACATTCCATCTACTGCAGGCAGGATACCTGGCTGGCTGAATGTCGCTGAGAAGCTCACAGAGACCGCCATAAGCAACAGTTTAACAGAATGCCACAGACTAATCAACCAAACTTTTTGGGTTGGGTTCTCTTTTATAGTCTGCAGGCATTAAATGAAAGAAGTCAGTGTTCCAGCAGAAGGAGACAACGTTTCAGAAAAGGCATTGTAGCAAACCAAAAAAGAAATTTTAAGCGCAGCAGAGTAACCAGCGCACATACCTGTTAGCTCAGGTGAGTTTAAAAGGCTGCTGTTGATAACAAGGGCATTTGCTAAATAGATGGTGTGTGTGCAACAATATACTGAAAGGTCAATTATATTGTGCAGCTTATCTCACCACCTGTAGTTATTTAGGTGAAAGCTCCAAAATGCTTGCCTAATATGTCTGTTTATCCAAAAGGAAGTAAAAAGGGAGAGCTAGAAAGATAGCATTGCATCACATTACATGGCAATGCAATGCACAGTTGCTGAAGTTGAACCAAAATGAGCTTGTAATCTGGCTTCTGCAACTTTGAACATGAAAAATCCAATGAGGAGAAGAAAAGCAAAGCCAAAGAGTCCATCCCAAAATCCGACAAACAAGCAAAATGAACAAAAAACATTGAATTCAATTCTTTCTGATTTTAGAAACTGCATTAAAGAAGGGGTGCACCGGTCCTGGAGATACTGCAATACCAGGTCAATGCGTGGAGTGGACAGAGCAAGCTCTTTTTCCATCTCCCTGTTCTAAAAATCCATTTAATATATGGTCCCCAGATAGGGGACGTATCAGATATTAAACTGATAAGAACAGATACTACACTTGATCTTAGCCAAAAGGCCGAGAAGCGATAACCAGAATTGGTTTCAAACTACGGAGCCACCCAAGGATCCTGAAAAGTCCATTTGTGGAGATGAGCTCCTGGACTCCCGTTAAGAAGACATGTTGTCAACCTCTAGATCCCTTACATGCCTGCACTTTTCGGCTTGCTGCTGCTGCAATCCACGCGTTTTAGATCTGCATATCTCCACCTCTTTAAACACAGCACCTTCACCCCCTGCTGTTCCCACCCGCCTCAACACCGTTGGAAGGGAGGAGAACCAATTAAGGCGGGGGGTGGGGTGGAACGAGCAGCTGTCTACCCTTAGCAGGAGGGCTCCTGATTACATACCTCTCCTGCTGCTGCTGCTGCTGGCTGTCCAGCAGCAGACTGAAGGTGGCTGCTGCTGTGCACAGGTATATAAAGGCTCAGAGCCTATTATGACACGCGCAGCCAGCGTTCCATTGCCACATTCCATCTACTGCAGGCAGGATACCTGGCTGGCTGAATGTCGCTGAGAAGCTCACAGAGACCGCCATAAGCAACAGTTTAACAGAATGCCACAGACTAATCAACCAAACTTTTTGGGTTGGGTTCTCTTTTATAGTCTGCAGGCATTAAATGAAAGAAGTCAGTGTTCCAGCAGAAGGAGACAACGTTTCAGAAAAGGCATTGTAGCAAACCAAAAAAGAAATTTTAAGCGCAGCAGAGTAACCAGCGCACATACCTGTTAGCTCAGGTGAGTTTAAAAGGCTGCTGTTGATAACAAGGGCATTTGCTAAATAGATGGTGTGTGTGCAACAATATACTGAAAGGTCAATTATATTGTGCAGCTTATCTCACCACCTGTAGTTATTTAGGTGAAAGCTCCAAAATGCTTGCCTAATATGTCTGTTTATCCAAAAGGAAGTAAAAAGGGAGAGCTAGAAAGATAGCATTGCATCACATTACATGGCAATGCAATGCACAGTTGCTGAAGTTGAACCAAAATGAGCTTGTAATCTGGCTTCTGCAACTTTGAACATGAAAAATCCAATGAGGAGAAGAAAAGCAAAGCCAAAGAGTCCATCCCAAAATCCGACAAACAAGCAAAATGAACAAAAAACATTGAATTCAATTCTTTCTGATTTTAGAAACTGCATTAAAGAAGGGGTGCACCGGTCCTGGAGATACTGCAATACCAGGTCAATGCGTGGAGTGGACAGAGCAAGCTCTTTTTCCATCTCCCTGTTCTAAAAATCCATTTAATATATGGTCCCCAGATAGGGGACGTATCAGATATTAAACTGATAAGAACAGATACTACACTTGATCTTAGCCAAAAGGCCGAGAAGCGATAACCAGAATTGGTTTCAAACTACGGAGCCACCCAAGGATCCTGAAAAGTCCATTTGTGGAGATGAGCTCCTGGACTCCCGTTAAGAAGACATGTTGTCAACCTCTAGATCCCTTACATGCCTGCACTTTTCGGCTTGCTGCTGCTGCAATCCACGCGTTTTAGATCTGCATAACTCCACCTCTTTAAACACAGCACCTTCACCCCCTGCTGTTCCCACCCGCCTCAACACCGTTGGAAGGGAGGAGAACCAATTAAGGCGGGGGGTGGGGTGGAACGAGCAGCTGTCTACCCTTAGCAGGAGGGCTCCTGATTACATACCTCTCCTGCTGCTGCTGCTGCTGGCTGTCCAGCAGCAGACTGAAGGTGGCTGCTGCTGTGCATAGGTATATAAAGGCTCAGAGCCTATTATGACACGCGCAGCCAGCGTTCCATTGCCACATTCCATCTACTGCAGGCAGGATACCTGGCTGGCTGAATGTCGCTGAGAAGCTCACAGAGACCGCCATAAGCAACAGTTTAACAGAATGCCACAGACTAATCAACCAAACTTTTTGGGTTGGGTTCTCTTTTATAGTCTGCAGGCATTAAATGAAAGAAGTCAGTGTTCCAGCAGAAGGAGACAACGTTTCAGAAAAGGCATTGTAGCAAACCAAAAAAGAAATTTTAAGCGCAGCAGAGTAACCAGCGCACATACCTGTTAGCTCAGGTGAGTTTAAAAGGCTGCTGTTGATAACAAGGGCATTTGCTAAATAGATGGTGTGTGTGCAACAATATACTGAAAGGTCAATTATATTGTGCAGCTTATCTCACCACCTGTAGTTATTTAGGTGAAAGCTCCAAAATGCTTGCCTAATATGTCTGTTTATCCAAAAGGAAGTAAAAAGGGAGAGCTAGAAAGATAGCATTGCATCACATTACATGGCAATGCAATGCACAGTTGCTGAAGTTGAACCAAAATGAGCTTGTAATCTGGCTTCTGCAACTTTGAACATGAAAAATCCAATGAGGAGAAGAAAAGCAAAGCCAAAGAGTCCATCCCAAAATCCGACAAACAAGCAAAATGAACAAAAAACATTGAATTCAATTCTTTCTGATTTTAGAAACTGCATTAAAGAAGGGGTGCACCGGTCCTGGAGATACTGCAATACCAGGTCAATGCGTGGAGTGGACAGAGCAAGCTCTTTTTCCATCTCCCTGTTCTAAAAATCCATTTAATATATGGTCCCCAGATAGGGGACGTATCAGATATTAAACTGATAAGAACAGATTTTTTTTTTTTTTTTTTTAAAACCTATTCAGGTTAAAATTAAAGTCCACTCCACAGTCCTCTTCTCCCCAAAGGGAGACAAGACGTGGACTCCAACTTAAATCATCATCAGGTTTTGGTACTTTTAATGTCAGAAAAAAAAATTACAAAAATACAACAATACTTACAAAGAAAGAAATGTTTCAGAACCTGAATGGATACCAAAAAAATAAAAATTAAATTATAACTGTATTAACAACAGTAATAACATCAAGTAAAATACTTGTAACCATTATCAAAAGCATGAACCCCAACCCAACTCAGAACCTTAAGGGACAAATCTTCAACCCTTGATGCTGAAAAAACTTGTTTCGATACACCATCTGGTATTCTATATTTCACACAAAAAACATTTTTATCTCTTATTAGTTCTTTCCTAACATTCTCTATAAGATAGTCCAAACGTTTCTCATCATACAACTTACGGTACAACCGGTTAAAATATTCTGCATTCTTTATAAACATAGGTTGTTGAAAAACAACTATATTTTCTTCCATTGCCACCTCCACTTCCTGTTCCTTTCTCTTTTCTTGCTTTTTAACCTTACCACGGCCAGTTCCCTGACTTACACCTCCCATTTCACTCTCTACCCTATCCCCCCAATCTACTCTTGTTTTCTCCATCTCCCTCTGCACTCCTACAGGTTTGCTTTCTTTTCCCTTTACCACCAACACCTTTTCTACACTTTCCTCCTTTCTCTCTACCAAAACCTTTTTAACCACTACCTCCTTCTCTTTATTTCTTTTCCTCTTTGGGCAATTCTTAAAAACATGCGTATCTTCCTGACACAAGTTGCACTTCCTCCGATCTTTACAATCCTTTGACTCATGATCACCTTTTTTGCAAAAACCACATACACCACCCGAACAATTTTCCTTTCCATGCCCGTATTGACGACAAACTCGACAAAAAGTGGGTATACCACTGAAAAAAATATCACCATTTATATTACCCAACTTAAACCTAGCTGGGGGAAGCAACACAGTCCCCTGCTCATCTTCTTTGAAACGGACCAAAAATTTCCACTTCGAAGTCCAAAAACCAAATTCATTATAAATCTTCCCTTTTGGTGTTACTGACAAACAAAAAAACTCCAAAAATGTAAGAACATCCTCTTCGTCCACCAATGGAGAGTACATTTTAACAATGATCCATTTATCTCTAACGGGGAAGTGTGGCATTACACTTATCCCCTCCATTCTTTTATCCTGGCTTGCAGTCATTTTCCTTAGATATCCTTCAAAAAAAACTTTGTCAACAAAAACTATATCATAAACACCCCTCCTGGGGTAGTCCATTATCGCCAACACTTCTTCTGTCTTCAAACCAAAAAGATCCACAAGAACTTGACTCATCACATACCTAAAATCCTTTTGATCTCGAAAGTTCTCCTGAACAACCAAACGAATAGAATTCTGCACCTTAGCGAATTCAGGCACATGATCTTCCTCTCCTTCATGTGATGCTGCAGACATCTTCTTCACAAACAGGTTCTCCTCTTCTCAATAGAAACCTTCAACACCGAAGTGCCAGGTAGATGATCGCCTCCCGTTGCCCGGGGACTAATCCGACTCCCTAATAGCAGCAGGGAGGTGAAGCCCTGCTGAAAAACAGAGCGATCCCCCCAGGCCAAGGAGCCGGGTACCCCGAGCACCTCTCAGCCAAGACCAAGGCAGCAGCCGCTAGATCACTGCACTTGATCTTAGCCAAAAGGCCGAGAAGCGATAACCAGAATTGGTTTCAAACTACGGAGCCACCCAAGGATCCTGAAAAGTCCATTTGTGGAGATGAGCTCCTGGACTCCCGTTAAGAAGACATGTTGTCAACCTCTAGATCCCTTACATGCCTGCACTTTTCGGCTTGCTGCTGCTGCAATCCACGCGTTTTAGATCTGCATATCTCCACCTCTTTAAACACAGCACCTTCACCCCCTGCTGTTCCCACCCGCCTCAACACCGTTGGAAGGGAGGAGAACCAATTAAGGCGGGGGGTGGGGTGGAACGAGCAGCTGTCTACCCTTAGCAGGAGGGCTCCTGATTACATACCTCTCCTGCTGCTGCTGCTGCTGGCTGTCCAGCAGCAGACTGAAGGTGGCTGCTGCTGTGCACAGGTATATAAAGGCTCAGAGCCTATTATGACACGCGCAGCCAGCGTTCCATTGCCACATTCCATCTACTGCAGGCAGGATACCTGGCTGGCTGAATGTCGCTGAGAAGCTCACAGAGACCGCCATAAGCAACAGTTTAACAGAATGCCACAGACTAATCAACCAAACTTTTTGGGTTGGGTTCTCTTTTATAGTCTGCAGGCATTAAATGAAAGAAGTCAGTGTTCCAGCAGAAGGAGACAACGTTTCAGAAAAGGCATTGTAGCAAACCAAAAAAGAAATTTTAAGCGCAGCAGAGTAACCAGCGCACATACCTGTTAGCTCAGGTGAGTTTAAAAGGCTGCTGTTGATAACAAGGGCATTTGCTAAATAGATGGTGTGTGTGCAACAATATACTGAAAGGTCAATTATATTGTGCAGCTTATCTCACCACCTGTAGTTATTTAGGTGAAAGCTCCAAAATGCTTGCCTAATATGTCTGTTTATCCAAAAGGAAGTAAAAAGGGAGAGCTAGAAAGATAGCATTGCATCACATTACATGGCAATGCAATGCACAGTTGCTGAAGTTGAACCAAAATGAGCTTGTAATCTGGCTTCTGCAACTTTGAACATGAAAAATCCAATGAGGAGAAGAAAAGCAAAGCCAAAGAGTCCATCCCAAAATCCGACAAACAAGCAAAATGAACAAAAAACATTGAATTCAATTCTTTCTGATTTTAGAAACTGCATTAAAGAAGGGGTGCACTGGTCCTGGAGATACTGCAATACCAGGTCAATGCGTGGAGTGGACAGAGCAAGCTCTTTTTCCATCTCCCTGTTCTAAAAATCCATTTAATATATGGTCCCCAGATAGGGGACGTATCAGATATTAAACTGATAAGAACAGATACTACACTTGATCTTAGCCAAAAGGCCGAGAAGCGATAACCAGAATTGGTTTCAAACTACGGAGCCACCCAAGGATCCTGAAAAGTCCATTTGTGGAGATGAGCTCCTGGACTCCCGTTAAGAAGACATGTTGTCAACCTCTAGATCCCTTACATGCCTGCACTTTTCGGCTTGCTGCTGCTGCAATCCACGCGTTTTAGATCTGCATAACTCCACCTCTTTAAACACAGCACCTTCACCCCCTGCTGTTCCCACCCGCCTCAACACCGTTGGAAGGGAGGAGAACCAATTAAGGCGGGGGGTGGGGTGGAACGAGCAGCTGTCTACCCTTAGCAGGAGGGCTCCTGATTACATACCTCTCCTGCTGCTGCTGCTGCTGGCTGTCCAGCAGCAGACTGAAGGTGGCTGCTGCTGTGCACAGGTATATAAAGGCTCAGAGCCTATTATGACACGCGCAGCCAGCGTTCCATTGCCACATTCCATCTACTGCAGGCAGGATACCTGGCTGGCTGAATGTCGCTGAGAAGCTCACAGAGACCGCCATAAGCAACAGTTTAACAGAATGCCACAGACTAATCAACCAAACTTTTTGGGTTGGGTTCTCTTTTATAGTCTGCAGGCATTAAATGAAAGAAGTCAGTGTTCCAGCAGAAGGAGACAACGTTTCAGAAAAGGCATTGTAGCAAACCAAAAAAGAAATTTTAAGCGCAGCAGAGTAACCAGCGCACATACCTGTTAGCTCAGGTGAGTTTAAAAGGCTGCTGTTGATAACAAGGGCATTTGCTAAATAGATGGTGTGTGTGCAACAATATACTGAAAGGTCAATTATATTGTGCAGCTTATCTCACCACCTGTAGTTATTTAGGTGAAAGCTCCAAAATGCTTGCCTAATATGTCTGTTTATCCAAAAGGAAGTAAAAAGGGAGAGCTAGAAAGATAGCATTGCATCACATTACATGGCAATGCAATGCACAGTTGCTGAAGTTGAACCAAAATGAGCTTGTAATCTGGCTTCTGCAACTTTGAACATGAAAAATCCAATGAGGAGAAGAAAAGCAAAGCCAAAGAGTCCATCCCAAAATCCGACAAACAAGCAAAATGAACAAAAAACATTGAATTCAATTCTTTCTGATTTTAGAAACTGCATTAAAGAAGGGGTGCACCGGTCCTGGAGATACTGCAATACCAGGTCAATGCGTGGAGTGGACAGAGCAAGCTCTTTTTCCATCTCCCTGTTCTAAAAATCCATTTAATATATGGTCCCCAGATAGGGGACGTATCAGATATTAAACTGATAAGAACAGATACTACACTTGATCTTAGCCAAAAGGCCGAGAAGCGATAACCAGAATTGGTTTCAAACTACGGAGCCACCCAAGGATCCTGAAAAGTTCATTTGTGGAGATGAGCTCCTGGACTCCCGTTAAGAAGACATGTTGTCAACCTCTAGATCCCTTACATGCCTGCACTTTTCGGCTTGCTGCTGCTGCAATCCACGCGTTTTAGATCTGCATAACTCCACCTCTTTAAACACAGCACCTTCACCCCCTGCTGTTCCCACCCGCCTCAACACCGTTGGAAGGGAGGAGAACCAATTAAGGCGGGGGGTGGGGTGGAACGAGCAGCTGTCTACCCTTAGCAGGAGGGCTCCTGATTACATACCTCTCCTGCTGCTGCTGCTGCTGGCTGTCCAGCAGCAGACTGAAGGTGGCTGCTGCTGTGCACAGGTATATAAAGGCTCAGAGCCTATTATGACACGCGCAGCCAGCGTTCCATTGCCACATTCCATCTACTGCAGGCAGGATACCTGGCTGGCTGAATGTCGCTGAGAAGCTCACAGAGACCGCCATAAGCAACAGTTTAACAGAATGCCACAGACTAATCAACCAAACTTTTTGGGTTGGGTTCTCTTTTATAGTCTGCAGGCATTAAATGAAAGAAGTCAGTGTTCCAGCAGAAGGAGACAACGTTTCAGAAAAGGCTTTGTAGCAAACCAAAAAAGAAATTTTAAGCGCAGCAGAGTAACCAGCGCACATACCTGTTAGCTCAGGTGAGTTTAAAAGGCTGCTGTTGATAACAAGGGCATTTGCTAAATAGATGGTGTGTGTGCAACAATATACTGAAAGGTCAATTATATTGTGCAGCTTATCTCACCACCTGTAGTTATTTAGGTGAAAGCTCCAAAATGCTTGCCTAATATGTCTGTTTATCCAAAAGGAAGTAAAAAGGGAGAGCTAGAAAGATAGCATTGCATCACATTACATGGCAATGCAATGCACAGTTGCTGAAGTTGAACCAAAATGAGCTTGTAATCTGGCTTCTGCAACTTTGAACATGAAAAATCCAATGAGGAGAAGAAAAGCAAAGCCAAAGAGTCCATCCCAAAATCCGACAAACAAGCAAAATGAACAAAAAACATTGAATTCAATTCTTTCTGATTTTAGAAACTGCATTAAAGAAGGGGTGCACCGGTCCTGGAGATAATGCAATACCAGGTCAATGCGTGGAGTGGACAGAGCAAGCTCTTTTTCCATCTCCCTGTTCTAAAAATCCATTTAATATATGGTCCCCAGATAGGGGACGTTTCAGATATTAAACTGATAAGAACAGATTTTTTTTTTTTTTTTTTTTTTTTTTTTTTTTTTTTTTTCCAAACACTCAGAAATTAAGTTTTATAATCTTAAATCATATATCACCAAACTCAAGATTTTAGTTCCATCATCGTGTTTAGATATTATATTTATATTTTTTCATTTGAATTAATATATATAAAGTTAAACATAACAATTCGTCTGCAGTTTCAACAGTTTCCAAACAAATCACAACTGACATTACTTCACCCGGTTTTCCAAACTAAATCTCCCCTTTTTCTCTTTTACTTTCCTCCCAACAAAACCCCTTAACTTCTTTTCTTCCTCCTCATGCTCTAACCGCATCTGTTCCCAATCATACTCTTCCTCATCATCTCTGAAAGTCACCACCTTCTCCAACACTTTACCCTTTTCCTCTTTTACTTCTTTCTTTTCACCAGATACTTTCCTTGATCCACAATTTTCCTGTACCGTTACCTTTTTCTTCAATTTCACCTTTAAACTTTCAACTTCTTTTCCCTGCTTATTCTCCTCTATAATTATCGCATCAACTTCCTTCTTCATTTTATCACCAATATCTTCCTTTTGTCCTCCAAAGTTCTTTTCAAAAGTTCCTTTGCTGCTTTCCATGTAACAATACCCAGAACTCCCGTTTACCATAATCCTCCCATTATGCAAATTTTCTTCTCCTGTTGTCCACACCAAAAAACGTCTCTTTCCGTTCCAAATACCAACTTTGTTCCTGTATAATTTCTGAAACTTTACCATCTTACATTTAGATTCCAAAAAAACCATTATCTCCTCTATTTCCACAAACGGATTGTCCATGTAAATTATCACACTCTTCGGTTTCCCCATGAATGATGCACTTACTCCAATTTTCCCAGAATCCTCTTCACTCCAGCCTTTGAAAAAATGAATGCACTTTTCCTCAGAAACTAGAGTCACATCACAAACTTTACCTTGCTTTATTTCTTGCATACAGTAGATATCCTTCTCCAAAACTTCATATTTCCTCAAAATTTCCAGAATCCATTTTTCTTCCAAAAAAGTTTCTTCCGTCTCCCGTTTCACAAAAAAACGTAAGCATCTCTTCTTTTTCCAAAACTCCATCTCAACGATCCGTTTTCCTTCCGTTTTTTCCTTTTAATCCTCCAAATGTTGCCACCACAGCTATGTGTGGCGACAGTTGCCCCCCACAGCTATGTGTGGTGACAAGGTGATCGCCTCTCGTTGCCCAGGGACTAATCCGACTCCCTAATAGCAGCAGGGGGGTTTAGCTCCACCGATAAGTGTAGCGATCCCCCCAGGCCAAGGAGCCGGGTACCCCAAGCGCCTCCCAGCCAAGACCAAGGCAGAAACCGCTAGATCACTGCACTTGATCTTAGCCAAAAGGCCGAGAAGCGATAACCAGAATTGGTTTCAAACTACGGAGCCACCCAAGGATCCTGAAAAGTCCATTTGTGGAGATGAGCTCCTGGACTCCCGTTAAGAAGACATGTTGTCAACCTCTAGATCCCTTACATGCCTGCACTTTTCGGCTTGCTGCTGCTGCAATCCACGCGTTTTAGATCTGCATAACTCCACCTCTTTAAACACAGCACCTTCACCCCCTGCTGTTCCCACCCGCCTCAACACCGTTGGAAGGGAGGAGAACCAATTAAGGCGGGGGGTGGGGTGGAACGAGCAGCTGTCTACCCTTAGCAGGAGGGCTCCTGATTACATACCTCTCCTGCTGCTGCTGCTGCTGGCTGTCCAGCAGCAGACTGAAGGTGGCTGCTGCTGTGCACAGGTATATAAAGGCTCAGAGCCTATTATGACACGCGCAGCCAGCGTTCCATTGCCACATTCCATCTACTGCAGGCAGGATACCTGGCTGGCTGAATGTCGCTGAGAAGCTCACAGAGACCGCCATAAGCAACAGTTTAACAGAATGCCACAGACTAATCAACCAAACTTTTTGGGTTGGGTTCTCTTTTATAGTCTGCAGGCATTAAATGAAAGAAG
The DNA here is from genome assembly GCF_046119375.1 of Phyllobates terribilis. Classification (NCBI taxonomy): domain Eukaryota; kingdom Metazoa; phylum Chordata; class Amphibia; order Anura; family Dendrobatidae; genus Phyllobates; species Phyllobates terribilis. The sequence continues at coordinate 605,473 of NW_027363176.1, forward strand.
TCAGTGTTCCAGCAGAAGGAGACAACGTTTCAGAAAAGGCATTGTAGCAAACCAAAAAAGAAATTTTAAGCGCAGCAGAGTAACCAGCGCACATACCTGTTAGCTCAGGTGAGTTTAAAAGGCTGCTGTTGATAACAAGGGCATTTGCTAAATAGATGGTGTGTGTGCAACAATATACTGAAAGGTCAATTATATTGTGCAGCTTATCTCACCACCTGTAGTTATTTAGGTGAAAGCTCCAAAATGCTTGCCTAATATGTCTGTTTATCCAAAAGGAAGTAAAAAGGGAGAGCTAGAAAGATAGCATTGCATCACATTACATGGCAATGCAATGCACAGTTGCTGAAGTTGAACCAAAATGAGCTTGTAATCTGGCTTCTGCAACTTTGAACATGAAAAATCCAATGAGGAGAAGAAAAGCAAAGCCAAAGAGTCCATCCCAAAATCCGACAAACAAGCAAAATGAACAAAAAACATTGAATTCAATTCTTTCTGATTTTAGAAACTGCATTAAAGAAGGGGTGCACCGGTCCTGGAGATACTGCAATACCAGGTCAATGCGTGGAGTGGACAGAGCAAGCTCTTTTTCCATCTCCCTGTTCTAAAAATCCATTTAATATATGGTCCCCAGATAGGGGACGTATCAGATATTAAACTGATAAGAACAGATACTACACTTGATCTTAGCCAAAAGGCCGAGAAGCGATAACCAGAATTGGTTTCAAACTACGGAGCCACCCAAGGATCCTGAAAAGTCCATTTGTGGAGATGAGCTCCTGGACTCCCGTTAAGAAGACATGTTGTCAACCTCTAGATCCCTTACATGCCTGCACTTTTCGGCTTGCTGCTGCTGCAATCCACGCGTTTTAGATCTGCATAACTCCACCTCTTTAAACACAGCACCTTCACCCCCTGCTGTTCCCACCCGCCTCAACACCGTTGGAAGGGAGGAGAACCAATTAAGGCGGGGGGTGGGGTGGAACGAGCAGCTGTCTACCCTTAGCAGGAGGGCTCCTGATTACATACCTCTCCTGCTGCTGCTGCTGCTGGCTGTCCAGCAGCAGACTGAAGGTGGCTGCTGCTGTGCACAGGTATATAAAGGCTCAGAGCCTATTATGACACGCGCAGCCAGCGTTCCATTGCCACATTCCATCTACTGCAGGCAGGATACCTGGCTGGCTGAATGTCGCTGAGAAGCTCACAGAGACCGCCATAAGCAACAGTTTAACAGAATGCCACAGACTAATCAACCAAACTTTTTGGGTTGGGTTCTCTTTTATAGTCTGCAGGCATTAAATGAAAGAAGTCAGTGTTCCAGCAGAAGGAGACAACGTTTCAGAAAAGGCATTGTAGCAAACCAAAAAAGAAATTTTAAGCGCAGCAGAGTAACCAGCGCACATACCTGTTAGCTCAGGTGAGTTTAAAAGGCTGCTGTTGATAACAAGGGCATTTGCTAAATAGATGGTGTGTGTGCAACAATATACTGAAAGGTCAATTATATTGTGCAGCTTATCTCACCACCTGTAGTTATTTAGGTGAAAGCTCCAAAATGCTTGCCTAATATGTCTGTTTATCCAAAAGGAAGTAAAAAGGGAGAGCTAGAAAGATAGCATTGCATCACATTACATGGCAATGCAATGCACAGTTGCTGAAGTTGAACCAAAATGAGCTTGTAATCTGGCTTCTGCAACTTTGAACATGAAAAATCCAATGAGGAGAAGAAAAGCAAAGCCAAAGAGTCCATCCCAAAATCCGACAAACAAGCAAAATGAACAAAAAACATTGAATTCAATTCTTTCTGATTTTAGAAACTGCATTAAAGAAGGGGTGCACCGGTCCTGGAGATACTGCAATACCAGGTCAATGCGTGGAGTGGACAGAGCAAGCTCTTTTTCCATCTCCCTGTTCTAAAAATCCATTTAATATATGGTCCCCAGATAGGGGACGTATCAGATATTAAACTGATAAGAACAGATACTACACTTGATCTTAGCCAAAAGGCCGAGAAGCGATAACCAGAATTGGTTTCAAACTACGGAGCCACCCAAGGATCCTGAAAAGTCCATTTGTGGAGATGAGCTCCTGGACTCCCGTTAAGAAGACATGTTGTCAACCTCTAGATCCCTTACATGCCTGCACTTTTCGGCTTGCTGCTGCTGCAATCCACGCGTTTTAGATCTGCATAACTCCACCTCTTTAAACACAGCACCTTCACCCCCTGCTGTTCCCACCCGCCTCAACACCGTTGGAAGGGAGGAGAACCAATTAAGGCGGGGGGTGGGGTGGAACGAGCAGCTGTCTACCCTTAGCAGGAGGGCTCCTGATTACATACCTCTCCTGCTGCTGCTGCTGCTGGCTGTCCAGCAGCAGACTGAAGGTGGCTGCTGCTGTGCACAGGTATATAAAGGCTCAGAGCCTATTATGACACGCGCAGCCAGCGTTCCATTGCCACATTCCATCTACTGCAGGCAGGATACCTGGCTGGCTGAATGTCGCTGAGAAGCTCACAGAGACCGCCATAAGCAACAGTTTAACAGAATGCCACAGACTAATCAACCAAACTTTTTGGGTTGGGTTCTCTTTTATAGTCTGCAGGCATTAAATGAAAGAAGTCAGTGTTCCAGCAGAAGGAGACAACGTTTCAGAAAAGGCATTGTAGCAAACCAAAAAAGAAATTTTAAGCGCAGCAGAGTAACCAGCGCACATACCTGTTAGCTCAGGTGAGTTTAAAAGGCTGCTGTTGATAACAAGGGCATTTGCTAAATAGATGGTGTGTGTGCAACAATATACTGAAAGGTCAATTATATTGTGCAGCTTATCTCACCACCTGTAGTTATTTAGGTGAAAGCTCCAAAATGCTTGCCTAATATGTCTGTTTATCCAAAAGGAAGTAAAAAGGGAGAGCTAGAAAGATAGCATTGCATCACATTACATGGCAATGCAATGCACAGTTGCTGAAGTTGAACCAAAATGAGCTTGTAATCTGGCTTCTGCAACTTTGAACATGAAAAATCCAATGAGGAGAAGAAAAGCAAAGCCAAAGAGTCCATCCCAAAATCCGACAAACAAGCAAAATGAACAAAAAACATTGAATTCAATTCTTTCTGATTTTAGAAACTGCATTAAAGAAGGGGTGCACCGGTCCTGGAGATACTGCAATACCAGGTCAATGCGTGGAGTGGACAGAGCAAGCTCTTTTTCCATCTCCCTGTTCTAAAAATCCATTTAATATATGGTCCCCAGATAGGGGACGTATCAGATATTAAACTGATAAGAACAGATACTACACTTGATCTTAGCCAAAAGGCCGAGAAGCGATAACTAGAATTGGTTTCAAACTACGGAGCCACCCAAGGATCCTGAAAAGTCCATTTGTGGAGATGAGCTCCTGGACTCCCGTTAAGAAGACATGTTGTCAACCTCTAGATCCCTTACATGCCTGCACTTTTCGGCTTGCTGCTGCTGCAATCCACGCGTTTTAGATCTGCATAACTCCACCTCTTTAAACACAGCACCTTCACCCCCTGCTGTTCCCACCCGCCTCAACACCGTTGGAAGGGAGGAGAACCAATTAAGGCGGGGGGTGGGGTGGAACGAGCAGCTGTCTACCCTTAGCAGGAGGGCTCCTGATTACATACCTCTCCTGCTGCTGCTGCTGCTGGCTGTCCAGCAGCAGACTGAAGGTGGCTGCTGCTGTGCACAGGTATATAAAGGCTCAGAGCCTATTATGACATGCGCAGCCAGCGTTCCATTGCCACATTCCATCTACTGCAGGCAGGATACCTGGCTGGCTGAATGTCGCTGAGAAGCTCACAGAGACCGCCATAAGCAACAGTTTAACAGAATGCCACAGACTAATCAACCAAACTTTTTGGGTTGGGTTCTCTTTTATAGTCTGCAGGCATTAAATGAAAGAAGTCAGTGTTCCAGCAGAAGGAGACAACGTTTCAGAAAAGGCATTGTAGCAAACCAAAAAATAAATTTTAAGCGCAGCAGAGTAACCAGCGCACATACCTGTTAGCTCAGGTGAGTTTAAAAGGCTGCTGTTGATAACAAGGGCATTTGCTAAATAGATGGTGTGTGTGCAACAATATACTGAAAGGTCAATTATATTGTGCAGCTTATCTCACCACCTGTAGTTATTTAGGTGAAAGCTCCAAAATGCTTGCCTAATATGTCTGTTTATCCAAAAGGAAGTAAAAAGGGAGAGCTAGAAAGATAGCATTGCATCACATTACATGGCAATGCAATGCACAGTTGCTGAAGTTGAACCAAAATGAGCTTGTAATCTGGCTTCTGCAACTTTGAACATGAAAAATCCAATGAGGAGAAGAAAAGCAAAGCCAAAGAGTCCATCCCAAAATCCGACAAACAAGCAAAATGAACAAAAAACATTGAATTCAATTCTTTCTGATTTTAGAAACTGCATTAAAGAAGGGGTGCACCGGTCCTGGAGATACTGCAATACCAGGTCAATGCGTGGAGTGGACAGAGCAAGCTCTTTTTCCATCTCCCTGTTCTAAAAATCCATTTAATATATGGTCCCCAGATAGGGGACGTATCAGATATTAAACTGATAAGAACAGATACTACACTTGATCTTAGCCAAAAGGCCGAGAAGCGATAACCAGAATTGGTTTCAAACTACGGAGCCACCCAAGGATCCTGAAAAGTCCATTTGTGGAGATGAGCTCCTGGACTCCCGTTAAGAAGACATGTTGTCAACCTCTAGATCCCTTACATGCCTGCACTTTTCGGCTTGCTGCTGCTGCAATCCACGCGTTTTAGATCTGCATAACTCCACCTCTTTAAACACAGCACCTTCACCCCCTGCTGTTCCCACCCGCCTCAACACCGTTGGAAGGGAGGAGAACCAATTAAGGCGGGGGGTGGGGTGGAACGAGCAGCTGTCTACCCTTAGCAGGAGGGCTCCTGATTACATACCTCTCCTGCTGCTGCTGCTGCTGGCTGTCCAGCAGCAGACTGAAGGTGGCTGCTGCTGTGCACAGGTATATAAAGGCTCAGAGCCTATTATGACACGCGCAGCCAGCGTTCCATTGCCACATTCCATCTACTGCAGGCAGGATACCTGGCTGGCTGAATGTCGCTGAGAAGCTCACAGAGACCGCCATAAGCAACAGTTTAACAGAATGCCACAGACTAATCAACCAAACTTTTTGGGTTGGGTTCTCTTTTATAGTCTGCAGGCATTAAATGAAAGAAGTCAGTGTTCCAGCAGAAGGAGACAACGTTTCAGAAAAGGCATTGTAGCAAACCAAAAAAGAAATTTTAAGCGCAGCAGAGTAACCAGCGCACATACCTGTTAGCTCAGGTGAGTTTAAAAGGCTGCTGTTGATAACAAGGGCATTTGCTAAATAGATGGTGTGTGTGCAACAATATACTGAAAGGTCAATTATATTGTGCAGCTTATCTCACCACCTGTAGTTATTTAGGTGAAAGCTCCAAAATGCTTGCCTAATATGTCTGTTTATCCAAAAGGAAGTAAAAAGGGAGAGCTAGAAAGATAGCATTGCATCACATTACATGGCAATGCAATGCACAGTTGCTGAAGTTGAACCAAAATGAGCTTGTAATCTGGCTTCTGCAACTTTGAACATGAAAAATCCAATGAGGAGAAGAAAAGCAAAGCCAAAGAGTCCATCCCAAAATCCGACAAACAAGCAAAATGAACAAAAAACATTGAATTCAATTCTTTCTGATTTTAGAAACTGCATTAAAGAAGGGGTGCACCGGTCCTGGAGATACTGCAATACCAGGTCAATGCGTGGAGTGGACAGAGCAAGCTCTTTTTCCATCTCCCTGTTCTAAAAATCCATTTAATATATGGTCCCCAGATAGGGGACGTATCAGATATTAAACTGATAAGAACAGATACTACACTTGATCTTAGCCAAAAGGCCGAGAAGCGATAACCAGAATTGGTTTCAAACTACGGAGCCACCCAAGGATCCTGAAAAGTCCATTTGTGGAGATGAGCTCCTGGACTCCCGTTAAGAAGACATGTTGTCAACCTCTAGATCCCTTACATGCCTGCACTTTTCGGCTTGCTGCTGCTGCAATCCACGCGTTTTAGATCTGCATAACTCCACCTCTTTAAACACAGCACCTTCACCCCCTGCTGTTCCCACCCGCCTCAACACCGTTGGAAGGGAGGAGAACCAATTAAGGCGGGGGGTGGGGTGGAACGAGCAGCTGTCTACCCTTAGCAGGAGGGCTCCTGATTACATACCTCTCCTGCTGCTGCTGCTGCTGGCTGTCCAGCAGCAGACTGAAGGTGGCTGCTGCTGTGCACAGGTATATAAAGGCTCAGAGCCTATTATGACACGCGCAGCCAGCGTTCCATTGCCACATTCCATCTACTGCAGGCAGGATACCTGGCTGGCTGAATGTCGCTGAGAAGCTCACAGAGACCGCCATAAGCAACAGTTTAACAGAATGCCACAGACTAATCAACCAAACTTTTTGGGTTGGGTTCTCTTTTATAGTCTGCAGGCATTAAATGAAAGAAGTCAGTGTTCCAGCAGAAGGAGACAACGTTTCAGAAAAGGCATTGTAGCAAACCAAAAAAGAAATTTTAAGCGCAGCAGAGTAACCAGCGCACATACCTGTTAGCTCAGGTGAGTTTAAAAGGCTGCTGTTGATAACAAGGGCATTTGCTAAATAGATGGTGTGTGTGCAACAATATACTGAAAGGTCAATTATATTGTGCAGCTTATCTCACCACCTGTAGTTATTTAGGTGAAAGCTCCAAAATGCTTGCCTAATATGTCTGTTTATCCAAAAGGAAGTAAAAAGGGAGAGCTAGAAAGATAGCATTGCATCACATTACATGGCAATGCAATGCACAGTTGCTGAAGTTGAACCAAAATGAGCTTGTAATCTGGCTTCTGCAACTTTGAACATGAAAAATCCAATGAGGAGAAGAAAAGCAAAGCCAAAGAGTCCATCCCAAAATCCGACAAACAAGCAAAATGAACAAAAAACATTGAATTCAATTCTTTCTGATTTTAGAAACTGCATTAAAGAAGGGGTGCACCGGTCCTGGAGATAATGCAATACCAGGTCAATGCGTGGAGTGGACAGAGCAAGCTCTTTTTCCATCTCCCTGTTCTAAAAATCCATTTAATATATGGTCCCCAGATAGGGGACGTATCAGATATTAAACTGATAAGAACAGATACTACACTTGATCTTAGCCAAAAGGCCGAGAAGCGATAACCAGAATTGGTTTCAAACTACGGAGCCACCCAAGGATCCTGAAAAGTCCATTTGTGGAGATGAGCTCCTGGACTCCCGTTAAGAAGACATGTTGTCAACCTCTAGATCCCTTACATGCCTGCACTTTTCGGCTTGCTGCTGCTGCAATCCACGCGTTTTAGATCTGCATAACTCCACCTCTTTAAACACAGCACCTTCACCCCCTGCTGTTCCCACCCGCCTCAACACCGTTGGAAGGGAGGAGAACCAATTAAGGCGGGGGGTGGGGTGGAACGAGCAGCTATCTACCCTTAGCAGGAGGGCTCCTGATTACATACCTCTCCTGCTGCTGCTGCTGCTGGCTGTCCAGCAGCAGACTGAAGGTGGCTGCTGCTGTGCACAGGTATATAAAGGCTCAGAGCCTATTATGACACGCGCAGCCAGCGTTCCATTGCCACATTCCATCTACTGCAGGCAGGATACCTGGCTGGCTGAATGTCGCTGAGAAGCTCACAGAGACCGCCATAAGCAACAGTTTAACAGAATGCCACAGACTAATCAACCAAACTTTTTGGGTTGGGTTCTCTTTTATAGTCTGCAGGCATTAAATGAAAGAAGTCAGTGTTCCAGCAGAAGGAGACAACGTTTCAGAAAAGGCATTGTAGCAAACCAAAAAAGAAATTTTAAGCGCAGCAGAGTAACCAGCGCACATACCTGTTAGCTCAGGTGAGTTTAAAAGGCTGCTGTTGATAACAAGGGCATTTGCTAAATAGATGGTGTGTGTGCAACAATATACTGAAAGGTCAATTATATTGTGCAGCTTATCTCACCACCTGTAGTTATTTAGGTGAAAGCTCCAAAATGCTTGCCTAATATGTCTGTTTATCCAAAAGGAAGTAAAAAGGGAGAGCTAGAAAGATAGCATTGCATCACATTACATGGCAATGCAATGCACAGTTGCTGAAGTTGAACCAAAATGAGCTTGTAATCTGGCTTCTGCAACTTTGAACATGAAAAATCCAATGAGGAGAAGAAAAGCAAAGCCAAAGAGTCCATCCCAAAATCCGACAAACAAGCAAAATGAACAAAAAACATTGAATTCAATTCTTTCTGATTTTAGAAACTGCATTAAAGAAGGGGTGCACCGGTCCTGGAGATACTGCAATACCAGGTCAATGCGTGGAGTGGACAGAGCAAGCTCTTTTTCCATCTCCCTGTTCTAAAAATCCATTTAATATATGGTCCCCAGATAGGGGACGTATCAGATATTAAACTGATAAGAACAGATACTACACTTGATCTTAGCCAAAAGGCCGAGAAGCGATAACCAGAATTGGTTTCAAACTACGGAGCCACCCAAGGATCCTGAAAAGTCCATTTGTGGAGATGAGCTCCTGGACTCCCGTTAAGAAGACATGTTGTCAACCTCTAGATCCCTTACATGCCTGCACTTTTCGGCTTGCTGCTGCTGCAATCCACGCGTTTTAGATCTGCATAACTCCACCTCTTTAAACACAGCACCTTCACCCCCTGCTGTTCCCACCCGCCTCAACACCGTTGGAAGGGAGGAGAACCAATTAAGGCGGGGGGTGGGGTGGAACGAGCAGCTGTCTACCCTTAGCAGGAGGGCTCCTGATTACATACCTCTCCTGCTGCTGCTGCTGCTGGCTGTCCAGCAGCAGACTGAAGGTGGCTGCTGCTGTGCACAGGTATATAAAGGCTCAGAGCCTATTATGACACGCGCAGCCAGCGTTCCATTGCCACATTCCATCTACTGCAGGCAGGATACCTGGCTGGCTGAATGTCGCTGAGAAGCTCACAGAGACCGCCATAAGCAACAGTTTAACAGAATGCCACAGACTAATCAACCAAACTTTTTGGGTTGAGTTCTCTTTTATAGTCTGCAGGCATTAAATGAAAGAAGTCAGTGTTCCAGCAGAAGGAGACAACGTTTCAGAAAAGGCATTGTAGCAAACCAAAAAAGAAATTTTAAGCGCAGCAGAGTAACCAGCGCACATACCTGTTAGCTCAGGTGAGTTTAAAAGGCTGCTGTTGATAACAAGGGCATTTGCTAAATAGATGGTGTGTGTGCAACAATATACTGAAAGGTCAATTATATTGTGCAGCTTATCTCACCACCTGTAGTTATTTAGGTGAAAGCTCCAAAATGCTTGCCTAATATGTCTGTTTATCCAAAAGGAAGTAAAAAGGGAGAGCTAGAAAGATAGCATTGCATCACATTACATGGCAATGCAATGCACAGTTGCTGAAGTTGAACCAAAATGAGCTTGTAATCTGGCTTCTGCAACTTTGAACATGAAAAATCCAATGAGGAGAAGAAAAGCAAAGCCAAAGAGTCCATCCCAAAATCCGACAAACAAGCAAAATGAACAAAAAACATTGAATTCAATTCTTTCTGATTTTAGAAACTGCATTAAAGAAGGGGTGCACCGGTCCTGGAGATACTGCAATACCAGGTCAATGCGTGGAGTGGACAGAGCAAGCTCTTTTTCCATCTCCCTGTTCTAAAAATCCATTTAATATATGGTCCCCAGATAGGGGACGTATCAGATATTAAACTGATAAGAACAGATACTACACTTGATCTTAGCCAAAAGGCCGAGAAGCGATAACCAGAATTGGTTTCAAACTACGGAGCCACCCAAGGATCCTGAAAAGTCCATTTGTGGAGATGAGCTCCTGGACTCCCGTTAAGAAGACATGTTGTCAACCTCTAGATCCCTTACATGCCTGCACTTTTCGGCTTGCTGCTGCTGCAATCCACGCGTTTTAGATCTGCATAACTCCACCTCTTTAAACACAGCACCTTCACCCCCTGCTGTTCCCACCCGCCTCAACACCGTTGGAAGGGAGGAGAACCAATTAAGGCGGGGGGTGGGGTGGAACGAGCAGCTGTCTACCCTTAGCAGGAGGGCTCCTGATTACATACCTCTCCTGCTGCTGCTGCTGCTGGCTGTCCAGCAGCAGACTGAAGGTGGCTGCTGCTGTGCACAGGTATATAAAGGCTCAGAGCCTATTATGACACGCGCAGCCAGCGTTCCATTGCCACATTCCATCTACTGCAGGCAGGATACCTGGCTGGCTGAATGTCGCTGAGAAGCTCACAGAGACCGCCATAAGCAACAGTTTAACAGAATGCCACAGACTAATCAACCAAACTTTTTGGGTTGGGTTCTCTTTTATAGTCTGCAGGCATTAAATGAAAGAAGTCAGTGTTCCAGCAGAAGGAGACAACGTTTCAGAAAAGGCATTGTAGCAAACCAAAAAAGAAATTTTAAGCGCAGCAGAGTAACCAGCGCACATACCTGTTAGCTCAGGTGAGTTTAAAAGGCTGCTGTTGATAACAAGGGCATTTGCTAAATAGATGGTGTGTGTGCAACAATATACTGAAAGGTCAATTATATTGTGCAGCTTATCTCACCACCTGTAGTTATTTAGGTGAAAGCTCCAAAATGCTTGCCTAATATGTCTGTTTATCCAAAAGGAAGTAAAAAGGGAGAGCTAGAAAGATAGCATTGCATCACATTACATGGCAATGCAATGCACAGTTGCTGAAGTTGAACCAAAATGAGCTTGTAATCTGGCTTCTGCAACTTTGAACATGAAAAATCCAATGAGGAGAAGAAAAGCAAAGCCAAAGAGTCCATCCCAAAATCCGACAAACAAGCAAAATGAACAAAAAACATTGAATTTAATTCTTTCTGATTTTAGAAACTGCATTAAAGAAGGGGTGCACCGGTCCTGGAGATACTGCAATACCAGGTCAATGCGTGGAGTGGACAGAGCAAGCTCTTTTTCCATCTCCCTGTTCTAAAAATCCATTTAATATATGGTCCCCAGATAGGGGACGTATCAGATATTAAACTGATAAGAACAGATACTACACTTGATCTTAGCCAAAAGGCCGAGAAGCGATAACCAGAATTGGTTTCAAACTACGGAGCCACCCAAGGATCCTGAAAAGTCCATTTGTGGAGATGAGCTCCTGGACTCCCGTTAAGAAGACATGTTGTCAACCTCTAGATCCCTTACATGCCTGCACTTTTCGGCTTGCTGCTGCTGCAATCCACGCGTTTTAGATCTGCATAACTCCACCTCTTTAAACACAGCACCTTCACCCACTGCTGTTCCCACCCGCCTCAACACCGTTGGAAGGGAGGAGAACCAATTAAGGCGGGGGGTGGGGTGGAACGAGCAGCTGTCTACCCTTAGCAGGAGGGCTCCTGATTACATACCTCTCCTGCTGCTGCTGCTGGCTGTCCAGCAGCAGACTGAAGGTGGCTGCTGCTGTGCACAGGTATATAAAGGCTCAGAGCCTATTATGACACGCGCAGCCAGCGTTCCATTGCCACATTCCATCTACTGCAGGCAGGATACCTGGCTGGCTGAATGTCGCTGAGAAGCTCACAGAGACCGCCATAAGCAACAGTTTAACAGAATGCCACAGACTAATCAACCAAACTTTTTGGGTTGGGTTCTCTTTTATAGTCTGCAGGCATTAAATGAAAGAAGTCAGTGTTCCAGCAGAAGGAGACAACGTTTCAGAAAAGGCATTGTAGCAAACCAAAAAAGAAATTTTAAGCGCAGCAGAGTAACCAGCGCACATACCTGTTATCCCAGGTGAGTTTAAAAGGCTGCTGTTGATAACAAGGGCATTTGCTAAATAGCTGGTGTGTGTGCAACAATATACTGAAAGGTCAATTATATTGTGCAGCTTATCTCACCACCTGTAGTTATTTAGGTGAAAGCTCCAAAATGCTTGCCTAATATGTCTGTTTATCCAAAAGGAAGTAAAAAGGGAGAGCTAGAAAGATAGCATTGCATCACATTACATGGCAATGCAATGCACAGTTGCTGAAGTTGAACCAAAATGAGCTTGTAATCTGGCTTCTGCAACTTTGAACATGAAAAATCCAATGAGGAGAAGAAAAGCAAAGCCAAAGAGTCCATCCCAAAATCCGACAAACAAGCAAAATGAACAAAAAACATTGAATTCAATTCTTTCTGATTTTAGAAACTGCATTAAAGAAGGGGTGCACCGGTCCTGGAGATACTGCAATACCAGGTCAATGCGTGGAGTGGACAGAGCAAGCTCTTTTTCCATCTCCCTGTTCTAAAAATCCATTTAATATATGGTCCCCAGATAGGGGACGTATCAGATATTAAACTGATAAGAACAGATACTACACTTGATCTTAGCCAAAAGGCCGAGAAGCGATAACCAGAATTGGTTTCAAACTACGGAGCCACCCAAGGATCCTGAAAAGTCCATTTGTGGAGATGAGCTCCTGGACTCCCGTTAAGAAGACATGTTGTCAACCTCTAGATCCCTTACATGCCTGCACTTTTCGGCTTGCTGCTGCTGCAATCCACGCGTTTTAGATCTGCATAACTCCACCTCTTTAAACACAGCACCTTCACCCCCTGCTGTTCCCACCCGCCTCAACACCGTTGGAAGGGAGGAGAACCAATTAAGGCGGGGGGTGGGGTGGAACGAGCAGCTGTCTACCCTTAGCAGGAGGGCTCCTGATTACATACCTCTCCTGCTGCTGCTGCTGCTGGCTGTCCAGCAGCAGACTGAAGGTGGCTGCTGCTGTGCACAGGTATATAAAGGCTCAGAGCCTATTATGACACGCGCAGCCAGCGTTCCATTGCCACATTCCATCTACTGCAGGCAGGATACCTGGCTGGCTGAATGTCGCTGAGAAGCTCACAGAGACCGCCATAAGCAACAGTTTAACAGAATGCCACAGACTAATCAACCAAACTTTTTGGGTTGGGTTCTCTTTTATAGTCTGTAGGCATTAAATGAAAGAAGTCAGTGTTCCAGCAGAAGGAGACAACGTTTCAGAAAAGGCATTGTAGCAAACCAAAAAAGAAATTTTAAGCGCAGCAGAGTAACCAGCGCACATACCTGTTAGCTCAGGTGAGTTTAAAAGGCTGCTGTTGATAACAAGGGCATTTGCTAAATAGATGGTGTGTGTGCAACAATATACTGAAAGGTCAATTATATTGTGCAGCTTATCTCACCACCTGTAGTTATTTAGGTGAAAGCTCCAAAATGCTTGCCTAATATGTCTGTTTATCCAAAAGGAAGTAAAAAGGGAGAGCTAGAAAGATAGCATTGCATCACATTACATGGCAATGCAATGCACAGTTGCTGAAGTTGAACCAAAATGAGCTTGTAATCTGGCTTCTGCAACTTTGAACATGAAAAATCCAATGAGGAGAAGAAAAGCAAAGCCAAAGAGTCCATCCCAAAATCCGACAAACAAGCAAAATGAACAAAAAACATTGAATTCAATTCTTTCTGATTTTAGAAACTGCATTAAAGAAGGGGTGCACCGGTCCTGGAGATACTGCAATACCAGGTCAATGCGTGGAGTGGACAGAGCAAGCTCTTTTTCCATCTCCCTGTTCTAAAAATCCATTTAATATATGGTCCCCAGATAGGGGACGTATCAGATATTAAACTGATAAGAACAGATACTACACTTGATCTTAGCCAAAAGGCCGAGAAGCGATAACCAGAATTGGTTTCAAACTACGGAGCCACCCAAGGATCCTGAAAAGTCCATTTGTGGAGATGAGCTCCTGGACTCCCGTTAAGAAGACATGTTGTCAACCTCTAGATCCCTTACATGCCTGCACTTTTCGGCTTGCTGCTGCTGCAATCCACGCGTTTTAGATCTGCATAACTCCACCTCTTTAAACACAGCACCTTCACCCCCTGCTGTTCCCACCCGCCTCAACACCGTTGGAAGGGAGGAGAACCAATTAAGGCGGGGGGTGGGGTGGAACGAGCAGCTGTCTACCCTTAGCAGGAGGGCTCCTGATTACATACCTCTCCTGCTGCTGCTGCTGCTGGCTGTCCAGCAGCAGACTGAAGGTGGCTGCTGCTGTGCACAGGTATATAAAGGCTCAGAGCCTATTATGACACGCGCAGCCAGCGTTCCATTGCCACATTCCATCTACTGCAGGCAGGATACCTGGCTGGCTGAATGTCGCTGAGAAGCTCACAGAGACCGCCATAAGCAACAGTTTAACAGAATGCCACAGACTAATCAACCAAACTTTTTGGGTTGGGTTCTCTTTTATAGTCTGTAGGCATTAAATGAAAGAAGTCAGTGTTCCAGCAGAAGGAGACAACGTTTCAGAAAAGGCATTGTAGCAAACCAAAAAAGAAATTTTAAGCGCAGCAGAGTAACCAGCGCACATACCTGTTAGCTCAGGTGAGTTTAAAAGGCTGCTGTTGATAACAAGGGCATTTGCTAAATAGATGGTGTGTGTGCAACAATATACTGAAAGGTCAATTATATTGTGCAGCTTATCTCACCACCTGTAGTTATTTAGGTGAAAGCTCCAAAATGCTTGCCTAATATGTCTGTTTATCCAAAAGGAAGTAAAAAGGGAGAGCTAGAAAGATAGCATTGCATCACATTACATGGCAATGCAATGCACAGTTGCTGAAGTTGAACCAAAATGAGCTTGTAATCTGGCTTCTGCAACTTTGAACATGAAAAATCCAATGAGGAGAAGAAAAGCAAAGCCAAAGAGTCCATCCCAAAATCCGACAAACAAGCAAAATGAACAAAAAACATTGAATTCAATTCTTTCTGATTTTAGAAACTGCATTAAAGAAGGGGTGCACCGGTCCTGGAGATACTGCAATACCAGGTCAATGCGTGGAGTGGACAGAGCAAGCTCTTTTTCCATCTCCCTGTTCTAAAAATCCATTTAATATATGGTCCCCAGATAGGGGACGTATCAGATATTAAACTGATAAGAACAGATACTACACTTGATCTTAGCCAAAAGGCCGAGAAGCGATAACCAGAATTGGTTTCAAACTACGGAGCCACCCAAGGATCCTGAAAAGTCCATTTGTGGAGATGAGCTCCTGGACTCCCGTTAAGAAGACATGTTGTCAACCTCTAGATCCCTTACATGCCTGCACTTTTCGGCTTGCTGCTGCTGCAATCCACGCGTTTTAGATCTGCATAACTCCACCTCTTTAAACACAGCACCTTCACCCCCTGCTGTTCCCACCCGCCTCAACACCGTTGGAAGGGAGGAGAACCAATTAAGGCGGGGGGTGGGGTGGAACGAGCAGCTGTCTACCCTTAGCAGGAGGGCTCCTGATTACATACCTCTCCTGCTGCTGCTGCTGCTGGCTGTCCAGCAGCAGACTGAAGGTGGCTGCTGCTGTGCACAGGTATATAAAGGCTCAGAGCCTATTATGACACGCGCAGCCAGCGTTCCATTGCCACATTCCATCTACTGCAGGCAGGATACCTGGCTGGCTGAATGTCGCTGAGAAGCTCACAGAGACCGCCATAAGCAACAGTTTAACAGAATGCCACAGACTAATCAACCAAACTTTTTGGGTTGGGTTCTCTTTTATAGTCTGCAGGCATTAAATGAAAGAAGTCAGTGTTCCAGCAGAAGGAGACAACGTTTCAGAAAAGGCATTGTAGCAAACCAAAAAAGAAATTTTAAGCGCAGCAGAGTAACCAGCGCACATACCTGTTAGCTCAGGTGAGTTTAAAAGGCTGCTGTTGATAACAAGGGCATTTGCTAAATAGATGGTGTGTGTGCAACAATATACTGAAAGGTCAATTATATTGTGCAGCTTATCTCACCACCTGTAGTTATTTAGGTGAAAGCTCCAAAATGCTTGCCTAATATGTCTGTTTATCCAAAAGGAAGTAAAAAGGGAGAGCTAGAAAGATAGCATTGCATCACATTACATGGCAATGCAATGCACAGTTGCTGAAGTTGAACCAAAATGAGCTTGTAATCTGGCTTCTGCAACTTTGAACATGAAAAATCCAATGAGGAGAAGAAAAGCAAAGCCAAAGAGTCCATCCCAAAATCCGACAAACAAGCAAAATGAACAAAAAACATTGAATTCAATTCTTTCTGATTTTAGAAACTGCATTAAAGAAGGGGTGCACCGGTCCTGGAGATACTGCAATACCAGGTCAATGCGTGGAGTGGACAGAGCAAGCTCTTTTTCCATCTCCCTGTTCTAAAAATCCATTTAATATATGGTCCCCAGATAGGGGACGTATCAGATATTAAACTGATAAGAACAGATTTTTTTTTTTTAATTTGGCTATCCCCTGCAGAGGGATAAAACCGTTTATTAAAACTTTAACAAATTACAAGCATAATTAAACAAATACCAAACGTTAAAAGACAAATGAAATTTACAAAACAAAAAAATACAAAGATTTTAAATAATTAGGTTCCATTGGTCAACAAGCCATTTTTTGGAAATATGTACATTCTTCTTTTTGTCAATTAAATAATAAGTATACATTTCACATAAACATAAACTTAAAACATCATTCACTGATAAAACATCTTGTTTAAAAATAGCAATGTTGCACGCTTTCCAGAGAGATGACTTGGCGCAGTTCACTGTCTTCCAAGCCATTGTGTACTGGTCCATTGTGGGGCATTCCATAAGTCCGTATAGCACAGTTTTATATGTAAAGTCCTTGAGGTCTGCCACCCTTTCCAGTAGGGGGAGCAGTCTTCTCCAGAAATCCTTTGCAAAATTACATGTCCATAATAGATGTTCCACCGTTTCCTCGTCTTGGCATCCGGTTCTTGGGCAGATGGCAGACCGCACAAATCCTCTTCTGTATTGGAATGCCCGGCAAGGAAGACAGCGGTGCATGCAACTCCAAGCCAGATCTCTCTGTTCATTAAAAAGATAAAAAACGTTAATCATTTTCCAGATAGACATAGATTTGTCATCATCATATCTGTCAACATTACATATTTCCTCACTTTTACGTATTTCTTTAATTAGTTTCTTACTATTTCTTAATTCCTCTATTTTCTTAGTCCCTAAATTAAAATCGGACACTATTTTCCTTAAAATCTCATAATGCGTCGACAAATTAAAAGCATGGGGCACAGATATATTAACTTCATACCATCCAAACTTTCTCATAAAAAATCCTGTATTAAAACGCATAAAAAAGGACCAATAGTGATTCTTAAAAAGGGCATTAAAACAGTAAACGAACAGATGGATTAAAAGAAACCTATTAAAATCTGGAAAATCTTTACCACCTTTTACTTTTGATTTCATCACGATTTCTCTTTTCAGCTTTTCCATTTTTGAGTTCCAAAAGAAGGTAAAACAGGTTTTGGTTATCTTTTTTAAAACATTAACAGGCGGGGGGAAAACCATGCTAAGATACAATAAAAGAGGTAAAATCACCATCTTTAAAACCAATACTTTACCCTCCATTGTAAGTCTCCTCATGTTCCACATACATATTTTTGTATTTACTTTCTGTGTAACTGTTTCCCAACTATTATAACCATCATTATTTTCAGTGAATGATATACCTAAAATGGAAATGGATTCGGAGACATTAATTGGTACATCACGTAAAATCATCCCCCCAACACTTAAAATGTTACACTTATTAAAATTGATTTTAAAACCAGAAGCTAGACAAAAGGATTGCACTTGATGGAGAGTGGCCGTAAGTGATGGTGCATCTGTACACAAGACCGCCACGTCATCCATGTAGCCTACAACCTTGGCCTCCAAACCACCGCTTCCAGGCAGAGGGACACCGCATATCTGTTTATTTTGGCGTATTGCACATAACATTGGTTCCAGTGCACAGATAAACAGTAGGGGGGACAGAGGGCATCCCTGTTTCACCCCTGACCGTAAAAATACCTCTTGTGTCTTTAAACCATTCACTAAAATCTTACTTGTACAATCCTTGTAAAATGCTTTAAGCGATAGTAAAAACCCTTCTGGTATGCCCATTTTCTCTAAAACTTTAAAAAGATAAAAGTGTGAGACACAGTCAAATGCTTTTTCAAAATCAATAGATAAAATCGCCATTTTCCCCTTTCTGTCTTTCACATCCTCAATACAGTCTTTCACTAAATTCAGATTGTCCCATATACTGCGCCCCGGCACCCCACACACTTGATTAGAATGAATAACTTTGCTGATGACTTCTTTTAGACGATTTGCACAAATTTTAGCCATTATTTTATAGTCACAATTTAAAAGTGTTATTGGTCTCCAGTTTTCTAATTTTGATTTATCGCCTTTTTTGTATAGGAGGGAGACTTCACCTTTCTTCCAGGAATTTAATAAAACCTTATTATTAAAAACCTCAGTAAACAAATAAAACAAATCATCTTTTAAAATATCATAAAAACATACATAAAATTCTATTGGGATGCCATCAGGACCAGGGACCTTTCCAGTTTTAAAACTTTTAATAGTTTTTAACACTTCTTGTTCCGTTAAAACTTGGGATAAAAACTCTTGGGATGCGGGATCTAAAACAGCTGTTAGTCCTTGCAGCGAATCATCCATTAATTTATTATCTATATTTTTTCCATTAAAAAGATTAGAAAAAAAAACCTCAACTTTACCCAGCATATTTTTTATATTATTCTCACCATCTATATGGTCAATTATCACTTTTTCTTTTTGATTTTTCCTAAAAAAATATCTGGAACACTTTTCATTTTCTTCTATATGTTGTACTCTAGAACGAAAAATTATCTCTTTTCCTTTTTGTTCTAGCCATTTTGAAATCTCTTCTTTTAAGTTTGAAATATCAACTTGTACATCTATCCCATTGTCTCTGAGCTTAAACAATGTTTGTAGGCGGGTATTTAAAATTCTATATTCTTCATATTTTTCTTTGGCTCTACATATACTCTTTTTAATAAAAAAGTCTTTTATTTTTACTTTCATTCTATCCCACCATACACTCATAGTCTCATTTGTTTTTTTCCCTTTTCTACATTTCCTATAAAACTCAATAAAATCTGATAAAATCTGCGGGTCGGTTAAAAGGGATACGTTCATTTTCCAGCTTTTCTTACCACATTTTTTGTTGTCATTTACTTTTATGGTAAAGGATAAAAGTTTATGGTCTGAAAATATATTAGTTAAAACTTCACATTTGGCAGGTATTGTTTTATCTGAACCAAAAATAAAATCAATCCTAGAGCTACAATTAGCATTGCTCCAAGTGAAACCGGCATCCTCTGGGCTGTCACTATGACACTCTTTATATATGTCTATCAATTTAGCATCTTTGACTATATCATGTAGCATACCTGAGGTTTTATCGTAGTTCCTGCTTACAGAGCTGGAGCGCCGGTTTTCACCTTTTAAAACACAATTAAAATCCCCTGCTAAGATAAAAGGTACAGAGTTATTAATAAATAATGGTAAAAGATCAAGCATTTCGGCTCTTTCATTTTTCTCTGGGGATCCATAAAAATTTAAAAACTGCCATCTAATACCATCAATAAAAGCTTTCACTAATAAAATACGACCTGGTAAAATTTCCTGAATAAAATCAATTAAAACGTTCCCTTTAAAAAGTATGGCTACACCCGCTGATCCTGCAGCATTCGATCCGGACCAGACAGATGGCCCACACTTCCACTCATCTTTATATTTTTGATATGACATTTCATGTGGGATATTACATTCTTGCAGAAAAAATACAGATGCAGTAAAACATGTAAAAAAATTAAAAAGAGCAGTTCTTCTCGTGTTAGATTTTATGCCTCTCACGTTGAGGGAAATACCTTTGAGTTCAGCCATCATTAGAAAATGTAGAAATTTTACTTAGGTAACTAAGAGCAACGGATTTACCTGTCCGATGAACCTGATCAGACCACTGGGCTTGCGCCTCCCTCCTCATCTGATAGTATCGTCACGAGAGTCTCCGTGGAGGAGGAAAGATTACCACATTTATATAAACCCGACGCTACACTGGCATAGCTCGGAGGGCTGGCTGGCAGAACCCGCTGGGTCTCCATTGGCTGGCCATGCAGTTCCTCATCAGGTGGGTCCCCGAGGGGTTCCGCCGCCCCTGTTTGACCTGTAGAAGGTCGTCCTATAGGAGGAGGTTGCGCACAAGGCAGAGCCTCTGACTCTTCAGAGGCAGCAAGATCCCGGTCCCCACCTGTAGCAGCGGAGACCGAAACCCCTGAGGGTCCAGCGTCCACGTCCCCTTCTGGAGAAGTGTCCATCTGTTCACCTCCTGCTGCCTCCTCCGAACCACCCTTTTTCTTTTTCTTAGGACCCACCTTTATCCACTCAGCGCCCTCAGCACTAGGAGACCCAGACTGGGCATGGGCTTCTGTGTCGGCCTTTTGTCGGTCCCTTTTGACCTTACCAGTAGTGCCCTTCTGCTCCTTCTCAGCCCTCCTTTTGGACTCCCGCAGGTCCTGCAGCCAGGTTTTGGGATTTGGTATTTTACCTGTCATAGACTCTGGAGACACTTCACTATTTGGTACGCCCTTATTGTCTCCAGAGGCTCCAGGTTGTTGTTCCTCCTCCTGAGGGGTGGTCTGATCTTTTGGTCCTTGGTCGGACGTCTTGGACTTCCCCTTTTGCTCATCTTCCCGAAATCTGTGAGGGCAAGAAAAATAAAAGTGACCTGGAGTCTGGCAAAAACTGCATTTCTTTTCCTTAGGGCATTCTTTTGTCTCATGTTCTTCACTAGCACAATTTCTACATGATACATGACAGTTTTCTTTTGAATGACCATAGCGCCCACAATTTCTGCAATATACTGGCATCCCAGAAAAGAAGAAATCCCCATTTGTTTGCCCAATTTTGAAACGGGCAGGGGGGAGCCGTATACCACCTGGTGTACTTGGATCTCTTGTACACTTCACAAGGAATTTCCACTTAGATGTCCATATGTTATATTCGTTTAATATCTTCCCAATACATTTAACACTTTTAAAATAAATTGCTAGAAATGACATTACTTCTGGAGCAGAAACAAAGGGCGAAAATATTTTTACAATAACCAGTCTTACCTCATCCAGGACGTGCTCAACAATTTGTATCCCTTTCAAAACAGGACTATTTTCAACTTTTTTTAAATTTTCTAGTACATCTCTAAAAATACCTTCTCCAGTGAATGTGATGTCATAGTCACCTCTTCTGGGATAATCCTGGATGGAGAGAATTTCATTCCTTTGTACACCAAGAAGGTTCCTGAGCACGTCCTGGACTACATACCCTAATTTCCTCATATCCGAGCCACCCGCCGTGAAGTGAACTCGGATAGAGTTTTTTAGCCTCGCATAAAGAGGCACGAGGTTAGGGTCAACCTCCATGGAAAAACGCAACAAGGTTGCAAATTGCAGCCGCTTGCAATCTGCGCTCCCAGTGTTCTTGCAGCGAAAAACACCTGGAAGCTGGGGGATCGCAACTCGTTACCCTGGGACTAAGCCCTCTCCCTAATAGCAGCAAGCAGGTTAAGTCCACCAAAGTGGACGATCCTGCCAGGCCAAGGAGAGGGGTACCCGAGTGCCCTTCAACCACAATCTCCTGCAATAAAGCACTTGATCGTAGCCAAAAGGCCGAGAAGCGATAACCAGAATTGGTTTCAAACTACGGAGCCACCCAAGGATCCTGAAAAGTCCATTTGTGGAGATGAGCTCCTGGACTCCCGTTAAGAAGACATGTTGTCAACCTCTAGATCCCTTACATGCCTGCACTTTTCGGCTTGCTGCTGCTGCAATCCACGCGTTTTAGATCTGCATAACTCCACCTCTTTAAACACAGCACCTTCACCCCCTGCTGTTCCCACCCGCCTCAACACCGTTGGAAGGGAGGAGAACCAATTAAGGCGGGGGGTGGGGTGGAACGAGCAGCTGTCTACCCTTAGCAGGAGGGCTCCTGATTACATACCTCTCCTGCTGCTGCTGCTGCTGCTGGCTGTCCAGCAGCAGACTGAAGGTGGCTGCTGCTGTGCACAGGTATATAAAGGCTCAGAGCCTATTATGACACGCGCAGCCAGCGTTCCATTGCCACATTCCATCTACTGCAGGCAGGATACCTGGCTGGCTGAATGTCGCTGAGAAGCTCACAGAGACCGCCATAAGCAACAGTTTAACAGAATGCCACAGACTAATCAACCAAACTTTTTGGGTTGGGTTCTCTTTTATAGTCTGCAGGCATTAAATGAAAGAAGTCAGTGTTCCAGCAGAAGGAGACAACGTTTCAGAAAAGGCATTGTAGCAAACCAAAAAAGAAATTTTAAGCGCAGCAGAGTAACCAGCGCACATACCTGTTAGCTCAGGTGAGTTTAAAAGGCTGCTGTTGATAACAAGGGCATTTGCTAAATAGATGGTGTGTGTGCAACAATATACTGAAAGGTCAATTATATTGTGCAGCTTATCTCACCACCTGTAGTTGACGCGCCCCCTGGGACATATTCCTTTTTGAGGGGAATACCCGGCACCGGATCAGATGGGGGGTTGTAGTCTCCGAGCGGCTGTGACCCGGCCCGTGCCCAGGGCGTCAAGCTCAGTGTTATGTGGCAGTCCTACAGATGTTATTAAGAGTTCTTTTGTGTCGACTACGCCACCCGTTGTGATGCGGTCACTATGGCCGCCGCTGCAGCAGGGTCCGCTGAGGCTGATGGTGGGTGCGCAGCTTGGTGGGATAACCCCCAACGGGAGGGGTATAGCCTCAGAGGGGACAGGCGCAGAGGATGGGGGTTGTGGTGGTGTAGTGCAGACGGCAGTGAAGACAGAGTCGGGTTGTGCAGTTAAGGGTGTTTACTTACTGCAGATGTTGTACTGGTCACTCCAGCTGCTAGTGACCACCCGAGCCGTGCTGCGTCCACCAGGTCCTGGATCCAGCCAACCCCCAAACAAGTCCGGAGCGTGGCCCTGAGCTCTCTTTCTGTCCCGTTCTCTGGCCGTCCCCACCAGTAATCCACCTAGGTCCAGCTCCCTCGGGCCTTCTGTTGGGACACCCTTGGCCCTGGGTTCCCTGACCCTTCATGTGGTGTGCCTTCGGGGTGGATGTGATGGGTGACCGTGGCAGACGCTGCCCACGGTCTCCGGTCTCTGACTGGGGAATGTTTTTACCCCCACCAGCTTGGGTTCCGGTACCCTGATGCCGACTCTTCACCCGGTGCTTTTAGTTGGGATCTCAGAGTCCTTCTCTTCTGTGCTCTGGGTCTCTCTCTTTTCTCCTCTCTCACTCTGGGTCTTTGTCTTTCTTCTCTCCTCTGCTCCTGACTTGTTCTCTGCAGCTGACTGACTCTCTGCATCTGATCCTCTGCATCTGACCCTGATCTTAGTTGGTGCCCACCTTATATACACCCTCTATGTGTGAGCTCAGGTGACCAGCACCCAATGAGCTCCTATCTTTACCCAGGCTGCTCCCCCTATCTGCCCCTACACTACATGGGATGTACCACCCCCCTCCCACTCCAGCCAGGAACAGACTCGGTCGTACCTGCACATTTCTAAGTGGGAGTACCGTCGGCCTGTTCCCCGGAAATGGGATGTGTGTAGTGCATGCAGCCTACCGAGCTCAGTTCCACTCTCCATCCTTGCCCGGGAGTGGAATATCACACCTCTGGGTTGAGGTGCAATACTCCTGTAGCAGCCGAATCCTCAGGGTGCTACATTCCCCCCTGGTAAACCACAGCACGTCCTCGGGCTGTAAAGACAAAAACACCAAAACATACAAAAAAAATTTTTTTTTTCATATAAACATAATAAAACATATAAAACATTATATATATAAAACTTTTCATATAAACATTCTCGTCGTCTCTTGTTTCAGGTTCCTCCTCCAGACACTGTGCAACGTGTGTCCGGGAAAAGTGCGACAGTCTCTTAGAAAAACTGGTTTTACTATAAAACCGGTAGGGGGCGCTTTAGGACGCACAACTATATACAGGGGAAGTTGGCCGCTCTCAGTCCTCGGCCAGGTAGAGGGAAGGGGATGGCTGCTCACAGTCCTCAGCCTGTGGGATTAAGGGGTTAACGGGTAAACAGTTCACTCAGCTGGTCCCAACGGGGACTATATATATGTAGCAACAGTTTCAGTTTCTTTATACCCCGATTGGGTAACTATTTACATCACTTCTCTGCCGCACTCAACGGCGTCTTCCTCCTGCTCTTTGCTTGTAGCTGGTTGTAACTTCAGACCCGTCCGGCCATGTGAGCTGGCTGAACAAGTCCTCCCCCAGGTGTGGCACCCTTGGTTTTACGGGCGCGGGCGCGGTGGTGGTGGCGCCCGGGTTGCCCAGGCCTTGCGGCCAGGCCTGGGGCACCTGGAAGGTGAAGGGCACCGTTAATACGGCGGCGCCCTGGGCTACCTGGCCTTGCGACCAGGCCGGAGGCTCCGCAGAGGTAGGGGGCTCTGTTGGTGTTGCGGCGCCCGGGAATTCTAGGCCCTGCGACCAGGCTGGTGGTACTTCCTGCTTGGTCACGCTCGGGGTCGAGGCGTGTGACGTCACAGGGGTCGCGGCGGCGGCTTCCGGTTGGGGCCTAGTCTGCGTCGGTGACATGGCGTTTTCGGGCACAGCAGGGGGACTTTCGGACTCTGCGACGGGGAGCTGGGGCAGGTAAGCGGTGTCACGGCTTGGGGTATAGGCGTCCCCTTTACCTGCCTCCACTCGTTCGGCTCCCTCCTCGGCGCCGTCTCCGGCCTTGGGTCCTCCCGCGCCATCCTCAGAGGCGGTCTCCTTCCTCATCTCGGCTGGCGTGCTCCGGGTCTTGGTTTCAGCTTGCTGGGCCATCTCCCGGCTCCATTCCGCCAATATCTCGCGCTGTACCCGGGCCATCCTCCGTGCGAGGCCCTCCAGGGCAGTCTGTGCACACTCCCGGTCTCGGGGGAGCTGTGCAAGGACCTCCACTAGGCCTAGTGGGGTCGTGGTGTCCAGCAGGCTCCTGACCAACGGGTCGGTGCTGCTCTGCTCTTCTTCCAGCAGGCTCCTGGCCAGCGGGCCGGTGCTGCTCTGCTCTCTGGACATCTCCGGGTGAGCTTCCTTGCTACTCCTCTCCAGGCTTCTTGCCTCCGGGTGCGCTCGCTCCAGACTGCTCCAGGCGGCACCCATCTTCGCTCTCTTCTTTCGTCTCCTCCCACTTCGAGGGCGGTCCCGGGGCAACTCGGTGACTGTCAGCTCCAGGGGTAGTTCTTTCACGCTGACAGACACCTCCAGCATCACAGTCTCTGTTGGTGGGGGCGGTTTCCACTTTTGGCGCCATTTTCTGTCCCGGCCCACGATGGGAGGCGGCCTCTCGCCCTCCTTTGGCACGCCCATAATGGCGTCCGCTGCTCTTCCAAGGCGGGAAATCTTCGGATTTGGCGGGAAGCGTCGCCCAGTGGCGGGAAACTCTGCAGATGGCGGGAACAAGCTGGAAATGGCGGACAATCGGCGGGAAACGACCTGTGATGGGGTCCGATGGCGTGGACCCTCCGGAACCGGCGGGAGACTTCTTTCTGAGGTAAACTTGCACTTTTCTTCAGGCACGCAGTACCCGGGTGTTGCGGGCACGTAATCCTGCCGACTACGCCAAAGTTGACGCGCCCCCTGGGACATATTCCTTTTTGAGGGGAATACCCGGCACCGGATCAGATGGGGGGTTGTAGTCTCCGAGCGGCTGTGACCCGGCCCGTGCCCAGGGCGTCAAGCTCAGTGTTATGTGGCAGTCCTACAGATGTTATTAAGAGTTCTTTTGTGTCGACTACGCCACCCGTTGTGATGCGGTCACTGTGGCCGCCGCTGCAGCAGGGTCCGCTGAGGCTGATGGTGGGTGCGCAGCTTGGTGGGATAACCCCCAACGGGAGGGGTATAGCCTCAGAGGGGACAGGCGCAGAGGATGGGGGTTGTGGTGGTGTAGTGCAGACGGCAGTGAAGACAGAGTCGGGTTGTGCAGTTAAGGGTGTTTACTTACTGCAGATGTTGTACTGGTCACTCCAGCTGCTAGTGACCACCCGAGCCGTGCTGCGTCCACCAGGTCCTGGATCCAGCCAACCCCCAAACAAGTCCGGAGCGTGGCCCTGAGCTCTCTTTCTGTCCCGTTCTCTGGCCGTCCCCACCAGTAATCCACCTAGGTCCAGCTCCCTCGGGCCTTCTGTTGGGACACCCTTGGCCCTGGGTTCCCTGACCCTTCATGTGGTGTGCCTTCGGGGTGGATGTGATGGGTGACCGTGGCAGACGCTGCCCATGGTCTCCGGTCTCTGGCTGGGGAATGTTTTTACCCCCACCAGCTTGGGTTCCGGTACCCTGATGCCGACTCTTCACCCGGTGCTTTTAGTTGGGATCTCAGAGTCCTTCTCTTCTGTGCTCTGGGTCTCTCTCTTTTCTCCTCTCTCACTCTGGGTCTTTGTCTTTCTTCTCTCCTCTGCTCCTGACTTGTTCTCTGCAGCTGACTGACTCTCTGCATCTGATCCTCTGCATCTGACCCTGATCTTAGTTGGTGCCCACCTTATATACACCCTCTATGTGTGAGCTCAGGTGACCAGCACCCAATGAGCTCCTATCTTTACCCAGGCTGCTCCCCCTATCTGCCCCTACACTACATGGGATGTACCACCCCCCTCCCACTCCAGCCAGGAACAGACTCGGTCGTACCTGCACATTTCTAAGTGGGAGTACCGTCGGCCTGTTCCCCGGAAATGGGATGTGTGTAGTGCATGCAGCCTACCGAGCTCAGTTCCACTCTCCATCCTTGCCCGGGAGTGGAATATCACACCTCTGGGTTGAGGTGCAATACTCCTGTAGCAGCCGAATCCTCAGGGTGCTACATAGTTATTTAGGTGAAAGCTCCAAAATGCTTGCCTAATATGTCTGTTTATCCAAAAGGAAGTAAAAAGGGAGAGCTAGAAAGATAGCATTGCATCACATTACATGGCAATGCAATGCACAGTTGCTGAAGTTGAACCAAAATGAGCTTGTAATCTGGCTTCTGCAACTTTGAACATGAAAAATCCAATGAGGAGAAGAAAAGCAAAGCCAAAGAGTCCATCCCAAAATCCGACAAACAAGCAAAATGAACAAAAAACATTGAATTCAATTCTTTCTGATTTTAGAAACTGCATTAAAGAAGGGGTGCACCGGTCCTGGAGATACTGCAATACCAGGTCAATGCGTGGAGTGGACAGAGCAAGCTCTTTTTCCATCTCCCTGTTCTAAAAATCCATTTAATATATGGTCCCCGGATAGGGGACGTATCAGATATTAAACTGATAAGAACAGATACTACACTTGATCTTAGCCAAAAGGCCGAGAAGCGATAACCAGAATTGGTTTCAAACTACGGAGCCACCCAAGGATCCTGAAAAGTCCATTTGTGGAGATGAGCTCCTGGACTCCCGTTAAGAAGACATGTTGTCAACCTCTAGATCCCTTACATGCCTGCACTTTTCGGCTTGCTGCTGCTGCAATCCACGCGTTTTAGATCTGCATAACTCCACCTCTTTAAACACAGCACCTTCACCCCCTGCTGTTCCCACCCGCCTCAACACCGTTGGAAGGGAGGAGAACCAATTAAGGCGGGGGGTGGGGTGGAACGAGCAGCTGTCTACCCTTAGCAGGAGGGCTCCTGATTACATACCTCTCCTGCTGCTGCTGCTGCTGCTGGCTGTCCAGCAGCAGACTGAAGGTGGCTGCTGCTGTGCACAGGTATATAAAGGCTCAGAGCCTATTATGACACGCGCAGCCAGCGTTCCATTGCCACATTCCATCTACTGCAGGCAGGATACCTGGCTGGCTGAATGTCGCTGAGAAGCTCACAGAGACCGCCATAAGCAACAGTTTAACAGAATGCCACAGACTAATCAACCAAACTTTTTGGGTTGGGTTCTCTTTTATAGTCTGCAGGCATTAAATGAAAGAAGTCAGTGTTCCAGCAGAAGGAGACAACGTTTCAGAAAAGGCATTGTAGCAAACCAAAAAAGAAATTTTAAGCGCAGCAGAGTAACCAGCGCACATACCTGTTAGCTCAGGTGAGTTTAAAAGGCTGCTGTTGATAACAAGGGCATTTGCTAAATAGATGGTGTGTGTGCAACAATATACTGAAAGGTCAATTATATTGTGCAGCTTATCTCACCACCTGTAGTTATTTAGGTGAAAGCTCCAAAATGCTTGCCTAATATGTCTGTTTATCCAAAAGGAAGTAAAAAGGGAGAGCTAGAAAGATAGCATTGCATCACATTACATGGCAATGCAATGCACAGTTGCTGAAGTTGAACCAAAATGAGCTTGTAATCTGGCTTCTGCAACTTTGAACATGAAAAATCCAATGAGGAGAAGAAAAGCAAAGCCAAAGAGTCCATCCCAAAATCCGACAAACAAGCAAAATGAACAAAAAACATTGAATTCAATTCTTTCTGATTTTAGAAACTGCATTAAAGAAGGGGTGCACCGGTCCTGGAGATACTGCAATACCAGGTCAATGCGTGGAGTGGACAGAGCAAGCTCTTTTTCCATCTCCCTGTTCTAAAAATCCATTTAATATATGGTCCCCAGATAGGGGACGTATCAGATATTAAACTGATAAGAACAGATACTACACTTGATCTTAGCCAAAAGGCCGAGAAGCGATAACCAGAATTGGTTTCAAACTACGGAGCCACCCAAGGATCCTGAAAAGTCCATTTGTGGAGATGAGCTCCTGGACTCCCGTTAAGAAGACATGTTGTCAACCTCTAGATCCCTTACATGCCTGCACTTTTCGGCTTGCTGCTGCTGCAATCCACGCGTTTTAGATCTGCATAACTCCACCTCTTTAAACACAGCACCTTCACCCCCTGCTGTTCCCACCCGCCTCAACACCGTTGGAAGGGAGGAGAACCAATTAAGGCGGGGGGTGGGGTGGAACGAGCAGCTGTCTACCCTTAGCAGGAGGGCTCCTGATTACATACCTCTCCTGCTGCTGCTGCTGGCTGTCCAGCAGCAGACTGAAGGTGGCTGCTGCTGTGCACAGGTATATAAAGGCTCAGAGCCTATTATGACACGCGCAGCCAGCGTTCCATTGCCACATTCCATCTACTGCAGGCAGGATACCTGGCTGGCTGAATGTCGCTGAGAAGCTCACAGAGACCGCCATAAGCAACAGTTTAACAGAATGCCACAGACTAATCAACCAAACTTTTTGGGTTGGGTTCTCTTTTATAGTCTGCAGGCATTAAATGAAAGAAGTCAGTGTTCCAGCAGAAGGAGACAACGTTTCAGAAAAGGCATTGTAGCAAACCAAAAAAGAAATTTTAAGCGCAGCAGAGTAACCAGCGCACATACCTGTTAGCTCAGGTGAGTTTAAAAGGCTGCTGTTGATAACAAGGGCATTTGCTAAATAGATGGTGTGTGTGCAACAATATACTGAAAGGTCAATTATATTGTGCAGCTTATCTCACCACCTGTAGTTATTTAGGTGAAAGCTCCAAAATGCTTGCCTAATATGTCTGTTTATCCAAAAGGAAGTAAAAAGGGAGAGCTAGAAAGATAGCATTGCATCACATTACATGGCAATGCAATGCACAGTTGCTGAAGTTGAACCAAAATGAGCTTGTAATCTGGCTTCTGCAACTTTGAACATGAAAAATCCAATGAGGAGAAGAAAAGCAAAGCCAAAGAGTCCATCCCAAAATCCGACAAACAAGCAAAATGAACAAAAAACATTGAATTCAATTCTTTCTGATTTTAGAAACTGCATTAAAGAAGGGGTGCACCGGTCCTGGAGATACTGCAATACCAGGTCAATGCGTGGAGTGGACAGAGCAAGCTCTTTTTCCATCTCCCTGTTCTAAAAATCCATTTAATATATGGTCCCCAGATAGGGGACGTATCAGATATTAAACTGATAAGAACAGATACTACACTTGATCTTAGCCAAAAGGCTGAGAAGCGATAACCAGAATTGGTTTCAAACTACGGAGCCACCCAAGGATCCTGAAAAGTCCATTTGTGGAGATGAGCTCCTGGACTCCCGTTAAGAAGACATGTTGTCAACCTCTAGATCCCTTACATGCCTGCACTTTTCGGCTTGCTGCTGCTGCAATCCACGCGTTTTAGATCTGCATAACTCCACCTCTTTAAACACAGCACCTTCACCCCCTGCTGTTCCCACCCGCCTCAACACCGTTGGAAGGGAGGAGAACCAATTAAGGCGGGGGGTGGGGTGGAACGAGCAGCTGTCTACCCTTAGCAGGAGGGCTCCTGATTACATACCTCTCCTGCTGCTGCTGCTGCTGGCTGTCCAGCAGCAGACTGAAGGTGGCTGCTGCTGTGCACAGGTATATAAAGGCTCAGAGCCTATTATGACACGCGCAGCCAGCGTTCCATTGCCACATTCCATCTACTGCAGGCAGGATACCTGGCTGGCTGAATGTCGCTGAGAAGCTCACAGAGACCGCCATAAGCAACAGTTTAACAGAATGCCACAGACTAATCAACCAAACTTTTTGGGTTGGGTTCTCTTTTATAGTCTGCAGGCATTAAATGAAAGAAGTCAGTGTTCCAGCAGAAGGAGACAACGTTTCAGAAAAGGCATTGTAGCAAACCAAAAAAGAAATTTTAAGCACAGCAGAGTAACCAGCGCACATACCTGTTAGCTCAGGTGAGTTTAAAAGGCTGCTGTTGATAACAAGGGCATTTGCTAAATAGATGGTGTGTGTGCAACAATATACTGAAAGGTCAATTATATTGTGCAGCTTATCTCACCACCTGTAGTTATTTAGGTGAAAGCTCCAAAATGCTTGCCTAATATGTCTGTTTATCCAAAAGGAAGTAAAAAGGGAGAGCTAGAAAGATAGCATTGCATCACATTACATGGCAATGCAATGCACAGTTGCTGAAGTTGAACCAAAATGAGCTTGTAATCTGGCTTCTGCAACTTTGAACATGAAAAATCCAATGAGGAGAAGAAAAGCAAAGCCAAAGAGTCCATCCCAAAATCCGACAAACAAGCAAAATGAACAAAAAACATTGAATTCAATTCTTTCTGATTTTAGAAACTGCATTAAAGAAGGGGTGCACCGGTCCTGGAGATACTGCAATACCAGGTCAATGCGTGGAGTGGACAGAGCAAGCTCTTTTTCCATCTCCCTGTTCTAAAAATCCATTTAATATATGGTCCCCAGATAGGGGACGTATCAGATATTAAACTGATAAGAACAGATACTACACTTGATCTTAGCCAAAAGGCCGAGAAGCGATAACCAGAATTGGTTTCAAACTACGGAGCCACCCAAGGATCCTGAAAAGTCCATTTGTGGAGATGAGCTCCTGGACTCCCGTTAAGAAGACATGTTGTCAACCTCTAGATCCCTTACATGCCTGCACTTTTCGGCTTGCTGCTGCTGCAATCCACGCGTTTTAGATCTGCATAACTCCACCTCTTTAAACACAGCACCTTCACCCCCTGCTGTTCCCACCCGCCTCAACACCGTTGGAAGGGAGGAGAACCAATTAAGGCGGGGGGTGGGGTGGAACGAGCAGCTGTCTACCCTTAGCAGGAGGGCTCCTGATTACATACCTCTCCTGCTGCTGCTGCTGCTGGCTGTCCAGCAGCAGACTGAAGGTGGCTGCTGCTGTGCACAGGTATATAAAGGCTCAGAGCCTATTATGACACGCGCAGCCAGCGTTCCATTGCCACATTCCATCTACTGCAGGCAGGATACCTGGCTGGCTGAATGTCGCTGAGAAGCTCACAGAGACCGCCATAAGCAACAGTTTAACAGAATGCCACAGACTAATCAACCAAACTTTTTGGGTTGGGTTCTCTTTTATAGTCTGCAGGCATTAAATGAAAGAAGTCAGTGTTCCAGCAGAAGGAGACAACGTTTCAGAAAAGGCATTGTAGCAAACCAAAAAAGAAATTTTAAGCGCAGCAGAGTAACCAGCGCACATACCTGTTAGCTCAGGTGAGTTTAAAAGGCTGCTGTTGATAACAAGGGCATTTGCTAAATAGATGGTGTGTGTGCAACAATATACTGAAAGGTCAATTATATTGTGCAGCTTATCTCACCACCTGTAGTTATTTAGGTGAAAGCTCCAAAATGCTTGCCTAATATGTCTGTTTATCCAAAAGGAAGTAAAAAGGGAGAGCTAGAAAGATAGCATTGCATCACATTACATGGCAATGCAATGCACAGTTGCTGAAGTTGAACCAAAATGAGCTTGTAATCTGGCTTCTGCAACTTTGAACATGAAAAATCCAATGAGGAGAAGAAAAGCAAAGCCAAAGTGTCCATCCCAAAATCCGACAAACAAGCAAAATGAACAAAAAACATTGAATTCAATTCTTTCTGATTTTAGAAACTGCATTAAAGAAGGGGTGCACCGGTCCTGGAGATACTGCAATACCAGGTCAATGCGTGAAGTGGACAGAGCAAGCTCTTTTTCCATCTCCCTGTTCTAAAAATCCATTTAATATATGGTCCCCAGATAGGGGACGTATCAGATATTAAACTGATAAGAACAGATACTACACTTGATCTTAGCCAAAAGGCCGAGAAGCGATAACCAGAATTGGTTTCAAACTACGGAGCCACCCAAGGATCCTGAAAAGTCCATTTGTGGAGATGAGCTCCTGGACTCCCGTTAAGAAGACATGTTGTCAACCTCTAGATCCCTTACATGCCTGCACTTTTCGGCTTGCTGCTGCTGCAATCCACGCGTTTTAGATCTGCATAACTCCACCTCTTTAAACACAGCACCTTCACCCCCTGCTGTTCCCACCCGCCTCAACACCGTTGGAAGGGAGGAGAACCAATTAAGGCGGGGGGTGGGGTGGAACGAGCAGCTGTCTACCCTTAGCAGGAGGGCTCCTGATTACATACCTCTCCTGCTGCTGCTGCTGGCTGTCCAGCAGCAGACTGAAGGTGGCTGCTGCTGTGCACAGGTATATAAAGGCTCAGAGCCTATTATGACACGCGCAGCCAGCGTTCCATTGCCACATTCCATCTACTGCAGGCAGGATACCTGGCTGGCTGAATGTCGCTGAGAAGCTCACAGAGACCGCCATAAGCAACAGTTTAACAGAATGCCACAGACTAATCAACCAAACTTTTTGGGTTGGGTTCTCTTTTATAGTCTGCAGGCATTAAATGAAAGAAGTCAGTGTTCCAGCAGAAGGAGACAACGTTTCAGAAAAGGCATTGTAGCAAACCAAAAAAGAAATTTTAAGCGCAGCAGAGTAACCAGCGCACATACCTGTTAGCTCAGGTGAGTTTAAAAGGCTGCTGTTGATAACAAGGGCATTTGCTAAATAGATGGTGTGTGTGCAACAATATACTGAAAGGTCAATTATATTGTGCAGCTTATCTCACCACCTGTAGTTATTTAGGTGAAAGCTCCAAAATGCTTGCCTAATATGTCTGTTTATACCAAAAGGAAGTAAAAAGGGAGAGCTAGAAAGATAGCATTGCATCACATTACATGGCAATGCAATGCACAGTTGCTGAAGTTGAACCAAAATGAGCTTGTAATCTGGCTTCTGCAACTTTGAACATGAAAAATCCAATGAGGAGAAGAAAAGCAAAGCCAAAGAGTCCATCCCAAAATCCGACAAACAAGCAAAATGAACAAAAAACATTGAATTCAATTCTTTCTGATTTTAGAAACTGCATTAAAGAAGGGGTGCACCGGTCCTGGAGATACTGCAATACCAGGTCAATGCGTGGAGTGGACAGAGCAAGCTCTTTTTCCATCTCCCTGTTCTAAAAATCCATTTAATATATGGTCCCCAGATAGGGGACGTATCAGATATTAAACTGATAAGAACAGATACTACACTTGATCTTAGCCAAAAGGCCGAGAAGCGATAACCAGAATTGGTTTCAAACTACGGAGCCACCCAAGGATCCTGAAAAGTCCATTTGTGGAGATGAGCTCCTGGACTCCCGTTAAGAAGACATGTTGTCAACCTCTAGATCCCTTACATGCCTGCACTTTTCGGCTTGCTGCTGCTGCAATCCACGCGTTTTAGATCTGCATAACTCCACCTCTTTAAACACAGCACCTTCACCCCCTGCTGTTCCCACCCGCCTCAACACCGTTGGAAGGGAGGAGAACCAATTAAGGCGGGGGGTGGGGTGGAACGAGCAGCTGTCTACCCTTAGCAGGAGGGCTCCTGATTACATACCTCTCCTGCTGCTGCTGCTGGCTGTCCAGCAGCAGACTGAAGGTGGCTGCTGCTGTGCACAGGTATATAAAGGCTCAGAGCCTATTATGACACGCGCAGCCAGCGTTCCATTGCCACATTCCATCTACTGCAGGCAGGATACCTAGCTGGCTGAATGTCGCTGAGAAGCTCACAGAGACCGCCATAAGCAACAGTTTAACAGAATGCCACAGACTAATCAACCAAACTTTTTGGGTTGGGTTCTCTTTTATAGTCTGCAGGCATTAAATGAAAGAAGTCAGTGTTCCAGCAGAAGGAGACAACGTTTCAGAAAAGGCATTGTAGCAAACCAAAAAAGAAATTTTAAGCGCAGCAGAGTAACCAGCGCACATACCTGTTAGCTCAGGTGAGTTTAAAAGGCTGCTGTTGATAACAAGGGCATTTGCTAAATAGATGGTGTGTGTGCAACAATATACTGAAAGGTCAATTATATTGTGCAGCTTATCTCACCACCTGTAGTTATTTAGGTGAAAGCTCCAAAATGCTTGCCTAATATGTCTGTTTATCCAAAAGGAAGTAAAAAGGGAGAGCTAGAAAGATAGCATTGCATCACATTACATGGCAATGCAATGCACAGTTGCTGAAGTTGAACCAAAATGAGCTTGTAATCTGGCTTCTGCAACTTTGAACATGAAAAATCCAATGAGGAGAAGAAAAGCAAAGCCAAAGAGTCCATCCCAAAATCCGACAAACAAGCAAAATGAACAAAAAACATTGAATTCAATTCTTTCTGATTTTAGAAACTGCATTAAAGAAGGGGTGCACCGGTCCTGGAGATACTGCAATACCAGGTCAATGCGTGGAGTGGACAGAGCAAGCTCTTTTTCCATCTCCCTGTTCTAAAAATCCATTTAATATATGGTCCCCAGATAGGGGACGTATCAGATATTAAACTGATAAGAACAGATACTACACTTGATCTTAGCCAAAAGGCCGAGAAGCGATAACCAGAATTGGTTTCAAACTACGGAGCCACCCAAGGATCCTGAAAAGTCCATTTGTGGAGATGAGCTCCTGGACTCCCGTTAAGAAGACATGTTGTCAACCTCTAGATCCCTTACATGCCTGCACTTTTCGGCTTGCTGCTGCTGCAATTCACGCGTTTTAGATCTGCATAACTCCACCTCTTTAAACACAGCACCTTCACCCCCTGCTGTTCCCACCCGCCTCAACACCGTTGGAAGGGAGGAGAACCAATTAAGGCGGGGGGTGGGGTGGAACGAGCAGCTGTCTACCCTTAGCAGGAGGGCTCCTGATTACATACCTCTCCTGCTGCTGCTGCTGCTGGCTGTCCAGCAGCAGACTGAAGGTGGCTGCTGCTGTGCACAGGTATATAAAGGCTCAGAGCCTATTATGACACGCGCAGCCAGCGTTCCATTGCCACATTCCATCTACTGCAGGCAGGATACCTGGCTGGCTGAATGTCGCTGAGAAGCTCACAGAGACCGCCATAAGCAACAGTTTAACAGAATGCCACAGACTAATCAACCAAACTTTTTGGGTTGGGTTCTCTTTTATAGTCTGCAGGCATTAAATGAAAGAAGTCAGTGTTCCAGCAGAAGGAGACAACGTTTCAGAAAAGGCATTGTAGCAAACCAAAAAAGAAATTTTAAGCGCAGCAGAGTAACCAGCGCACATACCTGTTAGCTCAGGTGAGTTTAAAAGGCTGCTGTTGATAACAAGGGCATTTGCTAAATAGATGGTGTGTGTGCAACAATATACTGAAAGGTCAATTATATTGTGCAGCTTATCTCACCACCTGTAGTTATTTAGGTGAAAGCTCCAAAATGCTTGCCTAATATGTCTGTTTATCCAAAAGGAAGTAAAAAGGGAGAGCTAGAAAGATAGCATTGCATCACATTACATGGCAATGCAATGCACAGTTGCTGAAGTTGAACCAAAATGAGCTTGTAATCTGGCTTCTGCAACTTTGAACATGAAAAATCCAATGAGGAGAAGAAAAGCAAAGCCAAAGAGTCCATCCCAAAATCCGACAAACAAGCAAAATGAACAAAAAACATTGAATTCAATTCTTTCTGATTTTAGAAACTGCATTAAAGAAGGGGTGCACCGGTCCTGGAGATACTGCAATACCAGGTCAATGCGTGGAGTGGACAGAGCAAGCTCTTTTTCCATCTCCCTGTTCTAAAAATCCATTTAATATATGGTCCCCAGATAGGGGACGTATCAGATATTAAACTGATAAGAACAGATTTTTTTTTGATTGAATATATCTTTTATTAGTACAAAAAATAAGTTAACAGACAGTGTACAGTGCCGCAGCCCAGTACACACAGAATTCTACATCATATTTACATAGCATGAGGATACGACGCACTAACTAGACACATCACACCCCTATGCTACACAAAACACTCAATCTGAAAGAAAAAGCATGTCAATCAATACAGTACGACGAACCGTGATAAGGGATGGGGATTGGGAAAAAGGGGATGGGGAGGGGAAAATCACAGGCCCGAAGCTTTATTGAAAGACAAGACACATAAGGGGAGAGGGGGAGGAGGGGTTTAGTCCTCGTCCTCGTCCTCCGGACCGTCCATGATGGAATAGTCTCTGAGCAGGCTGTGGATCAGCCTGCGGCAGTCCTGGATGGACATCCTCTCCCTCCTCAAGATGAGCCGGTTCCTGGCGACCCAAACGGCATCCTTGAAGCAGTTCATAAGGCGCCAAGCCTCCTGGATGGCTCCGACGGTATGAACCCCAGGGAAGAGTCCGTAAAGCACAGAATGGTGCGATAGGCTCGCCCTGGGGACAGAGTTCCTCAGGTCGTCCTCAAGTGCAGTCAATAGGCGCTGTGCAAATCCGCAGTCCCAAAAAGTGTGCAAAGATGTTTCCTCCACGAAGGGGCACCTTGGGCAGTACCGGGTCTTGCACAGGTTCCGGGCATGCATGAATGACCGGACGGGCAGTCCGCCCTGAATCGCCATCCACGACAAGTCCTTGTGCCCGTTGGTCAGCCTGTCAGACGACACATTTGTCCACACAGTCTCCAGCGTGTCCTGGTGAAGTCCTGTGATGTTCTCCACGTCATCCTTGGCTCTGATTAGCTTGTGGATAGTTTTGGGCTTCCACAAGTCGGGCTTGAGTCCCTCCAGTTGATGCTCCCCCACAAATCGAACGACGTCTCCGTAGAACCATGGCGTCGTCCAGTTGTAGGGGAAGGAGCTGTCCCACTTGTCCCAGCCGAGTCGCCTCCAAAGAGGAAGCAGGAAGAAGCGAGACATGGACCTGCCCGCGGAGCCATTCTTGACTTGCAAAGTCCGGCGGACACAATCACACACAAAAGAGGATCGCAGGAGGGTGGGGATATCTGGAACGCCCTTCCCACCCTTGCGAGGCTCCTTGTACATGACGGCCCGCCTGACTCTGTCCATCTTGGATCCCCAGACAAAGTGAAACACTGTCCTGGTAATGGCCCTGCACACAGTGACGTGTGGGGGCCAGGCCTGCGCCGTGTACTGCAAGACGGGCAGGACCTCATTACGCAGGACGAGTGCCTTACCCTCACAAGTGAGGTGTCTGAGGCTCCAGAGTCCGATCCGTTGCTTCACCTTGGCCAAGCGTTCTTGCCAGGACTTGAGGGCCGCTCCTTCCTTCCCGAACCAGACTCCCAGCACCTTGAGGAAATCCGGTTGAATGTTGAAGGGGAAGGGGGCGGAGGAGGCCGGCTGCCAATCCCCGAAGAGCATGGCTTCCGACTTCCTGCAGTTGACTTTGGCCCCTGAAGCCCGGCCGAACCTCTCACACGTCTGGACGAGGGCGTCGACTGAACCACGATCAGCGCAGAAGACGGTGACGTCGTCCATGTAGAGCGAGCACTTGACCTCGTGTCGTCCCGGACCCGGTGCGGTGATCCCTCTGATCTCTCCATTCTGCCGGATAGCCTCTGCGAAGAGTTCTATAACACAAACAAAAAGAAGAGGTGATAGAGGGCAGCCTTGTCTGACCCCAGAGAGGACAGGGAAGGGGTCAGTCTTCCAGCCGTTCACCAACACCGAGCTGTGGATATCAAAATACATCAGACGGACATACGAACAAAACATGTTACCCAAACCTAACCGGTGCAGAGCTCGGCCCATGAACTCGTGGGAAACCCGGTCGAAGGCCTTCTCCCGATCCAAGGAGACCAGGGCCGCGTGTGCGCGGCGGACCTTGATGTACTCGACCGTGTCCCGCACGAGAGCGAGGCTGTCTGCGATGCGACGTCCAGGGATGCCGCAGGTCTGGTCCGGGTGGATGATCCGTCCGATGACCGTCTTAAGTCATGTCGCCATCGTCTTGGCCAGGATCTTGTAGTCCACGTTGAGCAGAGTGATGGGACGCCAATTCCTCAGGTCGCACCTCTCTCCCTTCCGCTTGTACAGGATCGTGACCATTCCTTCCCTCAAAGATGGAGGCATTCTACCCTCCACCACCATCTCCTCGTACATGTCCAACAGGTCCGGACAGATGAGGTCTCCCAGCGCTACATAGAGCTCCGCTGGAAGACCATCACTGCCCGGGGTCCTGCCGGTCCTAAAGGATTTAGCGGCAGAGAGCAATTCGCCCACCATCAGAGGTTTGTCCAAGGCTGCCGTGCCTGCAGGATCAAGATGGTTAGTGATACCTGACAGGAACTTATCAGCAGCGTCGGGGTCGGTAGTCTTGTGGGAGTAGAGTTCGCTGTAGAAGTCGCTGACGACCCTCATCACGTCCTCCTTCCCACGTCGCATGTTTCCGCTCTCGTCTCGCAGCTCGTTCAGGGGCGTGTGACCGGCATGAAGTTTCCTGAAAAAGAATGAGTTACATTTCTCACCCTTCTCCAGATTCTCCACTTTGGAACGGAAGATGATTCGCTTGGACTCCTCCTCAAAGTGCCTTTTCAGGCTCTTCTTGGTCTCCTCCAGCTCCTCCCTCACGTCCCAGCCGCAGTGAAGAAGGTCCTGCAGCGACCGCAGCTCGCGCTGCAGCCCTCTGAAGTCCCTCCTCTTCTCACACGCCTGTTGTCGACCCTTGGCCTGAAAGAAACAGCGAAACTCAAGTTTAACATATTCCCACCAATCAGAGACTGTTTGGAAGCTACCCTTGTAGGACTGCCACATTGCGTAGGCTGCTCTCAGCTCCTCCACGACTTCATCCTGAGCCAGCAGAGCACAATTCAGCTTCCAGGAGCCGGGGCCGGACGGAAAACCGTCGCCGAGGACACCTTGTAAGTGAATGGCTCTGTGGTCGGAGAAGAAGCAGGAGACCATCGAGTGCCTACTCTGCCTGACTGCCCGAGAGGTGAACACAAAGTCAATCCTGGAGCGGAGTGAGCCATCGGGTCGGCTCCACGAATAGTTCGTGGAGCCTCTCCCCATGGAGCCCACCACGTCCTGAAGAGAGGCCTCGGTTACCATCTCGATGAGCAGCTTGGACGTGATGTCCAACTTGGCAGATGTGCCAGAACTACGACCGTCCTCCTCGATGGGGCAGTTGAAATCCCCGGCCATCACTAAGGTCCTGGTGGTGGCAAGCTGAAGCTGCAGGGTCTGGAAAAGCTCCAAACGCTCATTCTTCAGTGGGGACGCATACACGTTGATGAACCTGACAGGTTCTCCCGCCCAGTTGCCATCTACAACAAGAGCCCTGCCGCAGATGAGCTCCTGGACGGACTCAAGCGTGAATGCGCCCCCCCTGATCAGAATTGCGACCCCCGCAGACTTGCAGTCACCCCCACCGGACCAGTAGGATGGACCGTGGGACCACTCCCTGGCCAGATGTTTGAAGGACCTAGAGGAGGGAAGGGAACATTCCTGCAACATATAAACATCACACAACTGGGAAGTAAGGAAGGCATAAATAGTCTGACGTCTGAACTTGTCCTTGATGCTCCTGACATTAATGGAAAATAAGTTAATATTAGCCATCATGTAGGGAAAAAAGAAAAAGTTAGCGCAGGCAATACACCTTAGTTACCACTCCGGTCGGGTGGTCCCTCGTCGGTGTTGACTGCTGGTGACGGGATCACCAGCAGGCCCTCTTCCTCCATCTGGTCAAGCAGCGCGGCCTCAATCTCGGCGACCACCAGTTCCTCCTCTTCTGGCTCGGCCACCAGGGTCTCAACCATGTGCTCCATCTCTTCTGGCTCAGGGAGGGTATCCTCCTTTTCGCCTACGAAATCCAGAATCTTCTTTTTGGAGGATTCAGTAGCAGGGCTGTCCTCCACCTTCCTCTTTCCCCGGGTTGGAACTGGGGAGACAAGAAGGGGAAAATCCTCCTCGGAATAGATAGCGGCGGGTGGAGGAAAGGTTAATTCCACCGCTACCATGGTCTGGGGAGGGAGAGTGGCTGCCGGGGCAGGGGAAAGGACACCTGCTGAGGAGTAGGGGAAGGAGGAAGAGGAAGTGGAATCCTCAGCAGGGGTGGCCGGGGTGGGGGGGGATTGGACGGGGGTGGCAGGGGGAGGGATCGAGAGAGGGGTGACAGAACTCTTACCCTCCTTTGACTTTTTCTTCTGCTTCGGAGCTGCTGGGACCGTCGCTGGGGCTTTGGCCACCGACTCCTTGACCGCTTTGGCCTTGGTCGTCTCGGCCTTGGCCGCTGGGGCCTTGGTCGTCGCGTCCTTGACCTTCACAGGCCTGGTCGTCGGGGCCTTGTCCTCCGTAGCTGGGGTCGTCGCAACCACCGATGCCCAGGATCTCTCACGCCTGGGGCAATCCTTGTACAGATGAGCCGCCAGCCCACACAGGTTGCAGGATGTCTTCTTCGGGCAGTCCTTCGAGCTGTGTCCCGTCACTCGACAAATCCTGCAGGCATCCTCCTTGCAGTCCTTCATCTCGTGGCCGTTCTTGCCGCATCTCCTGCAGTTCCGCAGCATGTCCGGGTAATAGATGAGGCCGTAGGAGTTGCCCAGGGAGAATGTCGGGGGCAGGTGCCGAAGTCCGTCTGAGTACGCCAGGTCCCTGTGAAGTCTAACGGTCACCGACCACTTACCTGTCCAGAAGCCGAGTCCATTCAGGATGTGAGAGGGTTCCTTCACAACCAAACAGAAGCGTCTCAGGAAGGTACAGATGTCTTGGCCTGGGGTGTGCGGGTTGCGCATGGAGACCGTGATCCTCCTTTCATCCCTCTGGATAGGGCAGCTACCTGTAAAGGCAGAGAAAGAATTATCCGGTCCTTTTGCGCTTACCATTTCCCAGAACCTCCTGCAGGTGTTCACAGTGGCGAAGGTGACGAAGAAGATCCCCGTCAAGAAGGTCTGGATGCTGAGGGTGTCCGACCTGGAGAAGCCTCGATCCAGCAGCATCTTCTGGCAGAACACGTCCGAGGACATGTCCGGCACCCTCCCATCCACTTCCTTCAGCTTCAGGGCCACCGTCTGCCGCATCCATGGCTCCAGGGCTGGAGCTTCGTGGCGGGGCTTCTGGGGTCCCTTCTGCTGGCCAGTCGTGGAGGCAGAGTCCTTGGGGTCAGAATCGGCTCCTGGCTGGGCCCTCCTGGCTGTCCCCAGCTCCAGGCTCTTCTTTTCGGCCTTCCTCGCAGCGCTTGCCATGGCTTTCCTCCTGCAGTTACTTCTTGGAGCTGGATCTGGAACTCTTCCCGGAATGGGTGGAGCTATGCAGATTCTTCTCCCGTCGTGTTCTGGACAAATTCCCCGAAAGGTCTTTGTCTCGATGATTTTCTTCCTCGAAGATTCCACAGGACAGCCCGATTCTTCTCCGAGTCTTCGTCTTCTTCTGGATTCTTTAGAGCTTCTTCCTCCCACCGATATCCGCCTTCGTTCTCTGATGTCAGCTGGGCTCCGAAGCTCTTCTCCTTCCGAGTTCGATCGCTCTCGTCAAGTGTAGATCGTAGCTCTTGTGTTCTTAAAAGAACAGATACTACACTTGATCTTAGCCAAAAGGCCGAGAAGCGATAACCAGAATTGGTTTCAAACTACGGAGCCACCCAAGGATCCTGAAAAGTCCATTTGTGGAGATGAGCTCCTGGACTCCCGTTAAGAAGACATGTTGTCAACCTCTAGATCCCTTACATGCCTGCACTTTTTGGCTTGCTGCTGCTGCAATCCACGCGTTTTAGATGTGCATAACTCCACCTCTTTAAACACAGCACCTTCACCCCCTGCTGTTCCCACCCGCCTCAACACCGTTGGAAGGGAGGAGAACCAATTAAGGCGGGGGGTGGGGTGGAACGAGCAGCTGTCTACCCTTAGCAGGAGGGCTCCTGATTACATACCTCTCCTGCTGCTGCTGCTGCTGGCTGTCCAGCAGCAGACTGAAGGTGGCTGCTGCTGTGCACAGGTATATAAAGGCTCAGAGCCTATTATGACACGCGCAGCCAGCGTTCCATTGCCACATTCCA
The DNA here is from genome assembly GCF_046119375.1 of Phyllobates terribilis. NCBI lineage: Eukaryota > Metazoa > Chordata > Amphibia > Anura > Dendrobatidae > Phyllobates > Phyllobates terribilis. Next base: position 648,028 of record NW_027363176.1, read on the forward strand.
TCTACTGCAGGCAGGATACCTAGCTGGCTGAATGTCGCTGAGAAGCTCACAGAGACCGCCATAAGCAACAGTTTAACAGAATGCCACAGACTAATCAACCAAACTTTTTGGGTTGGGTTCTCTTTTATAGTCTGCAGGCATTAAATGAAAGAAGTCAGTGTTCCAGCAGAAGGAGACAACGTTTCAGAAAAGGCATTGTAGCAAACCAAAAAAGAAATTTTAAGCGCAGCAGAGTAACCAGCGCACATACCTGTTAGCTCAGGTGAGTTTAAAAGGCTGCTGTTGATAACAAGGGCATTTGCTAAATAGATGGTGTGTGTGCAACAATATACTGAAAGGTCAATTATATTGTGCAGCTTATCTCACCACCTGTAGTTATTTAGGTGAAAGCTCCAAAATGCTTGCCTAATATGTCTGTTTATCCAAAAGGAAGTAAAAAGGGAGAGCTAGAAAGATAGCATTGCATCACATTACATGGCAATGCAATGCACAGTTGCTGAAGTTGAACCAAAATGAGCTTGTAATCTGGCTTCTGCAACTTTGCACATGAAAAATCCAATGAGGAGAAGAAAAGCAAAGCCAAAGAGTCCATCCCAAAATCCGACAAACAAGCAAAATGAACAAAAAACATTGAATTCAATTCTTTCTGATTTTAGAAACTGCATTAAAGAAGGGGTGCACCGGTCCTGGAGATACTGCAATACCAGGTCAATGCGTGGAGTGGACAGAGCAAGCTCTTTTTCCATCTCCCTGTTCTAAAAATCCATTTAATATATGGTCCCCAGATAGGGGACGTATCAGATATTAAACTGATAAGAACAGATACTACACTTGATCTTAGCCAAAAGGCCGAGAAGCGATAACCAGAATTGGTTTCAAACTACGGAGCCACCCAAGGATCCTGAAAAGTCCATTTGTGGAGATGAGCTCCTGGACTCCCGTTAAGAAGACATGTTGTCAACCTCTAGATCCCTTACATGCCTGCACTTTTCGGCTTGCTGCTGCTGCAATCCACGCGTTTTAGATCTGCATAACTCCACCTCTTTAAACACAGCACCTTCACCCCCTGCTGTTCCCACCCGCCTCAACACCGGTGGAAGGGAGGAGAACCAATTAAGGCGGGGGGTGGGGTGGAACGAGCAGCTGTCTACCCTTAGCAGGAGGGCTCCTGATTACATACCTCTCCTGCTGCTGCTGCTGCTGGCTGTCCAGCAGCAGACTGAAGGTGGCTGCTGCTGTGCACAGGTATATAAAGGCTCAGAGCCTATTATGACACGCGCAGCCAGCGTTCCATTGCCACATTCCATCTACTGCAGGCAGGATACCTGGCTGGCTGAATGTCGCTGAGAAGCTCACAGAGACCGCCATAAGCAACAGTTTAACAGAATGCCACAGACTAATCAACCAAACTTTTTGGGTTGGGTTCTCTTTTATAGTCTGCAGGCATTAAATGAAAGAAGTCAGTGTTCCAGCAGAAGGAGACAACGTTTCAGAAAAGGCATTGTAGCAAACCAAAAAAGAAATTTTAAGCGCAGCAGAGTAACCAGCGCACATACCTGTTAGCTCAGGTGAGTTTAAAAGGCTGCTGTTGATAACAAGGGCATTTGCTAAATAGATGGTGTGTGTGCAACAATATACTGAAAGGTCAATTATATTGTGCAGCTTATCTCACCACCTGTAGTTATTTAGGTGAAAGCTCCAAAATGCTTGCCTAATATGTCTGTTTATCCAAAAGGAAGTAAAAAGGGAGAGCTAGAAAGATAGCATTGCATCACATTACATGGCAATGCAATGCACAGTTGCTGAAGTTGAACCAAAATGAGCTTGTAATCTGGCTTCTGCAACTTTGAACATGAAAAATCCAATGAGGAGAAGAAAAGCAAAGCCAAAGAGTCCATCCCAAAATCCGACAAACAAGCAAAATGAACAAAAAACATTGAATTCAATTCTTTCTGATTTTAGAAACTGCATTAAAGAAGGGGTGCACCGGTCCTGGAGATACTGCAATACCAGGTCAATGCGTGGAGTGGACAGAGCAAGCTCTTTTTCCATCTCCCTGTTCTAAAAATCCATTTAATATATGGTCCCCAGATAGGGGACGTATCAGATATTAAACTGATAAGAACAGATACTACACTTGATCTTAGCCAAAAGGCCGAGAAGCGATAACCAGAATTGGTTTCAAACTACGGAGCCACCCAAGGATCCTGAAAAGTCCATTTGTGGAGATGAGCTCCTGGACTCCCGTTAAGAAGACATGTTGTCAACCTCTAGATCCCTTACATGCCTGCACTTTTCGGCTTGCTGCTGCTGCAATCCACGCGTTTTAGATCTGCATAACTCCACCTCTTTAAACACAGCACCTTCACCCCCTGCTGTTCCCACCCGCCTCAACACCGTTGGAAGGGAGGAGAACCAATTAAGGTGGGGGGTGGGGTGGAACGAGCAGCTGTCTACCCTTAGCAGGAGGGCTCCTGATTACATACCTCTCCTGCTGCTGCTGCTGCTGCTGGCTGTCCAGCAGCAGACTGAAGGTGGCTGCTGCTGTGCACAGGTATATAAAGGCTCAGAGCCTATTATGACACGCGCAGCCAGCGTTCCATTGCCACATTCCATCTACTGCAGGCAGGATACCTGGCTGGCTGAATGTCGCTGAGAAGCTCACAGAGACCGCCATAAGCAACAGTTTAACAGAATGCCACAGACTAATCAACCAAACTTTTTGGGTTGGGTTCTCTTTTATAGTCTGCAGGCATTAAATGAAAGAAGTCAGTGTTCCAGCAGAAGGAGACAACGTTTCAGAAAAGGCATTGTAGCAAACCAAAAAAGAAATTTTAAGCGCAGCAGAGTAACCAGCGCACATACCTGTTAGCTCAGGTGAGTTTAAAAGGCTGCTGTTGATAACAAGGGCATTTGCTAAATAGATGGTGTGTGTGCAACAATATACTGAAAGGTCAATTATATTGTGCAGCTTATCTCACCACCTGTAGTTATTTAGGTGAAAGCTCCAAAATGCTTGCCTAATATGTCTGTTTATCCAAAAGGAAGTAAAAAGGGAGAGCTAGAAAGATAGCATTGCATCACATTACATGGCAATGCAATGCACAGTTGCTGAAGTTGAACCAAAATGAGCTTGTAATCTGGCTTCTGCAACTTTGAACATGAAAAATCCAATGAGGAGAAGAAAAGCAAAGCCAAAGAGTCCATCCCAAAATCCGACAAACAAGCAAAATGAACAAAAAACATTGAATTCAATTCTTTCTGATTTTAGAAACTGCATTAAAGAAGGGGTGCACCGGTCCTGGAGATACTGCAATACCAGGTCAATGCGTGGAGTGGACAGAGCAAGCTCTTTTTCCATCTCCCTGTTCTAAAAATCCATTTAATATATGGTCCCCAGATAGGGGACGTATCAGATATTAAACTGATAAGAACAGATACTACACTTGATCTTAGCCAAAAGGCCGAGAAGCGATAACCAGAATTGGTTTCAAACTACGGAGCCACCCAAGGATCCTGAAAAGTCCATTTGTGGAGATGAGCTCCTGGACTCCCGTTAAGAAGACATGTTGTCAACCTCTAGATCCCTTACATGCCTGCACTTTTCGGCTTGCTGCTGCTGCAATCCACGCGTTTTAGATCTGCATAACTCCACCTCTTTAAACACAGCACCTTCACCCCCTGCTGTTCCCACCCGCCTCAACACCGTTGGAAGGGAGGAGAACCAATTAAGGCGGGGGGTGGGGTGGAACGAGCAGCTGTCTACCCTTAGCAGGAGGGCTCCTGATTACATACCTCTCCTGCTGCTGCTGCTGCTGGCTGTCCAGCAGCAGACTGAAGGTGGCTGCTGCTGTGCACAGGTATATAAAGGCTCAGAGCCTATTATGACACGCGCAGCCAGCGTTCCATTGCCACATTCCATCTACTGCAGGCAGGATACCTGGCTGGCTGAATGTCGCTGAGAAGCTCACAGAGACCGCCATAAGCAACAGTTTAACAGAATGCCACAGACTAATCAACCAAACTTTTTGGGTTGGGTTCTCTTTTATAGTCTGCAGGCATTAAATGAAAGAAGTCAGTGTTCCAGCAGAAGGAGACAACGTTTCAGAAAAGGCATTGTAGCAAACCAAAAAAGAAATTTTAAGCGCAGCAGAGTAACCAGCGCACATACCTGTTAGCTCAGGTGAGTTTAAAAGGCTGCTGTTGATAACAAGGGCATTTGCTAAATAGATGGTGTGTGTGCAACAATATACTGAAAGGTCAATTATATTGTGCAGCTTATCTCACCACCTGTAGTTATTTAGGTGAAAGCTCCAAAATGCTTGCCTAATATGTCTGTTTATCCAAAAGGAAGTAAAAAGGGAGAGCTAGAAAGATAGCATTGCATCACATTACATGGCAATGCAATGCACAGTTGCTGAAGTTGAACCAAAATGAGCTTGTAATCTGGCTTCTGCAACTTTGAACATGAAAAATCCAATGAGGAGAAGAAAAGCAAAGCCAAAGAGTCCATCCCAAAATCCGACAAACAAGCAAAATGAACAAAAAACATTGAATTCAATTCTTTCTGATTTTAGAAACTGCATTATAGAAGGGGTGCACCGGTCCTGGAGATACTGCAATACCAGGTCAATGCGTGGAGTGGACAGAGCAAGCTCTTTTTCCATCTCCCTGTTCTAAAAATCCATTTAATATATGGTCCCCAGATAGGGGACGTATCAGATATTAAACTGATAAGAACAGATACTACACTTGATCTTAGCCAAAAGGCCGAGAAGCGATAACCAGAATTGGTTTCAAACTACGGAGCCACCCAAGGATCCTGAAAAGTCCATTTGTGGAGATGAGCTCCTGGACTCCCGTTAAGAAGACATGTTGTCAACCTCTAGATCCCTTACATGCCTGCACTTTTCGGCTTGCTGCTGCTGCAATCCACGCGTTTTAGATCTGCATAACTCCACCTCTTTAAACACAGCACCTTCACCCCCTGCTGTTCCCACCCGCCTCAACACCGTTGGAAGGGAGGAGAACCAATTAAGGCGGGGGGTGGGGTGGAACGAGCAGCTGTCTACCCTTAGCAGGAGGGCTCCTGATTACATACCTCTCCTGCTGCTGCTGCTGCTGGCTGTCCAGCAGCAGACTGAAGGTGGCTGCTGCTGTGCACAGGTATATAAAGGCTCAGAGCCTATTATGACACGCGCAGCCAGCGTTCCATTGCCACATTCCATCTACTGCAGGCAGGATACCTGGCTGGCTGAATGTCGCTGAGAAGCTCACAGAGACCGCCATAAGCAACAGTTTAACAGAATGCCACAGACTAATCAACCAAACTTTTTGGGTTGGGTTCTCTTTTATAGTCTGCAGGCATTAAATGAAAGAAGTCAGTGTTCCAGCAGAAGGAGACAACGTTTCAGAAAAGGCATTGTAGCAAACCAAAAAAGAAATTTTAAGTGCAGCAGAGTAACCAGCGCACATACCTGTTAGCTCAGGTGAGTTTAAAAGGCTGCTGTTGATAACAAGGGCATTTGCTAAATAGATGGTGTGTGTGCAACAATATACTGAAAGGTCAATTATATTGTGCAGCTTATCTCACCACCTGTAGTTATTTAGGTGAAAGCTCCAAAATGCTTGCCTAATATGTCTGTTTATCCAAAAGGAAGTAAAAAGGGAGAGCTAGAAAGATAGCATTGCATCACATTACATGGCAATGCAATGCACAGTTGCTGAAGTTGAACCAAAATGAGCTTGTAATCTGGCTTCTGCAACTTTGAACATGAAAAATCCAATGAGGAGAAGAAAAGCAAAGCCAAAGAGTCCATCCCAAAATCCGACAAACAAGCAAAATGAACAAAAAACATTGAATTCAATTCTTTCTGATTTTAGAAACTGCATTAAAGAAGGGGTGCACCGGTCCTGGAGATACTGCAATACCAGGTCAATGCGTGGAGTGGACAGAGCAAGCTCTTTTTCCATCTCCCTGTTCTAAAAATCCATTTAATATATGGTCCCCAGATAGGGGACGTATCAGATATTAAACTGATAAGAACAGATACTACACTTGATCTTAGCCAAAAGGCCGAGAAGCGATAACCAGAATTGGTTTCAAACTACGGAGCCACCCAAGGATCCTGAAAAGTCCATTTGTGGAGATGAGCTCCTGGACTCCCGTTAAGAAGACATGTTGTCAACCTCTAGATCCCTTACATGCCTGCACTTTTCGGCTTGCTGCTGCTGCAATCCACGCGTTTTAGATCTGCATAACTCCACCTCTTTAAACACAGCACCTTCACCCCCTGCTGTTCCCACCCGCCTCAACACCGTTGGAAGGGAGGAGAACCAATTAAGGCGGGGGGTGGGGTGGAACGAGCAGCTGTCTACCCTTAGCAGGAGGGCTCCTGATTACATACCTCTCCTGCTGCTGCTGCTGCTGGCTGTCCAGCAGCAGACTGAAGGTGGCTGCTGCTGTGCACAGGTATATAAAGGCTCAGAGCCTATTATGACACGCGCAGCCAGCGTTCCATTGCCACATTCCATCTACTGCAGGCAGGATACCTGGCTGGCTGAATGTCGCTGAGAAGCTCACAGAGACCGCCATAAGCAACAGTTTAACAGAATGCCACAGACTAATCAACCAAACTTTTTGGGTTGGGTTCTCTTTTATAGTCTGCAGGCATTAAATGAAAGAAGTCAGTGTTCCAGCAGAAGGAGACAACGTTTCAGAAAAGGCATTGTAGCAAACCAAAAAAGAAATTTTAAGCGCAGCAGAGTAACCAGCGCACATACCTGTTAGCTCAGGTGAGTTTAAAAGGCTGCTGTTGATAACAAGGGCATTTGCTAAATAGATGGTGTGTGTGCAACAATATACTGAAAGGTCAATTATATTGTGCAGCTTATCTCACCACCTGTAGTTATTTAGGTGAAAGCTCCAAAATGCTTGCCTAATATGTCTGTTTATCCAAAAGGAAGTAAAAAGGGAGAGCTAGAAAGATAGCATTGCATCACATTACATGGCAATGCAATGCACAGTTGCTGAAGTTGAACCAAAATGAGCTTGTAATCTGGCTTCTGCAACTTTGAACATGAAAAATCCAATGAGGAGAAGAAAAGCAAAGCCAAAGAGTCCATCCCAAAATCCGACAAACAAGCAAAATGAACAAAAAACATTGAATTCAATTCTTTCTGATTTTAGAAACTGCATTAAAGAAGGGGTGCACCGGTCCTGGAGATACTGCAATACCAGGTCAATGCGTGGAGTGGACAGAGCAAGCTCTTTTTCCATCTCCCTGTTCTAAAAATCCATTTAATATATGGTCCCCAGATAGGGGACGTATCAGATATTAAACTGATAAGAACAGATACTACACTTGATCTTAGCCAAAAGGCCGAGAAGCGATAACCAGAATTGGTTTCAAACTACGGAGCCACCCAAGGATCCTGAAAAGTCCATTTGTGGAGATGAGCTCCTGGACTCCCGTTAAGAAGACATGTTGTCAACCTCTAGATCCCTTACATGCCTGCACTTTTCGGCTTGCTGCTGCTGCAATCCACGCGTTTTAGATCTGCATAACTCCACCTCTTTAAACACAGCACCTTCACCCCCTGCTGTTCCCACCCGCCTCAACACCGTTGGAAGGGAGGAGAACCAATTAAGGCGGGGGGTGGGGTGGAACGAGCAGCTGTCTACCCTTAGCAGGAGGGCTCCTGATTACATACCTCTCCTGCTGCTGCTGCTGCTGGCTGTCCAGCAGCAGACTGAAGGTGGCTGCTGCTGTGCACAGGTATATAAAGGCTCAGAGCCTATTATGACACGCGCAGCCAGCGTTCCATTGCCACATTCCATCTACTGCAGGCAGGATACCTGGCTGGCTGAATGTCGCTGAGAAGCTCACAGAGACCGCCATAAGCAACAGTTTAACAGAATGCCACAGACTAATCAACCAAACTTTTTGGGTTGGGTTCTCTTTTATAGTCTGCAGGCATTAAATGAAAGAAGTCAGTGTTCCAGCAGAAGGAGACAACGTTTCAGAAAAGGCATTGTAGCAAACCAAAAAAGAAATTTTAAGCGCAGCAGAGTAACCAGCGCACATACCTGTTAGCTCAGGTGAGTTTAAAAGGCTGCTGTTGATAACAAGGGCATTTGCTAAATAGATGGTGTGTGTGCAACAATATACTGAAAGGTCAATTATATTGTGCAGCTTATCTCACCACCTGTAGTTATTTAGGTGAAAGCTCCAAAATGCTTGCCTAATATGTCTGTTTATCCAAAAGGAAGTAAAAAGGGAGAGCTAGAAAGATAGCATTGCATCACATTACATGGCAATGCAATGCACAGTTGCTGAAGTTGAACCAAAATGAGCTTGTAATCTGGCTTCTGCAACTTTGAACATGAAAAATCCAATGAGGAGAAGAAAAGCAAAGCCAAAGAGTCCATCCCAAAATCCGACAAACAAGCAAAATGAACAAAAAACATTGAATTCAATTCTTTCTGATTTTAGAAACTGCATTAAAGAAGGGGTGCACCGGTCCTGGAGATACTGCAATACCAGGTCAATGCGTGGAGTGGACAGAGCAAGCTCTTTTTCCATCTCCCTGTTCTAAAAATCCATTTAATATATGGTCCCCAGATAGGGGACGTATCAGATATTAAACTGATAAGAACAGATACTACACTTGATCTTAGCCAAAAGGCCGAGAAGCGATAACCAGAATTGGTTTCAAACTACGGAGCCACCCAAGGATCCTGAAAAGTCCATTTGTGGAGATGAGCTCCTGGACTCCCGTTAAGAAGACATGTTGTCAACCTCTAGATCCCTTACATGCCTGCACTTTTCGGCTTGCTGCTGCTGCAATCCACGCGTTTTAGATCTGCATAACTCCACCTCTTTAAACACAGCACCTTCACCCCCTGCTGTTCCCACCCGCCTCAACACCGTTGGAAGGGAGGAGAACCAATTAAGGCGGGGGGTGGGGTGGAACGAGCAGCTGTCTACCCTTAGCAGGAGGGCTCCTGATTACATACCTCTCCTGCTGCTGCTGCTGCTGGCTGTCCAGCAGCAGACTGAAGGTGGCTGCTGCTGTGCACAGGTATATAAAGGCTCAGAGCCTATTATGACACGCGCAGCCAGCGTTCCATTGCCACATTCCATCTACTGCAGGCAGGATACCTGGCTGGCTGAATGTCGCTGAGAAGCTCACAGAGACCGCCATAAGCAACAGTTTAACAGAATGCCACAGACTAATCAACCAAACTTTTTGGGTTGGGTTCTCTTTTATAGTCTGCAGGCATTAAATGAAAGAAGTCAGTGTTCCAGCAGAAGGAGACAACGTTTCAGAAAAGGCATTGTAGCAAACCAAAAAAGAAATTTTAAGCGCAGCAGAGTAACCAGCGCACATACCTGTTAGCTCAGGTGAGTTTAAAAGGCTGCTGTTGATAACAAGGGCATTTGCTAAATAGATGGTGTGTGTGCAACAATATACTGAAAGGTCAATTATATTGTGCAGCTTATCTCACCACCTGTAGTTATTTAGGTGAAAGCTCCAAAATGCTTGCCTAATATGTCTGTTTATCCAAAAGGAAGTAAAAAGGGAGAGCTAGAAAGATAGCATTGCATCACATTACATGGCAATGCAATGCACAGTTGCTGAAGTTGAACCAAAATGAGCTTGTAATCTGGCTTCTGCAACTTTGAACATGAAAAATCCAATGAGGAGAAGAAAAGCAAAGCCAAAGAGTCCATCCCAAAATCCGACAAACAAGCAAAATGAACAAAAAACATTGAATTCAATTCTTTCTGATTTTAGAAACTGCATTAAAGAAGGGGTGCACCGGTCCTGGAGATACTGCAATACCAGGTCAATGCGTGGAGTGGACAGAGCAAGCTCTTTTTCCATCTCCCTGTTCTAAAAATCCATTTAATATATGGTCCCCAGATAGGGGACGTATCAGATATTAAACTGATAAGAACAGATTTTTTTTTTTTTCGAAAGCCCGAATTCGTGTACAAAACCCGAGTGCGCTTAAAAAAGTGACAAGTGCCACAAAAAAAGTGCACTAGGATGCTGGTCTTCTTGAAACCCTCTCCAAAAGGAGAAGAGTCCCCCAAACCATTCCCCGTCCCTCCGAGCCAGAAGGCCACAGCGAGGAACAGGGACAAATAGCCACCTCCAGCCGGAGCCAGAGGCGACCCAATCTTACCCCCAGCACCTGCCCGAGTTCTCACCCGAGCAAGGCACTGGGAGCCAAAGACTGTGCTCCCCTCCCGGAAGAGGGGAGCCAACAACCCTCTCCTCCAGAAAGAGGAGAGCCAGGGGGGTTCAGGGGGGAGCGGAACCTGATGGCCACACACTCCCCCCCCCTAGACCTGCCAAGAGAGGAACCCGTAAGGGAACCGCATCCCGACAAAATCCTAGTAAGGACGTGGACACACGTGAAAAAGTGGACACACAGTGACAAAAAAATTAAATAAATAGTGAAGGTTTCACAGTATAATACTGCCCGGACCTTCGACCGGGAATTGAAAAATTCCCCATCCTAAGGCCAGAAGGCCCGGAATAAGGGTGTGTGTGAAGAAAGAAATATTGAAGTGCTAGTGCAAATGTGCCATAAACTCAAGTGGGGTTCCCAATCCCAGTGAGTTGAGGCACCCCAGGGTCACCACTCCTGGGGCACTTCACACTTCGGGCTTTCGATCTTCCCCGGCCCAATGGCGTCGATCCTGGGGGGCCATGCTTTCCACCAGATGACTATATTAGCCACCTGGCGTACTAACAAGCGCCTAAACCCCAGTGTGCATAATGTATCAATCTACTAAGGCGGCCAACATCCAAAACCGCCTTTTCGAAAGATACTACACTTGATCTTAGCCAAAAGGCCGAGAAGCGATAACCAGAATTGGTTTCAAACTACGGAGCCACCCAAGGATCCTGAAAAGTCCATTTGTGGAGATGAGCTCCTGGACTCCCGTTAAGAAGACATGTTGTCAACCTCTAGATCCCTTACATGCCTGCACTTTTCGGCTTGCTGCTGCTGCAATCCACGCGTTTTAGATCTGCATAACTCCACCTCTTTAAACACAGCACCTTCACCCCCTGCTGTTCCCACCCGCCTCAACACCGTTGGAAGGGAGGAGAACCAATTAAGGCGGGGGGTGGGGTGGAACGAGCAGCTGTCTACCCTTAGCAGGAGGGCTCCTGATTACATACCTCTCCTGCTGCTGCTGCTGCTGGCTGTCCAGCAGCAGACTGAAGGTGGCTGCTGCTGTGCACAGGTATATAAAGGCTCAGAGCCTATTATGACACGCGCAGCCAGCGTTCCATTGCCACATTCCATCTACTGCAGGCAGGATACCTGGCTGGCTGAATGTCGCTGAGAAGCTCACAGAGACCGCCATAAGCAACAGTTTAACAGAATGCCACAGACTAATCAACCAAACTTTTTGGGTTGGGTTCTCTTTTATAGTCTGCAGGCATTAAATGAAAGAAGTCAGTGTTCCAGCAGAAGGAGACAACGTTTCAGAAAAGGCATTGTAGCAAACCAAAAAAGAAATTTTAAGCGCAGCAGAGTAACCAGCGCACATACCTGTTAGCTCAGGTGAGTTTAAAAGGCTGCTGTTGATAACAAGGGCATTTGCTAAATAGATGGTGTGTGTGCAACAATATACTGAAAGGTCAATTATATTGTGCAGCTTATCTCACCACCTGTAGTTATTTAGGTGAAAGCTCCAAAATGCTTGCCTAATATGTCTGTTTATCCAAAAGGAAGTAAAAAGGGAGAGCTAGAAAGATAGCATTGCATCACATTACATGGCAATGCAATGCACAGTTGCTGAAGTTGAACCAAAATGAGCTTGTAATCTGGCTTCTGCAACTTTGAACATGAAAAATCCAATGAGGAGAAGAAAAGCAAAGCCAAAGAGTCCATCCCAAAATCCGACAAACAAGCAAAATGAACAAAAAACATTGAATTCAATTCTTTCTGATTTTAGAAACTGCATTAAAGAAGGGGTGCACCGGTCCTGGAGATACTGCAATACCAGGTCAATGCGTGGAGTGGACAGAGCAAGCTCTTTTTCCATCTCCCTGTTCTAAAAATCCATTTAATATATGGTCCCCAGATAGGGGACGTATCAGATATTAAACTGATAAGAACAGATACTACACTTGATCTTAGCCAAAAGGCCGAGAAGCGATAACCAGAATTGGTTTCAAACTACGGAGCCACCCAAGGATCCTGAAAAGTCCATTTGTGGAGATGAGCTCCTGGACTCCCGTTAAGAAGACATGTTGTCAACCTCTAGATCCCTTACATGCCTGCACTTTTCGGCTTGCTGCTGCTGCAATCCACGCGTTTTAGATCTGCATAACTCCACCTCTTTAAACACAGCACCTTCACCCCCTGCTGTTCCCACCCGCCTCAACACCGTTGGAAGGGAGGAGAACCAATTAAGGTGGGGGGTGGGGTGGAACGAGCAGCTGTCTACCCTTAGCAGGAGGGCTCCTGATTACATACCTCTCCTGCTGCTGCTGCTGCTGGCTGTCCAGCAGCAGACTGAAGGTGGCTGCTGCTGTGCACAGGTATATAAAGGCTCAGAGCCTATTATGACACGCGCAGCCAGCGTTCCATTGCCACATTCCATCTACTGCAGGCAGGATACCTGGCTGGCTGAATGTCGCTGAGAAGCTCACAGAGACCGCCATAAGCAACAGTTTAACAGAATGCCACAGACTAATCAACCAAACTTTTTGGGTTGGGTTCTCTTTTATAGTCTGCAGGCATTAAATGAAAGAAGTCAGTGTTCCAGCAGAAGGAGACAACGTTTCAGAAAAGGCATTGTAGCAAACCAAAAAAGAAATTTTAAGCGCAGCAGAGTAACCAGCGCACATACCTGTTAGCTCAGGTGAGTTTAAAAGGCTGCTGTTGATAACAAGGGCATTTGCTAAATAGATGGTGTGTGTGCAACAATATACTGAAAGGTCAATTATATTGTGCAGCTTATCTCACCACCTGTAGTTATTTAGGTGAAAGCTCCAAAATGCTTGCCTAATATGTCTGTTTATCCAAAAGGAAGTAAAAAGGGAGAGCTAGAAAGATAGCATTGCATCACATTACATGGCAATGCAATGCACAGTTGCTGAAGTTGAACCAAAATGAGCTTGTAATCTGGCTTCTGCAACTTTGAACATGAAAAATCCAATGAGGAGAAGAAAAGCAAAGCCAAAGAGTCCATCCCAAAATCCGACAAACAAGCAAAATGAACAAAAAACATTGAATTCAATTCTTTCTGATTTTAGAAACTGCATTAAAGAAGGGGTGCACCGGTCCTGGAGATACTGCAATACCAGGTCAATGCGTGGAGTGGACAGAGCAAGCTCTTTTTCCATCTCCCTGTTCTAAAAATCCATTTAATATATGGTCCCCAGATAGGGGACGTATCAGATATTAAACTGATAAGAACAGATACTACACTTGATCTTAGCCAAAAGGCCGAGAAGCGATAACCAGAATTGGTTTCAAACTACGGAGCCACCCAAGGATCCTGAAAAGTCCATTTGTGGAGATGAGCTCCTGGACTCCCGTTAAGAAGACATGTTGTCAACCTCTAGATCCCTTACATGCCTGCACTTTTCGGCTTGCTGCTGCTGCAATCCACGCGTTTTAGATCTGCATAACTCCACCTCTTTAAACACAGCACCTTCACCCCCTGCTGTTCCCACCCGCCTCAACACCGTTGGAAGGGAGGAGAACCAATTAAGGTGGGGGGTGGGGTGGAACGAGCAGCTGTCTACCCTTAGCAGGAGGGCTCCTGATTACATACCTCTCCTGCTGCTGCTGCTGCTGGCTGTCCAGCAGCAGACTGAAGGTGGCTGCTGCTGTGCACAGGTATATAAAGGCTCAGAGCCTATTATGACACGCGCAGCCAGCGTTCCATTGCCACATTCCATCTACTGCAGGCAGGATACCTGGCTGGCTGAATGTCGCTGAGAAGCTCACAGAGACCGCCATAAGCAACAGTTTAACAGAATGCCACAGACTAATCAACCAAACTTTTTGGGTTGGGTTCTCTTTTATAGTCTGCAGGCATTAAATGAAAGAAGTCAGTGTTCCAGCAGAAGGAGACAACGTTTCAGAAAAGGCATTGTAGCAAACCAAAAAAGAAATTTTAAGCGCAGCAGAGTAACCAGCGCACATACCTGTTAGCTCAGGTGAGTTTAAAAGGCTGCTGTTGATAACAAGGGCATTTGCTAAATAGATGGTGTGTGTGCAACAATATACTGAAAGGTCAATTATATTGTGCAGCTTATCTCACCACCTGTAGTTATTTAGGTGAAAGCTCCAAAATGCTTGCCTAATATGTCTGTTTATCCAAAAGGAAGTAAAAAGGGAGAGCTAGAAAGATAGCATTGCATCACATTACATGGCAATGCAATGCACAGTTGCTGAAGTTGAACCAAAATGAGCTTGTAATCTGGCTTCTGCAACTTTGAACATGAAAAATCCAATGAGGAGAAGAAAAGCAAAGCCAAAGAGTCCATCCCAAAATCCGACAAACAAGCAAAATGAACAAAAAACATTGAATTCAATTCTTTCTGATTTTAGAAACTGCATTAAAGAAGGGGTGCACCGGTCCTGGAGATACTGCAATACCAGGTCAATGCGTGGAGTGGACAGAGCAAGCTCTTTTTCCATCTCCCTGTTCTAAAAATCCATTTAATATATGGTCCCCAGATAGGGGACGTATCAGATATTAAACTGATAAGAACAGATACTACACTTGATCTTAGCCAAAAGGCCGAGAAGCGATAACCAGAATTGGTTTCAAACTACGGAGCCACCCAAGGATCCTGAAAAGTCCATTTGTGGAGATGAGCTCCTGGACTCCCGTTAAGAAGACATGTTGTCAACCTCTAGATCCCTTACATGCCTGCACTTTTCGGCTTGCTGCTGCTGCAATCCACGCGTTTTAGATCTGCATAACTCCACCTCTTTAAACACAGCACCTTCACCCCCTGCTGTTCCCACCCGCCTCAACACCGTTGGAAGGGAGGAGAACCAATTAAGGCGGGGGGTGGGGTGGAACGAGCAGCTGTCTACCCTTAGCAGGAGGGCTCCTGATTACATACCTCTCCTGCTGCTGCTGCTGCTGGCTGTCCAGCAGCAGACTGAAGGTGGCTGCTGCTGTGCACAGGTATATAAAGGCTCAGAGCCTATTATGACACGCGCAGCCAGCGTTCCATTGCCACATTCCATCTACTGCAGGCAGGATACCTGGCTGGCTGAATGTCGCTGAGAAGCTCACAGAGACCGCCATAAGCAACAGTTTAACAGAATGCCACAGACTAATCAACCAAACTTTTTGGGTTGGGTTCTCTTTTATAGTCTGCAGGCATTAAATGAAAGAAGTCAGTGTTCCAGCAGAAGGAGACAACGTTTCAGAAAAGGCATTGTAGCAAACCAAAAAAGAAATTTTAAGCGCAGCAGAGTAACCAGCGCACATACCTGTTAGCTCAGGTGAGTTTAAAAGGCTGCTGTTGATAACAAGGGCATTTGCTAAATAGATGGTGTGTGTGCAACAATATACTGAAAGGTCAATTATATTGTGCAGCTTATCTCACCACCTGTAGTTATTTAGGTGAAAGCTCCAAAATGCTTGCCTAATATGTCTGTTTATCCAAAAGGAAGTAAAAAGGGAGAGCTAGAAAGATAGCATTGCATCACATTACATGGCAATGCAATGCACAGTTGCTGAAGTTGAACCAAAATGAGCTTGTAATCTGGCTTCTGCAACTTTGAACATGAAAAATCCAATGAGGAGAAGAAAAGCAAAGCCAAAGAGTCCATCCCAAAATCCGACAAACAAGCAAAATGAACAAAAAACATTGAATTCAATTCTTTCTGATTTTAGAAACTGCATTAAAGAAGGGGTGCACCGGTCCTGGAGATACTGCAATACCAGGTCAATGCGTGGAGTGGACAGAGCAAGCTCTTTTTCCATCTCCCTGTTCTAAAAATCCATTTAATATATGGTCCCCAGATAGGGGACGTATCAGATATTAAACTGATAAGAACAGATACTACACTTGATCTTAGCCAAAAGGCCGAGAAGCGATAACCAGGATTGGTTTCAAACTACGGAGCCACCCAAGGATCCTGAAAAGTCCATTTGTGGAGATGAGCTCCTGGACTCCCGTTAAGAAGACATGTTGTCAACCTCTAGATCCCTTACATGCCTGCACTTTTCGGCTTGCTGCTGCTGCAATCCACGCGTTTTAGATCTGCATAACTCCACCTCTTTAAACACAGCACCTTCACCCCCTGCTGTTCCCACCCGCCTCAACACCGTTGGAAGGGAGGAGAACCAATTAAGGCGGGGGGTGGGGTGGAACGAGCAGCTGTCTACCCTTAGCAGGAGGGCTCCTGATTACATACCTCTCCTGCTGCTGCTGCTGGCTGTCCAGCAGCAGACTGAAGGTGGCTGCTGCTGTGCACAGGTATATAAAGGCTCAGAGCCTATTATGACATGCGCAGCCAGCGTTCCATTGCCACATTCCATCTACTGCAGGCAGGATACCTGGCTGGCTGAATGTCGCTGAGAAGCTCACAGAGACCGCCATAAGCAACAGTTTAACAGAATGCCACAGACTAATCAACCAAACTTTTTGGGTTGGGTTCTCTTTTATAGTCTGCAGGCATTAAATGAAAGAAGTCAGTGTTCCAGCAGAAGGAGACAACGTTTCAGAAAAGGCATTGTAGCAAACCAAAAAAGAAATTTTAAGCGCAGCAGAGTAACCAGCGCACATACCTGTTAGCTCAGGTGAGTTTAAAAGGCTGCTGTTGATAACAAGGGCATTTGCTAAATAGATGGTGTGTGTGCAACAATATACTGAAAGGTCAATTATATTGTGCAGCTTATCTCACCACCTGTAGTTATTTAGGTGAAAGCTCCAAAATGCTTGCCTAATATGTCTGTTTATCCAAAAGGAAGTAAAAAGGGAGAGCTAGAAAGATAGCATTGCATCACATTACATGGCAATGCAATGCACAGTTGCTGAAGTTGAACCAAAATGAGCTTGTAATCTGGCTTCTGCAACTTTGAACATGAAAAATCCAATGAGGAGAAGAAAAGCAAAGCCAAAGAGTCCATCCCAAAATCCGACAAACAAGCAAAATGAACAAAAAACATTGAATTCAATTCTTTCTGATTTTAGAAACTGCATTAAAGAAGGGGTGCACCGGTCCTGGAGATACTGCAATACCAGGTCAATGCGTGGAGTGGACAGAGCAAGCTCTTTTTCCATCTCCCTGTTCTAAAAATCCATTTAATATATGGTCCCCAGATAGGGGACGTATCAGATATTAAACTGATAAGAACAGATACTACACTTGATCTTAGCCAAAAGGCCGAGAAGCGATAACCAGAATTGGTTTCAAACCACGGAGCCACCCAAGGATCCTGAAAAGTCCATTTGTGGAGATGAGCTCCTGGACTCCCGTTAAGAAGACATGTTGTCAACCTCTAGATCCCTTACATGCCTGCACTTTTCGGCTTGCTGCTGCTGCAATCCACGCGTTTTAGATCTGCATAACTCCACCTCTTTAAACACAGCACCTTCACCCCCTGCTGTTCCCACCCGCCTCAACACCGTTGGAAGGGAGGAGAACCAATTAAGGCGGGGGGTGGGGTGGAACGAGCAGCTGTCTACCCTTAGCAGGAGGGCTCCTGATTACATACCTCTCCTGCTGCTGCTGCTGCTGGCTGTCCAGCAGCAGACTGAAGGTGGCTGCTGCTGTGCACAGGTATATAAAGGCTCAGAGCCTATTATGACACGCGCAGCCAGCGTTCCATTGCCACATTCCATCTACTGCAGGCAGGATACCTGGCTGGCTGAATGTCGCTGAGAAGCTCACAGAGACCGCCATAAGCAACAGTTTAACAGAATGCCACAGACTAATCAACCAAACTTTTTGGGTTGGGTTCTCTTTTATAGTCTGCAGGCATTAAATGAAAGAAGTCAGTGTTCCAGCAGAAGGAGACAACGTTTCAGAAAAGGCATTGTAGCAAACCAAAAAAGAAATTTTAAGCGCAGCAGAGTAACCAGCGCACATACCTGTTAGCTCAGGTGAGTTTAAAAGGCTGCTGTTGATAACAAGGGCATTTGCTAAATAGATGGTGTGTGTGCAACAATATACTGAAAGGTCAATTATATTGTGCAGCTTATCTCACCACCTGTAGTTATTTAGGTGAAAGCTCCAAAATGCTTGCCTAATATGTCTGTTTATCCAAAAGGAAGTAAAAAGGGAGAGCTAGAAAGATAGCATTGCATCACATTACATGGCAATGCAATGCACAGTTGCTGAAGTTGAACCAAAATGAGCTTGTAATCTGGCTTCTGCAACTTTGAACATGAAAAATCCAATGAGGAGAAGAAAAGCAAAGCCAAAGAGTCCATCCCAAAATCCGACAAACAAGCAAAATGAACAAAAAACATTGAATTCAATTCTTTCTGATTTTAGAAACTGCATTAAAGAAGGGGTGCACCGGTCCTGGAGATACTGTGACGCGCCCCCTGGGACATATTCCTTTTTGAGGGGAATACCCGGCACCGGATCAGATGGGGGGTTGTAGTCTCCGAGCGGCTGTGACCCGGCCCCGTGCCCAGGGCGTCAAGCTCAGTGTTATGTGGCAGTCCTACAGATGTTATTAAGAGTTCTTTGGTGTCGACTACGCCACCCGTTGTGATGCGGTCACTGTGGCCGCCGCTGCAGCAGGGTCCGCTGAGGCTGATGGTGGGTGCGCAGCTTGGTGGGATAACCCCCAACGGGAGGGGTATAGCCTCAGAGGGGACAGGCGCAGAGGATGGGGGTTGTGGTGGTGTAGTGCAGACGGCAGTGAAGACAGTCGGGTTGTGCAGTTAAGGGTGTTTACTTACTGCAGATGTTGTACTGGTCACTCCAGCTGCTAGTGACCACCCGAGCCGTGCTGCGTCCACCAGGTCCTGGATCCAGCCAACCCCCAAACAAGTCCGGAGCGTGGCCCTGAGCTCTCTTTCTGTCCCGTTCTCTGGCCGTCCCCACCAGTAATCCACCTAGGTCCAGCTCCCTCGGGCCTTCTGTTGGGACACCCTTGGCCCTGGGTTCCCTGACCCTTCATGTGGTGTGCCTTCGGGGTGGATGTGATGGGTGACCGTGGCAGACGCTGCCCACGGTCTCCGGTCTCTGGCTGGGGAATGTTTTTACCCCCACCAGCTTGGGTTCCGGTACCCTGATGCCGACTCCTCACCCGGTGCTTTAATTTGGGTTCTTGGGTCCTCTCTGTTTTCCCCTCTGGGTACTCCTTCTCTGCTCCTCTCTCACTCAGGGTCTCTCTTCTCCCTTGCTGCAGGCTGACTTCCTCTCTGCTTGCTGTCTGCTCCTCTGCAGCTGTCTTGCTGTCTCCAACTGACTTGTTCTCTGCATCTGACCCTGATCTTAGTTGGTGCCCACCTTATATACACCCTCTATGTGTGAGCTCAGGTGACCAGCACCCAATGAGCTCCTATCTTTACCCAGGCTGCTCCCCCTATCTGCCCCTACACTACATGGGATGTACCACCCCCCTCCCACTCCAGCCAGGAACAGACTCGGTCGTACCTGCACATTTCTAAGTGGGAGTACCGTTGGCCTGTTCCTCGGAAATGGGATGTGTGTAGTGCATGCAGCCTACCGAGCTCAGTTCCACTCTCCATCCTTATCCGGGAGTGGAATATCACACCTCTGGGTTGAGGTGCAATACCCCTGTAGCAGCCGAATCCTCAGGGTGCTACATTCCCCCCTGGTAAATCACAGCACGTCCTCGGGCTGTAAGGACAAAACACCAAAACATACAAAATTTTCATATAAACATAATAAAACATATAAAACATTATATATATAAAATTTTTCATATAAACATTCTCGTCGTCTCTTGTTTCAGGTTCCTCCTCCGGACACTGTGCAACGTGTGTCCGGGAAAAGTGCGACAGTCTCTTAGAAAAACTGGTTTTCCTATAAAACCGGTAGGGGGCGCTTTAGGACGTGCAACTATATACAGGGGATATGGCCGCTCTCAGTCCTCGGCCAGGTAAGGAGGGAAAGGCAATGGCTGCTCACAGTCCTCAGCCTGTGGGATTAAGGGGTTAACGGGTAAACAGTTCACTCAGCTGGTCCCAACGGGGACTATATATTTGTAGCAACAGTTTCAGTTTCTTTATACCCCGATTGGGTAACTATTTACAGCTACTGCTCTGCCGCACTCAACGGCGTCTTCCTCCTGCTCTTTGCTTTTTGCCCGTGGTAACTTCAGACCCGTCCGGCCATGTGAGCTGGCTGAACAAGTCCTCTCCCAGACGCGGCACCCTTGGTTTTGCGGGTGCGGGCGCGGTGGTGGTGGCGCCCGGGTTGCCCAGGCCTTGCGGCCAGGCCTGGGGCACCTGGAAGGTGAAGGGCACCGTTAATACGGCGGCGCCCTGGGCTACCTGGCCTTGCGGCCAGGCCGGAGGCTCCGCGGAGGTAGGGGGCGCTGTTGGTGATGCGGCGCCCGGGAATTCTAGGCCCTGCGACCAGGCTGGTGGTACTTCCTGCTTGGTCACGCTCGGGGTCGAGGCGTGTGACGTCACAGGGGTCGCGGCGGCGGCTTCCGGTTGGGGCCTAGTCTGCGTCGGTGACATGGCGTTTTCGGGCACAGCAGGGGGACTTTCGGGCTCTGCGACGGGGAGCTGGGGCAGGTAAGCGGTGTCACGGCTTGGGGTATAGACGTCCCCTTTACCTGCCTCCATGCGTTCGGCTCCCTTCTCTGCGCCGTCTCCGACCTTTGGTCCTCCCGCGCCATCCTCAGAGGCGGTCTGCTTCCTCATCTCGGCTGGCGTGCTCCGGGTCTTGGTTTCAGCTTGCTGGGCCATCTCCCGGCTCCATTCCGCCAATATCTCGCGCTGTACCTGGGCCATCCTCCGTGCGAGGCCCTCCAGGGCAGTCTGTGCACACTCCCGGTCTCGGGGGAGCTGTGCAAGGACCTCCACTAGGCCTAGTGGGGTCGTGGTGTCCAGCAGGCTCCTGACCAACGGGTCGGTGCTGCTCTGCTCTTCTTCCAGCAGGCTCCTGGCCAGCGGGCCGGTGCTGCTCTGCTCTCTGGACATCTCCGGGTGAGCTTCTCTGCTGCTCCTCTCCAGGCTTCCTGTCTCCGGGTGCGCTCGCTCCAGACTGCTCCAGGCGGCACCCATCTTCGTTCTTTTCTTTCGTCTCCTCCCACTTAGAGGGCGGTCCCGGGGCAACTCGGTGACTGTCAGCTCCAGGGGGAGTTCTTTCACGCTGACAGACACCTCCAGCATTACAGTCTCTGTTGGTGGGGGCGGTTTCCACTTTTGGCGCCATTTTCTGTCCTGGCCCACGATGGGAGGCGGCCTCTTGCCCTCCTTTGGCACGCCCATAATGGCGTCCGCTGCTCTTCTAAGGCGGGAAATCTTCGGATTTGGCGGGAAGCGTCGCCCAGTGGCGGGAAACTCTGCAGATGGCGGGAACAAGCTGGAAATGGCGGACAATCGGCGGGAAACGACCTGTGATGGGGTCCGATGGCGTGGACCCTCCGGAACCGGCAGGAGACTTCTTTCTGAGGTAAACTTGCACTTTTCTTCAGGCACGCAGTACCCGGGTGTTGCGGGCACGTAATCCTGCCGACTACGCCAAAGTTGACGCGCCCCCTGGGACATATTCCTTTTTGAGGGGAATACCCGGCACCGGATCAGATGGGGGGTTGTAGTCTCCGAGCGGCTGTGACCCGGCCCCGTGCCCAGGGCGTCAAGCTCAGTGTTATGTGGCAGTCCTACAGATGTTATTAAGAGTTCTTTGGTGTCGACTACGCCACCCGTTGTGATGCGGTCACTGTGGCCGCCGCTGCAGCAGGGTCTGCTGAGGCTGATGGTGGGTGCGCAGCTTGGTGGGATAACCCCCAACGGGAGGGGTATAGCCTCAGAGGGGACAGGCGCAGAGGATGGGGGTTGTGGTGGTGTAGTGCAGACGGCAGTGAAGACAGAGTCGGGTTGTGCAGTTAAGGGTGTTTACTTACTGCAGATGTTGTACTGGTCACTCCAGCTGCTAGTGACCACCCGAGCCGTGCTGCGTCCACCAGGTCCTGGATCCAGCCAACCCCCAAACAAGTCCGGAGCGTGGCCCTGAGCTCTCTTTCTGTCCCGTTCTCTGGCCGTCCCCACCAGTAATCCACCTAGGTCCAGCTCCCTCGGGCCTTCTGTTGGGACACCCTTGGCCCTGGGTTCCCTGACCCTTCATGTGGTGTGCCTTCGGGGTGGATGTGATGGGTGACCGTGGCAGACGCTGCCCACGGTCTCCGGTCTCTGGCTGGGGAATGTTTTTACCCCCACCAGCTTGGGTTCCGGTACCCTGATGCCGACTCCTCACCCGGTGCTTTAATTTGGGTTCTTGGGTCCTCTCTGTTTTCCCCTCTGGGTACTCCTTCTCTGCTCCTCTCTCACTCAGGGTCTCTCTTCTCCCTTGCTGCAGGCTGACTTCCTCTCTGCTTGCTGTCTGCTCCTCTGCAGCTGTCTTGCTGTCTCCAACTGACTTGTTCTCTGCATCTGACCCTGATCTTAGTTGGTGCCCACCTTATATACACCCTCTATGTGTGAGCTCAGGTGACCAGCACCCAATGAGCTCCTATCTTTACCCAGGCTGCTCCCCCTATCTGCCCCTACACTACATGGGATGTACCACCCCCCTCCCACTCCAGCCAGGAACAGACTCGGTCGTACCTGCACATTTCTAAGTGGGAGTACCGTCGGCCTGTTCCTCGGAAATGGGATGTGTGTAGTGCATGCAGCCTACCGAGCTCAGTTCCACTCTCCATCCTTATCCGGGAGTGGAATATCACACCTCTGGGTTGAGGTGCAATACCCCTGTAGCAGCCGAATCCTCAGGGTGCTACAACTGCAATACCAGGTCAATGCGTGGAGTGGACAGAGCAAGCTCTTTTTCCATCTCCCTGTTCTAAAAATCCATTTAATATATGGTCCCCAGATAGGGGACGTATCAGATATTAAACTGATAAGAACAGATACTACACTTGATCTTAGCCAAAAGGCCGAGAAGCGATAACCAGAATTGGTTTCAAACTACGGAGCCACCCAAGGATCCTGAAAAGTCCATTTGTGGAGATGAGCTCCTGGACTCCCGTTAAGAAGACATGTTGTCAACCTCTAGATCCCTTACATGCCTGCACTTTTCGGCTTGCTGCTGCTGCAATCCACGCGTTTTAGATCTGCATAACTCCACCTCTTTAAACACAGCACCTTCACCCCCTGCTGTTCCCACCCGCCTCAACACCGTTGGAAGGGAGGAGAACCAATTAAGGCGGGGGGTGGGGTGGAACGAGCAGCTGTCTACCCTTAGCAGGAGGGCTCCTGATTACATACCTCTCCTGCTGCTGCTGCTGCTGGCTGTCCAGCAGCAGACTGAAGGTGGCTGCTGCTGTGCACAGGTATATAAAGGCTCAGAGCCTATTATGACACGCGCAGCCAGCGTTCCATTGCCACATTCCATCTACTGCAGGCAGGATACCTGGCTGGCTGAATGTCGCTGAGAAGCTCACAGAGACCGCCATAAGCAACAGTTTAACAGAATGCCACAGACTAATCAACCAAACTTTTTGGGTTGGGTTCTCTTTTATAGTCTGCAGGCATTAAATGAAAGAAGTCAGTGTTCCAGCAGAAGGAGACAACGTTTCAGAAAAGGCATTGTAGCAAACCAAAAAAGAAATTTTAAGCGCAGCAGAGTAACCAGCGCACATACCTGTTAGCTCAGGTGAGTTTAAAAGGCTGCTGTTGATAACAAGGGCATTTGCTAAATAGATGGTGTGTGTGCAACAATATACTGAAAGGTCAATTATATTGTGCAGCTTATCTCACCACCTGTAGTTATTTAGGTGAAAGCTCCAAAATGCTTGCCTAATATGTCTGTTTATCCAAAAGGAAGTAAAAAGGGAGAGCTAGAAAGATAGCATTGCATCACATTACATGGCAATGCAATGCACAGTTGCTGAAGTTGAACCAAAATGAGCTTGTAATCTGGCTTCTGCAACTTTGAACATGAAAAATCCAATGAGGAGAAGAAAAGCAAAGCCAAAGAGTCCATCCCAAAATCCGACAAACAAGCAAAATGAACAAAAAACATTGAATTCAATTCTTTCTGATTTTAGAAACTGCATTAAAGAAGGGGTGCACCGGTCCTGGAGATACTGCAATACCAGGTCAATGCGTGGAGTGGACAGAGCAAGCTCTTTTTCCATCTCCCTGTTCTAAAAATCCATTTAATATATGGTCCCCAGATAGGGGACGTATCAGATATTAAACTGATAAGAACAGATACTACACTTGATCTTAGCCAAAAGGCCGAGAAGCGATAACCAGAATTGGTTTCAAACTACGGAGCCACCCAAGGATCCTGAAAAGTCCATTTGTGGAGATGAGCTCCTGGACTCCCGTTAAGAAGACATGTTGTCAACCTCTAGATCCCTTACATGCCTGCACTTTTCGGCTTGCTGCTGCTGCAATCCACGCGTTTTAGATCTGCATAACTCCACCTCTTTAAACACAGCACCTTCACCCCCTTTTTCTTTTTCTTTTTCTTTCTCTCTTATCTTTCCCCCTTCCCCCTTTTTCTGTCCCCCCCCCTTTCCCCTCCCCTCTCTTTTCCCCTCCCCCCCTTTCCTTTCCCATTCCCTCCCCCCCCCCCCTTTCCCTCCCCTCCCCCCTCTTCCCCTTCTCCCCCCCCCCCCCCTTTTTTCCGCCTTTCTATGGACGTCTCTCTGTGCATTTTTTCCGCTTATCACCTATTTATTGGTCATACAATATATATTTTTAGTGTTTTTATGATGTTTTTACTTGTTATTTATTCATTGTTCTTTTTCTTCTGCTTCTCAGTTCTTTCGCCCATCTATGTATTTTTTGAGGTGTTGTCTTCTGACCATGAGTTGACGAGAGGATAATAGACCATGATGTTGTTCCCTAAGACACGCTTTGGGACGGACTGAATATGCGCCACGATATGGATATATAGCATCGGCTATGGACATTTTTTACCAATATATATATATATATATATATCTTTTCCTCACTGTATCTTTTTTTGTCTTATTTCTGAGATTATTTTTACAGACTTGAGTATCATTACATTTTCATTTTTGGATGTGTATATGTCACCATATGTTTTTTTGTTAATTATTAATGTATTTACATTTTTCCATAATATTTTTATATGTATTTATGTGCACATTTGTATATTCCTTTTTCCTTCACTCATTATTATTTATTTTTTATTATTCTTTATTTTTTATTTTTCTTTCTCATTTATTATTTCTTTATTTTTATTATCATTATTCTTTTTTTCTTCTTTTTATACACACTTTTTTTCTTTACTTACTTGTTCCATTGTTTCCTTGCGTTCCATGGTGGCACGCATGAGTCTTCTGTAGTTATTTCCTCCTCCCCTCTCTGTCATTACCATCTCGGAGTGTCTCATTATCCCACTTCCGGTTTTGCGTTCCATTATGCACTCCGGATGTTCCGCCTTCGTCACTTCCGGGCGCCTTTGCGTTCCAGCGTGACACGCACGCCACCACCGATGCTGTGGATAGCCTGCGCTCGTATGAGACGCGGCCTTCCAACAGATCGCTGCTTGGCGTTTTTTCCTGCATAGCGCTATGCTTATTTTTAGAGCTGTCTCCTCATTGGTCATTTGCCCTTTATATACCTCTCCCTCATCCTCTCTACTTCATCCCGGTAGAAGCCTACGGCGAAACGCGCGTCGGACCTGTGTGGACTCTGAGGGACGTTCAGGTAGTCTATTGGACACTATTCATGTTATGCCTCCAGTACCCCTGACCTTTACAGCTGCCTTCTTTCTTATTGACTTACTTACCTTTTTTTCAAGCAGTCTTTACACTTACCCATTTGGGATAATATTATTGCACTTTTTGCACTTTACCTTTACGACTGTCTTAATATATACTTAGGCTGGCTCTGGTCATTGTGTGCCCTTTGTACATGATTTTATATGTCCGTTTACGTGCTTACCTACCCTCAGTTGCCCATTTTTTCTGATTACATTTTTCCTCTCTTGTATGATTATTCCCTATGTGTTTTTATGAATTTTTCAATAAATGTTTATTTTATATTGACCATGATTCACATCTATAGGTTCTTTATTTAATTAGGTATATCTGGTCACCTATTATTTTTGTTCTTTTGGATTTATTTACTTTCCTGTATCTTTACAGAGGTTTGCCTAATATGGATTTTCGTGCCAAAGAGGCGACATGGCATGATTTAGCCCTGTCTGTTTTTAGAGGAAAAAGTTCTCAGATTGATATTAATGACCAAAAAAATATTCGTGATTTTAAGCAGAAATTAAAACTTCTTTATCACCGCCGGATCAAGGTCTGGTGGAATAAATTCACTTTAGAGAGATATGTAGAGGAGAATCTTATACCCAGGGGACTTAGAGTCCAAGTGTTTCCATCATATGGAAAAGAGGACATTGAATTCACTTCACAATGGGAAGCGATTTGTAATGATTGCTCAGGAAAGTTCCTACAATTAATTATTAAGAAAAACGGGACGACTCTGACCGAGACGGATAAAGAAATCGATTCTCTTCTGGACCAGCTTAAAGCAGCTGTACCCCAGAATGATCTCGATAAATTTAATGGTGAAATTGATGGTCTCTTCACATCCTGGGAAAAACAAATTAAGACTACCAAAGCAACAAAATATCAGCGTGATTTACTAGATAAGGAGAATGATAAGATTTACAAATGGAAATTCAGAACTACCCAGAACGATCGAAAACCATCAGTGTCTTCTGCTACCTCCACCGATAATGAATCCAATGAATCCTCCTGTTCAAGATACAATTACAATACCAGATGGGGACACAATAAACAAGATCCACGGAGAAATAACTCTTGCGGTGGACTTGTCAATGACAAAGAATCATCTGATACTAGTCTTAAGGTAATTAACCTCTCTGATCATATTCTGAGCCAATCTCAGATTGATATTCTGGGAAAGGGTCTTTCTTTCTCACCTTCGGGTAATTTTGACCCTTTTGTGGCAATAAAAGATCTTCATTTGTTCGCTCGCAAATTGATTTTTAAAAAAATGTTTCACAAACCTATCGACCCTTACATGTTTCCCACTCTAGAAGAACAGGAAGCTGTAGAGACGTTACAGGACCTCATGGAAGAACAAACAATACCCAATATATGTAAGTTACCTGACTCTATTAAACCCAAATCTCAAAAATTTCCCCCTCTTTCACTGTACCCTCATATTGATTTGTTTGTTCAACTGGTCACTAATGAATTCAAAAATATACCTACCAGACGCCTCTATGATAATTGTAGTAGAGAAGAGAGGCGGGCAATTGATGAACTGAGTGACCTCCGTGATCTAGTTATAAAACCCTCAGATAAGGGTGGCAATATTGTCTTATGGCCCATTTCTAAATATGAAAATGAGATAAAGAGACATCTGGGGGATTCTACCACCTATAAAAAACTTACCTTTAATCCCCTTCTGAAATATCAGGATCTACTTAGGTCCATTTTGGGTGAGGCAGTCTCATCAGGAATACTATCGAAACAGGAATCTGACTGCCTCTTTGATAGGAACCCACGTATTGCCACTTTTTATCTTCTCCCGAAGATTCACAAAAATATGACTAATCCACCAGGTAGACCCATAGTGTCCGGTGTACAAAATTTCTGTGAACCCGCCTGCCGGTTTATTGACCACATTCTTCATCCTCTGGTAGAGATTTTACCGTCCCATCTCAGGGACACCACTGATTTTCTCAAAAAGATGGACGGGGTACATGTGGATGAGGATGTCCTCATGGTGGTATGTGACGTTGAATCTCTCTATACGTCCATCCGCCATGAGGACGGCATCAGGGCCACTGAGGTTTTTCTCGAGATGTCAGATGTGGAGATTGGGATGCGCGAACTTGTAGTCAGGCTCTTACAGTTTACCTTAAGTCACAACTTCTTTTTGCATGGAGACTCCTTCTACCTACAGCTCCAGGGGACAGCAATGGGAGCGGCCTGTGCCCCCTCATATGCTAATCTGTTCCTGGGGCTGTGGGAGAGGGAGATCTTCATGACCGACCCAGTGCAGGGTATTGACAAGATCCTGTACTGGGGTCGATACATTGATGATGTTTTCTTTCTATGGCAGGGCTCTGTCACGGAAGTGCAACATCTCATCTCCACTCTTAATCTCAATAACCTCAACATTAAATTAACATTTAAGACTGGGAGACACAATATGGAGTTCCTGGACGTTAAGCTGAATATTGACCATGATGGATTCATACAAACAGATGTTTTTCGGAAATCCACGGCGACTAATGCCTTTTTGCACGCTAAATCTTCTCACCCCAAGAAACTGATTAATGGCATCCCTACGGGCCAATTCTTGAGAATCCGTCGAATCTGCTCCAATGATGAGAGTTTTGAAAAACAGGCGTTGGATCTCAAAGACAGATTCAGAAGGAGAGGTTACAATGAGAAAATTATACAAAGAAGTTATCGGAGAGCTAAATTCTCAGATAGGAAGAACCTGCTATACCAACAACAACAAAAAATCGGAGACAAAGATATTGTGAGATTCATCTCAACATTCAATTCTCGAAGTAATGAGATTTGGAATGCTTTGAATAAACATTGGCAGGTTCTTCTTTTGGATAAAACCCTCTCCTCATATATCCCCCGTAATCCTATGGTTACTTACAGACGGGCTCAGAATTTACGGGATAAACTTGTCCATAGTCATCTTAATAATAAGAAAAAAATGTATATCTTTGGATCTAAAGGCCCTTCATGGGGATGCAGACCTTGTGGGTCATGTGTGGCCTGTCCAAACATCTGCTCAAGGAAGACATTTACTAACGCGGACAAATCTAGGGAGTATACCATCACGCATACCATCACGTGTACAACAATAGGGGTTATCTATAGTGCCAGATGCCCCTGTGACAAGATGTACATTGGCATGACTACCAGGGAGCTTCGGCGACGAATAAGGGAACATGTTTTGGACATTATAGCAGCCAATGAATCTACTAATCTAGATGAATTGAAAACTTTACCTCGCCATTTTAAAAAATATCATGGGTGTGATGCCTCCCTCCTTAAGGTTAGTGGAATAGATCGGGTGCACGTGGGGATTCGAGGTGGGAATTGGAAAAAGATCTTGGCCCAAAAAGAAGTGAAATGGATTTTCACCCTTAACACCATGGTACCCCTAGGCCTTAACGAATCTTACAGCTTTGTCCCTTTCCTCTAGACCCTTCTTCCTCTTTTTCTTTCTCTCTTATCTTTCCCCCTTCCCCCTTTTTCTGTCCCCCCCCCCTTTCCCCTCCCCTCTCTTTTCCCCTCCCCCCCTTTCCTTTCCCATTCCCTCCCCCCCCCCCCTTTCCCTCCCCTCCCCCCTCTTCCCCTTCTCCCCCCCCCCCCTTTTTCCGCCTTTCTATGGACGTCTCTCTGTGCATTTTTTCCGCTTATCACCTATTTATTGGTCATACAATATATATTTTTAGTGTTTTTATGATGTTTTTACTTGTTATTTATTCATTGTTCTTTTTCTTCTGCTTCTCAGTTCTTTCGCCCATCTATGTATTTTTTGAGGTGTTGTCTTCTGACCATGAGTTGACGAGAGGATAATAGACCATGATGTTGTTCCCTAAGACACGCTTTGGGACGGACTGAATATGCGCCACGATATGGATATATAGCATCGGCTATGGACATTTTTTACCAATATATATATATATATATATATCTTTTCCTCACTGTATCTTTTTTTGTCTTATTTCTGAGATTATTTTTACAGACTTGAGTATCATTACATTTTCATTTTTGGATGTGTATATGTCACCATATGTTTTTTTGTTAATTATTAATGTATTTACATTTTTCCATAATATTTTTATATGTATTTATGTGCACATTTGTATATTCCTTTTTCCTTCACTCATTATTATTTATTTTTTATTATTCTTTATTTTTTATTTTTCTTTCTCATTTATTATTTCTTTATTTTTATTATCATTATTCTTTTTTTCTTCTTTTTATACACACTTTTTTTCTTTACTTACTTGTTCCATTGTTTCCTTGCGTTCCATGGTGGCACGCATGAGTCTTCTGTAGTTATTTCCTCCTCCCCTCTCTGTCATTACCATCTCGGAGTGTCTCATTATCCCACTTCCAGTTTTGCGTTCCATTATGCACTCCGGATGTTCCGCCTTCGTCACTTCCGGGCGCCTTTGCGTTCCAGCGTGACACGCACGCCACCACCGATGCTGTGGATAGCCTGCGCTCGTATGAGACGCGGCCTTCCAACAGATCGCTGCTTGGCGTTTTTTCCTGCATAGCGCTATGCTTATTTTTAGAGCTGTCTCCTCATTGGTCATTTGCCCTTTATATACCTCTCCCTCATCCTCTCTACTTCATCCCGGTAGAAGCCTACGGCGAAACGCGCGTCGGACCTGTGTGGACTCTGAGGGACGTTCAGGTAGTCTATTGGACACTATTCATGTTATGCCTCCAGTACCCCTGACCTTTACAGCTGCCTTCTTTCTTATTGACTTACTTACCTTTTTTTCAAGCAGTCTTTACACTTACCCATTTGGGATAATATTATTGCACTTTTTGCACTTTACCTTTGCGACTGTCTTAATATATACTTAGGCTGGCTCTGGTCATTGTGTGCCCTTTGTACATGATTTTATATGTCCGTTTACGTGCTTACCTACCCTCAGTTGCCCATTTTTTCTGATTACATTTTTCCTCTCTTGTATGATTATTCCCTATGTGTTTTTATGAATTTTTCAATAAATGTTTATTTTATATTGACCATGATTCACATCTATAGGTTCTTTATTTAATTAGGTATATCTGGTCACCTATTATTTTTGTTCTTTTGGATTTATTTCCAGCAGAAGGAGACAACGTTTCAGAAAAGGCATTGTAGCAAACCAAAAAAGAAATTTTAAGCGCAGCAGAGTAACCAGCGCACATACCTGTTAGCTCAGGTGAGTTTAAAAGGCTGCTGTTGATAACAAGGGCATTTGCTAAATAGATGGTGTGTGTGCAACAATATACTGAAAGGTCAATTATATTGTGCAGCTTATCTCACCACCTGTAGTTATTTAGGTGAAAGCTCCAAAATGCTTGCCTAATATGTCTGTTTATCCAAAAGGAAGTAAAAAGGGAGAGCTAGAAAGATAGCATTGCATCACATTACATGGCAATGCAATGCACAGTTGCTGAAGTTGAACCAAAATGAGCTTGTAATCTGGCTTCTGCAACTTTGAACATGAAAAATCCATTGAGGAGAAGAAAAGCAAAGCCAAAGAGTCCATCCCAAAATCCGACAAACAAGCAAAATGAACAAAAAACATTGAATTCAATTCTTTCTGATTTTAGAAACTGCATTAAAGAAGGGGTGCACCGGTCCTGGAGATACTGCAATACCAGGTCAATGCGTGGAGTGGACAGAGCAAGCTCTTTTTCCATCTCCCTGTTCTAAAAATCCATTTAATATATGGTCCCCAGATAGGGGACGTATCAGATATTAAACTGATAAGAACAGATACTACACTTGATCTTAGCCAAAAGGCCGAGAAGCGATAACCAGAATTGGTTTCAAACTACGGAGCCACCCAAGGATCCTGAAAAGTCCATTTGTGGAGATGAGCTCCTGGACTCCCGTTAAGAAGACATGTTGTCAACCTCTAGATCCCTTACATGCCTGCACTTTTCGGCTTGCTGCTGCTGCAATCCACGCGTTTTAGATCTGCATAACTCCACCTCTTTAAACACAGCACCTTCACCCCCTGCTGTTCCCACCCGCCTCAACACCGTTGGAAGGGAGGAGAACCAATTAAGGCGGGGGGTGGGGTGGAACGAGCAGCTGTCTACCCTTAGCAGGAGGGCTCCTGATTACATACCTCTCCTGCTGCTGCTGCTGCTGGCTGTCCAGCAGCAGACTGAAGGTGGCTGCTGCTGTGCACAGGTATATAAAGGCTCAGAGCCTATTATGACACGCGCAGCCAGCGTTCCATTGCCACATTCCATCTACTGCAGGCAGGATACCTGGCTGGCTGAATGTCGCTGAGAAGCTCACAGAGACCGCCATAAGCAACAGTTTAACAGAATGCCACAGACTAATCAACCAAACTTTTTGGGTTGGGTTCTCTTTTATAGTCTGCAGGCATTAAATGAAAGAAGTCAGTGTTCCAGCAGAAGGAGACAACGTTTCAGAAAAGGCTTTGTAGCAAACCAAAAAAGAAATTTTAAGCGCAGCAGAGTAACCAGCGCACATACCTGTTAGCTCAGGTGAGTTTAAAAGGCTGCTGTTGATAACAAGGGCATTTGCTAAATAGATGGTGTGTGTGCAACAATATACTGAAAGGTCAATTATATTGTGCAGCTTATCTCACCACCTGTAGTTATTTAGGTGAAAGCTCCAAAATGCTTGCCTAATATGTCTGTTTATCCAAAAGGAAGTAAAAAGGGAGAGCTAGAAAGATAGCATTGCATCACATTACATGGCAATGCAATGCACAGTTGCTGAAGTTGAACCAAAATGAGCTTGTAATCTGGCTTCTGCAACTTTGAACATGAAAAATCCAATGAGGAGAAGAAAAGCAAAGCCAAAGAGTCCATCCCAAAATCCGACAAACAAGCAAAATGAACAAAAAACATTGAATTCAATTCTTTCTGATTTTAGAAACTGCATTAAAGAAGGGGTGCACCGGTCCTGGAGATACTGCAATACCAGGTCAATGCGTGGAGTGGACAGAGCAAGCTCTTTTTCCATCTCCCTGTTCTAAAAATCCATTTAATATATGGTCCCCAGATAGGGGACGTATCAGATATTAAACTGATAAGAACAGATACTACACTTGATCTTAGCCAAAAGGCCGAGAAGCGATAACCAGAATTGGTTTCAAACTACGGAGCCACCCAAGGATCCTGAAAAGTCCATTTGTGGAGATGAGCTCCTGGACTCCCGTTAAGAAGACATGTTGTCAACCTCTAGATCCCTTACATGCCTGCACTTTTCGGCTTGCTGCTGCTGCAATCCACGCGTTTTAGATCTGCATAACTCCACCTCTTTAAACACAGCACCTTCACCCCCTGCTGTTCCCACCCGCCTCAACACCGTTGGAAGGGAGGAGAACCAATTAAGGCGGGGGGTGGGGTGGAACGAGCAGCTGTCTACCCTTAGCAGGAGGGCTCCTGATTACATACCTCTCCTGCTGCTGCTGCTGCTGCTGGCTGTCCAGCAGCAGACTGAAGGTGGCTGCTGCTGTGCACAGGTATATAAAGGCTCAGAGCCTATTATGACACGCGCAGCCAGCGTTCCATTGCCACATTCCATCTACTGCAGGCAGGATACCTGGCTGGCTGAATGTCGCTGAGAAGCTCACAGAGACCGCCATAAGCAACAGTTTAACAGAATGCCACAGACTAATCAACCAAACTTTTTGGGTTGGGTTCTCTTTTATAGTCTGCAGGCATTAAATGAAAGAAGTCAGTGTTCCAGCAGAAGGAGACAACGTTTCAGAAAAGGCATTGTAGCAAACCAAAAAAGAAATTTTAAGCGCAGCAGAGTAACCAGCGCACATACCTGTTAGCTCAGGTGAGTTTAAAAGGCTGCTGTTGATAACAAGGGCATTTGCTAAATAGATGGTGTGTGTGCAACAATATACTGAAAGGTCAATTATATTGTGCAGCTTATCTCACCACCTGTAGTTATTTAGGTGAAAGCTCCAAAATGCTTGCCTAATATGTCTGTTTATCCAAAAGGAAGTAAAAAGGGAGAGCTAGAAAGATAGCATTGCATCACATTACATGGCAATGCAATGCACAGTTGCTGAAGTTGAACCAAAATGAGCTTGTAATCTGGCTTCTGCAACTTTGAACATGAAAAATCCAATGAGGAGAAGAAAAGCAAAGCCAAAGAGTCCATCCCAAAATCCGACAAACAAGCAAAATGAACAAAAAACATTGAATTCAATTCTTTCTGATTTTAGAAACTGCATTAAAGAAGGGGTGCACCGGTCCTGGAGACACTGCAATACCAGGTCAATGCGTGGAGTGGACAGAGCAAGCTCTTTTTCCATCTCCCTGTTCTAAAAATCCATTTAATATATGGTCCCCAGATAGGGGACGTATCAGATATTAAACTGATAAGAACAGATACTACACTTGATCTTAGCCAAAAGGCCGAGAAGCGATAACCAGAATTGGTTTCAAACTACGGAGCCACCCAAGGATCCTGAAAAGTCCATTTGTGGAGATGAGCTCCTGGACTCCCGTTAAGAAGACATGTTGTCAACCTCTAGATCCCTTACATGCCTGCACTTTTCGGCTTGCTGCTGCTGCAATCCACGCGTTTTAGATCTGCATAACTCCACCTCTTTAAACACAGCACCTTCACCCCCTGCTGTTCCCACCCGCCTCAACACCGTTGGAAGGGAGGAGAACCAATTAAGGCGGGGGGTGGGGTGGAACGAGCAGCTGTCTACCCTTAGCAGGAGGGCTCCTGATTACATACCTCTCCTGCTGCTGCTGCTGCTGGCTGTCCAGCAGCAGACTGAAGGTGGCTGCTGCTGTGCACAGGTATATAAAGGCTCAGAGCCTATTATGACACGCGCAGCCAGCGTTCCATTGCCACATTCCATCTACTGCAGGCAGGATACCTGGCTGGCTGAATGTCGCTGAGAAGCTCACAGAGACCGCCATAAGCAACAGTTTAACAGAATGCCACAGACTAATCAACCAAACTTTTTGGGTTGGGTTCTCTTTTATAGTCTGCAGGCATTAAATGAAAGAAGTCAGTGTTCCAGCAGAAGGAGACAACGTTTCAGAAAAGGCATTGTAGCAAACCAAAAAAGAAATTTTAAGCGCAGCAGAGTAACCAGCGCACATACCTGTTAGCTCAGGTGAGTTTAAAAGGCTGCTGTTGATAACAAGGGCATTTGCTAAATAGATGGTGTGTGTGCAACAATATACTGAAAGGTCAATTATATTGTGCAGCTTATCTCACCACCTGTAGTTATTTAGGTGAAAGCTCCAAAATGCTTGCCTAATATGTCTGTTTATCCAAAAGGAAGTAAAAAGGGAGAGCTAGAAAGATAGCATTGCATCACATTACATGGCAATGCAATGCACAGTTGCTGAAGTTGAACCAAAATGAGCTTGTAATCTGGCTTCTGCAACTTTGAACATGAAAAATCCAATGAGGAGAAGAAAAGCAAAGCCAAAGAGTCCATCCCAAAATCCGACAAACAAGCAAAATGAACAAAAAACATTGAATTCAATTCTTTCTGATTTTAGAAACTGCATTAAAGAAGGGGTGCACCGGTCCTGGAGATACTGCAATACCAGGTCAATGCGTGGAGTGGACAGAGCAAGCTCTTTTTCCATCTCCCTGTTCTAAAAATCCATTTAATATATGGTCCCCAGATAGGGGACGTATCAGATATTAAACTGATAAGAACAGATACTACACTTGATCTTAGCCAAAAGGCCGAGAAGCGATAACCAGAATTGGTTTCAAACTACGGAGCCACCCAAGGATCCTGAAAAGTCCATTTGTGGAGATGAGCTCCTGGACTCCCGTTAAGAAGACATGTTGTCAACCTCTAGATCCCTTACATGCCTGCACTTTTCGGCTTGCTGCTGCTGCAATCCACGCGTTTTAGATCTGCATAACTCCACCTCTTTAAACACAGCACCTTCACCCCCTGCTGTTCCCACCCGCCTCAACACCGTTGGAAGGGAGGAGAACCAATTAAGGCGGGGGGTGGGGTGGAACGAGCAGCTGTCTACCCTTAGCAGGAGGGCTCCTGATTACATACCTCTCCTGCTGCTGCTGCTGCTGGCTGTCCAGCAGCAGACTGAAGGTGGCTGCTGCTGTGCACAGGTATATAAAGGCTCAGAGCCTATTATGACACGCGCAGCCAGCGTTCCATTGCCACATTCCATCTACTGCAGGCAGGATACCTGGCTGGCTGAATGTCGCTGAGAAGCTCACAGAGACCGCCATAAGCAACAGTTTAACAGAATGCCACAGACTAATCAACCAAACTTTTTGGGTTGGGTTCTCTTTTATAGTCTGCAGGCATTAAATGAAAGAAGTCAGTGTTCCAGCAGAAGGAGACAACGTTTCAGAAAAGGCATTGTAGCAAACCAAAAAAGAAATTTTAAGCGCAGCAGAGTAACCAGCGCACATACCTGTTAGCTCAGGTGAGTTTAAAAGGCTGCTGTTGATAACAAGGGCATTTGCTAAATAGATGGTGTGTGTGCAACAATATACTGAAAGGTCAATTATATTGTGCAGCTTATCTCACCACCTGTAGTTATTTAGGTGAAAGCTCCAAAATGCTTGCCTAATATGTCTGTTTATCCAAAAGGAAGTAAAAAGGGAGAGCTAGAAAGATAGCATTGCATCACATTACATGGCAATGCAATGCACAGTTGCTGAAGTTGAACCAAAATGAGCTTGTAATCTGGCTTCTGCAACTTTGAACATGAAAAATCCAATGAGGAGAAGAAAAGCAAAGCCAAAGAGTCCATCCCAAAATCCGACAAACAAGCAAAATGAACAAAAAACATTGAATTCAATTCTTTCTGATTTTAGAAACTGCATTAAAGAAGGGGTGCACCGGTCCTGGAGATACTGCAATACCAGGTCAATGCGTGGAGTGGACAGAGCAAGCTCTTTTTCCATCTCCCTGTTCTAAAAATCCATTTAATATATGGTCCCCAGATAGGGGACGTATCAGATATTAAACTGATAAGAACAGATACTACACTTGATCTTAGCCAAAAGGCCGAGAAGCGATAACCAGAATTGGTTTCAAACTACGGAGCCACCCAAGGATCCTGAAAAGTCCATTTGTGGAGATGAGCTCCTGGACTCCCGTTAAGAAGACATGTTGTCAACCTCTAGATCCCTTACATGCCTGCACTTTTCGGCTTGCTGCTGCTGCAATCCACGCGTTTTAGATCTGCATAACTCCACCTCTTTAAACACAGCACCTTCACCCCCTGCTGTTCCCACCCGCCTCAACACCGTTGGAAGGGAGGAGAACCAATTAAGGCGGGGGGTGGGGTGGAACGAGCAGCTGTCTACCCTTAGCAGGAGGGCTCCTGATTACATACCTCTCCTGCTGCTGCTGCTGCTGGCTGTCCAGCAGCAGACTGAAGGTGGCTGCTGCTGTGCACAGGTATATAAAGGCTCAGAGCCTATTATGACACGCGCAGCCAGCGTTCCATTGCCACATTCCATCTACTGCAGGCAGGATACCTGGCTGGCTGAATGTCGCTGAGAAGCTCACAGAGACCGCCATAAGCAACAGTTTAACAGAATGCCACAGACTAATCAACCAAACTTTTTGGGTTGGGTTCTCTTTTATAGTCTGCAGGCATTAAATGAAAGAAGTCAGTGTTCCAGCAGAAGGAGACAACGTTTCAGAAAAGGCATTGTAGCAAACCAAAAAAGAAATTTTAAGCGCAGCAGAGTAACCAGCGCACATACCTGTTAGCTCAGGTGAGTTTAAAAGGCTGCTGTTGATAACAAGGGCATTTGCTAAATAGATGGTGTGTGTGCAACAATATACTGAAAGGTCAATTATATTGTGCAGCTTATCTCACCACCTGTAGTTATTTAGGTGAAAGCTCCAAAATGCTTGCCTAATATGTCTGTTTATCCAAAAGGAAGTAAAAAGGGAGAGCTAGAAAGATAGCATTGCATCACATTACATGGCAATGCAATGCACAGTTGCTGAAGTTGAACCAAAATGAGCTTGTAATCTGGCTTCTGCAACTTTGAACATGAAAAATCCAATGAGGAGAAGAAAAGCAAAGCCAAAGAGTCCATCCCAAAATCCGACAAACAAGCAAAATGAACAAAAAACATTGAATTCAATTCTTTCTGATTTTAGAAACTGCATTAAAGAAGGGGTGCACCGGTCCTGGAGATACTGCAATACCAGGTCAATGCGTGGAGTGGACAGAGCAAGCTCTTTTTCCATCTCCCTGTTCTAAAAATCCATTTAATATATGGTCCCCAGATAGGGGACGTATCAGATATTAAACTGATAAGAACAGATTTTTTTTGATTGAATATATCTTTTATTAGCACAAAAAATAAGTTAACAGACAGTGTACAGTGCCGCAGCCCAGTACTCACAGAATTCTACATCATATTTACATAGCATGAGGATACGACGCACTAACTAGACACATCACACCCCTATGCTACACAAAACACTCAATCTGAAAGAAAAAGCATGTCAATCAATACAGTACGACGAACCGTGATAAGGGATGGGGATTGGGAAAAAGGGGATGGGGAGGGGAAAATCACAGGCCCGAAGCTTTATTGAAAGACAAGACACATAAGGGGAGAGGGGGAGGAGGGGTTTAGTCCTCATCCTCGTCCTCCGGACCGTCCATGATGGAATAGTCTCTGAGCAGGCTGTGGATCAGCCTGCGGCAGTCCTGGATGGACATCCTCTCCCTCCTCAAGATGAGCCGGTTCCTGGCGACCCAAACGGCATCCTTGAAGCAGTTCATAAGGCGCCAAGCCTCCTGGATGGCTCCGACGGTATGAACCCCAGGGAAGAGTCCGTAAAGCACAGAATGGTGCGATAGGCTCGCCCTGGGGACAGAGTTCCTCAGGTCGTCCTCAAGTGCAGTCAATAGGCGCTGTGCAAATCCGCAGTCCCAAAAAGTGTGCAAAGATGTTTCCTCCACGAAGGGGCACCTTGGGCAGTACCGGGTCTTGCACAGGTTCCGGGCATGCATGAATGACCGGACGGGCAGTCCGCCCTGAATCGCCATCCACGACAAGTCCTTGTGCCCGTTGGTCAGCCTGTCAGACGACACATTTGTCCACACAGTCTCCAGCGTGTCCTGGTGAAGTCCTGTGATGTTCTCCACGTCATCCTTGGCTCTGATTAGCTTGTGGATAGTTTTGGGCTTCCACAAGTCGGGCTTGAGTCCCTCCAGTTGATGCTCCCCCACAAATCGAACGACGTCTCCGTAGAACCATGGCGTCGTCCAGTTGTAGGGGAAGGAGCTGTCCCACTTGTCCCAGCTGAGTCGCCTCCAAAGAGGAAGCAGGAAGAAGCGAGACATGGACCTGCCCGCGGAGCCATTCTTGACTTGCAAAGTCCGGCGGACACAATCACACACAAAAGAGGATCGCAGGAGGGTGGGGATATCTGGAACGCCCTTCCCACCCTTGCGAGGCTCCTTGTACATGACGGCCCGCCTGACTCTGTCCATCTTGGATCCCCAGACAAAGTGAAACACTGTCCTGGTAATGGCCCTGCACACAGTGACGTGTGGGGGCCAGGCCTGCGCCGTGTACTGCAAGACGGGCAGGACCTCATTACGCAGGACGAGTGCCTTACCCTCACAAGTGAGGTGTCTGAGGCTCCAGAGTCCGATCCGTTGCTTCACCTTGGCCAAGCGTTCTTGCCAGGACTTGAGGGCCGCTCCTTCCTTCCCGAACCAGACTCCCAGCACCTTGAGGAAATCCGGTTGAATGTTGAAGGGGAAGGGGGCGGAGGAGGCCGGCTGCCAATCCCCGAAGAGCATGGCTTCCGACTTCCTGCAGTTGACTTTGGCCCCTGAAGCCCGGCTGAACCTCTCACACGTCTGGACGAGGGCGTCGACTGAACCACGATCAGCGCAGAAGACGGTGACGTCGTCCATGTAGAGCGAGCACTTGACCTCGTGTCGTCCCGGACCCGGTGCGGTGATCCCTCTGATCTCTCCATTCTGCCGGATAGCCTCTGCGAAGAGTTCTATAACACAAACAAAAAGAAGAGGTGATAGAGGGCAGCCTTGTCTGACCCCAGAGAGGACAGGGAAGGGGTCAGTCTTCCAGCCGTTCACCAACACCGAGCTGTGGATATCAAAATACATCAGACGGACATACGAACAAAACATGTTACCCAAACCTAACCGGTGCAGAGCTCGGCCCATGAACTCGTGGGAAACCCGGTCGAAGGCCTTCTCCTGATCCAAGGAGACCAGGGCCGCGTGTGCGCGGCGGACCTTGATGTACTCGACCGTGTCCCGCACGAGAGCGAGGCTGTCTGCGATGCGACGTCCAGGGATGCCGCAGGTCTGGTCCGGGTGGATGATCCGTCCGATGACCGTCTTAAGTCGTGTCGCCATCGTCTTGGCCAGGATCTTGTAGTCCACGTTGAGCAGAGTAATGGGACGCCAATTCCTCAGGTCGCACCTCTCTCCCTTCCGCTTGTACAGGATCGTGACCATTCCTTCCCTCAAAGATGGAGGCATTCTACCCTCCACCACCATCTCCTCGTACAGGTCCAACAGGTCCGGACAGATGAGGTCTCCCAGCGCTACATAGAGCTCCGCTGGAAGACCATCACTGCCCGGGGTCCTGCCGGTCCCAAAGGATTTAGCGGCAGAGAGCAATTCGCCCACCATGAGAGGTTTGTCCAAGGCTGCCGTGCCTGCAGGATCAAGATGGTTAGTGATACCTGACAGGAACTTATCAGCAGCGTCAGGGTCAGTAGTCTTGTGGGAGTAGAGTTCGCTGTAGAAGTCGCTGACGACCCTCATCACGTCCTCCTTCCCACGTCGCATGTTTCCGCTCTCGTCTCGCAGCTCGTTCAGGGGCGTGTGACCGGCATGAAGTTTCCTGAAAAAGAATGAGTTACATTTCTCACCCTTCTCCAGATTCTCCATTTTGGAACGGAAGACGATTCGCTTGGACTCCTCCTCAAAGTGCCTTTTCAGGCTCTTCTTGGTCTCCTCCAGCTCCTCCCTCACGTCCCAGCCGCAGTGAAGAAGGTCCTGCAGCGACCGCAGCTCGCGCTGCAGCCCTCTGAAGTCCCTCCTCTTCTCACACGCCTGTTGTCGACCCTTGGCCTGAAAGAAACAGCGAAACTCAAGTTTAACATATTCCCACCAATCAGAGACTGTTTGGAAGCTACCCTTGTAGGACTGCCACATTGCGTAGGCTGCTCTCAGCTCCTCCACGACTTCATCCTGAGCCAGCAGAGCACAATTCAGCTTCCAGGAGCCGGGGCCGGACGGAAAACCGTCGCCGAGGACACCTTGTAAGTGAATGGCTCTGTGGTCGGAGAAGAAGCAGGAGACCATCGAGTGCCTACTCTGCCTGACTGCCCGAGAGGTGAACACAAAGTCAATCCTGGAGCGGAGTGAGCCATCGGGTCGGCTCCACGAATAGTTCGTGGAGCCTCTCCCCATGGAGCCCACCACGTCCTGAAGAGAGGCCTCGGTTACCATCTCGATGAGCAGCTTGGACGTGATGTCCAACTTGGCAGATGTGCCAGAACTACGACCATCCTCCTCGATGGGGCAGTTGAAATCCCCGGCCATCACTAAGGTCCTGGTGGTGGCAAGCTGAAGCCGCAGGGTCTGGAAAAGCTCCAAACGCTCATTCTTCAGTGGGGACGCATACACGTTGATGAACCTGACAGGTTCTCCCGCCCAGTTGCCATCTACAACAAGAGCCCTGCCGCAGATGAGCTCCTGGACGGACTCAAGCGTGAATGCGCCCCCCCTGATCAGAATTGCGACCCCCGCAGACTTGCAGTCACCCCCACCGGACCAGTAGGATGGACCGTGGGACCACTCCCTGGCCAGATGTTTGAAGGACCTAGAGGAGGGAAGGGAACATTCCTGCAACATATAAACATCACACAACTGGGAAGTAAGGAAGGCATAAATAGTCTGACGTCTGAACTTGTCCTTGATGCTCCTGACATTAATGGAAAATAAGTTAATATTAGCCATCATGTAGGGAAAAAAGAAAAAGTTAGCGCAGGCAATACACCTTAGTTACCACTCCGGTCGGGTGGTCCCTCGTCGGTGTTGACTGCTGGTGACGGGATCACCAGCAGGCCCTCTTCCTCCATCTGGTAAAGCAGCGCGGCCTCGATCTCGGCGACCACCAGTTCCTCCTCTTCTGGCTCGGCCACCAGGGTCTCAACCATGTGCTCCATCTCTTCTGGCTCAGGGAGGGTATCCTCCTTTTCGCCTACGAAATCCAGAATCTTCTTTTTGGAGGATTCAGTAGCAGGGCTGTCCTCCACCTTCCTCTTTCCCCGGGTTGGAACTGGGGAGACAAGAAGGGGAAAATCCTCCTCGGAATAGATAGCGGCGGGTGGAGGAAAGGTTAATTCCACCGCTACCATGGTCTGGGGAGGGAGAGTGGCTGCCGGGGCAGGGGAAAGGACACCTGCTGAGGAGTAGGGGAAGGAGGAAGAGAAAGTGGAATCCTCAGCAGGGGTGGCCGGGATGGGGGGGAATTGGACGGGGGTGGCAGGGGGAGGGATCGAGAGAGGGGTGACAGAACTCTTACCCTCCTTTGACTTTTTCTTCTGCTTCGGAGCTGCTGGGACCGTCGCTGGGGCTTTGGCCACCGACTCCTTGACCGCTTTGGCCTTGGTCGTCTCGGCCTTGGCCGCTGGGGCCTTGGTCGTCGCGTCCTTGACCTTCACAGGCCTGGTCGTCGGGGCCTTGTCCTCCGTAGCTGGGGTCGTCGCAACCACCGATGCCCAGGATCTCTCACGCTTGGGGCAATCCTTGTACAGATGAGCCGCCAGCCCACACAGGTTGCAGGATGTCTTCTTCGGGCAGTCCTTCGAGCTGTGTCCCGTCACTCGACAAATCCTGCAGGCATCCTCCTTGCAGTCCTTCATCTCGTGGCCGTTCTTGCCGCATCTCCTGCAGTTCCGCGGCATGTCCGGGTAATAGATGAGGCCGTAGGAGTTGCCCAGGGAGGATGTCGGGGGCAGGTGCCGAAGTCCGTCTGAGTACGCCAGGTCCCTGTGAAGTCTAACGGTCACCGACCACTTACCTGTCCAGAAGCCGAGTCCATTCAGGATGTGAGAGGGTTCCTTCACAACCAAACAGAAGCGTCTCAGGAAGGTACAGATGTCTTGGCCTGGGGTGTGCGGGTTGCGCATGGAGACCGTGATCCTCCTTTCGTCCCTCTGGATAGGGCAGCTACCTGTAAAGGCAGAGAAAGAAATATCCGGTCCTTTTGCGCTTACCATTTCCCAGAACCTCCTGCAGGTGTTCACAGTGGCGAAGGTGACGAAGAAGATCCCCGTCAAGAAGGTCTGGATGCTGAGGGTGTCCGACCTGGAGAAGCCTCGATCCAGCAGCATCTTCTGGCAGAACACGTCCGAGGACATGTCCGGCACCCTCCCATCCACTTCCTTCAGCTTCAGGGCCACCGTCTGCCGCATCCATGGCTCCAGGGCTGGAGCTTCGTGGCGGGGCTTCTGGGGTCCCTTCTGCTGGCCAGTCGTGGAGGCAGAGTCCTTGGGGTCAGAATCGGCTCCTGGCTGGGCCCTCCTGGCTGTCCCCTGCTCCAGGCTCTTCTTTTCGGCCTTCCTCGCAGCGCTTGCCATGGCTTTCCTCCTGCAGTTACTTCTTGGAGCTGGATCTGGAACTCTTCCCGGAATGGGTGGAGCTATGCAGATTCTTCTCCCGTCGTGTTCTGGACAAATTCCCCGAAAGGTCTTTGTCTCGATGATTTTCTTCCTCGAAGATTCCACAGGACAGCCCGATTCTTCTCCGAGTCTTCGTCTTCTTCTGGATTCTTTAGAGCTTCTTCCTCCCACCGATATCCGCCTTCCTTCTCCGATGTCAGCTGGGCTCCGAAGCTCTTCTCCTTCCGAGTTCGATCGCTCTCGTCAAGTGTAGATCGCAGCTCTTGTGTTCTTAAAAGAACAGATACTACACTTGATCTTAGCCAAAAGGCCGAGAAGCGATAACCAGAATTGGTTTCAAACTACGGAGCCACCCAAGGATCCTGAAAAGTCCATTTGTGGAGATGAGCTCCTGGACTCCCGTTAAGAAGACATGTTGTCAACCTCTAGATCCCTTACATGCCTGCACTTTTCGGCTTGCTGCTGCTGCAATCCACGCGTTTTAGATCTGCATAACTCCACCTCTTTAAACACAGCACCTTCACCCCCTGCTGTTCCCACCCGCCTC
This sequence comes from Phyllobates terribilis, assembly GCF_046119375.1. Taxonomy (NCBI): domain Eukaryota; kingdom Metazoa; phylum Chordata; class Amphibia; order Anura; family Dendrobatidae; genus Phyllobates; species Phyllobates terribilis. The sequence goes on from NW_027363176.1 coordinate 692,142, forward strand.
AACACCGTTGGAAGGGAGGAGAACCAATTAAGGCGGGGGGTGGGGTGGAACGAGCAGCTGTCTACCCTTAGCAGGAGGGCTCCTGATTACATACCTCTCCTGCTGCTGCTGCTGCTGGCTGTCCAGCAGCAGACTGAAGGTGGCTGCTGCTGTGCACAGGTATATAAAGGCTCAGAGCCTATTATGACACGCGCAGCCAGCGTTCCATTGCCACATTCCATCTACTGCAGGCAGGATACCTGGCTGGCTGAATGTCGCTGAGAAGCTCACAGAGACCGCCATAAGCAACAGTTTAACAGAATGCCACAGACTAATCAACCAAACTTTTTGGGTTGGGTTCTCTTTTATAGTCTGCAGGCATTAAATGAAAGAAGTCAGTGTTCCAGCAGAAGGAGACAACGTTTCAGAAAAGGCATTGTAGCAAACCAAAAAAGAAATTTTAAGCGCAGCAGAGTAACCAGCGCACATACCTGTTAGCTCAGGTGAGTTTAAAAGGCTGCTGTTGATAACAAGGGCATTTGCTAAATAGATGGTGTGTGTGCAACAATATACTGAAAGGTCAATTATATTGTGCAGCTTATCTCACCACCTGTAGTTATTTAGGTGAAAGCTCCAAAATGCTTGCCTAATATGTCTGTTTATCCAAAAGGAAGTAAAAAGGGAGAGCTAGAAAGATAGCATTGCATCACATTACATGGCAATGCAATGCACAGTTGCTGAAGTTGAACCAAAATGAGCTTGTAATCTGGCTTCTGCAACTTTGAACATGAAAAATCCAATGAGGAGAAGAAAAGCAAAGCCAAAGAGTCCATCCCAAAATCCGACAAACAAGCAAAATGAACAAAAAACATTGAATTCAATTCTTTCTGATTTTAGAAACTGCATTAAAGAAGGGGTGCACCGGTCCTGGAGATACTGCAATACCAGGTCAATGCGTGGAGTGGACAGAGCAAGCTCTTTTTCCATCTCCCTGTTCTAAAAATCCATTTAATATATGGTCCCCAGATAGGGGACGTATCAGATATTAAACTGATAAGAACAGATACTACACTTGATCTTAGCCAAAAGGCCGAGAAGCGATAACCAGAATTGGTTTCAAACTACGGAGCCACCCAAGGATCCTGAAAAGTCCATTTGTGGAGATGAGCTCCTGGACTCCCGTTAAGAAGACATGCTGTCAACCTCTAGATCCCTTACATGCCTGCACTTTTCGGCTTGCTGCTGCTGCAATCCACGCGTTTTAGATCTGCATAACTCCACCTCTTTAAACACAGCACCTTCACCCCCTGCTGTTCCCACCCGCCTCAACACCGTTGGAAGGGAGGAGAACCAATTAAGGCGGGGGGTGGGGTGGAACGAGCAGCTGTCTACCCTTAGCAGGAGGGCTCCTGATTACATACCTCTCCTGCTGCTGCTGCTGCTGGCTGTCCAGCAGCAGACTGAAGGTGGCTGCTGCTGTGCACAGGTATATAAAGGCTCAGAGCCTATTATGACACGCGCAGCCAGCGTTCCATTGCCACATTCCATCTACTGCAGGCAGGATACCTGGCTGGCTGAATGTCGCTGAGAAGCTCACAGAGACCGCCATAAGCAACAGTTTAACAGAATGCCACAGACTAATCAACCAAACTTTTTGGGTTGGGTTCTCTTTTATAGTCTGCAGGCATTAAATGAAAGAAGTCAGTGTTCCAGCAGAAGGAGACAACGTTTCAGAAAAGGCATTGTAGCAAACCAAAAAAGAAATTTTAAGCGCAGCAGAGTAACCAGCGCACATACCTGTTAGCTCAGGTGAGTTTAAAAGGCTGCTGTTGATAACAAGGGCATTTGCTAAATAGATGGTGTGTGTGCAACAATATACTGAAAGGTCAATTATATTGTGCAGCTTATCTCACCACCTGTAGTTATTTAGGTGAAAGCTCCAAAATGCTTGCCTAATATGTCTGTTTATCCAAAAGGAAGTAAAAAGGGAGAGCTAGAAAGATAGCATTGCATCACATTACATGGCAATGCAATGCACAGTTGCTGAAGTTGAACCAAAATGAGCTTGTAATCTGGCTTCTGCAACTTTGAACATGAAAAATCCAATGAGGAGAAGAAAAGCAAAGCCAAAGAGTCCATCCCAAAATCCGACAAACAAGCAAAATGAACAAAAAACATTGAATTCAATTCTTTCTGATTTTAGAAACTGCATTAAAGAAGGGGTGCACCGGTCCTGGAGATACTGCAATACCAGGTCAATGCGTGGAGTGGACAGAGCAAGCTCTTTTTCCATCTCCCTGTTCTAAAAATCCATTTAATATATGGTCCCCAGATAGGGGACGTATCAGATATTAAACTGATAAGAACAGATTTTTTTTTTTTTTGTTTTGTTTTTTTTTTTTTTTTTTTTTTTTTTCTTTTTCCAAACACTCAGAAATTAAGTTTTATAATCTTAAATCATATATCACTAAACTCAAGATTTTAGTTCCATCATCGTGTTTAGATATTATATTTATATTTTTTCATTTGAATTAATATATATAAAGTTAAACATAACAATTCCTTTACAGTTTCAACAGTTTCCAAACAAATCACAACTGACATTACTTCACCCGGTTTCCCAAACTAAATATCCCCTTTTTCCCTTTTACTTTCCTCCCAACAAAACCCCTTAACTTCTTTTCTTCCTCCTCATGCTCTAACCGCATCTGTTCCCAATCATACTCTTCCTCATCATCTCTGAAAGTCACCACCTTCTCCAAAACTTTACCCTTTTCCTCTTTTACTTCTTTCTTTTCACCAGATACTTTCCTTGATCCACAATTTTCCTGTACCGTTACCTTTTTCTTCACCTTTAAACTTTCAACTTCTTTTCCCTGCTTATTCTCCTCTATAATTATCGCATCAACTTCCTTCTTCATTTTATCACCAATATCTTCCTTTTGTCCTCCAAAGTTCTTTTCAAAAGTTCCTTTGCTGCTTTCCATGTAACAATACCCAGAACTCCCGTTTACCATAATCCTCCCATTATGCAAATTTTCTTCTCCTGTTGTCCACACCAAAAAACGTCTCTTTCCGTTCCAAATACCAACTTTGTTCCTGTATAATTTCTGAAACTTTACCATCTTACATTTAGATTCCAAAAAAACCATTATCTCCTCTATTTCCACAAACGGATTGTCCATGTAAATTATCACACTCTTCGGTTTCCCCATGAATGATGCACTTACTCCAATTATCCCAGAATCCTCTTCACTCCAGCATTTGAAAAAATGAATGCACTTTTCCTCAGAAACTAGAGTCACATCACAAACTTTACCTTGCTTTATTTCTTGCATACAGTAGATATCCTTCTCCAAAACTTCATGTTTCCTCAAAATTTCCAGAATCCATTTTTCTTCCAAAAAAGTTTCTTCCGTCTCCCGTTTCACAAAAAAACGTAAGCATCTCTTCTTTTTCCAAAACTCCATCTCAACAATCCGTTTTCCTTCGGTTTTTCCTTTTAATCCTCCAAATGTTGCCACCACAGCTATGTGTGGCGACAGTTGCCCCCCACAGCTATGTGTGGTGACAAGGTGATCGCCTCTCGTTGCCCAGGGACTAATCCGACTCCCTAATAGCAGCAGGGGGGTTTAGCTCCACCGATGAGTGTAGCGATCCCCCCAGGCCAAGGAGCCGGGTACCCCAAGCACCTCCCAGTCAAGACCAAGGCAGCAACCGCTAGATCACTGCACTTGATCTTAGCCAAAAGGCCGAGAAGCGATAACCAGAATTGGTTTCAAACTACGGAGCCACCCAAGGATCCTGAAAAGTCCATTTGTGGAGATGAGCTCCTGGACTCCCGTTAAGAAGACATGTTGTCAACCTCTAGATCCCTTACATGCCTGCACTTTTCGGCTTGCTGCTGCTGCAATCCACGCGTTTTAGATCTGCATAACTCCACCTCTTTAAACACAGCACCTTCACCCCCTGCTGTTCCCACCCGCCTCAACACCGTTGGAAGGGAGGAGAACCAATTAAGGCGGGGGGTGGGGTGGAACGAGCAGCTGTCTACCCTTAGCAGGAGGGCTCCTGATTACATACCTCTCCTGCTGCTGCTGCTGCTGCTGGCTGTCCAGCAGCAGACTGAAGGTGGCTGCTGCTGTGCACAGGTATATAAAGGCTCAGAGCCTATTATGACACGCGCAGCCAGCGTTCCATTGCCACATTCCATCTACTGCAGGCAGGATACCTGGCTGGCTGAATGTCGCTGAGAAGCTCACAGAGACCGCCATAAGCAACAGTTTAACAGAATGCCACAGACTAATCAACCAAACTTTTTGGGTTGGGTTCTCTTTTATAGTCTGCAGGCATTAAATGAAAGAAGTCAGTGTTCCAGCAGAAGGAGACAACGTTTCAGAAAAGGCATTGTAGCAAACCAAAAAAGAAATTTTAAGCGCAGCAGAGTAACCAGCGCACATACCTGTTAGCTCAGGTGAGTTTAAAAGGCTGCTGTTGATAACAAGGGCATTTGCTAAATAGATGGTGTGTGTGCAACAATATACTGAAAGGTCAATTATATTGTGCAGCTTATCTCACCACCTGTAGTTATTTAGGTGAAAACTCCAAAATGCTTGCCTAATATGTCTGTTTATCCAAAAGGAAGTAAAAAGGGAGAGCTAGAAAGATAGCATTGCATCACATTACATGGCAATGCAATGCACAGTTGCTGAAGTTGAACCAAAATGAGCTTGTAATCTGGCTTCTGCAACTTTGAACATGAAAAATCCAATGAGGAGAAGAAAAGCAAAGCCAAAGAGTCCATCCCAAAATCCGACAAACAAGCAAAATGAACAAAAAACATTGAATTCAATTCTTTCTGATTTTAGAAACTGCATTAAAGAAGGGGTGCACCGGTCCTGGAGATACTGCAATACCAGGTCAATGCGTGGAGTGGACAGAGCAAGCTCTTTTTCCATCTCCCTGTTCTAAAAATCCATTTAATATATGGTCCCCAGATAGGGGACGTATCAGATATTAAACTGATAAGAACAGATACTACACTTGATCTTAGCCAAAAGGCCGAGAAGCGATAACCAGAATTGGTTTCAAACTACGGAGCCACCCAAGGATCCCGAAAAGTCCATTTGTGGAGATGAGCTCCTGGACTCCCGTTAAGAAGACATGTTGTCAACCTCTAGATCCCTTACATGCCTGCACTTTTCGGCTTGCTGCTGCTGCAATCCACGCGTTTTAGATCTGCATAACTCCACCTCTTTAAACACAGCACCTTCACCCCCTGCTGTTCCAACCCGCCTCAACACCGTTGGAAGGGAGGAGAACCAATTAAGGCGGGGAGTGGGGTGGAACGAGCAGCTGTCTACCCTTAGCAGGAGGGCTCCTGATTACATACCTCTCCTGCTGCTGCTGCTGCTGGCTGTCCAGCAGCAGACTGAAGGTGGCTGCTGCTGTGCACAGGTATATAAAGGCTCAGAGCCTATTATGACACGCGCAGCCAGCGTTCCATTGCCACATTCCATCTACTGCAGGCAGGATACCTGGCTGGCTGAATGTCGCTGAGAAGCTCACAGAGACCGCCATAAGCAACAGTTTAACAGAATGCCACAGACTAATCAACCAAACTTTTTGGGTTGGGTTCTCTTTTATAGTCTGCAGGCATTAAATGAAAGAAGTCAGTGTTCCAGCAGAAGGAGACAACGTTTCAGAAAAGGCATTGTAGCAAACCAAAAAAGAAATTTTAAGCGCAGCAGAGTAACCAGCGCACATACCTGTTAGCTCAGGTGAGTTTAAAAGGCTGCTGTTGATAACAAGGGCATTTGCTAAATAGATGGTGTGTGTGCAACAATATACTGAAAGGTCAATTATATTGTGCAGCTTATCTCACCACCTGTAGTTATTTAGGTGAAAGCTCCAAAATGCTTGCCTAATATGTCTGTTTATCCAAAAGGAAGTAAAAAGGGAGAGCTAGAAAGATAGCATTGCATCACATTACATGGCAATGCAATGCACAGTTGCTGAAGTTGAACCAAAATGAGCTTGTAATCTGGCTTCTGCAACTTTGAACATGAAAAATCCAATGAGGAGAAGAAAAGCAAAGCCAAAGAGTCCATCCCAAAATCCGACAAACAAGCAAAATGAACAAAAAACATTGAATTCAATTCTTTCTGATTTTAGAAACTGCATTAAAGAAGGGGTGCACCGGTCCTGGAGATACTGCAATACCAGGTCAATGCGTGGAGTGGACAGAGCAAGCTCTTTTTCCATCTCCCTGTTCTAAAAATCCATTTAATATATGGTCCCCAGATAGGGGACGTATCAGATATTAAACTGATAAGAACAGATACTACACTTGATCTTAGCCAAAAGGCCGAGAAGCGATAACCAGAATTGGTTTCAAACTACGGAGCCACCCAAGGATCCTGAAAAGTCCATTTGTGGAGATGAGCTCCTGGACTCCCGTTAAGAAGACATGTTGTCAACCTCTAGATCCCTTACATGCCTGCACTTTTCGGCTTGCTGCTGCTGCAATCCACGCGTTTTAGATCTGCATAACTCCACCTCTTTAAACACAGCACCTTCACCCCCTGCTGTTCCCACCCGCCTCAACACCGTTGGAAGGGAGGAGAACCAATTAAGGCGGGGGGTGGGGTGGAACGAGCAGCTGTCTACCCTTAGCAGGAGGGCTCCTGATTACATACCTCTCCTGCTGCTGCTGCTGCTGGCTGTTCAGCAGCAGACTGAAGGTGGCTGCTGCTGTGCACAGGTATATAAAGGCTCAGAGCCTATTATGACACGCGCAGCCAGCGTTCCATTGCCACATTCCATCTACTGCAGGCAGGATACCTGGCTGGCTGAATGTCGCTGAGAAGCTCACAGAGACCGCCATAAGCAACAGTTTAACAGAATGCCACAGACTAATCAACCAAACTTTTTGGGTTGGGTTCTCTTTTATAGTCTGCAGGCATTAAATGAAAGAAGTCAGTGTTCCAGCAGAAGGAGACAACGTTTCAGAAAAGGCATTGTAGCAAACCAAAAAAGAAATTTTAAGCGCAGCAGAGTAACCAGCGCACATACCTGTTAGCTCAGGTGAGTTTAAAAGGCTGCTGTTGATAACAAGGGCATTTGCTAAATAGATGGTGTGTGTGCAACAATATACTGAAAGGTCAATTATATTGTGCAGCTTATCTCACCACCTGTAGTTATTTAGGTGAAAGCTCCAAAATGCTTGCCTAATATGTCTGTTTATCCAAAAGGAAGTAAAAAGGGAGAGCTAGAAAGATAGCATTGCATCACATTACATGGCAATGCAATGCACAGTTGCTGAAGTTGAACCAAAATGAGCTTGTAATCTGGCTTCTGCAACTTTGAACATGAAAAATCCAATGAGGAGAAGAAAAGCAAAGCCAAAGAGTCCATCCCAAAATCCGACAAACAAGCAAAATGAACAAAAAACATTGAATTCAATTCTTTCTGATTTTAGAAACTGCATTAAAGAAGGGGTGCACCGGTCCTGGAGATACTGCAATACCAGGTCAATGCGTGGAGTGGACAGAGCAAGCTCTTTTTCCATCTCCCTGTTCTAAAAATCCATTTAATATATGGTCCCCAGATAGGGGACGTATCAGATATTAAACTGATAAGAACAGATACTACACTTGATCTTAGCCAAAAGGCCGAGAAGCGATAACCAGAATTGGTTTCAAACTACGGAGCCACCCAAGGATCCTGAAAAGTCCATTTGTGGAGATGAGCTCCTGGACTCCCGTTAAGAAGACATGTTGTCAACCTCTAGATCCCTTACATGCCTGCACTTTTCGGCTTGCTGCTGCTGCAATCCACGCGTTTTAGATCTGCATAACTCCACCTCTTTAAACACAGCACCTTCACCCCCTGCTGTTCCCACCCGCCTCAACACCGTTGGAAGGGAGGAGAACCAATTAAGGCGGGGGGTGGGGTGGAACGAGCAGCTGTCTACCCTTAGCAGGAGGGCTCCTGATTACATACCTCTCCTGCTGCTGCTGCTGCTGGCTGTCCAGCAGCAGACTGAAGGTGGCTGCTGCTGTGCACAGGTATATAAAGGCTCAGAGCCTATTATGACACGCGCAGCCAGCGTTCCATTGCCACATTCCATCTACTGCAGGCAGGATACCTGGCTGGCTGAATGTCGCTGAGAAGCTCACAGAGACCGCCATAAGCAACAGTTTAACAGAATGCCACAGACTAATCAACCAAACTTTTTGGGTTGGGTTCTCTTTTATAGTCTGCAGGCATTAAATGAAAGAAGTCAGTGTTCCAGCAGAAGGAGACAACGTTTCAGAAAAGGCATTGTAGCAAACCAAAAAAGAAATTTTAAGCGCAGCAGAGTAACCAGCGCACATACCTGTTAGCTCAGGTGAGTTTAAAAGGCTGCTGTTGATAACAAGGGCATTTGCTAAATAGATGGTGTGTGTACAACAATATACTGAAAGGTCAATTATATTGTGCAGCTTATCTCACCACCTGTAGTTATTTAGGTGAAAGCTCCAAAATGCTTGCCTAATATGTCTGTTTATCCAAAAGGAAGTAAAAAGGGAGAGCTAGAAAGATAGCATTGCATCACATTACATGGCAATGCAATGCACAGTTGCTGAAGTTGAACCAAAATGAGCTTGTAATCTGGCTTCTGCAACTTTGAACATGAAAAATCCAATGAGGAGAAGAAAAGCAAAGCCAAAGAGTCCATCCCAAAATCCGACAAACAAGCAAAATGAACAAAAAACATTGAATTCAATTCTTTCTGATTTTAGAAACTGCATTAAAGAAGGGGTGCACCGGTCCTGGAGATACTGCAATACCAGGTCAATGCGTGGAGTGGACAGAGCAAGCTCTTTTTCCATCTCCCTGTTCTAAAAATCCATTTAATATATGGTCCCCAGATAGGGGACGTATCAGATATTAAACTGATAAGAACAGATACTACACTTGATCATAGCCAAAAGGCCGAGAAGCGATAACCAGAATTGGTTTCAAACTACGGAGCCACCCAAGGATCCTGAAAAGTCCATTTGTGGACATGAGCTCCTGGACTCCCGTTAAGAAGACATGTTGTCAACCTCTAGATCCCTTACATGCCTGCACTTTTCGGCTTGCTGCTGCTGCAATCCACGCGTTTTAGATCTGCATAACTCCACCTCTTTAAACACAGCACCTTCACCCCCTGCTGTTCCCACCCGCCTCAACACCGTTGGAAGGGAGGAGAACCAATTAAGGCGGGGGGTGGGGTGGAACGAGCAGCTGTCTACCCTTAGCAGGAGGGCTCCTGATTACATACCTCTCCTGCTGCTGCTGCTGCTGGCTGTCCAGCAGCAGACTGAAGGTGGCTGCTGCTGTGCACAGGTATATAAAGGCTCAGAGCCTATTATGACACGCGCAGCCAGCGTTCCATTGCCACATTCCATCTACTGCAGGCAGGATACCTGGCTGGCTGAATGTCGCTGAGAAGCTCACAGAGACCGCCATAAGCAACAGTTTAACAGAATGCCACAGACTAATCAAACAAACTTTTTGGGTTGGGTTCTCTTTTATAGTCTGCAGGCATTAAATGAAAGAAGTCAGTGTTCCAGCAGAAGGAGACAACGTTTCAGAAAAGGCATTGTAGCAAACCAAAAAAGAAATTTTAAGCGCAGCAGAGTAACCAGCGCACATACCTGTTAGCTCAGGTGAGTTTAAAAGGCTGCTGTTGATAACAAGGGCATTTGCTAAATAGATGGTGTGTGTGCAACAATATACTGAAAGGTCAATTATATTGTGCAGCTTATCTCACCACCTGTAGTTATTTAGGTGAAAGCTCCAAAATGCTTGCCTAATATGTCTGTTTATCCAAAAGGAAGTAAAAAGGGAGAGCTAGAAAGATAGCATTGCATCACATTACATGGCAATGCAATGCACAGTTGCTGAAGTTGAACCAAAATGAGCTTGTAATCTGGCTTCTGCAACTTTGAACATGAAAAATCCAATGAGGAGAAGAAAAGCAAAGCCAAAGAGTCCATCCCAAAATCCGACAAACAAGCAAAATGAACAAAAAACATTGAATTCAATTCTTTCTGATTTTAGAAACTGCATTAAAGAAGGGGTGCACCGGTCCTGGAGATACTGCAATACCAGGTCAATGCGTGGAGTGGACAGAGCAAGCTCTTTTTCCATCTCCCTGTTCTAAAAATCCATTTAATATATGGTCCCCAGATAGGGGACGTATCAGATATTAAACTGATAAGAACAGATACTACACTTGATCTTAGCCAAAAGGCCGAGAAGCGATAACCAGAATTGGTTTCAAACTACGGAGCCACCCAAGGATCCTGAAAAGTCCATTTGTGGAGATGAGCTCCTGGACTCCCGTTAAGAAGACATGTTGTCAACCTCTAGATCCCTTACATGCCTGCACTTTTCGGCTTGCTGCTGCTGCAATCCACGCGTTTTAGATCTGCATAACTCCACCTCTTTAAACACAGCACCTTCACCCCCTGCTGTTCCCACCCGCCTCAACACCGTTGGAAGGGAGGAGAACCAATTAAGGCGGGGGGGTGGGGTGGAACGAGCAGCTGTCTACCCTTAGCAGGAGGGCTCCTGATTACATACCTCTCCTGCTGCTGCTGCTGCTGGCTGTCCAGCAGCAGACTGAAGGTGGCTGCTGCTGTGCACAGGTATATAAAGGCTCAGAGCCTATTATGACACGCGCAGCCAGCGTTCCATTGCCACATTCCATCTACTGCAGGCAGGATACCTGGCTGGCTGAATGTCGCTGAGAAGCTCACAGAGACCGCCATAAGCAACAGTTTAACAGAATGCCACAGACTAATCAACCAAACTTTTTGGGTTGGGTTCTCTTTTATAGTCTGCAGGCATTAAATGAAAGAAGTCAGTGTTCCAGCAGAAGGAGACAACGTTTCAGAAAAGGCATTGTAGCAAACCAAAAAAGAAATTTTAAGCGCAGCAGAGTAACCAGCGCACATACCTGTTAGCTCAGGTGAGTTTAAAAGGCTGCTGTTGATAACAAGGGCATTTGCTAAATAGATGGTGTGTGTGCAACAATATACTGAAAGGTCAATTATATTGTGCAGCTTATCTCACCACCTGTAGTTATTTAGGTGAAAGCTCCAAAATGCTTGCCTAATATGTCTGTTTATCCAAAAGGAAGTAAAAAGGGAGAGCTAGAAAGATAGCATTGCATCACATTACATGGCAATGCAGTGCACAGTTGCTGAAGTTGAACCAAAATGAGCTTGTAATCTGGCTTCTGCAACTTTGAACATGAAAAATCCAATGAGGAGAAGAAAAGCAAAGCCAAAGAGTCCATCCCAAAATCCGACAAACAAGCAAAATGAACAAAAAACATTGAATTCAATTCTTTCTGATTTTAGAAACTGCATTAAAGAAGGGGTGCACCGGTCCTGGAGATACTGCAATACCAGGTCAATGCGTGGAGTGGACAGAGCAAGCTCTTTTTCCATCTCCCTGTTCTAAAAATCCATTTAATATATGGTCCCCAGATAGGGGACGTATCAGATATTAAACTGATAAGAACAGATACTACACTTGATCTTAGCCAAAAGGCCGAGAAGCGATAACCAGAATTGGTTTCAAACTACGGAGCCACCCAAGGATCCTGAAAAGTCCATTTGTGGAGATGAGCTCCTGGACTCCCGTTAAGAAGACATGTTGTCAACCTCTCGATCCCTTACATGCCTGCACTTTTCGGCTTGCTGCTGCTGCAATCCACGTGTTTTAGATCTGCATAACTCCACCTCTTTAAACACAGCACCTTCACCCCCTGCTGTTCCCACCCGCCTCAACACCGTTGGAAGGGAGGAGAACCAATTAAGGCGGGGGGTGGGGTGGAACGAGCAGCTGTCTACCCTTAGCAGGAGGGCTCCTGATTACATACCTCTCCTGCTGCTGCTGCTGCTGGCTGTCCAGCAGCAGACTGAAGGTGGCTGCTGCTGTGCACAGGTATATAAAGGCTCAGAGCCTATTATGACACGCGCAGCCAGCGTTCCATTGCCACATTCCATCTACTGCAGGCAGGATACCTGGCTGGCTGAATGTCGCTTTGAAGCTCACAGAGACCGCCATAAGCAACAGTTTAACAGAATGCCACAGACTAATCAACCAAACTTTTTGGGTTGGGTTCTCTTTTATAGTCTGCAGGCATTAAATGAAAGAAGTCAGTGTTCCAGCAGAAGGAGACAACGTTTCAGAAAAGGCATTGTAGCAAACCAAAAAAGAAATTTTAAGCGCAGCAGAGTAACCAGCGCACATACCTGTTAGCTCAGGTGAGTTTAAAAGGCTGCTGTTGATAACAAGGGCATTTGCTAAATAGATGGTGTGTGTGCAACAATATACTGAAAGGTCAATTATATTGTGCAGCTTATCTCACCACCTGTAGTTATTTAGGTGAAAGCTCCAAAATGCTTGCCTAATATGTCTGTTTATCCAAAAGGAAGTAAAAAGGGAGAGCTAGAAAGATAGCATTGCATCACATTACATGGCAATGCAATGCACAGTTGCTGAAGTTGAACCAAAATGAGCTTGTAATCTGGCTTCTGCAACTTTGAACATGAAAAATCCAATGAGGAGAAGAAAAGCAAAGCCAAAGAGTCCATCCCAAAATCCGACAAACAAGCAAAATGAACAAAAAACATTGAATTCAATTCTTTCTGATTTTAGAAACTGCATTAAAGAAGGGGTGCACCGGTCCTGGAGATACTGCAATACCAGGTCAATGCGTGGAGTGGACAGAGCAAGCTCTTTTTCCATCTCCCTGTTCTAAAAATCCATTTAATATATGGTCCCCAGATAGGGGACGTATCAGATATTAAACTGATAAGAACAGATTTTTTTTTTTTTTTTTTTTTTCCCTCAGATGGGGAAATCCACGGTGTATAGTCACGACCAAAGGAACTTCCTTCCAAACAGCTGCATCATCTCAACGACACAAATGCTGCTCCCATCATCACCGGAAAAATTTTTATTTCTTCTTTTTAAACCTTACACAGAAAACAAGATCAAGAAGTATTTACAAAATATCTCCACTTTTTAACTTTCCATATTCCCTCCGCATCCACTTCCCCTCTCCTCTTTTTGTCCCATAAGAAACACACATACATCTTCCCCATAATCACCTTCACACTATCCTTTACAGCAATTTCCTTCCTTTTAAACACATACACATTCCTCACATCCCATAACACTTCCTTTATACACGCAAGCATCAACCACAAGACTCTTTCCTTCGTCCCATCACATATTCCCAAACCAAACATAAACAACTCAAAGGACAACAAATTCACACCACACAATTCTTTACACAAAGGCCCCATTCTCCCAATCACATCTCTAGCATACTGGCAATTCCAAAAAACATGCAACACACTTTCCCTTCCACCACAGCCATTTCTTGGACACGTTTCACTCCTCACTAAACCTCTATTCCTCTGAAACTCTCTTACTGGCAACACTCCATGCAAAGACTGCCACACAACCTCACTCTGCTTATTTGTCATACCACCCATCCGCACCTTCTTCCATACTTTTTGCACATCACACCCTCTCATCAAATTTATTCCACTCTCCATTTCTCTACACTCAATCATCCTGTACACAGCCTTCTTATTTCCCAACAACCTCACATCCACATCACACAACTCATACTTCACCAAAAACTTATAAACCCACACATACCACACGGGCACCTCAAAAGCAACCGGACACCGCAAATCCCTCTCTCTCCACTTCAAACGAAAAGAATAAGCCCCAAATAAATATCCACACATACATGAAAACTTTCCATCGCCCATAATCACTTTCAGCACAAACACCACAATATTCACACCCAAAAAAACTTCTAAATTTGGAAAACCCAAACCACCTTTCTCCATACGCTTCACCAACACTTCCCTCCGCGCCCTCTCCATTTTAGAATTCCACAAAAAAACAAACAAAATCCTATTCAATCCTCTCAAAACCATATAACCTGGTGGAAACACAACTGCAACATATAAAAAAATAGGCAACACCACGCTTTTAATGACTAAGATTTTTCCAAAGAAAGTAAGGCTTCTCAACTTCCAAAAACATAACTTCTTTTCAACCTTCTCTTTCGCGTCATCCCAACTTTCTTTCCCATCCAATCTTTCTGAAAACTTCACTCCCAAAACCTTAATGGGCCCATTCACTACGTTCACACCTACATCTCTACTCAAAATACCACTTCCAAAAACCTTACACTCACTCTTTTCCCAATTCACTTTAAATGCAGACGCACCACAAAAGATAGACACTAACAACTTCACCCGCCTCACCGAACATTCAGAATCACATAATACACACACGTCATCCATATAACCACTCACCTTCCACTCTCTTCCTCCACCTCCCGGCACTTGCACACCTCGAACCACTTTATCCTTCCTCAACATACACAACAAAGGTTCAATTGCACAAATAAAAGCCACAGGGGATAACGGACACCCCTGCCTCACGCCCGAATGCACATTCACTCTCCTACCGACATAACCGTTCATTAAAACACAACTATAAATATCTGTATATAGACTTCTCACTCTCCCAACAAAATCAGCAGGAAAACCCATTCTCAGCAACACTCTAAACAAAAAACCATGCGACAACCTATCATACGCCTTTTCAAAATCCAGGCTCAACAAAAACACACTCTTCTTCCGGCTCATACAATCCCATAGACAATCTCTCAATATACACACACACTCGTGAATCCGTCTCCCAGGTACTGCACAACACTGCTCATCCCCAATCACACTCTCTATCACATCACGCATCCTATTTGCCATTAATTTTGCGTAGATCTTATAATCACAGTTCAATAATGTTATTGGCCTCCAGTTTTTCAGACTCTTCAAATCACCCTTTTTCGGAATCAATACAACCATACCTGCACGCATACTACCTGCCACCTCCATATTTTCCCACATATACTTACAAAAATACACAAAATCACTCCCAATCACATCCCACATCATGCGGTAAAATTCTACTGGAAGACCATCCCCCCCCGGCGTCTTATTCAAAGCCATACTACACATAACCTTCCATACTTCATCACTTGTCACAGCATCCATCACCCTCTCTCTTTCCGCCTCATTCAATTTACTCTCTAACGTACTCAAAACATCATTCTCCAAACACTCATCCCTCCACTTTACAGCATACAAATCCTCATAAAACTTTGCCACTTCCTCACACATATCCTCTCCACTCACCTCGCTTCCATCTGCTCCATTCAACACACACATATTTTGCTTTTTCCCAAAAACCTTCTTGAAAAAAAAACGTGAACATTTTTCATCATACTCCAAATTATCAACTTTTGCTCTAAAGACAATACTCCTCCCTTTTTCCAACAAGAACTCATGAACCTCCTTTTTCACTTGTAAAATATCCTCCTCCACCTCCATCCCTCCCTCCCTCAATTTATACAAGAAACTTAAACGTGCATTTAAACTCACAAAATGTCTCCTCTTGACTGCTGCCATCTTATAACCCAAATTTTTGAAAAAATTTTTTGTCTGTTTTTTAACCCAATCCCACCACCCACAAACATTCCCAAAACCATTTTTACACTCACACCACTCCTCATACCGTCTTGCATATTCCTTTCTTACTTCCTCATACTCCAATAACTTAACATTCAACTTCCACAAACCTTTCCCAAACACCCCATTCACATTCACATCCAACTCACACGACATGCACACATGATCTGAAAACAAAACATTCTCCTGCTTATAGTCAACAGGAATCATATTTTTTGAAATAAAACAGTAATCCAATCTAGATTGTATTCTTCCACTTTCGGAAAAGAAGGTATTTAACAAAGGCCTCACTTTACATACACTTTGCATATCATGCAAATCAAAATCACTAACCAACTCTAACAAAGTTTTCCCAGACACATCCACATTCACTCTCCCCACATCACAATTCATATCACCCACAATCACCACAGGCATTCTTCCCGGAACAAAAAGTTTAATTTTTTTCAAATAACTTTTTCCGGTCATTTTTCTCCACCGGCGCATAAACATTAATAACACAAAATTTAACATTTTTATACTCAAAATTTGCTAAAATGCACCTCCCCACATCAATCACCACATAATCACTCAAAACCACCTCCCTCCCTTTAACTAAAATCCCCACACCATCATTTTTATTACATGCACTCCCCGACCACACAGATGCTCCATGAGACCATTCATCTCCTCTCACCCCATCCACCACTCCACACTCTTGCAAACAAAAAATCGATGCATTCTTCATAGCCAAAAAATCAAAAATTGCAGCCCTCCTGGCCTTATTTTTAAACACTCTCACATTTTGTGAAATTATAGTAAAACCCATTTTTTCCTTTTTTAAACCTCCTAAAAAAAAACGAAAACAGAAAAGTTACAAAAACACTACAAAAACTCCACTCACAAGAAAAAGCCTTTGACTTAAGTCAAAGCTTATAATAGGCATTATCACGCATATTGCAAGGCAACCTTAACCAGCACCCCCACTATCTTCTTCCACCATCTGAACCGAGCAACTCGTTTCCGAGCCGCTAGCAGCATCACCATCACCCCACCTTGCTTTCTTGGCACCCACTTTTCGCTGCGGTGCCTTGATATCTTCTTCATCATTTGCCCCACCACCCTCCCTGTGACACTTTCTACTCCCCCCACCCTCATCGGAGAAGTACTCCTCAATATTCTCAGGATCTGAAGGGTGTGATGACCCTTCCCCAGTTTCCATACAATCTGCAGCATCTACAGCGTCCTGAAAGTCCAACGTATCCGGACACCTTCCTTCTCCCGCTGCATTCATCTGCCCCTCCATTCTCCTCAATTCTTTCACAAGCTCCTTCTCCATTTTAGGTGCCTTTTTCTCCTTCTGGTAAGCAGGCCTCAGACTCACAGTTTCAGGGGCAGACCTTTCACTCCGCCTCCTCTGCTCTCTCTCCATTCTAGCAGTTTCTCTTTCTATCTGCTGCAAAACCCTCCTCTCCTCCTCCTCCTTCTTCCTCTCCTTATCAGTTTTCCTGGGCACACCCTGCGGGCAATCTTTAAACATGTGCTCACCACTTCCACACATGTCACAAGCCTTGGGCTTCGGGCACGCACTTGCCACATGCCCCTCCTCTTTGCAGTTACGGCAACATTGCCCTTTCTTACATGCATCCTGCACATGTCCAAAGCAGTAACATTTCCTGCAATACATAGGCTGCCCTACATAGTAAAGGAAGCCCCTATGTCCCGCCACAGAAAAATTCGCAGGAGGATGTCTAAAGCCTCCCACACTTCCAGGATCCTTCTTCAGTTTCACCCGAAACTTGTATTTGCAGCTGAAAATACCTAAAGAATTAAACTGCTTTTCCCCTTTACGCACATAATCACAGTACCGTGCAAGGAAGCCTTCAAGCAATGCTGGCTCAGTAAAAGGGTTATAAACTGTTACCCACACAATCTTTTCTTGAAGTCCAAACAAGGGTTCAAACCACACCCCTTCCAAAAAAGGATCATCAATGTGACTCCGAAGCCACTCAAACACATCAAGGCAGGTATTTTCTTCTACAAAAGTCACGTCATATGTACCTGATTTAGGAAACTCGTTGACGCTGTAGAAGTCGCCTCGTTTTGCTCCAGCTTTTCCTTCCAAAAGTTTCTCCACGATGAAGGACACATTATTCCTCTCGGAAACTGATGGATCCACTCCAATTCGGATAGTATTCTTCACGAAGTTCATCTTCAAAACCTGTCGGTATATTACCACAGAAAATCGCCAAATCCTTTCGCAAAAAGGCCTGGATTCCTCCAGAGAACTCGCACCTATCAGGCTGCAACCAAATGGTCTTAGCCAAAAGGCCGAGAAGCGATAACCAGAATTGGTTTCAAACTACGGAGCCACCCAAGGATCCTGAAAAGTCCATTTGTGGAGATGAGCTCCTGGACTCCCGTTAAGAAGACATGTTGTCAACCTCTAGATCCCTTACATGCCTGCACTTTTCGGCTTGCTGCTGCTGCAATCCACGCGTTTTAGATCTGCATAACTCCACCTCTTTAAACACAGCACCTTCACCCCCTGCTGTTCCCACCCGCCTCAACACCGTTGGAAGGGAGGAGAACCAATTAAGGCGGGGGGTGGGGTGGAACGAGCAGCTGTCTACCCTTAGCAGGAGGGCTCCTGATTACATACCTCTCCTGCTGCTGCTGCTGCTGGCTGTCCAGCAGCAGACTGAAGGTGGCTGCTGCTGTGCACAGGTATATAAAGGCTCAGAGCCTATTATGACACGCGCAGCCAGCGTTCCATTGCCACATTCCATCTACTGCAGGCAGGATACCTGGCTGGCTGAATGTCGCTGAGAAGCTCACAGAGACCGCCATAAGCAACAGTTTAACAGAATGCCACAGACTAATCAACCAAACTTTTTGGGTTGGGTTCTCTTTTATAGTCTGCAGGCATTAAATGAAAGAAGTCAGTGTTCCAGCAGAAGGAGACAACGTTTCAGAAAAGGCATTGTAGCAAACCAAAAAAGAAATTTTAAGCGCAGCAGAGTAACCAGCGCACATACCTGTTAGCTCAGGTGAGTTTAAAAGGCTGCTGTTGATAACAAGGGCATTTGCTAAATAGATGGTGTGTGTGCAACAATATACTGAAAGGTCAATTATATTGTGCAGCTTATCTCACCACCTGTAGTTATTTAGGTGAAAGCTCCAAAATGCTTGCCTAATATGTCTGTTTATCCAAAAGGAAGTAAAAAGGGAGAGCTAGAAAGATAGCATTGCATCACATTACATGGCAATGCAATGCACAGTTGCTGAAGTTGAACCAAAATGAGCTTGTAATCTGGCTTCTGCAACTTTGAACATGAAAAATCCAATGAGGAGAAGAAAAGCAAAGCCAAAGAGTCCATCCCAAAATCCGACAAACAAGCAAAATGAACAAAAAACATTGAATTCAATTCTTTCTGATTTTAGAAACTGCATTAAAGAAGGGGTGCACCGGTCCTGGAGATACTGCAATACCAGGTCAATGCGTGGAGTGGACAGAGCAAGCTCTTTTTCCATCTCCCTGTTCTAAAAATCCATTTAATATATGGTCCCCAGATAGGGGACGTATCAGATATTAAACTGATAAGAACAGATACTACACTTGATCTTAGCCAAAAGGCCGAGAAGCGATAACCAGAATTGGTTTCAAACTACGGAGCCACCCAAGGATCCTGAAAAGTCCATTTGTGGAGATGAGCTCCTGGACTCCCGTTAAGAAGACATGTTGTCAACCTCTAGATCCCTTACATGCCTGCACTTTTCGGCTTGCTGCTGCTGCAATCCACGCGTTTTAGATCTGCATAACTCCACCTCTTTAAACACAGCACCTTCACCCCCTGCTGTTCCCACCCGCCTCAACACCGTTGGAAGGGAGGAGAACCAATTAAGGCGGGGGGTGGGGTGGAACGAGCAGCTGTCTACCCTTAGCAGGAGGGCTCCTGATTACATACCTCTCCTGCTGCTGCTGCTGCTGGCTGTCCAGCAGCAGACTGAAGGTGGCTGCTGCTGTGCACAGGTATATAAAGGCTCAGAGCCTATTATGACACGCGCAGCCAGCGTTCCATTGCCACATTCCATCTACTGCAGGCAGGATACCTGGCTGGCTGAATGTCGCTGAGAAGCTCACAGAGACCGCCATAAGCAACAGTTTAACAGAATGCCACAGACTAATCAACCAAACTTTTTGGGTTGGGTTCTCTTTTATAGTCTGCAGGCATTAAATGAAAGAAGTCAGTGTTCCAGCAGAAGGAGACAACGTTTCAGAAAAGGCATTGTAGCAAACCAAAAAAGAAATTTTAAGCGCAGCAGAGTAACCAGCGCACATACCTGTTAGCTCAGGTGAGTTTAAAAGGCTGCTGTTGATAACAAGGGCATTTGCTAAATAGATGGTGTGTGTGCAACAATATACTGAAAGGTCATTTATATTGTGCAGTTTATCTCACCACCTGTAGTTATTTAGGTGAAAGCTCCAAAATGCTTGCCTAATATGTCTGTTTATCCAAAAGGAAGTAAAAAGGGAGAGCTAGAAAGATAGCATTGCATCACATTACATGGCAATGCAATGCACAGTTGCTGAAGTTGAACCAAAATGAGCTTGTAATCTGGCTTCTGCAACTTTGAACATGAAAAATCCAATGAGGAGAAGAAAAGCAAAGCCAAAGAGTCCATCCCAAAATCCGACAAACAAGCAAAATGAACAAAAAACATTGAATTCAATTCTTTCTGATTTTAGAAACTGCATTAAAGAAGGGGTGCACCGGTCCTGGAGATACTGCAATACCAGGTCAATGCGTGGAGTGGACAGAGCAAGCTCTTTTTCCATCTCCCTGTTCTAAAAATCCATTTAATATATGGTCCCCAGATAGGGGACGTATCAGATATTAAACTGATAAGAACAGATACTACACTTGATCTTAGCCAAAAGGCCGAGAAGCGATAACCAGAATTGGTTTCAAACTACGGAGCCACCCAAGGATCCTGAAAAGTCCATTTGTGGAGATGAGCTCCTGGACTCCCGTTAAGAAGACATGTTGTCAACCTCTAGATCCCTTACATGCCTGCACTTTTCGGCTTGCTGCTGCTGCAATCCACGCGTTTTAGATCTGCATAACTCCACCTCTTTAAACACAGCACCTTCACCCCCTGCTGTTTCCACCCGCCTCAACACCGTTGGAAGGGAGGAGAACCAATTAAGGCGGGGGGTGGGGTGGAATGAGCAGCTGTCTACCCTTAGCAGGAGGGCTCCTGATTACATACCTCTCCTGCTGCTGCTGCTGCTGGCTGTCCAGCAGCAGACTGAAGGTGGCTGCTGCTGTGCACAGGTATATAAAGGCTCAGAGCCTATTATGACACGCGCAGCCAGCGTTCCATTGCCACATTCCATCTACTGCAGGCAGGATACCTGGCTGGCTGAATGTCGCTGAGAAGCTCACAGAGACCGCCATAAGGAACAGTTTAACAGAATGCCACAGACTAATCAACCAAACTTTTTGGGTTGGGTTCTCTTTTATAGTCTGCAGTCATTAAATGAAAGAAGTCAGTGTTCCAGCAGAAGGAGACAACGTTTCAGAAAAGGCATTGTAGCAAACCAAAAAAGAAATTTTAAGCGCAGCAGAGTAACCAGCGCACATACCTGTTAGCTCAGGTGAGTTTAAAAGGCTGCTGTTGATAACAAGGGCATTTGCTAAATAGATGGTGTGTGTGCAACAATATACTGAAAGGTCAATTATATTGTGCAGCTTATCTCACCACCTGTAGTTATTTAGGTGAAAGCTCCAAAATGCTTGCCTAATATGTCTGTTTATCCAAAAGGAAGTAAAAAGGGAGAGCTAGAAAGATAGCATTGCATCACATTACATGGCAATGCAATGCACAGTTGCTGAAGTTGAACCAAAATGAGCTTGTAATCTGGCTTCTGCAACTTTGAACATGAAAAATCCAATGAGGAGAAGAAAAGCAAAGCCAAAGAGTCCATCCCAAAATCCGACAAACAAGCAAAATGAACAAAAAACATTGAATTCAATTCTTTCTGATTTTAGAAACTGCATTAAAGAAGGGGTGCACCGGTCCTGGAGATACTGCAATACCAGGTCAATGCGTGGAGTGGACAGAGCAAGCTCTTTTTCCATCTCCCTGTTCTAAAAATCCATTTAATATATGGTCCCCAGATAGGGGACGTATCAGATATTAAACTGATAAGAACAGATACTACACTTGATCTTAGCCAAAAGGCCGAGAAGCGATAACCAGAATTGGTTTCAAACTACGGAGCCACCCAAGGATCCTGAAAAGTCCATTTGTGGAGATGAGCTCCTGAACTCCCGTTAAGAAGACATGTTGTCAACCTCTAGATCCCTTACATGCCTGCACTTTTCGGCTTGCTGCTGCTGCAATCCACGCGTTTTAGATCTGCATAACTCCACCTCTTTAAACACAGCACCTTCACCCCCTGCTGTTCCCACCCGCCTCAACACCGTTGGAAGGGAGGAGAACCAATTAAGGCGGGGGGTGGGGTGGAACGAGCAGCTGTCTACCCTTAGCAGGAGGGCTCCTGATTACATACCTCTCCTGCTGCTGCTGCTGCTGGCTGTCCAGCAGCAGACTGAAGGTGGCTGCTGCTGTGCACAGGTATATAAAGGCTCAGAGCCTATTATGACACGCGCAGCCAGCGTTCCATTGCCACATTCCATCTACTGCAGGCAGGATACCTGGCTGGCTGAATGTCGCTGAGAAGCTCACAGAGACCGCCATAAGCAACAGTTTAACAGAATGCCACAGACTAATCAACCAAACTTTTTGGGTTGGGTTCTCTTTTATAGTCTGCAGGCATTAAATGAAAGAAGTCAGTGTTCCAGCAGAAGGAGACAACGTTTCAGAAAAGGCATTGTAGCAAACCAAAAAAGAAATTTTAAGCGCAGCAGAGTAACCAGCGCACATACCTGTTAGCTCAGGTGAGTTTAAAAGGCTGCTGTTGATAACAAGGGCATTTGCTAAATAGATGGTGTGTGTGCAACAATATACTGAAAGGTCAATTATATTGTGCAGCTTATCTCACCACCTGTAGTTATTTAGGTGAAAGCTCCAAAATGCTTGCCTAATATGTCTGTTTATCCAAAAGGAAGTAAAAAGGGAGAGCTAGAAAGATAGCATTGCATCACATTACATGGCAATGCAATGCACAGTTGCTGAAGTTGAACCAAAATGAGCTTGTAATCTGGCTTCTGCAACTTTGAACATGAAAAATCCAATGAGGAGAAGAAATGCAAAGCCAAAGAGTCCATCCCAAAATCCGACAAACAAGCAAAATGAACAAAAAACATTGAATTCAATTCTTTCTGATCTTAGAAACTGCATTAAAGAAGGGGTGCACCGGTCCTGGAGATACTGCAATACCAGGTCAATGCGTGGAGTGGACAGAGCAAGCTCTTTTTCCATCTCCCTGTTCTAAAAATCCATTTAATATATGGTCCCCAGATAGGGGACGTATCAGATATTAAACTGATAAGAACAGATACTACACTTGATCTTAGCCAAAAGGCCGAGAAGCGATAACCAGAATTGGTTTCAAACTACGGAGCCACCCAAGGATCCTGAAAAGTCCATTTGTGGAGATGAGCTCCTGGACTCCCGTTAAGAAGACATGTTGTCAACCTCTAGATCCCTTACATGCCTGCACTTTTCGGCTTGCTGCTGCTGCAATCCACGCGTTTTAGATCTGCATAACTCCACCTCTTTAAACACAGCACCTTCACCCCCTGCTGTTCCCACCCGCCTCAACACCGTTGGAAGGGAGGAGAACCAATTAAGGCGGGGGGTGGGGTGGAACGAGCAGCTGTCTACCCTTAGCAGGAGGGCTCCTGATTACATACCTCTCCTGCTGCTGCTGCTGCTGGCTGTCCAGCAGCAGACTGAAGGTGGCTGCTGCTGTGCACAGGTATATAAAGGCTCAGAGCCTATTATGACACGCGCAGCCAGCGTTCCATTGCCACATTCCATCTACTGCAGGCAGGATACCTGGCTGGCTGAATGTCGCTGAGAAGCTCACAGAGACCGCCATAAGCAACAGTTTAACAGAATGCCACAGACTAATCAACCAAACTTTTTGGGTTGGGTTCTCTTTTATAGTCTGCAGGCATTAAATGAAAGAAGTCAGTGTTCCAGCAGAAGGAGACGTTTCAGAAAAGGCATTGTAGCAAACCAAAAAATAAATTTTAAGCGCAGCAGAGTAACCAGCGCACATACCTGTTAGCTCAGGTGAGTTTAAAAGGCTGCTGTTGATAACAAGGGCATTTGCTAAATAGATGGTGTGTGTGCAACAATATACTGAAAGGTCAATTATATTGTGCAGCTTATCTCACCACCTGTAGTTATTTAGGTGAAAGCTCCAAAATGCTTGCCTAATATGTCTGTTTATCCAAAAGGAAGTAAAAAGGGAGAGCTAGAAAGATAGCATTGCATCACATTACATGGCAATGCAATGCACAGTTGCTGAAGTTGAACCAAAATGAGCTTGTAATCTGGCTTCTGCAACTTTGAACATGAAAAATCCAATGAGGAGAAGAAAAGCAAAGCCAAAGAGTCCATCCCAAAATCCGACAAACAAGCAAAATGAACAAAAAACATTGAATTCAATTCTTTCTGATTTTAGAAACTGCATTAAAGAAGGGGTGCACCAGTCCTGGAGATACTGCAATACCAGGTCAATGCGTGGAGTGGACAGAGCAAGCTCTTTTTCCATCTCCCTGTTCTAAAAATCCATTTAATATATGGTCCCCAGATAGGGGACGTATCAGATATTAAACTGATAAGAACAGATTTTTTGATTGAATATATCTTTTATTAGCACAAAAAATAAGTTAACAGACAGTGTACAGTGCCGCAGCCCAGTACACACAGAATTCTACATCATATTTACATAGCATGAGGATACGACGCACTAACTAGACACATCACACCCCTATGCTACACAAAACACTCAATCTGAAAGAAAAAGCATGTCAATCAATACAGTACGACGAACCGTGATAAGGGATGGGGATTGGGAAAAAGGGGATGGGGAGGGGAAAATCACAGGCCCGAAGCTTTATTGAAAGACAAGACACATAAGGGGAGAGGGGGAGGAGGGGTTTAGTCCTCATCCTCGTCCTCCGGACCGTCCATGATGGAATAGTCTCTGAGCAGGCTGTGGATCAGCCTGCGGCAG
Organism: Phyllobates terribilis; assembly: GCF_046119375.1. Classification (NCBI taxonomy): domain Eukaryota; kingdom Metazoa; phylum Chordata; class Amphibia; order Anura; family Dendrobatidae; genus Phyllobates; species Phyllobates terribilis. The sequence goes on from NW_027363176.1 coordinate 716,928, forward strand.
TCCTGGATGGACATCCTCTCCCTCCTCAAGATGAGCCGGTTCCTGGCGACCCAAACGGCATCCTTGAAGCAGTTCATAAGGCGCCAAGCCTCCTGGATGGCTCCGACGGTATGAACCCCAGGGAAGAGTCCGTAAAGCACAGAATGGTGCGATAGGCTCGCCCTGGGGACAGAGTTCCTCAGGTCGTCCTCAAGTGCAGTCAATAGGCGCTGTGCAAATCCGCAGTCCCAAAAAGTGTGCAAAGATGTTTCCTCCACGAAGGGGCACCTTGGGCAGTACCGGGTCTTGCACAGGTTCCGGGCATGCATGAATGACCGGACGGGCAGTCCGCCCTGAATCGCCATCCACGACAAGTCCTTGTGCCCGTTGGTCAGCCTGTCAGACGACACATTTGTCCACACAGTCTCCAGCGTGTCCTGGTGAAGTCCTGTGATGTTCTCCACGTCATCCTTGGCTCTGATTAGCTTGTGGATAGTTTTGGGCTTCCACAAGTCGGGCTTGAGTCCCTCCAGTTGATGCTCCCCCACAAATCGAACGACGTCTCCGTAGAACCATGGCGTCGTCCAGTTGTAGGGGAAGGAGCTGTCCCACTTGTCCCAGCCGAGTCGCCTCCAAAGAGGAAGCAGGAAGAAGCGAGACATGGACCTGCCCGCGGAGCCATTCTTGACTTGCAAAGTCCGGCGGACACAATCACACACAAAAGAGGATCGCAGGAGGGTGGGGATATCTGGAACGCCCTTCCCACCCTTGCGAGGCTCCTTGTACATGACGGCCCGCCTGACTCTGTCCATCTTGGATCCCCAGACAAAGTGAAACACTGTCCTGGTAATGGCCCTGCACACAGTGACGTGTGGGGGCCAGGCCTGCGCCGTGTACTGCAAGACGGGCAGGACCTCATTACGCAGGACGAGTGCCTTACCCTCACAAGTGAGGTGTCTGAGGCTCCAGAGTCCGATCCGTTGCTTCACCTTGGCCAAGCGTTCTTGCCAGGACTTGAGGGCCGCTCCTTCCTTCCCGAACCAGACTCCCAGCACCTTGAGAAAATCCGGTTGAATGTTGAAGGGGAAGGGGGCGGAGGAGGCCGGCTGCCAATCCCCGAAGAGCATGGCTTCCGACTTCCTGCAGTTGACTTTGGCCCCTGAAGCCCGGCCGAACCTCTCACACGTCTGGACGAGGGCGTCGACTGAACCACGATCAGCGCAGAAGACGGTGACGTCGTCCATGTAGAGCGAGCACTTGACCTCATGTCGTCCCGGACCCGGTGCGGTGATCCCTCTGATCTCTCCATTCTGCCGGATAGCCTCTGCGAAGAGTTCTATAACACAAACAAAAAGAAGAGGTGATAGAGGGCAGCCTTGTCTGACCCCAGAGAGGACAGGGAAGGGGTCAGTCTTCCAGCCGTTCACCAACACCGAGCTGTGGATATCAAAATACATCAGACGGACATACGAACAAAACATGTTACCCAAACCTAACCGGTGCAGAGCTCGGCCCATGAACTCGTGGGAAACCCGGTCGAAGGCCTTCTCCTGATCCAAGGAGACCAGGGCCGCGTGTGCGCGGCGGACCTTGATGTACTCGACCGTGTCCCGCACGAGAGCGAGGCTGTCTGCGATGCGACGTCCAGGGATGCCGCAGGTCTGGTCCGGGTGGATGATCCGTCCGATGACCGTCTTAAGTCGTGTCGCCATCGTCTTGGCCAGGATCTTGTAGTCCACGTTGAGCAGAGTGATGGGACGCCAATTCCTCAGGTCGCACCTCTCTCCCTTCCGCTTGTACAGGATCGTGACCATTCCTTCCCTCAAAGATGGAGGCATTCTACCCTCCACCACCATCTCCTCGTACAGGTCCAACAGGTCCGGACAGATGAGGTCTCCCAGCGCTACATAGAGCTCCGCTGGAAGACCATCACTGCCCGGGGTCCTGCCGGTCCTAAAGGATTTAGCGGCAGAGAGCAATTCGCCCACCATCAGAGGTTTGTCCAAGGCTGCCGTGCCTGCAGGATCAAGATGGTTAGTGATACCTGACAGGAACTTATCAGCAGCGTCGGGGTCGGTAGTCTTGTGGGAGTAGAGTTCGCTGTAGAAGTCGCTGACGACCCTCATCACGTCCTCCTTCCCACGTCGCATGTTTCCGCTCTCGTCTCGCAGCTCGTTCAGGGGCGTGTGACCGGCATGAAGTTTCCTGAAAAAGAATGAGTTACATTTCTCACCCTTCTCCAGATTCTCCACTTTGGAACGGAAGATGATTCGCTTGGACTCCTCCTCAAAGTGCCTTTTCAGGCTCTTCTTGGTCTCCTCCAGCTCCTCCCTCACGTCCCAGCCGCAGTGAAGAAGGTCCTGCAGCGACCGCAGCTCGCGCTGCAGCCCTCTGAAGTCCCTCCTCTTCTCACACTCCTGTTGTCGACCCTTGGCCTGAAAGAAACAGCGAAACTCAAGTTTAACATATTCCCACCAATCAGAGACTGTTTGGAAGCTACCCTTGTAGGACTGCCACATTGCGTAGGCTGCTCTCAGCTCCTCCACGACTTCATCCTGAGCCAGCAGAGCACAATTCAGCTTCCAGGAGCCGGGGCCGGACGGAAAACCGTCGCCGAGGACACCTTGTAAGTGAATGGCTCTGTGGTCGGAGAAGAAGCAGGAGACCATCGAGTGCCTACTCTGCCTGACTGCCCGAGAGGTGAACACAAAGTCAATCCTGGAGCGGAGTGAGCCATCGGGTCGGCTCCACGAATAGTTCGTGGAGCCTCTCCCCATGGAGCCCACCACGTCCTGAAGAGAGGCCTCGGTTACCATCTCGATGAGCAGCTTGGACGTGATGTCCAACTTGGCAGATGTGCCAGAACTACGACCGTCCTCCTCGATGGGGCAGTTGAAATCCCCGGCCATCACTAAGGTCCTGGTGGTGGCAAGCTGAAGCCGCAGGGTCTGGAAAAGCTCCAAACGCTCATTCTTCAGTGGGGACGCATACACGTTGATGAACCTGACAGGTTGTCCCGCCCAGTTGCCATCTACAACAAGAGCCCTGCCGCAGATGAGCTCCTGGACGGACTCAAGCGTGAATGCGCCCCCCCTGATCAGAATTGCGACCCCCGCAGACTTGCAGTCACCCCCACCGGACCAGTAGGATGGACCGTGGGACCACTCCCTGGCCAGATGTTTGAAGGACCTAGAGGAGGGAAGGGAACATTCCTGCAACATATAAACATCACACAACTGGGAAGTAAGGAAGGCATAAATAGTCTGACGTCTGAACTTGTCCTTGATGCTCCTGACATTAATGGAAAATAAGTTAATATTAGCCATCATGTAGGGAAAAAAGAAAAAGTTAGCGCAGGCAATACACCTTAGTTACCACTCCGGTCGGGTGGTCCCTCGTCGGTGTTGACTGCTGGTGACGGGATCACCAGCAGGCCCTCTTCCTCCATCTGGTCAAGCAGCGCGGCCTCAATCTCGGCGACCACCAGTTCCTCCTCTTCTGGCTCGGCCACCAGGGTCTCAACCATGTGCTCCATCTCTTCTGGCTCAGGGAGGGTATCCTCCTTTTCGCCTACGAAATCCAGAATCTTCTTTTTGGAGGATTCAGTAGCAGGGCTGTCCTCCACCTTCCTCTTTCCCCGGGTTGGAACTGGGGAGACAAGAAGGGGAAAATCCTCCTCGGAATAGATAGCGGCGGGTGGAGGAAAGGTTAATTCCACCGCTACCATGGTCTGGGGAGGGAGAGTGGCTGCCGGGGCAGGGGAAAGGACACCTGCTGAGGAGTAGGGGAAGGAGGAAGAGGAAGTGGAATCCTCAGCAGGGGTGGCCGGGGTGGGGGGGGATTGGACGGGGGTGGCAGGGGGAGGGATCGAGAGAGGGGTGACAGAACTCTTACCCTCCTTTGACTTTTTCTTCTGCTTCGGAGCTGCTGGGACCGTCGCTGGGGCTTTGGCCACCGACTCCTTGACCGCTTTGGCCTTGGTCGTCTCGGCCTTGGCCGCTGGGGCCTTGGTCGTCGCGTCCTTGACTTTCACAGGCCTGGTCGTCGGGGCCTTGTCCTCCGTAGCTGGGGTCGTCGCAACCACCGATGCCCAGGATCTCTCACGCCTGGGGCAATCCTTGTACAGATGAGCCGCCAGCCCACACAGGTTGCAGGACGTCTTCTTCGGGCAGTCCTTCGAGCTGTGTCCCGTCACTCGACAAATCCTGCAGGCATCCTCCTTGCAGTCCTTCATCTCGTGGCCGTTCTTGCCGCATCTCCTGCAGTTCCGCGGCATGTCCGGGTAATAGATGAGGCCGTAGGAGTTGCCCAGGGAGAATGTCGGGGGCAGGTGCCGAAGTCCGTCTGAGTACGCCAGGTCCCTGTGAAGTCTAACGGTCACCGACCACTTACCTGTCCAGAAGCCGAGTCCATTCAGGATGTGAGAGGGTTCCTTCACAACCAAACAGAAGCGTCTCAGGAAGGTACAGATGTCTTGGCCTGGGGTGTGCGGGTTGCGCATGGAGACCGTGATCCTCCTTTCATCCCTCTGGATAGGGCAGCTACCTGTAAAGGCAGAGAAAGAATTATCCGGTCCTTTTGCGCTTACCATTTCCCAGAACCTCCTGCAGGTGTTCACAGTGGCGAAGGTGACGAAGAAGATCCCCGTCAAGAAGGTCTGGATGCTGAGGGTGTCCGACCTGGAGAAGCCTCGATCCAGCAGCATCTTCTGGCAGAACACGTCCGAGGACATGTCCGGCACCCTCCCATCCACTTCCTTCAGCTTCAGGGCCACCGTCTGCCGCATCCATGGCTCCAGGGCTGGAGCTTCGTGGCGGGGCTTCTGGGGTCCCTTCTGCTGGCCAGTCGTGGAGGCAGAGTCCTTGGGGTCAGAATCGGCTCCTGGCTGGGCCCTCCTGGCTGTCCCCAGCTCCAGGCTCTTCTTTTCGGCCTTCCTCGCAGCGCTTGCCATGGCTTTCCTCCTGCAGTTACTTCTTGGAGCTGGATCTGGAACTCTTCCCGGAATGGGTGGAGCTATGCAGATTCTTCTCCCGTCGTGTTCTGGACAAATTCCCCGAAAGGTCTTTGTCACGATGATTTTCTTCCTCGAAGATTCCACAGGACAGCCCGATTCTTCTCCGAGTCTTCGTCTTCTTCTGGATTCTTTAGAGCTTCTTCCTCCCACCGATATCCGCCTTCGTTCTCTGATGTCAGCTGGGCTCCGAAGCTCTTCTCCTTCCGAGTTCGATCGCTCTCGTCAAGTGTAGATCGTAGCTCTTGTGTTCTTAAAAGAACAGATACTACACTTGATCTTAGCCAAAAGGCCGAGAAGCGATAACCAGAATTGGTTTCAAACTACGGAGCCACCCAAGGATCCTGAAAAGTCCATTTGTGGAGATGAGCTCCTGGACTCCCGTTAAGAAGACATGTTGTCAACCTCTAGATCCCTTACATGCCTGCACTTTTCGGCTTGCTGCTGCTGCAATCCACGCGTTTTAGATCTGCATAACTCCACCTCTTTAAACACAGCACCTTCACCCCCTGCTGTTCCCACCCGCCTCAACACCGTTGGAAGGGAGGAGAACCAATTAAGGCGGGGGGTGGGGTGGAACGAGCAGCTGTCTACCCTTAGCAGGAGGGCTCCTGATTACATACCTCTCCTGCTGCTGCTGCTGCTGGCTGTCCAGCAGCAGACTGAAGGTGGCTGCTGCTGTGCACAGGTATATAAAGGCTCAGAGCCTATTATGACACGCGCAGCCAGCGTTCCATTGCCACATTCCATCTACTGCAGGCAGGATACCTGGCTGGCTGAATGTCGCTGAGAAGCTCACAGAGACCGCCATAAGCAACAGTTTAACAGAATGCCACAGACTAATCAACCAAACTTTTTGGGTTGGGTTCTCTTTTATAGTCTGCAGGCATTAAATGAAAGAAGTCAGTGTTCCAGCAGAAGGAGACAACGTTTCAGAAAAGGCATTGTAGCAAACCAAAAAAGAAATTTTAAGCGCAGCAGAGTAACCAGCGCACATACCTGTTAGCTCAGGTGAGTTTAAAAGGCTGCTGTTGATAACAAGGGCATTTGCTAAATAGATGGTGTGTGTGCAACAATATACTGAAAGGTCAATTATATTGTGCAGCTTATCTCACCACCTGTAGTTATTTAGGTGAAAGCTCCAAAATGCTTGCCTAATATGTCTGTTTATCCAAAAGGAAGTAAAAAGGGAGAGCTAGAAAGATAGCATTGCATCACATTACATGGCAATGCAATGCACAGTTGCTGAAGTTGAACCAAAATGAGCTTGTAATCTGGCTTCTGCAACTTTGAACATGAAAAATCCAATGAGGAGAAGAAAAGCAAAGCCAAAGAGTCCATCCCAAAATCCGACAAACAAGCAAAATGAACAAAAAACATTGAATTCAATTCTTTCTGATTTTAGAAACTGCATTAAAGAAGGGGTGCACCGGTCCTGGAGATACTGCAATACCAGGTCAATGCGTGGAGTGGACAGAGCAAGCTCTTTTTCCATCTCCCTGTTCTAAAAATCCATTTAATATATGGTCCCCAGATAGGGGACGTATCAGATATTAAACTGATAAGAACAGATACTACACTTGATCTTAGCCAAAAGGCCGAGAAGCGATAACCAGAATTGGTTTCAAACTACGGAGCCACCCAAGGATCCTGAAAAGTCCATTTGTGGAGATGAGCTCCTGGACTCCCGTTAAGAAGACATGTTGTCAACCTCTAGATCCCTTACATGCCTGCACTTTTCGGCTTGCTGCTGCTGCAATCCACGCGTTTTAGATCTGCATAACTCCACCTCTTTAAACACAGCACCTTCACCCCCTGCTGTTCCCACCCGCCTCAACACCGTTGGAAGGGAGGAGAACCAATTAAGGCGGGGGGTGGGGTGGAACGAGCAGCTGTCTACCCTTAGCAGGAGGGCTCCTGATTACATACCTCTCCTGCTGCTGCTGCTGCTGGCTGTCCAGCAGCAGACTGAAGGTGGCTGCTGCTGTGCACAGGTATATAAAGGCTCAGAGCCTATTATGACACGCGCAGCCAGCGTTCCATTGCCACATTCCATCTACTGCAGGCAGGATACCTGGCTGGCTGAATGTCGCTGAGAAGCTCACAGAGACCGCCATAAGCAACAGTTTAACAGAATGCCACAGACTAATCAACCAAACTTTTTGGGTTGGGTTCTCTTTTATAGTCTGCAGGCATTAAATGAAAGAAGTCAGTGTTCCAGCAGAGGGAGACAACGTTTCAGAAAAGGCATTGTAGCAAACCAAAAAAGAAATTTTAAGCGCAGCAGAGTAACCAGCGCACATACCTGTTAGCTCAGGTGAGTTTAAAAGGCTGCTGTTGATAACAAGGGCATTTGCTAAATAGATGGTGTGTGTGCAACAATATACTGAAAGGTCAATTATATTGTGCAGCTTATCTCACACCTGTAGTTATTTAGGTGAAAGCTCCAAAATGCTTGCCTAATATGTCTGTTTATCCAAAAGGAAGTAAAAAGGGAGAGCTAGAAAGATAGCATTGCATCACATTACATGGCAATGCAATGCACAGTTGCTGAAGTTGAACCAAAATGAGCTTGTAATCTGGCTTCTGCAACTTTGAACATGAAAAATCCAATGAGGAGAAGAAAAGCAAAGCCAAAGAGTCCATCCCAAAATCCGACAAACAAGCAAAATGAACAAAAAACATTGAATTCAATTCTTTCTGATTTTAGAAACTGCATTAAAGAAGGGGTGCACCGGTCCTGGAGATACTGCAATACCAGGTCAATGCGTGGAGTGGACAGAGCAAGCTCTTTTTCCATCTCCCTGTTCTAAAAATCCATTTAATATATGGTCCCCAGATAGGGGACGTATCAGATATTAAACTGATAAGAACAGATACTACACTTGATCTTCGCCAAAAGGCCGAGAAGCGATAACCAGAATTGGTTTCAAACTACGGAGCCACCCAAGGATCCTGAAAAGTCCATTTGTGGAGATGAGCTCCTGGACTCCCGTTAAGAAGACATGTTGTCAACCTCTAGATCCCTTACATGCCTGCACTTTTCGGCTTGCTGCTGCTGCAATCCACGCGTTTTAGATCTGCATAACTCCACCTCTTTAAACACAGCACCTTCACCCCCTGCTGTTCCCACCCGCCTCAACACCGTTGGAAGGGAGGAGAACCAATTAAGGCGGGGGGTGGGGTGGAACGAGCAGCTGTCTACCCTTAGCAGGAGGGCTCCTGATTACATACCTCTCCTGCTGCTGCTGCTGCTGGCTGTCCAGCAGCAGACTGAAGGTGGCTGCTGCTGTGCACAGGTATATAAAGGCTCAGAGCCTATTATGACACGCGCAGCCAGCGTTCCATTGCCACATTCCATCTACTGCAGGCAGGATACCTGGCTGGCTGAATGTCGCTGAGAAGCTCACAGAGACCGCCATAAGCAACAGTTTAACAGAATGCCACAGACTAATCAACCAAACTTTTTGGGTTGGGTTCTCTTTTATAGTCTGCAGGCATTAAATGAAAGAAGTCAGTGTTCCAGCAGAGGGAGACAACGTTTCAGAAAAGGCATTGTAGCAAACCAAAAAAGAAATTTTAAGCGCAGCAGAGTAACCAGCGCACATACCTGTTAGCTCAGGTGAGTTTAAAAGGCTGCTGTTGATAACAAGGGCATTTGCTAAATAGATGGTGTGTGTGCAACAATATACTGAAAGGTCAATTATATTGTGCAGCTTATCTCACACCTGTAGTTATTTAGGTGAAAGCTCCAAAATGCTTGCCTAATATGTCTGTTTATCCAAAAGGAAGTAAAAAGGGAGAGCTAGAAAGATAGCATTGCATCACATTACATGGCAATGCAATGCACAGTTGCTGAAGTTGAACCAAAATGAGCTTGTAATCTGGCTTCTGCAACTTTGAACATGAAAAATCCAATGAGGAGAAGAAAAGCAAAGCCAAAGAGTCCATCCCAAAATCCGACAAACAAGCAAAATGAACAAAAAACATTGAATTCAATTCTTTCTGATTTTAGAAACTGCATTAAAGAAGGGGTGCACCGGTCCTGGAGATACTGCAATACCAGGTCAATGCGTGGAGTGGACAGAGCAAGCTCTTTTTCCATCTCCCTGTTCTAAAAATCCATTTAATATATGGTCCCCAGATAGGGGACGTATCAGATATTAAACTGATAAGAACAGATACTACACTTGATCTTAGCCAAAAGGCCGAGAAGCGATAACCAGAATTGGTTTCAAACTACGGAGCCACCCAAGGATCCTGAAAAGTCCATTTGTGGAGATGAGCTCCTGGACTCCCGTTAAGAAGACATGTTGTCAACCTCTAGATCCCTTACATGCCTGCACTTTTCGGCTTGCTGCTGCTGCAATCCACGCGTTTTAGATCTGCATAACTCCACCTCTTTAAACACAGCACCTTCACCCCCTGCTGTTCCCACCCGCCTCAACACCGTTGGAAGGGAGGAGAACCAATTAAGGCGGGGGGTGGGGTGGAACGAGCAGCTGTCTACCCTTAGCAGGAGGGCTCCTGATTACATACCTCTCCTGCTGCTGCTGCTGCTGGCTGTCCAGCAGCAGACTGAAGGTGGCTGCTGCTGTGCACAGGTATATAAAGGCTCAGAGCCTATTATGACACGCGCAGCCAGCGTTCCATTGCCACATTCCATCTACTGCAGGCAGGATACCTGGCTGGCTGAATGTCGCTGAGAAGCTCACAGAGACCGCCATAAGCAACAGTTTAACAGAATGCCACAGACTAATCAACCAAACTTTTTGGGTTGGGTTCTCTTTTATAGTCTGCAGGCATTAAATGAAAGAAGTCAGTGTTCCAGCAGAAGGAGACAACGTTTCAGAAAAGGCATTGTAGCAAACCAAAAAAGAAATTTTAAGCGCAGCAGAGTAACCAGCGCACATACCTGTTAGCTCAGGTGAGTTTAAAAGGCTGCTGTTGATAACAAGGGCATTTGCTAAATAGATGGTGTGTGTGCAACAATATACTGAAAGGTCAATTATATTGTGCAGCTTATCTCACCACCTGTAGTTATTTAGGTGAAAGCTCCAAAATGCTTGCCTAATATGTCTGTTTATCCAAAAGGAAGTAAAAAGGGAGAGCTAGAAAGATAGCATTGCATCACATTACATGGCAATGCAATGCACAGTTGCTGAAGTTGAACCAAAATGAGCTTGTAATCTGGCTTCTGCAACTTTGAACATGAAAAATCCAATGAGGAGAAGAAAAGCAAAGCCAAAGAGTCCATCCCAAAATCCGACAAACAAGCAAAATGAACAAAAAACATTGAATTCAATTCTTTCTGATTTTAGAAACTGCATTAAAGAAGGGGTGCACCGGTCCTGGAGATACTGCAATACCAGGTCAATGCGTGGAGTGGACAGAGCAAGCTCTTTTTCCATCTCCCTGTTCTAAAAATCCATTTAATATATGGTCCCCAGATAGGGGACGTATCAGATATTAAACTGATAAGAACAGATTTTTTTTTTTTTTTTATCGAAAGCCCGAATTCGTGTACAAAACCCGAGTGCGCTTAAAAAAGTGACAAGTGCCACAAAAAAAGTGCACTAGGATGCTGGTCTTCTTGAAACCCTCTCCAAAAGGAGAAGGGTCCCCCAAACCATTCCCCGTCCCTCCGAGCCAAAAGGCCACAGCGAGGAACAGGGACAAAAAGCCACCTCCAGCCGAAGCCAGAGGCGACCCAATCTTACCCCCAGCACCTGCCCGAGTTCTCACCCGAGCAAGGCACTGGGAGCCAAAGACTGTGCTCCCCTCCCGGAAGAGGGGAGCCAACAACGCTCTCCTCCCGAAAGAGGAGAGCCAGGGGGGTTCAGGGGGGAGCGGAACCTGATGGCCACACACTCCCCCCCTAGACCTGCCAAGAGAGGAACCCGTAAGGGAACCGCATCCCGACAAAATCCTAGTAGGACGTGACACACGTGAATAAGTGGACACACAGTGACAAAGAAATTAAATAAATAGTGAAGGTTTCACAGTATAATACTGCCCGGACCTTCGACCGGGAATTGAAAAATTCCCCATCCTAAGGCCAGAAGGCCCGGAATAAGGGTGTGTGCGAAGAAAGAAAATTTGAAGTGCTTGTGCAAATGTGCCATAAACTCAAGTGGGGTTCCCAATCCCAGTGAGTTAAGGCACCCCAGGGTCACCATTCCTGGGGCACTTCACACTTCGGGCTTTCGATCTTCCCCGGCCCAATGGCGTCGATCCTGGGGGGCCATGCTTTCCACCAGATGACTATATTAGCCACCTGGCGTACTAACAAGCGCCTAAACCCCAGTGTGCATAATGTATCAATCTACTAGGGCGGCCAACATCCAAAACCGCCTTTTCGAAAGATACTACACTTGATCTTAACCAAAAGGCCGAGAAGCGATAACCAGAATTGGTTTCAAACTACGGAGCCACCCAAGGATCCTGAAAAGTCCATTTGTGGAGATGAGCTCCTGGACTCCCGTTAAGAAGACATGTTGTCAACCTCTAGATCCCTTACATGCCTGCACTTTTCGGCTTGCTGCTGCTGCAATCCACGCGTTTTAGATCTGCATAACTCCACCTCTTTAAACACAGCACCTTCACCCCCTGCTGTTCCCACCCGCCTCAACACCGTTGGAAGGGAGGAGAACCAATTAAGGCGGGGGGTGGGGTGGAACGAGCAGCTGTCTACCCTTAGCAGGAGGGCTCCTGATTACATACCTCTCCTGCTGCTGCTGCTGCTGGCTGTCCAGCAGCAGACTGAAGGTGGCTGCTGCTGTGCACAGGTATATAAAGGCTCAGAGCCTATTATGACACGCGCAGCCAGCGTTCCATTGCCACATTCCATCTACTGCAGGCAGGATACCTGGCTGGCTGAATGTCGCTGAGAAGCTCACAGAGACCGCCATAAGCAACAGTTTAACAGAATGCCACAGACTAATCAACCAAACTTTTTGGGTTGGGTTCTCTTTTATAGTCTGCAGGCATTAAATGAAAGAAGTCAGTGTTCCAGCAGAAGGAGACAACGTTTCAGAAAAGGCATTGTAGCAAACCAAAAAAGAAATTTTAAGCGCAGCAGAGTAACCAGCGCACATACCTGTTAGCTCAGGTGAGTTTAAAAGGCTGCTGTTGATAACAAGGGCATTTGCTAAATAGATGGTGTGTGTGCAACAATATACTGAAAGGTCAATTATATTGTGCAGCTTATCTCACCACCTGTAGTTATTTAGGTGAAAGCTCCAAAATGCTTGCCTAATATGTCTGTTTATCCAAAAGGAAGTAAAAAGGGAGAGCTAGAAAGATAGCATTGCATCACATTACATGGCAATGCAATGCACAGTTGCTGAAGTTGAACCAAAATGAGCTTGTAATCTGGCTTCTGCAACTTTGAACATGAAAAATCCAATGAGGAGAAGAAAAGCAAAGCCAAAGAGTCCATCCCAAAATCCGACAAACAAGCAAAATGAACAAAAAACATTGAATTCAATTCTTTCTGATTTTAGAAACTGCATTAAAGAAGGGGTGCACCGGTCCTGGAGATACTGCAATACCAGGTCAATGCGTGGAGTGGACAGAGCAAGCTCTTTTTCCATCTCCCTGTTCTAAAAATCCATTTAATATATGGTCCCCAGATAGGGGACGTATCAGATATTAAACTGATAAGAACAGATTTTTTTTTTTTTTATCGAAAGCCCGAATTCGTGTACAAAACCCGAGTGCGCTTAAAAAAGTGACAAGTGCCACAAAAAAAGTGCACTAGGATGCTGGTCTTCTTGAAACCCTCTCCAAAAGGAGAAGGGTCCCCCAAACCATTCCCCGTCCCTCCGAGCCAAAAGGCCACAGCGAGGAACAGGGACAAAAAGCCACCTCCAGCCGAAGCCAGAGGCGACCCAATCTTACCCCCAGCACCTGCCCGAGTTCTCACCCGAGCAAGGCACTGGGAGCCAAAGACTGTGCTCCCCTCCCAGAAGAGGGGAGCCAACAACGCTCTCCTCCCGAAAGAGGAGAGCCAGGGGGGTTCAGGGGGGAGCGGAACCTGATGGCCACACACTCCCCCCCTAGACCTGCCAAGAGAGGAACCCGTAAGGGAACCGCATCCCAACAAAATCCTAGTAGGACGTGACACACGTGAATAAGTGGACACACAGTGACAAAGAAATTAAATAAATAGTGAAGGTTTCACAGTATAATACTGCCCGGACCTTCGACCGGGAATTGAAAAATTCCCCATCCTAAGGCCAGAAGGCCCGGAATAAGGGTGTGTGCGAAGAAAGAAAATTTGAAGTGCTTGTGCAAATGTGCCATAAACTCAAGTGGGGTTCCCAATCCCAGTGAGTTAAGGCACCCCAGGGTCACCACTCCTGGGGCACTTCACACTTCGGGCTTTCGATCTTCCCCGGCCCAATGGCGTCGATCCTGGGGGGCCATGCTTTCCACCAGATGACTATATTAGCCACCTGGCGTACTAACAAGCGCCTAAACCCCAGTGTGCATAATGTATCAATCTACTAGGGCGGCCAACATCCAAAACAGCCTTTTCGAAAGATACTACACTTGATCTTAGCCAAACGGCCGAGAAGCGATAACCAGAATTGGTTTCAAACTACGGAGCCACCCAAGGATCCTGAAAAGTCCATTTGTGGAGATGAGCTCCTGGACTCCCGTTAAGAAGACATGTTGTCAACCTCTAGATCCCTTACATGCCTGCACTTTTTGGCTTGCTGCTGCTGCAATCCACGCGTTTTAGATCTGCATAACTCCACCTCTTTAAACACAGCACCTTCACCCCCTGCTGTTCCCACCCGCCTCAACACCGTTGGAAGGGAGGAGAACCAATTAAGGCGGGGGGTGGGGTGGAACGAGCAGCTGTCTACCCTTAGCAGGAGGGCTCCTGATTACATACCTCTCCTGCTGCTGCTGCTGCTGGCTGTCCAGCAGCAGACTGAAGGTGGCTGCTGCTGTGCACAGGTATATAAAGGCTCAGAGCCTATTATGACACGTGCAGCCAGCGTTCCATTGCCACATTCCATCTACTGCAGGCAGGATACCTGGCTGGCTGAATGTCGCTGAGAAGCTCACAGAGACCGCCATAAGCAACAGTTTAACAGAATGCCACAGACTAATCAACCAAACTTTTTGGGTTGGGTTCTCTTTTATAGTCTGCAGGCATTAAATGAAAGAAGTCAGTGTTCCAGCAGAAGGAGACAACGTTTCAGAAAAGGCATTGTAGCAAACCAAAAAAGAAATTTTAGTGGCAGCAGAGTAACCAGCGCACATACCTGTTAGCTCAGGTGAGTTTAAAAGGCTGCTGTTGATAACAAGGGCATTTGCTAAATAGATGGTGTGTGTGCAACAATATACTGAAAGGTCAATTATATTGTGCAGCTTATCTCACCACCTGTAGTTATTTAGGTGAAAGCTCCAAAATGCTTGCCTAATATGTCTGTTTATCCAAAAGGAAGTAAAAAGGGAGAGCTAGAAAGATAGCATTGCATCACATTACATGGCAATGCAATGCACAGTTGCTGAAGTTGAACCAAAATGAGCTTGTAATCTGGCTTCTGCAACTTTGAACATGAAAAATCCAATGAGGAGAAGAAAAGCAAAGCCAAAGAGTCCATCCCAAAATCCGACAAACAAGCAAAATGAACAAAAAACATTGAATTCAATTCTTTCTGATTTTAGAAACTGCATTAAAGAAGGGGTGCACCGGTCCTGGAGATACTGCAATACCAGGTCAATGCGTGGAGTGGACAGAGCAAGCTCTTTTTCCATCTCCCTGTTCTAAAAATCCATTTAATATATGGTCCCCAGATAGGGGACGTATCAGATATTAAACTGATAAGAACAGATACTACACTTGATCTTAGCCAAAAGGCCGAGAAGCAATAACCAGAATTGGTTTCAAACTACGGAGCCACCCAAGGATCCTGAAAAGTCCATTTGTGGAGATGAGCTCCTGGACTCCCGTTAAGAAGACATGTTGTCAACCTCTAGATCCCTTACATGCCTGCACTTTTCGGCTTGCTGCTGCTGCAATCCACGCGTTTTAGATCTGCATAACTCCACCTCTTTAAACACAGCACCTTCACCCCCTGCTGTTCCCACCCGCCTCAACACCGTTGGAAGGGAGGAGAACCAATTAAGGCGGGGGGTGGGGTGGAACGAGCAGCTGTCTACCCTTAGCAGGAGGGCTCCTGATTACATACCTCTCCTGCTGCTGCTGCTGCTGGCTGTCCAGCAGCAGACTGAAGGTGGCTGCTGCTGTGCACAGGTATATAAAGGCTCAGAGCCTATTATGACACGCGCAGCCAGCGTTCCATTGCCACATTCCATCTACTGCAGGCAGGATACCTGGCTGGCTGAATGTCGCTGAGAAGCTCACAGAGACCGCCATAAGCAACAGTTTAACAGAATGCCACAGACTAATCAACCAAACTTTTTGGGTTGGGTTCTCTTTTATAGTCTGCAGGCATTAAATGAAAGAAGTCAGTGTTCCAGCAGAAGGAGACAACGTTTCAGAAAAGGCATTGTAGCAAACCAAAAAAGAAATTTTAAGCGCAGCAGAGTAACCAGCGCACATACCTGTTAGCTCAGGTGAGTTTAAAAGGCTGCTGTTGATAACAAGGGCATTTGCTAAATAGATGGTGTGTGTGCAACAATATACTGAAAGGTCAATTATATTGTGCAGCTTATCTCACCACCTGTAGTTATTTAGGTGAAAGCTCCAAAATGCTTGCCTAATATGTCTGTTTATCCAAAAGGAAGTAAAAAGGGAGAGCTAGAAAGATAGCATTGCATCACATTACATGGCAATGCAATGCACAGTTGCTGAAGTTGAACCAAAATGAGCTTGTAATCTGGCTTCTGCAACTTTGAACATGAAAAATCCAATGAGGAGAAGAAAAGCAAAGCCAAAGAGTCCATCCCAAAATCCGACAAACAAGCAAAATGAACAAAAAACATTGAATTCAATTCTTTCTGATTTTAGAAACTGCATTAAAGAAGGGGTGCACCGGTCCTGGAGATACTGCAATACCAGGTCAATGCGTGGAGTGGACAGAGCAAGCTCTTTTTCCATCTCCCTGCTCTAAAAATCCATTTAATATATGGTCCCCAGATAGGGGACGTATCAGATATTAAACTGATAAGAACAGATACTACACTTGATCTTAGCCAAAAGGCCGAGAAGCGATAACCAGAATTGGTTTCAAACTACGGAGCCACCCAAGGATCCTGAAAAGTCCATTTGTGGAGATGAGCTCCTGGACTCCCGTTAAGAAGACATGTTGTCAACCTCTAGATCCCTTACATGCCTGCACTTTTCGGCTTGCTGCTGCTGCTGCAATCCACGCGTTTTAGATCTGCATAACTCCACCTCTTTAAACACAGCACCTTCACCCCCTGCTGTTCCCACCCGCCTCAACACCGTTGGAAGGGAGGAGAACCAATTAAGGCGGGGGGTGGGGTGGAACGAGCAGCTGTCTACCCTTAGCAGGAGGGCTCCTGATTACATACCTCTCCTGCTGCTGCTGCTGCTGGCTGTCCAGCAGCAGACTGAAGGTGGCTGCTGCTGTGCACAGGTATATAAAGGCTCAGAGCCTATTATGACACGTGCAGCCAGCGTTCCATTGCCACATTCCATCTACTGCAGGCAGGATACCTGGCTGGCTGAATGTCGCTGAGAAGCTCACAGAGACCGCCATAAGCAACAGTTTAACAGAATGCCACAGACTAATCAACCAAACTTTTTGGGTTGGGTTCTCTTTTATAGTCTGCAGGCATTAAATGAAAGAAGTCAGTGTTCCAGCAGAAGGAGACAACGTTTCAGAAAAGGCATTGTAGCAAACCAAAAAAGAAATTTTAAGCGCAGAAGAGTAACCAGCGCACATACCTGTTAGCTCAGGTGAGTTTAAAAGGCTGCTGTTGATAACAAGGGCATTTGCTAAATAGATGGTGTGTGTGCAACAATATACTGAAAGGTCAATTATATTGTGCAGCTTATCTCACCACCTGTAGTTATTTAGGTGAAAGCTCCAAAATGCTTGCCTAATATGTCTGTTTATCCAAAAGGAAGTAAAAAGGGAGAGCTAGAAAGATAGCATTGCATCACATTACATGGCAATGCAATGCACAGTTGCTGAAGTTGAACCAAAATGAGCTTGTAATCTGGCTTCTGCAACTTTGAACATGAAAAATCCAATGAGGAGAAGAAAAGCAAAGCCAAAGAGTCCATCCCAAAATCCGACAAACAAGCAAAATGAACAAAAAACATTGAATTCAATTCTTTCTGATTTTAGAAACTGCATTAAAGAAGGGGTGCACCGGTCCTGGAGATACTGCAGTACCAGGTCAATGCGTGGAGTGGACAGAGCAAGCTCTTTTTCCATCTCCCTGCTCTAAAAATCCATTTAATATATGGTCCCCAGATAGGGGACGTATCAGATATTAAACTGATAAGAACAGATACTACACTTGATCTTAGCCAAAAGGCCGAGAAGCGATAACCAGAATTGGTTTCAAACTACGGAGCCACCCAAGGATCCTGAAAAGTCCATTTGTGGAGATGAGCTCCTGGACTCCCGTTAAGAAGACATGTTGTCAACCTCTAGATCCCTTACATGCCTGCACTTTTCGGCTTGCTGCTGCTGCAATCCACGCGTTTTAGATCTGCATAACTCCACCTCTTTAAACACAGCACCTTCACCCCCTGCTGTTCCCACCCGCCTCAACACCGTTGGAAGGGAGGAGAACCAATTAAGGCGGGGGGTGGGGTGGAACGAGCAGCTGTCTACCCTTAGCAGGAGGGCTCCTGATTACATACCTCTCCTGCTGCTGCTGCTGCTGGCTGTCCAGCAGCAGACTGAAGGTGGCTGCTGCTGTGCACAGGTATATAAAGGCTCAGAGCCTATTATGACACGCGCAGCCAGCGTTCCATTGCCACATTCCATCTACTGCAGGCAGGATACCTGGCTGGCTGAATGTCGCTGAGAAGCTCACAGAGACCGCCATAAGCAACAGTTTAACAGAATGCCACAGACTAATCAACCAAACTTTTTGGGTTGGGTTCTCTTTTATAGTCTGCAGGCATTAAATGAAAGAAGTCAGTGTTCCAGCAGAAGGAGACAACGTTTCAGAAAAGGCATTGTAGCAAACCAAAAAAGAAATTTTAAGCGCAGCAGAGTAACCAGCGCACATACCTGTTAGCTCAGGTGAGTTTAAAAGGCTGCTGTTGATAACAAGGGCATTTGCTAAATAGATGGTGTGTGTGCAACAATATACTGAAAGGTCAATTATATTGTGCAGCTTATCTCACCACCTGTAGTTATTTAGGTGAAAGCTCCAAAATGCTTGCCTAATATGTCTGTTTATCCAAAAGGAAGTAAAAAGGGAGAGCTAGAAAGATAGCATTGCATCACATTACATGGCAATGCAATGCACAGTTGCTGAAGTTGAACCAAAATGAGCTTGTAATCTGGCTTCTGCAACTTTGAACATGAAAAATCCAATGAGGAGAAGAAAAGCAAAGCCAAAGAGTCCATCCCAAAATCCGACAAACAAGCAAAATGAACAAAAAACATTGAATTCAATTCTTTCTGATTTTAGAAACTGCATTAAAGAAGGGGTGCACCGGTCCTGGAGATACTGCAATACCAGGTCAATGCGTGGAGTGGACAGAGCAAGCTCTTTTTCCATCTCCCTGCTCTAAAAATCCATTTAATATATGGTCCCCAGATAGGGGACGTATCAGATATTAAACTGATAAGAACAGATACTACACTTGATCTTAGCCAAAAGGCCGAGAAGCGATAACCAGAATTGGTTTCAAACTACGGAGCCACCCAAGGATCCTGAAAAGTCCATTTGTGGAGATGAGCTCCTGGACTCCCGTTAAGAAGACATGTTGTCAACCTCTAGATCCCTTACATGCCTGCACTTTTCGGCTTGCTGCTGCTGCTGCAATCCACGCGTTTTAGATCTGCATAACTCCACCTCTTTAAACACAGCACCTTCACCCCCTGCTGTTCCCACCCGCCTCAACACCGTTGGAAGGGAGGAGAACCAATTAAGGCGGGGGGTGGGGTGGAACGAGCAGCTGTCTACCCTTAGCAGGAGGGCTCCTGATTACATACCTCTCCTGCTGCTGCTGCTGCTGGCTGTCCAGCAGCAGACTGAAGGTGGCTGCTGCTGTGCACAGGTATATAAAGGCTCAGAGCCTATTATGACACGCGCAGCCAGCGTTCCATTGCCACATTCCATCTACTGCAGGCAGGATACCTGGCTGGCTGAATGTCGCTGAGAAGCTCACAGAGACCGCCATAAGCAACAGTTTAACAGAATGCCACAGACTAATCAACCAAACTTTTTGGGTTGGGTTCTCTTTTATAGTCTGCAGGCATTAAATGAAAGAAGTCAGTGTTCCAGCAGAAGGAGACAACGTTTCAGAAAAGGCATTGTAGCAAACCAAAAAAGAAATTTTAAGCGCAGAAGAGTAACCAGCGCACATACCTGTTAGCTCAGGTGAGTTTAAAAGGCTGCTGTTGATAACAAGGGCATTTGCTAAATAGATGGTGTGTGTGCAACAATATACTGAAAGGTCAATTATATTGTGCAGCTTATCTCACCACCTGTAGTTATTTAGGTGAAAGCTCCAAAATGCTTGCCTAATATGTCTGTTTATCCAAAAGGAAGTAAAAAGGGAGAGCTAGAAAGATAGCATTGCATCACATTACATGGCAATGCAATGCACAGTTGCTGAAGTTGAACCAAAATGAGCTTGTAATCTGGCTTCTGCAACTTTGAACATGAAAAATCCAATGAGGAGAAGAAAAGCAAAGCCAAAGAGTCCATCCCAAAATCCGACAAACAAGCAAAATGAACAAAAAACATTGAATTCAATTCTTTCTGATTTTAGAAACTGCATTAAAGAAGGGGTGCACCGGTCCTGGAGATACTGCAGTACCAGGTCAATGCGTGGAGTGGACAGAGCAAGCTCTTTTTCCATCTCCCTGCTCTAAAAATCCATTTAATATATGGTCCCCAGATAGGGGACGTATCAGATATTAAACTGATAAGAACAGATACTACACTTGATCTTAGCCAAAAGGCCGAGAAGCGATAACCAGAATTGGTTTCAAACTACGGAGCCACCCAAGGATCCTGAAAAGTCCATTTGTGGAGATGAGCTCCTGGACTCCCGTTAAGAAGACATGTTGTCAACCTCTAGATCCCTTACATGCCTGCACTTTTCGGCTTGCTGCTGCTGCAATCCACGCGTTTTAGATCTGCATAACTCCACCTCTTTAAACACAGCACCTTCACCCCCTGCTGTTCCCACCCGCCTCAACACCGTTGGAAGGGAGGAGAACCAATTAAGGCGGGGGGTGGGGTGGAACGAGCAGCTGTCTACCCTTAGCAGGAGGGCTCCTGATTACATACCTCTCCTGCTGCTGCTGCTGCTGGCTGTCCAGCAGCAGACTGAAGGTGGCTGCTGCTGTGCACAGGTATATAAAGGCTCAGAGCCTATTATGACACGCGCAGCCAGCGTTCCATTGCCACATTCCATCTACTGCAGGCAGGATACCTGGCTGGCTGAATGTCGCTGAGAAGCTCACAGAGACCGCCATAAGCAACAGTTTAACAGAATGCCACAGACTAATCAACCAAACTTTTTGGGTTGGGTTCTCTTTTATAGTCTGCAGGCATTAAATGAAAGAAGTCAGTGTTCCAGCAGAAGGAGACAACGTTTCAGAAAAGGCATTGTAGCAAACCAAAAAAGAAATTTTAAGCGCAGCAGAGTAACCAGCGCACATACCTGTTAGCTCAGGTGAGTTTAAAAGGCTGCTGTTGATAACAAGGGCATTTGCTAAATAGATGGTGTGTGTGCAACAATATACTGAAAGGTCAATTATATTGTGCAGCTTATCTCACCACCTGTAGTTATTTAGGTGAAAGCTCCAAAATGCTTGCCTAATATGTCTGTTTATCCAAAAGGAAGTAAAAAGGGAGAGCTAGAAAGATAGCATTGCATCACATTACATGGCAATGCAATGCACAGTTGCTGAAGTTGAACCAAAATGAGCTTGTAATCTGGCTTCTGCAACTTTGAACATGAAAAATCCAATGAGGAGAAGAAAAGCAAAGCCAAAGAGTCCATCCCAAAATCCGACAAACAAGCAAAATGAACAAAAAACATTGAATTCAATTCTTTCTGATTTTAGAAACTGCATTAAAGAAGGGGTGCACCGGTCCTGGAGATACTGCAATACCAGGTCAATGCGTGGAGTGGACAGAGCAAGCTCTTTTTCCATCTCCCTGTTCTAAAAATCCATTTAATATATGGTCCCCAGATAGGGGACGTATCAGATATTAAACTGATAAGAACAGATTTTTTTTTTGATTGAATATATCTTTTATTAGCACAAAAAATAAGTTAACAGACAGTGTACAGTGCCGCAGCCCAGTACACACAGAATTCTACATCATATTTACATAGCATGAGGATACGACGCACTAACTAGACACATCACACCCCTATGCTACACAAAACACTCAATCTGAAAGAAAAAGTATGTCAATCAATACAGTACGACGAACCGTGATAAGGGATGGAGATTGGGAAAAAGGGGATGGGGAGGGGAAAATCACAGGCCCGAAGCTTTATTGAAAGACAAGACACATAAGAGGAGAGGGGGAGGAGGGGTTTAGTCCTCATCCTCGTCCTCCGGACCGTCCATGATGGAATAGTCTCTGAGCAGGCTGTGGATCAGCCTGCGGCAGTCCTGGATGGACATCCTCTCCCTCCTCAAGATGAGCCGGTTCCTGGCGACCCAAACGGCATCCTTGAAGCAGTTCATAAGGCGCCAAGCCTCCTGGATGGCTCCGACGGTATGAACCCCAGGGAAGAGTCCGTAAAGCACAGAATGGTGCGATAGGCTCGCCCTCGGGACAGAGTTCCTCAGGTCGTCCTCAAGTGCAGTCAATAGGCGCTGTGCAAATCCGCAGTCCCAAAAAGTGTGCAAAGATGTTTCCTCCACGAAGGGGCACCTTGGGCAGTACCGGGTCTTGCACAGGTTCCGGGCATGCATGAATGACCGGACGGGCAGTCTGCCCTGAATCGCCATCCACGTCAAGTCCTTGTGCCCGTTGGTCAGCCTGTCAGACGACACATTTGTCCACACAGTCTCCAGCGTGTCCTGGTGAAGTCCTGTGATGTTCTCCACGTCATCCTTGGCTCTGATTAGCTTGTGGATAGTTTTGGGCTTCCACAAGTCGGGCTTGAGTCCCTCCAGTTGATGCTCCCCCACAAATCGAACGACGTCTCCATAGAACCATGGCGTCGTCCAGTTGTAGGGGAAGGAGCTGTCCCACTTGTCCCAGCCGAGTCGCCTCCAAAGAGGAAGCAGGAAGAAGCGAGACATGGACCTGCCCGCGGAGCCATTCTTGACTTGCAAAGTCCGGCGGACACAATCACACACAAAAGAGGATCGCAGGAGGGTGGGGATATCTGGAACGCCCTTCCCACCCTTGCGAGGCTCCTTGTACATGACGGCCCGCCTGACTCTGTCCATCTTGGATCCCCAGACAAAGTGAAACACTGTCCTGGTAATGGCCCTGCACACAGTGACGTGTGGGGGCCAGGCCTGCGCCGTGTACTGCAAGACGGGCAGGACCTCATTACGCAGGACGAGTGCCTTACCCTCACAAGTGAGGTGTCTGAGGCTCCAGAGTCCGATCCGTTGCTTCACCTTGGCCAAGCGTTCTTGCCAGGACTTGAGGGCCGCTCCTTCCTTCCCGAACCAGACTCCCAGCACCTTGAGGAAATCCGGTTGAATGTTGAAGGGGAAGGGGGCGGAGGAGGCCGGCTGCCAATCCCCGAAGAGCATGGCTTCCGACTTCCTGCAGTTGACTTTGGCCCCTGAAGCCCGGCCGAACCTCTCACACGTCTGGACGAGGGCGTCGACTGAACCACGATCAGCGCAGAAGACGGTGACGTCGTCCATGTAGAGCGAGCACTTGACCTCGTGTCGTCCCGGACCCGGTGCGGTGATCCCTCTGATCTCTCCATTCTGCCGGATAGCCTCTGCGAAGAGTTCTATAACACAAACAAAAAGAAGAGGTGATAGAGGGCAGCCTTGTCTGACCCCAGAGAGGACAGGGAAGGGGTCAGTCTTCCAGCCGTTCACCAACACCGAGCTGTGGATATCAAAATACATCAGACGGACATACGAACAAAACATGTTACCCAAACCTAACCGGTGCAGAGCTCGGCCCATGAACTCGTGGGAAACCCGGTCAAAGGCCTTCTCCTGATCCAAGGAGACCAGGGCCGCGTGTGCGCGGCGGACCTTGATGTACTCGACCGTGTCCCGCACGAGAGCGAGGCTGTCTGCGATGCGACGTCCAGGGATGCCGCAGGTCTGGTCCGGGTGGATGATCCGTCCGATGACCATCTTAAGTCGTGTCGCCATCGTCTTGGCCAGGATCTTGTAGTCCACGTTGAGCAGAGTGATGGGACGCCAATTCCTCAGGTCGCACCTCTCTCCCTTCCGCTTGTACAGGATCGTGACCATTCCTTCCCTCAAAGATGGAGGCATTCTACCCTCCACCACCATCTCCTCGTACAGGTCCAACAGGTCCGGACAGATGAGGTCTCCCAGCGCTACATAGAGCTCCGCTGGAAGACCATCACTGCCCGGGGTCCTGCCGGTCCTAAAGGATTTAGCGGCAGAGAGCAATTCGCCCACCATCAGAGGTTTGTCCAAGGCTGCCGTGCCTGCAGGATCAAGATGGTTAGTGATACCTGACAGGAACTTATCAGCAGCGTCGGGGTCGGTAGTCTTGTGGGAGTAGAGTTCGCTGTAGAAGTCGCTGACGACCCTCATCACGTCCTCCTTCCCACGTCGCATGTTTCCGCTCTCGTCTCGCAGCTCGTTCAGGGGCGTGTGACCGGCATGAAGTTTCCTGAAAAAGAATGAGTTACATTTCTCACCCTTCTCCAGATTCTCCACTTTGGAACGGAAGACGATTCGCTTGGACTCCTCCTCAAAGTGCCTTTTCAGGCTCTTCTTGGTCTCCTCCAGCTCCTCCCTCACGTCCCAGCCGCAGTGAAGAAGGTCCTGCAGCGACCGCAGCTCGCGCTGCAGCCCTCTGAAGTCCCTCCTCTTCTCACACGCCTGTTGTCGACCCTTGGCCTGAAAGAAACAGCGAAACTCAAGTTTAACATATTCCCACCAATCAGAGACTGTTTGGAAGCTACCCTTGTAGGACTGCCACATTGCGTAGGCTGCTCTCAGCTCCTCCACGACTTCATCCTGAGCCAGCAGAGCACAATTCAGCTTCCAGGAGCCGGGGCCGGACGGAAAACCGTCGCCGAGGACACCTTGTAAGTGAATGGCTCTGTGGTCGGAGAAGAAGCAGGAGACCATCGAGTGCCTACTCTGCCTGACTGCCCGAGAGGTGAACACAAAGTCAATCCTGGAGCGGAGTGAGCCATCGGGTCGGCTCCACGAATAGTTCATGGAGCCTCTCCCCATGGAGCCCACCACGTCCTGAAGAGAGGCCTCGGTTACCATCTCGATGAGCAGCTTGGACGTGATGTCCAACTTGGCAGATGTGCCAGAACTACGACCATCCTCCTCGATGGGGCAGTTGAAATCCCCGGCCATCACTAAGGTCCTGGTGGTGGCAAGCTGAAGCCGCAGGGTCTGGAAAAGCTCCAAACGCTCATTCTTCAGTGGGGACGCATACACGTTGATGAACCTGACAGGTTCTCCCGCCCAGTTGCCATCTACAACAAGAGCCCTGCCGCAGATGAGCTCCTGGACGGACTCAAGCGTGAATGCGCCCCCCCTGATCAGAATTGCGACCCCCGCAGACTTGCAGTCACCCCCACCGGACCAGTAGGATGGACCGTGGGACCACTCCCTGGCCAGATGTTTGAAGGACCTAGAGGAGGGAAGGGAACATTCCTGCAACATATAAACATCACACAATTGGGAAGTAAGGAAGGCATAAATAGTCTGACGTCTGAACTTGTCCTTGATGCTCCTGACATTAATGGAAAATAAGTTAATATTAGCCATCATGTAGGGAAAAAAGAAAAAGTTAGCGCAGGCAATACACCTTAGTTACCACTCCGGTCGGGTGGTCCCTCGTCGGTGTTGACTGCTGGTGACGGGATCACCAGCAGGCCCTCTTCCTCCATCTGGTCAAGCAGCGCGGCCTCGATCTCGGCGACCACCAGTTCCTCCTCTTCTGGCTCGGCCACCAGGGTCTCAACCATGTGCTCCATCTCTTCTGGCTCAGGGAGGGTATCCTCCTTTTCGCCTACGAAATCCAGAATCTTCTTTTTGGAGGATTCAGTAGCAGGGCTGTCCTCCACCTTCCTCTTTCCCCGGGTTGGAACTGGGGAGACAAGAAGGGGAAAATCCTCCTCGGAATAGATAGCGGCGGGTGGAGGAAAGGTTAATTCCACCGCTACCATGGTCTGGGGAGGGAGAATGGCTGCCGGGGCAGGGGAAAGGACACCTGCTGAGGAGTAGGGGAAGGAGGAAGAGGAAGTGGAATCCTCAGCAGGGGTGGCCGGGGTGGGGGGGGATTGGACGGGGGTGGCAGGGGGAGGGATCGAGAGAGGGGTGACAGAACTCTTACCCTCCTTTGACTTTTTCTTCTGCTTCGGAGCTGCTGGGACCGTCGCTGGGTCTTTGGCCACCGACTCCTTGACCGCTTTGGCCTTGGTCGTCTCGGCCTTGGCCGCTGGGGCCTTGGTCGTCGCGTCCTTGACCTTCACAGGCCTGGTCGTCGGGGCCTTGTCCTCCGTAGCTGGGGTCGTCGCAACCACCGATGCCCAGGATCTCTCACGCTTGGGGCAATCCTTGTACAGATGAGCCGCCAGCCCACACAGGTTGCAGGACGTCTTCTTCGGGCAGTCCTTCGAGCTGTGTCCCGTCACTCGACAAATCCTGCAGGCATCCTCCTTGCAGTCCTTCATCTCGTGGCCGTTCTTGCCGCATCTCCTGCAGTTCCGCGGCATGTCCGGGTAATAGATGAGGCCGTAGGAGTTGCCCAGGGAGAATGTCGGGGGCAGGTGCCGAAGTCCGTCTGAGTACGCCAGGTCCCTGTGAAGTCTAACGGTCACCGACCACTTACCTGTCCAGAAGCCGAGTCCATTCAGGATGTGAGAGGGTTCCTTCACAACCAAACAGAAGCGTCTCAGGAAGGTACAGATGTCTTGGCCTGGGGTGTGCGGGTTGCGCATGGAGACCGTGATCCTCCTTTCATCCCTCTGGATAGGGCAGCTACCTGTAAAGGCAGAGAAAGAATTATCCGGTCCTTTTGCGCTTACCATTTCCCAGAACCTCCTGCAGGTGTTCACAGTGGCGAAGGTGATGAAGAAGATCCCCGTCAAGAAGGTCTGGATGCTGAGGGTGTCCGACCTGGAGAAGCCTCGATCCAGCAGCATCTTCTGGCAGAACACGTCCGAGGACATGTCCGGCACCCTCCCATCCACTTCCTTCAGCTTCAGGGCCACCGTCTGCCGCATCCATGGCTCCAGGGCTGGAGCTTCGTGGCGGGGCTTCTGGGGTCCCTTCTGCTGGCCAGTCGTGGAGGCAGAGTCCTTGGGGTCAGAATCGGCTCCTGGCTGGGCCCTCCTGGCTGTCTCCTGCTCCAGGCTCTTCTTTTCGGCCTTCCTCGCAGCGCTTGCCATGGCTTTCCTCCTGCAGTTACTTCTTGGAGCTGGATCTGGAACTCTTCCCGGAATGGGTGGAGCTATGCAGATTCTTCTCCCGTCGTGTTCTGGACAAATTCCCCGAAAGGTCTTTGTCTCGATGATTTTCTTCCTCGAAGATTCCACAGGACAGCCCGATTCTTCTCCGAGTCTTCGTCTTCTTCTGGATTCTTTAGAGCTTCTTCCTCCCACCGATATCCGCCTTCCTTCTCCGATGTCAGCTGGGCTCCGAAGCTCTTCTCCTTCCGAGTTCGATCGCTCTCGTCAAGTGTAGATCGTAGCTCTTGTGTTCTTAAAAGAACAGATACTACACTTGATCTTAGCCAAAAGGCCGAGAAGCGATAACCAGAATTGGTTTCAAACTACGGAGCCACCCAAGGATCCTGAAAAGTCCATTTGTGGAGATGAGCTCCTGGACTCCCGTTAAGAAGACATGTTGTCAACCTCTAGATCCCTTACATGCCTGCACTTTTCGGCTTGCTGCTGCTGCAATCCACGCGTTTTAGATCTGCATAACTCCACCTCTTTAAACACAGCACCTTCACCCCCTGCTGTTCCCACCCGCCTCAACACCGTTGGAAGGGAGGAGAACCAATTAAGGCGGGGGGTGGGGTGGAACGAGCAGCTGTCTACCCTTAGCAGGAGGGCTCCTGATTACATACCTCTCCTGCTGCTGCTGCTGCTGGCTGTCCAGCAGCAGACTGAAGGTGGCTGCTGCTGTGCACAGGTATATAAAGGCTCAGAGCCTATTATGACACGCGCAGCCAGCGTTCCATTGCCACATTCCATCTACTGCAGGCAGGATACCTGGCTGGCTGAATGTCGCTGAGAAGCTCACAGAGACCGCCATAAGCAACAGTTTAACAGAATGCCACAGACTAATCAACCAAACTTTTTGGGTTGGGTTCTCTTTTATAGTCTGCAGGCATTAAATGAAAGAAGTCAGTGTTCCAGCAGAAGGAGACAACGTTTCAGAAAAGGCATTGTAGCAAACCAAAAAAGAAATTTTAAGCGCAGCAGAGTAACCAGCGCACATACCTGTTAGCTCAGGTGAGTTTAAAAGGCTGCTGTTGATAACAAGGGCATTTGCTAAATAGATGGTGTGTGTGCAACAATATACTGAAAGGTCAATTATATTGTGCAGCTTATCTCACCACCTGTAGTTATTTAGGTGAAAGCTCCAAAATGCTTGCCTAATATGTCTGTTTATCCAAAAGGAAGTAAAAAGGGAGAGCTAGAAAGATAGCATTGCATCACATTACATGGCAATACAATGCACAGTTGCTGAAGTTGAACCAAAATGAGCTTGTAATCTGGCTTCTGCAACTTTGAACATGAAAAATCCAATGAGGAGAAGAAAAGCAAAGCCAAAGAGTCCATCCCAAAATCCGACAAACAAGCAAAATGAACAAAAAACATTGAATTCAATTCTTTCTGATTTTAGAAACTGCATTAAAGAAGGGGTGCACCGGTCCTGGAGATACTGCAATACCAGGTCAATGCGTGGAGTGGACAGAGCAAGCTCTTTTTCCATCTCCCTGTTCTAAAAATCCATTTAATATATGGTCCCCAGATAGGGGACGTATCAGATATTAAACTGATAAGAACAGATACTACACTTGATCTTAGCCAAAAGGCCGAGAAGCGATAACCAGAATTGGTTTCAAACTACGGAGCCACCCAAGGATCCTGAAAAGTCCATTTGTGGAGATGAGCTCCTGGACTCCCGTTAAGAAGACATGTTGTCAACCTCTAGATCCCTTACATGCCTGCACTTTTCGGCTTGCTGCTGCTGCAATCCACGCGTTTTAGATCTGCATAACTCCACCTCTTTAAACACAGCACCTTCACCCCCTGCTGTTCCCACCCGCCTCAACACCGTTGGAAGGGAGGAGAACCAATTAAGGCGGGGGGTGGGGTGGAACGAGCAGCTGTCTACCCTTAGCAGGAGGGCTCCTGATTACATACCTCTCCTGCTGCTGCTGCTGCTGGCTGTCCAGCAGCAGACTGAAGGTGGCTGCTGCTGTGCACAGGTATATAAAGGCTCAGAGCCTATTATGACACGCGCAGCCAGCGTTCCATTGCCACATTCCATCTACTGCAGGCAGGATACCTGGCTGGCTGAATGTCGCTGAGAAGCTCACAGAGACCGCCATAAGCAACAGTTTAACAGAATGCCACAGACTAATCAACCAAACTTTTTGGGTTGGGTTCTCTTTTATAGTCTGCAGGCATTAAATGAAAGAAGTCAGTGTTCCAGCAGAAGGAGACAACGTTTCAGAAAAGGCATTGTAGCAAACCAAAAAAGAAATTTTAAGCGCAGCAGAGTAACCAGCGCACATACCTGTTAGCTCAGGTGAGTTTAAAAGGCTGCTGTTGATAACAAGGGCATTTGCTAAATAGATGGTGTGTGTGCAACAATATACTGAAAGGTCAATTATATTGTGCAGCTTATCTCACCACCTGTAGTTATTTAGGTGAAAGCTCCAAAATGCTTGCCTAATATGTCTGTTTATCCAAAAGGAAGTAAAAAGGGAGAGCTAGAAAGATAGCATTGCATCACATTACATGGCAATGCAATGCACAGTTGCTGAAGTTGAACCAAAATGAGCTTGTAATCTGGCTTCTGCAACTTTGAACATGAAAAATCCAATGAGGAGAAGAAAAGCAAAGCCAAAGAGTCCATCCCAAAATCCGACAAACAAGCAAAATGAACAAAAAACATTGAATTCAATTCTTTCTGATTTTAGAAACTGCATTAAAGAAGGGGTGCACCGGTCCTGGAGATACTGCAATACCAGGTCAATGCGTGGAGTGGACAGAGCAAGCTCTTTTTCCATCTCCCTGCTCTAAAAATCCATTTAATATATGGTCCCCAGATAGGGGACGTATCAGATATTAAACTGATAAGAACAGATACTACACTTGATCTTAGCCAAAAGGCCGAGAAGCGATAACCAGAATTGGTTTCAAACTACGGAGCCACCCAAGGATCCTGAAAAGTCCATTTGTGGAGATGAGCTCCTGGACTCCCGTTAAGAAGACATGTTGTCAACCTCTAGATCCCTTACATGCCTGCACTTTTCGGCTTGCTGCTGCTGCAATCCACGCGTTTTAGATCTGCATAACTCCACCTCTTTAAACACAGCACCTTCACCCCCTGCTGTTCCCACCCGCCTCAACACCGTTGGAAGGGAGGAGAACCAATTAAGGCGGGGGGTGGGGTGGAACGAGCAGCTGTCTACCCTTAGCAGGAGGGCTCCTGATTACATACCTCTCCTGCTGCTGCTGCTGCTGGCTGTCCAGCAGCAGACTGAAGGTGGCTGCTGCTGTGCACAGGTATATAAAGGCTCAGAGCCTATTATGACACGCGCAGCCAGCGTTCCATTGCCACATTCCATCTACTGCAGGCAGGATACCTGGCTGGCTGAATGTCGCTGAGAAGCTCACAGAGACCGCCATAAGCAACAGTTTAACAGAATGCCACAGACTAATCAACCAAACTTTTTGGGTTGGGTTCTCTTTTAAAGTCTGCAGGCATTAAATGAAAGAAGTCAGTGTTCCAGCAGAAGGAGACAACGTTTCAGAAAAGGCATTGTAGCAAACCAAAAAAGAAATTTTAAGCGCAGCAGAGTAACCAGCGCACATACCTGTTAGCTCAGGTGAGTTTAAAAGGCTGCTGTTGATAACAAGGGCATTTGCTAAATAGATGGTGTGTGTGCAACAATATACTGAAAGGTCAATTATATTGTGCAGCTTATCTCACCACCTGTAGTTATTTAGGTGAAAGCTCCAAAATGCTTGCCTAATATGTCTGTTTATCCAAAAGGAAGTAAAAAGGGAGAGCTAGAAAGATAGCATTGCATCACATTACATGGCAATGCAATGCACAGTTGCTGAAATTGAACCAAAATGAGCTTGTAATCTGGCTTCTGCAACTTTGAACATGAAAAATCCAATGAGGAGAAGAAAAGCAAAGCCAAAGAGTCCATCCCAAAATCCGACAAACAAGCAAAATGAACAAAAAACATTGAATTCAATTCTTTCTGATTTTAGAAACTGCATTAAAGAAGGGGTGCACCGGTCCTGGAGATACTGCAATATCAGGTCAATGCGTGGAGTGGACAGAGCAAGCTCTTTTTCCATCTCCCTGTTCTAAAAATCCATTTAATATATGGTCCCCAGATAGGGGACGTATCAGATATTAAACTGATAAGAACAGATACTACACTTAATCTTAGCCAAAAGGCCGAGAAGCGATAACCAGAATTGGTTTCAAACTACGGAGCCACCCAAGGATCCTGAAAAGTCCATTTGTGGAGATGAGCTCCTGGACTCCCGTTAAGAAGACATGTTGTCAACCTCTAGATCCCTTACATGCCTGCACTTTTCGGCTTGCTGCTGCTGCAATCCACGCGTTTTAGATCTGCATAACTCCACC
Source organism: Phyllobates terribilis (assembly GCF_046119375.1). Lineage (NCBI taxonomy): Eukaryota > Metazoa > Chordata > Amphibia > Anura > Dendrobatidae > Phyllobates > Phyllobates terribilis. Next base: position 748,092 of record NW_027363176.1, read on the forward strand.
TCTTTAAACACAGCACCTTCACCCCCTGCTGTTCCCACCCGCCTCAACACCGTTGGAAGGGAGGAGAACCAATTAAGGTGGGGGGTGGGGTGGAACGAGCAGCTGTCTACCCTTAGCAGGAGGGCTCCTGATTACATACCTCTCCTGCTGCTGCTGCTGCTGGCTGTCCAGCAGCAGACTGAAGGTGGCTGCTGCTGTGCACAGGTATATAAAGGCTCAGAGCCTATTATGACACGCGCAGCCAGCGTTCCATTGCCACATTCCATCTACTGCAGGCAGGATACCTGGCTGGCTGAATGTCGCTGAGAAGCTCACAGAGACCGCCATAAGCAACAGTTTAACAGAATGCCACAGACTAATCAACCAAACTTTTTGGGTTGGGTTCTCTTTTATAGTCTGCAGGCATTAAATGAAAGAAGTCAGTGTTCCAGCAGAAGGAGACAACGTTTCAGAAAAGGCATTGTAGCAAACCAAAAAAGAAATTTTAAGCGCAGCAGAGTAACCAGCGCACATACCTGTTAGCTCAGGTGAGTTTAAAAGGCTGCTGTTGATAACAAGGGCATTTGCTAAATAGATGGTGTGTGTGCAACAATATACTGAAAGGTCAATTATATTGTGCAGCTTATCTCACCACCTGTAGTTATTTAGGTGAAAGCTCCAAAATGCTTGCCTAATATGTCTGTTTATCCAAAAGGAAGTAAAAAGGGAGAGCTAGAAAGATAGCATTGCATCACATTACATGGCAATGCAATGCACAGTTGCTGAAGTTGAACCAAAATGAGCTTGTAATCTGGCTTCTGCAACTTTGAACATGAAAAATCCAATGAGGAGAAGAAAAGCAAAGCCAAAGAGTCCATCCCAAAATCCGACAAACAAGCAAAATGAACAAAAAACATTGAATTCAATTCTTTCTGATTTTAGAAACTGCATTAAAGAAGGGGTGCACCGGTCCTGGAGATACTGCAATACCAGGTCAATGCGTGGAGTGGACAGAGCAAGCTCTTTTTCCATCTCCCTGTTCTAAAAATCCATTTAATATATGGTCCCCAGATAGGGGACGTATCAGATATTAAACTGATAAGAACAGATACTACACTTGATCTTAGCCAAAAGGCCGAGAAGCGATAACCAGAATTGGTTTCAAACTACGGAGCCACCCAAGGATCCTGAAAAGTCCATTTGTGGAGATGAGCTCCTGGACTCCCGTTAAGAAGACATGTTGTCAACCTCTAGATCCCTTACATGCCTGCACTTTTCGGCTTGCTGCTGCTGCAATCCACGCGTTTTAGATCTGCATAACTCCACCTCTTTAAACACAGCACCTTCACCCCCTGCTGTTCCCACCCGCCTCAACACCGTTGGAAGGGAGGAGAACCAATTAAGGCGGGGGGTGGGGTGGAACGAGCAGCTGTCTACCCTTAGCAGGAGGGCTCCTGATTACATACCTCTCCTGCTGCTGCTGCTGCTGGCTGTCCAGCAGCAGACTGAAGGTGGCTGCTGCTGTGCACAGGTATATAAAGGCTCAGAGCCTATTATGACACGCGCAGCCAGCGTTCCATTGCCACATTCCATCTACTGCAGGCAGGATACCTGGCTGGCTGAATGTCGCTGAGAAGCTCACAGAGACCGCCATAAGCAACAGTTTAACAGAATGCCACAGACTAATCAACCAAACTTTTTGGGTTGGGTTCTCTTTTATAGTCTGCAGGCATTAAATGAAAGAAGTCAGTGTTCCAGCAGAAGGAGACAACGTTTCAGAAAAGGCATTGTAGCAAACCAAAAAAGAAATTTTAAGCGCAGCAGAGTAACCAGCGCACATACCTGTTAGCTCAGGTGAGTTTAAAAGGCTGCTGTTGATAACAAGGGCATTTGCTAAATAGATGGTGTGTGTGCAACAATATACTGAAAGGTCAATTATATTGTGCAGCTTATCTCACCACCTGTAGTTATTTAGGTGAAAGCTCCAAAATGCTTGCCTAATATGTCTGTTTATCCAAAAGGAAGTAAAAAGGGAGAGCTAGAAAGATAGCATTGCATCACATTACATGGCAATGCAATGCACAGTTGCTGAAGTTGAACCAAAATGAGCTTGTAATCTGGCTTCTGCAACTTTGAACATGAAAAATCCAATGAGGAGAAGAAAAGCAAAGCCAAAGAGTCCATCCCAAAATCCGACAAACAAGCAAAATGAACAAAAAACATTGAATTCAATTCTTTCTGATTTTAGAAACTGCATTAAAGAAGGGGTGCACCGGTCCTGGAGATACTGCAATACCAGGTCAATGCGTGGAGTGGACAGAGCAAGCTCTTTTTCCATCTCCCTGTTCTAAAAATCCATTTAATATATGGTCCCCAGATAGGGGACGTATCAGATATTAAACTGATAAGAACAGATACTACACTTGATCTTAGCCAAAAGGCCGAGAAGCGATAACCAGAATTGGTTTCAAACTACGGAGCCACCCAAGGATCCTGAAAAGTCCATTTGTGGAGATGAGCTCCTGGACTCCCGTTAAGAAGACATGTTGTCAACCTCTAGATCCCTTACTTGCCTGCACTTTTCGGCTTGCTGCTGCTGCAATCCACGCGTTTTAGATCTGCATAACTCCACCTCTTTAAACACAGCACCTTCACCCCCTGCTGTTCCCACCCGCCTCAACACCGTTGGAAGGGAGGAGAACCAATTAAGGCGGGGGGTGGGGTGGAACGAGCAGCTGTCTACCCTTAGCAGGAGGGCTCCTGATTACATACCTCTCCTGCTGCTGCTGCTGCTGGCTGTCCAGCAGCAGACTGAAGGTGGCTGCTGCTGTGCACAGGTATATAAAGGCTCAGAGCCTATTATGACACGCGCAGCCAGCGTTCCATTGCCACATTCCATCTACTGCAGGCAGGATACCTGGCTGGCTGAATGTCGCTGAGAAGCTCACAGAGACCGCCATAAGCAACAGTTTAACAGAATGCCACAGACTAATCAACCAAACTTTTTGGGTTGGGTTCTCTTTTATAGTCTGCAGGCATTAAATGAAAGAAGTCAGTGTTCCAGCAGAAGGAGACAACGTTTCAGAAAAGGCATTGTAGCAAACCAAAAAAGAAATTTTAAGCGCAGCAGAGTAACCAGCGCACATACCTGTTAGCTCAGGTGAGTTTAAAAGGCTGCTGTTGATAACAAGGGCATTTGCTAAATAGATGGTGTGTGTGCAACAATATACTGAAAGGTCAATTATATTGTGCAGCTTATCTCACCACCTGTAGTTATTTAGGTGAAAGCTCCAAAATGCTTGCCTAATATGTCTGTTTATCCAAAAGGGTGTAAAAAGGGAGAGCTAGAAAGATAGCATTGCATCACATTACATGGCAATGCAATGCACAGTTGCTGAAGTTGAACCAAAATGAGCTTGTAATCTGGCTTCTGCAACTTTGAACATGAAAAATCCAATGAGGAGAAGAAAAGCAAAGCCAAAGAGTCCATCCCAAAATCCGACAAACAAGCAAAATGAACAAAAAACATTGAATTCAATTCTTTCTGATTTTAGAAACTGCATTAAAGAAGGGGTGCACCGGTCCTGGAGATACTGCAATACCAGGTCAATGCGTGGAGTGGACAGAGCAAGCTCTTTTTCCATCTCCCTGTTCTAAAAATCCATTTAATATATGGTCCCCAGATAGGGGACGTATCAGATATTAAACTGATAAGAACAGATTTTTTGATTGAAGCTGCATCCAAGGCACTGAAAAATGTGACCGAAGTCACACCAAAACAGCGCACGAGGTGAGGATTCATGTGGACCCTTCCCGGAGGAGAGGGTTCCCAATAAACCATCCCCATCCCTCCGAGCCAGAAGGCCACAGCGAGGGTCAGGGATCTCCGATGCTCTCCCTAGCCGAAGCCGGAGAAGAGCCGTTTTCGTGCTCCCAGCTTCCATCTAGGCTGCCACCCTAGTGGAGCTGGAGCCTGTGTTGGTTTCTCAGCCCAAAGCTGACCGGACCTCCGACCGGGTTTATAAAAATTCCCCTTCCTAGCCCGGAGGCCAGGAATAGGGGGGGTTGCTCAGAAAGTATGATTGGCAAAGGTGCGGCGTGCTACGAAGCCAAGTCTTTCTGGGGTTCCCAGTCCCAGTAAGCTTGGACTCCCACCAGGGCGCCTACTCCTGGGGCACATTGCTCCAAAGCCCTCACACTTACCCAGCCTAGTGACTTCGATCCTGGAGGGCCATGTTTTCCATCAGATAACTCTATGAGCCACCTGGCGTACTAACAAGTGCACCAAACCAGTGTGTAATATGCATCAATTTACTAGGGCAGCCCAAGGACAAAACTGCCTTTTCAAAAGATACTACACTTGATCTTAACAGATACTACACTTGATCTTAGCCAAAAGGCCGAGAAGCGATAACCAGAATTGGTTTCAAACTACGGAGCCACCCAAGGATCCTGAAAAGTCCATTTGTGGAGATGAGCTCCTGGACTCCCGTTAAGAAGACATGTTGTCAACCTCTAGATCCCTTACATGCCTGCACTTTTCGGCTTGCTGCTGCTGCAATCCACGCGTTTTAGATCTGCATAACTCCACCTCTTTAAACACAGCACCTTCACCCCCTGCTGTTCCCACCCGCCTCAACACCGTTGGAAGGGAGGAGAACCAATTAAGGCGGGGGGTGGGGTGGAACGAGCAGCTGTCTACCCTTAGCAGGAGGGCTCCTGATTACATACCTCTCCTGCTGCTGCTGCTGCTGGCTGTCCAGCAGCAGACTGAAGGTGGCTGCTGCTGTGCACAGGTATATAAAGGCTCAGAGCCTATTATGACACGCGCAGCCAGCGTTCCATTGCCACATTCCATCTACTGCAGGCAGGATACCTGGCTGGCTGAATGTCGCTGAGAAGCTCACAGAGACCGCCATAAGCAACAGTTTAACAGAATGCCACAGACTAATCAACCAAACTTTTTGGGTTGGGTTCTCTTTTATAGTCTGCAGGCATTAAATGAAAGAAGTCAGTGTTCCAGCAGAAGGAGACAACGTTTCAGAAAAGGCATTGTAGCAAACCAAAAAAGAAATTTTAAGCGCAGCAGAGTAACCAGCGCACATACCTGTTAGCTCAGGTGAGTTTAAAAGGCTGCTGTTGATAACAAGGGCATTTGCTAAATAGATGGTGTGTGTGCAACAATATACTGAAAGGTCAATTATATTGTGCAGCTTATCTCACCACCTGTAGTTATTTAGGTGAAAGCTCCAAAATGCTTGCCTAATATGTCTGTTTATCCAAAAGGAAGTAAAAAGGGAGAGCTAGAAAGATAGCATTGCATCACATTACATGGCAATGCAATGCACAGTTGCTGAAGTTGAACCAAAATGAGCTTGTAATCTGGCTTCTGCAACTTTGAACATGAAAAATCCAATGAGGAGAAGAAAAGCAAAGCCAAAGAGTCCATCCCAAAATCCGACAAACAAGCAAAATGAACAAAAAACATTGAATTCAATTCTTTCTGATTTTAGAAACTGCATTAAAGAAGGGGTGCACCGGTCCTGGAGATACTGCAATACCAGGTCAATGCGTGGAGTGGACAGAGCAAGCTCTTTTTCCATCTCCCTGTTCTAAAAATCCATTTAATATATGGTCCCCAGATAGGGGACGTATCAGATATTAAACTGATAAGAACAGATACTACACTTGATCTTAGCCAAAAGGCCGAGAAGCGATAACCAGAATTGGTTTCAAACTACGGAGCCACCCAAGGATCCTGAAAAGTCCATTTGTGGAGATGAGCTCCTGGACTCCCGTTAAGAAGACATGTTGTCAACCTCTAGATCCCTTACATGCCTGCACTTTTCGGCTTGCTGCTGCTGCAATCCACGCGTTTTAGATCTGCATAACTCCACCTCTTTAAACACAGCACCTTCACCCCCTGCTGTTCCCACCCGCCTCAACACCGTTGGAAGGGAGGAGAACCAATTAAGGCGGGGGGTGGGGTGGAACGAGCAGCTGTCTACCCTTAGCAGGAGGGCTCCTGATTACATACCTCTCCTGCTGCTGCTGCTGCTGGCTGTCCAGCAGCAGACTGAAGGTGGCTGCTGCTGTGCACAGGTATATAAAGGCTCAGAGCCTATTATGACACGCGCAGCCAGCGTTCCATTGCCACATTCCATCTACTGCAGGCAGGATACCTGGCTGGCTGAATGTCGCTGAGAAGCTCACAGAGACCGCCATAAGCAACAGTTTAACAGAATGCCACAGACTAATCAACCAAACTTTTTGGGTTGGGTTCTCTTTTATAGTCTGCAGGCATTAAATGAAAGAAGTCAGTGTTCCAGCAGAAGGAGACAACGTTTCAGAAAAGGCATTGTAGCAAACCAAAAAAGAAATTTTAAGCGCAGCAGAGTAACCAGCGCACATACCTGTTAGCTCAGGTGAGTTTAAAAGGCTGCTGTTGATAACAAGGGCATTTGCTAAATAGATGGTGTGTGTGCAACAATATACTGAAAGGTCAATTATATTGTGCAGCTTATCTCACCACCTGTAGTTATTTAGGTGAAAGCTCCAAAATGCTTGCCTAATATGTCTGTTTATCCAAAAGGAAGTAAAAAGGGAGAGCTAGAAAGATAGCATTGCATCACATTACATGGCAATGCAATGCACAGTTGCTGAAGTTGAACCAAAATGAGCTTGTAATCTGGCTTCTGCAACTTTGAACATGAAAAATCCAATGAGGAGAAGAAAAGCAAAGCCAAAGAGTCCATCCCAAAATCCGACAAACAAGCAAAATGAACAAAAAACATTGAATTCAATTCTTTCTGATTTTAGAAACTGCATTAAAGAAGGGGTGCACCGGTCCTGGAGATACTGCAATACCAGGTCAATGCGTGGAGTGGACAGAGCAAGCTCTTTTTCCATCTCCCTGTTCTAAAAATCCATTTAATATATGGTCCCCAGATAGGGGACGTATCAGATATTAAACTGATAAGAACAGATACTACACTTGATCTTAGCCAAAAGGCCGAGAAGCGATAACCAGAATTGGTTTCAAACTACGGAGCCACCCAAGGATCCTGAAAAGTCCATTTGTGGAGATGAGCTCCTGGACTCCCGTTAAGAAGACATGTTGTCAACCTCTAGATCCCTTACATGCCTGCACTTTTCGGCTTGCTGCTGCTGCAATCCACGCGTTTTAGATCTGCATAACTCCACCTCTTTAAACACAGCACCTTCACCCCCTGCTGTTCCCACCCGCCTCAACACCGTTGGAAGGGAGGAGAACCAATTAAGGCGGGGGGTGGGGTGGAACGAGCAGCTGTCTACCCTTAGCAGGAGGGCTCCTGATTACATACCTCTCCTGCTGCTGCTGCTGCTGGCTGTCCAGCAGCAGACTGAAGGTGGCTGCTGCTGTGCACAGGTATATAAAGGCTCAGAGCCTATTATGACACGCGCAGCCAGCGTTCCATTGCCACATTCCATCTACTGCAGGCAGGATACCTGGCTGGCTGAATGTCGCTGAGAAGCTCACAGAGACCGCCATAAGCAACAGTTTAACAGAATGCCACAGACTAATCAACCAAACTTTTTGGGTTGGGTTCTCTTTTATAGTCTGCAGGCATTAAATGAAAGAAGTCAGTGTTCCAGCAGAAGGAGACAACGTTTCAGAAAAGGCATTGTAGCAAACCAAAAAAGAAATTTTAAGCGCAGCAGAGTAACCAGCGCACATACCTGTTAGCTCAGGTGAGTTTAAAAGGCTGCTGTTGATAACAAGGGCATTTGCTAAATAGATGGTGTGTGTGCAACAATATACTGAAAGGTCAATTATATTGTGCAGCTTATCTCACCACCTGTAGTTATTTAGGTGAAAGCTCCAAAATGCTTGCCTAATATGTCTGTTTATCCAAAAGGAAGTAAAAAGGGAGAGCTAGAAAGATAGCATTGCATCACATTACATGGCAATGCAATGCACAGTTGCTGAAGTTGAACCAAAATGAGCTTGTAATCTGGCTTCTGCAACTTTGAACATGAAAAATCCAATGAGGAGAAGAAAAGCAAAGCCAAAGAGTCCATCCCAAAATCCGACAAACAAGCAAAATGAACAAAAAACATTGAATTCAATTCTTTCTGATTTTAGAAACTGCATTAAAGAAGGGGTGCAACGGTCCTGGAGATACTGCAATACCAGGTCAATGCGTGGAGTGGACAGAGCAAGCTCTTTTTCCATCTCCCTGTTCTAAAAATCCATTTAATATATGGTCCCCAGATAGGGGACGTATCAGATATTAAACTGATAAGAACAGATATTACACTTGATCTTAGCCAAAAGGCCGAGAAGCGATAACCAGAATTGGTTTCAAACTACGGAGCCACCCAAGGATCCTGAAAAGTCCATTTGTGGAGATGAGCTCCTGGACTCCCGTTAAGAAGACATGTTGTCAACCTCTAGATCCCTTACATGCCTGCACTTTTCGGCTTGCTGCTGCTGCAATCCACGCGTTTTAGATCTGCATAACTCCACCTCTTTAAACACAGCACCTTCACCCCCTGCTGTTCCAACCCGCCTCAACACCGTTGGAAGGGAGGAGAACCAATTAAGGCGGGGGGTGGGGTGGAACGAGCAGCTGTCTACCCTTAGCAGGAGGGCTCCTGATTACATACCTCTCCTGCTGCTGCTGCTGCTGGCTGTCCAGCAGCAGACTGAAGGTGGCTGCTGCTGTGCACAGGTATATAAAGGCTCAGAGCCTATTATGACTAGAGATGAGCGGTGTTCGACTAGAACTGTTCGCCAATCTCAAATTCGAGCTGTTTTGGGCGGTGTTCGAGTTGTTCGACGAACCCGAACGATTTGCAAAAAATTCGGCTGTTCGAGGTTATGTTCGATAACTGTTCGTGCACCAAAAGCGTGTCCTGCATGTCTGGCGCTATTTAGAGCACCAATCATGCAGGGATTGTCTGCCACTCACTGTAATGCCACAGCCATGGTGGTTGTGGCATTACAGTGATTGCCCAAATCGATGGGAACAGTGCCAACAGTGAAACATGAAAAGCCGGCAATTCAGCAGCGGCATACACCTGTACCCGACAATTTAGAACCGAAAGAATAGAGCTTCACACATAGATTAGATAGATATAAACATGTCAGCCACATATATAAGAAGTACAGTGAAAGTGCTGCTTACTGTACTTGTCATTTAGCGTAAAGGATTTATCAAAAAAAATAATAGTGTTTTCATGCACCGTCTCTTTAAAAAAGCCGGCCGGCAATTCAGCAGCGGTACCCGACAATTTAGAATAGAAAGAATAGAGAATCACACATAGATTAGATAGATAGAAACATGTCAGTCACATATATATGAAGTACAGTGACAGTGCTGCTTACTGTACTTGTCATTTAGCGTAAAGGATTTATCAAAAAAAATAATAGTGTTTTCATGCACTGTCTCTTTAAAAAAGCCGGCCGGCAATTCAGCAGCTGTACCCGACAATTTAGAACAGAAAGATAGAGCATCACACATAGATTAGATAGATAGAAACAAGTCAGTCACATATATATGAAGTACAGTGATAGTGTTGGTTACTGTACTTGTCATTTAGTATTAAAACAAAGGATTTATTATTAAAAAAATTGGCGTGGGGTTCCCCTTAATTTTAGGCTCTAGCGGAGGTTAAGCAGACGGCTGGGGCAGATGTTTGAAGCCTGGGAAGGGGGTAATACCCACGGAGCTTCCCAGGCTACTAATATCAGCCCCCAGCTGAATACATAGCCTTTACTAGCTATTAAAATGGGGGACCCCCCGAAAAAAATGACGTGGGGTCCCCCCTAATTTAATAGCTAGCAAAGGCTAGGCAGACAGCTGGGGGCTGATATTAATAGCCCAGGAAGGGAGCCATGAATATTGGCCCCCTCCCAGGCTAGAAACACCAGCCGTCAGCCGCCCCAGAAATGGCGCATTCATAGGATGCGCCAATTCTGGCACTTAGCCTCGCTCTTCCACGCTGCCCTGGTGCGGTGGCAGGGGGTAATAGGGTTGGGGTTGATGTCAGCTTATAATGCCAGCTGACATCAAGCCCAGGTTAGTAATGGAGAGGCGTCTATAAGACACCCCCATTACTAACCCCATAGTCAAAGTTAAAAAAAACACAAACACCCAGAATAAAGTCCTTTAATTGAAATAAAGACACAATCCTTTATTGTTCTAAATTAAACCATACTTACCGTCACGCCCATTCCAGCTGAAGCCAACGATCTCCTGCAATAAAAGAAAAATAATAAAGCAACCTCATCCTTACCTTTCCATGGTTCCCACGACAGCTTCAGCTCTGCTACATCGAGATGACAGGCTGGACCGCAGCAGAACGCTGCCATCCAGCCTCTCATCCCGCAGACACTGAGAAGCGCAGGCTTGCTTGCGCTGCTCAGCGTCTCTCTGTGACGACATCCAGATGAGCCGAGTTCATGTCCAATGAACTCGGCTCACCTCATGCACGTCACTGACAGCGTGGGAAAATTCTCACGCTGAAGCGGTGAGTGCAGGAGAATTCTCCCACGCTGTCAGTGACGTGCATAAGGTGAGCTCATGTCCAATGAACTCAGCTCACCTCCTGCTCGTCACTGACAGCGTGGGAGAATTCTCCTGCACTCAGCGCTTCAGTGTGAGAATTCTCCCACGCTGAAGCGCTGAGTGCAGGAGAATTTTCCCACGCTGTCAGTGACGTGCATGAGGTGAGCCGAGTTCATTGGACATTAACTCGGCTCATCTGGATGCCCTCACAGAGAGACACTGTGGAGCGCAAGCAAGCCTGCGCTTCTCAGTGTCTGCGGGATGACAGGCTGGATGGCAGCGTTCTGCTGCGGTCCAGCCTGTCATCTCGATGTAGCAGAGCTGAAGCTGTCATGGGAACCATGGAAAGGTAAGGATGATGTTGCTTTATTATTTTTCTTTTATTTCAGGAGATCGTTGGCTTCAGCTGGAATGGGCGTGATGGTAAGTATGGTTTAATTTAGAACAATAAAGAATTGTGTGTTTATTTCAATTAAAGGACTTTTTTCTGGGTGTTGTGTTTTTTTTAAATACTTTACTAGAAATTCATGGTGTTCATGTCTAATATTGGCGTGACCCCATGAATTTCGGGCTTAGGGCCAGCTGATAATGCCAAGCTGGCCCTAACCCCTTTATTACCCAGTGAGCCACCGCATCAGGGCCCTGGATGAGTTGGGTACAGCGCCAGAAGATGGCGCTTCTATGAACGCGCCATTTTCCGGGGTGGCTGCGGACTGCAATTTGCAGCGGGGGTGGCCCAGAAAGCTTGGGTCTCCCTGCGCTGCGGATTCCAGCCCCCAGCTGCCTAGTTGTACCTGGCTGGACACAAAAACAGGGCGAAGCCCCACGTCAATTTTCTTTAAATTATTTCATGAAATAATTAAGAAAAAAAGGGCTTCCCTATATTGTTGTGTCCGGCCAGGTACAAATAGGCAGCTGGTGGTTGGGGGCAGCCCGTTCCTGCCTGCTGTACCTGGCTGGACACAAATATAGTGCGAAGCCCCACGTCAATTTTTTTTAAATTATTTCATGAATTTCCTGAAATAATTTAAAAAAATTGAAGTGGGGCTTCGCACTATATTTGTGTCCAGCCAGGTACAGCAGGCAGGAACGGGCTGCCCCCATCCACCAGCTGCCTATTTGTACCTGGCCGGACACAACAATATAGGGAAGCCCTTTTTTTCTTAATTATTTCATGAATTTCATGAAATAATTAAAAAAAAAGTACGTGGGGCTTCGCCCTATTTTTGTGTCCAGCCAGGTACAACTAGGCAGCTGGGGGCTGGAATCTGCAGCGCAGGGAGGCCCAAGCTTTCTGGGCCCCCCCCCGCTACAAATTGCAGTCCGCAGCCACCCCGGAAAATGGCGCGTTCATAGAAGCGCCATCTTCTGGCGCTGTACCCAACTCATCCAGGGCCCTGGTGCGGTGGCTCACTGGGTAATAAAGGGGTTAGGGCCAGCTTGGTATTATCAGCTGGCCCCAAGCCCAAAATTCATGGGGTCACGCCAGTATTAGACATGACCGCCATGAATTTCTAGTAAAGTATTTAAAAAAAACACAACACCCAGAATAAAGTCCTTTAATTGAAATAAAGACACAATTCTTTATTGTTCTAAATTAAACCATACTTACCATCACACCCATTCCAGCTGAAGCCAACGATCTCCTGCAATAAAAGAAAAATAATAAACCAACCTCATCCTTACCTTTCCATGGTTCCCACGACAGCTTCAGCTCTGCTACATCGAGATGACTGGCTGGACCGCAGCAGAACGCTGCCATCCAGTCTGTCATCCCGCAGACACTGAGAAGCGCAGGCATGCTTGCGCTCCTCACTGTCTCGCTGTGACGGCATAAAGATGAGCCGAGGTCATGTCCAATGAACTCGGCTCACCTCATGCACGTCACTGACAGCGTGGGAAAATTCTCACGCTGAAGTGCTGAGTGCAGGAGAATTCTCCCACGCTGTCAGTGATGTGCATGAGGTGAGCTCATGTCCAATGAACTCAGCTCACCTCCTGCAGGTCACTGACAGCGTGGGAAAATTCTCCTGCACTCACCGCTTCAGTGTGAGAATTTTCCCACGCTGTCAGTGACGTGCATGAGGTGTGCCGAGTTCATTGGACATGAACTCGGCTCATCTGGATGTCGTCACAGAGAGACGCTGAGCAGCGCAAGCAAGCCTGCGCTTCTCAGTGTCTGCGGGATGACAGGCTGGATGGCGGCGTTCTGCTGCGGTCCAGCCTGTCATCTCGATGTAGCAGAGCTGAAGCTGTCGTGGGAACCATGGAAAGGTAAGGATGAGGTTGCTTTATTATTTTTCTTTTATTGCAGGAGATCGTTGGCTTCAGCTGGAATGGGCGTGATGGTAAGTATGGTTTAATTTAGAACAATAAAGGATTGTGTCTTTATTTCAATTAAAGGACTTTATTCTGGGTGTTTGTGTTTTTTTTAACTTTGACTATGGGGTTAGTAATGGGGGTGTCTTATAGACGCCTCTCCATTACTAACCTGGGCTTGATGTCAGCTGGCATTATAAGCTGACATCAACCCCAACCCTATTACCCCCTGCCACCGCACCAGGGCAGCGTGGAAGAGCGAGGCTAAGTGCCAGAATTGGCGCATCCTATGAATGCGCCATTTCTGGGGCGGCTGACGGCTGGTGTTTCTAGCCTGGGAGGGGGCCAATATTCATGGCTCCCTTCCTGGGCTATTAATATCAGCCCCCAGCTGTCTGCCTAGCCTTTGCTAGCTATTAAATTAGGGGGGACCCCACGTCATTTTTTGGGGGGGGTCCCCCATTTTAATAGCTAGTAAAGGCTATGTATTCAGCTGGGGGCTGATATTAGTAGCCTGGGAAGCTCCGTGGGTATTACCCCCTTCCCAGGCTTCAAACATCTGCCCCAGCCGTCTGCTTAACCTCCGCTAGAGCCTAAAATTAAGGGGAACCCCACGCCAATTTTTTTAATAATAAATCCTTTATTTTAATACTAAATGACAAGTACAGTAACCAACACTATCACTGTACTTCATATATATGTGACTGACATGTTTCTATCTATCTAATCTATGTGTGATGCTCTATCTTTCTGTTCTAAATTGTCGGGTACCGCTGCTGAATTGCCGGCCGGCTTTTTTAAAGAGACAGTGCATGAAAACACTATTATTTTTTTAAATAAATCCTTTACACTAAATGACAAGTACAGTAAGCAACACTATCACTGTACTTATTATATATGTGACTGACATGTTTCTATCTATCTAATCTATGTGTGAAGCTCTATTCTTTCTGTTCTAAATTGTCGGGTACCGCTGCTGAATTGCCGGCCGGCTTTTTTAAAGAGACAGTGCATGAAAACACTATTATTTTTTTAAATAAATCCTTTACACTAAATGACAAGTACAGTAAGCAACACTATCACTGTACTTATTATATATGTGACTGACATGTTTCTATCTATCTAATCTATGTGTGAAGCTCTATTCTTTCTGTTCTAAATTGTCGGGTACCGCTGCTGAATTGCCGGCCGGCTTTTTTAAAGAGACGGTGCATGAAAACACTAATATTTTTTTTAATAAATCCTTTACACTAAATGACAAGTACAGTAACCAACACTGTCACTGTGATTCTTATATGTGTGACTGACATGTTTCTATCTATCTAATCTATGTGTGATGCTCTATTCCTTCTTGTCTAAATTGTCGGGTACCGGTGTATGCCGCTGCTGAGTTTGCCGGCCGGCTTTTTTAAACAGAGTGTCTTCTGAGCAGTTTGTCAGCTTTTGGACACCTTTGCAGGTGTTTTCTATGTGTTTCTATGTGTTTTTGTTTGCCTGCCATTGGTTTTAACGGTGTTCGACGGTGTTCTAAGGTGTTCGACGAACAGTTCAACGAACAGTTCCTCGAACATCCCGGTGTTCGACGAACCGAACCGAACCCGAACACTACGGGGGTGGCTCAACACTAATTATGACACGCGCAGCCAGCGTTCCATTGCCACATTCCATCTACTGCAGGCAGGATACCTGGCTGGCTGAATGTCGCTGAGAAGCTCACAGAGACCGCCATAAGCAACAGTTTAACAGAATGCCACAGACTAATCAACCAAACTTTTTGGGTTGGGTTCTCTTTTATAGTCTGCAGGCATTAAATGAAAGAAGTCAGTGTTCCAGCAGAAGGAGACAACGTTTCAGAAAAGGCATTGTAGCAAACCAAAATAGAAATTTTAAGCGCAGCAGAGTAACCAGCGCACATACCTGTTAGCTCAGGTGAGTTTAAAAGGCTGCTGTTGATAACAAGGGCATTTGCTAAATAGATGGTGTGTGTGCAACAATATACTGAAAGGTCAATTATATTGTGCAGCTTATCTCACCACCTGTAGTTATTTAGGTGAAAGCTCCAAAATGCTTGCCTAATATGTCTGTTTATCCAAAAGGAAGTAAAAAGGGAGAGCTAGAAAGATAGCATTGCATCACATTACATGGCAATGCAATGCACAGTTGCTGAAGTTGAACCAAAATGAGCTTGTAATCTGGCTTCTGCAACTTTGAACATGAAAAATCCAATGAGGAGAAGAAAAGCAAAGCCAAAGAGTCCATCCCAAAATCCGACAAACAAGCAAAATGAACAAAAAACATTGAATTCAATTCTTTCTGATTTTAGAAACTGCATTAAAGAAGGGGTGCACCGGTCCTGGAGATACTGCAATACCAGGTCAATGCGTGGAGTGGACAGAGCAAGCTCTTTTTCCATCTCCCTGTTCTAAAAATCCATTTAATATATGGTCCCCAGATAGGGGACGTATCAGATATTAAACTGATAAGAACAGATTTTTTTTTTTTTTTTTTTTTACAAAACCATTCAGGTTTAAAACAATAATGCAGAATAAAAGGTCGTCTCCTCATCTGAAAAAAACAACCATTCCACAATCATTTATCGTTTAAAACTCATCATGATGGTTTCTTTTATTATCCAGTTAAATTGAAAAAATGCAATATACACATCAGAAAAAAACAAAATTACAGACTAATTATATGTTTCCATTTCCGGAATTTCCATACTCCCTCTGCATCCATCCCACCTTTCATATCACATTTATAATAGAAATATAACTTCTCAAGGACCATTTTAACACAATCATCCACCTCAAAACGCTCATTTTTAAACACATACAAGTTCCGGCAATTCCACAAAACCTCCTTCACACAAGCCAAAAACAGCCACAAAATCCTATCCTTTTCACGGTTTAACATGCATAACCCAAACATGACAATTTCAAAATTCAAACGTTTCACCCCAGTCAATTCCATACATAACCCACCCAATTTAGACCAAACATCCTTCGCAAACCTACATGACCATAGAACATGATGGACCTCTTCATTACACCCACACCGCTCTCTCGGACACCTTTCAGACACCGCCAACCCTTTCCTTTTTTGTACACTCCTCACAGGTAAAATCCCATGCAAAGACATCCAAACTAAATCTTTCTGTTTGTTAGACATATCATGTTTGACCAGCTTACACCAGACATCCTCCGCTTCAGCTGACCTTAACCCATTAATTTCACACATCCTATTATCCGCACACATCCTTTTCACCATGCTTTTATTCTTCAGAAAACTCACCATCTGAACTTTCTCAAGATGAAATTTTTTGATAAAACATTCCAATTGTAAGTACCAATAAGGGCATACATAAGCAGTAGGTTTACAGTTATCATAATTCATCCATTTTAACCGATGGAAGACGGAGCCTCCAAGGTATCTACACATACATGCAGCCTTGGATTGCTTTAATAAAAGTCCTGCAAAAAAACTAATACAATTCAGACCAATAAAAGTCTCGATGTTAGGGAATCCTAGGCCACCATTCCTTTTACACCTATGAAGAAATTCCCTCTTGGCCTTCTCTATATTACTGCCCCAAAGGAACACAAAAAGTAATCTATTAATCTTCTTCAAAACTCCAACAGATGGGGGAAAAATCAAAGCTACATAAATAAGCATAGGGAGAATGATACTTTTAATGATTAAAATTTTCCCAGTAAAGGACAGATCACGCAGACGCCATAATTCCAATTTCCTTGCAATTTTACCACCCAGATCCTCCCAACTCTTGTCCCCTTTTAAACTCTCATCCAGACACACCCCCAACACTTTAATCCCCCCTTCCACACATTCCATATCTGCATCACTCACTTTTTTACTACTAAAAAATCCCTTAACCTTACTTTTTCCCAATTTATTTTGAAAGCAGAGGCCACACAAAAACATTGGACTAACCATTTAACCCTTGCGACATCACTCTCAGAATCACACAACACACACACATCATCCATATAACCAATCACTTTAATAGCCTTACCATCACAGCCAGGGATCAAAAACCCCTTTAAAACTGTATCCCTTCTAATAAGCTGGAGAAGAGGCTCCATCACACAAATAAACATGATTGGAGAAAGCGGGCATCCCTGCCTCACCCCTGACAATATTTCAAAAGACTCAGATAAAAAACCATTCACCTGCACCACACTTCTAGCACCCTCATACATTCCCATAATCAATCTAACCAAGCGCTCTGGAAAGCCCATCTTCAACAACACATTAAACAAAAACACATGAGCCACACAATCAAAGGCCTTTTCAAAGTCAAGCGCACATACAATCACACCTTTCTTTCTACTCTTACAATCCTCTAGCACATCCCTCACCAGACAAATGTTCTCTTGTATCCTCCGTTCAGGCACTGCACACACTTGTTCCTCCTCAATCACAGATGCTATCACTTCTCTCATACGACAAGCCAAAATTTTCGCAAAAATCTTATAATCAGCATTAAGCAGCGTAATTGGTCTCCAGTTGGCTAGCCTCTTTCTATCACCTTTTTTAAACAATAACACAACCAAACCTCCCTTCATACACTCAGGCATACTCACTCCGGCAAACAAGGATTTCATGACTTCAAACAGATCCTGAGAAACAACGTCCCAATATTTTGCATAAAAATCACATGGGATTCCATCCTGCCCAGGGGATTTGTTCTTCGGAGACTTGGAGATCACACCCAACAATTCTTTCTCTGTTAAATCATCCATCAAAGCCTGACTTTCACTTTCTGTAACAAAATTTCCAAGTACCTGCAAAAACTCATTCTCGTTCCCCAAATCACACTTTTTCTCCCCATACAAGCCTTTATAAAAATTAACCACTTCCTTGATCACTCCCTCACCATGTACCTCATCACCCTTATCATTCGCTAACACATGCATATCCCGTTTCCAACAACCACACATTTTCTTAAAAAAGAAGCGCGTACATTTCTCATTCTGTTCCCTAAACTTCACTCTCGACCGGAATATGATTTCCTTTCCTCGTCCAAACATCCAATCACCCATTTCGTTCTTCATTTTAACCAACTCACTTTTAACATCTATACCCATAGCTCTACATTCATGCAAAAAGGAAATCCTCCTATTTATTTGTGTATATAATAATCTCTTCTTTTTAGCCTTAATATAGCCAATTTTCCTGAAAAAATCCCTAATTCTAACCTTGACCCACACCCACCATTCCAAGATATTGCAAAAATCCCTTTTCCTCCTCACCCAACAATGGTATTTTTTTGAAAAACACCTGAAAACTTGCTTGTCATCCAGAACACTCACATTCATCCGCCACCTCCCTTTGCCATAGAAAAAAACATCCACCTCAAACACCCCAAGCAAACACTCATGATCAGAGAAGCAAACTTTCTCTTGGGAATACTTAACACATTTAACTGCCGGTGAGGAAACAAAAAAATAGTCCAGTCTAGACTCGGCATGGCCATCATCTGAATGATATGTAAAAGGTCCCGGCTTCTCCGACACAGCATCCCTAAGGGAGAAGTCTTTAGTCATTTGGTTCCATAGATTACCTGTAACATCCACTTTAGATTGCCATGAACCTGCCCTTGCTTCTTTTGAAAAAATACAGTTAAAGTCACCAATAACAAAAACAGGCAACTTGCCATGCAAAAAAAAAGTCAATTTTTTGAAGAGTGATAAGCGCTCATTTTTATCCACATTTGCATATATGCAAATTAGTTTAAAGTCCCAACCAAGGTATGATAGAGTGATACAAGCACATCTTCCTTCCAGAATAATAGTTTTCTGTTTTAAGCGAATGTCTCTGTTTTGGATAAGGATTCCAATGCCATCATTTCTGTTAGTATTAGAAAAGGACCACACTGCCTCCCCATACAGCCACTCATTTTGTTTAGGAAATTTAGATAAACCACATTCTTGAACACATATAATGTCACAGCCCTTAGATGCCAAATAGTCCAGAACAGTGGCACGCTTTGTCGCTGATGCAAACATACGTACATTCTGGGAGATTATTTTCAGCCGCAGGACCATAGGTGTCAATGCAGGTTATGGAGACCGGGAAGACCAGAAAAGGAAATCAACATGTCTCAGGCCACCTCAGAAAATTCAAATAGGCTCTCCAAGCCTGCCACATCCTTTTCCTCTAAGAAACCTTCACTAGGTGATATGGGAGTGGCCTTATAAGGTTCATTCAAATGTGAGTCCTCCCCAGAGTCAGATAGGACGGAAAAAGGGTTGTGAGACTCAAAAGACTCAAATTTCTTCTTTTGTAACCTCTTTACAGTTTTACCAGTCTTCTTCTGTTTGGCCAAGGCTTTACAAACGATGGCAGCATTTTCAGCTGAAGGCATCCTGGCAGCCTCTATTTCCTCTGGAGAAACTGACCACTGTATGTCAACGGAAGTTGGGGCAGACATCTCCTCAGAGCTTTCCACCTCCTCAATTACCTCACTGAGAGCCGTCTCAGCCCCTGACCCAGAAGGCAACTCTACAGGTGGTGCCACACCCACGTCAGGCTGCACCTGGTCTCCAAGATTTCCCTCTACAGTGATATCATGCACCTCAGCCACAGTGGGAATAAAATCCACCACTTCCTCCACCATTGTAGTAGTTTCAGGAACAACACGAGGGATTTCAGTAGGGCCCTCCTGTGCCTGAGGAGCCCCCTGTCTCTCCCCCCATGTCCTACGTCTCTCAGTATTAAGACGCGCCAAAAAAACCTGACGGCTAACATTAGGACATGATCTACAAGTGTGGCCATTTTCACCACATAAGTCACATATTGCAGGATAGGGACATTCAAAGGCTTCATGCCCTGATTTTTTACAATTCCTACAAGTTACATCAGAGGTACATTCCGCAGCTATATGGCCATAACAAAAACATTTCCTACAAAAAGAGGGCTGACCAGGATAATGTAGGAATCCTCTATTTCCTCCAATGGAGAAATTTGCAGGTGGGTGCATGGTTCCACCAATACCCTCAGGGTCAGATTTGAAACGAGCCCAAAATTTCACATTCCCATTGAAAACAGCAAAAATATTCTTTTGCATGATTCCCCCCCTTATTACTGAGCAATACCGTGATAAGAAAGCTCTAATCAAAGGGATCTCCACAAACGGGTTATACATGTGTACAGTAATGGGCCTTTCAATATTAGAAAACAAAGGCTTAGGGATTATAAATTGTAAATACTCATGATGTCTTTTCTCTTTTAAACGCTGAAAGAAAGTCAAACAGTCTGCTTCCAAGTAGAAAGAAATGTCATAATTACCAGCTTTAGGAAACTCCTGGATACAAAAAATCTTCTCCAGTTTAAATCCCGTCAATTCCATCACTATATTCCGGACAATAAATTCCAAGCCGATGTTATGTCTGTGGTCCTCAATAACCTCCAATCGCACGGTATTCTTTACAGCCGCCATTGTAATGCCCAAGGCACGGATCGCTTTCTCCACCACACGAGCCGAAAATACGCACCCCTCAGCCCAGACCGAGGCAAACACCCCGATCTGAGCCAAAAGGCCGAGAAGCGATAACCAGAATTGGTTTCAAACTACGGAGCCACCCAAGGATCCTGAAAAGTCCATTTGTGGAGATGAGCTCCTGGACTCCCGTTAAGAAGACATGTTGTCAACCTCTAGATCCCTTACATGCCTGCACTTTTCGGCTTGCTGCTGCTGCAATCCACGCGTTTTAGATCTGCATAACTCCACCTCTTTAAACACAGCACCTTCACCCCCTGCTGTTCCCACCCGCCTCAACACCGTTGGAAGGGAGGAGAACCAATTAAGGCGGGGGGTGGGGTGGAACGAGCAGCTGTCTACCCTTAGCAGGAGGGCTCCTGATTACATACCTCTCCTGCTGCTGCTGCTGCTGGCTGTCCAGCAGCAGACTGAAGGTGGCTGCTGCTGTGCACAGGTATATAAAGGCTCAGAGCCTATTATGACACGCGCAGCCAGCGTTCCATTGCCACATTCCATCTACTGCAGGCAGGATACCTGGCTGGCTGAATGTCGCTGAGAAGCTCACAGAGACCGCCATAAGCAACAGTTTAACAGAATGCCACAGACTAATCAACCAAACTTTTTGGGTTGGGTTCTCTTTTATAGTCTGCAGGCATTAAATGAAAGAAGTCAGTGTTCCAGCAGAAGGAGACAACGTTTCAGAAAAGGCATTGTAGCAAACCAAAAAAGAAATTTTAAGCGCAGCAGAGTAACCAGCGCACATACCTGTTAGCTCAGGTGAGTTTAAAAGGCTGCTGTTGATAACAAGGGCATTTGCTAAATAGATGGTGTGTGTGCAACAATATACTGAAAGGTCAATTATATTGTGCAGCTTATCTCACCACCTGTAGTTATTTAGGTGAAAGCTCCAAAATGCTTGCCTAATATGTCTGTTTATCCAAAAGGAAGTAAAAAGGGAGAGCTAGAAAGATAGCATTGCATCACATTACATGGCAATGCAATGCACAGTTGCTGAAGTTGAACCAAAATGAGCTTGTAATCTGGCTTCTGCAACTTTGAACATGAAAAATCCAATGAGGAGAAGAAAAGCAAAGCCAAAGAGTCCATCCCAAAATCCGACAAACAAGCAAAATGAACAAAAAACATTGAATTCAATTCTTTCTGATTTTAGAAACTGCATTAAAGAAGGGGTGCACCGGTCCTGGAGATACTGCAATACCAGGTCAATGCGTGGAGTGGACAGAGCAAGCTCTTTTTCCATCTCCCTGTTCTAAAAATCCATTTAATATATGGTCCCCAGATAGGGGACGTATCAGATATTAAACTGATAAGAACAGATACTACACTTGATCTTAGCCAAAAGGCCGAGAAGCGATAACCAGAATTGGTTTCAAACTACGGAGCCACCCAAGGATCCTGAAAAGTCCATTTGTGGAGATGAGCTCCTGGACTCCCGTTAAGAAGACATGTTGTCAACCTCTAGATCCCTTACATGCCTGCACTTTTCGGCTTGCTGCTGCTGCAATCCACGCGTTTTAGATCTGCATAACTCCACCTCTTTAAACACAGCACCTTCACCCCCTGCTGTTCCCACCCGCCTCAACACCGTTGGAAGGGAGGAGAACCAATTAAGGCGGGGGGTGGGGTGGAACGAGCAGCTGTCTACCCTTAGCAGGAGGGCTCCTGATTACATACCTCTCCTGCTGCTGCTGCTGCTGGCTGTCCAGCAGCAGACTGAAGGTGGCTGCTGCTGTGCACAGGTATATAAAGGCTCAGAGCCTATTATGACACGCGCAGCCAGCGTTCCATTGCCACATTCCATCTACTGCAGGCAGGATACCTGGCTGGCTGAATGTCGCTGAGAAGCTCACAGAGACCGCCATAAGCAACAGTTTAACAGAATGCCACAGACTAATCAACCAAACTTTTTGGGTTGGGTTCTCTTTTATAGTCTGCAGGCATTAAATGAAAGAAGTCAGTGTTCCAGCAGAAGGAGACAACGTTTCAGAAAAGGCATTGTAGCAAACCAAAAAAGAAATTTTAAGCGCAGCAGAGTAACCAGCGCACATACCTGTTAGCTCAGGTGAGTTTAAAAGGCTGCTGTTGATAACAAGGGCATTTGCTAAATAGATGGTGTGTGTGCAACAATATACTGAAAGGTCAATTATATTGTGCAGCTTATCTCACCACCTGTAGTTATTTAGGTGAAAGCTCCAAAATGCTTGCCTAATATGTCTGTTTATCCAAAAGGAAGTAAAAAGGGAGAGCTAGAAAGATAGCATTGCATCACATTACATGGCAATGCAATGCACAGTTGCTGAAGTTGAACCAAAATGAGCTTGTAATCTGGCTTCTGCAACTTTGAACATGAAAAATCCAATGAGGAGAAGAAAAGCAAAGCCAAAGAGTCCATCCCAAAATCCGACAAACAAGCAAAATGAACAAAAAACATTGAATTCAATTCTTTCTGATTTTAGAAACTGCATTAAAGAAGGGGTGCACCGGTCCTGGAGATACTGCAATACCAGGTCAATGCGTGGAGTGGACAGAGCAAGCTCTTTTTCCATCTCCCTGTTCTAAAAATCCATTTAATATATGGTCCCCAGATAGGGGACGTATCAGATATTAAACTGATAAGAACAGATACTACACTTGATCTTAGCCAAAAGGCCGAGAAGCGATAACCAGAATTGGTTTCAAACTACGGAGCCACCCAAGGATCCTGAAAAGTCCATTTGTGGAGATGAGCTCCTGGACTCCCGTTAAGAAGACATGTTGTCAACCTCTAGATCCCTTACATGCCTGCACTTTTCGGCTTGCTGCTGCTGCAATCCACGCGTTTTAGATCTGCATAACTCCACCTCTTTAAACACAGCACCTTCACCCCCTGCTGTTCCCACCCGCCTCAACACCGTTGGAAGGGAGGAGAACCAATTAAGGCGGGGGGTGGGGTGGAACGAGCAGCTGTCTACCCTTAGCAGGAGGGCTCCTGATTACATACCTCTCCTGCTGCTGCTGCTGCTGGCTGTCCAGCAGCAGACTGAAGGTGGCTGCTGCTGTGCACAGGTATATAAAGGCTCAGAGCCTATTATGACACGCGCAGCCAGCGTTCCATTGCCACATTCCATCTACTGCAGGCAGGATACCTGGCTGGCTGAATGTCGCTGAGAAGCTCACAGAGACCGCCATAAGCAACAGTTTAACAGAATGCCACAGACTAATCAACCAAACTTTTTGGGTTGGGTTCTCTTTTATAGTCTGCAGGCATTAAATGAAAGAAGTCAGTGTTCCAGCAGAAGGAGACAACGTTTCAGAAAAGGCATTGTAGCAAACCAAAAAAGAAATTTTAAGCGCAGCAGAGTAACCAGCGCACATACCTGTTAGCTCAGGTGAGTTTAAAAGGCTGCTGTTGATAACAAGGGCATTTGCTAAATAGATGGTGTGTGTGCAACAATATTCTGAAAGGTCAATTATATTGTGCAGCTTATCTCACCACCTGTAGTTATTTAGGTGAAAGCTCCAAAATGCTTGCCTAATATGTCTGTTTATCCAAAAGGAAGTAAAAAGGGAGAGCTAGAAAGATAGCATTGCATCACATTACATGGCAATGCAATGCACAGTTGCTGAAGTTGAACAAAAATGAGCTTGTAATCTGGCTTCTGCAACTTTGAACATGAAAAATCCAATGAGGAGAAGAAAAGCAAAGCCAAAGAGTCCATCCCAAAATCCAACAAACAAGCAAAATGAACAAAAAACATTGAATTCAATTCTTTCTGATTTTAGAAACTGCATTAAAGAAGGGGTGCACCGGTCCTGGAGATACTGCAATACCAGGTCAATGCGTGGAGTGGACAGAGCAAGCTCTTTTTCCATCTCCCTGTTCTAAAAATCCATTTAATATATGGTCCCCAGATAGGGGACGTATCAGATATTAAACTGATAAGAACAGATTTTTTTTTTTTTTTTTTTAAAACCTATTCAGGTTAAAATTAAAGTCCACTCCACAGTCCTCTTCTCCCCAAAGCGAGACAAGACGTGGACTCCAACTTAAATCATCATCAGGTTTTGGTACTTTTAATGTCAGAAAAAAAAATTACAAAAATACAACAATACTTACAAAGAAAGAAATGTTTCAGAACCTGAATGGATACCAAAAAAATAAAAATTAAATTATAACTGTATTAACAACAGTAATAACATCAAGTAAAATACTTGTAACCATTATCAAAAGCATGAACCCCAACCCAACTCAGAACCTTAAGGGACAAATCTTCAACCCTTGATGCTGAAAAAACTTGTTTCGATACACCATCTGGTATTCTATATTTCACACAAAAAACATTTTTATCTCTTATTAGTTCTTTCCTAACATTCTCTATAAGATAGTCCAAACGTTTCTCATCATACAACTTACGGTACAACCGGTTAAAATATTCTGCATTCTTTATAAACATAGGTTGTTGAAAAACAACTATATTTTCTTCCATTGCCACCTCCACTTCCTGTTCCTTTCTCTTTTCTTGCTTTTTAACCTTACCACGGCCAGTTCCCTGACTTACACCTCCCATTTCACTCTCTACCCTATCCCCCCAATCTACTCTTGTTTTCTCCATCTCCCTCTGCACTCCTACAGGTTTGCTTTCTTTTCCCTTTACCACCAACACCTTTTCTACACTTTCCTCCTTTCTCTCTACCAAAACCTTTTTAACCACTACCTCCTTCTCTTTATTTCTTTTCCTCTTTGGGCAATTCTTAAAAACATGCGTATCTTCCTGACACAAGTTGCACTTCCTCCGATCTTTACAATCCTTTGACTCATGATCACCTTTTTTGCAAAAACCACATACACCACCCGAACAATTTTCCTTTCCATGCCCGTATTGACGACAAACTCGACAAAAAGTGGGTATACCACTGAAAAAAATATCACCATTTATATTACCCAACTTAAACCTAGCTGGGGGAAGCAACACAGTCCCCTGCTCATCTTCTTTGAAACGGACCAAAAATTTCCACTTCGAAGTCCAAAAACCAAATTCATTATAAATCTTCCCTTTTGGTGTTACTGACAAACAAAAAAACTCCAAAAATGTAAGAACATCCTCTTCGTCCACCAATGGAGAGTACATTTTAACAATGATCCATTTATCTCTAACGGGGAAGTGTGGCATTACACTTATCCCCTCCATTCTTTTATCCTGGCTTGCAGTCATTTTCCTTAGATATCCTTCAAAAAAAACTTTGTCAACAAAAACTATATCATAAACACCCCTCCTGGGGTAGTCCATTATCGCCAACACTTCTTCTGTCTTCAAACCAAAAAGATCCACAAGAACTTGACTCATCACATACCTAAAATCCTTTTGATCTCGAAAGTTCTCCTGAACAACCAAACGAATAGAATTCTGCACCTTAGCGAATTCAGGCACATGATCTTCCTCTCCTTCATGTGATGCTGCAGACATCTTCTTCACAAACAGGTTCTCCTCTTCTCAATAGAAACCTTCAACACCGAAGTGCCAGGTAGATGATCGCCTCCCGTTGCCCGGGGACTAATCCGACTCCCTAATAGCAGCAGGGAGGTGAAGCCCTGCTGAAAAACAGAGCGATCCCCCCAGGCCAAGGAGCCGGGTACCCCGAGCACCTCTCAGCCAAGACCAAGGCAGCAGCCGCTAGATCACTGCACTTGATCTTAGCCAAAAGGCCGAGAAGCGATAACCAGAATTGGTTTCAAACTACGGAGCCACCCAAGGATCCTGAAAAGTCCATTTGTGGAGATGAGCTCCTGGACTCCCGTTAAGAAGACATGTTGTCAACCTCTAGATCCCTTACATGCCTGCACTTTTCGGCTTGCTGCTGCTGCAATCCACGCGTTTTAGATCTGCATAACTCCACCTCTTTAAACACAGCACCTTCACCCCCTGCTGTTCCCACCCGCCTCAACACCGTTGGAAGGGAGGAGAACCAATTAAGGCGGGGGGTGGGGTGGAACGAGCAGCTGTCTACCCTTAGCAGGAGGGCTCCTGATTACATACCTCTCCTGCTGCTGCTGCTGCTGGCTGTCCAGCAGCAGACTGAAGGTGGCTGCTGCTGTGCACAGGTATATAAAGGCTCAGAGCCTATTATGACACGCGCAGCCAGCGTTCCATTGCCACATTCCATCTACTGCAGGCAGGATACCTGGCTGGCTGAATGTCGCTGAGAAGCTCACAGAGACCGCCATAAGCAACAGTTTAACAGAATGCCACAGACTAATCAACCAAACTTTTTGGGTTGGGTTCTCTTTTATAGTCTGCAGGCATTAAATGAAAGAAGTCAGTGTTCCAGCAGAAGGAGACAACGTTTCAGAAAAGACATTGTAGCAAACCAAAAAAGAAATTTTAAGCGCAGCAGAGTAACCAGCGCACATACCTGTTAGCTCAGGTGAGTTTAAAAGGCTGCTGTTGATAACAAGGGCATTTGCTAAATAGATGGTGTGTGTGCAACAATATACTGAAAGGTCAATTATATTGTGCAGCTTATCTCACCACCTGTAGTTATTTAGGTGAAAGCTCCAAAATGCTTGCCTAATATGTCTGTTTATCCAAAAGGAAGTAAAAAGGGAGAGCTAGAAAGATAGCATTGCATCACATTACATGGCAATGCAATGCACAGTTGCTGAAGTTGAACCAAAATGAGCTTGTAATCTGGCTTCTGCAACTTTGAACATGAAAAATCCAATGAGGAGAAGAAAAGCAAAGCCAAAGAGTCCATCCCAAAATCCAACAAACAAGCAAAATGAACAAAAAACATTGAATTCAATTCTTTCTGATTTTAGAAACTGCATTAAAGAAGGGGTGCACCGGTCCTGGAGATACTGCAATACCAGGTCAATGCGTGGAGTGGACAGAGCAAGCTCTTTTTCCATCTCCCTGTTCTAAAAATCCATTTAATATATGGTCCCCAGATAGGGGACGTATCAGATATTAAACTGATAAGAACAGATTTTTTTTTTTTTTTTTTTAAAACCTATTCAGGTTAAAATTAAAGTCCACTCCACAGTCCTCTTCTCCCCAAAGGGAGACAAGACGTGGACTCCAACTTAAATCATCATCAGGTTTTGGTACTTTTAATGTCAGAAAAAAAAATTACAAAAATACAACAATACTTACAAAGAAAGAAATGTTTCAGAACCTGAATGGATACCAAAAAAATAAAAATTAAATTATAACTGTATTAACAACAGTAATAACATCAAGTAAAATACTTGTAACCATTATCAAAAGCATGAACCCCAACCCAACTCAGAACCTTAAGGGACAAATCTTCAACCCTTGATGCTGAAAAAACTTGTTTCGATACACCATCTGGTATTCTATATTTCACACAAAAAACATTTTTATCTCTTATTAGTTCTTTCCTAACATTCTCTATAAGATAGTCCAAACGTTTCTCATCATACAACTTACGGTACAACCGGTTAAAATATTCTGCATTCTTTATAAACATAGGTTGTTGAAAAACAACTATATTTTCTTCCATTGCCACCTCCACTTCCTGTTCCTTTCTCTTTTCTTGCTTTTTAACCTTACCACGGCCAGTTCCCTGACTTACACCTCCCATTTCACTCTCTACCCTATCCCCCCAATCTACTCTTGTTTTCTCCATCTCCCTCTGCACTCCTACAGGTTTGCTTTCTTTTCCCTTTACCACCAACACCTTTTCTACACTTTCCTCCTTTCTCTCTACCAAAACCTTTTTAACCACTACCTCCTTCTCTTTATTTCTTTTCCTCTTTGGGCAATTCTTAAAAACATGCGTATCTTCCTGACACAAGTTGCACTTCCTCCGATCTTTACAATCCTTTGACTCATGATCACCTTTTTTGCAAAAACCACATACACCACCCGAACAATTTTCCTTTCCATGCCCGTATTGACGACAAACTCGACAAAAAGTGGGTATACCACTGAAAAAAATATCACCATTTATATTACCCAACTTAAACCTAGCTGGGGGAAGCAACACAGTCCCCTGCTCATCTTCTTTGAAACGGACCAAAAATTTCCACTTCGAAGTCCAAAAACCAAATTCATTATAAATCTTCCCTTTTGGTGTTACTGACAAACAAAAAAACTCCAAAAATGTAAGAACATCCTCTTCGTCCACCAATGGAGAGTACATTTTAACAATGATCCATTTATCTCTAACGGGGAAGTGTGGCATTACACTTATCCCCTCCATTCTTTTATCCTGGCTTGCAGTCATTTTCCTTAGATATCCTTCAAAAAAAACTTTGTCAACAAAAACTATATCATAAACACCCCTCCTGGGGTAGTCCATTATCGCCAACACTTCTTCTGTCTTCAAACCAAAAAGATCCACAAGAACTTGACTCATCACATACCTAAAATCCTTTTGATCTCGAAAGTTCTCCTGAACAACCAAACGAATAGAATTCTGCACCTTAGCGAATTCAGGCACATGATCTTCCTCTCCTTCATGTGATGCTGCAGACATCTTCTTCACAAACAGGTTCTCCTCTTCTCAATAGAAACCTTCAACACCGAAGTGCCAGGTAGATGATCGCCTCCCGTTGCCCGGGGACTAATCCGACTCCCTAATAGCAGCAGGGAGGTGAAGCCCTGCTGAAAAACAGAGCGATCCCCCCAGGCCAAGGAGCCGGGTACCCCGAGCACCTCTCAGCCAAGACCAAGGCAGCAGCCGCTAGATCACTGCACTTGATCTTAGCCAAAAGGCCGAGAAGCGATAACCAGAATTGGTTTCAAACTACGGAGCCACCCAAGGATCCTGAAAAGTCCATTTGTGGAGATGAGCTCCTGGACTCCCGTTAAGAAGACATGTTGTCAACCTCTAGATCCCTTACATGCCTGCACTTTTCGGCTTGCTGCTGCTGCAATCCACGCGTTTTAGATCTGCATAACTCCACCTCTTTAAACACAGCACCTTCACCCCCTGCTGTTCCCACCCGCCTCAACACCGTTGGAAGGGAGGAGAACCAATTAAGGCGGGGGGTGGGGTGGAACGAGCAGCTGTCTACCCTTAGCAGGAGGGCTCCTGATTACATACCTCTCCTGCTGCTGCTGCTGCTGGCTGTCCAGCAGCAGACTGAAGGTGGCTGCTGCTGTGCACAGGTATATAAAGGCTCAGAGCCTATTATGACACGCGCAGCCAGCGTTCCATTGCCACATTCCATCTACTGCAGGCAGGATACCTGGCTGGCTGAATGTCGCTGAGAAGCTCACAGAGACCGCCATAAGCAACAGTTTAACAGAATGCCACAGACTAATCAACCAAACTTTTTGGGTTGGGTTCTCTTTTATAGTCTGCAGGCATTAAATGAAAGAAGTCAGTGTTCCAGCAGAAGGAGACAACGTTTCAGAAAAGGCATTGTAGCAAACCAAAAAAGAAATTTTAAGCGCAGCAGAGTAACCAGCGCACATACCTGTTAGCTCAGGTGAGTTTAAAAGGCTGCTGTTGATAACAAGGGCATTTGCTAAATAGATGGTGTGTGTGCAACAATATACTGAAAGGTCAATTATATTGTGCAGCTTATCTCACCACCTGTAGTTATTTAGGTGAAAGCTCCAAAATGCTTGCCTAATATGTCTGTTTATCCAAAAGGAAGTAAAAAGGGAGAGCTAGAAAGATAGCATTGCATCACATTACATGGCAATGCAATGCACAGTTGCTGAAGTTGAACCAAAATGAGCTTGTAATCTGGCTTCTGCAACTTTGAACATGAAAAATCCAATGAGGAGAAGAAAAGCAAAGCCAAAGAGTCCATCCCAAAATCCGACAAACAAGCAAAATGAACAAAAAACATTGAATTCAATTCTTTCTGATTTTAGAAACTGCATTAAAGAAGGGGTGCACCGGTCCTGGAGATACTGCAATACCAGGTCAATGCGTGGAGTGGACAGAGCAAGCTCTTTTTCCATCTCCCTGTTCTAAAAATCCATTTAATATATGGTCCCCAGATAGGGGACGTATCAGATATTAAACTGATAAGAACAGATACTACACTTGATCTTAGCCAAAAGGCCGAGAAGCGATAACCAGAATTGGTTTCAAACTACGGAGCCACCCAAGGATCCTGAAAAGTCCATTTGTGGAGATGAGCTCCTGGACTCCCGTTAAGAAGACATGTTGTCAACCTCTAGATCCCTTACATGCCTGCACTTTTCGGCTTGCTGCTGCTGCAATCCACGCGTTTTAGATCTGCATAACTCCACCTCTTTAAACACAGCACCTTCACCCCCTGCTGTTCCCACCCGCCTCAACACCGTTGGAAGGGAGGAGAACCAATTAAGGCGGGGGGTGGGGTGGAACGAGCAGCTGTCTACCCTTAGCAGGAGGGCTCCTGATTACATACCTCTCCTGCTGCTGCTGCTGCTGGCTGTCCAGCAGCAGACTGAAGGTGGCTGCTGCTGTGCACAGGTATATAAAGGCTCAGAGCCTATTATGACACGCGCAGCCAGCGTTCCATTGCCACATTCCATCTACTGCAGGCAGGATACCTGGCTGGCTGAATGTCGCTGAGAAGCTCACAGAGACCGCCATAAGCAACAGTTTAACAGAATGCCACAGACTAATCAACCAAACTTTTTGGGTTGGGTTCTCTTTTATAGTCTGCAGGCATTAAATGAAAGAAGTCAGTGTTCCAGCAGAAGGAGACAACGTTTCAGAAAAGGCATTGTAGCAAACCAAAAAAGAAATTTTAAGCGCAGCAGAGTAACCAGCGCACATACCTGTTAGCTCAGGTGAGTTTAAAAGGCTGCTGTTGATAACAAGGGCATTTGCTAAATAGATGGTGTGTGTGCAACAATATACTGAAAGGTCAATTATATTGTGCAGCTTATCTCACCACCTGTAGTTATTTAGGTGAAAGCTCCAAAATGCTTGCCTAATATGTCTGTTTATCCAAAAGGAAGTAAAAAGGGAGAGCTAGAAAGATAGCATTGCATCACATTACATGGCAATGCAATGCAGAGTTGCTGAAGTTGAACCAAAATGAGCTTGTAATCTGGCTTCTGCAACTTTGAACATGAAAAATCCAATGAGGAGAAGAAAAGCAAAGCCAAAGAGTCCATCCCAAAATCCGACAAACAAGCAAAATGAACAAAAAACATTGAATTCAATTCTTTCTGATTTTAGAAACTGCATTAAAGAAGGGGTGCACCGGTCCTGGAGATACTGCAATACCAGGTCAATGCGTGGAGTGGACAGAGCAAGCTCTTTTTCCATCTCCCTGTTCTAAAAATCCATTTAATATATGGTCCCCAGATAGGGGACGTATCAGATATTAAACTGATAAGAACAGATACTACACTTGATCTTAGCCAAAAGGCCGAGAAGCGATAACCAGAATTGGTTTCAAACTACGGAGCCACCCAAGGATCCTGAAAAGTCCATTTGTGGAGATGAGCTCCTGGACTCCCGTTAAGAAGACATGTTGTCAACCTCTAGATCCCTTACATGCCTGCACTTTTCGGCTTGCTGCTGCTGCAATCCACGCGTTTTAGATCTGCATAACTCCACCTCTTTAAACACAGCACCTTCACCCCCTGCTGTTCCCACCCGCCTCAACACCGTTGGAAGGGAGGAGAACCAATTAAGGCGGGGGGTGGGGTGGAACGAGCAGCTGTCTACCCTTAGCAGGAGGGCTCCTGATTACATACCTCTCCTGCTGCTGCTGCTGCTGCTGGCTGTCCAGCAGCAGACTGAAGGTGGCTGCTGCTGTGCACAGGTATATAAAGGCTCAGAGCCTATTATGACACGCGCAGCCAGCGTTCCATTGCCACATTCCATCTACTGCAGGCAGGATACCTGGCTGGCTGAATGTCGCTGAGAAGCTCACAGAGACCGCCATAAGCAACAGTTTAACAGAATGCCACAGACTAATCAACCAAACTTTTTGGGTTGGGTTCTCTTTTATAGTCTGCAGGCATTAAATGAAAGAAGTCAGTGTTCCAGCAGAAGGAGACAACGTTTCAGAAAAGGCATTGTAGCAAACCAAAAAAGAAATTTTAAGCGCAGCAGAGTAACCAGCGCACATACCTGTTAGCTCAGGTGAGTTTAAAAGGCTGCTGTTGATAACAAGGGCATTTGCTAAATAGATGGTGTGTGTGCAACAATATACTGAAAGGTCAATTATATTGTGCAGCTTATCTCACCACCTGTAGTTATTTAGGTGAAAGCTCCAAAATGCTTGCCTAATATGTCTGTTTATCCAAAAGGAAGTAAAAAGGGAGAGCTAGAAAGATAGCATTGCATCACATTACATGGCAATGCAATGCACAGTTGCTGAAGTTGAACCAAAATGAGCTTGTAATCTGGCTTCTGCAACTTTGAACATGAAAAATCCAATGAGGAGAAGAAAAGCAAAGCCAAAGAGTCCATCCCAAAATCCGACAAACAAGCAAAATGAACAAAAAACATTGAATTCAATTCTTTCTGATTTTAGAAACTGCATTAAAGAAGGGGTGCACCGGTCCTGGAGATACTGCAATACCAGGTCAATGCGTGGAGTGGACAGAGCAAGCTCTTTTTCCATCTCCCTGTTCTAAAAATCCATTTAATATATGGTCCCCAGATAGGGGACGTATCAGATATTAAACTGATAAGAACAGATACTACACTTGATCTTAGCCAAAATGCCGAGAAGCGATAACCAGAATTGGTTTCAAACTACGGAGCCACCCAAGGATCCTGAAAAGTCCATTTGTGGAGATGAGCTCCTGGACTCCCGTTAAGAAGACATGTTGTCAACCTCTAGATCCCTTACATGCCTGCACTTTTCGGCTTGCTGCTGCTGCAATCCACGCGTTTTAGATCTGCATAACTCCACCTCTTTAAACACAGCACCTTCACCCCCTGCTGTTCCCACCCGCCTCAACACCGTTGGAAGGGAGGAGAACCAATTAAGGCGGGGGGTGGGGTGGAACGAGCAGCTGTCTACCCTTAGCAGGAGGGCTCCTGATTACATACCTCTCCTGCTGCTGCTGCTGCTGGCTGTCCAGCAGCAGACTGAAGGTGGCTGCTGCTGTGCACAGGTATATAAAGGCTCAGAGCCTATTATGACACGCGCAGCCAGCGTTCCATTGCCACATTCCATCTACTGCAGGCAGGATACCTGGCTGGCTGAATGTCGCTGAGAAGCTCACAGAGACCGCCATAAGCAACAGTTTAACAGAATGCCACAGACTAATCAACCAAACTTTTTGGGTTGGGTTCTCTTTTATAGTCTGCAGGCATTAAATGAAAGAAGTCAGTGTTCCAGCAGAAGGAGACAACGTTTCAGAAAAGGCATTGTAGCAAACCAAAAAAGAAATTTTAAGCGCAGCAGAGTAACCAGCGCACATACCTGTTAGCTCAGGTGAGTTTAAAAGGCTGCTGTTGATAACAAGGGCATTTGCTAAATAGATGGTGTGTGTGCAACAATATACTGAAAGGTCAATTATATTGTGCAGCTTATCTCACCACCTGTAGTTATTTAGGTGAAAGCTCCAAAATGCTTGCCTAATATGTCTGTTTATCCAAAAGGAAGTAAAAAGGGAGAGCTAGAAAGATAGCATTGCATCACATTACATGGCAATGCAATGCACAGTTGCTGAAGTTGAACCAAAATGAGCTTGTAATCTGGCTTCTGCAACTTTGAACATGAAAAATCCAATGAGGAGAAGAAAAGCAAAGCCAAAGAGTCCATCCCAAAATCCGACAAACAAGCAAAATGAACAAAAAACATTGAATTCAATTCTTTCTGATTTTAGAAACTGCATTAAAGAAGGGGTGCACCGGTCCTGGAGATACTGCAATACCAGGTCAATGCGTGGAGTGGACAGAGCAAGCTCTTTTTCCATCTCCCTGTTCTAAAAATCCATTTAATATATGGTCCCCAGATAGGGGACGTATCAGATATTAAACTGATAAGAACAGATACTACACTTGATCTTAGCCAAAAGGCCGAGAAGCGATAACCAGAATTGGTTTCAAACTACGGAGCCACCCAAGGATCCTGAAAAGTCCATTTGTGGAGATGAGCTCCTGGACTCCCGTTAAGAAGACATGTTGTCAACCTCTAGATCCCTTACATGCCTGCACTTTCGGCTTGCTGCTGCTGCAATCCACGCGTTTTAGATCTGCATAACTCCACCTCTTTAAACACAGCACCTTCACCCCCTGCTGTTCCCACCCGCCTCAACACTGTTGGAAGGGAGGAGAACCAATTAAGGCGGGGGGTGGGGTGGAACGAGCAGCTGTCTACCCTTAGCAGGAGGGCTCCTGATTACATACCTCTCCTGCTGCTGCTGCTGCTGCTGGCTGTCCAGCAGCAGACTGAAGGTGGCTGCTGCTGTGCACAGGTATATAAAGGCTCAGAGCCTATTATGACACGCGCAGCCAGCGTTCCATTGCCACATTCCATCTACTGCAGGCAGGATACCTGGCTGGCTGAATGTCGCTGAGAAGCTCACAGAGACCGCCATAAGCAACAGTTTAACAGAATGCCACAGACTAATCAACCAAACTTTTTGGGTTGGGTTCTCTTTTATAGTCTGCAGGCATTAAATGAAAGAAGTCAGTGTTCCAGCAGAAGGAGACAACGTTTCAGAAAAGGCATTGTAGCAAACCAAAAAAGAAATTTTAAGCGCAGCAGAGTAACCAGCGCACATACCTGTTAGCTCAGGTGAGTTTAAAAGGCTGCTGTTGATAACAAGGGCATTTGCTAAATAGATGGTGTGTGTGCAACAATATACTGAAAGGTCAATTATATTGTGCAGCTTATCTCACCACCTGTAGTTATTTAGGTGAAAGCTCCAAAATGCTTGCCTAATATGTCTGTTTATCCAAAAGGAAGTAAAAAGGGAGAGCTAGAAAGATAGCATTGCATCACATTACATGGCAATGCAATGCACAGTTGCTGAAGTTGAACCAAAATGAGCTTGTAATCTGGCTTCTGCAACTTTGAACATGAAAAATCCAATGAGGAGAAGAAAAGCAAAGCCAAAGAGTCCATCCCAAAATCCGACAAACAAGCAAAATGAACAAAAAACATTGAATTCAATTCTTTCTGATTTTAGAAACTGCATTAAAGAAGGGGTGCACCGGTCCTGGAGATACTGCAATACCAGGTCAATGCGTGGAGTGGACAGAGCAAGCTCTTTTTCCATCTCCCTGTTCTAAAAATCCATTTAATATATGGTCCCCAGATAGGGGACGTATCAGATATTAAACTGATAAGAACAGATACTACACTTGATCTTAGCCAAAAGGCCGAGAAGCGATAACCAGAATTGGTTTCAAACTACGGAGCCACCCAAGGATCCTGAAAAGTCCATTTGTGGAGATGAGCTCCTGGACTCCCGTTAAGAAGACATGTTGTCAACCTCTAGATCCCTTACATGCCTGCACTTTTCGGCTTGCTGCTGCTGCAATCCACGCGTTTTAGATCTGCATAACTCCACCTCTTTAAACACAGCACCTTCACCCCCTGCTGTTCCCACCCGCCTCAACACCGTTGGAAGGGAGGAGAACCAATTAAGGCGGGGGGTGGGGTGGAACGAGCAGCTGTCTACCCTTAGCAGGAGGGCTCCTGATTACATACCTCTCCTGCTGCTGCTGCTGCTGCTGGCTGTCCAGCAGCAGACTGAAGGTGGCTGCTGCTGTGCACAGGTATATAAAGGCTCAGAGCCTATTATGACACGCGCAGCCAGCGTTCCATTGCCACATTCCATCTACTGCAGGCAGGATACCTGGCTGGCTGAATGTCGCTGAGAAGCTCACAGAGACCGCCATAAGCAACAGTTTAACAGAATGCCACAGACTAATCAACCAAACTTTTTGGGTTGGGTTCTCTTTTATAGTCTGCAGGCATTAAATGAAAGAAGTCAGTGTTCCAGCAGAAGGAGACAACGTTTCAGAAAAGGCATTGTAGCAAACCAAAAAAGAAATTTTAAGCGCAGCAGAGTAACCAGCGCACATACCTGTTAGCTCAGGTGAGTTTAAAAGGCTGCTGTTGATAACAAGGGCATTTGCTAAATAGATGGTGTGTGTGCAACAATATACTGAAAGGTCAATTATATTGTGCAGCTTATCTCACCACCTGTAGTTATTTAGGTGAAAGCTCCAAAATGCTTGCCTAATATGTCTGTTTATCCAAAAGGAAGTAAAAAGGGAGAGCTAGAAAGATAGCATTGCATCACATTACATGGCAATGCAATGCACAGTTGCTGAAGTTGAACCAAAATGAGCTTGTAATCTGGCTTCTGCAACTTTGAACATGAAAAATCCAATGAGGAGAAGAAAAGCAAAGCCAAAGAGTCCATCCCAAAATCCGACAAACAAGCAAAATGAACAAAAAACATTGAATTCAATTCTTTCTGATTTTAGAAACTGCATTAAAGAAGGGGTGCACCGGTCCTGGAGATACTGCAATACCAGGTCAATGCGTGGAGTGGACAGAGCAAGCTCTTTTTCCATCTCCCTGTTCTAAAAATCCATTTAATATATGGTCCCCAGATAGGGGACGTATCAGATATTAAACTGATAAGAACAGATACTACACTTGATCTTAGCCAAAAGGCCGAGAAGCGATAACCAGAATTGGTTTCAAACTACGGAGCCACCCAAGGATCCTGAAAAGTCCATTTGTGGAGATGAGCTCCTGGACTCCCGTTAAGAAGACATGTTGTCAACCTCTAGATCCCTTACATGCCTGCACTTTTCGGCTTGCTGCTGCTGCAATCCACGCGTTTTAGATCTGCATAACTCCACCTCTTTAAACACAGCACCTTCACCCCCTGCTGTTCCCACCCGCCTCAACACCGTTGGAAGGGAGGAGAACCAATTAAGGCGGGGGGTGGGGTGGAACGAGCAGCTGTCTACCCTTAGCAGGAGGGCTCCTGATTACATACCTCTCCTGCTGCTGCTGCTGCTGGCTGTCCAGCAGCAGACTGAAGGTGGCTGCTGCTGTGCACAGGTATATAAAGGCTCAGAGCCTATTATGACACGCGCAGCCAGCGTTCCATTGCCACATTCCATCTACTGCAGGCAGGATACCTGGCTGGCTGAATGTCGCTGAGAAGCTCACAGAGACCGCCATAAGCAACAGTTTAACAGAATGCCACAGACTAATCAACCAAACTTTTTGGGTTGGGTTCTCTTTTATAGTCTGCAGGCATTAAATGAAAGAAGTCAGTGTTCCAGCAGAAGGAGACAACGTTTCAGAAAAGGCATTGTAGCAAACCAAAAAAGAAATTTTAAGCGCAGCAGAGTAACCAGCGCACATACCTGTTAGCTCAGGTGAGTTTAAAAGGCTGCTGTTGATAACAAGGGCATTTGCTAAATAGATGGTGTGTGTGCAACAATATACTGAAAGGTCAATTATATTGTGCAGCTTATCTCACCACCTGTAGTTATTTAGGTGAAAGCTCCAAAATGCTTGCCTAATATGTCTGTTTATCCAAAAGGAAGTAAAAAGGGAGAGCTAGAAAGATAGCATTGCATCACATTACATGGCAATGCAATGCACAGTTGCTGAAGTTGAACCAAAATGAGCTTGTAATCTGGCTTCTGCAACTTTGAACATGAAAAATCCAATGAGGAGAAGAAAAGCAAAGCCAAAGAGTCCATCCCAAAATCCGACAAACAAGCAAAATGAACAAAAAACATTGAATTCAATTCTTTCTGATTTTAGAAACTGCATTAAAGAAGGGGTGCACCGGTCCTGGAGATACTGCAATACCAGGTCAATGCGTGGAGTGGACAGAGCAAGCTCTTTTTCCATCTCCCTGTTCTAAAAATCCATTTAATATATGGTCCCCAGATAGGGGACGTATCAGATATTAAACTGATAAGAACAGATACTACACTTGATCTTAGCCAAAAGGCCGAGAAGCGATAACCAGAATTGGTTTCAAACTACGGAGCCACCCAAGGATCCTGAAAAGTCCATTTGTGGAGATGAGCTCCTGGACTCCCGTTAAGAAGACATGTTGTCAACCTCTAGATCCCTTACATGCCTGCACTTTTCGGCTTGCTGCTGCTGCAATCCACGCGTTTTAGATCTGCATAACTCCACCTCTTTAAACACAGCACCTTCACCCCCTGCTGTTCCCACCCGCCTCAACACCGTTGGAAGGGAGGAGAACCAATTAAGGCGGGGGGTGGGGTGGAACGAGCAGCTGTCTACCCTTAGCAGGAGGGCTCCTGATTACATACCTCTCCTGCTGCTGCTGCTGCTGGCTGTCCAGCAGCAGACTGAAGGTGGCTGCTGCTGTGCACAGGTATATAAAGGCTCAGAGCCTATTATGACACGCGCAGCCAGCGTTCCATTGCCACATTCCATCTACTGCAGGCAGGATACCTGGCTGGCTGAATGTCGCTGAGAAGCTCACAGAGACCGCCATAAGCAACAGTTTAACAGAATGCCACAGACTAATCAACCAAACTTTTTGGGTTGGGTTCTCTTTTATAGTCTGCAGGCATTAAATGAAAGAAGTCAGTGTTCCAGCAGAAGGAGACAACGTTTCAGAAAAGGCATTGTAGCAAACCAAAAAAGAAATTTTAAGCGCAGCAGAGTAACCAGCGCACATACCTGTTAGCTCAGGTGAGTTTAAAAGGCTGCTGTTGATAACAAGGGCATTTGCTAAATAGATGGTGTGTGTGCAACAATATACTGAAAGGTCAATTATATTGTGCAGCTTATCTCACCACCTGTAGTTATTTAGGTGAAAGCTCCAAAATGCTTGCCTAATATGTCTGTTTATCCAAAAGGAAGTAAAAAGGGAGAGCTAGAAAGATAGCATTGCATCACATTACATGGCAATGCAATGCACAGTTGCTGAAGTTGAACCAAAATGAGCTTGTAATCTGGCTTCTGCAACTTTGAACATGAAAAATCCAATGAGGAGAAGAAAAGCAAAGCCAAAGAGTCCATCCCAAAATCCGACAAACAAGCAAAATGAACAAAAAACATTGAATTCAATTCTTTCTGATTTTAGAAACTGCATTAAAGAAGGGGTGCACCGGTCCTGGAGATACTGCAATACCAGGTCAATGCGTGGAGTGGACAGAGCAAGCTCTTTTTCCATCTCCCTGTTCTAAAAATCCATTTAATATATGGTCCCCAGATAGGGGACGTATCAGATATTAAACTGATAAGAACAGATACTACACTTGATCTTAGCCAAAAGGCCGAGAAGCGATAACCAGAATTGGTTTCAAACTACGGAGCCACCCAAGGATCCTGAAAAGTCCATTTGTGGAGATGAGCTCCTGGACTCCCGTTAAGAAGACATGTTGTCAACCTCTAGATCCCTTACATGCCTGCACTTTTCGGCTTGCTGCTGCTGCAATCCACGCGTTTTAGATCTGCATAACTCCACCTCTTTAAACACAGCACCTTCACCCCCTGCTGTTCCCACCCGCCTCAACACCGTTGGAAGGGAGGAGAACCAATTAAGGCGGGGGGTGGGGTGGAACGAGCAGCTGTCTACCCTTAGCAGGAGGGCTCCTGATTACATACCTCTCCTGCTGCTGCTGCTGCTGGCTGTCCAGCAGCAGACTGAAGGTGGCTGCTGCTGTGCACAGGTATATAAAGGCTCAGAGCCTATTATGACACGCGCAGCCAGCGTTCCATTGCCACATTCCATCTACTGCAGGCAGGATACCTGGCTGGCTGAATGTCGCTGAGAAGCTCACAGAGACCGCCATAAGCAACAGTTTAACAGAATGCCACAGACTAATCAACCAAACTTTTTGGGTTGGGTTCTCTTTTATAGTCTGCAGGCATTAAATGAAAGAAGTCAGTGTTCCAGCAGAAGGAGACAACGTTTCAGAAAAGGCATTGTAGCAAACCAAAAAAGAAATTTTAAGCGCAGCAGAGTAACCAGCGCACATACCTGTTAGCTCAGGTGAGTTTAAAAGGCTGCTGTTGATAACAAGGGCATTTGCTAAATAGATGGTGTGTGTGCAACAATATACTGAAAGGTCAATTATATTGTGCAGCTTATCTCACCACCTGTAGTTATTTAGGTGAAAGCTCCAAAATGCTTGCCTAATATGTCTGTTTATCCAAAAGGAAGTAAAAAGGGAGAGCTAGAAAGATAGCATTGCATCACATTACATGGCAATGCAATACACAGTTGCTGAAGTTGAACCAAAATGAGCTTGTAATCTGGCTTCTGCAACTTTGAACATGAAAAATCCAATGAGGAGAAGAAAAGCAAAGCCAAAGAGTCCATCCCAAAATCCGACAAACAAGCAAAATGAACAAAAAACATTGAATTCAATTCTTTCTGATTTTAGAAACTGCATTAAAGAAGGGGTGCACCGGTCCTGGAGATACTGCAATACCAGGTCAATGCGTGGAGTGGACAGAGCAAGCTCTTTTTCCATCTCCCTGTTCTAAAAATCCATTTAATATATGGTCCCCAGATAGGGGACGTATCAGATATTAAACTGATAAGAACAGATACTACACTTGATCTTAGCCAAAAGGCCGAGAAGCGATAACCAGAATTGGTTTCAAACTACGGAGCCACCCAAGGATCCTGAAAAGTCCATTTGTGGAGATGAGCTCCTGGACTCCCGTTAAGAAGACATGTTGTCAACCTCTAGATCCCTTACATGCCTGCACTTTTCGGCTTGCTGCTGCTGCAATCCACGCGTTTTAGATCTGCATAACTCCACCTCTTTAAACACAGCACCTTCACCCCCTGCTGTTCCCACCCGCCTCAACACCGTTGGAAGGGAGGAGAACCAATTAAGGCGGGGGGTGGGGTGGAACGAGCAGCTGTCTACCCTTAGCAGGAGGGCTCCTGATTACATACCTCTCCTGCTGCTGCTGCTGCTGGCTGTCCAGCAGCAGACTGAAGGTGGCTGCTGCTGTGCACAGGTATATAAAGGCTCAGAGCCTATTATGACACGCGCAGCCAGCGTTCCATTGCCACATTCCATCTACTGCAGGCAGGATACCTGGCTGGCTGAATGTCGCTGAGAAGCTCACAGAGACCGCCATAAGCAACAGTTTAACAGAATGCCACAGACTAATCAACCAAACTTTTTGGGTTGGGTTCTCTTTTATAGTCTGCAGGCATTAAATGAAAGAAGTCAGTGTTCCAGCAGAAGGAGACAACGTTTCAGAAAAGGCATTGTAGCAAACCAAAAAAGAAATTTTAAGCGCAGCAGAGTAACCAGCGCACATACCTGTTAGCTCAGGTGAGTTTAAAAGGCTGCTGTTGATAACAAGGGCATTTGCTAAATAGATGGTGTGTGTGCAACAATATACTGAAAGGTCAATTATATTGTGCAGCTTATCTCACCACCTGTAGTTATTTAGGTGAAAGCTCCAAAATGCTTGCCTAATATGTCTGTTTATCCAAAAGGAAGTAAAAAGGGAGAGCTAGAAAGATAGCATTGCATCACATTACATGGCAATGCAATGCACAGTTGCTGAAGTTGAACCAAAATGAGCTTGTAATCTGGCTTCTGCAACTTTGAACATGAAAAATCCAATGAGGAGAAGAAAAGCAAAGCCAAAGAGTCCATCCCAAAATCCGACAAACAAGCAAAATGAACAAAAAACATTGAATTCAATTCTTTCTGATTTTAGAAACTGCATTAAAGAAGGGGTGCACCGGTCCTGGAGATACTGCAATACCAGGTCAATGCGTGGAGTGGACAGAGCAAGCTCTTTTTCCATCTCCCTGTTCTAAAAATCCATTTAATATATGGTCCCCAGATAGGGGACGTATCAGATATTAAACTGATAAGAACAGATACTACACTTGATCTTAGCCAAAAGGCCGAGAAGCGATAACCAGAATTGGTTTCAAACTACGGAGCCACCCAAGGATCCTGAAAAGTCCATTTGTGGAGATGAGCTCCTGGACTCCCGTTAAGAAGACATGTTGTCAACCTCTAGATCCCTTACATGCCTGCACTTTTCGGCTTGCTGCTGCTGCAATCCACGCGTTTTAGATCTGCATAACTCCACCTCTTTAAACACAGCACCTTCACCCCCTGCTGTTCCCACCCGCCTCAACACCGTTGGAAGGGAGGAGAACCAATTAAGGCGGGGGGTGGGGTGGAACGAGCAGCTGTCTACCCTTAGCAGGAGGGCTCCTGATTACATACCTCTCCTGCTGCTGCTGCTGCTGGCTGTCCAGCAGCAGACTGAAGGTGGCTGCTGCTGTGCACAGGTATATAAAGGCTCAGAGCCTATTATGACACGCGCAGCCAGCGTTCCATTGCCACATTCCATCTACTGCAGGCAGGATACCTGGCTGGCTGAATGTCGCTGAGAAGCTCACAGAGACCGCCATAAGCAACAGTTTAACAGAATGCCACAGACTAATCAACCAAACTTTTTGGGTTGGGTTCTCTTTTATAGTCTGCAGGCATTAAATGAAAGAAGTCAGTGTTCCAGCA
The DNA here is from genome assembly GCF_046119375.1 of Phyllobates terribilis. Lineage (NCBI taxonomy): Eukaryota > Metazoa > Chordata > Amphibia > Anura > Dendrobatidae > Phyllobates > Phyllobates terribilis. Next base: position 790,875 of record NW_027363176.1, read on the forward strand.
GAAGGAGACAACGTTTCAGAAAAGGCATTGTAGCAAACCAAAAAAGAAATTTTAAGCGCAGCAGAGTAACCAGCGCACATACCTGTTAGCTCAGGTGAGTTTAAAAGGCTGCTGTTGATAACAAGGGCATTTGCTAAATAGATGGTGTGTGTGCAACAATATACTGAAAGGTCAATTATATTGTGCAGCTTATCTCACCACCTGTAGTTATTTAGGTGAAAGCTCCAAAATGCTTGCCTAATATGTCTGTTTATCCAAAAGGAAGTAAAAAGGGAGAGCTAGAAAGATAGCATTGCATCACATTACATGGCAATGCAATGCACAGTTGCTGAAGTTGAACCAAAATGAGCTTGTAATCTGGCTTCTGCAACTTTGAACATGAAAAATCCAATGAGGAGAAGAAAAGCAAAGCCAAAGAGTCCATCCCAAAATCCGACAAACAAGCAAAATGAACAAAAAACATTGAATTCAATTCTTTCTGATTTTAGAAACTGCATTAAAGAAGGGGTGCACCGGTCCTGGAGATACTGCAATACCAGGTCAATGCGTGGAGTGGACAGAGCAAGCTCTTTTTCCATCTCCCTGTTCTAAAAATCCATTTAATATATGGTCCCCAGATAGGGGACGTATCAGATATTAAACTGATAAGAACAGATACTACACTTGATCTTAGCCAAAAGGCCGAGAAGCGATAACCAGAATTGGTTTCAAACTACGGAGCCACCCAAGGATCCTGAAAAGTTCATTTGTGGAGATGAGCTCCTGGACTCCCGTTAAGAAGACATGTTGTCAACCTCTAGATCCCTTACATGCCTGCACTTTTCGGCTTGCTGCTGCTGCAATCCACGCGTTTTAGATCTGCATAACTCCACCTCTTTAAACACAGCACCTTCACCCCCTGCTGTTCCCACCCGCCTCAACACCGTTGGAAGGGAGGAGAACCAATTAAGGCGGGGGGTGGGGTGGAACGAGCAGCTGTCTACCCTTAGCAGGAGGGCTCCTGATTACATACCTCTCCTGCTGCTGCTGCTGCTGCTGGCTGTCCAGCAGCAGACTGAAGGTGGCTGCTGCTGTGCACAGGTATATAAAGGCTCAGAGCCTATTATGACACGCGCAGCCAGCGTTCCATTGCCACATTCCATCTACTGCAGGCAGGATACCTGGCTGGCTGAATGTCGCTGAGAAGCTCACAGAGACCGCCATAAGCAACAGTTTAACAGAATGCCACAGACTAATCAACCAAACTTTTTGGGTTGGGTTCTCTTTTATAGTCTGCAGGCATTAAATGAAAGAAGTCAGTGTTCCAGCAGAAGGAGACAACGTTTCAGAAAAGGCATTGTAGCAAACCAAAAAAGAAATTTTAAGCGCAGCAGAGTAACCAGCGCACATACCTGTTAGCTCAGGTGAGTTTAAAAGGCTGCTGTTGATAACAAGGGCATTTGCTAAATAGATGGTGTGTGTGCAACAATATACTGAAAGGTCAATTATATTGTGCAGCTTATCTCACCACCTGTAGTTATTTAGGTGAAAGCTCCAAAATGCTTGCCTAATATGTCTGTTTATCCAAAAGGAAGTAAAAAGGGAGAGCTAGAAAGATAGCATTGCATCACATTACATGGCAATGCAATGCACAGTTGCTGAAGTTGAACCAAAATGAGCTTGTAATCTGGCTTCTGCAACTTTGAACATGAAAAATCCAATGAGGAGAAGAAAAGCAAAGCCAAAGAGTCCATCCCAAAATCCGACAAACAAGCAAAATGAACAAAAAACATTGAATTCAATTCTTTCTGATTTTAGAAACTGCATTAAAGAAGGGGTGCACCGGTCCTGGAGATACTGCAATACCAGGTCAATGCGTGGAGTGGACAGAGCAAGCTCTTTTTCCATCTCCCTGTTCTAAAAATCCATTTAATATATGGTCCCCAGATAGGGGACGTATCAGATATTAAACTGATAAGAACAGATACTACACTTGATCTTAGCCAAAAGGCCGAGAAGCGATAACCAGAATTGGTTTCAAACTACGGAGCCACCCAAGGATCCTGAAAAGTCCATTTGTGGAGATGAGCTCCTGGACTCCCGTTAAGAAGACATGTTGTCAACCTCTAGATCCCTTACATGCCTGCACTTTTCGGCTTGCTGCTGCTGCAATCCACGCGTTTTAGATCTGCATAACTCCACCTCTTTAAACACAGCACCTTCACCCCCTGCTGTTCCCACCCGCCTCAACACCGTTGGAAGGGAGGAGAACCAATTAAGGCGGGGGGTGGGGTGGAACGAGCAGCTGTCTACCCTTAGCAGGAGGGCTCCTGATTACATACCTCTCCTGCTGCTGCTGCTGCTGGCTGTCCAGCAGCAGACTGAAGGTGGCTGCTGCTGTGCACAGGTATATAAAGGCTCAGAGCCTATTATGACACGCGCAGCCAGCGTTCCATTGCCACATTCCATCTACTGCAGGCAGGATACCTGGCTGGCTGAATGTCGCTGAGAAGCTCACAGAGACCGCCATAAGCAACAGTTTAACAGAATGCCACAGACTAATCAACCAAACTTTTTGGGTTGGGTTCTCTTTTATAGTCTGCAGGCATTAAATGAAAGAAGTCAGTGTTCCAGCAGAAGGAGACAACGTTTCAGAAAAGGCATTGTAGCAAACCAAAAAAGAAATTTTAAGCGCAGCAGAGTAACCAGCGCACATACCTGTTAGCTCAGGTGAGTTTAAAAGGCTGCTGTTGATAACAAGGGCATTTGCTAAATAGATGGTGTGTGTGCAACAATATACTGAAAGGTCAATTATATTGTGCAGCTTATCTCACCACCTGTAGTTATTTAGGTGAAAGCTCCAAAATGCTTGCCTAATATGTCTGTTTATCCAAAAGGAAGTAAAAAGGGAGAGCTAGAAAGATAGCATTGCATCACATTACATGGCAATGCAATGCACAGTTGCTGAAGTTGAACCAAAATGAGCTTGTAATCTGGCTTCTGCAACTTTGAACATGAAAAATCCAATGAGGAGAAGAAAAGCAAAGCCAAAGAGTCCATCCCAAAATCCGACAAACAAGCAAAATGAACAAAAAACATTGAATTCAATTCTTTCTGATTTTAGAAACTGCATTAAAGAAGGGGTGCACCGGTCCTGGAGATACTGCAATACCAGGTCAATGCGTGGAGTGGACAGAGCAAGCTCTTTTTCCATCTCCCTGTTCTAAAAATCCATTTAATATATGGTCCCCAGATAGGGGACGTATCAGATATTAAACTGATAAGAACAGATACTACACTTGATCTTAGCCAAAAGGCCGAGAAGCGATAACCAGAATTGGTTTCAAACTACGGAGCCACCCAAGGATCCTGAAAAGTTCATTTGTGGAGATGAGCTCCTGGACTCCCGTTAAGAAGACATGTTGTCAACCTCTAGATCCCTTACATGCCTGCACTTTTCGGCTTGCTGCTGCTGCAATCCACGCGTTTTAGATCTGCATAACTCCACCTCTTTAAACACAGCACCTTCACCCCCTGCTGTTCCCACCCGCCTCAACACCGTTGGAAGGGAGGAGAACCAATTAAGGCGGGGGGTGGGGTGGAACGAGCAGCTGTCTACCCTTAGCAGGAGGGCTCCTGATTACATACCTCTCCTGCTGCTGCTGCTGCTGCTGGCTGTCCAGCAGCAGACTGAAGGTGGCTGCTGCTGTGCACAGGTATATAAAGGCTCAGAGCCTATTATGACACGCGCAGCCAGCGTTCCATTGCCACATTCCATCTACTGCAGGCAGGATACCTGGCTGGCTGAATGTCGCTGAGAAGCTCACAGAGACCGCCATAAGCAACAGTTTAACAGAATGCCACAGACTAATCAACCAAACTTTTTGGGTTGGGTTCTCTTTTATAGTCTGCAGGCATTAAATGAAAGAAGTCAGTGTTCCAGCAGAAGGAGACAACGTTTCAGAAAAGGCATTGTAGCAAACCAAAAAAGAAATTTTAAGCGCAGCAGAGTAACCAGCGCACATACCTGTTAGCTCAGGTGAGTTTAAAAGGCTGCTGTTGATAACAAGGGCATTTGCTAAATAGATGGTGTGTGTGCAACAATATACTGAAAGGTCAATTATATTGTGCAGCTTATCTCACCACCTGTAGTTATTTAGGTGAAAGCTCCAAAATGCTTGCCTAATATGTCTGTTTATCCAAAAGGAAGTAAAAAGGGAGAGCTAGAAAGATAGCATTGCATCACATTACATGGCAATGCAATGCACAGTTGCTGAAGTTGAACCAAAATGAGCTTGTAATCTGGCTTCTGCAACTTTGAACATGAAAAATCCAATGAGGAGAAGAAAAGCAAAGCCAAAGAGTCCATCCCAAAATCCGACAAACAAGCAAAATGAACAAAAAACATTGAATTCAATTCTTTCTGATTTTAGAAACTGCATTAAAGAAGGGGTGCACCGGTCCTGGAGATACTGCAATACCAGGTCAATGCGTGGAGTGGACAGAGCAAGCTCTTTTTCCATCTCCCTGTTCTAAAAATCCATTTAATATATGGTCCCCAGATAGGGGACGTATCAGATATTAAACTGATAAGAACAGATACTACACTTGATCTTAGCCAAAAGGCCGAGAAGCGATAACCAGAATTGGTTTCAAACTACGGAGCCACCCAAGGATCCTGAAAAGTCCATTTGTGGAGATGAGCTCCTGGACTCCCGTTAAGAAGACATGTTGTCAACCTCTAGATCCCTTACATGCCTGCACTTTTCGGCTTGCTGCTGCTGCAATCCACGCGTTTTAGATCTGCATAACTCCACCTCTTTAAACACAGCACCTTCACCCCCTGCTGTTCCCACCCGCCTCAACACCGTTGGAAGGGAGGAGAACCAATTAAGGCGGGGGGTGGGGTGGAACGAGCAGCTGTCTACCCTTAGCAGGAGGGCTCCTGATTACATACCTCTCCTGCTGCTGCTGCTGCTGGCTGTCCAGCAGCAGACTGAAGGTGGCTGCTGCTGTGCACAGGTATATAAAGGCTCAGAGCCTATTATGACACGCGCAGCCAGCGTTCCATTGCCACATTCCATCTACTGCAGGCAGGATACCTGGCTGGCTGAATGTCGCTGAGAAGCTCACAGAGACCGCCATAAGCAACAGTTTAACAGAATGCCACAGACTAATCAACCAAACTTTTTGGGTTGGGTTCTCTTTTATAGTCTGCAGGCATTAAATGAAAGAAGTCAGTGTTCCAGCAGAAGGAGACAACGTTTCAGAAAAGGCATTGTAGCAAACCAAAAAAGAAATTTTAAGCGCAGCAGAGTAACCAGCGCACATACCTGTTAGCTCAGGTGAGTTTAAAAGGCTGCTGTTGATAACAAGGGCATTTGCTAAATAGATGGTGTGTGTGCAACAATATACTGAAAGGTCAATTATATTGTGCAGCTTATCTCACCACCTGTAGTTATTTAGGTGAAAGCTCCAAAATGCTTGCCTAATATGTCTGTTTATCCAAAAGGAAGTAAAAAGGGAGAGCTAGAAAGATAGCATTGCATCACATTACATGGCAATGCAATGCAGAGTTGCTGAAGTTGAACCAAAATGAGCTTGTAATCTGGCTTCTGCAACTTTGAACATGAAAAATCCAATGAGGAGAAGAAAAGCAAAGCCAAAGAGTCCATCCCAAAATCCGACAAACAAGCAAAATGAACAAAAAACATTGAATTCAATTCTTTCTGATTTTAGAAACTGCATTAAAGAAGGGGTGCACCGGTCCTGGAGATACTGCAATACCAGGTCAATGCGTGGAGTGGACAGAGCAAGCTCTTTTTCCATCTCCCTGTTCTAAAAATCCATTTAATATATGGTCCCCAGATAGGGGACGTATCAGATATTAAACTGATAAGAACAGATACTACACTTGATCTTAGCCAAAAGGCCAAGAAGCGATAACCAGAATTGGTTTCAAACTACGGAGCCACCCAAGGATCCTGAAAAGTCCATTTGTGGAGATGAGCTCCTGGACTCCCGTTAAGAAGACATGTTGTCAACCTCTAGATCCCTTACATGCCTGCACTTTTCGGCTTGCTGCTGCTGCAATCCACGCGTTTTAGATCTGCATAACTCCACCTCTTTAAACACAGCACCTTCACCCCCTGCTGTTCCCACCCGCCTCAACACCGTTGGAAGGGAGGAGAACCAATTAAGGCGGGGGGTGGGGTGGAACGAGCAGCTGTCTACCCTTAGCAGGAGGGCTCCTGATTACATACCTCTCCTGCTGCTGCTGCTGCTGCTGGCTGTCCAGCAGCAGACTGAAGGTGGCTGCTGCTGTGCACAGGTATATAAAGGCTCAGAGCCTATTATGACACGCGCAGCCAGCGTTCCATTGCCACATTCCATCTACTGCAGGCAGGATACCTGGCTGGCTGAATGTCGCTGAGAAGCTCACAGAGACCGCCATAAGCAACAGTTTAACAGAATGCCACAGACTAATCAACCAAACTTTTTGGGTTGGGTTCTCTTTTATAGTCTGCAGGCATTAAATGAAAGAAGTCAGTGTTCCAGCAGAAGGAGACAACGTTTCAGAAAAGGCATTGTAGCAAACCAAAAAAGAAATTTTAAGCGCAGCAGAGTAACCAGCGCACATACCTGTTAGCTCAGGTGAGTTTAAAAGGCTGCTGTTGATAACAAGGGCATTTGCTAAATAGATGGTGTGTGTGCAACAATATACTGAAAGGTCAATTATATTGTGCAGCTTATCTCACCACCTGTAGTTATTTAGGTGAAAGCTCCAAAATGCTTGCCTAATATGTCTGTTTATCCAAAAGGAAGTAAAAAGGGAGAGCTAGAAAGATAGCATTGCATCACATTACATGGCAATGCAATGCAGAGTTGCTGAAGTTGAACCAAAATGAGCTTGTAATCTGGCTTCTGCAACTTTGAACATGAAAAATCCAATGAGGAGAAGAAAAGCAAAGCCAAAGAGTCCATCCCAAAATCCGACAAACAAGCAAAATGAACAAAAAACATTGAATTCAATTCTTTCTGATTTTAGAAACTGCATTAAAGAAGGGGTGCACCGGTCCTGGAGATACTGCAATACCAGGTCAATGCGTGGAGTGGACAGAGCAAGCTCTTTTTCCATCTCCCTGTTCTAAAAATCCATTTAATATATGGTCCCCAGATAGGGGACGTATCAGATATTAAACTGATAAGAACAGATACTACACTTGATCTTAGCCAAAAGGCCGAGAAGCGATAACCAGAATTGGTTTCAAACTACGGAGCCACCCAAGGATCCTGAAAAGTCCATTTGTGGAGATGAGCTCCTGGACTCCCGTTAAGAAGACATGTTGTCAACCTCTAGATCCCTTACATGCCTGCACTTTTCGGCTTGCTGCTGCTGCAATCCACGCGTTTTAGATCTGCATAACTCCACCTCTTTAAACACAGCACCTTCACCCCCTGCTGTTCCCACCCGCCTCAACACCGTTGGAAGGGAGGAGAACCAATTAAGGCGGGGGGTGGGGTGGAACGTGCAGCTGTCTACCCTTAGCAGGAGGGCTCCTGATTACATACCTCTCCTGCTGCTGCTGCTGCTGGCTGTCCAGCAGCAGACTGAAGGTGGCTGCTGCTGTGCACAGGTATATAAAGGCTCAGAGCCTATTATGACACGCGCAGCCAGCGTTCCATTGCCACATTCCATCTACTGCAGGCAGGATACCTGGCTGGCTGAATGTCGCTGAGAAGCTCACAGAGACCGCCATAAGCAACAGTTTAACAGAATGCCACAGACTAATCAACCAAACTTTTTGGGTTGGGTTCTCTTTTATAGTCTGCAGGCATTAAATGAAAGAAGTCAGTGTTCCAGCAGAAGGAGACAACGTTTCAGAAAAGGCATTGTAGCAAACCAAAAAAGAAATTTTAAGCGCAGCAGAGTAACCAGCGCACATACCTGTTAGCTCAGGTGAGTTTAAAAGGCTGCTGTTGATAACAAGGGCATTTGCTAAATAGATGGTGTGTGTGCAACAATATACTGAAAGGTCAATTATATTGTGCAGCTTATCTCACCACCTGTAGTTATTTAGGTGAAAGCTCCAAAATGCTTGCCTAATATGTCTGTTTATCCAAAAGGAAGTAAAAAGGGAGAGCTAGAAAGATAGCATTGCATCACATTACATGGCAATGCAATGCACAGTTGCTGAAGTTGAACCAAAATGAGCTTGTAATCTGGCTTCTGCAACTTTGAACATGAAAAATCCAATGAGGAGAAGAAAAGCAAAGCCAAAGAGTCCATCCCAAAATCCGACAAACAAGCAAAATGAACAAAAAACATTGAATTCAATTCTTTCTGATTTTAGAAACTGCATTAAAGAAGGGGTGCACCGGTCCTGGAGATACTGCAATACCAGGTCAATGCGTGGAGTGGACAGAGCAAGCTCTTTTTCCATCTCCCTGTTCTAAAAATCCATTTAATATATGGTCCCCAGATAGGGGACGTATCAGATATTAAACTGATAAGAACAGATACTACACTTGATCTTAGCCAAAAGGCCGAGAAGCGATAACCAGAATTGGTTTCAAACTACGGAGCCACCCAAGGATCCTGAAAAGTCCATTTGTGGAGATGAGCTCCTGGACTCCCGTTAAGAAGACATGTTGTCAACCTCTAGATCCCTTACATGCCTGCACTTTTCGGCTTGCTGCTGCTGCAATCCACGCGTTTTAGATCTGCATAACTCCACCTCTTTAAACACAGCACCTTCACCCCCTGCTGTTCCCACCCGCCTCAACACCGTTGGAAGGGAGGAGAACCAATTAAGGCGGGGGGTGGGGTGGAACGAGCAGCTGTCTACCCTTAGCAGGAGGGCTCCTGATTACATACCTCTCCTGCTGCTGCTGCTGCTGGCTGTCCAGCAGCAGACTGAAGGTGGCTGCTGCTGTGCACAGGTATATAAAGGCTCAGAGCCTATTATGACATGCGCAGCCAGCGTTCCATTGCCACATTCCATCTACTGCAGGCAGGATACCTGGCTGGCTGAATGTCGCTGAGAAGCTCACAGAGACCGCCATAAGCAACAGTTTAACAGAATGCCACAGACTAATCAACCAAACTTTTTGGGTTGGGTTCTCTTTTATAGTCTGCAGGCATTAAATGAAAGAAGTCAGTGTTCCAGCAGAAGGAGACAACGTTTCAGAAAAGGCATTGTAGCAAACCAAAAAAGAAATTTTAAGCGCAGCAGAGTAACCAGCGCACATACCTGTTAGCTCAGGTGAGTTTAAAAGGCTGCTGTTGATAACAAGGGCATTTGCTAAATAGATGGTGTGTGTGCAACAATATACTGAAAGGTCAATTATATTGTGCAGCTTATCTCACCACCTGTAGTTATTTAGGTGAAAGCTCCAAAATGCTTGCCTAATATGTCTGTTTATCCAAAAGGAAGTAAAAAGGGAGAGCTAGAAAGATAGCATTGCATCACATTACATGGCAATGCAATGCACAGTTGCTGAAGTTGAACCAAAATGAGCTTGTAATCTGGCTTCTGCAACTTTGAACATGAAAAATCCAATGAGGAGAAGAAAAGCAAAGCCAAAGAGTCCATCCCAAAATCCGACAAACAAGCAAAATGAACAAAAAACATTGAATTCAATTCTTTCTGATTTTAGAAACTGCATTAAAGAAGGGGTGCACCGGTCCTGGAGATACTGCAATACCAGGTCAATGCGTGGAGTGGACAGAGCAAGCTCTTTTTCCATCTCCCTGTTCTAAAAATCCATTTAATATATGGTCCCCAGATAGGGGACGTATCAGATATTAAACTGATAAGAACAGATACTACACTTGATCTTAGCCAAAAGGCCGAGAAGCGATAACCAGAATTGGTTTCAAACTACGGAGCCACCCAAGGATCCTGAAAAGTCCATTTGTGGAGATGAGCTCCTGGACTCCCGTTAAGAAGACATGTTGTCAACCTCTAGATCCCTTACATGCCTGCACTTTTCGGCTTGCTGCTGCTGCAATCCACGCGTTTTAGATCTGCATAACTCCACCTCTTTAAACACAGCACCTTCACCCCCTGCTGTTCCCACCCGCCTCAACACCGTTGGAAGGGAGGAGAACCAATTAAGGCGGGGGGTGGGGTGGAACGAGCAGCTGTCTACCCTTAGCAGGAGGGCTCCTGATTACATACCTCTCCTGCTGCTGCTGCTGCTGGCTGTCCAGCAGCAGACTGAAGGTGGCTGCTGCTGTGCACAGGTATATAAAGGCTCAGAGCCTATTATGACACGCGCAGCCAGCGTTCCATTGCCACATTCCATCTACTGCAGGCAGGATACCTGGCTGGCTGAATGTCGCTGAGAAGCTCACAGAGACCGCCATAAGCAACAGTTTAACAGAATGCCACAGACTAATCAACCAAACTTTTTGGGTTGGGTTCTCTTTTATAGTCTGCAGGCATTAAATGAAAGAAGTCAGTGTTCCAGCAGAAGGAGACAACGTTTCAGAAAAGGCATTGTAGCAAACCAAAAAAGAAATTTTAAGCGCAGCAGAGTAACCAGCGCACATACCTGTTAGCTCAGGTGAGTTTAAAAGGCTGCTGTTGATAACAAGGGCATTTGCTAAATAGATGGTGTGTGTGCAACAATATACTGAAAGGTCAATTATATTGTGCAGCTTATCTCACCACCTGTAGTTATTTAGGTGAAAGCTCCAAAATGCTTGCCTAATATGTCTGTTTATCCAAAAGGAAGTAAAAAGGGAGAGCTAGAAAGATAGCATTGCATCACATTACATGGCAATGCAATGCACAGTTGCTGAAGTTGAACCAAAATGAGCTTGTAATCTGGCTTCTGCAACTTTGAACATGAAAAATCCAATGAGGAGAAGAAAAGCAAAGCCAAAGAGTCCATCCCAAAATCCGACAAACAAGCAAAATGAACAAAAAACATTGAATTCAATTCTTTCTGATTTTAGAAACTGCATTAAAGAAGGGGTGCACCGGTCCTGGAGATACTGCAATACCAGGTCAATGCGTGGAGTGGACAGAGCAAGCTCTTTTTCCATCTCCCTGTTCTAAAAATCCATTTAATATATGGTCCCCAGATAGGGGACGTATCAGATATTAAACTGATAAGAACAGATACTACACTTGATCTTAGCCAAAAGGCCGAGAAGCGATAACCAGAATTGGTTTCAAACTACGGAGCCACCCAAGGATCCTGAAAAGTTCATTTGTGGAGATGAGCTCCTGGACTCCCGTTAAGAAGACATGTTGTCAACCTCTAGATCCCTTACATGCCTGCACTTTTCGGCTTGCTGCTGCTGCAATCCACGCGTTTTAGATCTGCATAACTCCACCTCTTTAAACACAGCACCTTCACCCCCTGCTGTTCCCACCCGCCTCAACACCGTTGGAAGGGAGGAGAACCAATTAAGGCGGGGGGTGGGGTGGAACGAGCAGCTGTCTACCCTTAGCAGGAGGGCTCCTGATTACATACCTCTCCTGCTGCTGCTGCTGCTGCTGGCTGTCCAGCAGCAGACTGAAGGTGGCTGCTGCTGTGCACAGGTATATAAAGGCTCAGAGCCTATTATGACACGCGCAGCCAGCGTTCCATTGCCACATTCCATCTACTGCAGGCAGGATACCTGGCTGGCTGAATGTCGCTGAGAAGCTCACAGAGACCGCCATAAGCAACAGTTTAACAGAATGCCACAGACTAATCAACCAAACTTTTTGGGTTGGGTTCTCTTTTATAGTCTGCAGGCATTAAATGAAAGAAGTCAGTGTTCCAGCAGAAGGAGACAACGTTTCAGAAAAGGCATTGTAGCAAACCAAAAAAGAAATTTTAAGCGCAGCAGAGTAACCAGCGCACATACCTGTTAGCTCAGGTGAGTTTAAAAGGCTGCTGTTGATAACAAGGGCATTTGCTAAATAGATGGTGTGTGTGCAACAATATACTGAAAGGTCAATTATATTGTGCAGCTTATCTCACCACCTGTAGTTATTTAGGTGAAAGCTCCAAAATGCTTGCCTAATATGTCTGTTTATCCAAAAGGAAGTAAAAAGGGAGAGCTAGAAAGATAGCATTGCATCACATTACATGGCAATGCAATGCACAGTTGCTGAAGTTGAACCAAAATGAGCTTGTAATCTGGCTTCTGCAACTTTGAACATGAAAAATCCAATGAGGAGAAGAAAAGCAAAGCCAAAGAGTCCATCCCAAAATCCGACAAACAAGCAAAATGAACAAAAAACATTGAATTCAATTCTTTCTGATTTTAGAAACTGCATTAAAGAAGGGGTGCACCGGTCCTGGAGATACTGCAATACCAGGTCAATGCGTGGAGTGGACAGAGCAAGCTCTTTTTCCATCTCCCTGTTCTAAAAATCCATTTAATATATGGTCCCCAGATAGGGGACGTATCAGATATTAAACTGATAAGAACAGATACTACACTTGATCTTAGCCAAAAGGCCGAGAAGCGATAACCAGAATTGGTTTCAAACTACGGAGCCACCCAAGGATCCTGAAAAGTCCATTTGTGGAGATGAGCTCCTGGACTCCCGTTAAGAAGACATGTTGTCAACCTCTAGATCCCTTACATGCCTGCACTTTTCGGCTTGCTGCTGCTGCAATCCACGCGTTTTAGATCTGCATAACTCCACCTCTTTAAACACAGCACCTTCACCCCCTGCTGTTCCCACCCGCCTCAACACCGTTGGAAGGGAGGAGAACCAATTAAGGCGGGGGGTGGGGTGGAACGAGCAGCTGTCTACCCTTAGCAGGAGGGCTCCTGATTACATACCTCTCCTGCTGCTGCTGCTGCTGGCTGTCCAGCAGCAGACTGAAGGTGGCTGCTGCTGTGCACAGGTATATAAAGGCTCAGAGCCTATTATGACACGCGCAGCCAGCGTTCCATTGCCACATTCCATCTACTGCAGGCAGGATACCTGGCTGGCTGAATGTCGCTGAGAAGCTCACAGAGACCGCCATAAGCAACAGTTTAACAGAATGCCACAGACTAATCAACCAAACTTTTTGGGTTGGGTTCTCTTTTATAGTCTGCAGGCATTAAATGAAAGAAGTCAGTGTTCCAGCAGAAGGAGACAACGTTTCAGAAAAGGCATTGTAGCAAACCAAAAAAGAAATTTTAAGCGCAGCAGAGTAACCAGCGCACATACCTGTTAGCTCAGGTGAGTTTAAAAGGCTGCTGTTGATAACAAGGGCATTTGCTAAATAGATGGTGTGTGTGCAACAATATACTGAAAGGTCAATTATATTGTGCAGCTTATCTCACCACCTGTAGTTATTTAGGTGAAAGCTCCAAAATGCTTGCCTAATATGTCTGTTTATCCAAAAGGAAGTAAAAAGGGAGAGCTAGAAAGATAGCATTGCATCACATTACATGGCAATGCAATGCACAGTTGCTGAAGTTGAACCAAAATGAGCTTGTAATCTGGCTTCTGCAACTTTGAACATGAAAAATCCAATGAGGAGAAGAAAAGCAAAGCCAAAGAGTCCATCCCAAAATCCGACAAACAAGCAAAATGAACAAAAAACATTGAATTCAATTCTTTCTGATTTTAGAAACTGCATTAAAGAAGGGGTGCACCGGTCCTGGAGATACTGCAATACCAGGTCAATGCGTGGAGTGGACAGAGCAAGCTCTTTTTCCATCTCCCTGTTCTAAAAATCCATTTAATATATGGTCCCCAGATAGGGGACGTATCAGATATTAAACTGATAAGAACAGATACTACACTTGATCTTAGCCAAAAGGCCGAGAAGCGATAACCAGAATTGGTTTCAAACTACGGAGCCACCCAAGGATCCTGAAAAGTCCATTTGTGGAGATGAGCTCCTGGACTCCCGTTAAGAAGACATGTTGTCAACCTCTAGATCCCTTACATGCCTGCACTTTTCGGCTTGCTGCTGCTGCAATCCACGCGTTTTAGATCTGCATAACTCCACCTCTTTAAACACAGCACCTTCACCCCCTGCTGTTCCCACCCGCCTCAACACCGTTGGAAGGGAGGAGAACCAATTAAGGCGGGGGGTGGGGTGGAACGAGCAGCTGTCTACCCTTAGCAGGAGGGCTCCTGATTACATACCTCTCCTGCTGCTGCTGCTGCTGGCTGTCCAGCAGCAGACTGAAGGTGGCTGCTGCTGTGCACAGGTATATAAAGGCTCAGAGCCTATTATGACACGCGCAGCCAGCGTTCCATTGCCACATTCCATCTACTGCAGGCAGGATACCTGGCTGGCTGAATGTCGCTGAGAAGCTCACAGAGACCGCCATAAGCAACAGTTTAACAGAATGCCACAGACTAATCAACCAAACTTTTTGGGTTGGGTTCTCTTTTATAGTCTGCAGGCATTAAATGAAAGAAGTCAGTGTTCCAGCAGAAGGAGACAACGTTTCAGAAAAGGCATTGTAGCAAACCAAAAAAGAAATTTTAAGCGCAGCAGAGTAACCAGCGCACATACCTGTTAGCTCAGGTGAGTTTAAAAGGCTGCTGTTGATAACAAGGGCATTTGCTAAATAGATGGTGTGTGTGCAACAATATACTGAAAGGTCAATTATATTGTGCAGCTTATCTCACCACCTGTAGTTATTTAGGTGAAAGCTCCAAAATGCTTGCCTAATATGTCTGTTTATCCAAAAGGAAGTAAAAAGGGAGAGCTAGAAAGATAGCATTGCATCACATTACATGGCAATGCAATGCAGAGTTGCTGAAGTTGAACCAAAATGAGCTTGTAATCTGGCTTCTGCAACTTTGAACATGAAAAATCCAATGAGGAGAAGAAAAGCAAAGCCAAAGAGTCCATCCCAAAATCCGACAAACAAGCAAAATGAACAAAAAACATTGAATTCAATTCTTTCTGATTTTAGAAACTGCATTAAAGAAGGGGTGCACCGGTCCTGGAGATACTGCAATACCAGGTCAATGCGTGGAGTGGACAGAGCAAGCTCTTTTTCCATCTCCCTGTTCTAAAAATCCATTTAATATATGGTCCCCAGATAGGGGACGTATCAGATATTAAACTGATAAGAACAGATACTACACTTGATCTTAGCCAAAAGGCCGAGAAGCGATAACCAGAATTGGTTTCAAACTACGGAGCCACCCAAGGATCCTGAAAAGTCCATTTGTGGAGATGAGCTCCTGGACTCCCGTTAAGAAGACATGTTGTCAACCTCTAGATCCCTTACATGCCTGCACTTTTCGGCTTGCTGCTGCTGCAATCCACGCGTTTTAGATCTGCATAACTCCACCTCTTTAAACACAGCACCTTCACCCCCTGCTGTTCCCACCCGCCTCAACACCGTTGGAAGGGAGGAGAACCAATTAAGGCGGGGGGTGGGGTGGAACGAGCAGCTGTCTACCCTTAGCAGGAGGGCTCCTGATTACATACCTCTCCTGCTGCTGCTGCTGCTGCTGGCTGTCCAGCAGCAGACTGAAGGTGGCTGCTGCTGTGCACAGGTATATAAAGGCTCAGAGCCTATTATGACACGCGCAGCCAGCGTTCCATTGCCACATTCCATCTACTGCAGGCAGGATACCTGGCTGGCTGAATGTCGCTGAGAAGCTCACAGAGACCGCCATAAGCAACAGTTTAACAGAATGCCACAGACTAATCAACCAAACTTTTTGGGTTGGGTTCTCTTTTATAGTCTGCAGGCATTAAATGAAAGAAGTCAGTGTTCCAGCAGAAGGAGACAACGTTTCAGAAAAGGCATTGTAGCAAACCAAAAAAGAAATTTTAAGCGCAGCAGAGTAACCAGCGCACATACCTGTTAGCTCAGGTGAGTTTAAAAGGCTGCTGTTGATAACAAGGGCATTTGCTAAATAGATGGTGTGTGTGCAACAATATACTGAAAGGTCAATTATATTGTGCAGCTTATCTCACCACCTGTAGTTATTTAGGTGAAAGCTCCAAAATGCTTGCCTAATATGTCTGTTTATCCAAAAGGAAGTAAAAAGGGAGAGCTAGAAAGATAGCATTGCATCACATTACATGGCAATGCAATGCACAGTTGCTGAAGTTGAACCAAAATGAGCTTGTAATCTGGCTTCTGCAACTTTGAACATGAAAAATCCAATGAGGAGAAGAAAAGCAAAGCCAAAGAGTCCATCCCAAAATCCGACAAACAAGCAAAATGAACAAAAAACATTGAATTCAATTCTTTCTGATTTTAGAAACTGCATTAAAGAAGGGGTGCACCGGTCCTGGAGATACTGCAATACCAGGTCAATGCGTGGAGTGGACAGAGCAAGCTCTTTTTCCATCTCCCTGTTCTAAAAATCCATTTAATATATGGTCCCCAGATAGGGGACGTATCAGATATTAAACTGATAAGAACAGATACTACACTTGATCTTAGCCAAAAGGCCGAGAAGCGATAACCAGAATTGGTTTCAAACTACGGAGCCACCCAAGGATCCTGAAAAGTCCATTTGTGGAGATGAGCTCCTGGACTCCCGTTAAGAAGACATGTTGTCAACCTCTAGATCCCTTACATGCCTGCACTTTTCGGCTTGCTGCTGCTGCAATCCACGCGTTTTAGATCTGCATAACTCCACCTCTTTAAACACAGCACCTTCACCCCCTGCTGTTCCCACCCGCCTCAACACCGTTGGAAGGGAGGAGAACCAATTAAGGCGGGGGGTGGGGTGGAACGAGCAGCTGTCTACCCTTAGCAGGAGGGCTCCTGATTACATACCTCTCCTGCTGCTGCTGCTGCTGGCTGTCCAGCAGCAGACTGAAGGTGGCTGCTGCTGTGCACAGGTATATAAAGGCTCAGAGCCTATTATGACACGCGCAGCCAGCGTTCCATTGCCACATTCCATCTACTGCAGGCAGGATACCTGGCTGGCTGAATGTCGCTGAGAAGCTCACAGAGACCGCCATAAGCAACAGTTTAACAGAATGCCACAGACTAATCAACCAAACTTTTTGGGTTGGGTTCTCTTTTATAGTCTGCAGGCATTAAATGAAAGAAGTCAGTGTTCCAGCAGAAGGAGACAACGTTTCAGAAAAGGCATTGTAGCAAACCAAAAAAGAAATTTTAAGCGCAGCAGAGTAACCAGCGCACATACCTGTTAGCTCAGGTGAGTTTAAAAGGCTGCTGTTGATAACAAGGGCATTTGCTAAATAGATGGTGTGTGTGCAACAATATACTGAAAGGTCAATTATATTGTGCAGCTTATCTCACCACCTGTAGTTATTTAGGTGAAAGCTCCAAAATGCTTGCCTAATATGTCTGTTTATCCAAAAGGAAGTAAAAAGGGAGAGCTAGAAAGATAGCATTGCATCACATTACATGGCAATGCAATGCACAGTTGCTGAAGTTGAACCAAAATGAGCTTGTAATCTGGCTTCTGCAACTTTGAACATGAAAAATCCAATGAGGAGAAGAAAAGCAAAGCCAAAGAGTCCATCCCAAAATCCGACAAACAAGCAAAATGAACAAAAAACATTGAATTCAATTCTTTCTGATTTTAGAAACTGCATTAAAGAAGGGGTGCACCGGTCCTGGAGATACTGCAATACCAGGTCAATGCGTGGAGTGGACAGAGCAAGCTCTTTTTCCATCTCCCTGTTCTAAAAATCCATTTAATATATGGTCCCCAGATAGGGGACGTATCAGATATTAAACTGATAAGAACAGATACTACACTTGATCTTAGCCAAAAGGCCGAGAAGCGATAACCAGAATTGGTTTCAAACTACGGAGCCACCCAAGGATCCTGAAAAGTCCATTTGTGGAGATGAGCTCCTGGACTCCCGTTAAGAAGACATGTTGTCAACCTCTAGATCCCTTACATGCCTGCACTTTTCGGCTTGCTGCTGCTGCAATCCACGCGTTTTAGATCTGCATAACTCCACCTCTTTAAACACAGCACCTTCACCCCCTGCTGTTCCCACCCGCCTCAACACCGTTGGAAGGGAGGAGAACCAATTAAGGCGGGGGGTGGGGTGGAACGAGCAGCTGTCTACCCTTAGCAGGAGGGCTCCTGATTACATACCTCTCCTGCTGCTGCTGCTGCTGGCTGTCCAGCAGCAGACTGAAGGTGGCTGCTGCTGTGCACAGGTATATAAAGGCTCAGAGCCTATTATGACACGCGCAGCCAGCGTTCCATTGCCACATTCCATCTACTGCAGGCAGGATACCTGGCTGGCTGAATGTCGCTGAGAAGTTCACAGAGACCGCCATAAGCAACAGTTTAACAGAATGCCACAGACTAATCAACCAAACTTTTTGGGTTGGGTTCTCTTTTATAGTCTGCAGGCATTAAATGAAAGAAGTCAGTGTTCCAGCAGAAGGAGACAACGTTTCAGAAAAGGCATTGTAGCAAACCAAAAAAGAAATTTTAAGCGCAGCAGAGTAACCAGCGCACATACCTGTTAGCTCAGGTGAGTTTAAAAGGCTGCTGTTGATAACAAGGGCATTTGCTAAATAGATGGTGTGTGTGCAACAATATACTGAAAGGTCAATTATATTGTGCAGCTTATCTCACCACCTGTAGTTATTTAGGTGAAAGCTCCAAAATGCTTGCCTAATATGTCTGTTTATCCAAAAGGAAGTAAAAAGGGAGAGCTAGAAAGATAGCATTGCATCACATTACATGGCAATGCAATGCACAGTTGCTGAAGTTGAACCAAAATGAGCTTGTAATCTGGCTTCTGCAACTTTGAACATGAAAAATCCAATGAGGAGAAGAAAAGCAAAGCCAAAGAGTCCATCCCAAAATCCGACAAACAAGCAAAATGAACAAAAAACATTGAATTCAATTCTTTCTGAATTTAGAAACTGCATTAAAGAAGGGGTGCACCGGTCCTGGAGATACAGCAATACCAGGTCAATGCGTGGAGTGGACAGAGCAAGCTCTTTTTCCATCTCCCTGTTCTAAAAATCCATTTAATATATGGTCCCCAGATAGGGGACGTATCAGATATTAAACTGATAAGAACAGATACTACACTTGATCTTAGCCAAAAGGCCGAGAAGCGATAACCAGAATTGGTTTCAAACTACGGAGCCACCCAAGGATCCTGAAAAGTCCATTTGTGGAGATGAGCTCCTGGACTCCCGTTAAGAAGACATGTTGTCAACCTCTAGATCCCTTACATGCCTGCACTTTTCGGCTTGCTGCTGCTGCAATCCACGCGTTTTAGATCTGCATAACTCCACCTCTTTAAACACAGCACCTTCACCCCCTGCTGTTCCCACCCGCCTCAACACCGTTGGAAGGGAGGAGAACCAATTAAGGCGGGGGGTGGGGTGGAACGAGCAGCTGTCTACCCTTAGCAGGAGGGCTCCTGATTACATACCTCTCCTGCTGCTGCTGCTGCTGGCTGTCCAGCAGCAGACTGAAGGTGGCTGCTGCTGTGCACAGGTATATAAAGGCTCAGAGCCTATTATGACACGCGCAGCCAGCGTTCCATTGCCACATTCCATCTACTGCAGGCAGGATACCTGGCTGGCTGAATGTCGCTGAGAAGCTCACAGAGACCGCCATAAGCAACAGTTTAACAGAATGCCACAGACTAATCAACCAAACTTTTTGGGTTGGGTTCTCTTTTATAGTCTGCAGGCATTAAATGAAAGAAGTCAGTGTTCCAGCAGAAGGAGACAACGTTTCAGAAAAGGCATTGTAGCAAACCAAAAAAGAAATTTTAAGCGCAGCAGAGTAACCAGCGCACATACCTGTTAGCTCAGGTGAGTTTAAAAGGCTGCTGTTGATAACAAGGGCATTTGCTAAATAGATGGTGTGTGTGCAACAATATACTGAAAGGTCAATTATATTGTGCAGCTTATCTCACCACCTGTAGTTATTTAGGTGAAAGCTCCAAAATGCTTGCCTAATATGTCTGTTTATCCAAAAGGAAGTAAAAAGGGAGAGCTAGAAAGATAGCATTGCATCACATTACATGGCAATGCAATGCACAGTTGCTGAAGTTGAACCAAAATGAGCTTGTAATCTGGCTTCTGCAACTTTGAACATGAAAAATCCAATGAGGAGAAGAAAAGCAAAGCCAAAGAGTCCATCCCAAAATCCGACAAACAAGCAAAATGAACAAAAAACATTGAATTCAATTCTTTCTGAATTTAGAAACTGCATTAAAGAAGGGGTGCACCGGTCCTGGAGATACAGCAATACCAGGTCAATGCGTGGAGTGGACAGAGCAAGCTCTTTTTCCATCTCCCTGTTCTAAAAATCCATTTAATATATGGTCCCCAGATAGGGGACGTATCAGATATTAAACTGATAAGAACAGATACTACACTTGATCTTAGCCAAAAGGCCGAGAAGCGATAACCAGAATTGGTTTCAAACTACGGAGCCACCCAAGGATCCTGAAAAGTCCATTTGTGGAGATGAGCTCCTGGACTCCCGTTAAGAAGACATGTTGTCAACCTCTAGATCCCTTACATGCCTGCACTTTTCGGCTTGCTGCTGCTGCAATCCACGCGTTTTAGATCTGCATAACTCCACCTCTTTAAACACAGCACCTTCACCCCCTGCTGTTCCCACCCGCCTCAACACCGTTGGAAGGGAGGAGAACCAATTAAGGCGGGGGGTGGGGTGGAACGAGCAGCTGTCTACCCTTAGCAGGAGGGCTCCTGATTACATACCTCTCCTGCTGCTGCTGCTGCTGGCTGTCCAGCAGCAGACTGAAGGTGGCTGCTGCTGTGCACAGGTATATAAAGGCTCAGAGCCTATTATGACACGCGCAGCCAGCGTTCCATTGCCACATTCCATCTACTGCAGGCAGGATACCTGGCTGGCTGAATGTCGCTGAGAAGCTCACAGAGACCGCCATAAGCAACAGTTTAACAGAATGCCACAGACTAATCAACCAAACTTTTTGGGTTGGGTTCTCTTTTATAGTCTGCAGGCATTAAATGAAAGAAGTCAGTGTTCCAGCAGAAGGAGACAACGTTTCAGAAAAGGCATTGTAGCAAACCAAAAAAGAAATTTTAAGCGCAGCAGAGTAACCAGCGCACATACCTGTTAGCTCAGGTGAGTTTAAAAGGCTGCTGTTGATAACAAGGGCATTTGCTAAATAGATGGTGTGTGTGCAACAATATACTGAAAGGTCAATTATATTGTGCAGCTTATCTCACCACCTGTAGTTATTTAGGTGAAAGCTCCAAAATGCTTGCCTAATATGTCTGTTTATCCAAAAGGAAGTAAAAAGGGAGAGCTAGAAAGATAGCATTGCATCACATTACATGGCAATGCAATGCACAGTTGCTGAAGTTGAACCAAAATGAGCTTGTAATCTGGCTTCTGCAACTTTGAACATGAAAAATCCAATGAGGAGAAGAAAAGCAAAGCCAAAGAGTCCATCCCAAAATCCGACAAACAAGCAAAATGAACAAAAAACATTGAATTCAATTCTTTCTGATTTTAGAAACTGCATTAAAGAAGGGGTGCACCGGTCCTGGAGATACTGCAATACCAGGTCAATGCGTGGAGTGGACAGAGCAAGCTCTTTTTCCATCTCCCTGTTCTAAAAATCCATTTAATATATGGTCCCCAGATAGGGGACGTATCAGATATTAAACTGATAAGAACAGATACTACACTTGATCTTAGCCAAAAGGCCGAGAAGCGATAACCAGAATTGGTTTCAAACTACGGAGCCACCCAAGGATCCTGAAAAGTCCATTTGTGGAGATGAGCTCCTGGACTCCCGTTAAGAAGACATGTTGTCAACCTCTAGATCCCTTACATGCCTGCACTTTTCGGCTTGCTGCTGCTGCAATCCACGCGTTTTAGATCTGCATAACTCCACCTCTTTAAACACAGCACCTTCACCCCCTGCTGTTCCCACCCGCCTCAACACCGTTGGAAGGGAGGAGAACCAATTAAGGCGGGGGGTGGGGTGGAACGAGCAGCTGTCTACCCTTAGCAGGAGGGCTCCTGATTACATACCTCTCCTGCTGCTGCTGCTGCTGGCTGTCCAGCAGCAGACTGAAGGTGGCTGCTGCTGTGCACAGGTATATAAAGGCTCAGAGCCTATTATGACACGCGCAGCCAGCGTTCCATTGCCACATTCCATCTACTGCAGGCAGGATACCTGGCTGGCTGAATGTCGCTGAGAAGCTCACAGAGACCGCCATAAGCAACAGTTTAACAGAATGCCACAGACTAATCAACCAAACTTTTTGGGTTGGGTTCTCTTTTATAGTCTGCAGGCATTAAATGAAAGAAGTCAGTGTTCCAGCAGAAGGAGACAATGTTTCAGAAAAGGCATTGTAGCAAACCAAAAAAGAAATTTTAAGCGCAGCAGAGTAACCAGCGCACATACCTGTTAGCTCAGGTGAGTTTAAAAGGCTGCTGTTGATAACAAGGGCATTTGCTAAATAGATGGTGTGTGTGCAACAATATACTGAAAGGTCAATTATATTGTGCAGCTTATCTCACCACCTGTAGTTATTTAGGTGAAAGCTCCAAAATGCTTGCCTAATATGTCTGTTTATCCAAAAGGAAGTAAAAAGGGAGAGCTAGAAAGATAGCATTGCATCACATTACATGGCAATGCAATGCACAGTTGCTGAAGTTGAACCAAAATGAGCTTGTAATCTGGCTTCTGCAACTTTGAACATGAAAAATCCAATGAGGAGAAGAAAAGCAAAGCCAAAGAGTCCATCCCAAAATCCGACAAACAAGCAAAATGAACAAAAAACATTGAATTCAATTCTTTCTGATTTTAGAAACTGCATTAAAGAAGGGGTGCACCGGTCCTGGAGATACTGCAATACCAGGTCAATGCGTGGAGTGGACAGAGCAAGCTCTTTTTCCATCTCCCTGTTCTAAAAATCCATTTAATATATGGTCCCCAGATAGGGGACGTATCAGATATTAAACTGATAAGAACAGATACTACACTTGATCTTAGCCAAAAGGCCGAGAAGCGATAACCAGAATTGGTTTCAAACTACGGAGCCACCCAAGGATCCTGAAAAGTCCATTTGTGGAGATGAGCTCCTGGACTCCCGTTAAGAAGACATGTTGTCAACCTCTAGATCCCTTACATGCCTGCACTTTTCGGCTTGCTGCTGCTGCAATCCACGCGTTTTAGATCTGCATAACTCCACCTCTTTAAACACAGCACCTTCACCCCCTGCTGTTCCCACCTGCCTCAACACCGTTGGAAGGGAGGAGAACCAATTAAGGCGGGGGGTGGGGTGGAACGAGCAGCTGTCTACCCTTAGCAGGAGGGCTCCTGATTACATACCTCTCCTGCTGCTGCTGCTGCTGGCTGTCCAGCAGCAGACTGAAGGTGGCTGCTGCTGTGCACAGGTATATAAAGGCTCAGAGCCTATTATGACACGCGCAGCCAGCGTTCCATTGCCACATTCCATCTACTGCAGGCAGGATACCTGGCTGGCTGAATGTCGCTGAGAAGCTCACAGAGACCGCCATAAGCAACAGTTTAACAGAATGCCACAGACTAATCAACCAAACTTTTTGGGTTGGGTTCTCTTTTATAGTCTGCAGGCATTAAATGAAAGAAGTCAGTGTTCCAGCAGAAGGAGACAACGTTTCAGAAAAGGCATTGTAGCAAACCAAAAAAGAAATTTTAAGCGCAGCAGAGTAACCAGCGCACATACCTGTTAGCTCAGGTGAGTTTAAAAGGCTGCTGTTGATAACAAGGGAATTTGCTAAATAGATGGTGTGTGTGCAACAATATACTGAAAGGTCAATTATATTGTGCAGCTTATCTCACCACCTGTAGTTATTTAGGTGAAAGTTCCAAAATGCTTGCCTAATATGTCTGTTTATCCAAAAGGAAGTAAAAAGGGAGAGCTAGAAAGATAGCGTTGCATCACATTTCATGGCAATGCAATGCACAGTTGCTGAAGTTGAACCAAAATGAGCTTGTAATCTGGCTTCTGCAACTTTGAACATGAAAAATCCAATGAGGAGAAGAAAAGCAAAGCCAAAGAGTCCATCCCAAAATCCGACAAACAAGCAAAATGAACAAAAAACATTGAATTCAATTCTTTCTGATTTTAGAAACTGCATTAAAGAAGGGGTGCACCGGTCCTGGAGATACTGCAATACCAGGTCAATGCGTGGAGTGGACAGAGCAAGCTCTTTTTCCATCTCCCTGTTCTAAAAATCCATTTAATATATGGTTCCCAGATAGGGGACGTATCAGATATTAAACTGATAAGAACAGATTTTTGATTGAATATATCTTTTATTAGCACAAAAAATAAGTTAACAGACAGTGTACAGTGCCGCAGCCCAGTACACACAGAATTCTACATCATATTTACATAGCATGAGGATACGACGCACTAACTAGACACATCACACCCCTATGCTACACAAAACACTCAATCTGAAAGAAAAAGCATGTCAATCAATACAGTACGACGAACCGTGATAAGGGATGGGGATTGGGAAAAAGGGGATGGGGAGGGGAAAATCACAGGCCCGAAGCTTTATTGAAAGACAAGACACATAAGGGGAGAGGGGGAGGAGGGGTTTAGTCCTCGTCCTCGTCCTCCGGACCGTCCATGATGGAATAGTCTCTGAGCAGGCTGTGGATCAGCCTGCGGCAGTCCTGGATGGACATCCTCTCCCTCCTCAAGATGAGCCGGTTCCTGGCGACCCAAACGGCATCCTTGAAGCAGTTCATAAGGCGCCAAGCCTCCTGGATGGCTCCGACGGTATGAACCCCAGGGAAGAGTCCGTAAAGCACAGAATGGTGCGATAGGCTCGCCCTGGGGACAAAGTTCCTCAGGTCGTCCTCAAGTGCAGTCAATAGGCGCTGTGCAAATCCGCAGTCCCAAAAAGTGTGCAAAGATGTTTCCTCCACGAAGGGGCACCTTGGGCAGTACCGGGTCTTACACAGGTTCCGGGCATGCATGAATGACCGGACGGGCAGTCCGCCCTGAATCGCCATCCACGACAAGTCCTTGTGCCCGTTGGTCAGCCTGTCAGACGACACATTTGTCCACACAGTCTCCAGCGTGTCCTGGTGAAGTCCTGTGATGTTCTCCACGTCATCCTTGGCTCTGATTAGCTTGTGGATAGTTTTGGGCTTCCACAAGTCGGGCTTGAGTCCCTCCAGTTGATGCTCCCCCACAAATCGAACGACGTCTCCGTAGAACCATGGCGTCGTCCAGTTGTAGGGGAAGGAGCTGTCCCACTTGTCCCAGCCGAGTCGCCTCCAAAGAGGAAGCAGGAAGAAGCGAGACATGGACCTGCCCGCGGAGCCATTCTTGACTTGCAAAGTCCGGCGGACACAATCACACACAAAAGAGGATCGCAGGAGGGTGGGGATATCTGGAACGCCCTTCCCACCCTTGCGAGGCTCCTTGTACATGACGGCCCGCCTGACTCTGTCCATCTTGGATCCCCAGACAAAGTGAAACACTGTCCTGGTAATGGCCCTGCACACAGTGACGTGTGGGGGCCAGGCCTGCGCCGTGTACTGCAAGACGGGCAGGACCTCATTACGCAGGACGAGTGCCTTACCCTCACAAGTGAGGTGTCTGAGGCTCCAGAGTCCGATCCGTTGCTTCACCTTGGCCAAGCGTTCTTGCCAGGACTTGAGGGCCGCTCCTTCCTTCCCGAACCAGACTCCCAGCACCTTGAGGAAATCCGGTTGAATGTTGAAGGGGAAGGGGGCGGAGGAGGCCGGCTGCCAATCCCCGAAGAGCATGGCTTCCGACTTCCTGCAGTTGACTTTGGCCCCTGAAGCCCGGCCGAACCTCTCACACGTCTGGACGAGGGCGTCGACTGAACCACGATCAGCGCAGAAGACGGTGACGTCGTCCATGTAGAGCGAGCACTTGACCTCGTGTCGTCCCGGACCCGGTGCGGTGATCCCTCTGATCTCTCCATTCTGCCGGATAGCCTCTGCGAAGAGTTCTATAACACAAACAAAAAGAAGAGGTGATAGAGGGCAGCCTTGTCTGACCCCAGAGAGGACAGGGAAGGGGTCAGTCTTCCAGCCGTTCACCAACACCGAGCTGTGGATATCAAAATACATCAGACGGACATACGAACAAAACATGTTACCCAAACCTAACCGGTGCAGAGCTCGGCCCATGAACTCGTGGGAAACCCGGTCGAAGGCCTTCTCCTGATCCAAGGAGACCAGGGCCGCGTGTGCGCGGCGGACCTTGATGTACTCGACCGTGTCCCGCACGAGAGCGAGGCTGTCTGCGATGCGACGTCCAGGGATGCCGCAGGTCTGGTCCGGGTGGATGATCCGTCCGATGACCGTCTTAAGTCGTGTCGCCATCGTCTTGGCCAGGATCTTGTAGTCCACGTTGAGCAGAGTGATGGGACGCCAATTCCTCAGGTCGCACCTCTCTCCCTTCCGCTTGTACAGGATCGTGACCATTCCTTCCCTCAAAGATGGAGGCATTCTACCCTCCACCACCATCTCCTCGTACAGGTCCAACAGGTCCGGACAGATGAGGTCTCCCAGCGCTACATAGAGCTCCGCTGGAAGACCATCACTGCCCGGGGTCCTGCCGGTCCTAAAGGATTTAGCGGCAGAGAGCAATTCGCCCACCATCAGAGGTTTGTCCAAGGCTGCCGTGCCTGCAGGATCAAGATGGTTAGTGATACCTGACAGGAACTTATCAGCAGCGTCGGGGTCGGTAGTCTTGTGGGAGTAGAGTTCGCTGTAGAAGTCGCTGACGACCCTCATCACGTCCTCCTTCCCACGTCGCATGTTTCCGCTCTCGTCTCGCAGCTCGTTCAGGGGCGTGTGACCGGCATGAAGTTTCCTGAAAAAGAATGAGTTACATTTCTCACCCTTCTCCAGATTCTCCACTTTGGAACGGAAGATGATTCGCTTGGACTCCTCCTCAAAGTGCCTTTTCAGGCTCTTCTTGGTCTCCTCCAGCTCCTCCCTCACGTCCCAGCCGCAGTGAAGAAGGTCCTGCAGCGACCGCAGCTCGCGCTGCAGCCCTCTGAAGTCCCTCCTCTTCTCACACTCCTGTTGTCGACCCTTGGCCTGAAAGAAACAGCGAAACTCAAGTTTAACATATTCCCACCAATCAGAGACTGTTTGGAAGCTACCCTTGTAGGACTGCCACATTGCGTAGGCTGCTCTCAGCTCCTCCACGACTTCATCCTGAGCCAGCAGAGCACAATTCAGCTTCCAGGAGCCGGGGCCGGACGGAAAACCGTCGCCGAGGACACCTTGTAAGTGAATGGCTCTGTGGTCGGAGAAGAAGCAGGAGACCATCGAGTGCCTACTCTGCCTGACTGCCCGAGAGGTGAACACAAAGTCAATCCTGGAGCGGAGTGAGCCATCGGGTCGGCTCCACGAATAGTTCGTGGAGCCTCTCCCCATGGAGCCCACCACGTCCTGAAGAGAGGCCTCGGTTACCATCTCGATGAGCAGCTTGGACGTGATGTCCAACTTGGCAGATGTGCCAGAACTACGACCGTCCTCCTCGATGGGGCAGTTGAAATCCCCGGCCATCACTAAGGTCCTGGTGGTGGCAAGCTGAAGCCGCAGGGTCTGGAAAAGCTCCAAACGCTCATTCTTCAGTGGGGACGCATACACGTTGATGAACCTGACAGGTTCTCCCGCCCAGTTGCCATCTACAACAAGAGCCCTGCCGCAGATGAGCTCCTGGACGGACTCAAGCGTGAATGCGCCCCCCCTGATCAGAATTGCGACCCCCGCAGACTTGCAGTCACCCCCACCGGACCAGTAGGATGGACCGTGGGACCACTCCCTGGCCAGATGTTTGAAGGACCTAGAGGAGGGAAGGGAACATTCCTGCAACATATAAACATCACACAACTGGGAAGTAAGGAAGGCATAAATAGTCTGACGTCTGAACTTGTCCTTGATGCTCCTGACATTAATGGAAAATAAGTTAATATTAGCCATCATGTAGGGAAAAAAGAAAAAGTTAGCGCAGGCAATACACCTTAGTTACCACTCCGGTCGGGTGGTCCCTCGTCGGTGTTGACTGCTGGTGACGGGATCACCAGCAGGCCCTCTTCCTCCATCTGGTCAAGCAGCGCGGCCTCAATCTCGGCGACCACCAGTTCCTCCTCTTCTGGCTCGGCCACCAGGGTCTCAACCATGTGCTCCATCTCTTCTGGCTCAGGGAGGGTATCCTCCTTTTCGCCTACGAAATCCAGAATCTTCTTTTTGGAGGATTCAGTAGCAGGGCTGTCCTCCACCTTCCTCTTTCCCCGGGTTGGAACTGGGGAGACAAGAAGGGGAAAATCCTCCTCGGAATAGATAGCGGCGGGTGGAGGAAAGGTTAATTCCACCGCTACCATGGTCTGGGGAGGGAGAGTGGCTGCCGGGGCAGGGGAAAGGACACCTGCTGAGGAGTAGGGGAAGGAGGAAGAGGAAGTGGAATCCTCAGCAGGGGTGGCCGGGGTGGGGGGGGATTGGACGGGGGTGGCAGGGGGAGGGATCGAGAGAGGGGTGACAGAACTCTTACCCTCCTTTGACTTTTTCTTCTGCTTCGGAGCTGCTGGGACCGTCGCTGGGGCTTTGGCCACCGACTCCTTGACCGCTTTGGCCTTGGTCGTCTCGGCCTTGGCCGCTGGGGCCTTGGTCGTCGCGTCCTTGACCTTCACAGGCCTGGTCGTCGGGGCCTTGTCCTCCGTAGCTGGGGTCGTCGCAACCACCGATGCCCAGGATCTCTCACGCCTGGGGCAATCCTTGTACAGATGAGCCGCCAGCCCACACAGGTTGCAGGACGTCTTCTTCGGGCAGTCCTTCAAGCTGTGTCCCGTCACTCGACAAATCCTGCAGGCATCCTCCTTGCAGTCCTTCATCTCGTGGCCGTTCTTGCCGCATCTCCTGCAGTTCCGCGGCATGTCCGGGTAATAGATGAGGCCGTAGGAGTTGCCCAGGGAGAATGTCGGGGGCAGGTGCCGAAGTCCGTCTGAGTACGCCAGGTCCCTGTGAAGTCTAACGGTCACCGACCACTTACCTGTCCAGAAGCCGAGTCCATTCAGGATGTGAGAGGGTTCCTTCACAACCAAACAGAAGCGTCTCAGGAAGGTACAGATGTCTTGGCCTGGGGTGTGCGGGTTGCGCATGGAGACCGTGATCCTCCTTTCATCCCTCTGGATAGGGCAGCTACCTGTAAAGGCAGAGAAAGAATTATCCGGTCCTTTTGCGCTTACCATTTCCCAGAACCTCCTGCAGGTGTTCACAGTGGCGAAGGTGACGAAGAAGATCCCCGTCAAGAAGGTCTGGATGCTGAGGGTGTCCGACCTGGAGAAGCCTCGATCCAGCAGCATCTTCTGGCAGAACACGTCCGAGGACATGTCCGGCACCCTCCCATCCACTTCCTTCAGCTTCAGGGCCACCGTCTGCCGCATCCATGGCTCCAGGGCTGGAGCTTCGTGGCGGGGCTTCTGGGGTCCCTTCTGCTGGCCAGTCGTGGAGGCAGAGTCCTTGGGGTCAGAATCGGCTCCTGGCTGGGCCCTCCTGGCTGTCCCCAGCTCCAGGCTCTTCTTTTCGGCCTTCCTCGCAGCGCTTGCCATGGCTTTCCTCCTGCAGTTACTTCTTGGAGCTGGATCTGGAACTCTTCCCGGAATGGGTGGAGCTATGCAGATTCTTCTCCCGTCGTGTTCTGGACAAATTCCCCGAAAGGTCTTTGTCTCGATGATTTTCTTCCTCGAAGATTCCACAGGACAGCCCGATTCTTCTCCGAGTCTTCGTCTTCTTCTGGATTCTTTAGAGCTTCTTCCTCCCACCGATATCCGCCTTCGTTCTCTGATGTCAGCTGGGCTCCGAAGCTCTTCTCCTTCCGAGTTCGATCGCTCTCGTCAAGTGTAGATCGTAGCTCTTGTGTTCTTAAAAGAACAGATACTACACTTGATCTTAGCCAAAAGGCCGAGAAGCGATAACCAGAATTGGTTTCAAACTACGGAGCCACCCAAGGATCCTGAAAAGTCCATTTGTGGAGATGAGCTCCTGGACTCCCGTTAAGAAGACATGTTGTCAACCTCTAGATCCCTTACATGCCTGCACTTTTCGGCTTGCTGCTGCTGCAATCCACGCGTTTTAGATCTGCATAACTCCACCTCTTTAAACACAGCACCTTCACCCCCTGCTGTTCCCACCCGCCTCAACACCGTTGGAAGGGAGGAGAACCAATTAAGGCGGGGGGTGGGGTGGAACGAGCAGCTGTCTACCCTTAGCAGGAGGGCTCCTGATTACATACCTCTCCTGCTGCTGCTGCTGCTGGCTGTCCAGCAGCAGACTGAAGGTGGCTGCTGCTGTGCACAGGTATATAAAGGCTCAGAGCCTATTATGACACGCGCAGCCAGCGTTCCATTGCCACATTCCATCTACTGCAGGCAGGATACCTGGCTGGCTGAATGTCGCTGAGAAGCTCACAGAGACCGCCATAAGCAACAGTTTAACAGAATGCCACAGACTAATCAACCAAACTTTTTGGGTTGGGTTCTCTTTTATAGTCTGCAGGCATTAAATGAAAGAAGTCAGTGTTCCAGCAGAAGGAGACAACGTTTCAGAAAAGGCATTGTAGCAAACCAAAAAAGAAATTTTAAGCGCAGCAGAGTAACCAGCGCACATACCTGTTAGCTCAGGTGAGTTTAAAAGGCTGCTGTTGATAACAAGGGCATTTGCTAAATAGATGGTGTGTGTGCAACAATATACTGAAAGGTCAATTATATTGTGCAGCTTATCTCACCACCTGTAGTTATTTAGGTGAAAGCTCCAAAATGCTTGCCTAATATGTCTGTTTATCCAAAAGGAAGTAAAAAGGGAGAGCTAGAAAGATAGCATTGCATCACATTACATGGCAATGCAATGCACAGTTGCTGAAGTTGAACCAAAATGAGCTTGTAATCTGGCTTCTGCAACTTTGAACATGAAAAATCCAATGAGGAGAAGAAAAGCAAAGCCAAAGAGTCCATCCCAAAATCCGACAAACAAGCAAAATGAACAAAAAACATTGAATTCAATTCTTTCTGATTTTAGAAACTGCATTAAAGAAGGGGTGCACCGGTCCTGGAGATACTGCAATACCAGGTCAATGCGTGGAGTGGACAGAGCAAGCTCTTTTTCCATCTCCCTGTTCTAAAAATCCATTTAATATATGGTCCCCAGATAGGGGACGTATCAGATATTAAACTGATAAGAACAGATACTACACTTGATCTTAGCCAAAAGGCCGAGAAGCGATAACCAGAATTGGTTTCAAACTACGGAGCCACCCAAGGATCCTGAAAAGTCCATTTGTGGAGATGAGCTCCTGGACTCCCGTTAAGAAGACATGTTGTCAACCTCTAGATCCCTTACATGCCTGCACTTTTCGGCTTGCTGCTGCTGCAATCCACGCGTTTTAGATCTGCATAACTCCACCTCTTTAAACACAGCACCTTCACCCCCTGCTGTTCCCACCCGCCTCAACACCGTTGGAAGGGAGGAGAACCAATTAAGGCGGGGGGTGGGGTGGAACGAGCAGCTGTCTACCCTTAGCAGGAGGGCTCCTGATTACATACCTCTCCTGCTGCTGCTGCTGCTGGCTGTCCAGCAGCAGACTGAAGGTGGCTGCTGCTGTGCACAGGTATATAAAGGCTCAGAGCCTATTATGACACGCGCAGCCAGCGTTCCATTGCCACATTCCATCTACTGCAGGCAGGATACCTGGCTGGCTGAATGTCGCTGAGAAGCTCACAGAGACCGCCATAAGCAACAGTTTAACAGAATGCCACAGACTAATCAACCAAACTTTTTGGGTTGGGTTCTCTTTTATAGTCTGCAGGCATTAAATGAAAGAAGTCAGTGTTCCAGCAGAAGGAGACAACGTTTCAGAAAAGGCATTGTAGCAAACCAAAAAAGAAATTTTAAGCGCAGCAGAGTAACCAGCGCACATACCTGTTAGCTCAGGTGAGTTTAAAAGGCTGCTGTTGATAACAAGGGCATTTGCTAAATAGATGGTGTGTGTGCAACAATATACTGAAAGGTCAATTATATTGTGCAGCTTATCTCACCACCTGTAGTTATTTAGGTGAAAGCTCCAAAATGCTTGCCTAATATGTCTGTTTATCCAAAAGGAAGTAAAAAGGGAGAGCTAGAAAGATAGCATTGCATCACATTACATGGCAATGCAATGCACAGTTGCTGAAGTTGAACCAAAATGAGCTTGTAATCTGGCTTCTGCAACTTTGAACATGAAAAATCCAATGAGGAGAAGAAAAGCAAAGCCAAAGAGTCCATCCCAAAATCCGACAAACAAGCAAAATGAACAAAAAACATTGAATTCAATCCTTTCTGATTTTAGAAACTGCATTAAAGAAGGGGTGCACCGGTCCTGGAGATACTGCAATACCAGGTCAATGCGTGGAGTGGACAGAGCAAGCTCTTTTTCCATCTCCCTGTTCTAAAAATCCATTTAATATATGGTCCCCAGATAGGGGACGTATCAGATATTAAACTGATAAGAACAGATACTACACTTGATCTTAGCCAAAAGGCCGAGAAGCGATAACCAGAATTGGTTTCAAACTACGGAGCCACCCAAGGATCCTGAAAAGTCCATTTGTGGAGATGAGCTCCTGGACTCCCGTTAAGAAGACATGTTGTCAACCTCTAGATCCCTTACATGCCTGCACTTTTCGGCTTGCTGCTGCTGCAATCCACGCGTTTTAGATCTGCATAACTCCACCTCTTTAAACACAGCACCTTCACCCCCTGCTGTTCCCACCCGCCTCAACACCGTTGGAAGGGAGGAGAACCAATTAAGGCGGGGGTGGGGTGGAACGAGCAGCTGTCTACCCTTAGCAGGAGGGCTCCTGATTACATACCTCTCCTGCTGCTGCTGCTGCTGGCTGTCCAGCAGCAGACTGAAGGTGGCTGCTGCTGTGCACAGGTATATAAAGGCTCAGAGCCTATTATGACATGCGCAGCCAGCGTTCCATTGCCACATTCCATCTACTGCAGGCAGGATACCTGGCTGGCTGAATGTCGCTGAGAAGCTCACAGAGACCGCCATAAGCAACAGTTTAACAGAATGCCACAGACTAATCAACCAAACTTTTTGGGTTGGGTTCTCTTTTATAGTCTGCAGGCATTAAATGAAAGAAGTCAGTGTTCCAGCAGAAGGAGACAACGTTTCAGAAAAGGCATTGTAGCAAACCAAAAAAGAAATTTTAAGCGCAGCAGAGTAACCAGCGCACATACCTGTTAGCTCAGGTGAGTTTAAAAGGCTGCTGTTGATAACAAGGGCATTTGCTAAATAGATGGTGTGTGTGCAACAATATACTGAAAGGTCAATTATATTGTGCAGCTTATCTCACCACCTGTAGTTATTTAGGTGAAAGCTCCAAAATGCTTGCCTAATATGTCTGTTTATCCAAAAGGAAGTAAAAAGGGAGAGCTAGAAAGATAGCATTGCATCACATTACATGGCAATGCAATGCACAGTTGCTGAAGTTGAACCAAAATGAGCTTGTAATCTGGCTTCTGCAACTTTGAACATGAAAAATCCAATGAGGAGAAGAAAAGCAAAGCCAAAGAGTCCATCCCAAAATCCGACAAACAAGCAAAATGAACAAAAAACATTGAATTCAATTCTTTCTGATTTTAGAAACTGCATTAAAGAAGGGGTGCACCGGTCCTGGAGATACTGCAATACCAGGTCAATGCGTGGAGTGGACAGAGCAAGCTCTTTTTCCATCTCCCTGTTCTAAAAATCCATTTAATATATGGTCCCCAGATAGGGGACGTATCAGATATTAAACTGATAAGAACAGATACTACACTTGATCTTAGCCAAAAGGCCGAGAAGCGATAACCAGAATTGGTTTCAAACTACGGAGCCACCCAAGGATCCTGAAAAGTCCATTTGTGGAGATGAGCTCCTGGACTCCCATTAAGAAGACATGTTGTCAACCTCTAGATCCCTTACATGCCTGCACTTTTCGGCTTGCTGCTGCTGCAATCCACGCGTTTTAGATCTGCATAACTCCACCTCTTTAAACACAGCACCTTCACCCCCTGCTGTTCCCACCCGCCTCAACACCGTTGGAAGGGAGGAGAACCAATTAAGGCGGGGGTGGGGTGGAACGAGCAGCTGTCTACCCTTAGCAGGAGGGCTCCTGATTACATACCTCTCCTGCTGCTGCTGCTGCTGGCTGTCCAGCAGCAGACTGAAGGTGGCTGCTGCTGTGCACAGGTATATAAAGGCTCAGAGCCTATTATGACATGCGCAGCCAGCGTTCCATTGCCACATTCCATCTACTGCAGGCAGGATACCTGGCTGGCTGAATGTCGCTGAGAAGCTCACAGAGACCGCCATAAGCAACAGTTTAACAGAATGCCACAGACTAATCAACCAAACTTTTTGGGTTGGGTTCTCTTTTATAGTCTGCAGGCATTAAATGAAAGAAGTCAGTGTTCCAGCAGAAGGAGACAACGTTTCAGAAAAGGCATTGTAGCAAACCAAAAAAGAAATTTTAAGCGCAGCAGAGTAACCAGCGCACATACCTGTTAGCTCAGGTGAGTTTAAAAGGCTGCTGTTGATAACAAGGGCATTTGCTAAATAGATGGTGTGTGTGCAACAATATACTGAAAGGTCAATTATATTGTGCAGCTTATCTCACCACCTGTAGTTATTTAGGTGAAAGCTCCAAAATGCTTGCCTAATATGTCTGTTTATCCAAAAGGAAGTAAAAAGGGAGAGCTAGAAAGATAACATTGCATCACATTACATGGCAATGCAATGCACAGTTGCTGAAGTTGAACCAAAATGAGCTTGTAATCTGGCTTCTGCAACTTTGAACATGAAAAATCCAATGAGGAGAAGAAAAGCAAAGCCAAAGAGTCCATCCCAAAATCCGACAAACAAGCAAAATGAACAAAAAACATTGAATTCAATTCTTTCTGATTTTAGAAACTGCATTAAAGAAGGGGTGCACCGGTCCTGGAGATACTGCAATACCAGGTCAATGCGTGGAGTGGACAGAGCAAGCTCTTTTTCCATCTCCCTGTTCTAAAAATCCATTTAATATATGGTCCCCAGATAGGGGACGTATCAGATATTAAACTGATAAGAACAGATACTACACTTGATCTTAGCCAAAAGGCCGAGAAGCGATAACCAGAATTGGTTTCAAACTACGGAGCCACCCAAGGATCCTGAAAAGTCCATTTGTGGGGATGAGCTCCTGGTCTCCCGTTAAGAAGACATGTTGTCAACCTCTAGATCCCTTACATGCCTGCACTTTTCGGCTTGCTGCTGCTGCAATCCACGCGTTTTAGATCTGCATAACTCCACCTCTTTAAACACAGCACCTTCACCCCCTGCTGTTCCCACCCGCCTCAACACCGTTGGAAGGGAGGAGAACCAATTAAGGCGGGGGGTGGGGTGGAACGAGCAGCTGTCTACCCTTAGCAGGAGGGCTCCTGATTACATACCTCTCCTGCTGCTGCTGCTGCTGGCTGTCCAGCAGCAGACTGAAGGTGGCTGCTGCTGTGCACAGGTATATAAAGGCTCAGAGCCTATTATGACACGCGCAGCCAGCGTTCCATTGCCACATTCCATCTACTGCAGGCAGGATACCTGGCTGGCTGAATGTCGCTGAGAAGCTCACAGAGACCGCCATAAGCAACAGTTTAACAGAATGCCACAGACTAATCAACCAAACTTTTTGGGTTGGGTTCTCTTTTATAGTCTGCAGGCATTAAATGAAAGAAGTCAGTGTTCCAGCAGAAGGAGACAACGTTTCAGAAAAGGCATTGTAGCAAACCAAAAAAGAAATTTTAAGCGCAGCAGAGTAACCAGCGCACATACCTGTTAGCTCAGGTGAGTTTAAAAGGCTGCTGTTGATAACAAGGGCATTTGCTAAATAGATGGTGTGTGTGCAACAATATACTGAAAGGTCAATTATATTGTGCAGCTTATCTCACCACCTGTAGTTATTTAGGTGAAAGCTCCAAAATGCTTGCCTAATATGTCTGTTTATCCAAAAGGAAGTAAAAAGGGAGAGCTAGAAAGATAGCATTGCATCACATTACATGGCAATGCAATGCACAGTTGCTGAAGTTGAACCAAAATGAGCTTGTAATCTGGCTTCTGCAACTTTGAACATGAAAAATCCAATGAGGAGAAGAAAAGCAAAGCCAAAGAGTCCATCCCAAAATCCGACAAACAAGCAAAATGAACAAAAAACATTGAATTCAATTCTTTCTGATTTTAGAAACTGCATTAAAGAAGGGGTGCACCGGTCCTGGAGATACTGCAATACCAGGTCAATGCGTGGAGTGGACAGAGCAAGCTCTTTTTCCATCTCCCTGTTCTAAAAATCCATTTAATATATGGTCCCCAGATAGGGGACGTATCAGATATTAAACTGATAAGAACAGATACTACACTTGATCTTAGCCAAAAGGCCGAGAAGCGATAACCAGAATTGGTTTCAAACTACGGAGCCACCCAAGGATCCTGAAAAGTCCATTTGTGGAGATGAGCTCCTGGACTCCCGTTAAGAAGACATGTTGTCAACCTCTAGATCCCTTACATGCCTGCACTTTTCGGCTTGCTGCTGCTGCAATCCACGCGTTTTAGATCTGCATAACTCCACCTCTTTAAACACAGCACCTTCACCCCCTGCTGTTCCCACCCGCCTCAACACCGTTGGAAGGGAGGAGAACCAATTAAGGCGGGGGGTGGGGTGGAACGAGCAGCTATCTACCCTTAGCAGGAGGGCTCCTGATTACATACCTCTCCTGCTGCTGCTGCTGCTGGCTGTCCAGCAGCAGACTGAAGGTGGCTGCTGCTGTGCACAGGTATATAAAGGCTCAGAGCCTATTATGACACGCGCAGCCAGCGTTCCATTGCCACATTCCATCTACTGCAGGCAGGATACCTGGCTGGCTGAATGTCGCTGAGAAGCTCACAGAGACCGCCATAAGCAACAGTTTAACAGAATGCCACAGACTAATCAACCAAACTTTTTGGGTTGGGTTCTCTTTTATAGTCTGCAGGCATTAAATGAAAGAAGTCAGTGTTCCAGCAGAAGGAGACAACGTTTCAGAAAAGGCATTGTAGCAAACCAAAAAAGAAATTTTAAGCGCAGCAGAGTAACCAGCGCACATACCTGTTAGCTCAGGTGAGTTTAAAAGGCTGCTGTTGATAACAAGGGCATTTGCTAAATAGATGGTGTGTGTGCAACAATATACTGAAAGGTCAATTATATTGTGCAGCTTATCTCACCACCTGTAGTTATTTAGGTGAAAGCTCCAAAATGCTTGCCTAATATGTCTGTTTATCCAAAAGGAAGTAAAAAGGGAGAGCTAGAAAGATAGCATTGCATCACATTACATGGCAATGCAATGCACAGTTGCTGAAGTTGAACCAAAATGAGCTTGTAATCTGGCTTCTGCAACTTTGAACATGAAAAATCCAATGAGGAGAAGAAAAGCAAAGCCAAAGAGTCCATCCCAAAATCCGACAAACAAGCAAAATGAACAAAAAACATTGAATTCAATTCTTTCTGATTTTAGAAACTGCATTAAAGAAGGGGTGCACCGGTCCTGGAGATACTGCAATACCAGGTCAATGCGTGGAGTGGACAGAGCAAGCTCTTTTTCCATCTCCCTGTTCTAAAAATCCATTTAATATATGGTCCCCAGATAGGGGACGTATCAGATATTAAACTGATAAGAACAGATACTACACTTGATCTTAGCCAAAAGGCCGAGAAGCGATAACCAGAATTGGTTTCAAACTACGGAGCCACCCAAGGATCCTGAAAAGTCCATTTGTGGAGATGAGCTCCTGGACTCCCGTTAAGAAGACATGTTGTCAACCTCTAGATCCCTTACATGCCTGCACTTTTCGGCTTGCTGCTGCTGCAATCCACGCGTTTTAGATCTGCATAACTCCACCTCTTTAAACACAGCACCTTCACCCCCTGCTGTTCCCACCCGCCTCAACACCGTTGGAAGGGAGGAGAACCAATTAAGGCGGGGGGTGGGGTGGAACGAGCAGCTATCTACCCTTAGCAGGAGGGCTCCTGATTACATACCTCTCCTGCTGCTGCTGCTGCTGGCTGTCCAGCAGCAGACTGAAGGTGGCTGCTGCTGTGCACAGGTATATAAAGGCTCAGAGCCTATTATGACACGCGCAGCCAGCGTTCCATTGCCACATTCCATCTACTGCAGGCAGGATACCTGGCTGGCTGAATGTCGCTGAGAAGCTCACAGAGACCGCCATAAGCAACAGTTTAACAGAATGCCACAGACTAATCAACCAAACTTTTTGGGTTGGGTTCTCTTTTATAGTCTGCAGGCATTAAATGAAAGAAGTCAGTGTTCCAGCAGAAGGAGACAACGTTTCAGAAAAGGCATTGTAGCAAACCAAAAAAGAAATTTTAAGCGCAGCAGAGTAACCAGCGCACATACCTGTTAGCTCAGGTGAGTTTAAAAGGCTGCTGTTGATAACAAGGGCATTTGCTAAATAGATGGTGTGTGTGCAACAATATACTGAAAGGTCAATTATATTGTGCAGCTTATCTCACCACCTGTAGTTATTTAGGTGAAAGCTCCAAAATGCCTGCCTAATATGTCTGTTTATCCAAAAGGAAGTAAAAAGGGAGAGCTAGAAAGATAGCATTGCATCACATTACATGGCAATGCAATGCACAGTTGCTGAAGTTGAACCAAAATGAGCTTGTAATCTGGCTTCTGCAACTTTGAACATGAAAAATCCAATGAGGAGAAGAAAAGCAAAGCCAAAGAGTCCATCCCAAAATCCGACAAACAAGCAAAATGAACAAAAAACATTGAATTCAATTCTTTCTGATTTTAGAAACTGCATTAAAGAAGGGGTGCACCGGTCCTGGAGATACTGCAATACCAGGTCAATGCGTGGAGTGGACAGAGCAAGCTCTTTTTCCATCTCCCTGTTCTAAAAATCCATTTAATATATGGTCCCCAGATAGGGGACGTATCAGATATTAAACTGATAAGAACAGATACTACACTTGATCTTAGCCAAAAGGCCGAGAAGCAATAACCAGAATTGGTTTCAAACTACGGAGCCACCCAAGGATCCTGAAAAGTCCATTTGTGGAGATGAGCTCCTGGACTCCCGTTAAGAAGACATGTTGTCAACCTCTAGATCCCTTACATGCCTGCACTTTTCGGCTTGCTGCTGCTGCAATCCACGCGTTTTAGATCTGCATAACTCCACCTCTTTAAACACAGCACCTTCACCCCCTGCTGTTCCCACCCGCCTCAACACCGTTGGAAGGGAGGAGAACCAATTAAGGCGGGGGGTGGGGTGGAACGAGCAGCTGTCTACCCTTAGCAGGAGGGCTCCTGATTACATACCTCTCCTGCTGCTGCTGCTGCTGGCTGTCCAGCAGCAGACTGAAGGTGGCTGCTGCTGTGCACAGGTATATAAAGGCTCAGAGCCTATTATGACACGCGCAGCCAGCGTTCCATTGCCACATTCCATCTACTGCAGGCAGGATACCTGGCTGGCTGAATGTCGCTGAGAAGCTCACAGAGACCGCCATAAGCAACAGTTTAACAGAATGCCACAGACTAATCAACCAAACTTTTTGGGTTGGGTTCTCTTTTATAGTCTGCAGGCATTAAATGAAAGAAGTCAGTGTTCCAGCAGAAGGAGACAACGTTTCAGAAAAGGCATTGTAGCAAACCAAAAAAGAAATTTTAAGCGCAGCAGAGTAACCAGCGCACATACCTGTTAGCTCAGGTGAGTTTAAAAGGCTGCTGTTGATAACAAGGGCATTTGCTAAATAGATGGTGTGTGTGCAACAATATACTGAAAGGTCAATTATATTGTGCAGCTTATCTCACCACCTGTAGTTATTTAGGTGAAAGCTCCAAAATGCTTGCCTAATATGTCTGTTTATCCAAAAGGAAGTAAAAAGGGAGAGCTAGAAAGATAGCATTGCATCACATTACATGGCAATGCAATGCACAGTTGCTGAAGTTGAACCAAAATGAGCTTGTAATCTGGCTTCTGCAACTTTGAACATGAAAAATCCAATGAGGAGAAGAAAAGCAAAGCCAAAGAGTCCATCCCAAAATCCGACAAACAAGCAAAATGAACAAAAAACATTGAATTCAATTCTTTCTGATTTTAGAAACTGCATTAAAGAAGGGGTGCACCGGTCCTGGAGATACTGCAATACCAGGTCAATGCGTGGAGTGGACAGAGCAAGCTCTTTTTCCATCTCCCTGTTCTAAAAATCCATTTAATATATGGTCCCCAGATAGGGGACGTATCAGATATTAAACTGATAAGAACAGATACTACACTTGATCTTAGCCAAAAGGCCGAGAAGCGATAACCAGAATTGGTTTCAAACTACGGAGCCACCCAAGGATCCTGAAAAGTCCATTTGTGGGGATGAGCTCCTGGACTCCCGTTAAGAAGACATGTTGTCAACCTCTAGATCCCTTACATGCCTGCACTTTTCGGCTTGCTGCTGCTGCAATCCACGCGTTTTAGATCTGCATAACTCCACCTCTTTAAACACAGCACCTTCACCCCCTGCTGTTCCCACCCGCCTCAACACCGTTGGAAGGGAGGAGAACCAATTAAGGCGGGGGGTGGGGTGGAACGAGCAGCTGTCTACCCTTAGCAGGAGGGCTCCTGATTACATACCTCTCCTGCTGCTGCTGCTGGCTGTCCAGCAGCAGACTGAAGGTGGCTGCTGCTGTGCACAGGTATATAAAGGCTCAGAGCCTATTATGACACGCGCAGCCAGCGTTCCATTGCCACATTCCATCTACTGCAGGCAGGATACCTGGCTGGCTGAATGTCGCTGAGAAGCTCACAGAGACCGCCATAAGCAACAGTTTAACAGAATGCCACAGACTAATCAACCAAACTTTTTGGGTTGGGTTCTCTTTTATAGTCTGCAGGCATTAAATGAAAGAAGTCAGTGTTCCAGCAGAAGGAGACAACGTTTCAGAAAAGGCATTGTAGCAAACCAAAAAAGAAATTTTAAGCGCAGCAGAGTAACCAGCGCACATACCTGTTAGCTCAGGTGAGTTTAAAAGGCTGCTGTTGATAACAAGGGCATTTGCTAAATAGATGGTGTGTGTGCAACAATATACTGAAAGGTCAATTATATTGTGCAGCTTATCTCACCACCTGTAGTTATTTAGGTGAAAGCTCCAAAATGCTTGCCTAATATGTCTGTTTATCCAAAAGGAAGTAAAAAGGGAGAGCTAGAAAGATAGCATTGCATCACATTACATGGCAATGCAATGCACAGTTGCTGAAGTTGAACCAAAATGAGCTTGTAATCTGGCTTCTGCAACTTTGAACATGAAAAATCCAATGAGGAGAAGAAAAGCAAAGCCAAAGAGTCCATCCCAAAATCCGACAAACAAGCAAAATGAACAAAAAACATTGAATTCAATTCTTTCTGATTTTAGAAACTGCATTAAAGAAGGGGTGCACCGGTCCTGGAGATACTGCAATACCAGGTCAATGCGTGGAGTGGACAGAGCAAGCTCTTTTTCCATCTCCCTGTTCTAAAAATCCATTTAATATATGGTCCCCAGATAGGGGACGTATCAGATATTAAACTGATAAGAACAGATACTACACTTGATCTTAGCCAAAAGGCCGAGAAGCGATAACCAGAATTGGTTTCAAACTACGGAGCCACCCAAGGATCCTGAAAAGTCCATTTGTGGAGATGAGCTCCTGGACTCCCGTTAAGAAGACATGTTGTCAACCTCTAGATCCCTTACATGCCTGCACTTTTCGGCTTGCTGCTGCTACAATCCACGCGTTTTAGATCTGCATAACTCCACCTCTTTAAACACAGCACCTTCACCCCCTGCTGTTCCCACCCGCCTCAACACCGTTGGAAGGGAGGAGAACCAATTAAGGCGGGGGGTGGGGTGGAACGAGCAGCTGTCTACCCTTAGCAGGAGGGCTCCTGATTACATACCTCTCCTGCTGCTGCTGCTGGCTGTCCAGCAGCAGACTGAAGGTGGCTGCTGCTGTGCACAGGTATATAAAGGCTCAGAGCCTATTATGACACGCGCAGCCAGCGTTCCATTGCCACATTCCATCTACTGCAGGCAGGATACCTGGCTGGCTGAATGTCGCTGAGAAGCTCACAGAGACCGCCATAAGCAACAGTTTAACAGAATGCCACAGACTAATCAACCAAACTTTTTGGGTTGGGTTCTCTTTTATAGTCTGCAGGCATTAAATGAAAGAAGTCAGTGTTCCAGCAGAAGGAGACAACGTTTCAGAAAAGGCATTGTAGCAAACCAAAAAAGAAATTTTAAGCGCAGCAGAGTAACCAGCGCACATACCTGTTAGCTCAGGTGAGTTTAAAAGGCTGCTGTTGATAACAAGGGCATTTGCTAAATAGATGGTGTGTGTGCAACAATATACTGAAAGGTCAATTATATTGTGCAGCTTATCTCACCACCTGTAGTTATTTAGGTGAAAGCTCCAAAATGCTTGCCTAATATGTCTGTTTATCCAAAAGGAAGTAAAAAGGGAGAGCTAGAAAGATAGCATTGCATCACATTACATGGCAATGCAATGCACAGTTGCTGAAGTTGAACCAAAATGAGCTTGTAATCTGGCTTCTGCAACTTTGAACATGAAAAATCCAATGAGGAGAAGAAAAGCAAAGCCAAAGAGTCCATCCCAAAATCCGACAAACAAGCAAAATGAACAAAAAACATTGAATTCAATTCTTTCTGATTTTAGAAACTGCATTAAAGAAGGGGTGCACCGGTCCTGGAGATACTGCAATACCAGGTCAATGCGTGGAGTGGACAGAGCAAGCTCTTTTTCCATCTCCCTGTTCTAAAAATCCATTTAATATATGGTCCCCAGATAGGGGACGTATCAGATATTAAACTGATAAGAACAGATACTACACTTGATCTTAGCCAAAAGGCCGAGAAGCGATAACCAGAATTGGTTTCAAACTACGGAGCCACCCAAGGATCCTGAAAAGTCCATTTGTGGAGATGAGCTCCTGGACTCCCGTTAAGAAGACATGTTGTCAACCTCTAGATCCCTTACATGCCTGCACTTTTCGGCTTGCTGCTGCTGCAATCCACGCGTTTTAGATCTGCATAACTCCACCTCTTTAAACACAGCACCTTCACCCCCTGCTGTTCCCACCCGCCTCAACACCGTTGGAAGGGAGGAGAACCAATTAAGGTGGGGGGTGGGGTGGAACGAGCAGCTGTCTACCCTTAGCAGGAGGGCTCCTGATTACATACCTCTCCTGCTGCTGCTGGCTGTCCAGCAGCAGACTGAAGGTGGCTGCTGCTGTGCACAGGTATATAAAGGCTCAGAGCCTATTATGACACGCGCAGCCAGCGTTCCATTGCCACATTCCATCTACTGCAGGCAGGATACCTGGCTGGCTGAATGTCGCTGAGAAGCTCACAGAGACCGCCATAAGCAACAGTTTAACAGAATGCCACAGACTAATCAACCAAACTTTTTGGGTTGGGTTCTCTTTTATAGTCTGCAGGCATTAAATGAAAGAAGTCAGTGTTCCAGCAGAAGGAGACAACGTTTCAGAAAAGGCATTGTAGCAAACCAAAAAAGAAATTTTAAGCACAGCAGAGTAACCAGCGCACATACCTGTTAGCTCAGGTGAGTTTAAAAGGCTGCTGTTGATAACAAGGGCATTTGCTAAATAGATGGTGTGTGTGCAACAATATACTGAAAGGTCAATTATATTGTGCAGCTTATCTCACCACCTGTAGTTATTTAGGTGAAAGCTCCAAAATGCTTGCCTAATATGTCTGTTTATCCAAAAGGAAGTAAAAAGGGAGAGCTAGAAAGATAGCATTGCATCACATTACATGGCAATGCAATGCACAGTTGCTGAAGTTGAACCAAAATGAGCTTGTAATCTGGCTTCTGCAACTTTGAACATGAAAAATCCAATGAGGAGAAGAAAAGCAAAGCCAAAGAGTCCATCCCAAAATCCGACAAACAAGCAAAATGAACAAAAAACATTGAATTCAATTCTTTCTGATTTTAGAAACTGCATTAAAGAAGGGGTGCACCGGTCCTGGAGATACTGCAATACCAGGTCAATGCGTGGAGTGGACAGAGCAAGCTCTTTTTCCATCTCCCTGTTCTAAAAATCCATTTAATATATGGTCCCCAGATAGGGGACGTATCAGATATTAAACTGATAAGAACAGATACTACACTTGATCTTAGCCAAAAGGCCGAGAAGCGATAACCAGAATTGGTTTCAAACTACGGAGCCACCCAAGGATCCTGAAAAGTCCATTTGTGGAGATGAGCTCCTGGACTCCCGTTAAGAAGACATGTTGTCAACCTCTAGATCCCTTACATGCCTGCACTTTTCGGCTTGCTGCTGCTGCAATCCACGCGTTTTAGATCTGCATAACTCCACCTCTTTAAACACAGCACCTTCACCCCCTGCTGTTCCCACCCGCCTCAACACCGTTGGAAGGGAGGAGAACCAATTAAGGCGGGGGGTGGGGTGGAACGAGCAGCTGTCTACCCTTAGCAGGAGGGCTCCTGATTACATACCTCTCCTGCTGCTGCTGCTGCTGGCTGTCCAGCAGCAGACTGAAGGTGGCTGCTGCTGTGCACAGGTATATAAAGGCTCAGAGCCTATTATGACACGCGCAGCCAGCGTTCCATTGCCACATTCCATCTACTGCAGGCAGGATACCTGGCTGGCTGAATGTCGCTGAGAAGCTCACAGAGACCGCCATAAGCAACAGTTTAACAGAATGCCACAGACTAATCAACCAAACTCTTTGGGTTGGGTTCTCTTTT
Source organism: Phyllobates terribilis (assembly GCF_046119375.1). NCBI lineage: Eukaryota > Metazoa > Chordata > Amphibia > Anura > Dendrobatidae > Phyllobates > Phyllobates terribilis. The sequence goes on from NW_027363176.1 coordinate 835,657, forward strand.
ATAGTCTGCAGGCATTAAATGAAAGAAGTCAGTGTTCCAGCAGAAGGAGACAACGTTTCAGAAAAGGCATTGTAGCAAACCAAAAAAGAAATTTTAAGCGCAGCAGAGTAACCAGCGCACATACCTGTTAGCTCAGGTGAGTTTAAAAGGCTGCTGTTGATAACAAGGGCATTTGCTAAATAGATGGTGTGTGTGCAACAATATACTGAAAGGTCAATTATATTGTGCAGCTTATCTCACCACCTGTAGTTATTTAGGTGAAAGCTCCAAAATGCTTGCCTAATATGTCTGTTTATCCAAAAGGAAGTAAAAAGGGAGAGCTAGAAAGATAGCATTGCATCACATTACATGGCAATGCAATGCACAGTTGCTGAAGTTGAACCAAAATGAGCTTGTAATCTGGCTTCTGCAACTTTGAACATGAAAAATCCAATGAGGAGAAGAAAAGCAAAGCCAAAGAGTCCATCCCAAAATCCGACAAACAAGCAAAATGAACAAAAAACATTGAATTCAATTCTTTCTGATTTTAGAAACTGCATTAAAGAAGGGGTGCACCGGTCCTGGAGATACTGCAATACCAGGTCAATGCGTGGAGTGGACAGAGCAAGCTCTTTTTCCATCTCCCTGTTCTAAAAATCCATTTAATATATGGTCCCCAGATAGGGGACGTATCAGATATTAAACTGATAAGAACAGATACTACACTTGATCTTAGCCAAAAGGCCGAGAAGCGATAACCAGAATTGGTTTCAAACTACGGAGCCACCCAAGGATCCTGAAAAGTCCATTTGTGGAGATGAGCTCCTGGACTCCCGTTAAGAAGACATGTTGTCAACCTCTAGATCCCTTACATGCCTGCACTTTTCGGCTTGCTGCTGCTGCAATCCACGCGTTTTAGATCTGCATAACTCCACCTCTTTAAACACAGCACCTTCACCCCCTGCTGTTCCCACCCGCCTCAACACCGTTGGAAGGGAGGAGAACCAATTAAGGCGGGGGGTGGGGTGGAACGAGCAGCTGTCTACCCTTAGCAGGAGGGCTCCTGATTACATACCTCTCCTGCTGCTGCTGCTGCTGCTGGCTGTCCAGCAGCAGACTGAAGGTGGCTGCTGCTGTGCACAGGTATATAAAGGCTCAGAGCCTATTATGACACGCGCAGCCAGCGTTCCATTGCCACATTCCATCTACTGCAGGCAGGATACCTGGCTGGCTGAATGTCGCTGAGAAGCTCACAGAGACCGCCATAAGCAACAGTTTAACAGAATGCCACAGACTAATCAACCAAACTTTTTGGGTTGGGTTCTCTTTTATAGTCTGCAGGCATTAAATGAAAGAAGTCAGTGTTCCAGCAGAAGGAGACAACGTTTCAGAAAAGGCATTGTAGCAAACCAAAAAAGAAATTTTAAGCGCAGCAGAGTAACCAGCGCACATACCTGTTAGCTCAGGTGAGTTTAAAAGGCTGCTGTTGATAACAAGGGCATTTGCTAAATAGATGGTGTGTGTGCAACAATATACTGAAAGGTCAATTATATTGTGCAGCTTATCTCACCACCTGTAGTTATTTAGGTGAAAGCTCCAAAATGCTTGCCTAATATGTCTGTTTATCCAAAAGGAAGTAAAAAGGGAGAGCTAGAAAGATAGCATTGCATCACATTACATGGCAATGCAATGCACAGTTGCTGAAGTTGAACCAAAATGAGCTTGTAATTTGGCTTCTGCAACTTTGAACATGAAAAATCCAATGAGGAGAAGAAAAGCAAAGCCAAAGAGTCCATCCCAAAATCCGACAAACAAGCAAAATGAACAAAAAACATTGAATTCAATTCTTTCTGATTTTAGAAACTGCATTAAAGAAGGGGTGCACCGGTCCTGGAGATACTGCAATACCAGGTCAATGCGTGGAGTGGACAGAGCAAGCTCTTTTTCCATCTCCCTGTTCTAAAAATCCATTTAATATATGGTCCCCAGATAGGGGACGTATCAGATATTAAACTGATAAGAACAGATACTACACTTGATCTTAGCCAAAAGGCCGAGAAGCGATAACCAGAATTGGTTTCAAACTACGGAGCCACCCAAGGATCCTGAAAAGTCCATTTGTGGAGATGAGCTCCTGGACTCCCGTTAAGAAGACATGTTGTCAACCTCTAGATCCCTTACATGCCTGCACTTTTCGGCTTGCTGCTGCTGCAATCCACGCGTTTTAGATCTGCATAACTCCACCTCTTTAAACACAGCACCTTCACCCCCTGCTGTTCCCACCCGCCTCAACACCGTTGGAAGGGAGGAGAACCAATTAAGGCGGGGGGTGGGGTGGAACGAGCAGCTGTCTACCCTTAGCAGGAGGGCTCCTGATTACATACCTCTCCTGCTGCTGCTGCTGCTGGCTGTCCAGCAGCAGACTGAAGGTGGCTGCTGCTGTGCACAGGTATATAAAGGCTCAGAGCCTATTATGACACGCGCAGCCAGCGTTCCATTGCCACATTCCATCTACTGCAGGCAGGATACCTGGCTGGCTGAATGTCGCTGAGAAGCTCACAGAGACCGCCATAAGCAACAGTTTAACAGAATGCCACAGACTAATCAACCAAACTTTTTGGGTTGGGTTCTCTTTTATAGTCTGCAGGCATTAAATGAAAGAAGTCAGTGTTCCAGCAGAAGGAGACAACGTTTCAGAAAAGGCATTGTAGCAAACCAAAAAAGAAATTTTAAGCGCAGCAGAGTAACCAGCGCACATACCTGTTAGCTCAGGTGAGTTTAAAAGGCTGCTGTTGATAACAAGGGCATTTGCTAAATAGATGGTGTGTGTGCAACAATATACTGAAAGGTCAATTATATTGTGCAGCTTATCTCACCACCTGTAGTTATTTAGGTGAAAGCTCCAAAATGCTTGCCTAATATGTCTGTTTATCCAAAAGGAAGTAAAAAGGGAGAGCTAGAAAGATAGCATTGCATCACATTACATGGCAATGCAATGCACAGTTGCTGAAGTTGAACCAAAATGAGCTTGTAATCTGGCTTCTGCAACTTTGAACATGAAAAATCCAATGAGGAGAAGAAAAGCAAAGCCAAAGAGTCCATCCCAAAATCCGACAAACAAGCAAAATGAACAAAAAACATTGAATTCAATTCTTTCTGATTTTAGAAACTGCATTAAAGAAGGGGTGCACCGGTCCTGGAGATACTGCAATACCAGGTCAATGCGTGGAGTGGACAGAGCAAGCTCTTTTTCCATCTCCCTGTTCTAAAAATCCATTTAATATATGGTCCCCAGATAGGGGACGTATCAGATATTAAACTGATAAGAACAGATACTACACTTGATCTTAGCCAAAAGGCCGAGAAGCGATAACCAGAATTGGTTTCAAACTACGGAGCCACCCAAGGATCCTGAAAAGTCCATTTGTGGAGATGAGCTCCTGGACTCCCGTTAAGAAGACATGTTGTCAACCTCTAGATCCCTTACATGCCTGCACTTTTCGGCTTGCTGCTGCTGCAATCCACGCGTTTTAGATCTGCATAACTCCACCTCTTTAAACACAGCACCTTCACCCCCTGCTGTTCCCACCCGCCTCAACACCGTTGGAAGGGAGGAGAACCAATTAAGGCGGGGGGTGGGGTGGAACGAGCAGCTGTCTACCCTTAGCAGGAGGGCTCCTGATTACATACCTCTCCTGCTGCTGCTGCTGCTGCTGGCTGTCCAGCAGCAGACTGAAGGTGGCTGCTGCTGTGCACAGGTATATAAAGGCTCAGAGCCTATTATGACACGCGCAGCCAGCGTTCCATTGCCACATTCCATCTACTGCAGGCAGGATACCTGGCTGGCTGAATGTCGCTGAGAAGCTCACAGAGACCGCCATAAGCAACAGTTTAACAGAATGCCACAGACTAATCAACCAAACTTTTTGGGTTGGGTTCTCTTTTATAGTCTGCAGGCATTAAATGAAAGAAGTCAGTGTTCCAGCAGAAGGAGACAACGTTTCAGAAAAGGCATTGTAGCAAACCAAAAAAGAAATTTTAAGCGCAGCAGAGTAACCAGCGCACATACCTGTTAGCTCAGGTGAGTTTAAAAGGCTGCTGTTGATAACAAGGGCATTTGCTAAATAGATGGTGTGTGTGCAACAATATACTGAAAGGTCAATTATATTGTGCAGCTTATCTCACCACCTGTAGTTATTTAGGTGAAAGCTCCAAAATGCTTGCCTAATATGTCTGTTTATCCAAAAGGAAGTAAAAAGGGAGAGCTAGAAAGATAGCATTGCATCACATTACATGGCAATGCAATGCACAGTTGCTGAAGTTGAACCAAAATGAGCTTGTAATCTGGCTTCTGCAACTTTGAACATGAAAAATCCAATGAGGAGAAGAAAAGCAAAGCCAAAGAGTCCATCCCAAAATCCGACAAACAAGCAAAATGAACAAAAAACATTGAATTCAATTCTTTCTGATTTTAGAAACTGCATTAAAGAAGGGGTGCACCGGTCCTGGAGATACTGCAATACCAGGTCAATGCGTGGAGTGGACAGAGCAAGCTCTTTTTCCATCTCCCTGTTCTAAAAATCCATTTAATATATGGTCCCCAGATAGGGGACGTATCAGATATTAAACTGATAAGAACAGATACTACACTTGATCTTAGCCAAAAGGCCGAGAAGCGATAACCAGAATTGGTTTCAAACTACGGAGCCACCCAAGGATCCTGAAAAGTCCATTTGTGGAGATGAGCTCCTGGACTCCCGTTAAGAAGACATGTTGTCAACCTCTAGATCCCTTACATGCCTGCACTTTTCGGCTTGCTGCTGCTGCAATCCACGCATTTTAGATCTGCATAACTCCACCTCTTTAAACACAGCACCTTCACCCCCTGCTGTTCCCACCCGCCTCAACACCGTTGGAAGGGAGGAGAACCAATTAAGGCGGGGGGTGGGGTGGAACGAGCAGCTGTCTACCCTTAGCAGGAGGGCTCCTGATTACATACCTCTCCTGCTGCTGCTGCTGCTGGCTGTCCAGCAGCAGACTGAAGGTGGCTGCTGCTGTGCACAGGTATATAAAGGCTCAGAGCCTATTATGACACGCGCAGCCAGCGTTCCATTGCCACATTCCATCTACTGCAGGCAGGATACCTGGCTGGCTGAATGTCGCTGAGAAGCTCACAGAGACCGCCATAAGCAACAGTTTAACAGAATGCCACAGACTAATCAACCAAACTTTTTGGGTTGGGTTCTCTTTTATAGTCTGCAGGCATTAAATGAAAGAAGTCAGTGTTCCAGCAGAAGGAGACAACGTTTCAGAAAAGGCATTGTAGCAAACCAAAAAAGAAATTTTAAGCGCAGCAGAGTAACCAGCGCACATACCTGTTAGCTCAGGTGAGTTTAAAAGGCTGCTGTTGATAACAAGGGCATTTGCTAAATAGATGGTGTGTGTGCAACAATATACTGAAAGGTCAATTATATTGTGCAGCTTATCTCACCACCTGTAGTTATTTAGGTGAAAGCTCCAAAATGCTTGCCTAATATGTCTGTTTATCCAAAAGGAAGTAAAAAGGGAGAGCTAGAAAGATAGCATTGCATCACATTACATGGCAATGCAATGCACAGTTGCTGAAGTTGAACCAAAATGAGCTTGTAATCTGGCTTCTGCAACTTTGAACATGAAAAATCCAATGAGGAGAAGAAAAGCAAAGCCAAAGAGTCTATCCCAAAATCCGACAAACAAGCAAAATGAACAAAAAACATTGAATTCAATTCTTTCTGATTTTAGAAACTGCATTAAAGAAGGGGTGCACCGGTCCTGGAGATACTGCAATACCAGGTCAATGCGTGGAGTGGACAGAGCAAGCTCTTTTTCCATCTCCCTGTTCTAAAAATCCATTTAATATATGGTCCCCAGATAGGGGACGTATCAGATATTAAACTGATAAGAACAGATTTTTTTTGATTGAAGCTGCATCCAAGGCACTGAAAAATGTGACCGAAGTCACACCAAAACAGCGCACGAGGCGAGGATTCATGTGGACCCTTCCCGGAGGAGAGGGTCCCCAATAAACCATCCCCATCCCTCCGAGCCAGAAGGCCACAGCGAGGGTCAGGGATCTCCGATGCTCTCCCTAGCCGAAGCCGGAGAAGAGCCGTTTTCGTGCTCCCAGCTTCCATCTAGGCTGCCACCCTAGTGGAGCTGGAGCCTGTGTTGGTTTCTCAGCCCAAAGCTGACCGGACCTCCGACCGGGTTTATAAAAATTCCCCTTCCTAGCCCGGAGGCCAGGAATAGGGGGGGTTGCTCAGAAAGTATGATTGGCAAAGGTGCGGCGTGCTACGAAGCCAAGTCTTTCTGGGGTTCCCAGTCCCAGTAAGCTTGGACTCCCACCAGGGCGCCTACTCCTGGGGCACATTGCTCCAAAGCCCTCACACTTACCCAGCCTAGTGACTTCGATCCTGGAGGGCCATGTTTTCCATCAGATAACTCTATGAGACACCTGGCGTACTAACAAGTGCACCAAACCAGTGTGTAATATACATCAATTTACTAGGGCAGCCCAAGGACAAAACTGCCTTTTCAAAAGATACTACACTTGATCTTAGCCAAAAGGCCGAGAAGCGATAACCAGAATTGGTTTCAAACTACGGAGCCACCCAAGGATCCTGAAAAGTCCATTTGTGGAGATGAGCTCCTGGACTCCCGTTAAGAAGACATGTTGTCAACCTCTAGATCCCTTACATGCCTGCACTTTTCGGCTTGCTGCTGCTGCAATCCACGCGTTTTAGATCTGCATAACTCCACCTCTTTAAACACAGCACCTTCACCCCCTGCTGTTCCCACCCGCCTCAACACCGTTGGAAGGGAGGAGAACCAATTAAGGCGGGGGGTGGGGTGGAACGAGCAGCTGTCTACCCTTAGCAGGAGGGCTCCTGATTACATACCTCTCCTGCTGCTGCTGCTGGCTGTCCAGCAGCAGACTGAAGGTGGCTGCTGCTGTGCACAGGTATATAAAGGCTCAGAGCCTATTATGACACGCGCAGCCAGCGTTCCATTGCCACATTCCATCTACTGCAGGCAGGATACCTGGCTGGCTGAATGTCGCTGAGAAGCTCACAGAGACCGCCATAAGCAACAGTTTAACAGAATGCCACAGACTAATCAACCAAACTTTTTGGGTTGGGTTCTCTTTTATAGTCTGCAGGCATTAAATGAAAGAAGTCAGTGTTCCAGCAGAAGGAGACAACGTTTCAGAAAAGGCATTGTAGCAAACCAAAAAAGAAATTTTAAGCACAGCAGAGTAACCAGCGCACATACCTGTTAGCTCAGGTGAGTTTAAAAGGCTGCTGTTGATAACAAGGGCATTTGCTAAATAGATGGTGTGTGTGCAACAATATACTGAAAGGTCAATTATATTGTGCAGCTTATCTCACCACCTGTAGTTATTTAGGTGAAAGCTCCAAAATGCTTGCCTAATATGTCTGTTTATCCAAAAGGAAGTAAAAAGGGAGAGCTAGAAAGATAGCATTGCATCACATTACATGGCAATGCAATGCACAGTTGCTGAAGTTGAACCAAAATGAGCTTGTAATCTGGCTTCTGCAACTTTGAACATGAAAAATCCAATGAGGAGAAGAAAAGCAAAGCCAAAGAGTCCATCCCAAAATCCGACAAACAAGCAAAATGAACAAAAAACATTGAATTCAATTCTTTCTGATTTTAGAAACTGCATTAAAGAAGGGGTGCACCGGTCCTGGAGATACTGCAATACCAGGTCAATGCGTGGAGTGGACAGAGCAAGCTCTTTTTCCATCTCCCTGTTCTAAAAATCCATTTAATATATGGTCCCCAGATATGGGACGTATCAGATATTAAACTGATAAGAACAGATACTACACTTGATCTTAGCCAAAAGGCCGAGAAGCGATAACCAGAATTGGTTTCAAACTACGGAGCCACCCAAGGATCCTGAAAAGTCCATTTGTGGAGATGAGCTCCTGGACTCCCGTTAAGAAGACATGTTGTCAACCTGTAGATCCCTTACATGCCTGCACTTTTCGGCTTGCTGCTGCTGCAATCCACGCGTTTTAGATCTGCATAACTCCACCTCTTTAAACACAGCACCTTCACCCCCTGCTGTTCCCACCCGCCTCAACACCTTTGGAAGGGAGGAGAACCAATTAAGGCGGGGGGTGGGGTGGAACGAGCAGCTGTCTACCCTTAGCAGGAGGGCTCCTGATTACATACCTCTCCTGCTGCTGCTGCTGCTGGCTGTCCAGCAGCAGACTGAAGGTGGCTGCTGCTGTGCACAGGTATATAAAGGCTCAGAGCCTATTATGACACGCGCAGCCAGCGTTCCATTGCCACATTCCATCTACTGCAGGCAGGATACCTGGCTGGCTGAATGTCGCTGAGAAGCTCACAGAGACCGCCATAAGCAACAGTTTAACAGAATGCCACAGACTAATCAACCAAACTTTTTGGGTTGGGTTCTCTTTTATAGTCTGCAGGCATTAAATGAAAGAAGTCAGTGTTCCAGCAGAAGGAGACAACGTTTCAGAAAAGGCATTGTAGCAAACCAAAAAAGAAATTTTAAGCGCAGCAGAGTAACCAGCGCACATAACTGTTAGCTCAGGTGAGTTTAAAAGGCTGCTGTTGATAACAAGGGCATTTGCTAAATAGATGGTGTGTGTGCAACAATATACTGAAAGGTCAATTATATTGTGCAGCTTATCTCACCACCTGTAGTTATTTAGGTGAAAGCTCCAAAATGCTTGCCTAATATGTCTGTTTATCCAAAAGGAAGTAAAAAGGGAGAGCTAGAAAGATAGCATTGCATCACATTACATGGCAATGCAATGCACAGTTGCTGAAGTTGAACCAAAATGAGCTTGTAATCTGGCTTCTGCAACTTTGAACATGAAAAATCCAATGAGGAGAAGAAAAGCAAAGCCAAAGAGTCCATCCCAAAATCCGACAAACAAGCAAAATGAACAAAAAACATTGAATTCAATTCTTTCTGATTTTAGAAACTGCATTAAAGAAGGGGTGCACCGGTCCTGGAGATACTGCAATACCAGGTCAATGCGTGGAGTGGACAGAGCAAGCTCTTTTTCCATCTCCCTGTTCTAAAAATCCATTTAATATATGGTCCCCAGATAGGGAACGTATCAGATATTAAACTGATAAGAACAGATACTACACTTGATCTTAGCCAAAAGGCCGAGAAGCGATAACCAGAATTGGTTTCAAACTACGGAGCCACCCAAGGATCCTGAAAAGTCCATTTGTGGAGATGAGCTCCTGGACTCCCGTTAAGAAGACATGTTGTCAACCTCTAGATCCCTTACATGCCTGCACTTTTCGGCTTGCTGCTGCTGCAATCCACGCGTTTTAGATCTGCATAACTCCACCTCTTTAAACACAGCACCTTCACCCCCTGCTGTTCCCACCCGCCTCAACACCGTTGGAAGGGAGGAGAACCAATTAAGGCGGGGGGTGGGGTGGAACGAGCAGCTGTCTACCCTTAGCAGGAGGGCTCCTGATTACATACCTCTCCTACTGCTGCTGCTGCTGGCTGTCCAGCAGCAGACTGAAGGTGGCTGCTGCTGTGCACAGGTATATAAAGGCTCAGAGCCTATTATGACACGCGCAGCCAGCGTTCCATTGCCACATTCCATCTACTGCAGGCAGGATACCTGGCTGGCTGAATGTCGCTGAGAAGCTCACAGAGACCGCCATAAGCAACAGTTTAACAGAATGCCACAGACTAATCAACCAAACTTTTTGGGTTGGGTTCTCTTTTATAGTCTGCAGGCATTAAATGAAAGAAGTCAGTGTTCCAGCAGAAGGAGACAACGTTTCAGAAAAGGCATTGTAGCAAACCAAAAAAGAAATTTTAAGCGCAGCAGAGTAACCAGTGCACATACCTGTTAGCTCAGGTGAGTTTAAAAGGCTGCTGTTGATAACAAGGGCATTTGCTAAATAGATGGTGTGTGTGCAACAATATACTGAAAGGTCAATTATATTGTGCAGCTTATCTCACCACCTGTAGTTATTTAGGTGAAAGCTCCAAAATGCTTGCCTAATATGTCTGTTTATCCAAAAGGAAGTAAAAAGGGAGAGCTAGAAAGATAGCATTGCATCACATTACAAGGCAATGCAATGCACAGTTGCTGAAGTTGAACCAAAATGAGCTTGTAATCTGGCTTCTGCAACTTTGAACATGAAAAATCCAATGAGGAGAAGAAAAGCAAAGCCAAAGAGTCCATCCCAAAATCCGACAAACAAGCAAAATGAACAAAAAACATTGAATTCAATTCTTTCTGATTTTAGAAACTGCATTAAAGAAGGGGTGCACCGGTCCTGGAGATACTGCAATACCAGGTCAATGCGTGGAGTGGACAGAGCAAGCTCTTTTTCCATCTCCCTGTTCTAAAAATCCATTTAATATATGGTCCCCAGATAGGGGACGTATCAGATATTAAACTGATAAGAACAGATTTTTTTTGATTGAATATATCTTTTATTAGCACAAAAAATAAGTTAACAGACAGTGTACAGTGCCGCAGCCCAGTACTCACAGAATTCTACATCATATTTACATAGCATGAGGATACGACGCACTAGCTAGACACATCACACCCCTATGCTACACAAAACACTCAATCTGAAAGAAAAAGCATGTCAATCAATACAGTACGACGAACCGTGATAAGGGATGGGGATTGGGAAAAAGGGGATGGGGAGGGGAAAATCACAGGCCCGAAGCTTTATTGAAAGACAAGACACATAAGGGGAGAGGGGGAGGAGGGGTTTAGTCCTCATCCTCGTCCTCCGGACCGTCCATGATGGAATAGTCTCTGAGCAGGCTGTGGATCAGCCTGCGGCAGTCCTGGATGGACATCCTCTCCCTCCTCAAGATGAGCCGGTTCCTGGCGACCCAAACGGCATCCTTGAAGCAGTTCATAAGGCGCCAAGCCTCCTGGATGGCTCCGACGGTATGAACCCCAGGGAAGAGTCCGTAAAGCACAGAATGGTGCGATAGGCTCGCCCTGGGGACAGAGTTCCTCAGGTCGTCCTCAAGTGCAGTCAATAGGCGCTGTGCAAATCCGCAGTCCCAAAAAGTGTGCAAAGATGTTTCCTCCACGAAGGGGCACCTTGGGCAGTACCGGGTCTTGCACAGGTTCCGGGCATGCATGAATGACCGGACGGGCAGTCCGCCCTGAATCGCCATCCACGACAAGTCCTTGTGCCCGTTGGTCAGCCTGTCAGACGACACATTTGTCCACACAGTCTCCAGCGTGTCCTGGTGAAGTCCTGTGATGTTCTCCACGTCATCCTTGGCTCTGATTAGCTTGTGGATAGTTTTGGGCTTCCACAAGTCGGGCTTGAGTCCCTCCAGTTGATGCTCCCCCACAAATCGAACGACGTCTCCGTAGAACCATGGCGTCGTCCAGTTGTAGGGGAAGGAGCTGTCCCACTTGTCCCAGCCGAGTCGCCTCCAAAGAGGAAGCAGGAAGAAGCGAGACATGGACCTGCCCGCGGAGCCATTCTTGACTTGCAAAGTCCGGCGGACACAATCACACACAAAAGAGGATCGCAGGAGGGTGGGGATATCTGGAACGCCCTTCCCACCCTTGCGAGGCTCCTTGTACTTGACGGCCCGCCTGACTCTGTCCATCTTGGATCCCCAGACAAAGTGAAACACTGTCCTGGTAATGGCCCTGCACACAGTGACGTGTGGGGGCCAGGCCTGCGCCGTGTACTGCAAGACGGGCAGGACCTCATTACGCAGGACGAGTGCCTTACCCTCACAAGTGAGGTGTCTGAGGCTCCAGAGTCCGATCCGTTGCTTCACCTTGGCCAAGCGTTCTTGCCAGGACTTGAGGGCCGCTCCTTCCTTCCCGAACCAGACTCCCAGCACCTTGAGGAAATCCGGTTGAATGTTGAAGGGGAAGGGGGCGGAGGAGGCCGGCTGCCAATCCCCGAAGAGCATGGCTTCCGACTTCCTGCAGTTGACTTTGGCCCCTGAAGCCCGGCCGAACCTCTCACACGTCTGGACGAGGGCGTCGACTGAACCACGATCAGCGCAGAAGACGGTGACGTCGTCCATGTAGAGCGAGCACTTGACCTCGTGTCGTCCCGGACCCGGTGCGGTGATCCCTCTGATCTCTCCATTCTGCCGGATAGCCTCTGCGAAGAGTTCTATAACACAAATAAAAAGAAGAGGTGATAGAGGGCAGCCTTGTCTGACCCCAGAGAGGACAGGGAAGGGGTCAGTCTTCCAGCCGTTCACCAACACCGAGCTGTGGATATCAAAATACATCAGACGGACATACGAACAAAACATGTTACCCAAACCTAACCGGTGCAGAGCTCGGCCCATGAACTCGTGGGAAACCCGGTCGAAGGCCTTCTCCTGATCCAAGGAGACCAGGGCCGCGTGTGCGCGGCGGACCTTGATGTACTCGACCGTGTCCCGCACGAGAGCGAGGCTGTCTGCGATGCGACGTCCAGGGATGCCGCAGGTCTGGTCCGGGTGGATGATCCGTCCGATGACCGTCTTAAGTCGTGTCGCCATCGTCTTGGCCAGGATCTTGTAGTCCACGTTGAGCAGAGTAATGGGACGCCAATTCCTCAGGTCGCACCTCTCTCCCTTCCGCTTGTACAGGATCGTGACCATTCCTTCCCTCAAAGATGGAGGCATTCTACCCTCCACCACCATCTCCTCGTACAGGTCCAACAGGTCCGGACAGATGAGGTCTCCCAGCGCTACATAGAGCTCCGCTGGAAGACCATCACTGCCCGGGGTCCTGCCGGTCCTAAAGGATTTAGCGGCAGAGAGCAATTCGCCCACCATCAGAGGTTTGTCCAAGGCTGCCGTGCCTGCAGGATCAAGATGGTTAGTGATACCTGACAGGAACTTATCAGCAGCGTCAGGGTCAGTAGTCTTGTGGGAGTAGAGTTCGCTGTAGAAGTCGCTGACGACCCTCATCACGTCCTCCTTCCCACGTCGCATGTTTCCGCTCTCGTCTCGCAGCTCGTTCAGGGGCGTGTGACCGGCATGAAGTTTCCTGAAAAAGAATGAGTTACATTTCTCACCCTTCTCCAGATTCTCCACTTTGGAACGGAAGACGATTCGCTTGGACTCCTCCTCAAAGTGCCTTTTCAGGCTCTTCTTGGTCTCCTCCAGCTCCTCCCTCACGTCCCAGCCGCAGTGAAGAAAGTCCTGCAGCGACCGCAGCTCGCGCTGCAGCCCTCTGAAGTCCCTCCTCTTCTCACACGCCTGTTGTCGACCCTTGGCCTGAAAGAAACAGCGAAACTCAAGTTTAACATATTCCCACCAATCAGAGACTGTTTGGAAGCTACCCTTGTAGGACTGCCACATTGCGTAGGCTGCTCTCAGCTCCTCCACGACTTCATCCTGAGCCAGCAGAGCACAATTCAGCTTCCAGGAGCCGGGGCCGGACGGAAAACCGTCGCCGAGGACACCTTGTAAGTGAATGGCTCTGTGGTCGGAGAAGAAGCAGGAGACCATCGAGTGCCTACTCTGCCTGACTGCCCGAGAGGTGAACACAAAGTCAATCCTGGAGCGGAGTGAGCCATCGGGTCGGCTCCACGAATAGTTCGTGGAGCCTCTCCCCATGGAGCCCACCACGTCCTGAAGAGAGGCCTCGGTTACCATCTCGATGAGCAGCTTGGACGTGATGTCCAACTTGGCAGATGTGCCAGAACTACGACCATCCTCCTCGATGGGGCAGTTGAAATCCCCGGCCATAACTAAGGTCCTGGTGGTGGCAAGCTGAAGCCGCAGGGTCTGGAAAAGCTCCAAACGCTCATTCTTCAGTGGGGACGCATACACGTTGATGAACCTGACAGGTTCTCCCGCCCAGTTGCCATCTACAACAAGAGCCCTGCCGCAGATGAGCTCCTGGACGGACTCAAGCGTGAATGCGCCCCCCCTGATCAGAATTGCGACCCCCGCAGACTTGCAGTCACCCCCACCGGACCAGTAGGATGGACCGTGGGACCACTCCCTGGCCAGATGTTTGAAGGACCTAGAGGAGGGAAGGGAACATTCCTGCAACATATAAACATCACACAACTGGGAAGTAAGGAAGGCATAAATAGTCTGACGTCTGAACTTGTCCTTGATGCTCCTGACATTAATGGAAAATAAGTTAATATTAGCCATCATGTAGGGAAAAAAGAAAAAGTTAGCGCAGGCAATACACCTTAGTTACCACTCCGGTCGGGTGGTCCCTCGTCGGTGTTGACTGCTGGTGACGGGATCACCAGCAGGTCCTCTTCCTCCATCTGGTAAAGCAGCGCGGCCTCGATCTCGGCGACCACCAGTTCCTCCTCTTCTGGCTCGGCCACCAGGGTCTCAACCATGTGCTCCATCTCTTCTGGCTCAGGGAGGGTATCCTCCTTTTCGCCTACGAAATCCAGAATCTTCTTTTTGGAGGATTCAGTAGCAGGGCTGTCCTCCACCTTCCTCTTTCCCCGGGTTGGAACTGGGGAGACAAGAAGGGGAAAATCCTCCTCGGAATAGATAGCGGCGGGTGGAGGAAAGGTTAATTCCACCGCTACCATGGTCTGGGGAGGGAGAGTGGCTGCCGGGGCAGGGGAAAGGACACCTGCTGAGGAGTAGGGGAAGGAGGAAGATAAAGTGGAATCCTCAGCAGGGGTGGCCGGGGTGGGGGGGAATTGGACGGGGGTGGCAGTGGGAGGGATCGAGAGAGGGGTGACAGAACTCTTACCCTCCTTTGACTTTTTCTTCTGCTTCGGAGCTGCTGGGACCGTCGCTGGGGCTTTGGCCACCGACTCCTTGACCGCTTTGGCCTTGGTCGTCTCGGCCTTGGCTGCTGGGGCCTTGGTCGTCGCGTCCTTGACCTTCACAGGCCTGGTCGTCGGGGCCTTGTCCTCCGTAGCTGGGGTCGTCGCAACCACCGATGCCCAGGATCTCTCACACTTGGGGCAATCCTTGTACAGATGAGCCGCCAGCCCACACAGGTTGCAGGATGTCTTCTTCGGGCAGTCCTTCGAGCTGTGTCCCGTCACTCGACAAATCCTGCAGGTATCCTCCTTGCAGTCCTTCATCTCGTGGCCGTTCTTGCCGCATCTCCTGCAGTTCCGCGGCATGTCCGGGTAATAGATGAGGCCGTAGGAGTTGCCCAGGGAGGATGTCGGGGGCAGGTGCCGAAGTCCGTCTGAGTACGCCAGGTCCCTGTGAAGTCTAACGGTCACCGATCACTTACCTGTCCAGAAGCCGAGTCCATTCAGGATGTGAGAGGGTTCCTTCACAACCAAACAGAAGCGTCTCAGGAAGGTACAGATGTCTTGGCCTGGGGTGTGCGGGTTGCGCATGGAGACCGTGATCCTCCTTTCGTCCCTCTGGATAGGGCAGCTACCTGTAAAGGCAGAGAAAGAATTATCCGGTCCTTTTGCGCTTACCATTTCCCAGAACCTCCTGCAGGTGTTCACAGTGGCGAAGGTGACGAAGAAGATCCCCGTCAAGAAGGTCTGGATGCTGAGGGTGTCCGACCTGGAGAAGCCTCGATCCAGCAGCATCTTCTGGCAGAACACGTCCGAGGACATGTCCGGCACCCTCCCATCCACTTCCTTCAGCTTCAGGGCCACCGTCTGCCGCATCCATGGCTCCAGGGCTGGAGCTTCGTGGCGGGGCTTCTGGGGTCCCTTCTGCTGGCCAGTCGTGGAGGCAGAGTCCTTGGGGTCAGAATCGGCTCCTGGCTGGGCCCTCCTGGCTGTCCCCTGCTCCAGGCTCTTCTTTTCGGCCTTCCTCGCAGCGCTTGCCATGGCTTTCCTCCTGCAGTTACTTCTTGGAGCTGGATCTGGAACTCTTCCCGGAATGGGTGGAGCTATGCAGATTCTTCTCCCGTCGTGTTCTGGACAAATTCCCCGAAAGGTCTTTGTCTCGATGATTTTCTTCCTCGAAGATTCCACAGGACAGCCCGATTCTTCTCCGAGTCTTCGTCTTCTTCTGGATTCTTTAGAGCTTCTTCCTCCCACCGATATCCGCCTTCCTTCTCCGATGTCAGCTGGGCTCCGAAGCTCTTCTCCTTCCGAGTTCGATCGCTCTCGTCAAGTGTAGATCGCAGCTCTTGTGTTCTTAAAAGAACAGATACTACACTTGATCTTAGCCAAAAGGCCGAGAAGCGATAACCAGAATTGGTTTCAAACTACGGAGCCACCCAAGGATCCTGAAAAGTTCATTTGTGGAGATGAGCTCCTGGACTCCCGTTAAGAAGACATGTTGTCAACCTCTAGATCCCTTACATGCCTGCACTTTTCGGCTTGCTGCTGCTGCAATCCACGCGTTTTAGATCTGCATAACTCCACCTCTTTAAACACAGCACCTTCACCCCCTGCTGTTCCCACCCGCCTCAACACCGTTGGAAGGGAGGAGAACCAATTAAGGCGGGGGGTGGGGTGGAACGAGCAGCTGTCTACCCTTAGCAGGAGGGCTCCTGATTACATACCTCTCCTGCTGCTGCTGCTGCTGGCTGTCCAGCAGCAGACTGAAGGTGGCTGCTGCTGTGCACAGGTATATAAAGGCTCAGAGCCTATTATGACACGCGCAGCCAGCGTTCCATTGCCACATTCCATCTACTGCAGGCAGGATACCTGGCTGGCTGAATGTCGCTGAGAAGCTCACAGAGACCGCCATAAGCAACAGTTTAACAGAATGCCACAGACTAATCAACCAAACTTTTTGGGTTGGGTTCTCTTTTATAGTCTGCAGGCATTAAATGAAAGAAGTCAGTGTTCCAGCAGAAGGAGACAACGTTTCAGAAAAGGCATTGTAGCAAACCAAAAAAGAAATTTTAAGCGCAGCAGAGTAACCAGCGCACATACCTGTTAGCTCAGGTGAGTTTAAAAGGCTGCTGTTGATAACAAGGGCATTTGCTAAATAGATGGTGTGTGTGCAACAATATACTGAAAGGTCAATTATATTGTGCAGCTTATCTCACCACCTGTAGTTATTTAGGTGAAAGCTCCAAAATGCTTGCCTAATATGTCTGTTTATCCAAAAGGAAGTAAAAAGGGAGAGCTAGAAAGATAGCATTGCATCACATTACATGGCAATGCAATGCACAGTTGCTGAAGTTGAACCAAAATGAGCTTGTAATCTGGCTTCTGCAACTTTGAACATGAAAAATCCAATGAGGAGAAGAAAAGCAAAGCCAAAGAGTCCATCCCAAAATCCGACAAACAAGCAAAATGAACAAAAAACATTGAATTCAATTCTTTCTGATTTTAGAAACTGCATTAAAGAAGGGGTGCACCGGTCCTGGAGATACTGCAATACCAGGTCAATGCGTGGAGTGGACAGAGCAAGCTCTTTTTCCATCTCCCTGTTCTAAAAATCCATTTAATATATGGTCCCCAGATAGGGAACGTATCAGATATTAAACTGATAAGAACAGATACTACACTTGATCTTAGCCAAAAGGCCGAGAAGCGATAACCAGAATTGGTTTCAAACTACGGAGCCACCCAAGGATCCTGAAAAGTCCATTTGTGGAGATGAGCTCCTGGACTCCCGTTAAGAAGACATGTTGTCAACCTCTAGATCCCTTACATGCCTGCACTTTTCGGCTTGCTGCTGCTGCAATCCACGCGTTTTAGATCTGCATAACTCCACCTCTTTAAACACAGCACCTTCACCCCCTGCTGTTCCCACCCGCCTCAACACCGTTGGAAGGGAGGAGAACCAATTAAGGCGGGGGGTGGGGTGGAACGAGCAGCTGTCTACCCTTAGCAGGAGGGCTCCTGATTACATACCTCTCCTGCTGCTGCTGCTGCTGGCTGTCCAGCAGCAGACTGAAGGTGGCTGCTGCTGTGCACAGGTATATAAAGGCTCAGAGCCTATTATGACACGCGCAGCCAGCGTTCCATTGCCACATTCCATCTACTGCAGGCAGGATACCTGGCTGGCTGAATGTCGCTGAGAAGCTCACAGAGACCGCCATAAGCAACAGTTTAACAGAATGCCACAGACTAATCAACCAAACTTTTTGGGTTGGGTTCTCTTTTATAGTCTGCAGGCATTAAATGAAAGAAGTCAGTGTTCCAGCAGAAGGAGACAACGTTTCAGAAAAGGCATTGTAGCAAACCAAAACAGAAATTTTAAGCGCAGCAGAGTAACCAGCGCACATACCTGTTAGCTCAGGTGAGTTTAAAAGGCTGCTGTTGATAACAAGGGCATTTGCTAAATAGATGGTGTGTGTGCAACAATATACTGAAAGGTCAATTATATTGTGCAGCTTATCTCACCACCTGTAGTTATTTAGGTGAAAGCTCCAAAATGCTTGCCTAATATGTCTGTTTATCCAAAAGGAAGTAAAAAGGGAGAGCTAGAAAGATAGCATTGCATCACATTACATGGCAATGCAATGCACAGTTGCTGAAGTTGAACCAAAATGAGCTTGTAATCTGGCTTCTGCAACTTTGAACATGAAAAATCCAATGAGGAGAAGAAAAGCAAAGCCAAAGAGTCCATCCCAAAATCCGACAAACAAGCAAAATGAACAAAAAACATTGAATTCAATTCTTTCTGATTTTAGAAACTGCATTAAAGAAGGGGTGCACCGGTCCTGGAGATACTGCAATACCAGGTCAATGCGTGGAGTGGACAGAGCAAGCTCTTTTTCCATCTCCCTGTTCTAAAAATCCATTTAATATATGGTCCCCAGATAGGGGACGTATCAGATATTAAACTGATAAGAACAGATACTACACTTGATCTTAGCCAAAAGGCCGAGAAGCGATAACCAGAATTGGTTTCAAACTACGGAGCCACCCAAGGATCCTGAAAAGTCCATTTGTGGAGATGAGCTCCTGGACTCCCGTTAAGAAGACATGTTGTCAACCTCTAGATCCCTTACATGCCTGCACTTTTCGGCTTGCTGCTGCTGCAATCCACGCGTTTTAGATCTGCATAACTCCACCTCTTTAAACACAGCACCTTCACCCCCTGCTGTTCCCACCCGCCTCAACACCGTTGGAAGGGAGGAGAACCAATTAAGGCGGGGGGTGGGGTGGAACGAGCAGCTGTCTACCCTTAGCAGGAGGGCTCCTGATTACATACCTCTCCTGCTGCTGCTGCTGCTGGCTGTCCAGCAGCAGACTGAAGGTGGCTGCTGCTGTGCACAGGTATATAAAGGCTCAGAGCCTATTATGACACGCGCAGCCAGCGTTCCATTGCCACATTCCATCTACTGCAGGCAGGATACCTGGCTGGCTGAATGTCGCTGAGAAGCTCACAGAGACCGCCATAAGCAACAGTTTAACAGAATGCCACAGACTAATCAACCAAACTTTTTGGGTTGGGTTCTCTTTTATAGTCTGCAGGCATTAAATGAAAGAAGTCAGTGTTCCAGCAGAAGGAGACAACGTTTCAGAAAAGGCATTGTAGCAAACCAAAAAAGAAATTTTAAGCGCAGCAGAGTAACCAGCGCACATACCTGTTAGCTCAGGTGAGTTTAAAAGGCTGCTGTTGATAACAAGGGCATTTGCTAAATAGATGGTGTGTGTGCAACAATATACTGAAAGGTCAATTATATTGTGCAGCTTATCTCACCACCTGTAGTTATTTAGGTGAAAGCTCCAAAATGCTTGCCTAATATGTCTGTTTATCCAAAAGGAAGTAAAAAGGGAGAGCTAGAAAGATAGCATTGCATCACATTACATGGCAATGCAATGCACAGTTGCTGAAGTTGAACCAAAATGAGCTTGTAATCTGGCTTCTGCAACTTTGAACATGAAAAATCCAATGAGGAGAAGAAAAGCAAAGCCAAAGAGTCCATCCCAAAATCCGACAAACAAGCAAAATGAACAAAAAACATTGAATTCAATTCTTTCTGATTTTAGAAACTGCATTAAAGAAGGGGTGCACCGGTCCTGGAGATACTGCAATACCAGGTCAATGCGTGGAGTGGACAGAGCAAGCTCTTTTTCCATCTCCCTGTTCTAAAAATCCATTTAATATATGGTCCCCAGATAGGGGACGTATCAGATATTAAACTGATAAGAACAGATACTACACTTGATCTTAGCCAAAAGGCCGAGAAGCGATAACCAGAATTGGTTTCAAACTACGGAGCCACCCAAGGATCCTGAAAAGTCCATTTGTGGAGATGAGCTCCTGGACTCCCGTTAAGAAGACATGTTGTCAACCTCTAGATCCCTTACATGCCTGCACTTTTCGGCTTGCTGCTGCTGCAATCCACGCGTTTTAGATCTGCATAACTCCACCTCTTTAAACACAGCACCTTCACCCCCTGCTGTTCCCACCCGCCTCAACACCGTTGGAAGGGAGGAGAACCAATTAAGGCGGGGGGTGGGGTGGAACGAGCAGCTGTCTACCCTTAGCAGGAGGGCTCCTGATTACATACCTCTCCTGCTGCTGCTGCTGCTGGCTGTCCAGCAGCAGACTGAAGGTGGCTGCTGCTGTGCACAGGTATATAAAGGCTCAGAGCCTATTATGACACGCGCAGCCAGCGTTCCATTGCCACATTCCATCTACTGCAGGCAGGATACCTGGCTGGCTGAATGTCGCTGAGAAGCTCACAGAGACCGCCATAAGCAACAGTTTAACAGAATGCCACAGACTAATCAACCAAACTTTTTGGGTTGGGTTCTCTTTTATAGTCTGCAGGCATTAAATGAAAGAAGTCAGTGTTCCAGCAGAAGGAGACAACGTTTCAGAAAAGGCATTGTAGCAAACCAAAAAAGAAATTTTAAGCGCAGCAGAGTAACCAGCGCACATACCTGTTAGCTCAGGTGAGTTTAAAAGGCTGCTGTTGATAACAAGGGCATTTGCTAAATAGATGGTGTGTGTGCAACAATATACTGAAAGGTCAATTATATTGTGCAGCTTATCTCACCACCTGTAGTTATTTAGGTGAAAGCTCCAAAATGCTTGCCTAATATGTCTGTTTATCCAAAAGGAAGTAAAAAGGGAGAGCTAGAAAGATAGCATTGCATCACATTACATGGCAATGCAATGCACAGTTGCTGAAGTTGAACCAAAATGAGCTTGTAATCTGGCTTCTGCAACTTTGAACATGAAAAATCCAATGAGGAGAAGAAAAGCAAAGCCAAAGAGTCCATCCCAAAATCCGACAAACAAGCAAAATGAACAAAAAACATTGAATTCAATTCTTTCTGATTTTAGAAACTGCATTAAAGAAGGGGTGCACCGGTCCTGGAGATACTGCAATACCAGGTCAATGCGTGGAGTGGACAGAGCAAGCTCTTTTTCCATCTCCCTGTTCTAAAAATCCATTTAATATATGGTCCCCAGATAGGGGACGTATCAGATATTAAACTGATAAGAACTGATACTACACTTGATCTTAGCCAAAAGGCCGAGAAGCGATAACCAGAATTGGTTTCAAACTACGGAGCCACCCAAGGATCCTGAAAAGTCCATTTGTGGAGATGAGCTCCTGGACTCCCGTTAAGAAGACATGTTGTCAACCTCTAGATCCCTTACATGCCTGCACTTTTCGGCTTGCTGCTGCTGCAATCCACGCGTTTTAGATCTGCATAACTCCACCTCTTTAAACACAGCACCTTCACCCCCTACTGTTCCCACCCGCCTCAACACCGATGGAAGGGAGGAGAACCAATTAAGGCGGGGGGTGGGGTGTAACGAGCAGCTGTCTACCCTTAGCAGGAGGGCTCCTGATTACATACCTCTCCTGCTGCTGCTGCTGCTGGCTGTCCAGCAGCAGACTGAAGGTGGCTGCTGCTGTGCACAGGTATATAAAGGCTCAGAGCCTATTATGACACGCGCAGCCAGCGTTCCATTGCCACATTCCATCTACTGCAGGCAGGATACCTGGCTGGCTGAATGTCGCTGAAAAGCTCACAGAGACCGCCATAAGCAACAGTTTAACAGAATGCCACAGACTAATCAACCAAACTTTTTGGGTTGGGTTCTCTTTTATAGTCTGCAGGCATTAAATGAAAGAAGTCAGTGTTCCAGCAGAAGGAGACAACGTTTCAGAAAAGGCATTGTAGCAAACCAAAAAAGAAATTTTAAGCGCAGCAGAGTAACCAGCGCACATACCTGTTAGCTCAGGTGAGTTTAAAAGGCTGCTGTTGATAACAAGGGCATTTGCTAAATAGATGGTGTGTGTGCAACAATATACTGAAAGGTCAATTATATTGTGCAGCTTATCTCACCACCTGTAGTTATTTAGGTGAAAGCTCCAAAATGCTTGCCTAATATGTCTGTTTATCCAAAAGGAAGTAAAAAGGGAGAGCTAGAAAGATAGCATTGCATCACATTACATGGCAATGCAATGCACAGTTGCTGAAGTTGAACCAAAATGAGCTTGTAATCTGGCTTCTGCAACTTTGAACATGAAAAATCCAATGAGGAGAAGAAAAGCAAAGCCAAAGAGTCCATCCCAAAATCCGACAAACAAGCAAAATGAACAAAAAACATTGAATTCAATTCTTTCTGATTTTAGAAACTGCATTAAAGAAGGGGTGCACCGGTCCTGGAGATACTGCAATACCAGGTCAATGCGTGGAGTGGACAGAGCAAGCTCTTTTTCCATCTCCCTGTTCTAAAAATCCATTTAATATATGGTCCCCAGATAGGGGACGTATCAGATATTAAACTGATAAGAACAGATACTACACTTGATCTTAGCCAAAAGGCCGAGAAGCGATAACCAGAATTGGTTTCAAACTACGGAGCCACCCAAGGATCCTGAAAAGTCCATTTGTGGAGATGAGCTCCTGGACTCCCGTTAAGAAGACATGTTGTCAACCTCTAGATCCCTTACATGCCTGCACTTTTCGGCTTGCTGCTGCTGCAATCCACGCGTTTTAGATCTGCATAACTCCACCTCTTTAAACACAGCACCTTCACCCCCTGCTGTTCCCACCCGCCTCAACACCGTTGGAAGGGAGGAGAACCAATTAAGGCGGGGGGTGGGGTGGAACGAGCAGCTGTCTACCCTTAGCAGGAGGGCTCCTGATTACATACCTCTCCTGCTGCTGCTGCTGCTGGCTGTCCAGCAGCAGACTGAAGGTGGCTGCTGCTGTGCACAGGTATATAAAGGCTCAGAGCCTATTATGACACGCGCAGCCAGCGTTCCATTGCCACATTCCATCTACTGCAGGCAGGATACCTGGCTGGCTGAATGTCGCTGAGAAGCTCACAGAGACCGCCATAAGCAACAGTTTAACAGAATGCCACAGACTAATCAACCAAACTTTTTGGGTTGGGTTCTCTTTTATAGTCTGCAGGCATTAAATGAAAGAAGTCAGTGTTCCAGCAGAAGGAGACAACGTTTCAGAAAAGGCATTGTAGCAAACCAAAAAAGAAATTTTAAGCGCAGCAGAGTAACCAGCGCACATACCTGTTAGCTCAGGTGAGTTTAAAAGGCTGCTGTTGATAACAAGGGCATTTGCTAAATAGATGGTGTGTGTGCAACAATATACTGAAAGGTCAATTATATTGTGCAGCTTATCTCACCACCTGTAGTTAATTAGGTGAAAGCTCCAAAATGCTTGCCTAATATGTCTG
The DNA here is from genome assembly GCF_046119375.1 of Phyllobates terribilis. Lineage (NCBI taxonomy): Eukaryota > Metazoa > Chordata > Amphibia > Anura > Dendrobatidae > Phyllobates > Phyllobates terribilis. The sequence goes on from NW_027363176.1 coordinate 859,208, forward strand.
TTTATCCAAAAGGAAGTAAAAAGGGAGAGCTAGAAAGATAGCATTGCATCACATTACATGGCAATGCAATGCACAGTTGCTGAAGTTGAACCAAAATGAGCTTGTAATCTGGCTTCTGCAACTTTGAACATGAAAAATCCAATGAGGAGAAGAAAAGCAAAGCCAAAGAGTCCATCCCAAAATCCGACAAACAAGCAAAATGAACAAAAAACATTGAATTCAATTCTTTCTGATTTTAGAAACTGCATTAAAGAAGGGGTGCACCGGTCCTGGAGATACTGCAATACCAGGTCAATGCGTGGAGTGGACAGAGCAAGCTCTTTTTCCATCTCCCTGTTCTAAAAATCCATTTAATATATTGTCCCCAGATAGGGGATGTATCAGATATTAAACTGATAAGAACAGATACTACACTTGATCTTAGCCAAAAGGCCGAGAAGCGATAACCAGAATTGGTTTCAAACTATGGAGCCACCCAAGGATCCTGAAAAGTCCATTTGTGGAGATGAGCTCCTGGACTCCCGTTAAGAAGACATGTTGTCAACCTCTAGATCCCTTACATGCCTGCACTTTTCGGCTTGCTGCTGCTGCAATCCACGCGTTTTAGATCTGCATAACTCCACCTCTTTAAACACAGCACCTTCACCCCCTGCTGTTCCCACCTGCCTCAACACCGTTGGAAGGGAGGAGAACCAATTAAGGCGGGGGGTGGGGTGGAACGAGCAGCTGTCTACCCTTAGCAGGAGGGCTCCTGATTACATACCTCTCCTGCTGCTGCTGCTGCTGGCTGTCCAGCAGCAGACTGAAGGTGGCTGCTGCTGTGCACAGGTATATAAAGGCTCAGAGCCTATTATGACACGCGCAGCCAGCGTTCCATTGCCACATTCCATCTACTGCAGGCAGGATACCTGGCTGGCTGAATGTCGCTGAGAAGCTCACAGAGACCGCCATAAGCAACAGTTTAACAGAATGCCACAGACTAATCAACCAAACTTTTTGGGTTGGGTTCTCTTTTATAGTCTGCAGGCATTAAATGAAAGAAGTCAGTGTTCCAGCAGAAGGAGACAACGTTTCAGAAAAGGCATTGTAGCAAACCAAAAAAGAAATTTTAAGCGCAGCAGAGTAACCAGCGCACATACCTGTTAGCTCAGGTGAGTTTAAAAGGCTGCTGTTGATAACAAGGGCATTTGCTAAATAGATGGTGTGTGTGCAACAATATACTGAAAGGTCAATTATATTGTGCAGCTTATCTCACCACCTGTAGTTATTTAGGTGAAAGCTCCAAAATGCTTGCCTAATATGTCTGTTTATCCAAAAGGAAGTAAAAAGGGAGAGCTAGAAAGATAGCATTGCATCACATTACATGGCAATGCAATGCACAGTTGCTGAAGTTGAACCAAAATGAGCTTGTAATCTGGCTTCTGCAACTTTGAACATGAAAAATCCAATGAGGAGAAGAAAAGCAAAGCCAAAGAGTCCATCCCAAAATCCGACAAACAAGCAAAATGAACAAAAAACATTGAATTCAATTCTTTCTGATTTTAGAAACTGCATTAAAGAAGGGGTGCACCGGTCCTGGAGATACTGCAATACCAGGTCAATGCGTGGAGTGGACAGAGCAAGCTCTTTTTCCATCTCCCTGTTCTAAAAATCCATTTAATATATGGTCCCCAGATAGGGGACGTATCAGATATTAAACTGATAAGAACAGATACTACACTTGATCTTAGCCAAAAGGCCGAGAAGCGATAACCAGAATTGGTTTCAAACTACGGAGCCACCCAAGGATCCTGAAAAGTCCATTTGTGGAGATGAGCTCCTGGACTCCCGTTAAGAAGACATGTTGTCAACCTCTAGATCCCTTACATGCCTGCACTTTTCGGCTTGCTGCTGCTGCAATCCACGCGTTTTAGATCTGCATAACTCCACCTCTTTAAACACAGCACCTTCACCCCCTGCTGTTCCCACCCGCCTCAACACCGTTGGAAGGGAGGAGAACCAATTAAGGCGGGGGGTGGGGTGGAACGAGCAGCTGTCTACCCTTAGCAGGAGGGCTCCTGATTACATACCTCTCCTGCTGCTGCTGCTGCTGGCTGTCCAGCAGCAGACTGAAGGTGGCTGCTGCTGTGCACAGGTATATAAAGGCTCAGAGCCTATTATGACACGCGCAGCCAGCGTTCCATTGCCACATTCCATCTACTGCAGGCAGGATACCTGGCTGGCTGAATGTCGCTGAGAAGCTCACAGAGACCGCCATAAGCAACAGTTTAACAGAATGCCACAGACTAATCAACCAAACTTTTTGGGTTGGGTTCTCTTTTATAGTCTGCAGGCATTAAATGAAAGAAGTCAGTGTTCCAGCAGAAGGAGACAACGTTTCAGAAAAGGCATTGTAGCAAACCAAAAAAGAAATTTTAAGCGCAGCAGAGTAACCAGCGCACATACCTGTTAGCTCAGGTGAGTTTAAAAGGCTGCTGTTGATAACAAGGGCATTTGCTAAATAGATGGTGTGTGTGCAACAATATACTGAAAGGTCAATTATATTGTGCAGCTTATCTCACCACCTGTAGTTATTTAGGTGAAAGCTCCAAAATGCTTGCCTAATATGTCTGTTTATCCAAAAGGAAGTAAAAAGGGAGAGCTAGAAAGATAGCATTGCATCACATTACATGGCAATGCAATGCACAGTTGCTGAAGTTGAACCAAAATGAGCTTGTAATCTGGCTTCTGCAACTTTGAACATGAAAAATCCAATGAGGAGAAGAAAAGCAAAGCCAAAGAGTCCATCCCAAAATCCGACAAACAAGCAAAATGAACAAAAAACATTGAATTCAATTCTTTCTGATTTTAGAAACTGCATTAAAGAAGGGGTGCACCGGTCCTGGAGATACTGCAATACCAGGTCAATGCGTGGAGTGGACAGAGCAAGCTCTTTTTCCATCTCCCTGTTCTAAAAATCCATTTAATATATGGTCCCCAGATAGGGGACGTATCAGATATTAAACTGATAAGAACAGATACTACACTTGATCTTAGCCAAAAGGCCGAGAAGCGATAACCAGAATTGGTTTCAAACTACGGAGCCACCCAAGGATCCTGAAAAGTCCATTTGTGGAGATGAGATCCTGGACTCCCGTTAAGAAGACATGTTGTCAACCTCTAGATCCCTTACATGCCTGCACTTTTCGGCTTGCTGCTGCTGCAATCCACGCGTTTTAGATCTGCATAACTCCACCTCTTTAAACACAGCACCTTCACCCCCTGCTGTTCCCACCCGCCTCAACACCGTTGGAAGGGAGGAGAACCAATTAAGGCGGGGGGTGGGGTGGAACGAGCAGCTGTCTACCCTTAGCAGGAGGGCTCCTGATTACATACCTCTCCTGCTGCTGCTGCTGCTGGCTGTCCAGCAGCAGACTGAAGGTGGCTGCTGCTGTGCACAGGTATATAAAGGCTCAGAGCCTATTATGACACGCGCAGCCAGCGTTCCATTGCCACATTCCATCTACTGCAGGCAGGATACCTGGCTGGCTGAATGTCGCTGAGAAGCTCACAGAGACCGCCATAAGCAACAGTTTAACAGAATGCCACAGACTAATCAACCAAACTTTTTGGGTTGGGTTCTCTTTTATAGTCTGCAGGCATTAAATGAAAGAAGTCAGTGTTCCAGCAGAAGGAGACAACGTTTCAGAAAAGGCATTGTAGCAAACCAAAAAAGAAATTTTAAGCGCAGCAGAGTAACCAGCGCACATACCTGTTAGCTCAGGTGAGTTTAAAAGGCTGCTGTTGATAACAAGGGCATTTGCTAAATAGATGGTGTGTGTGCAACAATATACTGAAAGGTCAATTATATTGTGCAGCTTATCTCACCACCTGTAGTTATTTAGGTGAAAGCTCCAAAATGCTTGCCTAATATGTCTGTTTATCCAAAAGGAAGTAAAAAGGGAGAGCTAGAAAGATAGCATTGCATCACATTACATGGCAATGCAATGCACAGTTGCTGAAGTTGAACCAAAATGAGCTTGTAATCTGGCTTCTGCAACTTTGAACATGAAAAATCCAATGAGGAGAAGAAAAGCAAAGCCAAAGAGTCCATCCCAAAATCCGACAAACAAGCAAAATGAACAAAAAACATTGAATTCAATTCTTTCTGATTTTAGAAACTGCATTAAAGAAGGGGTGCACCGGTCCTGGAGATACTGCAATACCAGGTCAATGCGTGGAGTGGACAGAGCAAGCTCTTTTTCCATCTCCCTGTTCTAAAAATCCATTTAATATATGGTCCCCAGATAGGGGACGTATCAGATATTAAACTGATAAGAACAGATACTACACTTGATCTTAGCCAAAAGGCCGAGAAGCGATAACCAGAATTGGTTTCAAACTACGGAGCCACCCAAGGATCCTGAAAAGTCCATTTGTGGAGATGAGCTCCTGGACTCCCGTTAAGAAGACATGTTGTCAACCTCTAGATCCCTTACATGCCTGCACTTTTCGGCTTGCTGCTGCTGCAATCCACGCGTTTTAGATCTGCATAACTCCACCTCTTTAAACACAGCACCTTCACCCCCTACTGTTCCCACCCGCCTCAACACCGATGGAAGGGAGGAGAACCAATTAAGGCGGGGGGTGGGGTGGAACGAGCAGCTGTCTACCCTTAGCAGGAGGGCTCCTGATTACATACCTCTCCTGCTGCTGCTGCTGCTGGCTGTCCAGCAGCAGACTGAAGGTGGCTGCTGCTGTGCACAGGTATATAAAGGCTCAGAGCCTATTATGACACGCGCAGCCAGCGTTCCATTGCCACATTCCATCTACTGCAGGCAGGATACCTGGCTGGCTGAATGTCGCTGAGAAGCTCACAGAGACCGCCATAAGCAACAGTTTAACAGAATGCCACAGACTAATCAACCAAACTTTTTGGGTTGGGTTCTCTTTTATAGTCTGCAGGCATTAAATGAAAGAAGTCAGTGTTCCAGCAGAAGGAGACAACGTTTCAGAAAAGGCATTGTAGCAAACCAAAAAAGAAATTTTAAGCGCAGCAGAGTAACCAGCGCACATACCTGTTAGCTCAGGTGAGTTTAAAAGGCTGCTGTTGATAACAAGGGCATTTGCTAAATAGATGGTGTGTGTGCAACAATATACTGAAAGGTCAATTATATTGTGCAGCTTATCTCACCACCTGTAGTTATTTAGGTGAAAGCTCCAAAATGCTTGCCTAATATGTCTGTTTATCCAAAAGGAAGTAAAAAGGGAGAGCTAGAAAGATAGCATTGCATCACATTACATGGCAATGCAATGCACAGTTGCTGAAGTTGAACCAAAATGAGCTTGTAATCTGGCTTCTGCAACTTTGAACATGAAAAATCCAATGAGGAGAAGAAAAGCAAAGCCAAAGAGTCCATCCCAAAATCCGACAAACAAGCAAAATGAACAAAAAACATTGAATTCAATTCTTTCTGATTTTAGAAACTGCATTAAAGAAGGGGTGCACCGGTCCTGGAGATACTGCAATACCAGGTCAATGCGTGGAGTGGACAGAGCAAGCTCTTTTTCCATCTCCCTGTTCTAAAAATCCATTTAATATATGGTCCCCAGATAGGGGACGTATCAGATATTAAACTGATAAGAACAGATACTACACTTGATCTTAGCCAAAAGGCCGAGAAGCAATAACCAGAATTGGTTTCAAACTACGGAGCCACCCAAGGATCCTGAAAAGTCCATTTGTGGAGATGAGCTCCTGGACTCCCGTTAAGAAGACATGTTGTCAACCTCTAGATCCCTTACATGCCTGCACTTTTCGGCTTGCTGCTGCTGCAATCCACGCGTTTTAGATCTGCATAACTCCACCTCTTTAAACACAGCACCTTCACCCCCTGCTGTTCCCACCCGCCTCAACACCGTTGGAAGGGAGGAGAACCAATTAAGGCGGGGGGTGGGGTGGAACGAGCAGCTGTCTACCCTTAGCAGGAGGGCTCCTGATTACATACCTCTCCTGCTGCTGCTGCTGCTGGCTGTCCAGCAGCAGACTGAAGGTGGCTGCTGCTGTGCACAGGTATATAAAGGCTCAGAGCCTATTATGACACGCGCAGCCAGCGTTCCATTGCCACATTCCATCTACTGCAGGCAGGATACCTGGCTGGCTGAATGTCGCTGAGAAGCTCACAGAGACCGCCATAAGCAACAGTTTAACAGAATGCCACAGACTAATCAACCAAACTTTTTGGGTTGGGTTCTCTTTTATAGTCTGCAGGCATTAAATGAAAGAAGTCAGTGTTCCAGCAGAAGGAGACAACGTTTCAGAAAAGGCATTGTAGCAAACCAAAAAAGAAATTTTAAGCGCAGCAGAGTAACCAGCGCACATACCTGTTAGCTCAGGTGAGTTTAAAAGGCTGCTGTTGATAACAAGGGCATTTGCTAAATAGATGGTGTGTGTGCAACAATATACTGAAAGGTCAATTATATTGTGCAGCTTATCTCACCACCTGTAGTTATTTAGGTGAAAGCTCCAAAATGCTTGCCTAATATGTCTGTTTATCCAAAAGGAAGTAAAAAGGGAGAGCTAGAAAGATAGCATTGCATCACATTACATGGCAATGCAATGCACAGTTGCTGAAGTTGAACCAAAATGAGCTTGTAATCTGGCTTCTGCAACTTTGAACATGAAAAATCCAATGAGGAGAAGAAAAGCAAAGCCAAAGAGTCCATCCCAAAATCCGACAAACAAGCAAAATGAACAAAAAACATTGAATTCAATTCTTTCTGATTTTAGAAACTGCATTAAAGAAGGGGTGCACCGGTCCTGGAGATACTGCAATACCAGGTCAATGCGTGGAGTGGACAGAGCAAGCTCTTTTTCCATCTCCCTGTTCTAAAAATCCATTTAATATATGGTCCCCAGATAGGGGACGTATCAGATATTAAACTGATAAGAACAGATTTTTTTTTTTTTTTTTTTTTTTTTTTTTTTTTTTCCCTCAGATGGGGAAATCCACGGTCTATAGTCACGACCAAAGGAACTTCCTTCCAAACATCTGCATCATCTCAACGACACAAATGCTGCTCCCATCATCACCGGAAAAATTTTTATTTCTTCTTTTTAAACCTTACACAGAAAACAAGATCAAGAAGTATTTACAAAATATCTCCACTTTTTAACTTTCCATATTCCCTCCGCATCCACTTCCCCTCTCCTCTTTTTGTCCCATAAGAAACACACATACATCTTCCCCATAATCACCTTCACACTATCCTTTACAGCAATTTCCTTCCTTTTAAACACATACACATTCCTCACATCCCATAACACTTCCTTTATACACGCAAGCATCAACCACAAGACTCTTTCCTTCGTCCCATCACATATTCCCAAACCAAACATAAACAACTCAAAGGACAACAAATTCACACCACACAATTCTTTACACAAAGGCCCCATTCTCCCAATCACATCTCTAGCATACTGGCAATTCCAAAAAACATGCAACACACTTTCCCTTCCACCACAGCCATTTCTTGGACACGTTTCACTCCTCACTAAACCTCTATTCCTCTGAAACTCTCTTACTGGCAACACTCCATGCAAAGACTGCCACACAACCTCACTCTGCTTATTTGTCATACCACCCATCCGCACCTTCTTCCATACTTTTTGCACATCACACCCTCTCACCAAATTTATTCCACTCTCCATTTCTCTACACTCAATCATCCTGTACACAGCCTTCTTATTTCCCAACAACCTCACATCCACATCACACAACTCATACTTCACCAAAAACTTATAAACCCACACATACCACACGGGCACCTCAAAAGCAACCGGACACCGCAAATCCCTCTCTCTCCACTTCAAACGAAAAGAATAAGCCCCAAATAAATATCCACACATACATGAAAACTTTCCATCGCCCATAATCACTTTCAGCACAAACACCACAATATTCACACCCAAAAAAACTTCTAAATTTGGAAAACCCAAACCACCTTTCTCCATACGCTCCACCAACACTTCCCTCCGCGCCCTCTCCATTTTAGAATTCCACAAAAAAACAAACAAAATCCTATTCAATCCTCTCAAAACCATATAACCTGGTGGAAACACAACTGCAACATATAAAAAAATAGGCAACACCACGCTTTTAATGACTAAGATTTTTCCAAAGAAAGTAAGGCTTCTCAACTTCCAAAAACATAACTTCTTTTCAACCTTCTCTTTCGCGTCATCCCAACTTTCTTTCCCATCCAATCTTTCTGAAAACTTCACTCCCAAAACCTTAATGGGTGCATTCACTACGTTCACACCTACATCTCTACTCAAAATACCACTTCCAAAAACCTTACACTCACTCTTTTCCCAATTCACTTTAAATGCAGACGCACCACAAAAGATAGACACTAACAACTTCACCCGCCTCACCGAACATTCAGAATCACATAATACACACACGTCATCCATATAACCACTCACCTTCCACTCTCTTCCTCCACCTCCCGGCACTTGCACACCTCGAACCACTTTATCCTTCCTCAACATACACAACAAAGGTTCATTTGCACAAATAAAAGCCACAGGGGATAACGGACACCCCTGCCTCACGCCCGAATGCACATTCACTCTCCTACCGACATAACCGTTCATTAAAACACAACTATAAATATCTGTATATAGACTTCTCACTCTCCCAACAAAATCAGCAGGAAAACCCATTCTCAGCAACACTCTAAACAAAAAACCATGCGACAACCTATCATATGCCTTTTCAAAATCCAGGCTCAACAAAAACACACTCTTCTTCCGGCTCATACAATCCCATAGACAATCTCTCAATATACACACACACTCGTGAATCCGTCTCCCAGGTACTGCACAACACTGCTCATCCCCAATCACACTCTCTATCACATCACGCATCCTATTTGCCATTAATTTTGCGTAGATCTTATAATCACAGTTCAATAATGTTATTGGCCTCCAGTTTTTCAGACTCTTCAAATCACCCTTTTTCAGAATCAATACAACCATACCTGCACGCATACTACCTGCCACCTCCATATTTTCCCACATATACTTACAAAAATCCACAAAATCACTCCCAATCACATCCCACATCATGCGGTAAAATTCTACTGGAAGACCATCCCCCCCCGGCGTCTTATTCAAAGCCATACTACACATAACCTTCCATACTTCATCACTTGTCACAGCATCCATCACCCTCTCTCTTTCCGCCTCATTCAATTTACTCTCTAACGTACTCAAAACATCATTCTCCAAACACTCATCCCTCCACTTTACAGCATACAAATCCTCATAAAACTTTGCCACTTCCTCACACATATCCTCTCCACTCACCTCGCTTCCATCTGCTCCATTCAACACACACATATTTTGCTTTTTCCCAAAAACCTTCTTGAAAAAAAAACGTGAACATTTTTCATCATACTCCAAATTATCAACTTTTGCTCTAAAGACAATACTCCTCCCTTTTTCCAACAAGAACTCATGAACCTCCTTTTTCACTTGTAAAATATCCTCCTCCACCTCCATCCCTCCCTCCCTCAATTTATACAAGAAACTTAAACGTGCATTTAAACTCACAAAATGTCTCCTCTTGACTGCTGCCATCTTATAACCCAAATTTTTGAAAAAATTTTTTGTCTGTTTTTTAACCCAATCCCACCACCCACAAACATTCCCAAAACCATTTTTACACTCACACCACTCCTCATACCGTCTTGCATATTCCTTTCTTACTTCCTCATACTCCAATAACTTAACATTCAACTTCCACAAACCTTTCCCAAACACCCCATTCACATTCACATCCAACTCACACGACATGCACACATGATCTGAAAACAAAACATTCTCCTGCTTATAGTCAACAGGAATCATATTTTTTGAAATAAAACAGTAATCCAATCTAGATTGTATTCTTCCACTTTCGGAAAAGAAGGTATTTAACAAAGGCCTCACTTTACATACACTTTGCATATCATGCAAATCAAAATCACTAACCAACTCTAACAAAGTTTTCCCAGACACATCCACATTCACTCTCCCCACATCACAATTCATATCACCCACAATCACCACAGGCATTCTTCCCGGAACAAAAAGTTTAATTTTTTCAAATAACTTTTTCCGGTCATTTTTCTCCACCGGCGCATAAACATTAATAACACAAAATTTAACATTTTTATACTCAAAATTTGCTAAAATGCACCTCCCCACATCAGTCACCACATAATCACTCAAAACCACCTCCCTCCCTTTAACTAAAATCCCCACACCATCATTTTTATTACATGCACTCCCCGACCACACAGATGCTCCATGAGACCATTCATCTCCTCTCACCCCATCCACCACTCCACACTCTTGCAAACAAAAAATCGATGCATTCTTCATAGCCAAAAAATCAAAAATTGCAGCCCTCCTGGCCTTATTTTTAAACACTCTCACATTTTGTGAAATTATAGTAAAACCCATTTTTTCCTTTTTTAAACCTCCTAAAAAAAAACGAAAACAGAAAAGTTACAAAAACACTACAAAAACTCCACTCACAAGAAAAAGCCTTTGACTTAAGTCAAAGCTTATAATAGGCATTATCACGCATATTGCAAGGCAACCTTAACCAGCACCCCCACTATCTTCTTCCACCATCTGAACCGAGCAACTCGTTTCCGAGCCGCTAGCAGCATCACCATCACCCCACCTTGCTTTCTTGGCACCCACTTTTCGCTGCGGTGCCTTGATATCTTCTTCATCATTTGCCCCACCACCCTCCCTGTGACACTTTCTACTCCCCCCACCCTCATCGGAGAAGTACTCCTCAATATTCTCAGGATCTGAAGGGTGTGATGACCCTTCCCCAGTTTCCATACAATCTGCAGCATCTACAGCGTCCTGAAAGTCCAACGTATCTGGACACCTTCCTTCTCCCGCTGCATTCATCTGCCCCTCCATTCTCCTCAATTCTTTCACAAGCTCCTTCTCCATTTTAGGTGCCTTTTTCTCCTTCTGGTAAGCAGGCCTCAGACTCACAGTTTCAGGGGCAGACCTTTCACTCCGCCTCCTCTGCTCTCTCTCCATTCTAGCAGTTTCTCTTTCTATCTGCTGCAAAACCCTCCTCTCCTCCTCCTCCTTCTTCCTCTCCTTATCAGTTTTCCTGGGCACACCCTGCGGGCAATCTTTAAACATGTGCTCACCACTTCCACACATGTCACAAGCCTTGGGCTTCGGGCACGCACTTGCCACATGCCCCTCCTCTTTGCAGTTACGGCAACATTGCCCTTTCTTACATGCATCCTGCACATGTCCAAAGCAGTAACATTTCCTGCAATACATAGGCTGCCCTACATAGTAAAGGAAGCCCCTATGTCCCGCCACAGAAAAATTCGCAGGAGGATGTCTAAAGCCTCCCACACTTCCAGGATCCTTCTTCAGTTTCACCCGAAACTTGTATTTGCAGTTGAAAATACCTAAAGAATTAAACTGCTTTTCCCCTTTACGCACATAATCACAGTACCGTGCAAGGAAGCCTTCAAGCAATGCTGGCTCAGTAAAAGGGTTATAAACTGTTACCCACACAATCTTTTCTTGAAGTCCAAACAAGGGTTCAAACCACACCCCTTCCAAAAAAGGATCATCAGTGTGACTCCGAAGCCACTCAAACACATCAAGGCAGGTATTTTCTTCTACAAAAGTCACGTCATATGTACCTAATTTAGGAAACTCGTTGACGCTGTAGAAGTCGCCTCGTTTTGCTCCAGCTTTTCCTTCCAAAAGTTTCTCCACGATGAAGGACACATTATTCCTCTCGGAAACTGATGGATCCACTCCAATTCGGATAGTATTCTTCACGAAGTTCATCTTCAAAACCTGTCGGTATATTACCACAGAAAATCGCCAAATCCTTTCGCAAAAAGGCCTGGATTCCTCCAGAGAACTCGCACCTATCAGGCTGCAACCAAATGGTCTTAGCCAAAAGGCCGAGAAGCGATAACCAGAATTGGTTTCAAACTACGGAGCCACCCAAGGATCCTGAAAAGTCCATTTGTGGAGATGAGCTCCTGGACTCCCGTTAAGAAGACATGTTGTCAACCTCTAGATCCCTTACATGCCTGCACTTTTCGGCTTGCTGCTGCTGCAATCCACGCGTTTTAGATCTGCATAACTCCACCTCTTTAAACACAGCACCTTCACCCCCTGCTGTTCCCACCCGCCTCAACACCGTTGGAAGGGAGGAGAACCAATTAAGGCGGGGGTGGGGTGGAACGAGCAGCTGTCTACCCTTAGCAGGAGGGCTCCTGATTACATACCTCTCCTGCTGCTGCTGCTGCTGGCTGTCCAGCAGCAGACTGAAGGTGGCTGCTGCTGTGCACAGGTATATAAAGGCTCAGAGCCTATTATGACACGCGCAGCCAGCGTTCCATTGCCACATTCCATCTACTGCAGGCAGGATACCTGGCTGGCTGAATGTCGCTGAGAAGCTCACAGAGACCGCCATAAGCAACAGTTTAACAGAATGCCACAGACTAATCAACCAAACTTTTTGGGTTGGGTTCTCTTTTATAGTCTGCAGGCATTAAATGAAAGAAGTCAGTGTTCCAGCAGAAGGAGACAACGTTTCAGAAAAGGCATTGTAGCAAACCAAAAAAGAAATTTTAAGCGCAGCAGAGTAACCAGCGCACATACCTGTTAGCTCAGGTGAGTTTAAAAGGCTGCTGTTGATAACAAGGGCATTTGCTAAATAGATGGTGTGTGTGCAACAATATACTGAAAGGTCAATTATATTGTGCAGCTTATCTCACCACCTGTAGTTATTTAGGTGAAAGCTCCAAAATGCTTGCCTAATATGTCTGTTTATCCAAAAGGAAGTAAAAAGGGAGAGCTAGAAAGATAGCATTGCATCACATTACATGGCAATGCAATGCACAGTTGCTGAAGTTGAACCAAAATGAGCTTGTAATCTGGCTTCTGCAACTTTGAACATGAAAAATCCAATGAGGAGAAGAAAAGCAAAGCCAAAGAGTCCATCCCAAAATCCGACAAACAAGCAAAATGAACAAAAAACATTGAATTCAATTCTTTCTGATTTTAGAAACTGCATTAAAGAAGGGGTGCACCGGTCCTGGAGATACTGCAATACCAGGTCAATGCGTGGAGTGGACAGAGCAAGCTCTTTTTCCATCTCCCTGTTCTAAAAATCCATTTAATATATGGTCCCCAGATAGGGGACGTATCAGATATTAAACTGATAAGAACAGATACTACACTTGATCTTAGCCAAAAGGCCGAGAAGCGATAACCAGAATTGGTTTCAAACTACGGAGCCACCCAAGGATCCTGAAAAGTCCATTTGTGGAGATGAGCTCCTGGACTCCCGTTAAGAAGACATGTTGTCAACCTCTAGATCCCTTACATGCCTGCACTTTTCGGCTTGCTGCTGCTGCAATCCACGCGTTTTAGATCTGCATAACTCCACCTCTTTAAACACAGCACTTTCACCCCCTGCTGTTCCCACCCGCCTCAACACCGTTGGAAGGGAGGAGAACCAATTAAGGCGGGGGGTGGGGTGGAACGAGCAGCTGTCTACCCTTAGCAGGAGGGCTCCTGATTACATACCTCTCCTGCTGCTGCTGCTGCTGGCTGTCCAGCAGCAGACTGAAGGTGGCTGCTGCTGTGCACAGGTATATAAAGGCTCAGAGCCTATTATGACACGCGCAGCCAGCGTTCCATTGCCACATTCCATCTACTGCAGGCAGGATACCTGGCTGGCTGAATGTCGCTGAGAAGCTCACAGAGACCGCCATAAGCAACAGTTTAACAGAATGCCACAGACTAATCAACCAAACTTTTTGGGTTGGGTTCTCTTTTATAGTCTGCAGGCATTAAATGAAAGAAGTCAGTGTTCCAGCAGAAGGAGACAACGTTTCAGAAAAGGCATTGTAGCAAACCAAAAAAGAAATTTTAAGCGCAGCAGAGTAACCAGCGCACATACCTGTTAGCTCAGGTGAGTTTAAAAGGCTGCTGTTGATAACAAGGGCATTTGCTAAATAGATGGTGTGTGTGCAACAATATACTGAAAGGTCAATTATATTGTGCAGCTTATCTCACCACCTGTAGTTATTTAGGTGAAAGCTCCAAAATGCTTGCCTAATATGTCTGTTTATCCAAAAGGAAGTAAAAAGGGAGAGCTAGAAAGATAGCATTGCATCACATTACATGGCAATGCAATGCACAGTTGCTGAAGTTGAACCAAAATGAGCTTGTAATCTGGCTTCTGCAACTTTGAACATGAAAAATCCAATGAGGAGAAGAAAAGCAAAGCCAAAGAGTCCATCCCAAAATCCGACAAACAAGCAAAATGAACAAAAAACATTGAATTCAATTCTTTCTGATTTTAGAAACTGCATTAAAGAAGGGGTGCACCGGTCCTGGAGATACTGCAATACCAGGTCAATGCGTGGAGTGGACAGAGCAAGCTCTTTTTCCATCTCCCTGTTCTAAAAATCCATTTAATATATGGTCCCCAGATAGGGGACGTATCAGATATTAAACTGATAAGAACAGATACTACACTTGATCTTAGCCAAAAGGCCGAGAAGCGATAACCAGAATTGGTTTCAAACTACGGAGCCACCCAAGGATCCTGAAAAGTCCATTTGTGGAGATGAGCTCCTGGACTCCCGTTAAGAAGACATGTTGTCAACCTCTAGATCCCTTACATGCCTGCACTTTTCGGCTTGCTGCTGCTGCAATCCACGCGTTTTAGATCTGCATAACTCCACCTCTTTAAACACAGCACCTTCACCCCCTGCTGTTCCCACCCGCCTCAACACCGTTGGAAGGGAGGAGAACCAATTAAGGCGGGGGGTGGGGTGGAACGAGCAGCTGTCTACCCTTAGCAGGAGGGCTCCTGATTACATACCTCTCCTGCTGCTGCTGCTGCTGGCTGTCCAGCAGCAGACTGAAGGTGGCTGCTGCTGTGCACAGGTATATAAAGGCTCAGAGCCTATTATGACACGCGCAGCCAGCGTTCCATTGCCACATTCCATCTACTGCAGGCAGGATACCTGGCTGGCTGAATGTCGCTGAGAAGCTCACAGAGACCGCCATAAGCAACAGTTTAACAGAATGCCACAGACTAATCAACCAAACTTTTTGGGTTGGGTTCTCTTTTATAGTCTGCAGGCATTAAATGAAAGAAGTCAGTGTTCCAGCAGAAGGAGACAACGTTTCAGAAAAGGCATTGTAGCAAACCAAAAAAGAAATTTTAAGCGCAGCAGAGTAACCAGCGCACATACCTGTTAGCTCAGGTGAGTTTAAAAGGCTGCTGTTGATAACAAGGGCATTTGCTAAATAGATGGTGTGTGTGCAACAATATACTGAAAGGTCAATTATATTGTGCAGCTTATCTCACCACCTGTAGTTATTTAGGTGAAAGCTCCAAAATGCTTGCCTAATATGTCTGTTTATCCAAAAGGAAGTAAAAAGGGAGAGCTAGAAAGATAGCATTGCATCACATTACATGGCAATGCAATGCACAGTTGCTGAAGTTGAACCAAAATGAGCTTGTAATCTGGCTTCTGCAACTTTGAACATGAAAAATCCAATGAGGAGAAGAAAAGCAAAGCCAAAGAGTCCATCCCAAAATCCGACAAACAAGCAAAATGAACAAAAAACATTGAATTCAATTCTTTCTGATTTTAGAAACTGCATTAAAGAAGGGGTGCACCGGTCCTGGAGATACTGCAATACCAGGTCAATGCGTGGAGTGGACAGAGCAAGCTCTTTTTCCATCTCCCTGTTCTAAAAATCCATTTAATATATGGTCCCCAGATAGGGGACGTATCAGATATTAAACTGATAAGAACAGATACTACACTTGATCTTAGCCAAAAGGCCGAGAAGCGATAACCAGAATTGGTTTCAAACTACGGAGCCACCCAAGGATCCTGAAAAGTCCATTTGTGGAGATGAGCTCCTGGACTCCCGTTAAGAAGACATGTTGTCAACCTCTAGATCCCTTACATGCCTGCACTTTTCGGCTTGCTGCTGCTGCAATCCACGCGTTTTAGATCTGCATAACTCCACCTCTTTAAACACAGCACCTTCACCCCCTGCTGTTCCCACCCGCCTCAACACCGTTGGAAGGGAGGAGAACCAATTAAGGCGGGGGGTGGGGTGGAACGAGCAGCTGTCTACCCTTAGCAGGAGGGCTCCTGATTACATACCTCTCCTGCTGCTGCTGCTGCTGGCTGTCCAGCAGCAGACTGAAGGTGGCTGCTGCTGTGCACAGGTATATAAAGGCTCAGAGCCTATTATGACACGCGCAGCCAGCGTTCCATTGCCACATTCCATCTACTGCAGGCAGGATACCTGGCTGGCTGAATGTCGCTGAGAAGCTCACAGAGACCGCCATAAGCAACAGTTTAACAGAATGCCACAGACTAATCAACCAAACTTTTTGGGTTGGGTTCTCTTTTATAGTCTGCAGGCATTAAATGAAAGAAGTCAGTGTTCCAGCAGAAGGAGACAACGTTTCAGAAAAGGCATTGTAGCAAACCAAAAAAGAAATTTTAAGCGCAGTAGAGTAACCAGCGCACATACCTGTTAGCTCAGGTGAGTTTAAAAGGCTGCTGTTGATAACAAGGGCATTTGCTAAATAGATGGTGTGTGTGCAACAATATACTGAAAGGTCAATTATATTGTGCAGCTTATCTCACCACCTGTAGTTATTTAGGTGAAAGCTCCAAAATGCTTGCCTAATATGTCTGTTTATCCAAAAGGAAGTAAAAAGGGAGAGCTAGAAAGATAGCATTGCATCACATTACATGGCAATGCAATGCACAGTTGCTGAAGTTGAACCAAAATGAGCTTGTAATCTGGCTTCTGCAACTTTGAACATGAAAAATCCAATGAGGAGAAGAAAAGCAAAGCCAAAGAGTCCATCCCAAAATCCGACAAACAAGCAAAATGAACAAAAAACATTGAATTCAATTCTTTCTGATTTTAGAAACTGCATTAAAGAAGGGGTGCACCGGTCCTGGAGATACTGCAATACCAGGTCAATGCGTGGAGTGGACAGAGCAAGCTCTTTTTCCATCTCCCTGTTCTAAAAATCCATTTAATATATGGTCCCCAGATAGGGGACGTATCAGATATTAAACTGATAAGAACAGATACTACACTTGATCTTAGCCAAAAGGCCGAGAAGCGATAACCAGAATTGGTTTCAAACTACGGAGCCACCCAAGGATCCTGAAAAGTCCATTTGTGGAGATGAGCTCCTGGACTCCCGTTAAGAAGACATGTTGTCAACCTCTAGATCCCTTACATGCCTGCACTTTTCGGCTTGCTGCTGCTGCAATCCACGCGTTTTAGATCTGCATAACTCCACCTCTTTAAACACAGCACCTTCACCCCCTGCTGTTCCCACCCGCCTCAACACCGTTGGAAGGGAGGAGAACCAATTAAGGCGGGGGGTGGGGTGGAACGAGCAGCTGTCTACCCTTAGCAGGAGGGCTCCTGATTACATACCTCTCCTGCTGCTGCTGCTGCTGGCTGTCCAGCAGCAGACTGAAGGTGGCTGCTGCTGTGCACAGGTATATAAAGGCTCAGAGCCTATTATGACACGCGCAGCCAGCGTTCCATTGCCACATTCCATCTACTGCAGGCAGGATACCTGGCTGGCTGAATGTCGCTGAGAAGCTCACAGAGACCGCCATAAGCAACAGTTTAACAGAATGCCACAGACTAATCAACCAAACTTTTTGGGTTGGGTTCTCTTTTATAGTCTGCAGGCATTAAATGAAAGAAGTCAGTGTTCCAGCAGAAGGAGACAACGTTTCAGAAAAGGCATTGTAGCAAACCAAAAAAGAAATTTTAAGCGCAGCAGAGTAACCAGCGCACATACCTGTTAGCTCAGGTGAGTTTAAAAGGCTGCTGTTGATAACAAGGGCATTTGCTAAATAGATGGTGTGTGTGCAACAATATACTGAAAGGTCAATTATATTGTGCAGCTTATCTCACCACCTGTAGATATTTAGGTGAAAGCTCCAAAATGCTTGCCTAATATGTCTGTTTATCCAAAAGGAAGTAAAAAGGGAGAGCTAGAAAGATAGCATTGCATCACATTACATGGCAATGCAATGCACAGTTGCTGAAGTTGAACCAAAATGAGCTTGTAATCTGGCTTCTGCAACTTTGAACATGAAAAATCCAATGAGGAGAAGAAAAGCAAAGCCAAAGAGTCCATCCCAAAATCCGACAAACAAGCAAAATGAACAAAAAACATTGAATTCAATTCTTTCTGATTTTAGAAACTGCATTAAAGAAGGGGTGCACCGGTCCTGGAGATACTGCAATACCAGGTCAATGCGTGGAGTGGACAGAGCAAGCTCTTTTTCCATCTCCCTGTTCTAAAAATCCATTTAATATATGGTCCCCAGATAGGGGACATATCAGATATTAAACTGATAAGAACAGATTTTTTTCTTTTTCCTCAGATTAAGACCCACATTAATTTATGCATCATAGCGCATATTCACATAACGGGTTCTCAAATCATCATTCGGAAAACCAAAAACAAAATCCCAAAAAACACAACCCTGCAATTAACTGTTACTTACTGTAAGAAGTCCAATGTGAAAAGTTCCAGAGTGCTTCTGCTGCTGTCTCACCATACTTCTTTTTATCCAATAAATAGGCATAAAACAGTCTAGCAAGAAAAATCTTTCTGCATTCCATGGGGGAAAAAACAATCTTTTTAAAAATCACCAAATTCCGAACGTCCCATAAAACCTCTTTATATATGACAAAAATAATCCAGCTTGCCCGCTTCCTTTGCGAGTACTTAAAATCTTGACCTATTAAAATCCTTTCAAAATCGAAACAATGAAAACCAACTAAAGCAACAAACATACGTGACAACAAGGTAAAAACTTTTTTAGCAAAAAAACAGTCCCAAAAAATATGCTGTATTGTTTCCACCTTATTGCAACCTTCCCTAGGACATAGTTCTTGAACCTTTATCCCCCGGTCATTCAAAAAAGCCCTTGTTGGCAAGCATCCATGCAACGCCATCCAGTTTACATCCTTCTGTCTGTTGCTGATTCCACGCAGGAAAAAAAGCTTCCACACCTGTCCAGACTGTGCATTATTACAAAACGGCACATCACATAACATCTCCTTCTTCTTAATACCTGAGACAATCAGTTTTTTGTCCGGTCTAACCATGGAGCTTATCCCATTTTGATCATAGAAGGACCTAAGCACCACATAAAAAAACGGTATCACAAACGAAACTGGTTTTCTTAAATCCTTCTCACACCAGCTCCATTTCTGGAAAAGCCGTCCTGCTAAATATTTGCACATGTCCGCAGTCCTGTTATTGCACTGGGATAATTTATAAATGTTCAAAAAATAATGCATTCTTAAAAATAAGTCAATGTTAGGAAAATCACAACCCCCATTTTCCACAGAACACATAACCATTCCTCTTCTTAGTTTCTCCATTTTGGATCCCCAAAAAAACACAAACAGTTTCCTTGTCACTCTCTTTGTCCAAAGCACAGCAGGTGGGAAAATCAAAGCAGTGTACAGCAGAAGCGGGAGAATCACAGACTTGATTACCAGCACTTTCCCTCTCAGCGACAGGTTCCTTAGTTTCCAAAAGTTCAACTTCTGATCCATTTTGTCTTCTAGAATCTTCAGGCTGCTTTTCCCTTTCAGTTCCTTCTCAAAGATGACACCAAGAACCTCAATTTCCTCCCTACTCTCCACTCCTGCCACGTTAACCTCAACCTGCCTCCCAAAGTTACAAAGCTGGCACTTTCCCCAATTCACCGCCATACCAGCCACACAACAAAAAATCCTTACGTGCAAATTCACTCTATTGAGATCCGCCTGTGAACCACAAGTAAAAACAATATCATCCATATAACTTAAAGACTTGACTGGACCCCCGGATCCCCCAGGAATAAAAACACCAGCCACACACTTGTCAACTTGCACACTTTTTAAAAGGGCCTCCACCACACAGATAAAAAGAATTGGTGACAGGGGACAACCCTGCCTAACTCCCGATAAAATATTAAAACTGGAACTCACATGCCCATTAACTAAAATCTGGCTACTGACCCCACAATAAAAACTCTTAATGACCATCAATAATTTATCCGGAACACCAAGGTGACTTAAAGCAGAGAACAAAAATCTATGTGATATTTTATCAAAGGCTTTCTCCAGGTCCACCGACTGTAACAAAAGAGCATTCTTATTCAAATTAGCCTGATAAATTAAGTCTCTTAGAAGCAGCAAATTATCTGAAATTTTCCTACCAGGCACTGCACATGCCTGATACTCCCCCACCATATCACCTATCACATCTGCCAGTCTACCAGCCACAATTTTAGAAATAATTTTGTAATCACTGTTTAACAATGTTATGGGCCTCCAATTTTTAATATCCCTCATGTCCCCTTTCTTATGAATCAGCGTAACAATCCCCCTACGCATAGAAACCGATAAAATCCCATGAGTAAAACCATATTGCACCACCCGGGAAAACTCCACACCTATAATATCCCAAAATCTAACATAAAATTCAGCAGGAAGACCATCACAGCCTGGCGTCTTGCCTTTCGCCAAGCCATCCACTGCCCGTCTAATTTCATCTTTCCCAACCTCCTCACTTAAAAACCCAATTTTCTCCTCAGGAATATTATTAGTTAATACTTTGCAATAATCATTAATTTCCGCATCACTGGCTCTACTATCGTTAGAGAAGAGTGTTTCATAAAAGGAAAGAATACTGCCAATCATCTCATCCCCAGATACCTCCCCTGCAGGAGAAAAAACAGACTTAAAAACCCCTTTAGGTTTAAAACATTTTTTAAAAAAGTATCTCGAACATTGCTCATTTTCCTCCATGTGCTTTATTTTTGCCTTAAACATAATAGTCTTCCCTTTTTCAATAAGTATCTTCTTCAGTTCGTCCTTCAAATCTGCAATCTCTTTATCCACCTCCATCCCCGCTCTCTTAAACTTATGGAGTACTTCCAATTTTGAAATAACAGCAGCATCATGATCCCTTTTGGCTTTCGCTCTCCTAAAACACACCCCTTTAAAATAACATGCAAATTTCTCCTTAGCCCAGTCCCACCACTCTAGCAAATCTTTAAAAAGGTGCTGTTCAGACACACAAGACAAAAACACTTTATTAAAACCAACCTTAACACTCTCCTCTTCCAGCAGGCTTACGTTCAGCTTCCAGAGTCCCTTTCCAAAAGCCAGGGACTCAGCTATACACAGATCTACCACTATCATCTTGTGGTCAGAAAAAGTCGTCATCACGTGGTTGCACTTGGCCACCTTAATCCCTTCAGACATAAAAACATAGTCAATTCGGGAAACACTACGTCCACTATCTGATATGTATGTGAACTTATCACTTGGCCCAACCATCAGACCAGCATCCGTGTAGCGTAAATCCTGCACAATCTGATTTAAAATATTAGACGTAACATCAGTCCTACCTTCCGTAGAGCTCTTACGATCTTTTGCGGATCTGACACAATTAAAATCTCCAGCCACTATAGTGAAGTCTCTGCCTGGTAAAAACAACTTTAGAGACTCCAAAAACCCAACTCTTGCTTGTTTATCAGCAGGGGCATAAACATTAAAAACCCGTACCCGCTGACCTAAAAAATCCACTAATAAAAACAAACATCTCCCAGGTATGATTACTTTAAACTCTAAAACCTTTAGACTGGAATTACACAGTAAAATGCCCACCCCTTCATTCCTGTTTTCTGAGCATGGGGACCAAAAAGATTGCCCCTTATTCCACTCACTCTCATGCGGGGCAGATTTAATTACACATTCCTGCAGACAGACAATATCTGCATTCACACTCTCAATGTACTCCAGTATCCCTGCTCTCCTACAAGCAGAACCAATCCCTCGTACATTCAGAGAAGCAACACACATCGCCATCATAACAACAGGAAAAAATCTCCACCATACCCGATCCATCATGAACCAGGAGAAAACCCACTCCTGCCACCCACTTTTCTACGTATATCAGGCGACTCAGAACTCGAGTCCCTGTTAGAATAACCTGGTCTTAGGGAGACTGGATCTTCCTGCCCCCCAGACCAACACCCCTCCACCTTACTTCTTTTAATCACGGAGGCATAACTCTCCTCCTTGCCATCATCTTCCTCCTCATTTTCACTCCAATCACTGTTAACCCTATCACGCTGCTGAGGGGTTATAGTTCCATCCGAATCAGAATCCTCCTCCTCCAAAACCTCCATTTCCTCACCCCCATCTCTTCCCAAAACAGGATTCACTGACTCCGCCATATTAGACAAATCCATCCCATCACCCGGGCCATGCACATCAGCTACTTTGTTTATTACTTCCAGCCCCTCCCTCAAACCAACTTTCTTCTGGCTCCGCCCCTTTTCCTCCATCTTGGGCACCGCATGGTCTCTTCCCCTACCACCATCTTGTTTTTGGCTTTCCCCCTCTGAGTCTGAGCCTTCGCCCTCCTCCCCACTTTCCTGCCGAGTCTTCTTCTGCCTCTCTTCAGCGTCCACCTGTGACCTAGGAATCTGAGCCCACAATCTACATTTCCTTGCAAGGTGATCTGCATGTCCACACAAATCACACACCTTATTCATTGGGCAACCACTTGCAACATGCCCAGATTTCCCACAACCTCTACAAACATCACCTTGCACTGGACAATCTTTCTGAACATGTCCAAACTCATGACACTTCCTACAATATTCCATCTGTCCATTATAAAAACAAAATCCCCTTTCTCCTCCGATAGAAAACTGTGCAGGAATGCTCTTGGCACCCCCAATAGCTCTATCATCCGGTCTCAGTTTTACAACATATCTCCTCTTGCCATTTAGATAATTGTATTTGTTCTTCATTCTTCCCAAAAATTTAACCTCACTACAATACCGAGCTAAAAAATTGGAAACAGTCTCATCCGGAACTTTAGGGTTATACATGTGCACAACCACATACTTATATGTCTGCTGGAACAGAGGTTCCAGTGCAATAAACTCTAGGCATTTCAATTCCTTTTCTTCCTTCATTCGTACCAACTCCATGTAGACTCTCTGGCAAATACTCAAAGAAACAAAAGTGATATCATAAATTCCTTGTTTCTGAAAATCCTGCGGTGCCAATACATCCGTTACCTTCAAGCCATTAATGTTCTTCAAGACATCAACGCAAACTTGGTCCAAACCGATTTCTCCTTCATGACCTGCAGCCACCTTCAGACGGACCGAGTCCTCTAATCCACGTGTTTTCTCCACCATTTTTACAGCAGATAAACACAATCGCCGCTCAATCGCACACTAGGGCCCCACAAGGGGGAACCCCAGTCACAACTGCCCTCCAAACAACACCAGCAGCAGAAAACCACCACTGATCTTGCCAAAAGGCTGAGAAGCGATAACCAGAATTGGTTTCAAACTACGGAGCCACCCAAGGATCCTGAAAAGTCCATTTGTGGAGATGAGCTCCTGGACTCCCGTTAAGAAGACATGTTGTCAACCTCTAGATCCCTTACATGCCTGCACTTTTCGGCTTGCTGCTGCTGCAATCCACGCGTTTTAGATCTGCATAACTCCACCTCTTTAAACACAGCACCTTCACCCCCTGCTGTTCCCACCCGCCTCAACACCGTTGGAAGGAAGGAGAACCAATTAAGGCGGGGGGTGGGGTGGAACGAGCAGCTGTCTACCCTTAGCAGGAGGGCTCCTGATTACATACCTCTCCTGCTGCTGCTGCTGCTGGCTGTCCAGCAGCAGACTGAAGGTGGCTGCTGCTGTGCACAGGTATATAAAGGCTCAGAGCCTATTATGACACGCGCAGCCAGCGTTCCATTGCCACATTCCATCTACTGCAGGCAGGATACCTGGCTGGCTGAATGTCGCTGAGAAGCTCACAGAGACCGCCATAAGCAACAGTTTAACAGAATGCCACAGACTAATCAACCAAACTTTTTGGGTTGGGTTCTCTTTTATAGTCTGCAGGCATTAAATGAAAGAAGTCAGTGTTCCAGCAGAAGGAGACAACGTTTCAGAAAAGGCATTGTAGCAAACCAAAAAAGAAATTTTAAGCGCAGCAGAGTAACCAGCGCACATACCTGTTAGCTCAGGTGAGTTTAAAAGGCTGCTGTTGATAACAAGGGCATTTGCTAAATAGATGGTGTGTGTGCAACAATATACTGAAAGTCAATTATATTGTGCAGCTTATCTCACCACCTGTAGTTATTTAGGTGAAAGCTCCAAAATGCTTGCCTAATATGTCTGTTTATCCAAAAGGAAGTAAAAAGGGAGAGCTAGAAAGATAGCATTGCATCACATTACATGGCAATGCAATGCACAGTTGCTGAAGTTGAACCAAAATGAGCTTGTAATCTGGCTTCTGCAACTTTGAACATGAAAAATCCAATGAGGAGAAGAAAAGCAAAGCCAAAGAGTCCATCCCAAAATCCGACAAACAAGCAAAATGAACAAAAAACATTGAATTCAATTCTTTCTGATTTTAGAAACTGCATTAAAGAAGGGGTGCACCGGTCCTGGAGATACTGCAATACCAGGTCAATGCGTGGAGTGGACAGAGCAAGCTCTTTTTCCATCTCCCTGTTCTAAAAATCCATTTAATATATGGTCCCCAGATAGGGGACGTATCAGATATTAAACTGATAAGAACAGATTTTTTTTGATTGAAGCTGCATCCAAGGCACTGAAAAATGTGACCGAAGTCACACCAAAACAGCGCACGAGGCGAGGATTCATGTGGACCCTTCCCGGAGGAGAGGGTCCCCAATAAACCATCCCCATCCCTCTGAGCCAGAAGGCCACAGCGAGGGTCAGGGATCTCCGATGCTCTCCCTAGCCGAAGCCGGAGAAGAGCCGTTTTCGTGCTCCCAGCTTCCATCTAGGCTGCCACCCTAGTGGAGCTGGAGCCTGTGTTGGTTTCTCAGCCCAAAGCTGACCGGACCTCCGACCGGGTTTATAAAAATTCCCCTTCCTAGCCCGGAGGCCAGGAATAGGGGGGGTTGCTCAGAAAGTATGATTGGCAAAGGTGCGGCGTGCTACGAAGCCAAGTCTTTCTGGGGTTCCCAGTCCCAGTAAGCTTGGACTCCCACCAGGGCGCCTACTCCTGGGGCACATTGCTCCAAAGCCCTCACACTTACCCAGCCAAGTGACTTCGATCCTGGAGGGCCATGTTTTCCATCAGATAACTCTATGAGCCACCTGGCGTACTAACAAGTGCACCAAACCAGTGTGTAATATGCATCAATTTACTAGGGCAGCCCAAGGACAAAACTGCCTTTTCAAAAGATACTACACTTGATCTTAGCCAAAAGGCCGAGAAGCGATAACCAGAATTGGTTTCAAACTACGGAGCCACCCAAGGATCCTGAAAAGTCCATTTGTGGAGATGAGCTCCTGGACTCCCGTTAAGAAGACATGTTGTCAACCTCTAGATCCCTTACATGCCTGCACTTTTCGGCTTGCTGCTGCTGCAATCCACGCGTTTTAGATCTGCATAACTCCACCTCTTTAAACACAGCACCTTCACCCCCTGCTGTTCCCACCCGCCTCAACACCGTTGGAAGGGAGGAGAACCAATTAAGGCGGGGGGTGGGGTGGAACGAGCAGCTGTCTACCCTTAGCAGGAGGGCTCCTGATTACATACCTCTCCTGCTGCTGCTGGCTGTCCAGCAGCAGACTGAAGGTGGCTGCTGCTGTGCACAGGTATATAAAGGCTCAGAGCCTATTATGACACGCGCAGCCAGCGTTCCATTGCCACATTCCATCTACTGCAGGCAGGATACCTGGCTGGCTGAATGTCGCTGAGAAGCTCACAGAGACCGCCATAAGCAACAGTTTAACAGAATGCCACAGACTAATCAACCAAACTTTTTGGGTTGGGTTCTCTTTTATAGTCTGCAGGCATTAAATGAAAGAAGTCAGTGTTCCAGCAGAAGGAGACAACGTTTCAGAAAAGGCATTGTAGCAAACCAAAAAAGAAATTTTAAGCGCAGCAGAGTAACCAGCGCACATACCTGTTAGCTCAGGTGAGTTTAAAAGGCTGCTGTTGATAACAAGGGCATTTGCTAAATAGATGGTGTGTGTGCAACAATATACTGAAAGGTCAATTATATTGTGCAGCTTATCTCACCACCTGTAGTTATTTAGGTGAAAGCTCCAAAATGCTTGCCTAATATGTCTGTTTATCCAAAAGGAAGTAAAAAGGGAGAGCTAGAAAGATAGCATTGCATCACATTACATGGCAATGCAATGCACAGTTGCTGAAGTTGAACCAAAATGAGCTTGTAATCTGGCTTCTGCAACTTTGAACATGAAAAATCCAATGAGGAGAAGAAAAGCAAAGCCAAAGAGTCCATCCCAAAATCCGACAAACAAGCAAAATGAACAAAAAACATTGAATTCAATTCTTTCTGATTTTAGAAACTGCATTAAAGAAGGGGTGCACCGGTCCTGGAGATACTGCAATACCAGGTCAATGCGTGGAGTGGACAGAGCAAGCTCTTTTTCCATCTCCCTGTTCTAAAAATCCATTTAATATATGGTCCCCAGATAGGGGACGTATCAGATATTAAACTGATAAGAACAGATACTACACTTGATCTTAGCCAAAAGGCCGAGAAGCGATAACCAGAATTGGTTTCAAACTACGGAGCCACCCAAGGATCCTGAAAAGTCCATTTGTGGAGATGAGCTCCTGGACTCCCGTTAAGAAGACATGTTGTCAACCTCTAGATCCCTTACATGCCTGCACTTTTCGGCTTGCTGCTGCTGCAATCCACGCGTTTTAGATCTGCATAACTCCACCTCTTTAAACACAGCACCTTCACCCCCTGCTGTTCCCACCCGCCTCAACACCGTTGGAAGGGAGGAGAACCAATTAAGGCGGGGGGTGGGGTGGAACGAGCAGCTGTCTACCCTTAGCAGGAGGGCTCCTGATTACATACCTCTCCTGCTGCTGCTGCTGCTGGCTGTCCAGCAGCAGACTGAAGGTGGCTGCTGCTGTGCACAGGTATATAAAGGCTCAGAGCCTATTATGACACGCGCAGCCAGCGTTCCATTGCCACATTCCATCTACTGCAGGCAGGATACCTGGCTGGCTGAATGTCGCTGAGAAGCTCACAGAGACCGCCATAAGCAACAGTTTAACAGAATGCCACAGACTAATCAACCAAACTTTTTGGGTTGGGTTCTCTTTTATAGTCTGCAGGCATTAAATGAAAGAAGTCAGTGTTCCAGCAGAAGGAGACAACGTTTCAGAAAAGGCATTTTAGCAAACCAAAAAAGAAATTTTAAGCGCAGCAGAGTAACCAGCGCACATACCTGTTAGCTCAGGTGAGTTTAAAAGGCTGCTGTTGATAACAAGGGCATTTGCTAAATAGATGGTGTGTGTGCAACAATATACTGAAAGGTCAATTATATTGTGCAGCTTATCTCACCACCTGTAGTTATTTAGGTGAAAGCTCCAAAATGCTTGCCTAATATGTCTGTTTATCCAAAAGGAAGTAAAAAGGGAGAGCTAGAAAGATAGCATTGCATCACATTACATGGCAATGCAATGCACAGTTGCTGAAGTTGAACCAAAATGAGCTTGTAATCTGGCTTCTGCAACTTTGAACATGAAAAATCCAATGAGGAGAAGAAAAGCAAAACCAAAGAGTCCATCCCAAAATCCGACAAACAAGCAAAATGAACAAAAAACATTGAATTCAATTCTTTCTGATTTTAGAAACTGCATTAAAGAAGGGGTGCACCGGTCCTGGAGATACTGCAATACCAGGTCAATGCGTGGAGTGGACAGAGCAAGCTCTTTTTCCATCTCCCTGTTCTAAAAATCCATTTAATATATGGTCCCCAGATAGGGGACGTATCAGATATTAAACTGATAAGAACAGATACTACACTTGATCTTAGCCAAAAGGCCGAGAAGCGATAACTAGAATTGGTTTCAAACTACGGAGCCACCCAAGGATCCTGAAACGTCCATTTGTGGAGATGAGCTCCTGGACTCCCGTTAAGAAGACATGTTGTCAACCTCTAGATCCCTTACATGCCTGCACTTTTCGGCTTGCTGCTGCTGCAATCCACGCGTTTTAGATCTGCATAACTCCAACTCTTTAAACACAGCACCTTCACCCCCTGCTGTTCCCACCCGCCTCAACACCGTTGGAAGGGAGGAGAACCAATTAAGGCGGTGGGTGGGGTGGAACGAGCAGCTGTCTACCCTTAGCAGGAGGGCTCCTGATTACATACCTCTCCTGCTGCTGCTGCTGCTGGCTGTCCAGCAGCAGACTGAAGGTGGCTGCTGCTGTGCACAGGTATATAAAGGCTCAGAGCCTATTATGACACGCGCAGCCAGCGTTCCATTGCCACATTCCATCTACTGCAGGCAGGATACCTGGCTGGCTGAATGTCGCTGAAAAGCTCACAGAGACCGCCATAAGCAACAGTTTAACAGAATGCCACAGACTAATCAACCAAACTTTTTGGGTTGGGTTCTCTTTTATAGTCTGCAGGCATTAAATGAAAGAAGTCAGTGTTCCAGCAGAAGGAGACAACGTTTCAGAAAAGGCATTGTAGCAAACCAAAAAAGAAATTTTAAGCGCAGCAGAGTAACCAGCGCACATACCTGTTAGCTCAGGTGAGTTTAAAAGGCTGCTGTTGATAACAAGGGCATTTGCTAAATAGATGGTGTGTGTGCAACAATATACTGAAAGGTCAATTATATTGTGCAGCTTATCTCACCACCTGTAGTTATTTAGGTGAAAGCTCCAAAATGCTTGCCTAATATGTCTGTTTATCCAAAAGGAAGTAAAAAGGGAGAGCTAGAAAGATAGCATTGCATCACATTACATGGCAATGCAATGCACAGTTGCTGAAGTTGAACCAAAATGAGCTTGTAATCTGGCTTCTGCAACTTTGAACATGAAAAATCCAATGAGGAGAAGAAAAGCAAAGCCAAAGAGTCCATCCCAAAATCCGACAAACAAGCAAAATGAACAAAAAACATTGAATTCAATTCTTTCTGATTTTAGAAACTGCATTAAAGAAGGGGTGCACCGGTCCTGGAGATACTGCAATACCAGGTCAATGCGTGGAGTGGACAGAGCAAGCTCTTTTTCCATCTCCCTGTTCTAAAAATCCATTTAATATATGGTCCCCAGATAGGGGACGTATCAGATATTAAACTGATAAGAACAGATTTTTTGATTGAATATATCTTTTATTAGCACAAAAAATAAGTTAACAGACAGTGTACAGTGCCGCAGCCCAGTACACACAGAATTCTACATCATATTTACATAGCATGAGGATACGACGCACTAACTAGACACATCACACCCCTATGCTACACAAAACACTCAATCTGAAAGAAAAAGCATGTCAATCAATACAGTACGACGAACCGTGATAAGGGATGGGGATTGGGAAAAAGGGGATGGGGAGGGGAAAATCACAGGCCCGAAGCTTTATTGAAAGACAAGACACATAAGGGGAGAGGGGGAGGAGGGGTTTAGTCCTCGTCCTCCGGACCGTCCATGATGGAATAGTCTCTGAGCAGGCTGTGGATCAGCCTGCGGCAGTCCTGGATGGACATCCTCTCCCTCCTCAAGATGAGCCGGTTCCTGGCGACCCAAACTGCATCCTTGAAGCAGTTCATAAGGCGCCAAGCCTCCTGGATGGCTCCGACGGTATGAACCCCAGGGAAGAGTCCGTAAAGCACAGAATGGTGCGATAGGCTCGCCCTGGGGACAGAGTTCCTCAGGTCGTCCTCAAGTGCAGTCAATAGGCGCTGTGCAAATCCGCAGTCCCAAAAAGTGTGCAAAGATGTTTCCTCCACGAAGGGGCACCTTGGGCAGTACCGGGTCTTGCACAGGTTCCGGGCATGCATGAATGACCGGACGGGCAGTCCGCCCTGAATCGCCATCCACGACAAGTCCTTGTGCCCGTTGGTCAGCCTGTCAGACGACACATTTGTCCACACAGTCTCCAGCGTGTCCTGGTGAAGTCCTGTGATGTTCTCCACGTCATACTTGGCTCTGATTAGCTTGTGGATAGTTTTGGGCTTCCACAAGTCGGGCTTGAGTCCCTCCAGTTGATGCTCCCCCACAAATCGAACGACGTCTCCGTAGAACCATGGCGTCGTCCAGTTGTAGGGGAAGGAGCTGTCCCACTTGTCCCAGCCGAGTCGCCTCCAAAGAGGAAGCAGGAAGAAGCGAGACATGGACCTGCCCGCGGAGCCATTCTTGACTTGCAAAGTCCGGCGGACACAATCACACACAAAAGAGGATCGCAGGAGGGTGGGGATATCTGGAACGCCCTTCCCACCCTTGCGAGGCTCCTTGTACATGACGGCCCGCCTGACTCTGTCCATCTTGGATCCCCAGACAAAGTGAAACACTGTCCTGGTAATGGCCCTGCACACAGTGACGTGTGGGGGCCAGGCCTGCGCCGTGTACTGCAAGACGGGCAGGACCTCATTACGCAGGACGAGTGCCTTACCCTCACAAGTGAGGTGTCTGAGGCTCCAGAGTCCGATCCGTTGCTTCACCTTGGCCAAGCGTTCTTGCCAGGACTTGAGGGCCGCTCCTTCCTTCCCGAACCAGACTCCCAGCACCTTGAGGAAATCCGGTTGAATGTTGAAGGGGAAGGGGGCGGAGGAGGCCGGCTGCCAATCCCCGAAGAGCATGGCTTCCGACTTCCTGCAGTTGACTTTGGCCCCTGAAGCCCGGCCGAACCTCTCACACGTCTGGACGAGGGCGTCGACTGAACCACGATCAGCGCAGAAGACGGTGACGTCGTCCATGTAGAGCGAGCACTTGACCTCATGTCGTCCCGGACCCGGTGCGGTGATCCCTCTGATCTCTCCATTCTGCCGGATAGCCTCTGCGAAGAGTTCTATAACACAAACAAAAAGAAGAGGTGATAGAGGGCAGCCTTGTCTGACCCCAGAGAGGACAGGGAAGGGGTCAGTCTTCCAGCCGTTCACCAACACCGAGCTGTGGATATCAAAATACATCAGACGGACATACGAACAAAACATGTTACCCAAACCTAACCGGTGCAGAGCTCGGCCCATGAACTCGTGGGAAACCCGGTCGAAGGCCTTCTCCTGATCCAAGGAGACCAGGGCCGCGTGTGCGCGGCGGACCTTGATGTACTCGACCGTGTCCCGCACGAGAGCGAGGCTGTCTGCGATGCGACGTCCAGGGATGCCGCAGGTCTGGTCCGGGTGGATGATCCGTCCGATGACCGTCTTAAGTCGTGTCGCCATCGTCTTGGCCAGGATCTTGTAGTCCACGTTGAGCAGAGTGATGGGACGCCAATTCCTCAGGTCGCACCTCTCTCCCTTCCGCTTGTACAGGATCGTGACCATTCCTTCCCTCAAAGATGGAGGCATTCTACCCTCCACCACCATCTCCTCGTACAGGTCCAACAGGTCCGGACAGATGAGGTCTCCCAGCGCTACATAGAGCTCCGCTGGAAGACCATCACTGCCCGGGGTCCTGCCGGTCCTAAAGGATTTAGCGGCAGAGAGCAATTCGCCCACCATCAGAGGTTTGTCCAAGGCTGCCGTGCCTGCAGGATCAAGATGGTTAGTGATACCTGACAGGAACTTATCAGCAGCGTCGGGGTCGGTAGTCTTGTGGGAGTAGAGTTCGCTGTAGAAGTCGCTGACGACCCTCATCACGTCCTCCTTCCCACGTCGCATGTTTCCGCTCTCGTCTCGCAGCTCGTTCAGGGGCGTGTGACCGGCATGAAGTTTCCTGAAAAAGAATGAGTTACATTTCTCACCCTTCTCCAGATTCTCCACTTTGGAACGGAAGATGATTCGCTTGGACTCCTCCTCAAAGTGCCTTTTCAGGCTCTTCTTGGTCTCCTCCAGCTCCTCCCTCACGTCCCAGCCGCAGTGAAGAAGGTCCTGCAGCGACCGCAGCTCGCGCTGCAGCCCTCTGAAGTCCCTCCTCTTCTCACACTCCTGTTGTCGACCCTTGGCCTGAAAGAAACAGCGAAACTCAAGTTTAACATATTCCCACCAATCAGAGACTGTTTGGAAGCTACCCTTGTAGGACTGCCACATTGCGTAGGCTGCTCTCAGCTCCTCCACGACTTCATCCTGAGCCAGCAGAGCACAATTCAGCTTCCAGGAGCCGGGGCCGGACGGAAAACCGTCGCCGAGGACACCTTGTAAGTGAATGGCTCTGTGGTCGGAGAAGAAGCAGGAGACCATCGAGTGCCTACTCTGCCTGACTGCCCGAGAGGTGAACACAAAGTCAATCCTGGAGCGGAGTGAGCCATCGGGTCGGCTCCACGAATAGTTCGTGGAGCCTCTCCCCATGGAGCCCACCACGTCCTGAAGAGAGGCCTCGGTTACCATCTCGATGAGCAGCTTGGACGTGATGTCCAACTTGGCAGATGTGCCAGAACTACGACCGTCCTCCTCGATGGGGCAGTTGAAATCCCCGGCCATCACTAAGGTCCTGGTGGTGGCAAGCTGAAGCCGCAGGGTCTGGAAAAGCTCCAAACGCTCATTCTTCAGTGGGGACGCATACACGTTGATGAACCTGACAGGTTCTCCCGCCCAGTTGCCATCTACAACAAGAGCCCTGCCGCAGATGAGCTCCTGGACGGACTCAAGCGTGAATGCGCCCCCCCTGATCAGAATTGCGACCCCCGCAGACTTGCAGTCACCCCCACCGGACCAGTAGGGTGGACCGTGGGACCACTCCCTGGCCAGATGTTTGAAGGACCTAGAGGAGGGAAGGGAACATTCCTGCAACATATAAACATCACACAACTGGGAAGTAAGGAAGGCATAAATAGTCTGACGTCTGAACTTGTCCTTGATGCTCCTGACATTAATGGAAAATAAGTTAATATTAGCCATCATGTAGGGAAAAAAGAAAAAGTTAGCGCAGGCAATACACCTTAGTTACCACTCCGGTCGGGTGGTCCCTCGTCGGTGTTGACTGCTGGTGACGGGATCACCAGCAGGCCCTCTTCCTCCATCTGGTCAAGCAGCGCGGCCTCAATCTCGGCGACCACCAGTTCCTCCTCTTCTGGCTCGGCCACCAGGGTCTCAACCATGTGCTCCATCTCTTCTGGCTCAGGGAGGGTATCCTCCTTTTCGCCTACGAAATCCAGAATCTTCTTTTTGGAGGATTCAGTAGCAGGGCTGTCCTCCACCTTCCTCTTTCCCCGGGTTGGAACTGGGGAGACAAGAAGGGGAAAATCCTCCTCGGAATAGATAGCGGCGGGTGGAGGAAAGGTTAATTCCACCGCTACCATGGTCTGGGGAGGGAGAGTGGCTGCCGGGGCAGGGGAAAGGACACCTGCTGAGGAGTAGGGGAAGGAGGAAGAGGAAGTGGAATCCTCAGCAGGGGTGGCCGGGGTGGGGGGGGATTGGACGGGGGTGGCAGGGGGAGGGATCGAGAGAGGGGTGACAGAACTCTTACCCTCCTTTGACTTTTTCTTCTGCTTCGGAGCTGCTGGGACCGTCGCTGGGGCTTTGGCCACCGACTCCTTGACCGCTTTGGCCTTGGTCGTCTCGGCCTTGGCCGCTGGGGCCTTGGTCGTCGCGTCCTTGACCTTCACAGGCCTGGTCGTCGGGGCCTTGTCCTCCGTAGCTGGGGTCGTCGCAACCACCGATGCCCAGGATCTCTCACGCCTGGGGCAATCCTTGTACAGATGAGCCGCCAGCCCACATAGGTTGCAGGACGTCTTCTTCGGGCAGTCCTTCGAGCTGTGTCCCGTCACTCGACAAATCCTGCAGGCATCCTCCTTGCAGTCCTTCATCTCGTGGCCGTTCTTGCCGCATCTCCTGCAGTTCCGCGGCATGTCCGGGTAATAGATGAGGCCGTAGGAGTTGCCCAGGGAGAATGTCGGGGGCAGGTGCCGAAGTCCGTCTGAGTACGCCAGGTCCCTGTGAAGTCTAACGGTCACCAACCACTTACCTGTCCAGAAGCCGAGTCCATTCAGGATGTGAGAGGGTTCCTTCACAACCAAACAGAAGCGTCTCAGGAAGGTACAGATGTCTTGGCCTGGGGTGTGCGGGTTGCGCATGGAGACCGTGATCCTCCTTTCATCCCTCTGGATAGGGCAGCTACCTGTAAAGGCAGAGAAAGAATTATCCGGTCCTTTTGCGCTTACCATTTCCCAGAACCTCCTGCAGGTGTTCACAGTGGCGAAGGTGACGAAGAAGATCCCCGTCAAGAAGGTCTGGATGCTGAGGGTGTCCGACCTGGAGAAGCCTCGATCCAGCAGCATCTTCTGGCAGAACACGTCCGAGGACATGTCCGGCACCCTCCCATCCACTTCCTTCAGCTTCAGGGCCACCGTCTGCCGCATCCATGGCTCCAGGGCTGGAGCTTCGTGGCGGGGCTTCTGGGGTCCCTTCTGCTGGCCAGTCGTGGAGGCAGAGTCCTTGGGGTCAGAATCGGCTCCTGGCTGGGCCCTCCTGGCTGTCCCCAGCTCCAGGCTCTTCTTTTCGGCCTTCCTCGCAGCGCTTGCCATGGCTTTCCTCCTGCAGTTACTTCTTGGAGCTGGATCTGGAACTCTTCCCGGAATGGGTGGAGCTATGCAGATTCTTCTCCCGTCGTGTTCTGGACAAATTCCCCGAAAGGTCTTTGTCTCGATGATTTTCTTCCTCGAAGATTCCACAGGACAGCCCGATTGTTCTCCGAGTCTTCGTCTTCTTCTGGATTCTTTAGAGCTTCTTCCTCCCACCGATATCCGCCTTCGTTCTCTGATGTCAGCTGGGCTCCGAAGCTCTTCTCCTTCCGAGTTCGATCGCTCTCGTCAAGTGTAGATCGTAGCTCTTGTGTTCTTAAAAGAACAGATTTTTTGATTGAAGCTGCATCCAAGGCACTGAAAAATGTGACCGAAGTCACACCAAAACAGCGCACGAGGCGAGGATTCATGTGGACCCTTCCCGGCGGAGAGGGTCCCCAATAAACCATCCCCATCCCTCCGAGCCAGAAGGCCACAGCGAGGGTCAGGGATCTCCGATGCTCTCCCTAGCCGAAGCCGGAGAAGAGCCGTTTTCGTGCTCCCAGCTTCCATCTAGGCTGCCACCCTAGTGGAGCTGGAGCCTGTGTTGGTTTCTCAGCCCAAAGCTGACCGGACCTCCGACCGGGTTTATAAAAATTCCCCTTCCTAGCCCGGAGGCCAGGAATAGGGGGGGTTGCTCAGAAAGTATGATTGGCAAAGGTGCGGCGTGCTACGAAGCCAAGTCTTTCTGGGGTTCCCAGTCCCAGTAAGCTTGGACTCCCACCAGGGCGCCTACTCCTGGGGCACATTGCTCCAAAGCCCTCACACTTACCCAGCCTAGTGACTAAGATCCTGGAGGGCCATGTTTTCCATCAGATAACTCTATGAGCCACCTGGCGTACTAACAAGTGCACCAAACCAGTGTGTAATATGCATCAATTTACTAGGGCAGCCCAAGGACAAAACTGCCTTTTCAAAAGATACTACACTTGATCTTAGCCAAAAGGCCGAGAAGCGATAACCAGAATTGGTTTCAAACTACGGAGCCACCCAAGGATCCTGAAAAGTCCATTTGTGGAGATGAGCTCCTGGACTCCCGTTAAGAAGACATGTTGTCAACCTCTAGATCCCTTACATGCCTGCACTTTTCGGCTTGCTGCTGCTGCAATCCACGCGTTTTAGATCTGCATAACTCCACCTCTTTAAACACAGCACCTTCACCCCCTGCTGTTCCCACCCGCCTCAACACCGTTGGAAGGGAGGAGAACCAATTAAGGCGGGGGGTGGGGTGGAACGAGCAGCTGTCTACCCTTAGCAGGAGGGCTCCTGATTACATACCTCTCCTGCTGCTGCTGCTGCTGGCTGTCCAGCAGCAGACTGAAGGTGGCTGCTGCTGTGCACAGGTATATAAAGGCTCAGAGCCTATTATGACACGCGCAGCCAGCGTTCCATTGCCACATTCCATCTACTGCAGGCAGGATACCTGGCTGGCTGAATGTCGCTGAGAAGCTCACAGAGACCGCCATAAGCAACAGTTTAACAGAATGCCACAGACTAATCAACCAAACTTTTTGGGTTGGGTTCTCTTTTATAGTCTGCAGGCATTAAATGAAAGAAGTCAGTGTTCCAGCAGAAGGAGACAACGTTTCAGAAAAGGCATTGTAGCAAACCAAAAAAGAAATTTTAAGCGCAGCAGAGTAACCAGCGCACATACCTGTTAGCTCAGGTGAGTTTAAAAGGCTGCTGTTGATAACAAGGGCATTTGCTAAATAGATGGTGTGTGTGCAACAATATACTGAAAGGTCAATTATATTGTGCAGCTTATCTCACCACCTGTAGTTATTTAGGTGAAAGCTCCAAAATGCTTGCCTAATATGTCTGTTTATCCAAAAGGAAGTAAAAAGGGAGAGCTAGAAAGATAGCATTGCATCACATTACATGGCAATGCAATGCACAGTTGCTGAAGTTGAACCAAAATGAGCTTGTAATCTGGCTTCTGCAACTTTGAACATGAAAAATCCAATGAGGAGAAGAAAAGCAAAGCCAAAGAGTCCATCCCAAAATCCGACAAACAAGCAAAATGAACAAAAAACATTGAATTCAATTCTTTCTGATTTTAGAAACTGCATTAAAGAAGGGGTGCACCGGTCCTGGAGATACTGCAATACCAGGTCAATGCGTGGAGTGGACAGAGCAAGCTCTTTTTCCATCTCCCTGTTCTAAAAATCCATTTAATATATGGTCCCCAGATAGGGGACGTATCAGATATTAAACTGATAAGAACAGATACTACACTTGATCTTAGCCAAAAGGCCGAGAAGCGATAACCAGAATTGGTTTCAAACTACGGAGCCACCCAAGGATCCTGAAAAGTCCATTTGTGGAGATGAGCTCCTGGACTCCCGTTAAGAAGACATGTTGTCAACCTCTAGATCCCTTACATGCCTGCACTTTTCGGCTTGCTGCTGCTGCAATCCACGCGTTTTAGATCTGCATAACTCCACCTCTTTAAACACAGCACCTTCACCCCCTGCTGTTCCCACCCGCCTCAACACCGTTGGAAGGGAGGAGAACCAATTAAGGCGGGGGGTGGGGTGGAACGAGCAGCTGTCTACCCTTAGCAGGAGGGCTCCTGATTACATACCTCTCCTGCTGCTGCTGCTGCTGGCTGTCCAGCAGCAGACTGAAGGTGGCTGCTGCTGTGCACAGGTATATAAAGGCTCAGAGCCTATTATGACACGCGCAGCCAGCGTTCCATTGCCACATTCCATCTACTGCAGGCAGGATACCTGGCTGGCTGAATGTCGCTGAGAAGCTCACAGAGACCGCCATAAGCAACAGTTTAACAGAATGCCACAGACTAATCAACCAAACTTTTTGGGTTGGGTTCTCTTTTATAGTCTGCAGGCATTAAATGAAAGAAGTCAGTGTTCCAGCAGAAGGAGACAACGTTTCAGAAAAGGCATTGTAGCAAACCAAAAAAGAAATTTTAAGCGCAGCAGAGTAACCAGCGCACATACCTGTTAGCTCAGGTGAGTTTAAAAGGCTGCTGTTGATAACAAGGGCATTTGCTAAATAGATGGTGTGTGTGCAACAATATACTGAAAGGTCAATTATATTGTGCAGCTTATCTCACCACCTGTAGTTATTTAGGTGAAAGCTCCAAAATGCTTGCCTAATATGTCTGTTTATCCAAAAGGAAGTAAAAAGGGAGAGCTAGAAAGATAGCATTGCATCACATTACATAGCAATGCAATGCACAGTTGCTGAAGTTGAACCAAAATGAGCTTGTAATCTGGCTTCTGCAACTTTGAACATGAAAAATCCAATGAGGAGAAGAAAAGCAAAGCCAAAGAGTCCATCCCAAAATCCGACAAACAAGCAAAATGAACAAAAAACATTGAATTCAATTCTTTCTGATTTTAGAAACTGCATTAAAGAAGGGGTGCACCGGTCCTGGAGATACTGCAATACCAGGTCAATGCGTGGAGTGGACAGAGCAAGCTCTTTTTCCATCTCCCTGTTCTAAAAATCCATTTAATATATGGTCCCCAGATAGGGGACGTATCAGATATTAAACTGATAAGAACAGATACTACACTTGATCTTAGCCAAAAGGCCGAGAAGCGATAACCAGAATTGGTTTCAAACTACGGAGCCACCCAAGGATCCTGAAAAGTCCATTTGTGGAGATGAGCTCCTGGACTCCCGTTAAGAAGACATGTTGTCAACCTCTAGATCCCTTACATGCCTGCACTTTTCGGCTTGCTGCTGCTGCAATCCACGCGTTTTAGATCTGCATAACTCCACCTCTTTAAACACAGCACCTTCACCCCCTGCTGTTCCCACCCGCCTCAACACCGTTGGAAGGGAGGAGAACCAATTAAGGCGGGGGGTGGGGTGGAACGAGCAGCTGTCTACCCTTAGCAGGAGGGCTCCTGATTACATACCTCTCCTGCTGCTGCTGCTGCTGGCTGTCCAGCAGCAGACTGAAGGTGGCTGCTGCTGTGCACAGGTATATAAAGGCTCAGAGCCTATTATGACACGCGCAGCCAGCGTTCCATTGCCACATTCCATCTACTGCAGGCAGGATACCTGGCTGGCTGAATGTCGCTGAGAAGCTCACAGAGACCGCCATAAGCAACAGTTTAACAGAATGCCACAGACTAATCAACCAAACTTTTTGGGTTGGGTTCTCTTTTATAGTCTGCAGGCATTAAATGAAAGAAGTCAGTGTTCCAACAGAAGGAGACAACGTTTCAGAAAAGGCATTGTAGCAAACCAAAAAAGAAATTTTAAGCGCAGCAGAGTAACCAGCGCACATACCTGTTAGCTCAGGTGAGTTTAAAAGGCTGCTGTTGATAACAAGGGCATTTGCTAAATAGATGGTGTGTGTGCAACAATATACTGAAAGGTCAATTATATTGTGCAGCTTATCTCACCACCTGTAGTTATTTAGGTGAAAGCTCCAAAATGCTTGCCTAATATGTCTGTTTATCCAAAAGGAAGTAAAAAGGGAGAGCTAGAAAGATAGCATTGCATCACATTACATGGCAATGCAATGCACAGTTGCTGAAGTTGAACCAAAATGAGCTTGTAATCTGGCTTCTGCAACTTTGAACATGAAAAATCCAATGAGGAGAAGAAAAGCAAAGCCAAAGAGTCCATCCCAAAATCCGACAAACAAGCAAAATGAACAAAAAACATTGAATTCAATTCTTTCTGATTTTAGAAACTGCATTAAAGAAGGGGTGCACCGGTCCTGGAGATACTGCAATACCAGGTCAATGCGTGGAGTGGACAGAGCAAGCTCTTTTTCCATCTCCCTGTTCTAAAAATCCATTTAATATATAGTCCCCAGATAGGGGACGTATCAGATATTAAACTGATAAGAACAGATACTACACTTGATCTTAGCCAAAAGGCCGAGAAGCGATAACCAGAATTGGTTTCAAACTACGGAGCCACCCAAGGATCCTGAAAAGTCCATTTGTGGAGATGAGCTCCTGGACTCCCGTTAAGAAGACATGTTGTCAACCTCTAGATCCCTTACATGCCTGCACTTTTCGGCTTGCTGCTGCTGCAATCCACGCGTTTTAGATCTGCATAACTCCACCTCTTTAAACACAGCACCTTCACCCCCTGCTGTTCCCACCCGCCTCAACACCGTTGGAAGGGAGGAGAACCAATTAAGGCGGGGGGTGGGGTGGAACGAGCAGCTGTCTACCCTTAGCAGGAGGGCTCCTGATTACATACCTCTCCTGCTGCTGCTGCTGGCTGTCCAGCAGCAGACTGAAGGTGGCTGCTGCTGTGCACAGGTATATAAAGGCTCAGAGCCTATTATGACACGCGCAGCCAGCGTTCCATTGCCACATTCCATCTACTGCAGGCAGGATACCTGGCTGGCTGAATGTCGCTGAGAAGCTCACAGAGACCGCCATAAGCAACAGTTTAACAGAATGCCACAGACTAATCAACCAAACTTTTTGGGTTGGGTTCTCTTTTATAGTCTGCAGGCATTAAATGAAAGAAGTCAGTGTTCCAGCAGAAGGAGACAACGTTTCAGAAAAGGCATTGTAGCAAACCAAAAAAGAAATTCTAAGCGCAGCAGAGTAACCAGCGCACATACCTGTTAGCTCAGGTGAGTTTAAAAGGCTGCTGTTGATAACAAGGGCATTTGCTAAATAGATGGTGTGTGTGCAACAATATACTGAAAGGTCAATTATATTGTGCAGCTTATCTCACCACCTGTAGTTATTTAGGTGAAAGCTCCAAAATGCTTGCCTAATATGTCTGTTTATCCAAAAGGAAGTAAAAAGGGAGAGCTAGAAAGATAGCATTGCATCACATTACATGGCAATGCAATGCACAGTTGCTGAAGTTGAACCAAAATGAGCTTGTAATCTGGCTTCTGCAACTTTGAACATGAAAAATCCAATGAGGAGAAGAAAAGCAAAGCCAAAGAGTCCATCCCAAAATCCGACAAACAAGCAAAATGAACAAAAAACATTGAATTCAATTCTTTCTGATTTTAGAAACTGCATTAAAGAAGGGGTGCACCGGTCCTGGAGATACTGCAATACCAGGTCAATGCGTGGAGTGGACAGAGCAAGCTCTTTTTCCATCTCCCTGTTCTAAAAATCCATTTAATATATGGTCCCCAGATAGGGGACGTATCAGATATTAAACTGATAAGAACAGATACTACACTTGATCTTAGCCAAAAGGCCGAGAAGCGATAACCAGAATTGGTTTCAAACTACGGAGCCACCCAAGGATCCTGAAAAGTCCATTTGTGGAGATGAGCTCCTGGACTCCCGTTAAGAAGACATGTTGTCAACCTCTAGATCCCTTACATGCCTGCACTTTTCGGCTTGCTGCTGCTGCAATCCACGCGTTTTAGATCTGCATAACTCCACCTCTTTAAACACAGCACCTTCACCCCCTGCTGTTCCCACCCGCCTCAACACCGTTGGAAGGGAGGAGAACCAATTAAGGCGGGGGGTGGGGTGGAACGAGCAGCTGTCTACCCTTAGCAGGAGGGCTCCTGATTACATACCTCTCCTGCTGCTGCTGCTGCTGGCTGTCCAGCAGCAGACTGAAGGTGGCTGCTGCTGTGCACAGGTATATAAAGGCTCAGAGCCTATTATGACACGCGCAGCCAGCGTTCCATTGCCACATTCCATCTACTGCAGGCAGGATACCTGGCTGGCTGAATGTCGCTGAGAAGCTCACAGAGACCGCCATAAGCAACAGTTTAACAGAATGCCACAGACTAATCAACCAAACTTTTTGGGTTGGGTTCTCTTTTATAGTCTGCAGGCATTAAATGAAAGAAGTCAGTGTTCCAGCAGAAGGAGACAACGTTTCAGAAAAGGCATTGTAGCAAACCAAAAAAGAAATTTTAAGCGCAGCAGAGTAACCAGCGCACATACCTGTTAGCTCAGGTGAGTTTAAAAGGCTGCTGTTGATAACAAGGGCATTTGCTAAATAGATGGTGTGTGTGCAACAATATACTGAAAGGTCAATTATATTGTGCAGCTTATCTCACCACCTGTAGTTATTTAGGTGAAAGCTCCAAAATGCTTGCCTAATATGTCTGTTTATCCAAAAGGAAGTAAAAAGGGAGAGCTAGAAAGATAGCATTGCATCACATTACATGGCAATGCAATGCACAGTTGCTGAAGTTGAACCAAAATGAGCTTGTAATCTGGCTTCTGCAACTTTGAACATGAAAAATCCAATGAGGAGAAGAAAAGCAAAGCCAAAGAGTCCATCCCAAAATCCGACAAACAAGCAAAATGAACAAAAAACATTGAATTCAATTCTTTCTGATTTTAGAAACTGCATTAAAGAAGGGGTGCACCGGTCCTGGAGATACTGCAATACCAGGTCAATGCGTGGAGTGGACAGAGCAAGCTCTTTTTCCATCTCCCTGTTCTAAAAATCCATTTAATATATAGTCCCCAGATAGGGGACGTATCAGATATTAAACTGATAAGAACAGATACTACACTTGATCTTAGCCAAAAGGCCGAGAAGCGATAACCAGAATTGGTTTCAAACTACGGAGCCACCCAAGGATCCTGAAAAGTCCATTTGTGGAGATGAGCTCCTGGACTCCCGTTAAGAAGACATGTTGTCAACCTCTAGATCCCTTACATGCCTGCACTTTTCGGCTTGCTGCTGCTGCAATCCACGCGTTTTAGATCTGCATAACTCCACCTCTTTAAACACAGCACCTTCACCCCCTGCTGTTCCCACCCGCCTCAACACCGTTGGAAGGGAGGAGAACCAATTAAGGCGGGGGGTGGGGTGGAACGAGCAGCTGTCTACCCTTAGCAGGAGGGCTCCTGATTACATACCTCTCCTGCTGCTGCTGCTGCTGGCTGTCCAGCAGCAGACTGAAGGTGGCTGCTGCTGTGCACAGGTATATAAAGGCTCAGAGCCTATTATGACACGCGCAGCCAGCGTTCCATTGCCACATTCCATCTACTGCAGGCAGGATACCTGGCTGGCTGAATGTCGCTGAGAAGCTCACAGAGACCGCCATAAGCAACAGTTTAACAGAATGCCACAGACTAATCAACCAAACTTTTTGGGTTGGGTTCTCTTTTATAGTCTGCAGGCATTAAATGAAAGAAGTCAGTGTTCCAGCAGAAGGAGACAACGTTTCAGAAAAGGCATTGTAGCAAACCAAAAAAGAAATTTTAAGCGCAGCAGAGTAACCAGCGCACATACCTGTTAGCTCAGGTGAGTTTAAAAGGCTGCTGTTGATAACAAGGGCATTTGCTAAATAGATGGTGTGTGTGCAACAATATACTGAAAGGTCAATTATATTGTGCAGCTTATCTCACCACCTGTAGTTATTTAGGTGAAAGCTCCAAAATGCTTGCCTAATATGTCTGTTTATCCAAAAGGAAGTA
Source organism: Phyllobates terribilis (assembly GCF_046119375.1). Lineage (NCBI taxonomy): Eukaryota > Metazoa > Chordata > Amphibia > Anura > Dendrobatidae > Phyllobates > Phyllobates terribilis. Next base: position 902,227 of record NW_027363176.1, read on the forward strand.
AAAAGGGAGAGCTAGAAAGATAGCATTGCATCACATTACATGGCAATGCAATGCACAGTTGCTGAAGTTGAACCAAAATGAGCTTGTAATCTGGCTTCTGCAACTTTGAACATGAAAAATCCAATGAGGAGAAGAAAGCAAAGCCAAAGAGTCCATCCCAAAATCCGACAAACAAGCAAAATGAACAAAAAACATTGAATTCAATTCTTTCTGATTTTAGAAACTGCATTAAAGAAGGGGTGCACCGGTCCTGGAGATACTGCAATACCAGGTCAATGCGTGGAGTGGACAGAGCAAGCTCTTTTTCCATCTCCCTGTTCTAAAAATCCATTTAATATATGGTCCCCAGATAGGGGACGTATCAGATATTAAACTGATAAGAACAGATTTTTTTTTTTTTTATCGAAAGCCCGAATTCGTGTACAAAACCCGAGTGCGCTTAAAAAAGTGACAAGTGCCACAAAAAAAGTGCACTAGGATGCTGGTCTTCTTGAAACCCTCTCCAAAAGGAGAAGGGTCCCCCAAACCATTCCCCGTCCCTCCGAGCCAAAAGGCCACAGCGAGGAACAGGGACAAAAAGCCACCTCCAGCCGAAGCCAGAGGCGACCCAATCTTACCCCCAGCACCTGCCCGAGTTCTCACCCGAGCAAGGCACTGGGAGCCAAAGACTGTGCTCCCCTCCCAGAAGAGGGGAGCCAACAACGCTCTCCTCCCGAAAGAGGAGAGCCAGGGGGGTTCAGGGGGGAGCGGAACCTGATGGCCACACACTCCCCCCCTAGACCTGCCAAGAGAGGAACCCGTAAGGGAACCGCATCCCAACAAAATCCTAGTAGGACGTGACACACGTGAATAAGTGGACACACAGTGACAAAGAAATTAAATAAATAGTGAAGGTTTCACAGTATAATACTGCCCGGACCTTCGACCGGGAATTGAAAAATTCCCCATCCTAAGGCCAGAAGGCCCGGAATAAGGGTGTGTGCGAAGAAAGAAAATTTGAAGTGCTTGTGCAAATGTGCCATAAACTCAAGTGGGGTTCCCAATCCCAGTGAGTTAAGGCACCCCAGGGTCACCACTCCTGGGGCACTTCACACTTCGGGCTTTCGATCTTCCCCGGCCCAATGGCGTCGATCCTGGGGGGCCATGCTTTCCACCAGATGACTATATTAGCCACCTGGCGTACTAACAAGCGCCTAAACCCCAGTGTGCATAATGTATCAATCTACTAGGGCGGCCAACATCCAAAACCGCCTTTTCGAAAGATACTACACTTGATCTTAGCCAAAAGGCCGAGAAGCGATAACCAGAATTGGTTTCAAACTACGGAGCCACCCAAGGATCCTGAAAAGTCCATTTGTGGAGATGAGCTCCTGGACTCCCGTTAAGAAGACATGTTGTCAACCTCTAGATCCCTTACATGCCTGCACTTTTCGGCTTGCTGCTGCTGCAATCCACGCGTTTTAGATCTGCATAACTCCACCTCTTTAAACACAGCACCTTCACCCCCTGCTGTTCCCACCCGCCTCAACACCGTTGGAAGGGAGGAGAACCAATTAAGGCAGGGGGTGGGGTGGAACGAGCAGCTGTCTACCCTTAGCAGGAGGGCTCCTGATTACATACCTCTCCTGCTGCTGCTGCTGCTGGCTGTCCAGCAGCAGACTGAAGGTGGCTGCTGCTGTGCACAGGTATATAAAGGCTCAGAGCCTATTATGACACGCGCAGCCAGCGTTCCATTGCCACATTCCATCTACTGCAGGCAGGATACCTGGCTGGCTGAATGTCGCTGAGAAGCTCACAGAGACCGCCATAAGCAACAGTTTAACAGAATGCCACAGACTAATCAACCAAACTTTTTGGGTTGGGTTCTCTTTTATAGTCTGCAGGCATTAAATGAAAGAAGTCAGTGTTCCAGCAGAAGGAGACAACGTTTCAGAAAAGGCATTGTAGCAAACCAAAAAAGAAATTTTAAGCGCAGCAGAGTAACCAGCGCACATACCTGTTAGCTCAGGTGAGTTTAAAAGGCTGCTGTTGATAACAAGGGCATTTGCTAAATAGATGGTGTGTGTGCAACAATATACTGAAAGGTCAATTATATTGTGCAGCTTATCTCACCACCTGTAGTTATTTAGGTGAAAGCTCCAAAATGCTTGCCTAATATGTCTGTTTATCCAAAAGGAAGTAAAAAGGGAGAGCTAGAAAGATAGCATTGCATCACATTACATGGCAATGCAATGCACAGTTGCTGAAGTTGAACAAAAATGAGCTTGTAATCTGGCTTCTGCAACTTTGAACATGAAAAATCCAATGAGGAGAAGAAAAGCAAAGCCAAAGAGTCCATCCCAAAATCCGACAAACAAGCAAAATGAACAAAAAACATTGAATTCAATTCTTTCTGATTTTAGAAACTGCATTAAAGAAGGGGTGCACCGGTCCTGGAGATACTGCAATACCAGGTCAATGCGTGGAGTGGACAGAGCAAGCTCTTTTTCCATCTCCCTGTTCTAAAAATCCATTTAATATATAGTCCCCAGATAGGGGACGTATCAGATATTAAACTGATAAGAACAGATACTACACTTGATCTTAGCCAAAAGGCCGAGAAGCGATAACCAGAATTGGTTTCAAACTACGGAGCCACCCAAGGATCCTGAAAAGTCCATTTGTGGAGATGAGCTCCTGGACTCCCGTTAAGAAGACATGTTGTCAACCTCTAGATCCCTTACATGCCTGCACTTTTCGGCTTGCTGCTGCTGCAATCCACGCGTTTTAGATCTGCATAACTCCACCTCTTTAAACACAGCACCTTCACCCCCTGCTGTTCCCACCCGCCTCAACACCGTTGGAAGGGAGGAGAACCAATTAAGGCGGGGGGTGGGGTGGAACGAGCAGCTGTCTACCCTTAGCAGGAGGGCTCCTGATTACATACCTCTCCTGCTGCTGCTGCTGCTGGCTGTCCAGCAGCAGACTGAAGGTGGCTGCTGCTGTGCACAGGTATATAAAGGCTCAGAGCCTATTATGACACGCGCAGCCAGCGTTCCATTGCCACATTCCATCTACTGCAGGCAGGATACCTGGCTGGCTGAATGTCGCTGAGAAGCTCACAGAGACCGCCATAAGCAACAGTTTAACAGAATGCCACAGACTAAACAACCAAACTTTTTGGGTTGGGTTCTCTTTTATAGTCTGCAGGCATTAAATGAAAGAAGTCAGTGTTCCAGCAGAAGGAGACAACGTTTCAGAAAAGGCATTGTAGCAAACCAAAAAAGAAATTTTAAGCGCAGCAGAGTAACCAGCGCACATACCTGTTAGCTCAGGTGAGTTTAAAAGGCTGCTGTTGATAACAAGGGCATTTGCTAAATAGATGGTGTGTGTGCAACAATATACTGAAAGGTCAATTATATTGTGCAGCTTATCTCACCACCTGTAGTTATTTAGGTGAAAGCTCCAAAATGCTTGCCTAATATGTCTGTTTATCCAAAAGGAAGTAAAAAGGGAGAGCTAGAAAGATAGCATTGCATCACATTACATGGCAATGCAATGCACAGTTGCTGAAGTTGAACCAAAATGAGCTTGTAATCTGGCTTCTGCAACTTTGAACATGAAAAATCCAATGAGGAGAAGAAAGCAAAGCCAAAGAGTCCATCCCAAAATCCGACAAACAAGCAAAATGAACAAAAAACATTGAATTCAATTCTTTCTGATTTTAGAAACTGCATTAAAGAAGGGGTGCACCGGTACTGGAGATACTGCAATACCAGGTCAATGCGTGGAGTGGACAGAGCAAGCTCTTTTTCCATCTCCCTGTTCTAAAAATCCATTTAATATATGGTCCCCAGATAGGGGACGTATCAGATATTAAACTGATAAGAACAGATTTTTTTTTTTTTTATCGAAAGCCCGAATTCGTGTACAAAACCCGAGTGCGCTTAAAAAAGTGACAAGTGCCACAAAAAAAGTGCACTAGGATGCTGGTCTTCTTGAAACCCTCTCCAAAAGGAGAAGGGTCCCCCAAACCATTCCCCGTCCCTCCGAGCCAAAAGGCCACAGCGAGGAACAGGGACAAAAAGCCACCTCCAGCCGAAGCCAGAGGCGACCCAATCTTACCCCCAGCACCTGCCCGAGTTCTCACCCGAGCAAGGCACTGGGAGCCAAAGACTGTGCTCCCCTCCCAGAAGAGGGGAGCCAACAACGCTCTCCTCCCGAAAGAGGAGAGCCAGGGGGGTTCAGGGGGGAGCGGAACCTGATGGCCACACACTCCCCCCCTAGACCTGCCAAGAGAGGAACCCGTAAGGGAACCGCATCCCAACAAAATCCTAGTAGGACGTGACACACGTGAATAAGTGGACACACAGTGACAAAGAAATTAAATAAATAGTGAAGGTTTCACAGTATAATACTGCCCGGACCTTCGACCGGGAATTGAAAAATTCCCCATCCTAAGGCCAGAAGGCCCGGAATAAGGGTGTGTGCGAAGAAAGAAAATTTGAAGTGCTTGTGCAAATGTGCCATAAACTCAAGTGGGGTTCCCAATCCCAGTGAGTTAAGGCACCCCAGGGTCACCACTCCTGGGGCACTTCACACTTCGGGCTTTCGATCTTCCCCGGCCCAATGGCGTCAATCCTGGGGGGCCATGCTTTCCACCAGATGACTATATTAGCCACCTGGCGTACTAACAAGCGCCTAAACCCCAGTGTGCATAATGTATCAATCTACTAGGGCGGCCAACATCCAAAACCGCCTTTTCGAAAGATACTACACTTGATCTTAGCCAAAAGGCCGAGAAGCGATAACCAGAATTGGTTTCAAACTACGGAGCCACCCAAGGATCCTGAAAAGTCCATTTGTGGAGATGAGCTCCTGGTCTCCCGTTAAGAAGACATGTTGTCAACCTCTAGATCCCTTACATGCCTGCACTTTTCGGCTTGCTGCTGCTGCAATCCACGCGTTTTAGATCTGCATAACTCCACCTCTTTAAACACAGCACCTTCACCCCCTGCTGTTCCCACCCGCCTCAACACCGTTGGAAGGGAGGAGAACCAATTAAGGCGGGGGGTGGGGTGGAACGAGCAGCTGTCTACCCTTAGCAGGAGGGCTCCTGATTACATACCTCTCCTGCTGCTGCTGCTGCTGGCTGTCCAGCAGCAGACTGAAGGTGGCTGCTGCTGTGCACAGGTATATAAAGGCTCAGAGCCTATTATGACACGCGCAGCCAGCGTTCCATTGCCACATTCCATCTACTGCAGGCAGGATACCTGGCTGGCTGAATGTCGCTGAGAAGCTCACAGAGACCGCCATAAGCAACAGTTTAACAGAATGCCACAGACTAATCAACCAAACTTTTTGGGTTGGGTTCTCTTTTATAGTCTGCAGGCATTAAATGAAAGAAGTCAGTGTTCCAGCAGAAGGAGACAACGTTTCAGAAAAGGCATTGTAGCAAACCAAAAAAGAAATTTTAAGCGCAGCAGAGTAACCAGCGCACATACCTGTTAGCTCAGGTGAGTTTAAAAGGCTGCTGTTGATAACAAGGGCATTTGCTAAATAGATGGTGTGTGTGCAACAATATACTGAAAGGTCAATTATATTGTGCAGCTTATCTCACCACCTGTAGTTATTTAGGTGAAAGCTCCAAAATGCTTGCCTAATATGTCTGTTTATCCAAAAGGAAGTAAAAAGGGAGAGCTAGAAAGATAGCATTGCATCACATTACATGGCAATGCAATGCACAGTTGCTGAAGTTGAACCAAAATGAGCTTGTAATCTGGCTTCTGCAACTTTGAACATGAAAAATCCAATGAGGAGAAGAAAAGCAAAGCCAAAGAGTCCATCCCAAAATCCGACAAACAAGCAAAATGAACAAAAAACATTGAATTCAATTCTTTCTGATTTTAGAAACTGCATTAAAGAAGGGGTGCACCGGTCCTGGAGATACTGCAATACCAGGTCAATGCGTGGAGTGGACAGAGCAAGCTCTTTTTCCATCTCCCTGTTCTAAAAATCCATTTAATATATGGTCCCCAGATAGGGGACGTATCAGATATTAAACTGATAAGAACAGATACTACACTTGATCTTAGCCAAAAGGCCGAGAAGCGATAACCAGAATTGGTTTCAAACTACGGAGCCACCCAAGGATCCTGAAAAGTCCATTTGTGGAGATGAGCTCCTGGACTCCCGTTAAGAAGACATGTTGTCAACCTCTAGATCCCTTACATGCCTGCACTTTTCGGCTTGCTGCTGCTGAAATCCACGCGTTTTAGATCTGCATAACTCCACCTCTTTAAACACAGCACCTTCACCCCCTGCTGTTCCCACCCGCCTCAACACCGTTGGAAGGGAGGAGAACCAATTAAGGCGGGGGGTGGGGTGGAACGAGCAGCTGTCTACCCTTAGCAGGAGGGCTCCTGATTACATACCTCTCCTGCTGCTGCTGCTGCTGGCTGTCCAGCAGCAGACTGAAGGTGGCTGCTGCTGTGCACAGGTATATAAAGGCTCAGAGCCTATTATGACACGCGCAGCCAGCGTTCCATTGCCACATTCCATCTACTGCAGGCAGGATACCTGGCTGGCTGAATGTCGCTGAGAAGCTCACAGAGACCGCCATAAGCAACAGTTTAACAGAATGCCACAGACTAATCAACCAAACTTTTTGGGTTGGGTTCTCTTTTATAGTCTGCAGGCATTAAATGAAAGAAGTCAGTGTTCCAGCAGAAGGAGACAACGTTTCAGAAAAGGCATTGTAGCAAACCAAAAAAGAAATTTTAAGCGCAGCAGAGTAACCAGCGCACATACCTGTTAGCTCAGGTGAGTTTAAAAGGCTGCTGTTGATAACAAGGGCATTTGCTAAATAGATGGTGTGTGTGCAACAATATACTGAAAGGTCAATTATATTGTGCAGCTTATCTCACCACCTGTAGTTATTTAGGTGAAAGCTCCAAAATGCTTGCCTAATATGTCTGTTTATCCAAAAGGAAGTAAAAAGGGAGAGCTAGAAAGATAGCATTGCATCACATTACATGGCAATGCAATGCACAGTTGCTGAAGTTGAACCAAAATGAGCTTGTAATCTGGCTTCTGCAACTTTGAACATGAAAAATCCAATGAGGAGAAGAAAAGCAAAGCCAAAGAGTCCATCCCAAAATCCGACAAACAAGCAAAATGAACAAAAAACATTGAATTCAATTCTTTCTGATTTTAGAAACTGCATTAAAGAAGGGGTGCACCGGTCCTGGAGATACTGCAATACCAGGTCAATGCGTGGAGTGGACAGAGCAAGCTCTTTTTCCATCTCCCTGTTCTAAAAATCCATTTAATATATGGTCCCCAGATAGGGGACGTATCAGATATTAAACTGATAAGAACAGATACTACACTTGATCTTAGCCAAAAGGCCGAGAAGCGATAACCAGAATTGGTTTCAAACTACGGAGCCACCCAAGGATCCTGAAAAGTCCATTTGTGGAGATGAGCTCCTGGACTCCCGTTAAGAAGACATGTTGTCAACCTCTAGATCCCTTACATGCCTGCACTTTTCGGCTTGCTGCTGCTGCAATCCACGCGTTTTAGATCTGCATAACTCCACCTCTTTAAACACAGCACCTTCACCCCCTGCTGTTCCCACCCGCCTCAACACCGTTGGAAGGGAGGAGAACCAATTAAGGCGGGGGGTGGGGTGGAACGAGCAGCTGTCTACCCTTAGCAGGAGGGCTCCTGATTACATACCTCTCCTGCTGCTGCTGCTGCTGGCTGTCCAGCAGCAGACTGAAGGTGGCTGCTGCTGTGCACAGGTATATAAAGGCTCAGAGCCTATTATGACACGCGCAGCCAGCGTTCCATTGCCACATTCCATCTACTGCAGGCAGGATACCTGGCTGGCTGAATGTCGCTGAGAAGCTCACAGAGACCGCCATAAGCAACAGTTTAACAGAATGCCACAGACTAATCAACCAAACTTTTTGGGTTGGGTTCTCTTTTATAGTCTGCAGGCATTAAATGAAAGAAGTCAGTTTTCCAGTAGAAGGAGACAACGTTTCAGAAAAGGCATTGTAGCAAACCAAAAAAGAAATTTTAAGCGCAGCAGAGTAACCAGCGCACATACCTGTTAGCTCAGGTGAGTTTAAAAGGCTGCTGTTGATAACAAGGGCATTTGCTAAATAGATGGTGTGTGTGCAACAATATACTGAAAGGTCAATTATATTGTGCAGCTTATCTCACCACCTGTAGTTATTTAGGTGAAAGCTCCAAAATGCTTGCCTAATATGTCTGTTTATCCAAAAGGAAGTAGAAAGGGAGAGCTAGAAAGATAGCATTGCATCACATTACATGGCAATGCAATGCACAGTTGCTGAAGTTGAACCAAAATGAGCTTGTAATCTGGCTTCTGCAACTTTGAACATGAAAAATCCAATGAGGAGAAGAAAAGCAAAGCCAAAGAGTCCATCCCAAAATCCGACAAACAAGCAAAATGAACAAAAAACATTGAATTCAATTCTTTCTGATTTTAGAAACTGCATTAAAGAAGGGGTGCACCGGTCCTGGAGATACTGCAATACCAGGTCAATGCGTGGAGTGGACAGAGCAAGCTCTTTTTCCATCTCCCTGTTCTAAAAATCCATTTAATATATGGTCCCCAGATAGGGGACGTATCAGATATTAAACTGATAAGAACAGATTTTTTTTTTTTTTTTTTTTTTTTTTCCAAACACTCAGAAATTAAGTTTTATAATCTTAAATCGTATATCACCAAACTCAAGATTTTAGTTCCATCATCGTGTTTAGATATTATATTTATATTTTTTCATTTGAATTAATATATATAAAGTTAAACATAACAATTCCTTTGCAGTTTCAACAGTTTCCAAACAAATCACCACTGACATTACTTCACCCGGTTTCCCAAACTAAATATCCCCTTTTTCTCTTTTACTTTCCTCCCAACAAAACCCCTTAACTTCTTTTCTTCCTCCTCATGCTCTAACCGCATCTGTTCCCTATCATACTCTTCCTCATCATCTCTGAAAGTCACCACCTTCTCCAACACTTTACCCTTTTCCTCTTTTACTTCTTTCTTTTCACCAGATACTTTCCTTGATCCACAATTTTCCTGTACCGTTACCTTTTTCTTCAATTTCACCTTTAAACTTTCAACTTCTTTTCCCTGCTTATTCTCCTCTATAATTATGGCATCAACTTCCTTCTTCATTTTATCACCAATATCTTCCTTTTGTCCTCCAAAGTTCTTTTCAAAAGTTCCTTTGCTGCTTTCCATGTAACAATACCCAGAACTCCCGTTTACCATAATCCTCCCATTATGCAAATTTTCTTCTCCTGTTGTCCACACCAAAAAACGTCTCTTTCCGTTCCAAATACCAACTTTGTTCCTGTATAATTTCTGAAACTTTACCATCTTACATTTAGATTCCAAAAAAACCATTATCTCCTCTATTTCCACAAACGGATTGTCCATGTAAATTATCACACTCTTCGGTTTCCCCATGAATGATGCACTTACTCCAATTTTCCCAGAATACTCTTCACTCCAGCCTTTGAAAAAATGAATGCACTTTTCCTCAGAAACTAGAGTCACATCACAAACTTTACCTTGCTTTATTTCTTGCATACAGTAGATATCCTTCTCCAAAACTTCATATTTCCTCAAAATTTCCAGAATCCATTTTTCTTCCAAAAAAGTTTCTTCCGTCTCCCGTTTCACAAAAAAACGTAAGCATCTCTTCTTTTTCCAAAACTCCATCTCAACGATCCGTTTTCCTTCCGTTTTTTCCTTCTAATCCTCCAAATGTTGCCACCACAGCTATGTGTGGCGACAGTTGCCCCCCACAGCTATGTGTGGTGACAAGGTGATCGCCTCTCGTTGCCCAGGGACTAATCCGACTCCCTAATAGCAGCAGGGGGGTTTAGCTCCACCGATAAGTGTAGCGATCCCCCCAGGCCAAGGAGCCGGGTACCCCAAGCGCCTCCCAGCCAAGACCAAGGCAGAAACCGCTAGATCACTGCACTTGATCTTAGCCAAAAGGCCGAGAAGCGATAACCAGAATTGGTTTCAAACTACAGAGCCACCCAAGGATCCTGAAAAGTCCATTTGTGGAGATGAGCTCCTGGACTCCCGTTAAGAAGACATGTTGTCAACCTCTAGATCCCTTACATGCCTGCACTTTTCGGCTTGCTGCTGCTGCAATCCACGCGTTTTAGATCTGCATAACTCCACCTCTTTAAACACAGCACCTTCACCCCCTGCTGTTCCCACCCGCCTCAACACCGTTGGAAGGGAGGAGAACCAATTAAGGCGGGGGGTGGGGTGGAACGAGCAGCTGTCTACCCTTAGCAGGAGGGCTCCTGATTACATACCTCTCCTGCTGCTGCTGCTGCTGGCTGTCCAGCAGCAGACTGAAGGTGGCTGCTGCTGTGCACAGGTATATAAAGGCTCAGAGCCTATTATGACACGTGCAGCCAGCGTTCCATTGCCACATTCCATCTACTGCAGGCAGGATACCTGGCTGGCTGAATGTCGCTGAGAAGCTCACAGAGACCGCCATAAGCAACAGTTTAACAGAATGCCACAGACTAATCAACCAAACTTTTTGGGTTGGGTTCTCTTTTATAGTCTGCAGGCATTAAATGAAAGAAGTCAGTGTTCCAGCAGAAGGAGACAACGTTTCAGAAAAGGCATTGTAGCAAACCAAAAAAGAAATTTTAAGCGCAGCAGAGTAACCAGCGCACATACCTGTTAGCTCAGGTGAGTTTAAAAGGCTGCTGTTGATAACAAGGGCATTTGCTAAATAGATGGTGTGTGTGCAACAATATACTGAAAGGTCAATTATATTGTGCAGCTTATCTCACCACCTGTAGTTATTTAGGTGAAAGCTCCAAAATGCTTGCCTAATATGTCTGTTTATCCAAAAGGAAGTAAAAAGGGAGAGCTAGAAAGATAGCATTGCATCACATTACATGGCAATGCAATGCACAGTTGCTGAAGTTGAACGAAAATGAGCTTGTAATCTGGCTTCTGCAACTTTGAACATGAAAAATCCAATGAGGAGAAGAAAAGCAAAGCCAAAGAGTCCATCCCAAAATCCGACAAACAAGCAAAATGAACAAAAAACATTGAATTCAATTCTTTCTGATTTTAGAAACTGCATTAAAGAAGGGGTGCACCGGTCCTGGAGATACTGCAATACCAGGTCAATGCGTGGAGTGGACAGAGCAAGCTCTTTTTCCATCTCCCTGTTCTAAAAATCCATTTAATATATGGTCCCCAGATAGGGGACGTATCAGATATTAAACTGATAAGAACAGATACTACACTTGATCTTAGCCAAAAGGCCGAGAAGCGATAACCAGAATTGGTTTCAAACTACGGAGCCACCCAAGGATCCTGAAAAGTCCATTTGTGGAGATGAGCTCCTGGACTCCCGTTAAGAAGACATGTTGTCAACCTCTAGATCCCTTACATGCCTGCACTTTTCGGCTTGCTGCTGCTGCAATCCACGCGTTTTAGATCTGCATAACTCCACCTCTTTAAACACAGCACCTTCACCCCCTGCTGTTCCCACCCGCCTCAACACCGTTGGAAGGGAGGAGAACCAATTAAGGCGGGGGGTGGGGTGGAACGAGCAGCTGTCTACCCTTAGCAGGAGGGCTCCTGATTACATACCTCTCCTGCTGCTGCTGCTGCTGGCTGTCCAGCAGCAGACTGAAGGTGGCTGCTGCTGTGCACAGGTATATAAAGGCTCAGAGCCTATTATGACACGCGCAGCCAGCGTTCCATTGCCACATTCCATCTACTGCAGGCAGGATACCTGGCTGGCTGAATGTCGCTGAGAAGCTCACAGAGACCGCCATAAGCAACAGTTTAACAGAATGCCACAGACTAATCAACCAAACTTTTTGGGTTGGGTTCTCTTTTATAGTCTGCAGGCATTAAATGAAAGAAGTCAGTGTTCCAGCAGAAGGAGACAACGTTTCAGAAAAGGCATTGTAGCAAACCAAAAAAGAAATTTTAAGCGCAGCAGAGTAACCAGCGCACATACCTGTTAGCTCAGGTGAGTTTAAAAGGCTGCTGTTGATAACAAGGGCATTTGCTAAATAGATGGTGTGTGTGCAACAATATACTGAAAGGTCAATTATATTGTGCAGCTTATCTCACCACCTGTAGTTATTTAGGTGAAAGCTCCAAAATGCTTGCCTAATATGTCTGTTTATCCAAAAGGAAGTAAAAAGGGAGAGCTAGAAAGATAGCATTGCATCACATTACATGGCAATGCAATGCACAGTTGCTGAAGTTGAACCAAAATGAGCTTGTAATCTGGCTTCTGCAACTTTGAACATGAAAAATCCAATGAGGAGAAGAAAAGCAAAGCCAAAGAGTCCATCCCAAAATCCGACAAACAAGCAAAATGAACAAAAAACATTGAATTCAATTCTTTCTGATTTTAGAAACTGCATTAAAGAAGGGGTGCACCGGTCCTGGAGATACTGCAATACCAGGTCAATGCGTGGAGTGGACAGAGCAAGCTCTTTTTCCATCTCCCTGTTCTAAAAATCCATTTAATATATGGTCCCCAGATAGGGGACGTATCAGATATTAAACTGATAAGAACAGATTTTTTTTTTTATCGAAAGCCCGAATTCGTGTACAAAACCCGAGTGCGCTTAAAAAAGTGACAAGTGCCACAAAAAAAAGTGCACTAGGATGCTGGTCTTCTTGAAACCCTCTCCAAAAGGAGAAGGGTCCCCCAAACCATTCCCCGTCCCTCCGAGCCAGAAGGCCACAGCGAGGAACAGGGACAAATAGCCACCTCCAGCCGGAGCCAGAGGCGACCCAATCTTACCCCCAATACCTGCCCGAGTTCTCACCCGAGCAAGGCACTGGGAGCCAAAGACTGTGCTCCCCTCCCGGAAGAGGGGAGCCAACAACGCTCTCCTCCCGAAAGAGGAGAGCCAGTGGGGTTCAGGGGGGAGCGGAACCTGATGGCCACACACTCCCCCCCTAGACCTGCCAAGAGAGGAACCCGTAAGGGAACCGCATCCCGACAAAATCCTAGTAAGGACGTGGACACACGTGAAAAAGTGGACACACAGTGACAAAAAAAAATTAAATAAATAGTGAAGGTTTCACAGTATAATACTGCCCGGACCTTCGACCGGGAATTGAAAAATTCCCCATCCTAAGGCCAGAAGACCCGGAATAAGGGTGTGTGTGAAGAAAGAAATATTGAAGTGCTAGTGCAAATGTGCCATAAACTCAAGTGGGGTTCCCAATCCCAGTGAGTTAAGGCACCCCAGGGTCACCACTCCTGGGGCACTTCACACTTCGGGCTTTCGATCTTCCCCGGCCCAATGGCATCGATCCTGGGGGGCCATGCTTTCCACCAGATGACTATATTAGCCACCTGGCGTACTAACAAGCGCCTAAACCCCAGTGTGCATAATGTATCAATCTACTAGGGCGGCCAACATCCAAAACCGCCTTTTCGTAAAGATACTACACTTGATCTTAGCCAAAAGGCCGAGAAGCGATAACCAGAATTGGTTTCAAACTACGGAGCCACCCAAGGATCCTGAAAAGTCCATTTGTGGAGATGAGCTCCTGGACTCCCGTTAAGAAGACATGTTGTCAACCTCTAGATCCCTTACATGCCTGCACTTTTCGGCTTGCTGCTGCTGCAATCCACGCGTTTTAGATCTGCATAACTCCACCTCTTTAAACACAGAACCTTCACCCCCTGCTGTTCCCACCCGCCTCAACACCGTTGGAAGGGAGGAGAACCAATTAAGGCGGGGGGTGGGGTGGAACGAGCAGCTGTCTACCCTTAGCAGGAGGGCTCCTGATTACATACCTCTCCTGCTGCTGCTGCTGCTGGCTGTCCAGCAGCAGACTGAAGGTGGCTGCTGCTGTGCACAGGTATAAAAAGGCTCAGAGCCTATTATGACACGCGCAGCCAGCGTTCCATTGCCACATTCCATCTACTGCAGGCAGGATACCTGGCTGGCTGAATGTCGCTGAGAAGCTCACAGAGACCGCCATAAGCAACAGTTTAACAGAATGCCACAGACTAATCAACCAAACTTTTTGGGTTGGGTTCTCTTTTATAGTCTGCAGGCATTAAATGAAAGAAGTCAGTGTTCCAGCAGAAGGAGACAACGTTTCAGAAAAGGCATTGTAGCAAACCAAAAAAGAAATTTTAAGCGCAGCAGAGTAACCAGCGCACATACCTGTTAGCTCAGGTGAGTTTAAAAGGCTGCTGTTGATAACAAGGGCATTTGCTAAATAGATGGTGTGTGTGCAACAATATACTGAAAGGTCAATTATATTGTGCAGCTTATCTCACCACCTGTAGTTATTTAGGTGAAAGCTCCAAAATGCTTGCCTAATATGTCTGTTTATCCAAAAGGAAGTAAAAAGGGAGAGCTAGAAAGATAGCATTGCATCACATTACATGGCAATGCAATGCACAGTTGCTGAAGTTGAACCAAAATGAGCTTGTAATCTGGCTTCTGCAACTTTGAACATGAAAAATCCAATGAGGAGAAGAAAAGCAAAGCCAAAGAGTCCATCCCAAAATCCGACAAACAAGCAAAATGAACAAAAAACATTGAATTCAATTCTTTCTGATTTTAGAAACTGCATTAAAGAAGGGGTGCACCGGTCCTGGAGATACTGCAATACCAGGTCAATGCGTGGAGTGGACAGAGCAAGCTCTTTTTCCATCTCCCTGTTCTAAAAATCCATTTAATATATGGTCCCCAGATAGGGGACGTATCAGATATTAAACTGATAAGAACAGATACTACACTTGATCTTAGCCAAAAGGCCGAGAAGCGATAACCAGAATTGGTTTCAAACTACGGAGCCACCCAAGGATCCTGAAAAGTCCATTTGTGGAGATGAGCTCCTGGACTCCCGTTAAGAAGACATGTTGTCAACCTCTAGATCCCTTACATGCCTGCACTTTTCGGCTTGCTGCTGCTGCAATCCACGCGTTTTAGATCTGCATAACTCCACCTCTTTAAACACAGCACCTTCACCCCCTGCTGTTCCCACCCGCCTCAACACCGTTGGAAGGGAGGAGAACCAATTAAGGCGGGGGGTGGGGTGGAACGAGCAGCTGTCTACCCTTAGCAGGAGGGCTCCTGATTACATACCTCTCCTGCTGCTGCTGCTGCTGGCTGTCCAGCAGCAGACTGAAGGTGGCTGCTGCTGTGCACAGGTATATAAAGGCTCAGAGCCTATTATGACACGCGCAGCCAGCGTTCCATTGCCACATTCCATCTACTGCAGGCAGGATACCTGGCTGGCTGAATGTCGCTGAGAAGCTCACAGAGACCGCCATAAGCAACAGTTTAACAGAATGCCACAGACTAATCAACCAAATTTTTTGGGTTGGGTTCTCTTTTATAGTCTGCAGGCATTAAATGAAAGAAGTCAGTGTTCCAGCAGAAGGAGACAACGTTTCAGAAAAGGCATTGTAGCAAACCAAAAAAGAAATTTTAAGCGCAGCAGAGTAACCAGCGCACATACCTGTTAGCTCAGGTGAGTTTAAAAGGCTGCTGTTGATAACAAGGGCATTTGCTAAATAGATGGTGTGTGTGCAACAATATACTGAAAGGTCAATTATATTGTGCAGCTTATCTCACCACCTGTAGTTATTTAGGTGAAAGCCCCAAAATGCTTGCCTAATATGTCTGTTTATCCAAAAGGAAGTAAAAAGGGAGAGCTAGAAAGATAGCATTGCATCACATTACATGGCAATGCAATGCACAGTTGCTGAAGTTGAACCAAAATGAGCTTGTAATCTGGCTTCTGCAACTTTGAACATGAAAAATCCAATGAGGAGAAGAAAAGCAAAGCCAAAGAGTCCATCCCAAAATCCGACAAACAAGCAAAATGAACAAAAAACATTGAATTCAATTCTTTCTGATTTTAGAAACTGCATTAAAGAAGGGGTGCACCGGTCCTGGAGATACTGCAATACCAGGTCAATGCGTGGAGTGGACAGAGCAAGCTCTTTTTCCATCTCCCTGTTCTAAAAATCCATTTAATATATGGTCCCCAGATAGGGGACGTATCAGATATTAAACTGATAAGAACAGATACTACACTTGATCTTAGCCAAAAGGCCGAGAAGCGATAACCAGAATTGGTTTCAAACTACGGAGCCACCCAAGGATCCTGAAAAGTCCATTTGTGGAGATGAGCTCCTGGACTCCCGTTAAGAAGACATGTTGTCAACCTCTAGATCCCTTACATGCCTGCACTTTTCGGCTTGCTGCTGCTGCAATCCACGCGTTTTAGATCTGCATAACTCCACCTCTTTAAACACAGCACCTTCACCCCCTGCTGTTCCCACCCGCCTCAACACCGTTGGAAGGGAGGAGAACCAATTAAGGCGGGGGGTGGGGTGGAACGAGCAGCTGTCTACCCTTAGCAGGAGGGCTCCTGATTACATACCTCTCCTGCTGCTGCTGCTGCTGGCTGTCCAGCAGCAGACTGAAGGTGGCTGCTGCTGTGCACAGGTATATAAAGGCTCAGAGCCTATTATGACACGCGCAGCCAGCGTTCCATTGCCACATTCCATCTACTGCAGGCAGGATACCTGGCTGGCTGAATGTCGCTGAGAAGCTCACAGAGACCGCCATAAGCAACAGTTTAACAGAATGCCACAGACTAATCAACCAAACTTTTTGGGTTGGGTTCTCTTTTATAGTCTGCAGGCATTAAATGAAAGAAGTCAGTGTTCCAGCAGAAGGAGACAACGTTTCAGAAAAGGCATTGTAGCAAACCAAAAAAGAAATTTTAAGCGCAGCAGAGTAACCAGCGCACATACCTGTTAGCTCAGGTGAGTTTAAAAGGCTGCTGTTGATAACAAGGGCATTTGCTAAATAGATGGTGTGTGTGCAACAATATACTGAAAGGTCAATTATATTGTGCAGCTTATCTCACCACCTGTAGTTATTTAGGTGAAAGCTCCAAAATGCTTGCCTAATATGTCTGTTTATCCAAAAGGAAGTAAAAAGGGAGAGCTAGAAAGATAGCATTGCATCACATTACATGGCAATGCAATGCACAGTTGCTGAAGTTGAACCAAAATGAGCTTGTAATCTGGCTTCTGCAACTTTGAACATGAAAAATCCAATGAGGAGAAGAAAAGCAAAGCCAAAGAGTCCATCCCAAAATCCGACAAACAAGCAAAATGAACAAAAAACATTGAATTCAATTCTTTCTGATTTTAGAAACTGCATTAAAGAAGGGGTGCACCGGTCCTGGAGATACTGCAATACCAGGTCAATGCGTGGAGTGGACAGAGCAAGCTCTTTTTCCATCTCCCTGTTCTAAAAATCCATTTAATATATGGTCCCCAGATAGGGGACGTATCAGATATTAAACTGATAAGAACAGATACTACACTTGATCTTAGCCAAAAGGCCGAGAAGCGATAACCAGAATTGGTTTCAAACTACGGAGCCACCCAAGGATCCTGAAAAGTCCATTTGTGGAGATGAGCTCCTGGACTCCCGTTAAGAAGACATGTTGTCAACCTCTAGATCCCTTACATGCCTGCACTTTTCGGCTTGCTGCTGCTGCAATCCACGCGTTTTAGATCTGCATAACTCCACCTCTTTAAACACAGCACCTTCACCCCCTGCTGTTCCCACCCGCCTCAACACCGTTGGAAGGGAGGAGAACCAATTAAGGCGGGGGGTGGGGTGGAACGAGCAGCTGTCTACCCTTAGCAGGAGGGCTCCTGATTACATACCTCTCCTGCTGCTGCTGCTGCTGGCTGTCCAGCAGCAGACTGAAGGTGGCTGCTGCTGTGCACAGGTATATAAAGGCTCAGAGCCTATTATGACACGCGCAGCCAGCGTTCCATTGCCACATTCCATCTACTGCAGGCAGGATACCTGGCTGGCTGAATGTCGCTGAGAAGCTCACAGAGACCGCCATAAGCAACAGTTTAACAGAATGCCACAGACTAATCAACCAAACTTTTTGGGTTGGGTTCTCTTTTATAGTCTGCAGGCATTAAATGAAAGAAGTCAGTGTTCCAGCAGAAGGAGACAACGTTTCAGAAAAGGCATTGTAGCAAACCAAAAAAGAAATTTTAAGCGCAGCAGAGTAACCAGCGCACATACCTGTTAGCTCAGGTGAGTTTAAAAGGCTGCTGTTGATAACAAGGGCATTTGCTAAATAGATGGTGTGTGTGCAACAATATACTGAAAGGTCAATTATATTGTGCAGCTTATCTCACCACCTGTAGTTATTTAGGTGAAAGCTCCAAAATGCTTGCCTAATATGTCTGTTTATCCAAAAGGAAGTAAAAAGGGAGAGCTAGAAAGATAGCATTGCATCACATTACATGGCAATGCAATGCACAGTTGCTGAAGTTGAACCAAAATGAGCTTGTAATCTGGCTTCTGCAACTTTGAACATGAAAAATCCAATGAGGAGAAGAAAAGCAAAGCCAAAGAGTCCATCCCAAAATCCGACAAACAAGCAAAATGAACAAAAAACATTGAATTCAATTCTTTCTGATTTTAGAAACTGCATTAAAGAAGGGGTGCACCGGTCCTGGAGATACTGCAATACCAGGTCAATGCGTGGAGTGGACAGAGCAAGCTCTTTTTCCATCTCCCTGTTCTAAAAATCCATTTAATATATGGTCCCCAGATAGGGGACGTATCAGATATTAAACTGATAAGAACAGATTTTTTTTTTTTTTTTTTTTCTTTTTTTTTTTTTTAGCCCGAATTCGTGTACAAAACCCGAGTGCGCTTAAAAAAGTGACAAGTGCCACAAAAAAAGTGCACTAGGATGCTGGTCTTCTTGAAACCCTCTCCAAAAGGAGAAGGGTCCCCCAAACCATTCCCCGTCCCTCCGAGCCAAAAGGCCACAGCGAGGAACAGGGACAAAAAGCCACCTCCAGCCGAAGCCAGAGGCGACCCAATCTTACCCCCAGCACCTGCCCAAGTTCTCACCCGAGCAAGGCACTGGGAGCCAAAGACTGTGCTCCCCTCCCGGAAGAGGGGAGCCAACAACGCTCTCCTCCCGAAAGAGGAGAGCCAGGGGGGTTCAGGGGGGAGCGGAACCTGATGGCCACACACTCCCCCCCTAGACCTGCCAAGAGAGGAACCCGTAAGGGAACCGCATCCCGACAAAATCCTAGTAGGACGTGACACACGTGAATAAGTGGACACACAGTGACAAAGAAATTAAATAAATAGTGAAGGTTTCACAGTATAATACTGCCCGGACCTTCGACCGGGAATTGAAAAATTCCCCATCCTAAGGCCAGAAGGCCCGGAATAAGGGTGTGTGCGAAGAAAGAAAATTTGAAGTGCTTGTGCAAATGTGCCATAAACTCAAGTGGGGTTCCCAATCCCAGTGAGTTAAGGCACCCCAGGGTCACCACTCCTGGGGCACTTCACACTTCGGGCTTTCGATCTTCCCCGGCCCAATGGCGTCGATCCTGGGGGGCCATGCTTTCCACCAGATGACTATATTAGCCACCTGGCGTACTAACAAGCGCCTAAACCCCAGTGTGCATAATGTATCAATCTACTAGGGCGGCCAACATCCAAAACCGCCTTTTCAAAAGATACTACACTTGATCTTAGCCAAAAGGCCGAGAAGCGATAACCAGAATTGGTTTCAAACTACGGAGCCACCCAAGGATCCTGAAAAGTCCATTTGTGGAGATGAGCTCCTGGACTCCCGTTAAGAAGACATGTTGTCAACCTCTAGATCCCTTACATGCCTGCACTTTTCGGCTTGCTGCTGCTGCAATCCACGCGTTTTAGATCTGCATAACTCCACCTCTTTAAACACAGCACCTTCACCCCCTGCTGTTCCCACCCGCCTCAACACCGTTGGAAGGGAGGAGAACCAATTAAGGCGGGGGGTGGGGTGGAACGAGCAGCTGTCTACCCTTAGCAGGAGGGCTCCTGATTACATACCTCTCCTGCTGCTGCTGCTGCTGGCTGTCCAGCAGCAGACTGAAGGTGGCTGCTGCTGTGCACAGGTATATAAAGGCTCAGAGCCTATTATGACACGCGCAGCCAGCGTTCCATTGCCACATTCCATCTACTGCAGGCAGGATACCTGGCTGGCTGAATGTCGCTGAGAAGCTCACAGAGACCGCCATAAGCAACAGTTTAACAGAATGCCACAGACTAATCAACCAAACTTTTTGGGTTGGGTTCTCTTTTATAGTCTGCAGGCATTAAATGAAAGAAGTCAGTGTTCCAGCAGAAGGAGACAACGTTTCAGAAAAGGCATTGTAGCAAACCAAAAAAGAAATTTTAAGCGCAGCAGAGTAACCAGCGCACATACCTGTTAGCTCAGGTGAGTTTAAAAGGCTGCTGTTGATAACAAGGGCATTTGCTAAATAGATGGTGTGTGTGCAACAATATACTGAAAGGTCAATTATATTGTGCAGCTTATCTCACCACCTGTAGTTATTTAGGTGAAAGCTCCAAAATGCTTGCCTAATATGTCTGTTTATCCAAAAGGAAGTAAAAAGGGAGAGCTAGAAAGATAGCATTGCATCACATTACATGGCAATGCAATGCACAGTTGCTGAAGTTGAACCAAAATGAGCTTGTAATCTGGCTTCTGCAACTTTGAACATGAAAAATCCAATGAGGAGAAGAAAAGCAAAGCCAAAGAGTCCATCCCAAAATCCGACAAACAAGCAAAATGAACAAAAAACATTGAATTCAATTCTTTCTGATTTTAGAAACTGCATTAAAGAAGGGGTGCACCGGTCCTGGAGATACTGCAATACCAGGTCAATGCGTGGAGTGGACAGAGCAAGCTCTTTTTCCATCTCCCTGTTCTAAAAATCCATTTAATATATGGTCCCCAGATAGGGGACGTATCAGATATTAAACTGATAAGAACAGATACTACACTTGATCTTAGCCAAAAGGCCGAGAAGCGATAACCAGAATTGGTTTCAAACTACGGAGCCACCCAAGGATCCTGAAAAGTCCATTTGTGGAGATGAGCTCCTGGACTCCCGTTAAGAAGACATGTTGTCAACCTCTAGATCCCTTACATGCCTGCACTTTTCGGGTTGCTGCTGCTGCAATCCACGCGTTTTAGATCTGCATAACTCCACCTCTTTAAACACAGCACCTTCACCCCCTGCTGTTCCCACCCGCCTCAACACCGTTGGAAGGGAGGAGAACCAATTAAGGCGGGGGGTGTGGTGGAACGAGCAGCTGTCTACCCTTAGCAGGAGGGCTCCTGATTACATACCTCTCCTGCTGCTGCTGCTGCTGGCTGTCCAGCAGCAGACTGAAGGTGGCTGCTGCTGTGCACAGGTATATAAAGGCTCAGAGCCTATTATGACACGCGCAGCCAGCGTTCCATTGCCACATTCCATCTACTGCAGGCAGGATACCTGGCTGGCTGAATGTCGCTGAGAAGCTCACAGAGACCGCCATAAGCAACAGTTTAACAGAATGCCACAGACTAATCAACCAAACTTTTTGGGTTGGGTTCTCTTTTATAGTCTGCAGGCATTAAATGAAAGAAGTCAGTGTTCCAGCAGAAGGAGACAACGTTTCAGAAAAGGCATTGTAGCAAACCAAAAAAGAAATTTTAAGCGCAGCAGAGTAACCAGCGCACATACCTGTTAGCTCAGGTGAGTTTAAAAGGCTGCTGTTGATAACAAGGGCATTTGCTAAATAGATGGTGTGTGTGCAACAATATACTGAAAGGTCAATTATATTGTGCAGCTTATCTCACCACCTGTAGTTATTTAGGTGAAAGCTCCAAAATGCTTGCCTAATATGTCTGTTTATCCAAAAGGAAGTAAAAAGGGAGAGCTAGAAAGATAGCATTGCATCACATTACATGGCAATGCAATGCACAGTTGCTGAAGTTGAACCAAAATGAGCTTGTAATCTGGCTTCTGCAACTTTGAACATGAAAAATCCAATGAGGAGAAGAAAAGCAAAGCCAAAGAGTCCATCCCAAAATCCGACAAACAAGCAAAATGAACAAAAAACATTGAATTCAATTCTTTCTGATTTTAGAAACTGCATTAAAGAAGGGGTGCACCGGTCCTGGAGATACTGCAATACCAGGTCAATGCGTGGAGTGGACAGAGCAAGCTCTTTTTCCATCTCCCTGTTCTAAAAATCCATTTAATATATGGTCCCCAGATAGGGGACGTATCAGATATTAAACTGATAAGAACAGATTTTTTTTTTTTTTTTTTTTCTTTTTTTTTTTTTTAGCCCGAATTCGTGTACAAAATCCGAGTGCGCTTAAAAAAGTGACAAGTGCCACAAAAAAAGTGCACTAGGATGCTGGTCTTCTTGAAACCCTCTCCAAAAGGAGAAGGGTCCCCCAAACCATTCCCCGTCCCTCCGAGCCAAAAGGCCACAGCGAGGAACAGGGACAAAAAGCCACCTCCAGCCGAAGCCAGAGGCGACCCAATCTTACCCCCAGCACCTGCCCGAGTTCTCACCCGAGCAAGGCACTGGGAGCCAAAGACTGTGCTACCCTCCCGGAAGAGGGGAGCCAACAACGCTCTCCTCCCGAAAGAGGAGAGCCAGGGGGGTTCAGGGGGGAGCGGAACCTGATGGCCACACACTCCCCCCCTAGACCTGCCAAGAGAGGAACCCGTAAGGGAACCGCATCCCGACAAAATCCTAGTAGGACGTGACACACGTGAATAAGTGGACACACAGTGACAAAGAAATTAAATAAATAGTGAAGGTTTCACAGTATAATACTGCCCGGACCTTCGACCGGGAATTGAAAAATTCCCCATCCTAAGGCCAGAAGGCCCGGAATAAGGGTGTGTGCGAAGAAAGAAAATTTGAAGTGCTTGTGCAAATGTGCCATAAACTCAAGTGGGGTTCCCAATCCCAGTGAGTTAAGGCACCCCAGGGTCACCACTCCTGGGGCACTTCACACTTCGGGCTTTCGATCTTCCCCGGCCCAATGGCGTCGATCCTGGGGGGCCATGCTTTCCACCAGATGACTATATTAGCCACCTGGCGTACTAACAAGCGCCTAAACCCCAGTGTGCATAATGTATCAATCTACTAGGGCGGCCAACATCCAAAACCGCCTTTTCAAAAGATACTACACTTGATCTTAGCCAAAAGGCCGAGAAGCGATAACCAGAATTGGTTTCAAACTACGGAGCCACCCAAGGATCCTGAAAAGTCCATTTGTGGAGATGAGCTCCTGGACTCCCGTTAAGAAGACATGTTGTCAACCTCTAGATCCCTTACATGCCTGCACTTTTCGGCTTGCTGCTGCTGCAATCCACGCGTTTTAGATCTGCATAACTCCACCTCTTTAAACACAGCACCTTCACCCCCTGCTGTTCCCACCCGCCTCAACACCGTTGGAAGGGAGGAGAACCAATTAAGGCGGGGGGTGGGGTGGAACGAGCAGCTGTCTACCCTTAGCAGGAGGGCTCCTGATTACATACCTCTCCTGCTGCTGCTGCTGCTGGCTGTCCAGCAGCAGACTGAAGGTGGCTGCTGCTGTGCACAGGTATATAAAGGCTCAGAGCCTATTATGACACGCGCAGCCAGCGTTCCATTGCCACATTCCATCTACTGCAGGCAGGATACCTGGCTGGCTGAATGTCGCTGAGAAGCTCACAGAGACCGCCATAAGCAACAGTTTAACAGAATGCCACAGACTAATCAACCAAACTTTTTGGGTTGGGTTCTCTTTTATAGTCTGCAGGCATTAAATGAAAGAAGTCAGTGTTCCAGCAGAAGGAGACAACGTTTCAGAAAAGGCATTGTAGCAAACCAAAAAAGAAATTTTAAGCGCAGCAGAGTAACCAGCGCACATACCTGTTAGCTCAGGTGAGTTTAAAAGGCTGCTGTTGATAACAAGGGCATTTGCTAAATAGATGGTGTGTGTGCAACAATATACTGAAAGGTCAATTATATTGTGCAGCTTATCTCACCACCTGTAGTTATTTAGGTGAAAGCTCCAAAATGCTTGCCTAATATGTCTGTTTATCCAAAAGGAAGTAAAAAGGGAGAGCTAGAAAGATAGCATTGCATCACATTACATGGCAATGCAATGCACAGTTGCTGAAGTTGAACCAAAATGAGCTTGTAATCTGGCTTCTGCAACTTTGAACATGAAAAATCCAATGAGGAGAAGAAAAGCAAAGCCAAAGAGTCCATCCCAAAATCCGACAAACAAGCAAAATGAACAAAAAACATTGAATTCAATTCTTTCTGATTTTAGAAACTGCATTAAAGAAGGGGTGCACCGGTCCTGGAGATACTGCAATACCAGGTCAATGCGTGGAGTGGACAGAGCAAGCTCTTTTTCCATCTCCCTGTTCTAAAAATCCATTTAATATATGGTCCCCAGATAGGGGACGTATCAGATATTAAACTGATAAGAACAGATACTACACTTGATCTTAGCCAAAAGGCCGAGAAGCGATAACCAGAATTGGTTTCAAACTACGGAGCCACCCAAGGATCCTGAAAAGTCCATTTGTGGAGATGAGCTCCTGGACTCCCGTTAAGAAGACATGTTGTCAACCTCTAGATCCCTTACATGCCTGCACTTTTCGGCTTGCTGCTGCTGCAATCCACGCGTTTTAGATCTGCATAACTCCACCTCTTTAAACACAGCACCTTCACCCCCTGCTGTTCCCACCCGCCTCAACACCGTTGGAAGGGAGGAGAACCAATTAAGGCGGGGGGTGGGGTGGAACGAGCAGCTGTCTACCCTTAGCAGGAGGGCTCCTGATTACATACCTCTCCTGCTGCTGCTGCTGCTGGCTGTCCAGCAGCAGACTGAAGGTGGCTGCTGCTGTGCACAGGTATATAAAGGCTCAGAGCCTATTATGACACGCGCAGCCAGCGTTCCATTGCCACATTCCATCTACTGCAGGCAGGATACCTGGCTGGCTGAATGTCGCTGAGAAGCTCACAGAGACCGCCATAAGCAACAGTTTAACAGAATGCCACAGACTAATCAACCAAACTTTTTGGGTTGGGTTCTCTTTTATAGTCTGCAGGCATTAAATGAAAGAAGTCAGTGTTCCAGCAGAAGGAGACAACGTTTCAGAAAAGGCATTGTAGCAAATCAAAAAAGAAATTTTAAGCGCAGCAGAGTAACCAGCGCACATACCTGTTAGCTCAGGTGAGTTTAAAAGGCTGCTGTTGATAACAAGGGCATTTGCTAAATAGATGGTGTGTGTGCAACAATATACTGAAAGGTCAATTATATTGTGCAGCTTATCTCACCACCTGTAGTTATTTAGGTGAAAGCTCCAAAATGCTTGCCTAATATGTCTGTTTATCCAAAAGGAAGTAAAAAGGGAGAGCTAGAAAGATAGCATTGCATCACATTACATGGCAATGCAATGCACAGTTGCTGAAGTTGAACCAAAATGAGCTTGTAATCTGGCTTCTGCAACTTTGAACATGAAAAATCCAATGAGGAGAAGAAAAGCAAAGCCAAAGAGTCCATCCCAAAATCCGACAAACAAGCAAAATGAACAAAAAACATTGAATTCAATTCTTTCTGATTTTAGAAACTGCATTAAAGAAGGGGTGCACCGGTCCTGGAGATACTGCAATACCAGGTCAATGCGTGGAGTGGACAGAGCAAGCTCTTTTTCCATCTCCCTGTTCTAAAAATCCATTTAATATATGGTCCCCAGATAGGGGACGTATCAGATATTAAACTGATAAGAACAGATTTTTTTTTTTTTTTTCTTTTTTTTTTTTTACACTCAGATTACAAAGTCTTACATCTTTAAAAGCAAAAACCAAGACTCAAATCCATCATCGTGTGTTTTTTTTTTTTTTTTTTTTTTTTTTATATATATATATATACATATATATTTCCTTCTTTCCTTTTTCTTAACTTTCTTTTTAACTTTTTTTTTTTTTTCCTGTAATTAATATTTGTATTTTTCCAGAAAAAGATTTTCAATGACAACAAAGGCTACACAGTAAGTATATTCCATTCATTTTGCTTCCACAATACATCTGCTTTTCTTATGCCCAAAACCATTTTGTCCTTCCAAAAATACATAAATAAATAACTTAGACACAACTTAATACACTGTTCAACAGACACTTCATTATGTTTAAAAATCAAAATGTTTCTCACCTTCCAAATTGCCATCTTTACACATGTTATTATCACCCACACCACCTTAAAATCTTCTTCCTTTACACCCATCCCATAGAACACCCTGTTAAAATCTAAAAAATTAACATTACTCACAGCTTTAATCAGATTGCACATTTTCCTCCAGACTTTTTGTGCAAACTCGCAATTCCAGAATACGTGCATAGGAGTCTCACTACCTCCACATCTCTGTCTTGGACATTTTTCAAAACGAACAAGACCACGTCTATGCTGAAATTCTCGTGTCGGTAAGCAATCCTTTATTATACACCATAACAAATCTTTATGTTCATTTGATAAGAACACATAGTTTACATTCAGCCAAATCCTGTCCACTATCTTTGGCATAAAGTGCTCCACTGGACTAGTGTTTAACCTTCCTTCCAAGACTTGTAATATCTTTTTATGACACCTCAGTACCTTAAGATCAAAACCTTTTAGATCATAATCTCTCAAAATCTTTTCCAGCACAACATAGTTACTTGGGGGTAAAAATCTATAAGGTCTATTCAATCTCATGTCCACCCACTTATATTTTCTTATATAGAAACCCAAATTATAAATAGAAAAGGCTTTAAGCTTCGATTCTGACCCTAATAAAATATTTATGCAGTTTGCCATATACTTTGCATATAAAAAGGCTTTGATATCAGGATAACCTTTACCACCTTTCTTTTTTGGCTTATACAATTCTTCGCGCTTAACCCTTTCCATTTTTGATCTCCATAAAAAATTAAAACATACTTTAATAATTTTTTTCATCGCATTGACAGGTGGAATAAAAATGGTTGCAACATATAAAATCATTGGGAGTAAAACCTGCTTGATAATTAAAATCTTCCCTTCCAACGTTAGCTCTCTCAGATTCCAAAAAGACACCTTTTTCCTAACCCTCTCCAACAGTGATTCCCAATTTTTTACATTTCCACACTCTTCCGAAAAATAGATGCCTAAAATCTTTGCTTCAAAGACTCTCAATAATTTACAATCGGATTCTAAGATAAAACCGCCCATCGTTAAAACACCAGATTTCTCCAAATTGATCTTAAAACCTGATGCCGCCCCAAACCATTCAACCGTTCTTAAAACCCTATTCATACTTCTTAAATCTTTTACAAAAACAGTCACATCATCCATAAAAGCCACCACTTTAACCTGCTCTCCCCAACTCCCAGGAATAAAAAAACCATTAATCACTTTGTCTTTCCTAAAAGCAGTTAAAAGAGGCTCAATCGCACAGATAAAAAGAATAGGGGATAAGGGGCATCCCTGTTTCACCCCACAATTAATCTTTACACTTCCAGATAAAAACCCATTTACAGATACTTTACTAAAACATGCTTGATACAAGGATTTAATACGTTTACTAAAATCATCCGGGCAACCCATTCTCCTTAAAACATCGAATAAAAAATCATGGGCGACTCTATCATAAGCCTTTTCAAAATCCAGAGTAATTAACGCCATCTTCTGTCTTCTATCGGAAACATCCCATATTATGTCTCTAATTAAAATCAACGAGTCACTGATCTTCCGCGTTGGAACTGCACACGTTTGGTCTATATCTATCACCGAACTCACCACTTTCTTTAATCTATTTGCCAACAGCTTCGCATAAACTTTATAATCTGTATTTAAAAGAGTAATCGGTCTCCAGTTTTTTAGCAATTCTCTATCACCTCTTTTGTATAATAAAACAATTACCCCCTCCAACCATGACTCCGGGACACGACATAAAGACTCAACTTTTAAAAACATTTCATAAAATTCATTCCCCACAATATCCCATAATATTTTATAAAACTCAATGGGTAACCCATCCGACCCTGGTGTCTTACCGTTTTGCAATGTATTAACTGTATTAAAAACTTCTTCTTTTGAAATACCCTCTGATAATAATAATTTATTTTCCTTAGTAAAACACTTATCCAACCCTCCTAAAAAATGCTCCTTCAAAGACCTATCTGTATTTTTTGCTGAAAACAGGTTATCATAAAATTCTTTCACTTTCATCTTTTTCCCCTCCAAACTCCTTTCCCCCTCTAAAACCCCCATAAAGGCCTTTTTCTCACAGATTTTTTTAAAAAAGAATTTAGTACATTTCTCGTCTTCCTCCAACACCTTCACACGAGAATTAAAGATAATTTCTTTTCCTTTTTCTCTCAGACATTTTTGAATTTTTTCCTTCGTCACCATAATTTCCTCCTCCACATTAACTCCATTATTCCTAAACTGATACAGACACTGTAGATTTGCATTAAGGTTATTGTATGACTGTCGCTTATCCGCAGCTTTCCTCTTGCCTACTTCCATAAAGAATAATTTAACTTCCTTTTTCATGTAGTCCCACCATTTAAAAGTAGAGTCAAAACATTTCTTTTCTAATTTCAGTTTCTCAAAGAAAAATTTAAAATCCTCCCTTACCTCCTTATGCTGTAACAATGATACATTCAGTTTCCAATGAGACGGCCTTTTTCCCTCATCCGCCTCTACCATCAGTGTACATTCAATTATTCTATGATCAGAAAAAGGTGCTTTATGCGTTTTAAAATTAGAACAAGTAAAATCCTTGGATATAAACAAATAATCTATTCTCGAGGAACAACCTCTTCCTTCCCAAGTAATTTCATACTCCTTCTTCTGCCCGTCCAACCACCAAGCATCTTTTAGGTTAAAAGAAGATAAAATACCCTTGAGACAAGAAACCGAACCATCTTTTACATTATTTAGTTGACAATTAAAATCTCCCCCTAAAATTACTGGAACTACACCTGGGATAAAAAGCTGCAAAATTTCAAACAAATGTAACCTTAAAACTTTTTCTGTATTGGCATAAATATTAAAACATCTATATTTCTTCCCATTCCTTTCTACATCCACTCTTAGAATCCTACCAGGGTATATTTCTTCGTAGTTGGTAATCTCCCATTCCCTGGAACATATAAAACCAACCCCATCACTTCTGAATTCATTCCCGCCTGAAAAACATAAATTACCCTTCCATATACCCCGTAAAAAATCATAATTTAACTTCTTTGACAAATTACATTCTTGAAGAAATACAAAATCAAAATTTTCATTATTAAAATAGTCATAAATCACAGTTCTTTTATATAAGTCATTGAAACCCTGAACATTCAGGGAAGCCGCCCTGATCATCTTTTAGTGACTGGCACCGGGCTATCTCCCCCGCCCTCATCGGATTGTAAAGCACTTTCATCGATACTCAGCCCTTCCGACTCTGATGTACTGGAAATGTCAAAATCCTTTTCACAAGCAAATACTTTTACTACACATGGCCCTACACCACGCTCTTTATCATCTACACTTCTTTTCAAAATTTTTGATGAATCCATCCTTTCCTGACCACAGGGTATACTCTGAGATAAAAACTCCCTAGGGGAAGGCCCTATTACAGGCAGGCTTTGACTTTTCACTACCACCACCTTTCCCCCTGCGCCTCCCTTTTTTACTTCACCCCCTTGTTCTTTTATATTACTCTCTTTGCTTGGTGGAGGGACTTTCTGCATTAATTGTCCCACACCCACCAGCACAGACTTCAATTCTTCAATCCTCCGTTCTTCATTCTTCTTTTCTTCTTTCTTCTTTTCTTCTTTCTTCTGCTCTTCCTTCTCCCGACCTTCTTTCTTCTGCTCTTCTCTGTTCTTATCTTCTTCTAACTCCTTCTCCTTCTTCCTTTCTTCCATCTTTCTTTTCTCATCCTCCTCCGACCTCCTCCCTCTCTCTTCTTTCTTTCTCTTCTCTTCTTCCGGTGTTTTCTTCTTCTTTACTTTTCTCACCTCCTCCATTTCCTGCTCATCAGTTCTCTTTTCACTTGCTTCCTCACCATCCTCGGCTTCATTCTGCCGATGTTCTGATGAAGTATCCATCTCCTCCTCGCCTCCTTTCTTCTTATTTGGACATGCATCCTCCTGATGAGCTGAACCGGGACACCTACAACACTTTTTGCACACAATATCCAAATGTCCATATTTACGGCACCCATAACAGTAATTAGGCATACCCGAAAAAAACAGATATCCACGGCTACGATTAACATAGACATTTGGTGGTGGTCTAAGTACCCCACCTTCTTCTTCTGGGTCCTTCTTGAAGGCTACCAGAAAAACCCTTTTTCCATTCCACACTCCGAACCTAGTTTCCCCACGTTTTCTTGGGATAACTTTCTCACAATATGCACTTAGATAGTTTATTACTTCACTATCAGTAACAAATGGACTGAACAAATGTATTGTTAGCAGTTTCATGGAGAACTGAAAGGAGGGAATCACTCTCACTCCAACAAAAAGCTCGTTCTCCCTATTAACTTCATAGAGAGTATAGGCTCTTTCACACTGAGAGTTCCCCATTAAAGTTAAATCATATATCCCTCTCGAAAAAAAGGATTGAAAACAAAAAAGTTCCTCCTTTTCAATCTTCAGAAATTTACAAATCTCTCTGAAGATAAACTCGGAATCCTTTTCCTGCCGATAACCAGGAGCCACCAACAAACGGAGTGTATCCTTCAAAGGATAATCCTCTGAAAAATAGTCATTGGAATTGTTCTCCCGATTTTCCCTCCTACCTCCAAATGGCCTCTTCGATTCCATATTCTTTTCCTCCTTCTTTTTCCACAGATGATCAGGAAAAAAAACGACACAGCAGATCGCAGCTCCACCCGGATTTCAATCCTCTTCGTCCTACCGACCTCCACACCACGAAAAAGAACCGTCCTCCAGGAAGAAAAGGCAAATCTAGACTTTGCTCCACACCCAATAGCAGCAGCTGGACCAAGATCCAGAAGGCCGAGTGCAAAGATCCACCTAGATCACCTTGGCCAAATGACGCAACCCACTACAGATCGCAGCCAAAAGGCCGAGAAGCGATAACCAGAATTGGTTTCAAACTACGGAGCCACCCAAGGATCCTGAAAAGTCCATTTGTGGAGATGAGCTCCTGGACTCCCGTTAAGAAGACATGTTGTCAACCTCTAGATCCCTTACATGCCTGCACTTTTCGGCTTGCTGCTGCTGCAATCCACGCGTTTTAGATCTGCATAACTCCACCTCTTTAAACACAGCACCTTCACCCCCTGCTGTTCCCACCCGCCTCAACACCGTTGGAAGGGAGGAGAACCAATTAAGGCGGGGGGTGGGGTGGAACGAGCAGCTGTCTACCCTTAGCAGGAGGGCTCCTGATTACATACCTCTCCTGCTGCTGCTGCTGCTGGCTGTCCAGCAGCAGACTGAAGGTGGCTGCTGCTGTGCACAGGTATATAAAGGCTCAGAGCCTATTATGACACGCGCAGCCAGCGTTCCATTGCCACATTCCATCTACTGCAGGCAGGATACCTGGCTGGCTGAATGTCGCTGAGAAGCTCACAGAGACCGCCATAAGCAACAGTTTAACAGAATGCCACAGACTAATCAACCAAACTTTTTGGGTTGGGTTCTCTTTTATAGTCTGCAGGCATTAAATGAAAGAAGTCAGTGTTCCAGCAGAAGGAGACAACGTTTCAGAAAAGGCATTGTAGCAAACCAAAAAAGAAATTTTAAGCGCAGCAGAGTAACCAGCGCACATACCTGTTAGCTCAGGTGAGTTTAAAAGGCTTCTGTTGATAACAAGGGCATTTGCTAAATAGATGGTGTGTGTGCAACAATATACTGAAAGGTCAATTATATTGTGCAGCTTATCTCACCACCTGTAGTTATTTAGGTGAAAGCTCCAAAATGCTTGCCTAATATGTCTGTTTATCCAAAAGGAAGTAAAAAGGGAGAGCTAGAAAGATAGCATTGCATCACATTACATGGCAATGCAATGCACAGTTGCTGAAGTTGAACCAAAATGAGCTTGTAATCTGGCTTCTGCAACTTTGAACATGAAAAATCCAATGAGGAGAAGAAAAGCAAAGCCAAAGAGTCCATCCCAAAATCCGACAAACAAGCAAAATGAACAAAAAACATTGAATTCAATTCTTTCTGATTTTAGAAACTGCATTAAAGAAGGGGTGCACCGGTCCTGGAGATACTGCAATACCAGGTCAATGCGTGGAGTTGACAGAGCAAGCTCTTTTTCCATCTCCCTGTTCTAAAAATCCATTTAATATATGGTCCCCAGATAGGGGACGTATCAGATATTAAACTGATAAGAACAGATACTACACTTGATCTTAGCCAAAAGGCCGAGAAGCGATAACCAGAATTGGTTTCAAACTACGGAGCCACCCAAGGATCCTGAAAAGTCCATTTGTGGAGATGAGCTCCTGGACTCCCGTTAAGAAGACATGTTGTCAACCTCTAGATCCCTTACATGCCTGCACTTTTCGGCTTGCTGCTGCTGCAATCCACACGTTTTAGATCTGCATAACTCCACCTCTTTAAACACAGCACCTTCACCCCCTGCTGTTCCCACCCGCCTCAACACCGTTGGAAGGGAGGAGAACCAATTAAGGCGGGGGGTGGGGTGGAACGAGCAGCTGTCTACCCTTAGCAGGAGGGCTCCTGATTACATACCTCTCCTGCTGCTGCTGCTGCTGGCTGTCCAGCAGCAGACTGAAGGTGGCTGCTGCTGTGCACAGGTATATAAAGGCTCAGAGCCTATTATGACACGCGCAGCCAGCGTTCCATTGCCACATTCCATCTACTGCAGGCAGGATACCTGGCTGGCTGAATGTCGCTGAGAAGCTCACAGAGACCGCCATAAGCAACAGTTTAACAGAATGCCACAGACTAATCAACCAAACTTTTTGGGTTGGGTTCTCTTTTATAGTCTGCAGGCATTAAATGAAAGAAGTCAGTGTTCCAGCAGAAGGAGACAACGTTTCAGAAAAGGCATTGTAGCAAACCAAAAAAGAAATTTTAAGCGCAGCAGAGTAACCAGCGCACATACCTGTTAGCTCAGGTGAGTTTAAAAGGCTGCTGTTGATAACAAGGGCATTTGCTAAATAGATGGTGTGTGTGCAACAATATACTGAAAGGTCAATTATATTGTGCAGCTTATCTCACCACCTGTAGTTATTTAGGTGAAAGCTCCAAAATGCTTGCCTAATATGTCTGTTTATCCAAAAGGAAGTAAAAAGGGAGAGCTAGAAAGATAGCATTGCATCACATTACATGGCAATGCAATGCACAGTTGCTGAAGTTGAACCAAAATGAGCTTGTAATCTGGCTTCTGCAACTTTGAACATGAAAAATCCAATGAGGAGAAGAAAAGCAAAGCCAAAGAGTCCATCCCAAAATCCGACAAACAAGCAAAATGAACAAAAAACATTGAATTCAATTCTTTCTGATTTTAGAAACTGCATTAAAGAAGGGGTGCACCGGTCCTGGAGATACTGCAATACCAGGTCAATGCGTGGAGTGGACAGAGCAAGCTCTTTTTCCATCTCCCTGTTCTAAAAATCCATTTAATATAT
Organism: Phyllobates terribilis; assembly: GCF_046119375.1. Classification (NCBI taxonomy): domain Eukaryota; kingdom Metazoa; phylum Chordata; class Amphibia; order Anura; family Dendrobatidae; genus Phyllobates; species Phyllobates terribilis. Next base: position 935,805 of record NW_027363176.1, read on the forward strand.
GGTCCCCAGATAGGGGACGTATCAGATATTAAACTGATAAGAACAGATTTTTTTTTTTTTTTTTTTTTTTTTAGAACCTATTCAGGTTAAAATTAAAGTCCACTCCACAGTCCTCTTCTCCCCAAAGGGAGACAAGACGTGGACTCCAACTTAAATCATCATCAGGTTTTGGTACTTTTAATGTCAGAAAAAAAAATTACAAAAATACAACAATACTTACAAAGAAAGAAATGTTTCAGAACCTGAATGGATACCAAAAAAATAAAAATTAAATTATAACTGTATTAACAACAGTAATAACATCAAGTAAAATACTTGTAACCATTATCAAAAGCATGAACCCCAACCCAACTCAGAACCTTAAGGGACAAATCTTCAAACCTTGATGCTGAAAAAACTTGTTTCGATACACCATCTGGTATTCTATATTTCACACAAAAAACATTTTTATCTCTTATTAGTTCTTTCCTAACATTCTCTATAAGATAGTCCAAACGTTTCTCATCATACAACTTACGGTACAACCGGTTAAAATATTCTGCATTCTTTATAAACATAGGTTGTTGAAAAACAACTATATTTTCTTCCATTGCCACCTCCACTTCCTGTTCCTTTCTCTTTTCTTGCTTTTTAACCTTACCACGGCCAGTTCCCTGACTTACACCTCCCATTTCACTCTCTACCCTATCCCCCCAATCTACTCTTGTTTTCTCCATCTCCCTCTGCACTCCTACAGGTTTGCTTTCTTTTCCCTTTACCACCAACACCTTTTCTACACTTTCCTCCTTTCTCTCTACCAAAACCTTTTTAACCACTACCTCCTTCTCTTTATTTCTTTTCCTCTTTGGGCAATTCTTAAAAACATGCGTATCTTCCTGACACAAGTTGCACTTCCTCCGATCTTTACAATCCTTTGACTCATGATCACCTTTTTTGCAAAAACCACATACACCACCCGAACAATTTTCCTTTCCATGCCCGTATTGACGACAAACTCGACAAAAAGTGGGTATACCTCTGAAAAAAATATCACCATTTATATTACCCAACTTAAACCTAGCTGGGGGAAGCAACACAGTCCCCTGCTCATCTTCTTTGAAACGGACCAAAAATTTCCACTTCGAAGTCCAAAAACCAAATTCATTATAAATCTTCCCTTTTGGTGTTACTGACAAACAAAAAAACTCCAAAAATGTAAGAACATCCTCTTCGTCCACCAATGGAGAGTACATTTTAACAATGATCCATTTATCTCTAACAGGGAAGTGTGGCATTACACTTATCCCCTCCATTCTTTTATCCTGGCTTGCAGTCATTTTCCTTAGATATCCTTCAAAAAAAACTTTGTCAACAAAAACTATATCATAAACACCCCTCCTGGGGTAGTCCATTATCGCCAACACTTCTTCTGTCTTCAAACCAAAAAGATCCACAAGAACTTGACTCATCACATACCTAAAATCCTTTTGATCTCGAAAGTTCTCCTGAACAACCAAACGAATAGAATTCTGCACCTTAGCGAATTCAGGCACATGATCTTCCTCTCCTTCATGTGATGCTGCAGACATCTTCTTCACAAACAGGTTCTCCTCTTCTCAATAGAAACCTTCAACACCGAAGTGCCAGGTAGATGATCGCCTCCCGTTGCCCGGGGACTAATCCGACTCCCTAATAGCAGCAGGGAGGTGAAGCCCTGCTGAAAAACAGAGCGATCCCCCCAGGCCAAGGAGCCGGGTACCCCGAGCACCTCTCAGCCAAGACCAAGGCAGCAGCCGCTAGATCACTGCACTTGATCTTAGCCAAAAGGCCGAGAAGCGATAACCAGAATTGGTTTCAAACTACGGAGCCACCCAAGGATCCTGAAAAGTCCATTTGTGGAGATGAGCTCCTGGACTCCCGTTAAGAAGACATGTTGTCAACCTCTAGATCCCTTACATGCCTGCACTTTTCGGCTTGCTGCTGCTGCAATCCACGCGTTTTAGATCTGCATAACTCCACCTCTTTAAACACAGCACCTTCACCCCCTGCTGTTCCCACCCGCCTCAACACCGTTGGAAGGGAGGAGAACCAATTAAGGCGGGGGGTGAGGTGGAACGAGCAGCTGTCTACCCTTAGCAGGAGGGCTCCTGATTACATACCTCTCCTGCTGCTGCTGCTGCTGGCTGTCCAGCAGCAGACTGAAGGTGGCTGCTGCTGTGCACAGGTATATAAAGGCTCAGAGCCTATTATGACACGCGCAGCCAGCGTTCCATTGCCACATTCCATCTACTGCAGGCAGGATACCTGGCTGGCTGAATGTCGCTGAGAAGCTCACAGAGACCGCCATAAGCAACAGTTTAACAGAATGCCACAGACTAATCAACCAAACTTTTTGGGTTGGGTTCTCTTTTATAGTCTGCAGGCATTAAATGAAAGAAGTCAGTGTTCCAGCAGAAGGAGACAACGTTTCAGAAAAGGCATTGTAGCAAACCAAAAAAGAAATTTTAAGCGCAGCAGAGTAACCAGCGCACATACCTGTTAGCTCAGGTGAGTTTAAAAGGCTGCTGTTGATAACAAGGGCATTTGCTAAATAGATGGTGTGTGTGCAACAATATACTGAAAGGTCAATTATATTGTGCAGCTTATCTCACCACCTGTAGTTATTTAGGTGAAAGCTCCAAAATGCTTGCCTAATATGTCTGTTTATCCAAAAGGAAGTAAAAAGGGAGAGCTAGAAAGATAGCATTGCATCACATTACATGGCAATGCAATGCACAGTTGCTGAAGTTGAACCAAAATGAGCTTGTAATCTGGCTTCTGCAACTTTGAACATGAAAAATCCAATGAGGAGAAGAAAAGCAAAGCCAAAGAGTCCATCCCAAAATCCGACAAACAAGCAAAATGAACAAAAAACATTGAATTCAATTCTTTCTGATTTTAGAAACTGCATTAAAGAAGGGGTGCACCGGTCCTGGAGATACTGCAATACCAGGTCAATGCGTGGAGTGGACAGAGCAAGCTCTTTTTCCATCTCCCTGTTCTAAAAATCCATTTAATATATGGTCCCCAGATAGGGGACGTATCAGATATTAAACTGATAAGAACAGATTTTTTTTTTTTTTTTTTTTTTTTAGAACCTATTCAGGTTAAAATTAAAGTCCACTCCACAGTCCTCTTCTCCCCAAAGGGAGACAAGACGTGGACTCCAACTTAAATCATCATCAGGTTTTGGTACTTTTAATGTCAGAAAAAAAAATTACAAAAATACAACAATACTTACAAAGAAAGAAATGTTTCAGAACCTGAATGGATACCAAAAAAATAAAAATTAAATTATAACTGTATTAACAACAGTAATAACATCAAGTAAAATACTTGTAACCATTATCAAAAGCATGAACCCCAACCCAACTCAGAACCTTAAGGGACAAATCTTCAAACCTTGATGCTGAAAAAACTTGTTTCGATACACCATCTGGTATTCTATATTTCACACAAAAAACATTTTTATCTCTTATTAGTTCTTTCCTAACATTCTCTATAAGATAGTCCAAACGTTTCTCATCATACAACTTACGGTACAACCGGTTAAAATATTCTGCATTCTTTATAAACATAGGTTGTTGAAAAACAACTATATTTTCTTCCATTGCCACCTCCACTTCCTGTTCCTTTCTCTTTTCTTGCTTTTTAACCTTACCACGGCCAGTTCCCTGACTTACACCTCCCATTTCACTCTCTACCCTATCCCCCCAATCTACTCTTGTTTTCTCCATCTCCCTCTGCACTCCTACAGGTTTGCTTTCTTTTCCCTTTACCACCAACACCTTTTCTACACTTTCCTCCTTTCTCTCTACCAAAACCTTTTTAACCACTACCTCCTTCTCTTTATTTCTTTTCCTCTTTCGGCAATTCTTAAAAACATGCGTATCTTCCTGACACAAGTTGCACTTCCTCCGATCTTTACAATCCTTTGACTCATGATCACCTTTTTTGCAAAAACCACATACACCACCCGAACAATTTTCCTTTCCATGCCCGTATTGACGACAAACTCGAGAAAAAGTGGGTATACCTCTGAAAAAAATATCACCATTTATATTACCCAACTTAAACCTAGCTGGGGGAAGCAACACAGTCCCCTGCTCATCTTCTTTGAAACGGACCAAAAATTTCCACTTCGAAGTCCAAAAACCAAATTCATTATAAATCTTCCCTTTTGGTGTTACTGTCAAACAAAAAAACTCCAAAAATGTAAGAACATCCTCTTCGTCCACCAATGGAGAGTACATTTTAACAATGATCCATTTATCTCTAACGGGGAAGTGTGGCATTACACTTATCCCCTCCATTCTTTTATCCTGGCTTGCAGTCATTTTCCTTAGATATCCTTCAAAAAAAACTTTGTCAACAAAAACTATATCATAAACACCCCTCCTGGGGTAGTCCATTATCGCCAACACTTCTTCTGTCTTCAAACCAAAAAGATCCACAAGAACTTGACTCATCACATACCTAAAATCCTTTTGATCTCGAAAGTTCTCCTGAACAACCAAACGAATAGAATTCTGCACCTTAGCGAATTCAGGCACATGATCTTCCTCTCCTTCATGTGATGCTGCAGACATCTTCTTCACAAACAGGTTCTCCTCTTCTCAATAGAAACCTTCAACACCGAAGTGCCAGGTAGATGATCGCCTCCCGTTGCCCGGGGACTAATCCGACTCCCTAATAGCAGCAGGGAGGTGAAGCCCTGCTGAAAAACAGAGCGATCCCCCCAGGCCAAGGAGCCGGGTACCCCGAGCACCTCTCAGCCAAGACCAAGGCAGCAGCCGCTAGATCACTGCACTTGATCTTAGCCAAAAGGCCGAGAAGCGATAACCAGAATTGGTTTCAAACTACGGAGCCACCCAAGGATCCTGAAAAGTCCATTTGTGGAGATGAGCTCCTGGACTCCCGTTAAGAAGACATGTTGTCAACCTCTAGATCCCTTACATGCCTGCACTTTTCGGCTTGCTGCTGCTGCAATCCACGCGTTTTAGATCTGCATAACTCCACCTCTTTAAACACAGCACCTTCACCCCCTGCTGTTCCCACCCGCCTCAACACCGTTGGAAGGGAGGAGAACCAATTAAGGCGGGGGGTGGGGTGGAACGAGCAGCTGTCTACCCTTAGCAGGAGGGCTCCTGATTACATACCTCTCCTGCTGCTGCTGCTGCTGGCTGTCCAGCAGCAGACTGAAGGTGGCTGCTGCTGTGCACAGGTATATAAAGGCTCAGAGCCTATTATGACACGCGCAGCCAGCGTTCCATTGCCACATTCCATCTACTGCAGGCAGGATACCTGGCTGGCTGAATGTCGCTGAGAAGCTCACAGAGACCGCCATAAGCAACAGTTTAACAGAATGCCACAGACTAATCAACCAAACTTTTTGGGTTGGGTTCTCTTTTATAGTCTGCAGGCATTAAATGAAAGAAGTCAGTGTTCCAGCAGAAGGAGACAACGTTTCAGAAAAGGCATTGTAGCAAACCAAAAAAGAAATTTTAAGCGCAGCAGAGTAACCAGCGCACATACCTGTTAGCTCAGGTGAGTTTAAAAGGCTGCTGTTGATAACAAGGGCATTTGCTAAATAGATGGTGTGTGTGCAACAATATACTGAAAGGTCAATTATATTGTGCAGCTTATCTCACCACCTGTAGTTATTTAGGTGAAAGCTCCAAAATGCTTGCCTAATATGTCTGTTTATCCAAAAGGAAGTAAAAAGGGAGAGCTAGAAAGATAGCATTGCATCATATTACATGGCAATGCAATGCACAGTTGCTGAAGTTGAACCAAAATGAGCTTGTAATCTGGCTTCTGCAACTTTGAACATGAAAAATCCAATGAGGAGAAGAAAAGCAAAGCCAAAGAGTCCATCCCAAAATCCGACAAACAAGCAAAATGAACAAAAAACATTGAATTCAATTCTTTCTGATTTTAGAAACTGCATTAAAGAAGGGGTGCACCGGTCCTGGAGATACTGCAATACCAGGTCAATGCGTGGAGTGGACAGAGCAAGCTCTTTTTCCATCTCCCTGTTCTAAAAATCCATTTAATATATGGTCCCCAGATAGGGGACGTATCAGATATTAAACTGATAAGAACAGATACTACACTTGATCTTAGCCAAAAGGCCGAGAAGCGATAACCAGAATTGGTTTCAAACTACGGAGCCACCCAAGGATCCTGAAAAGTCCATTTGTGGAGATGAGCTCCTGGACTCCCGTTAAGAAGACATGTTGTCAACCTCTAGATCCCTTACATGCCTGCACTTTTCGGCTTGCTGCTGCTGCAATCCACGCGTTTTAGATCTGCATAACTCCACCTCTTTAAACACAGCACCTTCACCCCCTGCTGCTCCCACCCGCCTCAACACCGTTGGAAGGGAGGAGAACCAATTAAGGCGGGGGGTGGGGTGGAACGAGCAGCTGTCTACCCTTAGCAGGAGGGCTCCTGATTACATACCTCTCCTGCTGCTGCTGCTGCTGGCTGTCCAGCAGCAGACTGAAGGTGGCTGCTGCTGTGCACAGGTATATAAAGGCTCAGAGCCTATTATGACACGCGCAGCCAGCGTTCCATTGCCACATTCCATCTACTGCAGGCAGGATACCTGGCTGGCTGAATGTCGCTGAGAAGCTCACAGAGACCGCCATAAGCAACAGTTTAACAGAATGCCACAGACTAATCAACCAAACTTTTTGGGTTGGGTTCTCTTTTATAGTCTGCAGGCATTAAATGAAAGAAGTCAGTGTTCCAGCAGAAGGAGACAACGTTTCAGAAAAGGCATTGTAGCAAACCAAAAAAGAAATTTTAAGCGCAGCAGAGTAACCAGCGCACATACCTGTTAGCTCAGGTGAGTTTAAAAGGCTGCTGTTGATAACAAGGGCATTTGCTAAATAGATGGTGTGTGTGCAACAATATACTGAAAGGTCAATTATATTGTGCAGCTTATCTCACCACCTGTAGTTATTTAGGTGAAAGCTCCAAAATGCTTGCCTAATATGTCTGTTTATCCAAAAGGAAGTAAAAAGGGAGAGCTAGAAAGATAGCATTGCATCACATTACATAGCAATGCAATGCACAGTTGCTGAAGTTGAACCAAAATGAGCTTGTAATCTGGCTTCTGCAACTTTGAACATGAAAAATCCAATGAGGAGAAGAAAAGCAAAGCCAAAGAGTCCATCCCAAAATCTGACAAACAAGCAAAATGAACAAAAAACATTGAATTCAATTCTTTCTGATTTTAGAAACTGCATTAAAGAAGGGGTGCACCGGTCCTGGAGATACTGCAATACCAGGTCAATGCGTGGAGTGGACAGAGCAAGCTCTTTTTCCATCTCCCTGTTCTAAAAATCCATTTAATATATGGTCCTCAGATAGGGGACGTATCAGATATTAAACTGATAAGAACAGATACTACACTTGATCTTAGCCAAAAGGCCGAGAAGCGATAACCAGAATTGGTTTCAAACTACGGAGCCACCCAAGGATCCTGAAAAGTCCATTTGTGGAGATGAGCTCCTGGACTCCCGTTAAGAAGACATGTTGTCAACCTCTAGATCCCTTACATGCCTGCACTTTTCGGCTTGCTGCTGCTGCAATCCACGCGTTTTAGATCTGCATAACTCCACCTCTTTAAACACAGCACCTTCACCCCCTGCTGTTCCCACCCGCCTCAACACCGTTGGAAGGGAGGAGAACCAATTAAGGCGGGGGGTGGGGTGGAACGAGCAGCTGTCTACCCTTAGCAGGAGGGCTCCTGATTACATACCTCTCCTGCTGCTGCTGCTGCTGGCTGTCCAGCAGCAGACTGAAGGTGGCTGCTGCTGTGCACAGGTATATAAAGGCTCAGAGCCTATTATGACACGCGCAGCCAGCGTTCCATTGCCACATTCCATCTACTGCAGGAAGGATACCTGGCTGGCTGAATGTCGCTGAGAAGCTCACAGAGACCGCCATAAGCAACAGTTTAACAGAATGCCACAGACTAATCAACCAAACTTTTTGGGTTGGGTTCTCTTTTATAGTCTGCAGGCATTAAATGAAAGAAGTCAGTGTTCCAGCAGAAGGAGACAACGTTTCAGAAAAGGCATTGTAGCAAACCAAAAAAGAAATTTTAAGCGCAGCAGAGTAACCAGCGCACATACCTGTTAGCTCAGGTGAGTTTAAAAGGCTGCTGTTGATAACAAGGGCATTTGCTAAATAGATGGTGTGTGTGCAACAATATACTGAAAGGTCAATTATATTGTGCAGCTTATCTCACCACCTGTAGTTATTTAGGTGAAAGCTCCAAAATGCTTGCCTAATATGTCTGTTTATCCAAAAGGAAGTAAAAAGGGAGAGCTAGAAAGATAGCATTGCATCACATTACATGGCAATGCAATGCACAGTTGCTGAAGTTGAACCAAAATGAGCTTGTAATCTGGCTTCTGCAACTTTGAACATGAAAAATCCAATGAGGAGAAGAAAAGCAAAGCCAAAGAGTCCATCCCAAAATCCGACAAACAAGCAAAATGAACAAAAAACATTGAATTCAATTCTTTCTGATTTTAGAAACTGCATTAAAGAAGGGGTGCACCGGTCCTGGAGATACTGCAATACCAGGTCAATGCGTGGAGTGGACAGAGCAAGCTCTTTTTCCATCTCCCTGTTCTAAAAATCCATTTAATATATGGTCCCCAGATAGGGGACGTATCAGATATTAAACTGATAAGAACAGATACTACACTTGATCTTAGCCAAAAGGCCGAGAAGCGATAACCAGAATTGGTTTCAAACTACGGAGCCACCCAAGGATCCTGAAAAGTCCATTTGTGGAGATGAGCTCCTGGACTCCCGTTAAGAAGACATGTTGTCAACCTCTAGATCCCTTACATGCCTGCACTTTTCGGCTTGCTGCTGCTGCAATCCACACGTTTTAGATCTGCATAACTCCACCTCTTTAAACACAGCACCTTCACCCCCTGCTGTTCCCACCCGCCTCAACACCGTTGGAAGGGAGGAGAACCAATTAAGGCGGGGGGTGGGGTGGAACGAGCAGCTGTCTACCCTTAGCAGGAGGGCTCCTGATTACATACCTCTCCTGCTGCTGCTGCTGCTGGCTGTCCAGCAGCAGACTGAAGGTGGCTGCTGCTGTGCACAGGTATATAAAGGCTCAGAGCCTATTATGACACGCGCAGCCAGCGTTCCATTGCCACATTCCATCTACTGCAGGCAGGATACCTGGCTGGCTGAATGTCGCTGAGAAGCTCACAGAGACCGCCATAAGCAACAGTTTAACAGAATGCCACAGACTAATCAACCAAACTTTTTGGGTTGGGTTCTCTTTTATAGTCTGCAGGCATTAAATGAAAGAAGTCAGTGTTCCAGCAGAAGGAGACAACGTTTCAGAAAAGGCATTGTAGCAAACCAAAAAAGAAATTTTAAGCGCAGCAGAGTAACCAGCGCACATACCTGTTAGCTCAGGTGAGTTTAAAAGGCTGCTGTTGATAACAAGGGCATTTGCTAAATAGATGGTGTGTGTGCAACAATATACTGAAAGGTCAATTATATTGTGCAGCTTATCTCACCACCTGTAGTTATTTAGGTGAAAGCTCCAAAATGCTTGCCTAATATGTCTGTTTATCCAAAAGGAAGTAAAAAGGGAGAGCTAGAAAGATAGCATTGCATCACATTACATGGCAATGCAATGCACAGTTGCTGAAGTTGAACCAAAATGAGCTTGTAATCTGGCTTCTGCAACTTTGAACATGAAAAATCCAATGAGGAGAAGAAAAGCAAAGCCAAAGAGTCCATCCCAAAATCCGACAAACAAGCAAAATGAACAAAAAACATTGAATTCAATTCTTTCTGATTTTAGAAACTGCATTAAAGAAGGGGTGCACCGGTCCTGGAGATACTGCAATACCAGGTCAATGCGTGGAGTGGACAGAGCAAGCTCTTTTTCCATCTCCCTGTTCTAAAAATCCATTTAATATATGGTCCCCAGATAGGGGACGTATCAGATATTAAACTGATAAGAACAGATTTTTTTTTTTTTTTTTTTTTTTTTAGAACCTATTCAGGTTAAAATTAAAGTCCACTCCACAGTCCTCTTCTCCCCAAAGGGAGACAAGACGTGGACTCCAACTTAAATCATCATCAGGTTTTGGTACTTTTAATGTCAGAAAAAAAAATTACAAAAATACAACAATACTTACAAAGAAAGAAATGTTTCAGAACCTGAATGGATACCAAAAAAATAAAAATTAAATTATAACTGTATTAACAACAGTAATAACATCAAGTAAAATACTTGTAACCATTATCAAAAGCATGAACCCCAACCCAACTCAGAACCTTAAGGGACAAATCTTCAAACCTTGATGCTGAAAAAACTTGTTTCGATACACCATCTGGTATTCTATATTTCACACAAAAAACATTTTTATCTCTTATTAGTTCTTTCCTAACATTCTCTATAAGATAGTCCAAACGTTTCTCATCATACAACTTACGGTACAACCGGTTAAAATATTCTGCATTCTTTATAAACATAGGTTGTTGAAAAACAACTATATTTTCTTCCATTGCCACCTCCACTTCCTGTTCCTTTCTCTTTTCTTGCTTTTTAACCTTACCACGGCCAGTTCCCTGACTTACACCTCCCATTTCACTCTCTACCCTATCCCCCCAATCTACTCTTGTTTTCTCCATCTCCCTCTGCACTCCTACAGGTTTGCTTTCTTTTCCCTTTACCACCAACACCTTTTCTACACTTTCCTCCTTTCTCTCTACCAAAACCTTTTTAACCACTACCTCCTTCTCTTTATTTCTTTTCCTCTTTGGGCAATTCTTAAAAACATGCGTATCTTCCTGACACAAGTTGCACTTCCTCCGATCTTTACAATCCTTTGACTCATGATCACCTTTTTTGCAAAAACCACATACACCACCCGAACAATTTTCCTTTCCATGCCCGTATTGACGACAAACTCGACAAAAAGTGGGTATACCTCTGAAAAAAATATCACCATTTATATTACCCAACTTAAACCTAGCTGGGGGAAGCAACACAGTCCCCTGCTCATCTTCTTTGAAACGGACCAAAAATTTCCACTTCGAAGTCCAAAAACCAAATTCATTATAAATCTTCCCTTTTGGTGTTACTGACAAACAAAAAAACTCCAAAAATGTAAGAACATCCTCTTCGTCCACCAATGGAGAGTACATTTTAACAATGATCCATTTATCTCTAACAGGGAAGTGTGGCATTACACTTATCCCCTCCATTCTTTTATCCTGGCTTGCAGTCATTTTCCTTAGATATCCTTCAAAAAAAACTTTGTCAACAAAAACTATATCATAAACACCCCTCCTGGGGTAGTCCATTATCGCCAACACTTCTTCTGTCTTCAAACCAAAAAGATCCACAAGAACTTGACTCATCACATACCTAAAATCCTTTTGATCTCGAAAGTTCTCCTGAACAACCAAACGAATAGAATTCTGCACCTTAGCGAATTCAGGCACATGATCTTCCTCTCCTTCATGTGATGCTGCAGACATCTTCTTCACAAACAGGTTCTCCTCTTCTCAATAGAAACCTTCAACACCGAAGTGCCAGGTAGATGATCGCCTCCCGTTGCCCGGGGACTAATCCGACTCCCTAATAGCAGCAGGGAGGTGAAGCCCTGCTGAAAAACAGAGCGATCCCCCCAGGCCAAGGAGCCGGGTACCCCGAGCACCTCTCAGCCAAGACCAAGGCAGCAGCCGCTAGATCACTGCACTTGATCTTAGCCAAAAGGCCGAGAAGCGATAACCAGAATTGGTTTCAAACTACGGAGCCACCCAAGGATCCTGAAAAGTCCATTTGTGGAGATGAGCTCCTGGACTCCCGTTAAGAAGACATGTTGTCAACCTCTAGATCCCTTACATGCCTGCACTTTTCGGCTTGCTGCTGCTGCAATCCACGCGTTTTAGATCTGCATAACTCCACCTCTTTAAACACAGCACCTTCACCCCCTGCTGTTCCCACCCGCCTCAACACCGTTGGAAGGGAGGAGAACCAATTAAGGCGGGGGGTGAGGTGGAACGAGCAGCTGTCTACCCTTAGCAGGAGGGCTCCTGATTACATACCTCTCCTGCTGCTGCTGCTGCTGGCTGTCCAGCAGCAGACTGAAGGTGGCTGCTGCTGTGCACAGGTATATAAAGGCTCAGAGCCTATTATGACACGCGCAGCCAGCGTTCCATTGCCACATTCCATCTACTGCAGGCAGGATACCTGGCTGGCTGAATGTCGCTGAGAAGCTCACAGAGACCGCCATAAGCAACAGTTTAACAGAATGCCACAGACTAATCAACCAAACTTTTTGGGTTGGGTTCTCTTTTATAGTCTGCAGGCATTAAATGAAAGAAGTCAGTGTTCCAGCAGAAGGAGACAACGTTTCAGAAAAGGCATTGTAGCAAACCAAAAAAGAAATTTTAAGCGCAGCAGAGTAACCAGCGCACATACCTGTTAGCTCAGGTGAGTTTAAAAGGCTGCTGTTGATAACAAGGGCATTTGCTAAATAGATGGTGTGTGTGCAACAATATACTGAAAGGTCAATTATATTGTGCAGCTTATCTCACCACCTGTAGTTATTTAGGTGAAAGCTCCAAAATGCTTGCCTAATATGTCTGTTTATCCAAAAGGAAGTAAAAAGGGAGAGCTAGAAAGATAGCATTGCATCACATTACATGGCAATGCAATGCACAGTTGCTGAAGTTGAACCAAAATGAGCTTGTAATCTGGCTTCTGCAACTTTGAACATGAAAAATCCAATGAGGAGAAGAAAAGCAAAGCCAAAGAGTCCATCCCAAAATCCGACAAACAAGCAAAATGAACAAAAAACATTGAATTCAATTCTTTCTGATTTTAGAAACTGCATTAAAGAAGGGGTGCACCGGTCCTGGAGATACTGCAATACCAGGTCAATGCGTGGAGTGGACAGAGCAAGCTCTTTTTCCATCTCCCTGTTCTAAAAATCCATTTAATATATGGTCCCCAGATAGGGGACGTATCAGATATTAAACTGATAAGAACAGATTTTTTTTTTTTTTTTTTTTTTTTAGAACCTATTCAGGTTAAAATTAAAGTCCACTCCACAGTCCTCTTCTCCCCAAAGGGAGACAAGACGTGGACTCCAACTTAAATCATCATCAGGTTTTGGTACTTTTAATGTCAGAAAAAAAAATTACAAAAATACAACAATACTTACAAAGAAAGAAATGTTTCAGAACCTGAATGGATACCAAAAAAATAAAAATTAAATTATAACTGTATTAACAACAGTAATAACATCAAGTAAAATACTTGTAACCATTATCAAAAGCATGAACCCCAACCCAACTCAGAACCTTAAGGGACAAATCTTCAAACCTTGATGCTGAAAAAACTTGTTTCGATACACCATCTGGTATTCTATATTTCACACAAAAAACATTTTTATCTCTTATTAGTTCTTTCCTAACATTCTCTATAAGATAGTCCAAACGTTTCTCATCATACAACTTACGGTACAACCGGTTAAAATATTCTGCATTCTTTATAAACATAGGTTGTTGAAAAACAACTATATTTTCTTCCATTGCCACCTCCACTTCCTGTTCCTTTCTCTTTTCTTGCTTTTTAACCTTACCACGGCCAGTTCCCTGACTTACACCTCCCATTTCACTCTCTACCCTATCCCCCCAATCTACTCTTGTTTTCTCCATCTCCCTCTGCACTCCTACAGGTTTGCTTTCTTTTCCCTTTACCACCAACACCTTTTCTACACTTTCCTCCTTTCTCTCTACCAAAACCTTTTTAACCACTACCTCCTTCTCTTTATTTCTTTTCCTCTTTCGGCAATTCTTAAAAACATGCGTATCTTCCTGACACAAGTTGCACTTCCTCCGATCTTTACAATCCTTTGACTCATGATCACCTTTTTTGCAAAAACCACATACACCACCCGAACAATTTTCCTTTCCATGCCCGTATTGACGACAAACTCGAGAAAAAGTGGGTATACCTCTGAAAAAAATATCACCATTTATATTACCCAACTTAAACCTAGCTGGGGGAAGCAACACAGTCCCCTGCTCATCTTCTTTGAAACGGACCAAAAATTTCCACTTCGAAGTCCAAAAACCAAATTCATTATAAATCTTCCCTTTTGGTGTTACTGTCAAACAAAAAAACTCCAAAAATGTAAGAACATCCTCTTCGTCCACCAATGGAGAGTACATTTTAACAATGATCCATTTATCTCTAACGGGGAAGTGTGGCATTACACTTATCCCCTCCATTCTTTTATCCTGGCTTGCAGTCATTTTCCTTAGATATCCTTCAAAAAAAACTTTGTCAACAAAAACTATATCATAAACACCCCTCCTGGGGTAGTCCATTATCGCCAACACTTCTTCTGTCTTCAAACCAAAAAGATCCACAAGAACTTGACTCATCACATACCTAAAATCCTTTTGATCTCGAAAGTTCTCCTGAACAACCAAACGAATAGAATTCTGCACCTTAGCGAATTCAGGCACATGATCTTCCTCTCCTTCATGTGATGCTGCAGACATCTTCTTCACAAACAGGTTCTCCTCTTCTCAATAGAAACCTTCAACACCGAAGTGCCAGGTAGATGATCGCCTCCCGTTGCCCGGGGACTAATCCGACTCCCTAATAGCAGCAGGGAGGTGAAGCCCTGCTGAAAAACAGAGCGATCCCCCCAGGCCAAGGAGCCGGGTACCCCGAGCACCTCTCAGCCAAGACCAAGGCAGCAGCCGCTAGATCACTGCACTTGATCTTAGCCAAAAGGCCGAGAAGCGATAACCAGAATTGGTTTCAAACTACGGAGCCACCCAAGGATCCTGAAAAGTCCATTTGTGGAGATGAGCTCCTGGACTCCCGTTAAGAAGACATGTTGTCAACCTCTAGATCCCTTACATGCCTGCACTTTTCGGCTTGCTGCTGCTGCAATCCACGCGTTTTAGATCTGCATAACTCCACCTCTTTAAACACAGCACCTTCACCCCCTGCTGTTCCCACCCGCCTCAACACCGTTGGAAGGGAGGAGAACCAATTAAGGCGGGGGGTGGGGTGGAACGAGCAGCTGTCTACCCTTAGCAGGAGGGCTCCTGATTACATACCTCTCCTGCTGCTGCTGCTGCTGGCTGTCCAGCAGCAGACTGAAGGTGGCTGCTGCTGTGCACAGGTATATAAAGGCTCAGAGCCTATTATGACACGCGCAGCCAGCGTTCCATTGCCACATTCCATCTACTGCAGGCAGGATACCTGGCTGGCTGAATGTCGCTGAGAAGCTCACAGAGACCGCCATAAGCAACAGTTTAACAGAATGCCACAGACTAATCAACCAAACTTTTTGGGTTGGGTTCTCTTTTATAGTCTGCAGGCATTAAATGAAAGAAGTCAGTGTTCCAGCAGAAGGAGACAACGTTTCAGAAAAGGCATTGTAGCAAACCAAAAAAGAAATTTTAAGCGCAGCAGAGTAACCAGCGCACATACCTGTTAGCTCAGGTGAGTTTAAAAGGCTGCTGTTGATAACAAGGGCATTTGCTAAATAGATGGTGTGTGTGCAACAATATACTGAAAGGTCAATTATATTGTGCAGCTTATCTCACCACCTGTAGTTATTTAGGTGAAAGCTCCAAAATGCTTGCCTAATATGTCTGTTTATCCAAAAGGAAGTAAAAAGGGAGAGCTAGAAAGATAGCATTGCATCATATTACATGGCAATGCAATGCACAGTTGCTGAAGTTGAACCAAAATGAGCTTGTAATCTGGCTTCTGCAACTTTGAACATGAAAAATCCAATGAGGAGAAGAAAAGCAAAGCCAAAGAGTCCATCCCAAAATCCGACAAACAAGCAAAATGAACAAAAAACATTGAATTCAATTCTTTCTGATTTTAGAAACTGCATTAAAGAAGGGGTGCACCGGTCCTGGAGATACTGCAATACCAGGTCAATGCGTGGAGTGGACAGAGCAAGCTCTTTTTCCATCTCCCTGTTCTAAAAATCCATTTAATATATGGTCCCCAGATAGGGGACGTATCAGATATTAAACTGATAAGAACAGATACTACACTTGATCTTAGCCAAAAGGCCGAGAAGCGATAACCAGAATTGGTTTCAAACTACGGAGCCACCCAAGGATCCTGAAAAGTCCATTTGTGGAGATGAGCTCCTGGACTCCCGTTAAGAAGACATGTTGTCAACCTCTAGATCCCTTACATGCCTGCACTTTTCGGCTTGCTGCTGCTGCAATCCACGCGTTTTAGATCTGCATAACTCCACCTCTTTAAACACAGCACCTTCACCCCCTGCTGCTCCCACCCGCCTCAACACCGTTGGAAGGGAGGAGAACCAATTAAGGCGGGGGGTGGGGTGGAACGAGCAGCTGTCTACCCTTAGCAGGAGGGCTCCTGATTACATACCTCTCCTGCTGCTGCTGCTGCTGGCTGTCCAGCAGCAGACTGAAGGTGGCTGCTGCTGTGCACAGGTATATAAAGGCTCAGAGCCTATTATGACACGCGCAGCCAGCGTTCCATTGCCACATTCCATCTACTGCAGGCAGGATACCTGGCTGGCTGAATGTCGCTGAGAAGCTCACAGAGACCGCCATAAGCAACAGTTTAACAGAATGCCACAGACTAATCAACCAAACTTTTTGGGTTGGGTTCTCTTTTATAGTCTGCAGGCATTAAATGAAAGAAGTCAGTGTTCCAGCAGAAGGAGACAACGTTTCAGAAAAGGCATTGTAGCAAACCAAAAAAGAAATTTTAAGCGCAGCAGAGTAACCAGCGCACATACCTGTTAGCTCAGGTGAGTTTAAAAGGCTGCTGTTGATAACAAGGGCATTTGCTAAATAGATGGTGTGTGTGCAACAATATACTGAAAGGTCAATTATATTGTGCAGCTTATCTCACCACCTGTAGTTATTTAGGTGAAAGCTCCAAAATGCTTGCCTAATATGTCTGTTTATCCAAAAGGAAGTAAAAAGGGAGAGCTAGAAAGATAGCATTGCATCACATTACATAGCAATGCAATGCACAGTTGCTGAAGTTGAACCAAAATGAGCTTGTAATCTGGCTTCTGCAACTTTGAACATGAAAAATCCAATGAGGAGAAGAAAAGCAAAGCCAAAGAGTCCATCCCAAAATCTGACAAACAAGCAAAATGAACAAAAAACATTGAATTCAATTCTTTCTGATTTTAGAAACTGCATTAAAGAAGGGGTGCACCGGTCCTGGAGATACTGCAATACCAGGTCAATGCGTGGAGTGGACAGAGCAAGCTCTTTTTCCATCTCCCTGTTCTAAAAATCCATTTAATATATGGTCCTCAGATAGGGGACGTATCAGATATTAAACTGATAAGAACAGATACTACACTTGATCTTAGCCAAAAGGCCGAGAAGCGATAACCAGAATTGGTTTCAAACTACGGAGCCACCCAAGGATCCTGAAAAGTCCATTTGTGGAGATGAGCTCCTGGACTCCCGTTAAGAAGACATGTTGTCAACCTCTAGATCCCTTACATGCCTGCACTTTTCGGCTTGCTGCTGCTGCAATCCACGCGTTTTAGATCTGCATAACTCCACCTCTTTAAACACAGCACCTTCACCCCCTGCTGTTCCCACCCGCCTCAACACCGTTGGAAGGGAGGAGAACCAATTAAGGCGGGGGGTGGGGTGGAACGAGCAGCTGTCTACCCTTAGCAGGAGGGCTCCTGATTACATACCTCTCCTGCTGCTGCTGCTGCTGGCTGTCCAGCAGCAGACTGAAGGTGGCTGCTGCTGTGCACAGGTATATAAAGGCTCAGAGCCTATTATGACACGCGCAGCCAGCGTTCCATTGCCACATTCCATCTACTGCAGGAAGGATACCTGGCTGGCTGAATGTCGCTGAGAAGCTCACAGAGACCGCCATAAGCAACAGTTTAACAGAATGCCACAGACTAATCAACCAAACTTTTTGGGTTGGGTTCTCTTTTATAGTCTGCAGGCATTAAATGAAAGAAGTCAGTGTTCCAGCAGAAGGAGACAACGTTTCAGAAAAGGCATTGTAGCAAACCAAAAAAGAAATTTTAAGCGCAGCAGAGTAACCAGCGCACATACCTGTTAGCTCAGGTGAGTTTAAAAGGCTGCTGTTGATAACAAGGGCATTTGCTAAATAGATGGTGTGTGTGCAACAATATACTGAAAGGTCAATTATATTGTGCAGCTTATCTCACCACCTGTAGTTATTTAGGTGAAAGCTCCAAAATGCTTGCCTAATATGTCTGTTTATCCAAAAGGAAGTAAAAAGGGAGAGCTAGAAAGATAGCATTGCATCACATTACATGGCAATGCAATGCACAGTTGCTGAAGTTGAACCAAAATGAGCTTGTAATCTGGCTTCTGCAACTTTGAACATGAAAAATCCAATGAGGAGAAGAAAAGCAAAGCCAAAGAGTCCATCCCAAAATCCGACAAACAAGCAAAATGAACAAAAAACATTGAATTCAATTCTTTCTGATTTTAGAAACTGCATTAAAGAAGGGGTGCACCGGTCCTGGAGATACTGCAATACCAGGTCAATGCGTGGAGTGGACAGAGCAAGCTCTTTTTCCATCTCCCTGTTCTAAAAATCCATTTAATATATGGTCCCCAGATAGGGGACGTATCAGATATTAAACTGATAAGAACAGATTTTTTTTTTGACTTGGAATGTACCCAAACATAGGTACACCCGTTTATTGGATAAAACTTAATTACAATACATTAGATATGAACATAAAATCATTACATTTTAAAATGCATTCGTACATAAATTGATTTCAGTTCAATAAGGCAGTAAAATTACATTAAAATACAGACAATGTGTTTAGATTGCTGTGTTCCATTCTTTTACCAGCCATTGTTTTGATAAAATTACATTTCTCTTTTTATCCAATAAATAATACATATACATTTCACTAAAAGCCAACTCTAAAACATCTTTCACAGATAAAACATCGTGTTTAAAAAGAAGGATGTTCCTGGCCTTCCATAGAGCTTCTTTGATGGTACTGATTGTCTTCCATGCGATGATCCTCTTGCTGGCGTTGGGGCACTCCACACGACCAAATAAGACAGTTTCAAAAGTAAGATCCTTAATGTTTGTCATTTTTTGAAGCAAAGGAAATATTGTAGTCCATGTTTGTCGTGCAAAGTGACAAGTCCATAAAACATGTAAAACAGTCTCATCTCCGAGGCATCTTTGTCTTGGACATCTGGCAGTTCTCACGAGTCCTCTTCGGTGTTGGAATGCCCGACATGGAAGACAATCATGCACACAGCTCCAGGCCAGGTCCTTCTGGGAATTAAAAAGATAGGGTTCATTAATAACTTTCCATATGTCAGTACATTTATTATCATTAAAATTCCCAATCTGTACAATTGATTCCTTTTGTTTGAAACCATTTAAAATCATCTTGCTATCTCTTAAGTCTTCTGCACTTTTCCCTTTTAAGTCATACGTGTTTACAATAGTTCCTAAAATCTTATAGCTTTCTGGTGTATTAAGAGCATATGGGGAACTTAAAACTGTTTCAAACCATCCATGACGTTTCATAAAATAACCTGTGTTAAAACGGATGAAATATGACCAATAACTATTTTTCGACAGTGCATTAAAACATAAAACAAAAAATCTTATTAAAACAAAAGCTCTAAAATCGGGGAAATCTTTACCGCCTTTCTCTTTAGGCTTGACCACTAACTCTCTTTTCAATTTCTCCATCTTGGAGCTCCAGAAAAAAGTGAAACAAGCTTTGATTATTTTCGTAAAGGTATGTGTGGGGGGGGGAAACACCAAACTTAAGTACAATAACAAAGGCACAATTACCATTTTTATAACTAGTACCTTCCCTTCCATTGTTAATTTCCTCAACCTCCACATACATAGTTTTTGATTTACCTTTTGTGCCACAAGATCCCAGCTTTCTTTACCTTTGTTTGTTTCGTTAAAAATCACACCTAGAATCTTTACAGAGTCACATTCAGGAACCGGTACATCATTTAAAATCATATTCCCCACATTTAAAATACAGCTTTTATTAAAATTTACTTTAAAACCAGATCCACCACAGAAGTATTCCACTTGCCGTAGTGTTTTCCGGATAGACAGGTCATCTTTACATGTTATGGCTACATCATCCATATATCCAGTAACTTTTGCTTCTAGCCCTCCCCCACCTGGCAAATGGACGCCTCGGATTTGCTTGTCTCTCCTTAAGACACTGAGTAGGGGTTCAAGGGCACAAATAAATAACAAGGGGGACAGAGGGCAACCTTGTTTTACACCAGAATTTAAAAACACATCACTTGTCTTAAAACCATTTACTAAAACCTTACTAGTGCAACCATGATAAAATGCTTTGAGAGAGCATAAAAAACCTTCTGGTATACCCATTTTAGCTAAAACATTAAAAAGGAATTGGTGTGACACTCTATCAAATGCTTTTTCAAAGTCGAGAGACAGGACTGCCAGCTTACTTCCCCTCGACTTTGTGTCATCTATTACATCTTTGATTAGATTCAAATTTTCCCAAACACTCCTTCCTGGTATGCCACACACTTGGTTTGGGTGGATTATGTTACCTATTACCTTTTTAAGTCTATTTGCACAAATTTTTGCCATTATTTTGTAATCACAATTTAGAAGGGTGATAGGTCTCCAATTTCTTAGTTGCGTTTTGTCTTCCTTTTTGTATATAAGGGAGACCTCACCTTTCTTCCAGGAGTTCGGTAGGGTTTTTGTATTAAAAACCTCGTTAAAAACATAAAATAAATCCTCCTGTAAAATATCATAAAAAACCTTATAAAATTCTATGGGTATACCATCAGGCCCCGGTACTTTACCAGACTTAAAGCTTCTTATGGTCTCAGATATCTCATCTTCAGTTAGACTCTGTAATAAAACATCTTGTGAGACAGGGTCTAAAACAGTTGTAATTTCATCCAAAGTACTTTTCATAAAATGGTCATCAACAGATTTTGTGTTAAAAAGCTCGGAATAAAATTCATGCACTTTAGCTAAAATACTCTCTATGTCTTGTTTACCTTCCATTGATTCAATAAAAACACGATTTTTCACCATACATTTAAAAAAATATCGTGAACAGGTTTCATTATTTTCAACATGTTGGACCTTTGCATGGAAAATTAACTCTTTACCTCTCTGTTCTAAGGTATGCTGAATTTCACTTTTTAAGTCACTAATTTCTTTATCTACTTCAATCTCATGGCTCTTCAATTTATATAAGGTCTCCAATCTAGTGTTGAGTTGGCAATAAAATTCTCTTTTCTCTTTAGCTTTCTGGACCCCAACCTTCATAAAAAAATCTCTTATGTTCTTTTTCATCTTTTCCCACCACCTACTTATAGGGATATGGGGGTCTCTTATTCTTTTAAAATGTAAATAAAATTCAGTAAAATCAGATAAAACTTGGGGGTCTTCTAAAAGGGAAATGTTTAACTTCCAGGTACCTTTTCCTTTTTTCTTAAAATCATTACATTTCACATAAAAGGATAAAAGTTTGTGATCAGAAAAAACATTAGATAAAAGCTCACATTTAAAAGGCAATACATTTTTAGAGCAGAAAATAAAATCAATCCTGGAGCTACAATTCACGTTGCTCCAGGTTACCCATTCCTCTGCAGGCAAGTCTTTATTACACTCCTTAAAAACATCTGTTAAATTAAAATCTTGTATGACATTTTTTAACATAAAAGACGTTTTATCATAATTCCTACTTGTGGAGCTTGAGAACCTTTTTTCTCCACCTAAAATGCAATTAAAATCTCCTGATAAAATAAGAGGGACAGAATCATTAATAAATAAGGGTAACATATTCAACATATCAGCTCTTTCTTGCTTATCTGTGGCTCCATAAAAGTTTAAAAATTGCCATTTAAAACCATCAATAAAAGCTTTTACTAATAAAATTCTACCTGGTAAAACCTCTTGAACAGAGTCAATAAAAACATTCCCTTTAAAAAGAATGGCGACCCCTGCTGACCTGGACCCGTTTGATCCTGACCATACTGAGGGTCCATGTGCCCAATCAGTCTCATATTCTGTATAATTTAAACTGTGTGGGATGCAGCATTCCTGTAAAAAGAAAACTGTAGCTGTTAGAGAGGATAAAAAATCAAAGAGAGCAACTCTTCTGGTCTTAGTTTTCAACCCTCTAGCGTTAAGAGAAAAACCGCTAATCCCTGCCATAAGAGAAAAAAAGGAAATTTAGCATTCTTTCAAACTCTTACCTCAGCTGGTTTATATTTCTATTCCAGGAGATGAGGGATCATTGATCGTCAACAGAGAGCCCGTCACGGAGGACTCCTCATCTGTTAGTGTCCCAGACCGTAGACCTCCCAGGATATACTCTTGTTCCATTCTGTCCAACTCTGCTTGGTCGTATTGCCTGCCTCTTTCCTCACGAACCCCCATTTGGACCCCTATCGAGGCACCATCTGGGGGAATCGTATCGAGCACATGCGTCTCAGACGTTGACCACTTATTTTCAGGAGTTTCCAGGATCACTGAGTCAGCCATCTCCATCTCCCCCTCCATTTCTGAAGGGGGTGGGACATTGGCAACCTCCTCACCCTGTAAAGGCACCGTTTGAGGTTTCCCACTTCCATCCGGGGGTTCCGGTGGGGGTACTTCCTTAGGTGCCCTATCCACTCCGTGCAACCTGCGTTTTTTTGGCCCAGACTGTTCGCGCCCTTGAGTATTCCCAGGAGGATTCGAAGGTGAGGATTGGCCTGTAGCACCCACCCTCGGTCCCTCCGCAGGGGTTTCTGTTTGTGGGTTACCACGCCGTTCCCTCATTTGCTTCGAGTTTCCAACAGTACACCATGGCTCACCATCCTCGGTCGGTATTTCCATACTCTCCCCCTCATTCTCCTCCGCGGGCTTGTCCGAACCAGCCGAGGGTTGGTCAGGGGGTGAGGGCTTTTCTGGTTCAGGGGGTGAAGGTCTCTCTGTTTGCCCAGCTTGAGCTCTCTTTGAGGTATTCCTAAAAGGACAATGAGAAAAAGCATGACCTCTGGAAACACAGTTGCTACAAAAAATTCCAGTTGTACAATTTTCAGTTTTATGGTCTTTGCTCCCACAGGCTACACAAGTAATGTCACAGTTAGAATGGCCATATTTTTTGCATTTCCTACAGAATGCCGGCATCCCATTAAAAAAGAGGTCACCATTCGTGTTTCCAATTCTAAAACGTGCTGGGGGAAGTCTTATGCCCCCCGGGCTTGAAGGGTCCTTAATACATGACACCGTAAATTTCCACTTACACGCCCAAACTCCGCACTCATTCATAACTTTTCCATGGCTTACCACTTTGCTGAAATAATTGGATAAAAATGAAATAACATCGCTTTCTTTTGTATAAGGAGAGTAAATTTTAACAATTACAGTTTTTATCACATCTAATTCATGTTCGACAATTTTAACACCTTTAAAGATTGGCTTTCTCTGGTAAATTATATCAGGATCATTCATTTTACGGCAAAAATCTTGGTGGATACCTTTTTCAGTGAATGTGACATCGTATACACCACGCTTCGGGTAGTCTTGGATTGCCAGGATCTCGGATTTCTGGATTGAAAAAAATTTCACAAGAAGATCATCCACAATAAAACGTAAACCTCTGTTATCTTTACCTCCCTCATGGAAGTAAAACCGCACCGTATGCCGTAACCGGGCATAGGTCGGAATTTCACCTGGATCTGAATCCATGGTGAAACAAGGATTTCCGCAACAGGAAAACGGGGATTTCCGCAACCAATAATGGGGGATTTCCGCAACTAAGGAGTCGCTGAACAATCCTAGGACTGTACAGCTGGGATCGCAACCCGTTGCCCAGGGACTAAGCCCACCTCCTTATAGCAGCAAGGGCCTAAGCCCCACTACAAGAGTGGGACCCGAACCCAAGGCCAAGAGGCGGGGTACCCCAGGCACCTTCCAACTACAACCAATGCCAGTAAAACCAACACTAGATCGCAGCCATAAGGCCGAGAAGCGATAACCAGAATTGGTTTCAAACTACGGAGCCACCCAAGGATCCTGAAAAGTCCATTTGTGGAGATGAGCTCCTGGACTCCCGTTAAGAAGACATGTTGTCAACCTCTAGATCCCTTACATGCCTGCACTTTTCGGCTTGCTGCTGCTGCAATCCACGCGTTTTAGATCTGCATAACTCCACCTCTTTAAACACAGCACCTTCACCCCCTGCTGTTCCCACCCGCCTCAACACCGTTGGAAGGGAGGAGAACCAATTAAGGCGGGGGGTGGGGTGGAACGAGCAGCTGTCTACCCTTAGCAGGAGGGCTCCTGATTACATACCTCTCCTGCTGCTGCTGCTGCTGGCTGTCCAGCAGCAGACTGAAGGTGGCTGCTGCTGTGCACAGGTATATAAAGGCTCAGAGCCTATTATGACACGCGCAGCCAGCGTTCCATTGCCACATTCCATCTACTGCAGGCAGGATACCTGGCTGGCTGAATGTCGCTGAGAAGCTCACAGAGACCGCCATAAGCAACAGTTTAACAGAATGCCACAGACTAATCAACCAAACTTTTTGGGTTGGGTTCTCTTTTATAGTCTGCAGGCATTAAATGAAAGAAGTCAGTGTTCCAGCAGAAGGAGACAACGTTTCAGAAAAGGCATTGTAGCAAACCAAAAAAGAAATTTTAAGCGCAGCAGAGTAACCAGCGCACATACCTGTTAGCTCAGGTGAGTTTAAAAGGCTGCTGTTGATAACAAGGGCATTTGCTAAATAGATGGTGTGTGTGCAACAATATACTGAAAGGTCAATTATATTGTGCAGCTTATCTCACCACCTGTAGTTATTTAGGTGAAAGCTCCAAAATGCTTGCCTAATATGTCTGTTTATCCAAAAGGAAGTAAAAAGGGAGAGCTAGAAAGATAGCATTGCATCACATTACATGGCAATGCAATGCACAGTTGCTGAAGTTGAACCAAAATGAGCTTGTAATCTGGCTTCTGCAACTTTGAACATGAAAAATCCAATGAGGAGAAGAAAAGCAAAGCCAAAGAGTCCATCCCAAAATCCGACAAACAAGCAAAATGAACAAAAAACATTGAATTCAATTCTTTCTGATTTTAGAAACTGCATTAAAGAAGGGGTGCACTGGTCCTGGAGATACTGCAATACCAGGTCAATGCGTGGAGTGGACAGAGCAAGCTCTTTTTCCATCTCCCTGTTCTAAAAATCCATTTAATATATGGTCCCCAGATAGGGGACGTATCAGATATTAAACTGATAAGAACAGATACTACACTTGATCTTAGCCAAAAGGCCGAGAAGCGATAACCAGAATTGGTTTCAAACTACGGAGCCACCCAAGGATCCTGAAAAGTCCATTTGTGGAGATGAGCTCCTGGACTCCCGTTAAGAAGACATGTTGTCAACCTCTAGATCCCTTACATGCCTGCACTTTTCGGCTTGCTGCTGCTGCAATCCACGCGTTTTAGATCTGCATAACTCCACCTCTTTAAACACAGCACCTTCACCCCCTGCTGTTCCCACCCGCCTCAACACCGTTGGAAGGGAGGAGAACCAATTAAGGCGGGGGGTGGGGTGGAACGAGCAGCTGTCTACCCTTAGCAGGAGGGCTCCTGATTACATACCTCTCCTGCTGCTGCTGCTGCTGGCTGTCCAGCAGCAGACTGAAGGTGGCTGCTGCTGTGCACAGGTATATAAAGGCTCAGAGCCTATTATGACACGCGCAGCCAGCGTTCCATTGCCACATTCCATCTACTGCAGGCAGGATACCTGGCTGGCTGAATGTCGCTGAGAAGCTCACAGAGACCGCCATAAGCAACAGTTTAACAGAATGCCACAGACTAATCAACCAAACTTTTTGGGTTGGGTTCTCTTTTATAGTCTGCAGGCATTAAATGAAAGAAGTCAGTGTTCCAGCAGAAGGAGACAACGTTTCAGAAAAGGCTTTGTAGCAAACCAAAAAAGAAATTTTAAGCGCAGCAGAGTAACCAGCGCACATACCTGTTAGCTCAGGTGAGTTTAAAAGGCTGCTGTTGATAACAAGGGCATTTGCTAAATAGATGGTGTGTGTGCAACAATATACTGAAAGGTCAATTATATTGTGCAGCTTATCTCACCACCTGTAGTTATTTAGGTGAAAGCTCCAAAATGCTTGCCTAATATGTCTGTTTATCCAAAAGGAAGTAAAAAGGGAGAGCTAGAAAGATAGCATTGCATCACATTACATGGCAATGCAATGCACAGTTGCTGAAGTTGAACCAAAATGAGCTTGTAATCTGGCTTCTGCAACTTTGAACATGAAAAATCCAATGAGGAGAAGAAAAGCAAAGCCAAAGAGTCCATCCCAAAATCCGACAAACAAGCAAAATGAACAAAAAACATTGAATTCAATTCTTTCTGATTTTAGAAACTGCATTAAAGAAGGGGTGCACCGGTCCTGGAGATAATGCAATACCAGGTCAATGCGTGGAGTGGACAGAGCAAGCTCTTTTTCCATCTCCCTGTTCTAAAAATCCATTTAATATATGGTCCCCAGATAGGGGACGTTTCAGATATTAAACTGATAAGAACAGATTTTTTTTTTTTTTTTTTTTTTTTTTTTTTTTTTTTTTTCCAAACACTCAGAAATTAAGTTTTATAATCTTAAATCATATATCACCAAACTCAAGATTTTAGTTCCATCATCGTGTTTAGATATTATATTTATATTTTTTCATTTGAATTAATATATATAAAGTTAAACATAACAATTCGTCTGCAGTTTCAACAGTTTCCAAACAAATCACAACTGACATTACTTCACCCGGTTTTCCAAACTAAATCTCCCCTTTTTCTCTTTTACTTTCCTCCCAACAAAACCCCTTAACTTCTTTTCTTCCTCCTCATGCTCTAACCGCATCTGTTCCCAATCATACTCTTCCTCATCATCTCTGAAAGTCACCACCTTCTCCAACACTTTACCCTTTTCCTCTTTTACTTCTTTCTTTTCACCAGATACTTTCCTTGATCCACAATTTTCCTGTACCGTTACCTTTTTCTTCAATTTCACCTTTAAACTTTCAACTTCTTTTCCCTGCTTATTCTCCTCTATAATTATCGCATCAACTTCCTTCTTCATTTTATCACCAATATCTTCCTTTTGTCCTCCAAAGTTCTTTTCAAAAGTTCCTTTGCTGCTTTCCATGTAACAATACCCAGAACTCCCGTTTACCATAATCCTCCCATTATGCAAATTTTCTTCTCCTGTTGTCCACACCAAAAAACGTCTCTTTCCGTTCCAAATACCAACTTTGTTCCTGTATAATTTCTGAAACTTTACCATCTTACATTTAGATTCCAAAAAAACCATTATCTCCTCTATTTCCACAAACGGATTGTCCATGTAAATTATCACACTCTTCGGTTTCCCCATGAATGATGCACTTACTCCAATTTTCCCAGAATCCTCTTCACTCCAGCCTTTGAAAAAATGAATGCACTTTTCCTCAGAAACTAGAGTCACATCACAAACTTTACCTTGCTTTATTTCTTGCATACAGTAGATATCCTTCTCCAAAACTTCATATTTCCTCAAAATTTCCAGAATCCATTTTTCTTCCAAAAAAGTTTCTTCCGTCTCCCGTTTCACAAAAAAACGTAAGCATCTCTTCTTTTTCCAAAACTCCATCTCAACGATCCGTTTTCCTTCCGTTTTTTCCTTTTAATCCTCCAAATGTTGCCACCACAGCTATGTGTGGCGACAGTTGCCCCCCACAGCTATGTGTGGTGACAAGGTGATCGCCTCTCGTTGCCCAGGGACTAATCCGACTCCCTAATAGCAGCAGGGGGGTTTAGCTCCACCGATAAGTGTAGCGATCCCCCCAGGCCAAGGAGCCGGGTACCCCAAGCGCCTCCCAGCCAAGACCAAGGCAGAAACCGCTAGATCACTGCACTTGATCTTAGCCAAAAGGCCGAGAAGCGATAACCAGAATTGGTTTCAAACTACGGAGCCACCCAAGGATCCTGAAAAGTCCATTTGTGGAGATGAGCTCCTGGACTCCCGTTAAGAAGACATGTTGTCAACCTCTAGATCCCTTACATGCCTGCACTTTTCGGCTTGCTGCTGCTGCAATCCACGCGTTTTAGATCTGCATAACTCCACCTCTTTAAACACAGCACCTTCACCCCCTGCTGTTCCCACCCGCCTCAACACCGTTGGAAGGGAGGAGAACCAATTAAGGCGGGGGGTGGGGTGGAACGAGCAGCTGTCTACCCTTAGCAGGAGGGCTCCTGATTACATACCTCTCCTGCTGCTGCTGCTGCTGGCTGTCCAGCAGCAGACTGAAGGTGGCTGCTGCTGTGCACAGGTATATAAAGGCTCAGAGCCTATTATGACACGCGCAGCCAGCGTTCCATTGCCACATTCCATCTACTGCAGGCAGGATACCTGGCTGGCTGAATGTCGCTGAGAAGCTCACAGAGACCGCCATAAGCAACAGTTTAACAGAATGCCACAGACTAATCAACCAAACTTTTTGGGTTGGGTTCTCTTTTATAGTCTGCAGGCATTAAATGAAAGAAGTCAGTGTTCCAGCAGAAGGAGACAACGTTTCAGAAAAGGCATTGTAGCAAACCAAAAAAGAAATTTTAAGCGCAGCAGAGTAACCAGCGCACATACCTGTTAGCTCAGGTGAGTTTAAAAGGCTGCTGTTGATAACAAGGGCATTTGCTAAATAGATGGTGTGTGTGCAACAATATACTGAAAGGTCAATTATATTGTGCAGCTTATCTCACCACCTGTAGTTATTTAGGTGAAAGCTCCAAAATGCTTGCCTAATATGTCTGTTTATCCAAAAGGAAGTAAAAAGGGAGAGCTAGAAAGATAGCATTGCATCACATTACATGGCAATGCAATGCACAGTTGCTGAAGTTGAACCAAAATGAGCTTGTAATCTGGCTTCTGCAACTTTGAACATGAAAAATCCAATGAGGAGAAGAAAAGCAAAGCCAAAGAGTCCATCCCAAAATCCGACAAACAAGCAAAATGAACAAAAAACATTGAATTCAATTCTTTCTGATTTTAGAAACTGCATTAAAGAAGGGGTGCACCGGTCCTGGAGATACTGCAATACCAGGTCAATGCGTGGAGTGGACAGAGCAAGCTCTTTTTCCATCTCCCTGTTCTAAAAATCCATTTAATATATGGTCCCCAGATAGGGGACGTATCAGATATTAAACTGATAAGAACAGATACTACACTTGATCTTAGCCAAAAGGCCGAGAAGCGATAACCAGAATTGGTTTCAAACTACGGAGCCACCCAAGGATCCTGAAAAGTCCATTTGTGGAGATGAGCTCCTGGACTCCCGTTAAGAAGACATGTTGTCAACCTCTAGATCCCTTACATGCCTGCACTTTTCGGCTTGCTGCTGCTGCAATCCACGCGTTTTAGATCTGCATAACTCCACCTCTTTAAACACAGCACCTTCACCCCCTGCTGTTCCCACCCGCCTCAACACCGTTGGAAGGGAGGAGAACCAATTAAGGCGGGGGGTGGGGTGGAACGAGCAGCTGTCTACCCTTAGCAGGAGGGCTCCTGATTACATACCTCTCCTGCTGCTGCTGCTGCTGGCTGTCCAGCAGCAGACTGAAGGTGGCTGCTGCTGTGCACAGGTATATAAAGGCTCAGAGCCTATTATGACACGCGCAGCCAGCGTTCCATTGCCACATTCCA
Organism: Phyllobates terribilis; assembly: GCF_046119375.1. Taxonomy (NCBI): domain Eukaryota; kingdom Metazoa; phylum Chordata; class Amphibia; order Anura; family Dendrobatidae; genus Phyllobates; species Phyllobates terribilis. The sequence goes on from NW_027363176.1 coordinate 965,620, forward strand.
TCTACTGCAGGCAGGATACCTGGCTGGCTGAATGTCGCTGAGAAGCTCACAGAGACCGCCATAAGCAACAGTTTAACAGAATGCCACAGACTAATCAACCAAACTTTTTGGGTTGGGTTCTCTTTTATAGTCTGCAGGCATTAAATGAAAGAAGTCAGTGTTCCAGCAGAAGGAGACAACGTTTCAGAAAAGGCATTGTAGCAAACCAAAAAAGAAATTTTAAGCGCAGCAGAGTAACCAGCGCACATACCTGTTAGCTCAGGTGAGTTTAAAAGGCTGCTGTTGATAACAAGGGCATTTGCTAAATAGATGGTGTGTGTGCAACAATATACTGAAAGGTCAATTATATTGTGCAGCTTATCTCACCACCTGTAGTTATTTAGGTGAAAGCTCCAAAATGCTTGCCTAATATGTCTGTTTATCCAAAAGGAAGTAAAAAGGGAGAGCTAGAAAGATAGCATTGCATCACATTACATGGCAATGCAATGCACAGTTGCTGAAGTTGAACCAAAATGAGCTTGTAATCTGGCTTCTGCAACTTTGAACATGAAAAATCCAATGAGGAGAAGAAAAGCAAAGCCAAAGAGTCCATCCCAAAATCCGACAAACAAGCAAAATGAACAAAAAACATTGAATTCAATTCTTTCTGATTTTAGAAACTGCATTAAAGAAGGGGTGCACCGGTCCTGGAGATACTGCAATACCAGGTCAATGCGTGGAGTGGACAGAGCAAGCTCTTTTTCCATCTCCCTGTTCTAAAAATCCATTTAATATATGGTCCCCAGATAGGGGACGTATCAGATATTAAACTGATAAGAACAGATACTACACTTGATCTTAGCCAAAAGGCCGAGAAGCGATAACCAGAATTGGTTTCAAACTACGGAGCCACCCAAGGATCCTGAAAAGTCCATTTGTGGAGATGAGCTCCTGGACTCCCGTTAAGAAGACATGTTGTCAACCTCTAGATCCCTTACATGCCTGCACTTTTCGGCTTGCTGCTGCTGCAATCCACGCGTTTTAGATCTGCATAACTCCACCTCTTTAAACACAGCACCTTCACCCCCTGCTGTTCCCACCCGCCTCAACACCGTTGGAAGGGAGGAGAACCAATTAAGGCGGGGGGTGGGGTGGAACGAGCAGCTGTCTACCCTTAGCAGGAGGGCTCCTGATTACATACCTCTCCTGCTGCTGCTGCTGCTGGCTGTCCAGCAGCAGACTGAAGGTGGCTGCTGCTGTGCACAGGTATATAAAGGCTCAGAGCCTATTATGACACGCGCAGCCAGCGTTCCATTGCCACATTCCATCTACTGCAGGCAGGATACCTGGCTGGCTGAATGTCGCTGAGAAGCTCACAGAGACCGCCATAAGCAACAGTTTAACAGAATGCCACAGACTAATCAACCAAACTTTTTGGGTTGGGTTCTCTTTTATAGTCTGCAGGCATTAAATGAAAGAAGTCAGTGTTCCAGCAGAAGGAGACAACGTTTCAGAAAAGGCATTGTAGCAAACCAAAAAAGAAATTTTAAGCGCAGCACAGTAACCAGCGCACATACCTGTTAGCTCAGGTGAGTTTAAAAGGCTGCTGTTGATAACAAGGGCATTTGCTAAATAGATGGTGTGTGTGCAACAATATACTGAAAGGTCAATTATATTGTGCAGCTTATCTCACCACCTGTAGTTATTTAGGTGAAAGCTCCAAAATGCTTGCCTAATATGTCTGTTTATCCAAAAGGAAGTAAAAAGGGAGAGCTAGAAAGATAGCATTGCATCACATTACATGGCAATGCAATGCACAGTTGCTGAAGTTGAACCAAAATGAGCTTGTAATCTGGCTTCTGCAACTTTGAACATGAAAAATCCAATGAGGAGAAGAAAAGCAAAGCCAAAGAGTCCATCCCAAAATCCGACAAACAAGCAAAATGAACAAAAAACATTGAATTCAATTCTTTCTGATTTTAGAAACTGCATTAAAGAAGGGGTGCACCGGTCCTGGAGATACTGCAATACCAGGTCAATGCGTGGAGTGGACAGAGCAAGCTCTTTTTCCATCTCCCTGTTCTAAAAATCCATTTAATATATGGTCCCCAGATAGGGGACATATCAGATATTAAACTGATAAGAACAGATACTACACTTGATCTTAGCCAAAAGGCCGAGAAGCGATAACCAGAATTGGTTTCAAACTACGGAGCCACCCAAGGATCCTGAAAAGTCCATTTGTGGAGATGAGCTCCTGGACTCCCGTTAAGAAGACATGTTGTCAACCTCTAGATCCCTTACATGCCTGCACTTTTCGGCTTGCTGCTGCTGCAATCCACGCGTTTTAGATCTGCATAACTCCACCTCTTTAAACACAGCACCTTCACCCCCTGCTGTTCCCACCCGCCTCAACACCGTTGGAAGGGAGGAGAACCAATTAAGGCGGGGGGTGGGGTGGAACGAGCAGCTGTCTACCCTTACCAGGAGGGCTCCTGATTACATACCTCTCCTGCTGCTGCTGCTGCTGGCTGTCCAGCAGCAGACTGAAGGTGGCTGCTGCTGTGCACAGGTATATAAAGGCTCAGAGCCTATTATGACACGCGCAGCCAGCGTTCCATTGCCACATTCCATCTACTGCAGGCAGGATACCTGGCTGGCTGAATGTCGCTGAGAAGCTCACAGAGACCGCCATAAGCAACAGTTTAACAGAATGCCACAGACTAATCAACCAAACTTTTTGGGTTGGGTTCTCTTTTATAGTCTGCAGGCATTAAATGAAAGAAGTCAGTGTTCCAGCAGAAGGAGACAACGTTTCAGAAAAGGCATTGTAGCAAACCAAAAAAGAAATTTTAAGCGCAGCAGAGTAACCAGCGCACATACCTGTTAGCTCAGGTGAGTTTAAAAGGCTGCTGTTGATAACAAGGGCATTTGCTAAATAGATGGTGTGTGTGCAACAATATACTGAAAGGTCAATTATATTGTGCAGCTTATCTCACCACCTGTAGTTATTTAGGTGAAAGCTCCAAAATGCTTGCCTAATATGTCTGTTTATCCAAAAGGAAGTAAAAAGGGAGAGCTAGAAAGATAGCATTGCATCACATTACATGGCAATGCAGTGCACAGTTGCTGAAGTTGAACCAAAATGAGCTTGTAATCTGGCTTCTGCAACTTTGAACATGAAAAATCCAATGAGGAGAAGAAAAGCAAAGCCAAAGAGTCCATCCCAAAATCCGACAAACAAGCAAAATGAACAAAAAACATTGAATTCAATTCTTTCTGATTTTAGAAACTGCATTAAAGAAGGGGTGCACCGGTCCTGGAGATACTGCAATACCAGGTCAATGCGTGGAGTGGACAGAGCAAGCTCTTTTTCCATCTCCCTGTTCTAAAAATCCATTTAATATATGGTCCCCAGATAGGGGACGTATCAGATATTAAACTGATAAGAACAGATACTACACTTGATCTTAGCCAAAAGGCCGAGAAGCGATAACCAGAATTGGTTTCAAACTACGGAGCCACCCAAGGATCCTGAAAAGTCCATTTGTGGAGATGAGCTCCTGGACTCCCGTTAAGAAGACATGTTGTCAACCTCTAGATCCCTTACATGCCTGCACTTTTCGGCTTGCTGCTGCTGCAATCCACGCGTTTTAGATCTGCATAACTCCACCTCTTTAAACACAGCACCTTCACCCCCTGCTGTTCCCACCCGCCTCAACACCGTTGGAAGGGAGGAGAACCAATTAAGGCGGGGGGTGGGGTGGAACGAGCAGCTGTCTACCCTTAGCAGGAGGGCTCCTGATTACATACCTCTCCTGCTGCTGCTGGCTGTCCAGCAGCAGACTGAAGGTGGCTGCTGCTGTGCACAGGTATATAAAGGCTCAGAGCCTATTATGACACGCGCAGCCAGCGTTCCATTGCCACATTCCATCTACTGCAGGCAGGATACCTGGCTGGCTGAATGTCGCTGAGAAGCTCACAGAGACCGCCATAAGCAACAGTTTAACAGAATGCCACAGACTAATCAACCAAACTTTTTGGGTTGGGTTCTCTTTTATAGTCTGCAGGCATTAAATGAAAGAAGTCAGTGTTCCAGCAGAAGGAGACAACGTTTCAGAAAAGGCATTGTAGCAAACCAAAAAAGAAATTTTAAGCGCAGCAGAGTAACCAGCGCACATACCTGTTAGCTCAGGTGAGTTTAAAAGGCTGCTGTTGATAACAAGGGCATTTGCTAAATAGATGGTGTGTGTGCAACAATATACTGAAAGGTCAATTATATTGTGCAGCTTATCTCACCACCTGTAGTTATTTAGGTGAAAGCTCCAAAATGCTTGCCTAATATGTCTGTTTATCCAAAAGGAAGTAAAAAGGGAGAGCTAGAAAGATAGCATTGCATCACATTACATGGCAATGCAATGCACAGTTGCTGAAGTTGAACCAAAATGAGCTTGTAATCTGGCTTCTGCAACTTTGAACATGAAAAATCCAATGAGGAGAAGAAAAGCAAAGCCAAAGAGTCCATCCCAAAATCCGACAAACAAGCAAAATGAACAAAAAACATTGAATTCAATTCTTTCTGATTTTAGAAACTGCATTAAAGAAGGGGTGCACCGGTCCTGGAGATACTGCAATACCAGGTCAATGCGTGGAGTGGACAGAGCAAGCTCTTTTTCCATCTCCCTGTTCTAAAAATCCATTTAATATATGGTCCCCAGATAGGGGACATATCAGATATTAAACTGATAAGAACAGATACTACACTTGATCTTAGCCAAAAGGCCGAGAAGCGATAACCAGAATTGGTTTCAAACTACGGAGCCACCCAAGGATCCTGAAAAGTCCATTTGTGGAGATGAGCTCCTGGACTCCCGTTAAGAAGACATGTTGTCAACCTCTAGATCCCTTACATGCCTGTACTTTTCGGCTTGCTGCTGCTGCAATCCACGCGTTTTAGATCTGCATAACTCCACCTCTTTAAACACAGCACCTTCACCCCCTGCTGTTCCCACCCGCCTCAACACCGTTGGAAGGGAGGAGAACCAATTAAGGCGGGGGGTGGGGTGGAACGAGCAGCTGTCTACCCTTAGCAGGAGGGCTCCTGATTACATACCTCTCCTGCTGCTGCTGCTGCTGGCTGTCCAGCAGCAGACTGAAGGTGGCTGCTGCTGTGCACAGGTATATAAAGGCTCAGAGCCTATTATGACACGCGCAGCCAGCGTTCCATTGCCACATTCCATCTACTGCAGGCAGGATACCTGGCTGGCTGAATGTCGCTGAGAAGCTCACAGAGACCGCCATAAGCAACAGTTTAACAGAATGCCACAGACTAATCAACCAAACTTTTTGGGTTGGGTTCTCTTTTATAGTCTGCAGGCATTAAATGAAAGAAGTCAGTGTTCCAGCAGAAGGAGACAACGTTTCAGAAAAGGCATTGTAGCAAACCAAAAAAGAAATTTTAAGCGCAGCAGAGTAACCAGCGCACATACCTGTTAGCTCAGGTGAGTTTAAAAGGCTGCTGTTGATAACAAGGGCATTTGCTAAATAGATGGTGTGTGTGCAACAATATACTGAAAGGTCAATTATATTGTGCAGCTTATCTCACCACCTGTAGTTATTTAGGTGAAAGCTCCAAAATGCTTGCCTAATATGTCTGTTTATCCAAAAGGAAGTAAAAAGGGAGAGCTAGAAAGATAGCATTGCATCACATTACATGGCAATGCAATGCACAGTTGCTGAAGTTGAACCAAAATGAGCTTGTAATCTGGCTTCTGCAACTTTGAACATGAAAAATCCAATGAGGAGAAGAAAAGCAAAGCCAAAGAGTCCATCCCAAAATCCGACAAACAAGCAAAATGAACAAAAAACATTGAATTCAATTCTTTCTGATTTTAGAAACTGCATTAAAGAAGGGGTGCACCGGTCCTGGAGATACTGCAATACCAGGTCAATGCGTGGAGTGGACAGAGCAAGCTCTTTTTCCATCTCCCTGTTCTAAAAATCCATTTAATATATGGTCCCCAGATAGGGGACGTATCAGATATTAAACTGATAAGAACAGATTTTTTTTTTTTTTTTCACTCAGATTTCGAAATTAAATGATTTATGTCTTTCATATTTCACAGAAATTAAGACTAAATCCAAGAAATCATCACCGTGAAACACAGAAAAGGTAAGTAGAAACATTTATATTAATACGAACTATTAATCCAAAATATTATTCCACTCCTTCTGCCTCCAGATTTTTTCTGCTTCTTCTATACCTACATCTTTCCTATCTTTCCAATAGTAGATAAATAAATAACTAAAGCTAAGTTTAATACAATCATTAACAGATAACATGGTCCTTTTAAACAATAAAATATTTCTACATTTCCATAAAGCCATTTTAACTACAGAAACAATTAGCCAAACCACTTTAAATTCTACATTTCTTATACCAATTCCATAAAATATTAAGTTAAAATCAAAAGACCTAAGACTACTTACAACTCCAACCAATGTACTTATCTTCCTCCAAACCCTTTGTGCAAAGTCGCAATTCCAAAAGATGTGTAAACACGTCTCGTCCTCTATACAACCATGCCTCGGACACTGAGAATTCCTTACCAACCCTCTCCTATGATTAAAATCTTTAGTTGGAAGACACTTCTTTATGATGCTCCATAATAAATCCTTTTGCTCATTTGCAATAAATGGCACATTAACCCGTAGCCAAATTTCTTTTGATAATTGTGATGAGAATTGGTCAACCGTACATGTATAACTTCTATTCTCCAAAAACTTTAAAATTTTCCTATGATTTGTTAGTATTTCACATCCCCCACTCATCAAGTTAAACTCTCTCATTATTCTTTCCAAAATTATATAATGTTCTGGAGGTAGCCATCTATGGGGTTTCTTCAGATCCATCACACACCATTTATATTTCCTTATAAAAAAACCGCAGTTATATGTTAAAATAGCTTTCAGATTCGATTCTTCGCCAACCAGAACATTAAAACACAAAGAGAGATATTTACAATATAAAAACCTTCTAATATCTGGGAAGTTCTTCCCTCCGTCTTCTTTCTTCTTATACAACTCCTCCCTTCTAACCCTCTCCATCTTTGTACCCCAGAAAAAATTAAAACACTCCTTAATAATCTTCTTCATTACAGAGTCCGGTGGTATAAAAACAACGGCAACATATAAAATCAAGGGTAAAAGCACTTGTCTTATCACTAATATCTTCCCTTCCATCGACAAGCATCTTAGCTTCCACAGGCTGATCTTTTTTCTTACACGCTCCAAAAGTGATTCCCAATTCTTAATATTCCCACAATTTGATGAAAAGAATACCCCTAAAATTTTTATCTCTGGAACCACTAAAAGCCTACAAGCCCCATCCATCATAAAACCACCAATTGATAAAACCCCTGATTTTTCAAAGTTAACCTTAAAACCAGAAGCACCGCTGAACCATTCCGCTGTCCTTAAAACTCTGTTAAAACTTCTCATACTCCTCACAAATACAGTTACGTCGTCCATATATGCCACAAACTTAAGAGGTACATTATTATTTCCCGGTAGAAACACTCCATCCACCACCTTATCGTTTCTAATAGCACTTAAAAGAGGTTCTATCGCACATATGAATAAAATAGGAGACAAAGGGCAGCCCTGTTTAACGCCACAAGTTATCTTAATACTTCCAGATAAAAACCCGTTAACAGACACTTTACTAAAAGATAAATCATATAAACATTTAATACGATTAATAAACTCTTCCGGGCAACCAATTTTCTTTAAAACTTCAAATAAAAAACAATGTGATACTCTATCATATGCCTTTTCAAAATCTAATGTGATCAATGCTAGTTTTTGTGCCCTATCTTTAAAATCCCATATCACGTCCCTTACCAATAAAAGTGAATCTGTAATTTTTCTCCCAGGAACTGCGCATGATTGCTCCCCTCCAATTACCATAGATATTACCTTTTTTAAACGGTTTGCAAGTATTTTCGCATAAATTTTGTAGTCTGCATTAAGAAGAGTTATAGGTCTCCAATTCTTGATAAGACTCTTTTCCCCCTTTTTAAAAAGTAACACTATCAACCCTTCTGCCCATGACCCTGGAGTACAACATGAACACATTACATGATAAAATAACTCAAAAAAATCTTCTTTTAAAAAACTCCAAAAACACTTATAAAATTCTATAGGCAAACCGTCCATACCCGGGGTTTTAGAATTTGCAAAGGATTTGATTGTTTCCCATAATTCATTAATCGTAAAATCACTAATTAAAACCTCTTTCCCCTCCTCTGAAAAGGCATACTTTAGGTTATTCAAAAAATGATCCCTCAAAACGCCATCACTTTTTTTCTCTGAAAATAAATCACTATAAAATTCCTCCACCTTCTTAATCTTTCCTTCCAGTACAATTTCACCTTCCACATTTTCCATAAAGTCTTTTTTCCCAACAATTTTTTTAAAGAAGAATTTGGAGCATTTCTCATCTTCTTCCAAAACTCTCACTCTAGCATTAAAAATAATCTCTTTCCCTTTTTCATGTAAAATTTTTTGTATTTGACTTTTAACACACTCAATTTCTTCGTCAAAATTATTTCCATTATTCCTGAAAGTATAAAAACATTGTAACCTTGCATTCAACAACCGATATTGTTCTCTCTTCTCTCTGGCCATTCTTCTACCCACTTTAATAAAAAATACCTTAGTTTCTCTTTTAAAAAAATCCCACCACTCCAGAACATCTTTAAAACTCCTCCTCTTCAATCTCAGTTTTTTATAAAATGTACAAAACTCTAAAACTACTTCCTTGTCCTCTAACAGAGAAGTGTTTAGTTTCCAATGCGTGGATTTCCTGTTTTCTACATTATTACAATCAACAACACATCTTATTAATTTATGATCAGAGAAGCAGCTTAATTCGGATTTAAAAGAGTCACATTTAAAATGGGTAGATATAAAAAAATAGTCAATTCTAGAACTAGCACGATTACTCGACCATGTTAATTCTTCACCTTTGTTTCTCCCACAAGCAACCCATGCATCTTGCAAGTTACTAGCAGAAATAATACCATTTAAAACCGTAACGGAGCTGTCTTTTTTGCTATTCAGATGACAATTAAAATCTCCACTGACAATTATTGGTCCCGACCCAGTTAAAAACATCTGTAAAATTTCAAATAATTCTGTCCTTCTGCTTTTAACAGGATGGGCATAGACACAGAAGCATTTAATTATCAGATTAGATTTTTTGATCTCCACTTTTAGAATTCGACCCGGGTATATCTCCTCATAATCCACTATGTCCCAGTGTTGACTACATAAGAAACCAACTCCATCACTCTTATTTTCATTCCCACCTGAAAAAATAGCTTTTCCACACCAATGTTCTTTAAAAAAATCATAATCAACAGGTTTTCTTAGGTTACATTCCTGTAAAAAAATAAAGTCCAAATTTTCCAATCCTAAAAAATCATATAGAGCAACTCTTTTTTGTTCATTATTTAACCCCTGAACATTCAGGGAAGCAAATTGGATCATCCTGGTCTGTCATTCTTAGGGCATGCCCCATCACCCTCGTCTGAAGTAGAAAAATCTTGAATCTCCTGCTCATCTGAACTGGAGACTACAATGTCCTTTGCTACATCTACTTTTTCTATAGCTTTCACTTTCCCTCCACCTAGTATATTCACCTCTCCAACTTCTTCTACCCTTCTTTTCAGAACTCTATCCGAACAGTCCATCTGGACCTGAGTACACGACTGACCACCGGACTGAGACCCAGAAGGTAACGGCTCCACCAGAGGTAAAGTTTTCTGCATGATTCCCACTTTACTTGCCGGCGGGAATTTCTGTATAATTTTACCCAATTCAAATAACACAGAATGTCTCTTCCCCTCTTCTTCCTTTTTTTGTTCTTTCTTCTGTTCCTTTCCCTTCTGCTCTTCAATCTTCTGCTCTTCTTTCTTCTGATCTTCTTTCTTCTCATCTTCTTTCTTCTTTTCTTCTCTCTTCTGTTCTTCTCTCTTCCTCACTTCCTTTTCAGTCTCCACCCGACTCTTCTCCTCTTTATTCTGTTTATATTCCTCTTCCATTTTCTTGAACCTCTGTGCCTTCTTCTTCTCCTTTTCCACCTTTTCTTTCTCCTTCCTTTCATTCTCCATCCTCAGATCCTCCTCCTCATTCCTTGTTCCTTCCATGTCCTCATCAGCTTTTCCTTGTTGCTGACTTCCAGGCACGGTATCCATCTCTTCATCGCCCTTCTGATTCCTCTTTGCAGGGCAATCTTCCTCCTGATGTCCAGCTCCTGGACATTCTGAACACTTTTTGCAACCATTGTCATTATGGCCATATATTCGACATTTTCTACAATATTCAGGCATCCCCGCAAAAAATAAATACCCACGGCTACGGTTTATAAAAACGACCGGCGGGGGCCTCAGTACACCACCCTCTACATCAGGATCTTTTTTGAAAGCCACCAAATAAGTTCTTTTCCCATTCCATACCCCAAATTGCGTTTTTCCTCTTCCCTTCTCAATCACCTTCTCACAGTAAGTACTAAGAAAACACAGGACCTCCTGATCAGAAATGAAAGGGCTGAACATGTGGACTGTCAAGAGTCTAAATGAAAATTGAAACGAGGGGATTACTTTAACCCCCTCGAACAGCGCATTCTCCTTATTAATTTCATAAAGAGAAAATACCCGTTCACACTGGGAACTTCTCATTAAAGTAACGTCATGGAAGCCCCTTGAAAAGAAACTTTGAAAACAATAATATTCGTCTTTTTCAATTTTCAAAAAGCTGCAAATCTTCTCATAGACAAAAGTCGCATCCTTCTCTTGCCTATGACCAGGAGACACCACAAACCTAATTGTGTCCTTAAGCGGGTATTCCTCATGAAAATAGTCATTGGGATTTCCCCCTTGATCAGTCCTCCTACCTCCAGTATTCCTCCTGGACTCCATATTCTCTTCTTTCTTTCTTTCCACAGATAACACCAGGAAAAAAATGAAGAAAAACACCTCCTAGGATCGCCAAACGTCTCTGGATTCCGACCTCCTCTCCGACCGTCCACCACTACACAAAGAAAAGACCGTCCACCAGCGATAAAAGGGTATTCCCAGCTTTGGTCCACCACTCCCAATAGCAGCAATTGGGTAAACCCAAAAGGCCGAGAGCAGCAACCTCCACACAGGTCACCTTTAGCCCAATGACAGGATCCACTACAGATCGTGCCAAAAGGCCGAGAAGCGATAACCAGAATTGGTTTCAAACTACGGAGCCACCCAAGGATCCTGAAAAGTCCATTTGTGGAGATGAGCTCCTGGACTCCCGTTAAGAAGACATGTTGTCAACCTCTAGATCCCTTACATGCCTGCACTTTTCGGCTTGCTGCTGCTGCAATCCACGCGTTTTAGATCTGCATAACTCCACCTCTTTAAACACAGCACCTTCACCCCCTGCTGTTCCCACCCGCCTCAACACCGTTGGAAGGGAGGAGAACCAATTAAGGCGGGGGGTGGGGTGGAACGAGCAGCTGTCTACCCTTAGCAGGAGGGCTCCTGATTACATACCTCTCCTGCTGCTGCTGCTGCTGGCTGTCCAGCAGCAGACTGAAGGTGGCTGCTGCTGTGCACAGGTATATAAAGGCTCAGAGCCTATTATGACACGCGCAGCCAGCGTTCCATTGCCACATTCCATCTACTGCAGGCAGGATACCTGGCTGGCTGAATGTCGCTGAGAAGCTCACAGAGACCGCCATAAGCAACAGTTTAACAGAATGCCACAGACTAATCAACCAAACTTTTTGGGTTGGGTTCTCTTTTATAGTCTGCAGGCATTAAATGAAAGAAGTCAGTGTTTCAGCAGAAGGAGACAACGTTTCAGAAAAGGCATTGTAGCAAACCAAAAAAGAAATTTTAAGCGCAGCAGAGTAACCAGCGCACATACCTGTTAGCTCAGGTGAGTTTAAAAGGCTGCTGTTGATAACAAGGGCATTTGCTAAATAGATGGTGTGTGTGCAACAATATACTGAAAGGTCAATTATATTGTGCAGCTTATCTCACCACCTGTAGTTATTTAGGTGAAAGCTCCAAAATGCTTGCCTAATATGTCTGTTTATCCAAAAGGAAGTAAAAAGGGAGAGCTAGAAAGATAGCATTGCATCACATTACATGGCAATGCAATGCACAGTTGCTGAAGTTGAACCAAAATGAGCTTGTAATCTGGCTTCTGCAACTTTGAACATGAAAAATCCAATGAGGAGAAGAAAAGCAAAGCCAAAGAGTCCATCCCAAAATCCGACAAACAAGCAAAATGAACAAAAAACATTGAATTCAATTCTTTCTGATTTTAGAAACTGCATTAAAGAAGGGGTGCACCGGTCCTGGAGATACTGCAATACCAGGTCAATGCGTGGAGTGGACAGAGCAAGCTCTTTTTCCATCTCCCTGTTCTAAAAATCCATTTAATATATGGTCCCCAGATAGGGGACGTATCAGATATTAAACTGATAAGAACAGATACTACACTTGATCTTAGCCAAAAGGCCGAGAAGCGATAACCAGAATTGGTTTCAAACTACGGAGCCACCCAAGGATCCTGAAAAGTCCATTTGTGGAGATGAGCTCCTGGACTCCCGTTAAGAAGACATGTTGTCAACCTCTAGATCCCTTACATGCCTGCACTTTTCGGCTTGCTGCTGCTGCAATCCACGCGTTTTAGATCTGCATAACTCCACCTCTTTAAACACAGCACCTTCACCCCCTGCTGTTCCCACCCGCCTCAACACCGTTGGAAGGGAGGAGAACCAATTAAGGCGGGGGGTGGGGTGGAACGAGCAGCTGTCTACCCTTAGCAGGAGGGCTCCTGATTACATACCTCTCCTGCTGCTGCTGCTGCTGGCTGTCCAGCAGCAGACTGAAGGTGGCTGCTGCTGTGCACAGGTATATAAAGGCTCAGAGCCTATTATGACACGCGCAGCCAGCGTTCCATTGCCACATTCCATCTACTGCAGGCAGGATACCTGGCTGGCTGAATGTCGCTGAGAAGCTCACAGAGACCGCCATAAGCAACAGTTTAACAGAATGCCACAGACTAATCAACCAAACTTTTTGGGTTGGGTTCTCTTTTATAGTCTGCAGGCATTAAATGAAAGAAGTCAGTGTTCCAGCAGAAGGAGACAACGTTTCAGAAAAGGCATTGTAGCAAACCAAAAAAGAAATTTTAAGCGCAGCAGAGTAACCAGCGCACATACCTGTTAGCTCAGGTGAGTTTAAAAGGCTGCTGTTGATAACAAGGGCATTTGCTAAATAGATGGTGTGTGTGCAACAATATACTGAAAGGTCAATTATATTGTGCAGCTTATCTCACCACCTGTAGTTATTTAGGTGAAAGCTCCAAAATGCTTGCCTAATATGTCTGTTTATCCAAAAGGAAGTAAAAAGGGAGAGCTAGAAAGATAGCATTGCATCACATTACATGGCAATGCAATGCACAGTTGCTGAAGTTGAACCAAAATGAGCTTGTAATCTGGCTTCTGCAACTTTGAACATGAAAAATCCAATGAGGAGAAGAAAAGCAAAGCCAAAGAGTCCATCCCAAAATCCGACAAACAAGCAAAATGAACAAAAAACATTGAATTCAATTCTTTCTGATTTTAGAAACTGCATTAAAGAAGGGGTGCACCGGTCCTGGAGATACTGCAATACCAGGTCAATGCGTGGAGTGGACAGAGCAAGCTCTTTTTCCATCTCCCTGTTCTAAAAATCCATTTAATATATGGTCCCCAGATAGGGGACGTATCAGATATTAAACTGATAAGAACAGATTTTTTTTTTTTTTATCGAAAGCCCGAATTCGTGTACAAAACCCGAGTGCGCTTAAAAAAGTGACAAGTGCCACAAAAAAAGTGCACTAGTATGCTGGTCTTCTTGAAACCCTCTCCAAAAGGAGAAGGGTCCCCCAAACCATTCCCCGTCCCTCCGAGCCAAAAGGCCACAGCGAGGAACAGGGACAAAAAGCCACCTCCAGCCGAAGCCAGAGGCGACCCAATCTTACCCCCAGCACCTGCCCGAGTTATCACCCGAGCAAGGCACTGCGAGCCAAAGACTGTGCTCCCCTCCCGGAAGAGGGGAGCCAACAACGCTCTCCTCCCGAAAGAGGAGAGCCAGGGGGGTTCAGGGGGGAGCGGAACCTGATGGCCACACACTCCCCCCCTAGACCTGCCAAGAGAGGAACCCGTAAGGGAACCGCATCCCGACAAAATCCTAGTAGGACGTGACACACGTGAATAAGTGGACACACAGTGACAAAGAAATTAAATAAATAGTGAAGGTTTCACAGTATAATACTGCCCGGACCTTCGACCGGGAATTGAAAAATTCCCCATCCTAAGGCCAGAAGGCCCGGAATAAGGGTGTGTGCGAAGAAAGAAAATTTGAAGGGCTTGTGCAAATGTGCCATAAACTCAAGTGGGGTTCCCAATCCCAGTGAGTTAAGGCACCCCAGGGTCACCACTCCTGGGGCACTTCACACTTCGGGCTTTCGATCTTCCCTGGCCCAATGGCGTCGATCCTGGGGGGCCATGCTTTCCACCAGATGACTATATTAGCCACCTGGCGTACTAACAAGCGCCTAAACCCCAGTGTGCATAATGTATCAATCTACTAGGGCGGCCAACATCCAAAACCGCCTTTTCGAAAGATACTACACTTGATCTTAGCCAAAAGGCCGAGAAGCGATAACCAGAATTGGTTTCAAACTACGGAGCCACCCAAGGATCCTGAAAAGTCCATTTGTGGAGATGAGCTCCTGGACTCCCGTTAAGAAGACATGTTGTCAACCTCTAGATCCCTTACATGCCTGCACTTTTCGGCTTGCTGCTGCTGCAATCCACGCGTTTTAGATCTGCATAACTCCACCTCTTTAAACACAGCACCTTCACCCCCTGCTGTTCCCACCCGCCTCAACACCATTGGAAGGGAGGAGAACCAATTAAGGCGGGGGGTGGGGTGGAACGAGCAGCTGTCTACCCTTAGCAGGAGGGCTCCTGATTACATACCTCTCCTGCTGCTGCTGCTGCTGGCTGTCCAGCAGCAGACTGAAGGTGGCTGCTGCTGTGCACAGGTATATAAAAGCTCAGAGCCTATTATGACACGCGCAGCCAGCGTTCCATTGCCACATTCCATCTACTGCAGGCAGGATACCTGGCTGGCTGAATGTCGCTGAGAAGCTCACAGAGACCGCCATAAGCAACAGTTTAACAGAATGCCACAGACTAATCAACCAAACTTTTTGGGTTGGGTTCTCTTTTATAGTCTGCAGGCATTAAATGAAAGAAGTCAGTGTTCCAGCAGAAGGAGACAACGTTTCAGAAAAGGCATTGTAGCAAACCAAAAAAGAAATTTTAAGCGCAGCAGAGTAACCAGCGCACATACCTGTTAGCTCAGGTGAGTTTAAAAGGCTGCTGTTGATAACAAGGGCATTTGCTAAATAGATGGTGTGTGTGCAACAATATACTGAAAGGTCAATTATATTGTGCAGCTTATCTCACCACCTGTAGTTATTTAGGTGAAAGCTCCAAAATGCTTGCCTAATATGTCTGTTTATCCAAAAGGAAGTAAAAAGGGAGAGCTAGAAAGATAGCATTGCATCACATTACATGGCAATGCAATGCACAGTTGCTGAAGTTGAACCAAAATGAGCTTGTAATCTGGCTTCTGCAACTTTGAACATGAAAAATCCAATGAGGAGAAGAAAAGCAAAGCCAAAGAGTCCATCCCAAAATCCGACAAACAAGCAAAATGAACAAAAAACATTGAATTCAATTCTTTCTGATTTTAGAAACTGCATTAAAGAAGGGGTGCACCGGTCCTGGAGATACTGCAATACCAGGTCAATGCGTGGAGTGGACAGAGCAAGCTCTTTTTCCATCTCCCTGTTCTAAAAATCCATTTAATATATGGTCCCCAGATAGGGGACGTATCAGATATTAAACTGATAAGAACAGATACTACACTTGATCTTAGCCAAAAGGCCGAGAAGCGATAACCAGAATTGGTTTCAAACTACGGAGCCACCCAAGGATCCTGAAAAGTCCATTTGTGGAGATGAGCTCCTGGACTCCCGTTAAGAAGACATGTTGTCAACCTCTAGATCCCTTACATGCCTGCACTTTTCGGCTTGCTGCTGCTGCAATCCACGCGTTTTAGATCTGCATAACTCCACCTCTTTAAACACAGCACCTTCACCCCCTGCTGTTCCCACCCGCCTCAACACCGTTGGAAGGGAGGAGAACCAATTAAGGCGGGGGGTGGGGTGGAACGAGCAGCTGTCTACCCTTAGCAGGAGGGCTCCTGATTACATACCTCTCCTGCTGCTGCTGCTGCTGGCTGTCCAGCAGCAGACTGAAGGTGGCTGCTGCTGTGCACAGGTATATAAAGGCTCAGAGCCTATTATGACACGCGCAGCCAGCGTTCCATTGCCACATTCCATCTACTGCAGGCAGGATACCTGGCTGGCTGAATGTCGCTGAGAAGCTCACAGAGACCGCCATAAGCAACAGTTTAACAGAATGCCACAGACTAATCAACCAAACTTTTTGGGTTGGGTTCTCTTTTATAGTCTGCAGGCATTAAATGAAAGAAGTCAGTGTTCCAGCAGAAGGAGACAACGTTTCAGAAAAGGCATTGTAGCAAACCAAAAAAGAAATTTTAAGCGCAGCAGAGTAACCAGCGCACATACCTGTTAGCTCAGGTGAGTTTAAAAGGCTGCTGTTGATAACAAGGGCATTTGCTAAATAGATGGTGTGTGTGCAACAATATACTGAAAGGTCAATTATATTGTGCAGCTTATCTCACCACCTGTAGTTATTTAGGTGAAAGCTCCAAAATGCTTGCCTAATATGTCTGTTTATCCAAAAGGAAGTAAAAAGGGAGAGCTAGAAAGATAGCATTGCATCACATTACATGGCAATGCAATGCACAGTTGCTGAAGTTGAACCAAAATGAGCTTGTAATCTGGCTTCTGCAACTTTGAACATGAAAAATCCAATGAGGAGAAGAAAAGCAAAGCCAAAGAGTCCATCCCAAAATCCGACAAACAAGCAAAATGAACAAAAAACATTGAATTCAATTCTTTCTGATTTTAGAAACTGCATTAAAGAAGGGGTGCACCGGTCCTGGAGATACTGCAATACCAGGTCAATGCGTGGAGTGGACAGAGCAAGCTCTTTTTCCATCTCCCTGTTCTAAAAATCCATTTAATATATGGTCCCCAGATAGGGGACGTATCAGATATTAAACTGATAAGAACAGATACTACACTTGATCTTAGCCAAAAGGCCGAGAAGCGATAACCAGAATTGGTTTCAAACTACGGAGCCACCCAAGGATCCTGAAAAGTCCATTTGTGGAGATGAGCTCCTGGACTCCCGTTAAGAAGACATGTTGTCAACCTCTAGATCCCTTACATGCCTGCACTTTTCGGCTTGCTGCTGCTGCAATCCACGCGTTTTAGATCTGCATAACTCCACCTCTTTAAACACAGCACCTTCACCCCCTGCTGTTCCCACCCGCCTCAACACCGTTGGAAGGGAGGAGAACCAATTAAGGCGGGGGGTGGGGTGGAACGAGCAGCTGTCTACCCTTAGCAGGAGGGCTCCTGATTACATACCTCTCCTGCTGCTGCTGCTGCTGGCTGTCCAGCAGCAGACTGAAGGTGGCTGCTGCTGTGCACAGGTATATAAAGGCTCAGAGCCTATTATGACACGCGCAGCCAGCGTTCCATTGCCACATTCCATCTACTGCAGGCAGGATACCTGGCTGGCTGAATGTCGCTGAGAAGCTCACAGAGACCGCCATAAGCAACAGTTTAACAGAATGCCACAGACTAATCAACCAAACTTTTTGGGTTGGGTTCTCTTTTATAGTCTGCAGGCATTAAATGAAAGAAGTCAGTGTTCCAGCAGAAGGAGACAACGTTTCAGAAAAGGCATTGTAGCAAACCAAAAAAGAAATTTTAAGCGCAGCAGAGTAACCAGCGCACATACCTGTTAGCTCAGGTGAGTTTAAAAGGCTGCTGTTGATAACAAGGGCATTTGCTAAATAGATGGTGTGTGTGCAACAATATACTGAAAGGTCAATTATATTGTGCAGCTTATCTCACCACCTGTAGTTATTTAGGTGAAAGCTCCAAAATGCTTGCCTAATATGTCTGTTTATCCAAAAGGAAGTAAAAAGGGAGAGCTAGAAAGATAGCATTGCATCACATTACATGGCAATGCAATGCACAGTTGCTGAAGTTGAACCAAAATGAGCTTGTAATCTGGCTTCTGCAACTTTGAACATGAAAAATCCAATGAGGAGAAGAAAAGCAAAGCCAAAGAGTCCATCCCAAAATCCGACAAACAAGCAAAATGAACAAAAAACATTGAATTCAATTCTTTCTGATTTTAGAAACTGCATTAAAGAAGGGGTGCACCGGTCCTGGAGATACTGCAATACCAGGTCAATGCGTGGAGTGGACAGAGCAAGCTCTTTTTCCATCTCCCTGTTCTAAAAATCCATTTAATATATGGTCCCCAGATAGGGGACGTATCAGATATTAAACTGATAAGAACAGATACTACACTTGATCTTAGCCAAAAGGCCGAGAAGCGATAACCAGAATTGGTTTCAAACTACGGAGCCACCCAAGGATCCTGAAAAGTCCATTTGTGGAGATGAGCTCCTGGACTCCCGTTAAGAAGACATGTTGTCAACCTCTAGATCCCTTACATGCCTGCACTTTTCGGCTTGCTGCTGCTGCAATCCACGCGTTTTAGATCTGCATAACTCCACCTCTTTAAACACAGCACCTTCACCCCCTGCTGTTCCCACCCGCCTCAACACCGTTGGAAGGGAGGAGAACCAATTAAGGCGGGGGGTGGGGTGGAACGAGCAGCTGTCTACCCTTAGCAGGAGGGCTCCTGATTACATACCTCTCCTGCTGCTGCTGCTG
Source organism: Phyllobates terribilis (assembly GCF_046119375.1). Taxonomy (NCBI): domain Eukaryota; kingdom Metazoa; phylum Chordata; class Amphibia; order Anura; family Dendrobatidae; genus Phyllobates; species Phyllobates terribilis. The sequence goes on from NW_027363176.1 coordinate 984,616, forward strand.
CTGGCTGTCCAGCAGCAGACTGAAGGTGGCTGCTGCTGTGCACAGGTATATAAAGGCTCAGAGCCTATTATGACACGCGCAGCCAGCGTTCCATTGCCACATTCCATCTACTGCAGGCAGGATACCTGGCTGGCTGAATGTCGCTGAGAAGCTCACAGAGACCGCCATAAGCAACAGTTTAACAGAATGCCACAGACTAATCAACCAAACTTTTTGGGTTGGGTTCTCTTTTATAGTCTGCGGGCATTAAATGAAAGAAGTCAGTGTTCCAGCAGAAGGAGACAACGTTTCAGAAAAGGCATTGTAGCAAACCAAAAAAGAAATTTTAAGCGCAGCAGAGTAACCAGCGCACATACCTGTTAGCTCAGGTGAGTTTAAAAGGCTGCTGTTGATAACAAGGGCATTTGCTAAATAGATGGTGTGTGTGCAACAATATACTGAAAGGTCAATTATATTGTGCAGCTTATCTCACCACCTGTAGTTATTTAGGTGAAAGCTCCAAAATACTTGCCTAATATGTCTGTTTATCCAAAAGGAAGTAAAAAGGGAGAGCTAGAAAGATAGCATTGCATCACATTACATGGCAATGCAATGCACAGTTGCTGAAGTTGAACCAAAATGAGCTTGTAATCTGGCTTCTGCAACTTTGAACATGAAAAATCCAATGAGGAGAAGAAAAGCAAAGCCAAAGAGTCCATCCCAAAATCCGACAAACAAGCAAAATGAACAAAAAACATTGAATTCAATTCTTTCTGATTTTAGAAACTGCATTAAAGAAGGGGTGCACCGGTCCTGGAGATACTGCAATACCAGGTCAATGCGTGGAGTGGACAGAGCAAGCTCTTTTTCCATCTCCCTGTTCTAAAAATCCATTTAATATATGGTCCCCAGATAGGGGACGTATCAGATATTAAACTGATAAGAACAGATACTACACTTGATCTTAGCCAAAAGGCCGAGAAGCGATAACCAGAATTGGTTTCAAACTACGGAGCCACCCAAGGATCCTGAAAAGTCCATTTGTGGAGATGAGCTCCTGGACTCCCGTTAAGAAGACATGTTGTCAACCTCTAGATCCCTTACATGCCTGCACTTTTCGGCTTGCTGCTGCTGCAATCCACGCGTTTTAGATCTGCATAACTCCACCTCTTTAAACACAGCACCTTCACCCCCTGCTGTTCCCACCCGCCTCAACACCGTTGGAAGGGAGGAGAACCAATTAAGGCGGGGGGTGGGGTGGAACGAGCAGCTGTCTACCCTTAGCAGGAGGGCTCCTGATTACATACCTCTCCTGCTGCTGCTGCTGCTGGCTGTCCAGCAGCAGACTGAAGGTGGCTGCTGCTGTGCACAGGTATATAAAGGCTCAGAGCCTATTATGACACGCGCAGCCAGCGTTCCATTGCCACATTCCATCTACTGCAGGCAGGATACCTGGCTGGCTGAATGTCGCTGAGAAGCTCACAGAGACCGCCATAAGCAACAGTTTAACAGAATGCCACAGACTAATCAACCAAACTTTTTGGGTTGGGTTCTCTTTTATAGTCTGCGGGCATTAAATGAAAGAAGTCAGTGTTCCAGCAGAAGGAGACAACGTTTCAGAAAAGGCATTGTAGCAAACCAAAAAAGAAATTTTAAGCGCAGCACAGTAACCAGCGCACATACCTGTTAGCTCAGGTGAGTTTAAAAGGCTGTTGTTGATAACAAGGGCATTTGCTAAATAGATGGTGTGTGTGCAACAATATACTGAAAGGTCAATTATATTGTGCAGCTTATCTCACCACCTGTAGTTATTTAGGTGAAAGCTCCAAAATGCTTGCCTAATATGTCTGTTTATCCAAAAGGAAGTAAAAAGGGAGAGCTAGAAAGATAGCATTGCATCACATTACATGGCAATGCAATGCACAGTTGCTGAAGTTGAACCAAAATGAGCTTGTAATCTGGCTTCTGCAACTTTGAACATGAAAAATCCAATGAGGAGAAGAAAAGCAAAGCCAAAGAGTCCATCCCAAAATCCGACAAACAAGCAAAATGAACAAAAAACATTGAATTCAATTCTTTCTGATTTTAGAAACTGCATTAAAGAAGGGGTGCACCGGTCCTGGAGATACTGCAATACCAGGTCAATGCGTGGAGTGGACAGAGCAAGCTCTTTTTCCATCTCCCTGTTCTAAAAATCCATTTAATATATGGTCCCCAGATAGGGGACGTATCAAATATTAAACTGATAAGAACAGATACTACACTTGATCTTAGCCAAAAGGCCGAGAAGCGATAACCAGAATTGGTTTCAAACTACGGAGCCACCCAAGGATCCTGAAAAGTCCATTTGTGGAGATGAGCTCCTGGACTCCCGTTAAGAAGACATGTTGTCAACCTCTAGATCCCTTACATGCCTGCACTTTTCGGCTTGCTGCTGCTGCAATCCACGCGTTTTAGATCTGCATAACTCCACCTCTTTAAACACAGCACCTTCACCCCCTGCTGTTCCCACCCGCCTCAACACCGTTGGAAGGGAGGAGAACCAATTAAGGCGGGGGGTGGGGTGGAACGAGCAGCTGTCTACCCTTAGCAGGAGGGCTCCTGATTACATACCTCTCCTGCTGCTGCTGCTGCTGGCTGTCCAGCAGCAGACTGAAGGTGGCTGCTGCTGTGCACAGGTATATAAAGGCTCAGAGCCTATTATGACACGTGCAGCCAGCGTTCCATTGCCACATTCCATCTACTGCAGGCAGGATACCTGGCTGGCTGAATGTCGCTGAGAAGCTCACAGAGACCGCCATAAGCAACAGTTTAACAGAATGCCACAGACTAATCAACCAAACTTTTTGGGTTGGGTTCTCTTTTATAGTCTGCAGGCATTAAATGAAAGAAGTCAGTGTTCCAGCAGAAGGAGACAACGTTTCAGAAAAGGCATTGTAGCAAACCAAAAAAGAAATTTTAAGCGCAGCAGAGTAACCAGCGCACATACCTGTTAGCTCAGGTGAGTTTAAAAGGCTGCTGTTGATAACAAGGGCATTTGCTAAATAGATGGTGTGTGTGCAACAATATACTGAAAGGTCAATTATATTGTGCAGCTTATCTCACCACCTGTAGTTATTTAGGTGAAAGCTCCAAAATGCTTGCCTAATATGTCTGTTTATCCAAAAGGAAGTAAAAAGGGAGAGCTAGAAAGATAGCATTGCATCACATTACATGGCAATGCAATGCACAGTTGCTGAAGTTGAACCAAAATGAGCTTGTAATCTGGCTTCTGCAACTTTGAACATGAAAAATCCAATGAGGAGAAGAAAAGCAAAGCCAAAGAGTCCATCCCAAAATCCGACAAACAAGCAAAATGAACAAAAAACATTGAATTCAATTCTTTCTGATTTTAGAAACTGCATTAAAGAAGGGGTGCACCGGTCCTGGAGATACTGCAATACCAGGTCAATGCGTGGAGTGGACAGAGCAAGCTCTTTTTCCATCTCCCTGTTCTAAAAATCCATTTAATATATGGTCCCCAGATAGGGGACGTATCAGATATTAAACTGATAAGAACAGATACTACACTTGATCTTAGCCAAAAGGCCGAGAAGCGATAACCAGAATTGGTTTCAAACTACGGAGCCACCCAAGGATCCTGAAAAGTCCATTTGTGGAGATGAGCTCCTGGACTCCCGTTAAGAAGACATGTTGTCAACCTCTAGATCCCTTACATGCCTGCACTTTTCGGCTTGCTGCTGCTGCAATCCACGCGTTTTAGATCTGCATAACTCCACCTCTTTAAACACAGCACCTTCACCCCCTGCTGTTCCCACCCGCCTCAACACCGTTGGAAGGGAGGAGAACCAATTAAGGCGGGGGGTGGGGTGGAACGAGCAGCTGTCTACCCTTAGCAGGAGGGCTCCTGATTACATACCTCTCCTGCTGCTGCTGCTGCTGGCTGTCCAGCAGCAGACTGAAGGTGGCTGCTGCTGTGCACAGGTATATAAAGGCTCAGAGCCTATTATGACACGCGCAGCCAGCGTTCCATTGCCACATTCCATCTACTGCAGGCAGGATACCTGGCTGGCTGAATGTCGCTGAGAAGCTCACAGAGACCGCCATAAGCAACAGTTTAACAGAATGCCACAGACTAATCAACCAAACTTTTTGGGTTGGGTTCTCTTTTATAGTCTGCAGGCATTAAATGAAAGAAGTCAGTGTTCCAGCAGAAGGAGACAACGTTTCAGAAAAGGCATTGTAGCAAACCAAAAAAGAAATTTTAAGCGCAGCAGAGTAACCAGCGCACATACCTGTTAGCTCAGGTGAGTTTAAAAGGCTGCTGTTGATAACAAGGGCATTTGCTAAATAGATGGTGTGTGTGCAACAATATACTGAAAGGTCAATTATATTGTGCAGCTTATCTCACCACCTGTAGTTATTTAGGTGAAAGCTCCAAAATACTTGCCTAATATGTCTGTTTATCCAAAAGGAAGTAAAAAGGGAGAGCTAGAAAGATAGCATTGCATCACATTACATGGCAATGCAATGCACAGTTGCTGAAGTTGAACCAAAATGAGCTTGTAATCTGGCTTCTGCAACTTTGAACATGAAAAATCCAATGAGGAGAAGAAAAGCAAAGCCAAAGAGTCCATCCCAAAATCCGACAAACAAGCAAAATGAACAAAAAACATTGAATTCAATTCTTTCTGATTTTAGAAACTGCATTAAAGAAGGGGTGCACCGGTCCTGGAGATACTGCAATACCAGGTCAATGCGTGGAGTGGACAGAGCAAGCTCTTTTTCCATCTCCCTGTTCTAAAAATCCATTTAATATATGGTCCCCAGATAGGGGACGTATCAGATATTAAACTGATAAGAACAGATACTACACTTGATCTTAGCCAAAAGGCCGAGAAGCGATAACCAGAATTGGTTTCAAACTACGGAGCCACCCAAGGATCCTGAAAAGTCCATTTGTGGAGATGAGCTCCTGGACTCCCGTTAAGAAGACATGTTGTCAACCTCTAGATCCCTTACATGCCTGCACTTTTCGGCTTGCTGCTGCTGCAATCCACGCGTTTTAGATCTGCATAACTCCACCTCTTTAAACACAGCACCTTCACCCCCTGCTGTTCCCACCCGCCTCAACACCGTTGGAAGGGAGGAGAACCAATTAAGGCGGGGGGTGGGGTGGAACGAGCAGCTGTCTACCCTTAGCAGGAGGGCTCCTGATTACATACCTCTCCTGCTGCTGCTGCTGCTGGCTGTCCAGCAGCAGACTGAAGGTGGCTGCTGCTGTGCACAGGTATATAAAGGCTCAGAGCCTATTATGACACGCGCAGCCAGCGTTCCATTGCCACATTCCATCTACTGCAGGCAGGATACCTGGCTGGCTGAATGTCGCTGAGAAGCTCACAGAGACCGCCATAAGCAACAGTTTAACAGAATGCCACAGACTAATCAACCAAACTTTTTGGGTTGGGTTCTCTTTTATAGTCTGCAGGCATTAAATGAAAGAAGTCAGTGTTCCAGCAGAAGGAGACAACGTTTCAGAAAAGGCATTGTAGCAAACCAAAAAAGAAATTTTAAGCGCAGCAGAGTAACCAGCGCACATACCTGTTAGCTCAGGTGAGTTTAAAAGGCTGCTGTTGATAACAAGGGCATTTGCTAAATAGATGGTGTGTGTGCAACAATATACTGAAAGGTCAATTATATTGTGCAGCTTATCTCACCACCTGTAGTTATTTAGGTGAAAGCTCCAAAATGCTTGCCTAATATGTCTGTTTATCCAAAAGGAAGTAAAAAGGGAGAGCTAGAAAGATAGCATTGCATCACATTACATGGCAATGCAATGCACAGTTGCTGAAGTTGAACCAAAATGAGCTTGTAATCTGGCTTCTGCAACTTTGAACATGAAAAATCCAATGAGGAGAAGAAAAGCAAAGCCAAAGAGTCCATCCCAAAATCCGACAAACAAGCAAAATGAACAAAAAACATTGAATTCAATTCTTTCTGATTTTAGAAACTGCATTAAAGAAGGGGTGCACCGGTCCTGGAGATACTGCAATACCAGGTCAATGCGTGGAGTGGACAGAGCAAGCTCTTTTTCCATCTCCCTGTTCTAAAAATCCATTTAATATATGGTCCCCAGATAGGGGACGTATCAGATATTAAACTGATAAGAACAGATACTACACTTGATCTTAGCCAAAAGGCCGAGAAGCGATAACCAGAATTGGTTTCAAACTACGGAGCCACCCAAGGATCCTGAAAAGTCCATTTGTGGAGATGAGCTCCTGGACTCCCGTTAAGAAGACATGTTGTCAACCTCTAGATCCCTTACATGCCTGCACTTTTCGGCTTGCTGCTGCTGCAATCCACGCGTTTTAGATCTGCATAACTCCACCTCTTTAAACACAGCACCTTCACCCCCTGCTGTTCCCACCCGCCTCAACACCGTTGGAAGGGAGGAGAACCAATTAAGGCGGGGGGTGGGGTGGAACGAGCAGCTGTCTACCCTTAGCAGGAGGGCTCCTGATTACATACCTCTCCTGCTGCTGCTGCTGCTGGCTGTCCAGCAGCAGACTGAAGGTGGCTGCTGCTGTGCACAGGTATATAAAGGCTCAGAGCCTATTATGACACGCGCAGCCAGCGTTCCATTGCCACATTCCATCTACTGCAGGCAGGATACCTGGCTGGCTGAATGTCGCTGAGAAGCTCACAGAGACCGCCATAAGCAACAGTTTAACAGAATGCCACAGACTAATCAACCAAACTTTTTGGGTTGGGTTCTCTTTTATAGTCTGCAGGCATTAAATGAAAGAAGTCAGTGTTCCAGCAGAAGGAGACAACGTTTCAGAAAAGGCATTGTAGCAAACCAAAAAAGAAATTTTAAGCGCAGCAGAGTAACCAGCGCACATACCTGTTAGCTCAGGTGAGTTTAAAAGGCTGCTGTTGATAACAAGGGCATTTGCTAAATAGATGGTGTGTGTGCAACAATATACTGAAAGGTCAATTATATTGTGCAGCTTATCTCACCACCTGTAGTTATTTAGGTGAAAGCTCCAAAATGCTTGCCTAATATGTCTGTTTATCCAAAAGGAAGTAAAAAGGGAGAGCTAGAAAGATAGCATTGCATCACATTACATGGCAATGCAATGCACAGTTGCTGAAGTTGAACCAAAATGAGCTTGTAATCTGGCTTCTGCAACTTTGAACATGAAAAATCCAATGAGGAGAAGAAAAGCAAAGCCAAAGAGTCCATCCCAAAATCCGACAAACAAGCAAAATGAACAAAAAACATTGAATTCAATTCTTTCTGATTTTAGAAACTGCATTAAAGAAGGGGTGCACCGGTCCTGGAGATACTGCAATACCAGGTCAATGCGTGGAGTGGACAGAGCAAGCTCTTTTTCCATCTCCCTGTTCTAAAAATCCATTTAATATATGGTCCCCAGATAGGGGACGTATCAGATATTAAACTGATAAGAACAGATACTACACTTGATCTTAGCCAAAAGGCCGAGAAGCGATAACCAGAATTGGTTTCAAACTACGGAGCCACCCAAGGATCCTGAAAAGTCCATTTGTGGAGATGAGCTCCTGGACTCCCGTTAAGAAGACATGTTGTCAACCTCTAGATCCCTTACATGCCTGCACTTTTCGGCTTGCTGCTGCTGCAATCCACGCGTTTTAGATCTGCATAACTCCACCTCTTTAAACACAGCACCTTCACCCCCTGCTGTTCCCACCCGCCTCAACACCGTTGGAAGGGAGGAGAACCAATTAAGGCGGGGGGTGGGGTGGAACGAGCAGCTCTCTACCCTTAGCAGGAGGGCTCCTGATTACATACCTCTCCTGTTGCTGCTGCTGCTGGCTGTCCAGCAGCAGACTGAAGGTGGCTGCTGCTGTGCACAGGTATATAAAGGCTCAGAGCCTATTATGACACGCGCAGCCAGCGTTCCATTGCCACATTCCATCTACTGCAGGCAGGATACCTGGCTGGCTGAATGTCGCTGAGAAGCTCACAGAGACCGCCATAAGCAACAGTTTAACAGAATGCCACAGACTAATCAACCAAACTTTTTGGGTTGGGTTCTCTTTTATAGTCTGCAGGCATTAAATTAAAGAAGTCAGTGTTCCAGCAGAAGGAGACAACGTTTCAGAAAAGGCATTGTAGCAAACCAACAAAGAAATTTTAAGCGCAGCAGAGTAACCAGCGCACATACCTGTTAGCTCAGGTGAGTTTAAAAGGCTGCTGTTGATAACAAGGGCATTTGCTAAATAGATGGTGTGTGTGCAACAATATACTGAAAGGTCAATTATATTGTGCAGCTTATCTCACCACCTGTAGTTATTTAGGTGAAAGCTTCAAAATGCTTGCCTAATATGTCTGTTTATCCAAAAGGAAGTAAAAAGGGAGAGCTAGAAAGATAGCATTGCATCACATTACATGGCAATGCAATGCACAGTTGCTGAAGTTGAACCAAAATGAGCTTGTAATCTGGCTTCTGTAACTTTGAACATGAAAAATCCAATGAGGAGAAGAAAAGCAAAGCCAAAGAGTCCATCCCAAAATCCGACAAACAAGCAAAATGAACAAAAAACATTGAATTCAATTCTTTCTGATTTTAGAAACTGCATTAAAGAAGGGGTGCACCGGTCCTGGAGATACTGCAATACCAGGTCAATGCGTGGAGTGGACAGAGCAAGCTCTTTTTCCATCTCCCTGTTCTAAAAATCCATTTAATATATGGTCCCCAGATAGGGGACGTATCAGATATTAAACTGATAAGAACAGATTTTTTGATTGAATATATCTTTTATTAGCACAAAAAATAAGTTAACAGACAGTGTACAGTGCCGCAGCCCAGTACACACAGAATTCTACATCATATTTACATAGCATGAGGATACGACGCACTAACTAGACAAATCGCACCCCTATGCTACACAAAACACTCAATCTGAAAGAAAAAGCATGTCAATCAATACAGTACGACGAACCGTGATAAGGGATAGGGATTGGGAAAAAGGGGATGGGGAGGGGAAAATCACAGGCCCGAAGCTTTATTGAAAGACAAGACACATAAGGGGAGAGGGGGAGGAGGGGTTTAGTCCTCATCCTCGTCCTCCGGACCGTCCATGATGGAATAGTCTCTGAGCAGGCTGTGGATCAGCCTGCGGCAGTCCTGGATGGACATCCTCTCCCTCCTCAAGATGAGCCGGTTCCTGGCGACCCAAACGGCATCCTTGAAGCAGTTCATAAGGCGCCAAGCCTCCTGGATGGCTCCGACGGTATGAACCCCAGGGAATAGTCCATAAAGCACAGAATGGTGCGATAGGCTCGCCCTGGGGACAGAGTTCCTCAGGTCGTCCTCAAGTGCAGTCAATAGGCGCTGTGCAAATCCGCAGTCCCAAAAAGTGTGCAAAGATGTTTCCTCCACGAAGGGGCACCTTGGGCAGTACCGGGTCTTGCACAGGTTCCGGGCATGCATGAATGACCGGACGGGCAGTCCGCCCTGAATCGCCATCCACGACAAGTCCTTGTGCCCGTTGGTCAGCCTGTCAGACGACACATTTGTCCACACAGTCTCCAGCGTGTCCTGGTGAAGTCCTGTGATGTTCTCCACGTCATCCTTGGCTCTGATTAGCTTGTGGATAGTTTTGGGCTTCCACAAGTCGGGCTTGAGTCCCTCCAGTTGATGCTCCCCCACAAATCGAACGACGTCTCCGTAGAACCATGGCGTCGTCCAGTTGTAGGGGAAGGAGCTGTCCCACTTGTCCCAGCCGAGTCGCCTCCAAAGAGGAAGCAGGAAGAAGTGAGACATGGACCTGCCCGCGGAGCCATTCTTGACTTGCAAAGTCCGGCGGACACAATCACACACAAAAGAGGATCGCAGGAGGGTGGGGATATCTGGAACGCCCTTCCCACCCTTGCGAGGCTCCTTGTACATGACGGCCCGCCTGACTCTGTCCATCTTGGATCCCCAGACAAAGTGAAACACTGTCTTGGTAATGGCCCTGCACACAGTGACGTGTGGGGGCCAGGCCTGCGCCGTGTACTGCAAGACGGGCAGGACCTCATTACGCAGGACGAGTGCCTTACCCTCACAAGTGAGGTGTCTGAGGCTCCAGAGTCCGATCCGTTGCTTCACCTTGGCCAAGCGTTCTTGCCAGGACTTGAGGGCCGCTCCTTCCTTCCTGAACCAGACTCCCAGCACCTTGAGGAAATCCGGTTGAATGTTGAAGGGGAAGGGGGCAGAGGAGGCCGGCTGCCAATCCCCGAAGAGCATGGCTTCCGACTTCCTGCAGTTGACTTTGGCCCCTGAAGCCCGACCGAACCTCTCACACGTCTGGACGAGGGCGTCGACTGAACCACGATCAGCGCAGAAGACGGTGACGTCGTCCATGTAGAGCGAGCACTTGACCTCGTGTCGTCCCGGACCCGGTGCGGTGATCCCTCTGATCTCTCCATTCTGCCGGATAGCCTCTGCGAAGAGTTCTATAACACAAACAAAAAGAAGAGGTGATAGAGGGCAGCCTTGTCTGACCCCAGAGAGGACAGGGAAGGGGTCAGTCTTCCAGCCGTTCACCAACACCGAGCTGTGGATATCAAAATACATCAGACGGACATACGAACAAAACATGTTACCCAAACCTAACCGGTGCAGAGCTCGGCCCATGAACTCGTGGGAAACCCGGTCGAAGGCCTTCTCCTGATCCAAGGAGACCAGGGCCGCGTGTGCGCGGCGGACCTTGATGTACTCGACCGTGTCCCGCACGAGAGCGAGGCTGTCTGCGATGCGACGTCCAGGGATGCCGCAGGTCTGGTCCGGGTGGATGATCCGTCCGATGACCGTCTTAAGTCGTGTCGCCATCGTCTTGGCCAGGATCTTGTAGTCCACGTTGAGCAGAGTGATGGGACGCCAATTCCTCAGGTCGCACCTCTCTCCCTTCCGCTTGTACAGGATCGTGACCATTCCTTCCCTCAAAGATGGAGGCATTCTACCCTCCACCACCATCTCCTCGTACAGGTCCAACAGGTCCGGACAGATGAGGTCTCCCAGCGCTACATAGAGCTCCGCTGGAAGACCATCACTGCCCGGGGTCCTGCCGGTCCTAAAGGATTTAGCGGCAGAGAGCAATTCGCCCACCATCAGAGGTTTGTCCAAGGCTGCCGTGCCTGCAGGATCAAGATGGTTAGTGATACCTGACAGGAACTTATCAGCAGCGTCGGGGTCGGTAGTCTTGTGGGAGTAGAGTTCGCTGTAGAAGTCGCTGACGACCCTCATCACGTCCTCCTTCCCACGTCGCATGTTTCCGCTCTCGTCTCGCAGCTCGTTCAGGGGCGTGTGACCGGCATGAAGTTTCCTGAAAAAGAATGAGTTACATTTCTCACCCTTCTCCAGATTCTCCACTTTGGAACGGAAGACGATTCGCTTGGACTCCTCCTCAAAGTGCCTTTTCAGGCTCTTCTTGGTCTCCTCCAGCTCCTCCCTCACGTCCCAGCCGCAGTGAAGAAGGTCCTGCAGCGACCGCAGCTCGCGCTGCAGCCCTCTGAAGTCCCTCCTCTTCTCACACGCCTGTTGTCGACCCTTGGCCTGAAAGAAACAGCGAAACTCAAGTTTAACATATTCCCACCAATCAGAGACTGTTTGGAAGCTACCCTTGTAGGACTGCCACATTGCGTAGGCTGCTCTCAGCTCCTCCACGACTTCATCCTGAGCCAGCAGAGCACAATTCAGCTTCCAGGAGCCGGGGCCGGACGGAAAACCGTCGCCGAGGACACCTTGTAAGTGAATGGCTCTGTGGTCGGAGAAGAAGCAGGAGACCATCGAGTGCCTACTCTGCCTGACTGCCCGAGAGGTGAACACAAAGTCAATCCTGGAGCGGAGTGAGCCATCGGGTCGGCTCCACGAATAGTTCGTGGAGCCTCTCCCCATGGAGCCCACCACGTCCTGAAGAGAGGCCTCGGTTACCATCTCGATGAGCAGCTTGGACGTGATGTCCAACTTGGCAGATGTGCCAGAACTACGACCATCCTCCTCGATGGGGCAGTTGAAATCCCCGGCCATCACTAAGGTCCTGGTGGTGGCAAGCTGAAGCCGCAGGGTCTGGAAAAGCTCCAAACGCTCATTCTTCAGTGGGGACGCATACACGTTGATGAACCTGACAGGTTCTCCCGCCCAGTTGCCATCTACAACAAGAGCCCTGCCGCAGATGAGCTCCTGGACGGACTCAAGCGTGAATGCGCCCCCCCTGATCAGAATTGCGACCCCCGCAGACTTGCAGTCACCCCCACCGGACCAGTAGGATGGACCGTGGGACCACTCCCTGGCCAGATGTTTGAAGGACCTAGAGGAGGGAAGGGAACATTCCTGCAACATATAAACATCACACAACTGGGAAGTAAGGAAGGCATAAATAGTCTGACGTCTGAACTTGTCCTTGATGCTCCTGACATTAATGGAAAATAAGTTAATATTAGCCATCATGTAGGGAAAAAAGAAAAAGTTAGCGCAGGCAATACACCTTAGTTACCACTCCGGTCGGGTGGTCCCTCGTCGGTGTTGACTGCTGGTGACGGGATCACCAGCAGGCCCTCTTCCTCCATCTGGTCAAGCAGCGCGGCCTCGATCTCGGCGACCACCAGTTCCTCCTCTTCTGGCTCGGCCACCAGGGTCTCAACCATGTGCTCCATCTCTTCTGGCTCAGGGAGGGTATCCTCCTTTTCGCCTACGAAATCCAGAATCTTCTTTTTGGAGGATTCAGTAGCAGGGCTGTCCTCCACCTTCCTCTTTCCCCGGGTTGGAACTGGGGAGACAAGAAGGGGAAAATCCTCCTCGGAATAGATAGCGGCGGGTGGAGGAAAGGTTAATTCCACCGCTACCATGGTCTGGGGAGGGAGAGTGGCTGCCGGGGCAGGGGAAAGGACACCTGCTGAGGAGTAGGGGAAGGAGGAAGAGGAAGTGGAATCCTCAGCAGGGGTGGCCGGGGTGGGGGGGGATTGGACGGGGGTGGCAGGGGGAGGGATCGAGAGAGGGGTGACAGAACTCTTACCCTCCTTTGACTTTTTCTTCTGCTTCGGAGCTGCTGGGACCGTCGCTGGGGCTTTGGCCACCGACTCCTTGACCGCTTTGGCCTTGGTCGTCTCGGCCTTGGCCGCTGGGGCCTTGGTCGTCGCGTCCTTGACCTTCACAGGCCTGGTCATCGGGGCCTTGTCCTCCGTAGCTGGGGTCGTCGCAACCACCGATGCCCAGGATCTCTCACGCTTGGGGCAATCCTTGTACAGATGAGCCGCCAGCCCACACAGGTTGCAGGACGTCTTCTTCGGGCAGTCCTTCGAGCTGTGTCCCGTCACTCGACAAATCCTGCAGGCATCCTCCTTGCAGTCCTTCATCTCGTGGCCGTTCTTGCTGCATCTCCTGCAGTTCCACGGCATGTCCGGGTAATAGATGAGGCCGTAGGAGTTGCTCAGGGAGAATGTCGGGGGCAGGTGCCGAAGTCCGTCTGAGTACGCCAGGTCCCTGTGAAGTCTAACGGTCACCGACCACTTACCTGTCCAGAAGCCGAGTCCATTCAGGATGTGAGAAGGTTCCTTCACAACCAAACAGAAGCGTCTCAGGAAGGTACAGATGTCTTGGCCTGGGGTGTGCGGGTTGCGCATGGAGACCGTGATCCTCCTTTCGTCCCTCTGGATAGGGCAGCTACCTGTAAAGGCAGAGAAAGAATTATCTGGTCCTTTTGCGCTTACCATTTCCCAGAACCTCCTGCAGGTGTTCACAGTGGCGAAGGTGACGAAGAAGATCCCCGTCAAGAAGGTCTGGATGCTGAGGGTGTCCGACCTGGAGAAGCCTCGATCCAGCAGCATCTTCTGGCAGAACACGTCCGAGGACATGTCCGGCACCCTCCCATCCACTTCCTTCAGCTTCAGGGCCACCGTCTGCCGCATCCATGGCTCCAGGGCTGGAGCTTCGTGGCGGGGCTTCTGGGGTCCCTTCTGCTGGCCAGTCGTGGAGGCAGAGTCCTTGGGGTCAGAATCGGCTCCTGGCTGGGCCCTCCTGGCTGTCCCCTGCTCCAGGCTCTTCTTTTCGGCCTTCCTCGCAGCGCTTGCCATGGCTTTCCTCCTGCAGTTACTTCTTGGAGCTGGATCTGGAACTTTTCCCGGAATGGGTGGAGCTATGCAGATTCTTCTCCCGTCGTGTTCTGGACAAATTCCCCGAAAGGTCTTTGTCTCGATGATTTTCTTCCTCGAAGATTCCACAGGACAGCCCGATTCTTCTCCGAGTCTTCGTCTTCTTCTGGATTCTTTAGAGCTTCTTCCTCCCACCGATATCCGCCTTCCTTCTCCGATGTCAGCTGGGCTCCGAAGCTCTTCTCCTTCCGAGTTCGATCGCTCTCGTCAAGTGTAGATCGTAGCTCTTGTGTTCTTTTAAGAACAGATACTACACTTGATCTTAGCCAAAAGGCCGAGAAGCGATAACCAGAATTGGTTTCAAACTACGGAGCCACCCAAGGATCCTGAAAAGTCCATTTGTGGAGATGAGCTCCTGGACTCCCGTTAAGAAGACATGTTGTCAACCTCTAGATCCCTTACATGCCTGCACTTTTCGGCTTGCTGCTGCTGCAATCCACGCGTTTTAGATCTGCATAACTCCACCTCTTTAAACACAGCACCTTCACCCCCTGCTGTTCCCACCCGCCTCAACACCGTTGGAAGGGAGGAGAACCAATTAAGGCGGGGGGTGGGGTGGAACGAGCAGCTGTCTACCCTTAGCAGGAGGGCTCCTGATTACATACCTCTCCTGCTGCTGCTGCTGCTGGCTGTCCAGCAGCAGACTGAAGGTGGCTGCTGCTGTGCACAGGTATATAAAGGCTCAGAGCCTATTATGACACGCGCAGCCAGCGTTCCATTGCCACATTCCATCTACTGCAGGCAGGATACCTGGCTGGCTGAATGTCGCTGAGAAGCTCACAGAGACCGCCATAAGCAACAGTTTAACAGAATGCCACAGACTAATCAACCAAACTTTTTGGGTTGGGTTCTCTTTTATAGTCTGCAGGCATTAAATGAAAGAAGTCAGTGTTCCAGCAGAAGGAGACAACGTTTCAGAAAAGGCATTGTAGCAAACCAAAAAAGAAATTTTAAGCGCAGCAGAGTAACCAGCGCACATACCTGTTAGCTCAGGTGAGTTTAAAAGGCTGCTGTTGATAACAAGGGCATTTGCTAAATAGATGGTGTGTGTGCAACAATATACTGAAAGGTCAATTATATTGTGCAGCTTATCTCACCACCTGTAGTTATTTAGGTGAAAGCTCCAAAATGCTTGCCTAATATGTCTGTTTATCCAAAAGGAAGTAAAAAGGGAGAGCTAGAAAGATAGCATTGCATCACATTACATGGCAATGCAATGCACAGTTGCTGAAGTTGAACCAAAATGAGCTTGTAATCTGGCTTCTGCAACTTTGAACATGAAAAATCCAATGAGGAGAAGAAAAGCAAAGCCAAAGAGTCCATCCCAAAATCCGACAAACAAGCAAAATGAACAAAAAACATTGAATTCAATTCTTTCTGATTTTAGAAACTGCATTAAAGAAGGGGTGCACCGGTCCTGGAGATACTGCAATACCAGGTCAATGCGTGGAGTGGACAGAGCAAGCTCTTTTTCCATCTCCCTGTTCTAAAAATCCATTTACTATATGGTCCCCAGATAGGGGACGTATCAGATATTAAACTGATAAGAACAGATTTTTTTTTTTTTTTTTTGAAAGCCCGAATTCGTGTACAAAACCCGAGTGCGCTTAAAAAAGTGACAAGTGCCACAAAAAAAGTGCACTAGGATGCTGGTCTTCTTGAAACCCTCTCCAAAAGGAGAAGGGTCCCCCAAACCATTCCCCGTCCCTCCGAGCCAAAAGGCCACAGCGAGGAACAGGGACAAAAAGCCACCTCCAGCCGAAGCCAGAGGCGACCCAATCTTACCCCCAGCACCTGCCCGAGTTCTCACCCGAGCAAGGCACTGGGAGCCAAAGACTGTGCTCCCCTCCCGGAAGAGGGGAGCCAACAACGCTCTCCTCCCGAAAGAGGAGAGCCAGGGGGGTTCAGGGGGGAGCGGAACCTGATGGCCACACACTCCCCCCCTAGACCTGCCAAGAGAGGAACCCGTAAGGGAACCGCATCCCGACAAAATCCTAGTAGGACGTAACACACGTGAATAAGTGGACACACAGTGACAAAGAAATTAAATAAATATATAAGAACAGATACTACACTTGATCTTAGCCAAAAGGCCGAGAAGCGATAACCAGAATTGGTTTCAAACTACGGAGCCACCCAAGGATCCTGAAAAGTCCATTTGTGGAGATGAGCTCCTGGACTCCCGTTAAGAAGACATGTTGTCAACCTCTAGATCCCTTACATGCCTGCACTTTTCGGCTTGCTGCTGCTGCAATCCACGCGTTTTAGATCTGCATAACTCCACCTCTTTAAACACAGCACCTTCACCCCCTGCTGTTCCCACCCGCCTCAACACCGTTGGAAGGGAGGAGAACCAATTAAGGCGGGGGTGGGGTGGAACGAGCAGCTGTCTACCCTTAGCAGGAGGGCTCCTGATTACATACCTCTCCTGCTGCTGCTGCTGCTGGCTGTCCAGCAGCAGACTGAAGGTGGCTGCTGCTGTGCACAGGTATATAAAGGCTCAGAGCCTATTATGACACGCGCAGCCAGCGTTCCATTGCCACATTCCATCTACTGCAGGCAGGATACCTGGCTGGCTGAATGTCGCTGAGAAGCTCACAGAGACCGCCATAAGCAACAGTTTAACAGAATGCCACAGACTAATCAACCAAACTTTTTGGGTTGGGTTCTCTTTTATAGTCTGCAGGCATTAAATGAAAGAAGTCAGTGTTCCAGCAGAAGGAGACAACGTTTCAGAAAAGGCATTGTAGCAAACCAAAAAAGAAATTTTAAGCGCAGCAGAGTAACCAGCGCACATACCTGTTAGCTCAGGTGAGTTTAAAAGGCTGCTGTTGATAACAAGGGCATTTGCTAAATAGATGGTGTGTGTGCAACAATATACTGAAAGGTCAATTATATTGTGCAGCTTATCTCACCACCTGTAGTTATTTAGGTGAAAGCTCCAAAATGCTTGCCTAATATGTCTGTTTATCCAAAAGGAAGTAAAAAGGGAGAGCTAGAAAGATAGCATTGCATCACATTACATGGCAATGCAATGCACAGTTGCTGAAGTTGAAGCAAAATGAGCTTGTAATCTGGCTTCTGCAACTTTGAACATGAAAAATCCAATGAGGAGAAGAAAAGCAAAGCCAAAGAGTCCATCCCAAAATCCGACAAACAAGCAAAATGAACAAAAAACATTGAATTCAATTCTTTCTGATTTTAGAAACTGCATTAAAGAAGGGGTGCACCGGTCCTGGAGATACTGCAATACCAGGTCAATGCGTGGAGTGGACAGAGCAAGCTCTTTTTCCATCTCCCTGTTCTAAAAATCCATTTAATATATGGTCCCCAGATAGGGGACGTATCAGATATTAAACTGATAAGAACAGATACTACACTTGATCTTAGCCAAAAGGCCGAGAAGCGATAACCAGAATTGGTTTCAAACTACGGAGCCACCCAAGGATCCTGAAAAGTCCATTTGTGGAGATGAGCTCCTGGACTCCCGTTAAGAAGACATGTTGTCAACCTCTAGATCCCTTACATGCCTGCACTTTTCGGCTTGCTGCTGCTGCAATCCACGCGTTTTAGATCTGCATAACTCCACCTCTTTAAACACAGCACCTTCACCCCCTGCTGTTCCCACCCGCCTCAACACCGTTGGAAGGGAGGAGAACCAATTAAGGCGGGGGGTGGGGTGGAACGAGCAGCTGTCTACCCTTAGCAGGAGGGCTCCTGATTACATACCTCTCCTGCTGCTGCTGCTGCTGGCTGTCCAGCAGCAGACTGAAGGTGGCTGCTGCTGTGCACAGGTATATAAAGGCTCAGAGCCTATTATGACACGCGCAGCCAGCGTTCCATTGCCACATTCCATCTACTGCAGGCAGGATACCTGGCTGGCTGAATGTCGCTGAGAAGCTCACAGAGACCGCCATAAGCAACAGTTTAACAGAATGCCACAGACTAATCAACCAAACTTTTTGGGTTGGGTTCTCTTTTATAGTCTGCAGGCATTAAATGAAAGAAGTCAGTGTTCCAGCAGAAGGAGACAACGTTTCAGAAAAGGCATTGTAGCAAACCAAAAAAGAAATTTTAAGCGCAGCAGAGTAACCAGCGCACATACCTGTTAGCTCAGGTGAGTTTAAAAGGCTGCTGTTGATAACAAGGGCATTTGCTAAATAGATGGTGTGTGTGCAACAATATACTGAAAGGTCAATTATATTGTGCAGCTTATCTCACCACCTGTAGTTATTTAGGTGAAAGCTCCAAAATGCTTGCCTAATATGTCTGTTTATCCAAAAGGAAGTAAAAAGGGAGAGCTAGAAAGATAGCATTGCATCACATTACATGGCAATGCAATGCACAGTTGCTGAAGTTGAACCAAAATGAGCTTGTAATCTGGCTTCTGCAACTTTGAACATGAAAAATCCAATGAGGAGAAGAAAAGCAAAGCCAAAGAGTCCATCCCAAAATCCGACAAACAAGCAAAATGAACAAAAAACATTGAATTCAATTCTTTCTGATTTTAGAAACTGCATTAAAGAAGGGGTGCACCGGTCCTGGAGATACTGCAATATCAGGTCAATGCGTGGAGTGGACAGACCAAGCTCTTTTTCCATCTCCCTGTTCTAAAAATCCATTTAATATATGGTCCCCAGATAGGGGACGTATCAGATATTAAACTGATAAGAACAGATACTACACTTGATCTTAGCCAAAAGGCCGAGAAGCGATAACCAGAATTGGTTTCAAACTACGGAGCCACCCAAGGATCCTGAAAAGTCCATTTGTGGAGATGAGCTCCTGGACTCCCGTTAAGAAGACATGTTGTCAACCTCTAGATCCCTTACATGCCTGCACTTTTCGGCTTGCTGCTGCTGCAATCCACGCGTTTTAGATCTGCATAACTCCACCTCTTTAAACACAGCACCTTCACCCCCTGCTGTTCCCACCCGCCTCAACACCGTTGGAAGGGAGGAGAACCAATTAAGGCGGGGGGTGGGGTGGAACGAGCAGCTGTCTACCCTTAGCAGGAGGGCTCCTGATTACATACCTCTCCTGCTGCTGCTGCTGCTGGCTGTCCAGCAGCAGACTGAAGGTGGCTGCTGCTGTGCACAGGTATATAAAGGCTCAGAGCCTATTATGACACGCGCAGCCAGCGTTCCATTGCCACATTCCATCTACTGCAGGCAGGATACCTGGCTGGCTGAATGTCGCTGAGAAGCTCACAGAGACCGCCATAAGCAACAGTTTAACAGAATGCCACAGACTAATCAACCAAACTTTTTGGGTTGGGTTCTCTTTTATAGTCTGTAGGCATTAAATGAAAGAAGTCAGTGTTCCAGCAGAAGGAGACAACGTTTCAGAAAAGGCATTGTAGCAAACCAAAAAAGAAATTTTAAGCGCAGCAGAGTAACCAGCGCACATACCTGTTAGCTCAGGTGAGTTTAAAAGGCTGCTGTTGATAACAAGGGCATTTGCTAAATAGATGGTGTGTGTGCAACAATATACTGAAAGGTCAATTATATTGTGCAGCTTATCTCACCACCTGTAGTTATTTAGGTGAAAGCTCCAAAATGCTTGCCTAATATGTCTGTTTATCCAAAAGGAAGTAAAAAGGGAGAGCTAGAAAGATAGCATTGCATCACATTACATGGCAATGCAATGCACAGTTGCTGAAGTTGAACCAAAATGAGCTTGTAATCTGGCTTCTGCAACTTTGAACATGAAAAATCCAATGAGGAGAAGAAAAGCAAAGCCAAAGAGTCCATCCCAAAATCCGACAAACAAGCAAAATGAACAAAAAACATTGAATTCAATTCTTTCTGATTTTAGAAACTGCATTAAAGAAGGGGTGCACCGGTCCTGGAGATACTGCAATACCAGGTCAATGCGTGGAGTGGACAGAGCAAGCTCTTTTTCCATCTCCCTGTTCTAAAAATCCATTTAATATATGGTCCCCAGATAGGGGACGTATCAGATATTAAACTGATAAGAACAGATACTACACTTGATCTTAGCCAAAAGGCCGAGAAGCGATAACCAGAATTGGTTTCAAACTACGGAGCCACCCAAGGATCCTGAAAAGTCCATTTGTGGAGATGAGCTCCTGGACTCCCGTTAAGAAGACATGTTGTCAACCTCTAGATCCCTTACATGCCTGCACTTTTCGGCTTGCTGCTGCTGCAATCCACGCGTTTTAGATCTGCATAACTCCACCTCTTTAAACACAGCACCTTCACCCCCTGCTGTTCCCACCTGCCTCAACACCGTTGGAAGGGAGGAGAACCAATTAAGGCGGGGGGTGGGGTGGAACGAGCAGCTGTCTACCCTTAGCAGGAGGGCTCCTGATTACATACCTCTCCTGCTGCTGCTGCTGCTGGCTGTCCAGCAGCAGACTGAAGGTGGCTGCTGCTGTGCACAGGTATATAAAGGCTCAGAGCCTATTATGACACGCGCAGCCAGCGTTCCATTGCCACATTCCATCTACTGCAGGCAGGATACCTGGCTGGCTGAATGTCGCTGAGAAGCTTACAGAGACCGCCATAAGCAACAGTTTAACAGAATGCCACAGACTAATCAACCAAACTTTTTGGGTTGGGTTCTCTTTTATAGTCTGCAGGCATTAAATGAAAGAAGTCAGTGTTCCAGCAGAAGGAGACAACGTTTCAGAAAAGGCATTGTAGCAAACCAAAAAAGAAATTTTAAGCGCAGCAGAGTAACCAGCGCACATACCTGTTAGCTCAGGTGAGTTTAAAAGGCTGCTGTTGATAACAAGGGCATTTGCTAAATAGATGGTGTGTGTGCAACAATATACTGAAAGGTCAATTATATTGTGCAGCTTATCTCACCACCTGTAGTTATTTAGGTGAAAGCTCCAAAATGCTTGCCTAATATGTCTGTTTATCCAAAACGAAGTAAAAAGGGAGAGCTAGAAAGATAGCATTGCATCACATTACATGGCAATGCAATGCACAGTTGCTGAAGTTGAACCAAAATGAGCTTGTAATCTGGCTTCTGCAACTTTGAACATGAAAAATCCAATGAGGAGAAGAAAAGCAAAGCCAAAGAGTCCATCCCAAAATCCGACAAACAAGCAAAATGAACAAAAAACATTGAATTCAATTCTTTCTGATTTTAGAAACTGCATTAAAGAAGGGGTGCACCGGTCCTGGAGATACTGCAATACCAGGTCAATGCGTGGAGTGGACAGAGCAAGCTCTTTTTCCATCTCCCTGTTCTAAAAATCCATTTAATATATGGTCCCCAGATAGGGGACGTATCAGATATTAAACTGATAAGAACAGATACTACACTTGATCTTAGCCAAAAGGCCGAGAAGCGATAACCAGAATTGGTTTCAAACTACGGAGCCACCCAAGGATCCTGAAAAGTCCATTTGTGGAGATGAGCTCCTGGACTCCCGTTAAGAAGACATGTTGTCAACCTCTAGATCCCTTACATGCCTGCACTTTTCGGCTTGCTGCTGCTGCAATCCACGCGTTTTAGATCTGCATAACTCCACCTCTTTAAACACAGCACCTTCACCCCCTGCTGTTCCCACCCGCCTCAACACCGTTGGAAGGGAGGAGAACCAATTAAGGCGGGGGGTGGGGTGGAACGAGCAGCTGTCTACCCTTAGCAGGAGGGCTCCTGATTACATACCTCTCCTGCTGCTGCTGCTGCTGGCTGTCCAGCAGCAGACTGAAGGTGGCTGCTGCTGTGCACAGGTATATAAAGGCTCAGAGCCTATTATGACACGCGCAGCCAGCGTTCCATTGCCACATTCCATCTACTGCAGGCAGGATACCTGGCTGGCTGAATGTCGCTGAGAAGCTCACAGAGACCGCCATAAGCAACAGTTTAACAGAATGCCACAGACTAATCAACCAAACTTTTTGGGTTGGGTTCTCTTTTATAGTCTGCAGGCATTAAATGAAAGAAGTCAGTGTTCCAGCAGAAGGAGACAACGTTTCAGAAAAGGCATTGTAGCAAACCAAAAAAGAAATTTTAAGCGCAGCAGAGTAACCAGCGCACATACCTGTTAGCTCAGGTGAGTTTAAAAGGCTGCTGTTGATAACAAGGGCATTTGCTAAATAGATGGTGTGTGTGCAACAATATACTGAAAGGTCAATTATATTGTGCAGCTTATCTCACCACCTGTAGTTATTTAGGTGAAAGCTCCAAAATGCTTGCCTAATATGTCTGTTTATCCAAAAGGAAGTAAAAAGGGAGAGCTAGAAAGATAGCATTGCATCACATTACATGGCAATGCAATGCACAGTTGCTGAAGTTGAACCAAAATGAGCTTGTAATCTGGCTTCTGCAACTTTGAACATGAAAAATCCAATGAGGAGAAGAAAAGCAAAGCCAAAGAGTCCATCCCAAAATCCGACAAACAAGCAAAATGAACAAAAAACATTGAATTCAATTCTTTCTGATTTTAGAAACTGCATTAAAGAAGGGGTGCACCGGTCCTGGAGATACTGCAATACCAGGTCAATGCGTGGAGTGGACAGAGCAAGCTCTTTTTCCATCTCCCTGTTCTAAAAATCCATTTAATATATGGTCCCCAGATAGGGGACGTATCAGATATTAAACTGATAAGAACAGATTTTTTTTTTTTTTTTTTTTTTTTAAAACCTATTCAGGTTAAAATTAAAGTCCACTCCACAGTCCTCTTCTCCCCAAAGGGAGACAAGACGTGGACTCCAACTTAAATCATCATCAGGTTTTGGTACTTTTAATGTCAGAAAAAAAAATTACAAAAATACAACAATACTTTCAAAGAAAGAAATGTTTCAGAACCTGAATGGATACCAAAAAAATAAAAATTAAATTATAACTGTATTAACAACAGTAATAACATCAAGTAAAATACTTGTAACCATTATCAAAAGCATGAACCCCAACCCAACTCAGAACCTTAAGGGACAAATCTTCAACCCTTGATGCTGAAAAAACTTGTTTCGATACACCATCTGGTATTCTATATTTCACACAAAAAACATTTTTATCTCTTATTAGTTCTTTCCTAACATTCTCTATAAGATAGTCCAAACGTTTCTCATCATACAACTTACGGTACAACCGGTTAAAATATTCTGCATTCTTTATAAACATAGGTTGTTGAAAAACAACTATATTTTCTTCCATTGCCACCTCCACTTCCTGTTCCTTTCTCTTTTCTTGCTTTTTAACCTTACCACGGCCAGTTCCCTGACTTACACCTCCCATTTCACTCTCTACCCTATCCCCCCAATCTACTCTTGTTTTCTCCATCTCCCTCTGCACTCCTACAGGTTTGCTTTCTTTTCCCTTTACCACCAACACCTTTTCTACACTTTCCTCCTTTCTCTCTACCAAAACCTTTTTAACCACTACCTCCTTCTCTTTATTTCTTTTCCTCTTTGGGCAATTCTTAAAAACATGCGTATCTTCCTGACACAAGTTGCACTTCCTCCGATCTTTACAATCCTTTGACTCATGATCACCTTTTTTGCAAAAACCACATACACCACCCGAACAATTTTCCTTTCCATGCCCGTATTGACGACAAACTCGACAAAAAGTGGGTATACCACTGAAAAAAATATCACCATTTATATTACCCAACTTAAACCTAGCTGGGGGAAGCAACACAGTCCCCTGCTCATCTTCTTTGAAACGGACCAAAAATTTCCACTTCGAAGTCCAAAAACCAAATTCATTATAAATCTTCCCTTTTGGTGTTACTGACAAACAAAAAAACTCCAAAAATGTAAGAACATCCTCTTCGTCCACCAATGGAGAGTACATTTTAACAATGATCCATTTATCTCTAACGGGGAAGTGTGGCATTACACTTATCCCCTCCATTCTTTTATCCTGGCTTGCAGTCATTTTCCTTGGATATCCTTCAAAAAAAACTTTGTCAACAAAAACTATATCATAAACACCCCTCCTGGGGTAGTCCATTATCGCCAACACTTCTTCTGTCTTCAAACCAAAAAGATCCACAAGAACTTAACTCATCACATACCTAAAATCCTTTTGATCTCGAAAGTTCTCCTGAACAACAAAACGAATAGAATTCTGCACCTTAGCGAATTCAGGCACATGATCTTCCTCTCCTTCATGTGATGCTGCAGACATCTTCTTCACAAACAGGTTCTCTTCTTCTCAATAGAAACCTTCAACACCGAAGTGCCAGGTAGATGATCGCCTCCCGTTGCCCGGGGACTAATCCGACTCCCTAATAGCAGCAGGGAGGTGAAGCCCTGCTGAAAAACAGAGCGATCCCCCCAGGCCAAGGAGCCGGGTACCCCGAGCACCTCTCAGCCAAGACCAAGGCAGCAGCCGCTAGATCACTGCACTTGATCTTAGCCAAAAGGCCGAGAAGCGATAACCAGAATTGATTTCAAACTACGGAGCCACCCAAGGATCCTGAAAAGTCCATTTGTGGAGATGAGCTCCTGGACTCCCGTTAAGAAGACATGTTGTCAACCTCTAGATCCCTTACATGCCTGCACTTTTCGGCTTGCTGCTGCTGCAATCCACGCGTTTTAGATCTGCATAACTCCACCTCTTTAAACACAGCACCTTCACCCCCTGCTGTTCCCACCCGCCTCAACACCGTTGGAAGGGAGGAGAACCAATTAAGGCGGGGGGTGGGGTGGAACGAGCAGCTGTCTACCCTTAGCAGGAGGGCTCCTGATTACATACCTCTCCTGCTGCTGCTGCTGCTGGCTGTCCAGCAGCAGACTGAAGGTGGCTGCTGCTGTGCACAGGTATATAAAGGCTCAGAGCCTATTATGACACGCGCAGCCAGCGTTCCATTGCCACATTCCATCTACTGCAGGCAGGATACCTGGCTGGCTGAATGTCGCTGAGAAGCTCACAGAGACCGCCATAAGCAACAGTTTAACAGAATGCCACAGACTAATCAACCAAACTTTTTGGGTTGGGTTCTCTTTTATAGTCTGCAGGCATTAAATGAAAGAAGTCAGTGTTCCAGCAGAAGGAGACAACGTTTCAGAAAAGGCATTGTAGCAAACCAAAAAAGAAATTTTAAGCGCAGCAGAGTAACCAGCGCACATACCTGTTAGCTCAGGTGAGTTTAAAAGGCTGCTGTTGATAACAAGGGCATTTGCTAAATAGATGGTGTGTGTGCAACAATATACTGAAAGGTCAATTATATTGTGCAGCTTATCTCACCACCTGTAGTTATTTAGGTGAAAGCTCCAAAATGCTTGCCTAATATGTCTGTTTATCCAAAAGGAAGTAAAAAGGGAGAGCTAGAAAGATAGCATCGCATCACATTACATGGCAATGCAATGCACAGTTGCTGAAGTTGAACCAAAATGAGCTTGTAATCTGGCTTCTGCAACTTTGAACATGAAAAATCCAATGAGGAGAAGAAAAGCAAAGCCAAAGAGTCCATCCCAAAATCCGACAAACAAGCAAAATGAACAAAAAACATTGAATTCAATTCTTTCTGATTTTAGAAACTGCATTAAAGAAGGGGTGCACCGGTCCTGGAGATATTGCAATACCAGGTCAATGCGTAGAGTGGACAGAGCAAGCTCTTTTTCCATCTCCCTGTTCTAAAAATCCATTTAATATATGGTCCCCAGATAGGGGACGTATCAGATATTAAACTGATAAGAACAGATACTACACTTGATCTTAGCCAAAAGGCCGAGAAGCGATAACCAGAATTGGTTTCAAACTACGGAGCCACCCAAGGATCCTGAAAAGTCCATTTGTGGAGATGAGCTCCTGGACTCCCGTTAAGAAGACATGTTGTCAACCTCTAGATCCCTTACATGCCTGCACTTTTCGGCTTGCTGCTGCTGCAATCCACGCGTTTTAGATCTGCATAACTCCACCTCTTTAAACACAGCACCTTCACCCCCTGCTGTTCCCACCCGCCTCAACACCGTTGGAAGGGAGGAGAACCAATTAAGGCGGGGGGTGGGGTGGAACGAGCAGCTGTCTACCCTTAGCAGGAGGGCTCCTGATTACATAGCTCTCCTGCTGCTGCTGCTGCTGGCTGTCCAGCAGCAGACTGAAGGTGGCTGCTGCTGTGCACAGGTATATAAAGGCTCAGAGCCTATTATGACACGCGCAGCCAGCGTTCCATTGCCACATTCCATCTACTGCAGGCAGGATACCTGGCTGGCTGAATGTCGCTGAGAAGCTCACAGAGACCGCCATAAGCAACAGTTTAACAGAATGCCACAGACTAATCAACCAAACTTTTTGGGTTGGGTTCTCTTTTATAGTCTGCAGGCATTAAATGAAAGAAGTCAGTGTTCCAGCAGAAGGAGACAACGTTTCAGAAAAGGCATTGTAGCAAACCAAAAAAGAAATTTTAAGCGCAGCAGAGTAACCAGCGCACATACCTGTTAGCTCAGGTGAGTTTAAAAGGCTGCTGTTGATAACAAGGGCATTTGCTAAATAGATGGTGTGTGTGCAACAATATACTGAAAGGTCAATTATATTGTGCAGCTTATCTCACCACCTGTAGTTATTTAGGTGAAAGCTCCAAAATGCTTGCCTAATATGTCTGTTTATCCAAAAGGAAGTAAAAAGGGAGAGCTAGAAAGATAGCATTGCATCACATTACATGGCAATGCAATGCACAGTTGCTGAAGTTGAACCAAAATGAGCTTGTAATCTGGCTTCTGCAACTTTGAACATGAAAAATCCAATGAGGAGAAGAAAAGCAAAGCCAAAGAGTCCATCCCAAAATCCGACAAACAAGCAAAATGAACAAAAAACATTGAATTCAATTCTTTCTGATTTTAGAAACTGCATTAAAGAAGGGGTGCACCGGTCCTGGAGATACTGCAATACCAGGTCAATGCGTGGAGTGGACAGAGCAAGCTCTTTTTCTATCTCCCTATTCTAAAAATCCATTTAATATATGGTCCCCAGATAGGGGACGTATCAGATATTAAACTGATAAGAACAGATACTACACTTGATCTTAGCCAAAAGGCCGAGAAGCGATAACCAGAATTGGTTTCAAACTACGGAGCCACCCAAGGATCCTGAAAAGTCCATTTGTGGAGATGAGCTCCTGGACTCCCGTTAAGAAGACATGTTGTCAACCTCTAGATCCCTTACATGCCTGCACTTTTCGGCTTGCTGCTGCTGCAATCCACGCGTTTTAGATCTGCATAACTCCACCTCTTTAAACACAGCACCTTCACCCCCTGCTGTTCCCACCCGCCTCAACACCGTTGGAAGGGAGGAGAACCAATTAAGGCGGGGGGTGGGGTGGAACGAGCAGCTGTCTACCCTTAGCAGGAGGGCTCCTGATTACATACCTCTCCTGCTGCTGCTGCTGCTGGCTGTCCAGCAGCAGACTGAAGGTGGCTGCTGCTGTGCACAGGTATATAAAGGCTCAGAGCCTATTATGACACGCGCAGCCAGCGTTCCATTGCCACATTCCATCTACTGCAGGCAGGATACCTGGCTGGCTGAATGTCGCTGAGAAGCTCACAGAGACCGCCATAAGCAACAGTTTAACAGAATGCCACAGACTAATCAACCAAACTTTTTGGGTTGGGTTCTCTTTTATAGTCTGCAGGCATTAAATGAAAGAAGTCAGTGTTCCAGCAGAAGGAGACAACGTTTCAGAAAAGGCATTGTAGCAAACCAAAAAAGAAATTTTAAGCGCAGCAGAGTAACCAGCGCACATACCTGTTAGCTCAGGTGAGTTTAAAAGGCTGCTGTTGATAACAAGGGCATTTGCTAAATAGATGGTGTGTGTGCAACAATATACTGAAAGGTCAATTATATTGTCCAGCTTATCTCACCACCTGTAGTTATTTAGGTGAAAGCTCCAAAATGCTTGCCTAATATGTCTGTTTATCCAAAAGGAAGTAAAAAGGGAGAGCTAGAAAGATAGCATTGCATCACATTACATGGCAATGCAATGCACAGTTGCTGAAGTTGAACCAAAATGAGCTTGTAATCTGGCTTCTGCAACTTTGAACATGAAAAATCCAATGAGGAGAAGAAAAGCAAAGCCAAAGAGTCCATCCCAAAATCCGACAAACAAGCAAAATGAACAAAAAACATTGAATTCAATTCTTTCTGATTTTAGAAACTGCATTAAAGAAGGGGTGCACCGGTCCTGGAGATACTGCAATACCAGGTCAATGCGTGGAGTGGACAGAGCAAGCTCTTTTTCCATCTCCCTGTTCTAAAAATCCATTTAATATATGGTCCCCAGATAGGGGACGTATCAGATATTAAACTGATAAGAACAGATTTTTTTTTTTTTTTTTCTCCTCAGACGAGGAAATTCCACAGTCTATGGAAACCAGACAAAGGAAAATTCCATCAAAACAGCTGCGTCAAATCCAATACGCAATTTGCTGTCCCCATCATCATCGGAAATATTTATTTCATATTTCAAAACAACAATAACAAAAATCAAGAGGTACTAACAATATATCTCCACTTTTTAACTTTCCATATTCCCTCCGCATCCACTTCCCCTCTCCTCTTTTTGTCCCATAGGAAACACACATACATCTTCCCCAAAATCACCTTCACACTATCCTTTACAGCAATTTCCTTCCTTTTAAACACATACACATTCCTCAGATCCCATAACACTTCCTTTATACATGCAAGCATCAACCACAAGACTCTTTCCTTCGTCCCATCACATATTCCCAAACCAAACATAAACAACTCAAAAGACAACAAATTCACACCACACAATTCTTTACACAAAGGCCCCATTCTCCCAATCACATCTCTAGCATACTGGCAATTCCAAAAAACATGCAACACACTTTCCCTTCCACCACAGCCATTTCTTGGACACATTTCACTCCTCACCAAACCTCTATTCCTCTGAAACTCTCTCACAGGTAATACTCCATGTAAAGACTGCCACACAACTTCACTCTGTTTGTTGGTCATACCACTCATCCGCACTTTCTTCCAAACCTTCTGCACATCACCACCCCTAACCATATTTATTCCACATTCTACCTCTCTACATTCAATCATCCTATACACAGCCTTCTTATTCTCCAGCAATCTCACATCTGCATCACACAGTTCATACCTCACCAAAAACTTATAAACCCACACATACCATACAGGCACCTCAAAAGCAATCGGACATCGCAAATCCCTTTCTTGCCACTTTAAACGAAACAAATACGCTCCAAATAAATACCTACACATAGATGAAAACTTTCCATCCGCCCTAATCACTTTCAAAACAAACACAACGATATTCACACCAAAAAACACGTCCAAATTCGGAAAACCCAAACCACCTTTTTCCACTCTTTTAACCAAAATTTCTCTCCTAGCTCTCTCCATTTTCGAGTTCCACAAAAAAACAAATAAAATTCTATTCAAGCTTCTCATACACATATATCCTGGTGGAAATACTACCGCAATATATAAAAATATTGGCAACACCACACTCTTAACAATTAAAATCTTCCCAAAAAAGGATAAACTCCTCAATTTCCAAAAATTCAACTTCTGCTCAACTTTTCCTTTCGCATCATCCCAACTTTCTTTCCCATCCAAACTCTCTGAAAACTTCACACCCAAAACTTTAATAGGTCCATTCACTACATTCACACCTACATCCCTACTTAAACTTCCGCCTCCAAAACCCTTACACTCACTCTTTTCCCAATTCACTTTAAACGCAGATGCACCACAAAAAATAGACACTAACAACTTCACCCGCCTCACCGAACATTCAGAATCACATAATACACACACGTCATCCATATAACCACTCACCTTCCATTCTTTTCCTCCACCTCCCGGCACTTGCACACCACGAATTACCTTATCTTTCCTCAGCATACACAACAATGGCTCAATTGCACAAATAAATGCTACAGGGGACAAAGGACACCCCTGTCGCACACCCGAAAACACATTCACTTTCCTACCCACATACCCATTCATTAAAACACAGCTATAAACACCCGCATACAAACTTCTCACTCGCCCAACAAAATCAGCCGGAAAACCCATTTTTAACAACACTCTGAACAAAAAACCATGCGACAACCTATCATAAGCCTTTTCAAAATCCAAACTTAACAAAAATACACTCTTCTTACGACCCATGCAATCCCATAGACAATCTCTTAACATACACACACACTCATGAATCCGCCTCCCAGGTACCGCACAACACTGCTCATCCCCAATCACACTCTCTATCACATCACGCATCCTATTAGCCATAAGTTTTGCATAGATTTTATAATCACAATTAAGTAACGTTATTGGCCTCCAATTCCTCAGACTTTTCAAATCCCCTTTCTTAGGAATTAACACAACCAAACCTGCACGCATACTCTCAGTCACCTCCATGTTTCCCCACATATACTTACATACATCCACAAAGTCCTTACCAATCACACCCCACATCACACGATAAAATTCTACTGGGAGGCCATCCTCCCCCGGCGTCTTATTCAAAGCCATACTACACATAACCTTCCATACCTCATCACCAGTCACCTCACCCATCACTCTCTCTCTTTCTGCTTCACTCAACTTACTCTCTAACACACTCAAAACATCATTCTCCAAACATTCATCCCTCTGTTTCACTGCATACAGATCCTCATAAAACTTAGCCACCTCTTCACACATATCCTCTCCACTCACCTCACTTCCATCTGCTCCATACACCACGCTCATACTCTGTTTCTTTCCAAAAACTTTTTTAAAGAAAAACCGAGAACATTTCTCATCCTGCTCCATCTTATCAATCTTTGCCCTAAACACTATGCTTCTCCCTCTCTCCAACAAAAACTCACTAATCTCCTTTTTTACCTCTAAAATATCCTCCTCCACCTCAACTCCTCCTTCCCTTAACTTATACAAAACGCTCAACCGCGCGTTCAGTTTAACAAAACTCTCTCTTTTAATTGCTGCATACTTGTATCCTAAATTTTTAAAGAACATTTTTGTTTGTTTCTTCACCCAGTCCCACCACTCACAAACATTCCTGAACTCATTTTTATGCTTACACCATTCTTCATACCGCCTTTCATACTCCTTTCTCACATCTTCATTCTCTAACAGTTTAACATTTAACTTCCACAATCCTCTCCCAAACACTCCATCAACTTTTATATCCAACTCACACAACATACACACATGATCTGAAAAAAGAACGTTTTCCTGCCTATAATTAACAGAAACCATATTTTTAGAAATAAAACAATAATCCAATCTGGATTGTACCCTACCACTCTCAGAAAAGAAAGTGTTCAACAAAGGATTCATGTTACACACGCGCTGCATATCACACAACCCAAAATCATTCACTAACTCCAATAATGCTTTCCCAGACACATCCACATTCACTCTCCCCACATCACAGTTCATATCACCCACAATTACCACAGGTATTCTTCCTGGAACAAAAAGCTTAATTTTTTCAAATAAATTTTTGCGCTCATTTTTTTCAACTGGCGCATAAACATTAATAACACAAAACTTTACATTCTTGTATACAAAATTAGCAAGGATACATCTCCCCACCTCAATAACCAAATAATCACTCAAAACAACCTCCCTTCCTTTAACCAAAATACCCACACCATCATTCTTATTACATGCACTCCCCGACCACACAGACGCTCCATAAGACCATTCATCCCCTTTCACACCATCCACTACCCCACATTCTTGTAAACAAAAAATAGATGCATTTTGCATAGCTAAAAACTCAAAAATAGCAGCTCTTCTTACTTTACTTTTAAACACTCTTACGTTTTGGGACACTATGGTAAATCCCATAATACTTCTACTCCTTCACCAATTACACAAAGAAATAGCCTTTGGCCTAAACCAAAGCTCACAAGAGGACAAAAAGAAAAAACATTTACAATATTATATGGTGACACTATCCAGCACCACCACTATCCTCCTCCGCCATCAGAACAGAACAGCTGGTTTCCGACCCGCTGGCTTCACCAGCCACACTCCTCATTCTGGCAGTTCTGATCTTCCTCTGAGGCTCACTAAAATCTGCATCATCACTGCCCCCACCATCCTCCCTACGATTCTTCTTTGCACCCCTATCATCCTCCGAAGAAAAATCTTCAATGTTTTCAGGACCCGAAGGGTGTTCAGGACTGTCGGGTTCCGAGATTTGCACTTCACATCCTGTTGCGTCCATTGCCTCTCCAAAAGTCATCATCTCAGGCAGCTCTGCTTCCACCACTTTCCTAGATATTCTCGCAGACACTGCCTTTTTCTCCACCTTTGCCACTTCCCTCCAGAACTCCTTTTCTTCCCTCCGCTTCTTCCTCATTTCTTCAGCAGAAGAAGAACATGGTCTCAGGGACACCTCCTCTGGCGCCGTAGAGGGAGAGGCTCTACCAGTTTCCCGCCTCCTTCCCTCTCTCTCCTCCCTCTCCAATCTTTCCAGCACTTTCAGTGCGCTTGCCATCTGCCTCCTCTCCAGCTCCTCCTCCTTCTGTTCTTTATCAGAACGTCTAGGTGCACTCATAGGACAGTCCTTATACATGTGATCACTACTCCCACAGACATCACAGGACTTGGCCTCTGGACACTGGTTGGCCATATGCCCCTCCTTTCTGCAATTTCGGCAACACTGCCCTTTAAGGCATGTTACCATGGTATGTCCGAAAGAAAAGCATCTACGGCAAAACATGGGCTGGCCTGGGTAAAAGAGGAAACCTCTATGGCCTGCAACGGAAAAATTTGATGGAGGGTGTCTAAAGCCCCCCACACTGTCAGGATCCCTTTTCAATTTCACACGGAATTTATACTGGCAGTTAAAGATTCCTAGACAATTGACTTGCTTCACTCCCTTCCGCACATATTCACAGTAGCGAGAGAGGAAGCACTCCAGCAGCTCAGGGTCTGTAAAAGGGTTATAGACAGTCACAGTCACCTCCTTTTCTTGCAGACCAAACAAAGGTTCCCATCTAACTCCTTCCAAGCAGGGGTCACTAGAGTGACCACGGAGCCATTCAAAGACATTAAGGCAAACATCCTGGTCCATAAAGGTAACGTCATAATTACCTTGACGTGAAAATTCGTTGACACTGAAGATCTCAGAACGTCTTGCTCCAGCTTTGCCTTCAACGATGTCTTGGACAATGAAAACCACGTTGTTCTTGTTCTGGTCAGATGGATCCACGGACAAACGGATGGTGTTCTTCACAAAAGACATCTTGGATTCTGTCGGTATGGAATACCACAGGAAAAAGCAGAAAATCCTCCACAAAAGGGTCCGGATTCCTCCAGGAGACTCGCACCAATCAAGGTACAGTCATACGATCTTAGCCAAAAGGCCGAGAAGCGATAACCAGAATTGGTTTCAAACTACGGAGCCACCCAAGGATCCTGAAAAGTCCATTTGTGGAGATGAGCTCCTGGACTCCCGTTAAGAAGACATGTTGTCAACCTCTAGATCCCTTACATGCCTGCACTTTTCGGCTTGCTGCTGCTGCAATCCACGCGTTTTAGATCTGCATAACTCCACCTCTTTAAACACAGCACCTTCACCCCCTGCTGTTCCCACCCGCCTCAACACCGTTGGAAGGGAGGAGAACCAATTAAGGCGGGGGGTGGGGTGGAACGAGCAGCTGTCTACCCTTAGCAGGAGGGCTCCTGATTACATACCTCTCCTGCTGCTGCTGCTGCTGGCTGTCCAGCAGCAGACTGAAGGTGGCTGCTGCTGTGCACAGGTATATAAAGGCTCAGAGCCTATTATGACACGCGCAGCCAGCGTTCCATTGCCACATTCCATCTACTGCAGGCAGGATACCTGGCTGGCTGAATGTCGCTGAGAAGCTCACAGAGACCGCCATAAGCAACAGTTTAACAGAATGCCACAGACTAATCAACCAAACTTTTTGGGTTGGGTTCTCTTTTATAGTCTGCAGGCATTAAATGAAAGAAGTCAGTGTTCCAGCAGAAGGAGACAACGTTTCAGAAAAGGCATTGTAGCAAACCAAAAAAGAAATTTTAAGCGCAGCAGAGTAACCAGCGCACATACCTGTTAGCTCAGGTGAGTTTAAAAGGCTGCTGTTGATAACAAGGGCATTTGCTAAATAGATGGTGTGTGTGCAACAATATACTGAAAGGTCAATTATATTGTGCAGCTTATCTCACCACCTGTAGTTATTTAGGTGAAAGCTCCAAAATGCTTGCCTAATATGTCTGTTTATCCAAAAGGAAGTAAAAAGGGAGAGCTAGAAAGATAGCATTGCATCACATTACATGGCAATGCAATGCACAGTTGCTGAAGTTGAACCAAAATGAGCTTGTAATCTGGCTTCTGCAACTTTGAACATGAAAAATCCAATGAGGAGAAGAAAAGCAAAGCCAAAGAGTCCATCCCAAAATCCGACAAACAAGCAAAATGAACAAAAAACATTGAATTCAATTCTTTCTGATTTTAGAAACTGCATTAAAGAAGGGGTGCACCGGTCCTGGAGATACTGCAATACCAGGTCAATGCGTGGAGTGGACAGAGCAAGCTCTTTTTCCATCTCCCTGTTCTAAAAATCCATTTAATATATGGTCCCCAGATAGGGGACGTATCAGATATTAAACTGATAAGAACAGATACTACACTTGATCTTAGCCAAAAGGCCGAGAAGCGATAACCAGAATTGGTTTCAAACTACGGAGCCACCCAAGGATCCTGAAAAGTCCATTTGTGGAGATGAGCTCCTGGACTCCCGTTAAGAAGACATGTTGTCAACCTCTAGATCCCTTACATGCCTGCACTTTTCGGCTTGCTGCTGCTGCAATCCACGCGTTTTAGATCTGCATAACTCCACCTCTTTAAACACAGCACCTTCACCCCCTGCTGTTCCCACCCGCCTCAACACCGTTGGAAGGGAGGAGAACCAATTAAGGCGGGGGGTGGGGTGGAACGAGCAGCTGTCTACCCTTAGCAGGAGGGCTCCTGATTACATACCTCTCCTGCTGCTGCTGCTGCTGGCTGTCCAGCAGCAGACTGAAGGTGGCTGCTGCTGTGCACAGGTATATAAAGGCTCAGAGCCTATTATGACACGCGCAGCCAGCGTTCCATTGCCACATTCCATCTACTGCAGGCAGGATACCTGGCTGGCTGAATGTCGCTGAGAAGCTCACAGAGACCGCCATAAGCAACAGTTTAACAGAATGCCACAGACTAATCAACCAAACTTTTTGGGTTGGGTTCTCTTTTATAGTCTGCAGGCATTAAATGAAAGAAGTCAGTGTTCCAGCAGAAGGAGACAACGTTTCAGAAAAGGCATTGTAGCAAACCAAAAAAGAAATTTTAAGCGCAGCAGAGTAACCAGCGCACATACCTGTTAGCTCAGGTGAGTTTAAAAGGCTGCTGTTGATAACAAGGGCATTTGCTAAATAGATGGTGTGTGTGCAACAATATACTGAAAGGTCAATTATATTGTGCAGCTTATCTCACCACCTGTAGTTATTTAGGTGAAAGCTCCAAAATGCTTGCCTAATATGTCTGTTTATCCAAAAGGAAGTAAAAAGGGAGAGCTAGAAAGATAGCATTGCATCACATTACATGGCAATGCAATGCACAGTTGCTGAAGTTGAACCAAAATGAGCTTGTAATCTGGCTTCTGCAACTTTGAACATGAAAAATCCAATGAGGAGAAGAAAAGCAAAGCCAAAGAGTCCATCCCAAAATCCGACAAACAAGCAAAATGAACAAAAAACATTGAATTCAATTCTTTCTGATTTTAGAAACTGCATTAAAGAAGGGGTGCACCGGTCCTGGAGATACTGCAATACCAGGTCAATGCGTGGAGTGGACAGAGCAAGCTCTTTTTCCATCTCCCTGTTCTAAAAATCCATTTAATATATGGTCCCCAGATAGGGGACGTATCAGATATTAAACTGATAAGAACAGATACTACACTTGATCTTAGCCAAAAGGCCGAGAAGCGATAACCAGAATTGGTTTCAAACTACGGAGCCACCCAAGGATCCTGAAAAGTCCATTTGTGGAGATGAGCTCCTGGACTCCCGTTAAGAAGACATGTTGTCAACCTCTAGATCCCTTACATGCCTGCACTTTTCGGCTTGCTGCTGCTGCAATCCACGCGTTTTAGATCTGCATAACTCCACCTCTTTAAACACAGCACCTTCACCCCCTGCTGTTCCCACCCGCCTCAACACCGTTGGAAGGGAGGAGAACCAATTAAGGCGGGGGGTGGGGTGGAACGAGCAGCTGTCTACCCTTAGCAGGAGGGCTCCTGATTACATACCTCTCCTGCTGCTGCTGCTGCTGGCTGTCCAGCAGCAGACTGAAGGTGGCTGCTGCTGTGCACAGGTATATAAAGGCTCAGAGCCTATTATGACACGCGCAGCCAGCGTTCCATTGCCACATTCCATCTACTGCAGGCAGGATACCTGGCTGGCTGAATGTCGCTGAGAAGCTCACAGAGACCGCCATAAGCAACAGTTTAACAGAATGCCACAGACTAATCAACCAAACTTTTTGGGTTGGGTTCTCTTTTATAGTCTGCAGGCATTAAATGAAAGAAGTCAGTGTTCCAGCAGAAGGAGACAACGTTTCAGAAAAGGCATTGTAGCAAACCAAAAAAGAAATTTTAAGCGCAGCAGAGTAACCAGCGCACATACCTGTTAGCTCAGGTGAGTTTAAAAGGCTGCTGTTGATAACAAGGGCATTTGCTAAATAGATGGTGTGTGTGCAACAATATACTGAAAGGTCAATTATATTGTGCAGCTTATCTCACCACCTGTAGTTATTTAGGTGAAAGCTCCAAAATGCTTGCCTAATATGTCTGTTTATCCAAAAGGAAGTAAAAAGGGAGAGCTAGAAAGATAGCATTGCATCACATTACATGGCAATGCAATGCACAGTTGCTGAAGTTGAACCAAAATGAGCTTGTAATCTGGCTTCTGCAACTTTGAACATGAAAAATCCAATGAGGAGAAGAAAAGCAAAGCCAAAGAGTCCATCCCAAAATCCGACAAACAAGCAAAATGAACAAAAAACATTGAATTCAATTCTTTCTGATTTTAGAAACTGCATTAAAGAAGGGGTGCACCGGTCCTGGAGATACTGCAATACCAGGTCAATGCGTGGAGTGGACAGAGCAAGCTCTTTTTCCATCTCCCTGTTCTAAAAATCCATTTAATATATGGTCCCCAGATAGGGGACGTATCAGATATTAAACTGATAAGAACAGATACTACACTTGATCTTAGCCAAAAGGCCGAGAAGCGATAACCAGAATTGGTTTCAAACTACGGAGCCACCCAAGGATCCTGAAAAGTCCATTTGTGGAGATGAGCTCCTGGACTCCCGTTAAGAAGACATGTTGTCAACCTCTAGATCCCTTACATGCCTGCACTTTTCGGCTTGCTGCTGCTGCAATCCACGCGTTTTAGATCTGCATAACTCCACCTCTTTAAACACAGCACCTTCACCCCCTGCTGTTCCCACCCGCCTCAACACCGTTGGAAGGGAGGAGAACCAATTAAGGCGGGGGGTGGGGTGGAACGAGCAGCTGTCTACCCTTAGCAGGAGGGCTCCTGATTACATACCTCTCCTGCTGCTGCTGCTGCTGGCTGTCCAGCAGCAGACTGAAGGTGGCTGCTGCTGTGCACAGGTATATAAAGGCTCAGAGCCTATTATGACACGCGCAGCCAGCGTTCCATTGCCACATTCCATCTACTGCAGGCAGGATACCTGGCTGGCTGAATGTCGCTGAGAAGCTCACAGAGACCGCCATAAGCAACAGTTTAACAGAATGCCACAGACTAATCAACCAAACTTTTTGGGTTGGGTTCTCTTTTATAGTCTGCAGGCATTAAATGAAAGAAGTCAGTGTTCCAGCAGAAGGAGACAACGTTTCAGAAAAGGCATTGTAGCAAACCAAAAAAGAAATTTTAAGCACAGCAGAGTAACCAGCGCACATACCTGTTAGCTCAGGTGAGTTTAAAAGGCTGCTGTTGATAACAAGGGCATTTGCTAAATAGATGGTGTGTGTGCAACAATATACTGAAAGGTCAATTATATTGTGCAGCTTATCTCACCACCTGTAGTTATTTAGGTGAAAGCTCCAAAATGCTTGCCTAATATGTCTGTTTATCCAAAAGGAAGTAAAAAGGGAGAGCTAGAAAGATAGCATTGCATCACATTACATGGCAATGCAATGCACAGTTGCTGAAGTTGAACCAAAATGAGCTTGTAATCTGGCTTCTGCAACTTTGAACATGAAAAATCCAATGAGGAGAAGAAAAGCAAAGCCAAAGAGTCCATCCCAAAATCCGACAAACAAGCAAAATGAACAAAAAACATTGAATTCAATTCTTTCTGATTTTAGAAACTGCATTAAAGAAGGGGTGCACCGGTCCTGGAGATACTGCAATACCAGGTCAATGCGTGGAGTGGACAGAGCAAGCTCTTTTTCCATCTCCCTGTTCTAAAAATCCATTTAATATATGGTCCCCAGATAGGGGACGTATCAGATATTAAACTGATAAGAACAGATACTACACTTGATCTTAGCCAAAAGGCCGAGAAGCGATAACCAGAATTGGTTTCAAACTACGGAGCCACCCAAGGATCCTGAAAAGTCCATTTGTGGAGATGAGCTCCTGGACTCCCGTTAAGAAGACATGTTGTCAACCTCTAGATCCCTTACATGCCTGCACTTTTCGGCTTGCTGCTGCTGCAATCCACGCGTTTTAGATCTGCATAACTCCACCTCTTTAAACACAGCACCTTCACCCCCTGCTGTTCCCACCCGCCTCAACACCGTTGGAAGGGAGGAGAACCAATTAAGGCGGGGGGTGGGGTGGAACGAGCAGCTGTCTACCCTTAGCAGGAGGGCTCCTGATTACATACCTCTCCTGCTGCTGCTGCTGCTGGCTGTCCAGCAGCAGACTGAAGGTGGCTGCTGCTGTGCACAGGTATATAAAGGCTCAGAGCCTATTATGACACGCGCAGCCAGCGTTCCATTGCCACATTCCATCTACTGCAGGCAGGATACCTGGCTGGCTGAATGTCGCTGAGAAGCTCACAGAGACCGCCATAAGCAACAGTTTAACAGAATGCCACAGACTAATCAACCAAACTTTTTGGGTTGGGTTCTCTTTTATAGTCTGCAGGCATTAAATGAAAGAAGTCAGTGTTCCAGCAGAAGGAGACAACGTTTCAGAAAAGGCATTGTAGCAAACCAAAAAAAGAAATTTTAAGCGCAGCAGAGTAACCAGCGCACATACCTGTTAGCTCAGGTGAGTTTAAAAGGCTGCTGTTGATAACAAGGGCATTTGCTAAATAGATGGTGTGTGTGCAACAATATACTGAAAGGTCAATTATATTGTGCAGCTTATCTCACCACCTGTAGTTATTTAGGTGAAAGCTCCAAAATGCTTGCCTAATATGTCTGTTTATCCAAAAGGAAGTAAAAAGGGAGAGCTAGAAAGATAGCATTGCATCACATTACATGGCAATGCAATGCACAGTTGCTGAAGTTGAACCAAAATGAGCTTGTAATCTGGCTTCTGCAACTTTGAACATGAAAAATCCAATGAGGAGAAGAAAAGCAAAGCCAAAGAGTCCATCCCAAAATCCGACAAACAAGCAAAATGAACAAAAAACATTGAATTCAATTCTTTCTGATTTTAGAAACTGCATTAAAGAAGGGGTGCACCGGTCCTGGAGATACTGCAATACCAGGTCAATGCGTGGAGTGGACAGAGCAAGCTCTTTTTCCATCTCCCTGTTCTAAAAATCCATTTAATATATGGTCCCCAGATAGGGGACGTATCAGATATTAAACTGATAAGAACAGATACTACACTTGATCTTAGCCAAAAGGCCGAGAAGCGATAACCAGAATTGGTTTCAAACTACGGAGCCACCCAAGGATCCTGAAAAGTCCATTTGTGGAGATGAGCTCCTGGACTCCCGTTAAGAAGACATGTTGTCAACCTCTAGATCCCTTACATGCCTGCACTTTTCGGCTTGCTGCTGCTGCAATCCACGCGTTTTAGATCTGCATAACTCCACCTCTTTAAACACAGCACCTTCACCCCCTGCTGTTCCCACCCGCCTCAACACCGTTGGAAGGGAGGAGAACCAATTAAGGCGGGGGGTGGGGTGGAACGAGCAGCTGTCTACCCTTAGCAGGAGGGCTCCTGATTACATACCTCTCCTGCTGCTGCTGCTGCTGGCTGTCCAGCAGCAGACTGAAGGTGGCTGCTGCTGTGCACAGGTATATAAAGGCTCAGAGCCTATTATGACACGCGCAGCCAGCGTTCCATTGCCACATTCCATCTACTGCAGGCAGGATACCTGGCTGGCTGAATGTCGCTGAGAAGCTCACAGAGACCGCCATAAGCAACAGT
This sequence comes from Phyllobates terribilis, assembly GCF_046119375.1. NCBI lineage: Eukaryota > Metazoa > Chordata > Amphibia > Anura > Dendrobatidae > Phyllobates > Phyllobates terribilis. Next base: position 1,025,147 of record NW_027363176.1, read on the forward strand.
TTAACAGAATGCCACAGACTAATCAACCAAACTTTTTGGGTTGGGTTCTCTTTTATAGTCTGCAGGCATTAAATGAAAGAAGTCAGTGTTCCAGCAGAAGGAGACAACGTTTCAGAAAAGGCATTGTAGCAAACCAAAAAAGAAATTTTAAGCACAGCAGAGTAACCAGCGCACATACCTGTTAGCTCAGGTGAGTTTAAAAGGCTGCTGTTGATAACAAGGGCATTTGCTAAATAGATGGTGTGTGTGCAACAATATACTGAAAGGTCAATTATATTGTGCAGCTTATCTCACCACCTGTAGTTATTTAGGTGAAAGCTCCAAAATGCTTGCCTAATATGTCTGTTTATCCAAAAGGAAGTAAAAAGGGAGAGCTAGAAAGATAGCATTGCATCACATTACATGGCAATGCAATGCACAGTTGCTGAAGTTGAACCAAAATGAGCTTGTAATCTGGCTTCTGCAACTTTGAACATGAAAAATCCAATGAGGAGAAGAAAAGCAAAGCCAAAGAGTCCATCCCAAAATCCGACAAACAAGCAAAATGAACAAAAAACATTGAATTCAATTCTTTCTGATTTTAGAAACTGCATTAAAGAAGGGGTGCACCGGTCCTGGAGATACTGCAATACCAGGTCAATGCGTGGAGTGGACAGAGCAAGCTCTTTTTCCATCTCCCTGTTCTAAAAATCCATTTAATATATGGTCCCCAGATAGGGGACGTATCAGATATTAAACTGATAAGAACAGATACTACACTTGATCTTAGCCAAAAGGCCGAGAAGCGATAACCAGAATTGGTTTCAAACTACGGAGCCACCCAAGGATCCTGAAAATTCCATTTGTGGAGATGAGCTCCTGGACTCCCGTTAAGAAGACATGTTGTCAACCTCTAGATCCCTTACATGCCTGCACTTTTCGGCTTGCTGCTGCTGCAATCCACGCGTTTTAGATCTGCATAACTCCACCTCTTTAAACACAGCACCTTCACCCCCTGCTGTTCCCACCCGCCTCAACACCGTTGGAAGGGAGGAGAACCAATTAAGGCGGGGGGTGGGGTGGAACGAGCAGCTGTCTACCCTTAGCAGGAGGGCTCCTGATTACATACCTCTCCTGCTGCTGCTGCTGCTGGCTGTCCAGCAGCAGACTGAAGGTGGCTGCTGCTGTGCACAGGTATATAAAGGCTCAGAGCCTATTATGACATGCGCAGCCAGCGTTCCATTGCCACATTCCATCTACTGCAGGCAGGATACCTGGCTGGCTGAATGTCGCTGAGAAGCTCACAGAGACCGCCATAAGCAACAGTTTAACAGAATGCCACAGACTAATCAACCAAACTTTTTGGGTTGGGTTCTCTTTTATAGTCTGCAGGCATTAAATGAAAGAAGTCAGTGTTCCAGCAGAAGGAGACAACGTTTCAGAAAAGGCATTGTAGCAAACCAAAAAAGAAATTTTAAGCGCAGCAGAGTAACCAGCGCACATACCTGTTAGCTCAGGTGAGTTTAAAAGGCTGCTGTTGATAACAAGGGCATTTGCTAAATAGATGGTGTGTGTGCAACAATATACTGAAAGGTCAATTATATTGTGCAGCTTATCTCACCACCTGTAGTTATTTAGGTGAAAGCTCCAAAATGCTTGCCTAATATGTCTGTTTATCCAAAAGGAAGTAAAAAGGGAGAGCTAGAAAGATAGCATTGCATCACATTACATGGCAATGCAATGCACAGTTGCTGAAGTTGAACCAAAATGAGCTTGTAATCTGGCTTCTGCAACTTTGAACATGAAAAATCCAATGAGGAGAAGAAAAGCAAAGCCAAAGAGTCCATCCCAAAATCCGACAAACAAGCAAAATGAACAAAAAACATTGAATTCAATTCTTTCTGATTTTAGAAACTGCATTAAAGAAGGGGTGCACCGGTCCTGGAGATACTGCAATACCAGGTCAATGCGTGGAGTGGACAGAGCAAGTTCTTTTTCCATCTCCCTGTTCTAAAAATCCATTTAATATATGGTCCCCAGATAGGGGACGTATCAGATATTAAACTGATAAGAACAGATACTACACTTGATCTTAGCCAAAAGGCCGAGAAGCGATAACCAGAATTGGTTTCAAACTACGGAGCCACCCAAGGATCCTGAAAAGTCCATTTGTGGAGATGAGCTCCTGGACTCCCGTTAAGAAGACATGTTGTCAACCTCTAGATCCCTTACATGCCTGCACTTTTCGGCTTGCTGCTGCTGCAATCCACGCGTTTTAGATCTGCATAACTCCACCTCTTTAAACACAGCACCTTCACCCCCTGCTGTTCCCACCCGCCTCAACACCGTTGGAAGGGAGGAGAACCAATTAAGGCGGGGGGTGGGGTGGAACGAGCAGCTGTCTACCCTTAGCAGGAGGGCTCCTGATTACATACCTCTCCTGCTGCTGCTGCTGCTGGCTGTCCAGCAGCAGACTGAAGGTGGCTGCTGCTGTGCACAGGTATATAAAGGCTCAGAGCCTATTATGACACGCGCAGCCAGCGTTCCATTGCCACATTCCATCTACTGCAGGCAGGATACCTGGCTGGCTGAATGTCGATGAGAAGCTCACAGAGACCGCCATAAGCAACAGTTTAACAGAATGCCACAGACTAATCAACCAAACTTTTTGGGTTGGGTTCTCTTTTATAGTCTGCAGGCATTAAATGAAAGAAGTCAGTGTTCCAGCAGAAGGAGACAACGTTTCAGAAAAGGCATTGTAGCAAACCAAAAAAGAAATTTTAAGCGCAGCAGAGTACCCAGCGCACATACCTGTTAGCTCAGGTGAGTTTAAAAGGCTGCTGTTGATAACAAGGGCATTTGCTAAATAGATGGTGTGTGTGCAACAATATACTGAAAGGTCAATTATATTGTGCAGCTTATCTCACCACCTGTAGTTATTTAGGTGAAAGCTCCAAAATGCTTGCCTAATATGTCTGTTTATCCAAAAGGAAGTAAAAAGGGAGAGCTAGAAAGATAGCATTGCATCACATTACATGGCAATGCAATGCACAGTTGCTGAAGTTGAACCAAAATGAGCTTGTAATCTGGCTTCTGCAACTTTGAACATGAAAAATCCAATGAGGAGAAGAAAAGCAAAGCCAAAGAGTCCATCCCAAAATCCGACAAACAAGCAAAATGAACAAAAAACATTGAATTCAATTCTTTCTGATTTTAGAAACTGCATTAAAGAAGGGGTGCACCGGTCCTGGAGATACTGCAATACCAGGTCAATGCGTGGAGTGGACAGAGCAAGTTCTTTTTCCATCTCCCTGTTCTAAAAATCCATTTAATATATGGTCCCCAGATAGAGGACGTATCAGATATTAAACTGATAAGAACAGATACTACACTTGATCTTAGCCAAAAGGCCGAGAAGCGATAACCAGAATTGGTTTCAAACTACGGAGCCACCCAAGGATCCTGAAAAGTCCATTTGTGGAGATGAGCTCCTGGACTCCCGTTAAGAAGACATGTTGTCAACCTCTAGATCCCTTACATGCCTGCACTTTTCGGCTTGCTGCTGCTGCAATCCACGCGTTTTAGATCTGCATAACTCCACCTCTTTAAACACAGCACCTTCACCCCCTGCTGTTCCCACCCGCCTCAACACCGTTGGAAGGGAGGAGAACCAATTAAGGCGGGGGGTGGGGTGGAACGAGCAGCTGTCTACCCTTAGCAGGAGGGCTCCTGATTACATACCTCTCCTGCTGCTGCTGCTGCTGGCTGTCCAGCAGCAGACTGAAGGTGGCTGCTGCTGTGCACAGGTATATAAAGGCTCAGAGCCTATTATGACACGCGCAGCCAGCGTTCCATTGCCACATTCCATCTACTGCAGGCAGGATACCTGGCTGGCTGAATGTCGCTGAGAAGCTCACAGAGACCGCCATAAGCAACAGTTTAACAGAATGCCACAGACTAATCAACCAAACTTTTTGGGTTGGGTTCTCTTTTATAGTCTGCAGGCATTAAATGAAAGAAGTCAGTGTTCCAGCAGAAGGAGACAACGTTTCAGAAAAGGCATTGTAGCAAACCAAAAAAGAAATTTTAAGCGCAGCAGAGTAACCAGCGCACATACCTGTTAGCTCAGGTGAGTTTAAAAGGCTGCTGTTGATAACAAGGGCATTTGCTAAATAGATGGTGTGTGTGCAACAATATACTGAAAGGTCAATTATATTGTGCAGCTTATCTCACCACCTGTAGTTATTTAGGTGAAAGCTCCAAAATGCTTGCCTAATATGTCTGTTTATCCAAAAGGAAGTAAAAAGGGAGAGCTAGAAAGATAGCATTGCATCACATTACATGGCAATGCAATGCACAGTTGCTGAAGTTGAACCAAAATGAGCTTGTAATCTGGCTTCTGCAACTTTGAACATGAAAAATCCAATGAGGAGAAGAAAAGCAAAGCCAAAGAGTCCATCCCAAAATCCGACAAACAAGCAAAATGAACAAAAAACATTGAATTCAATTCTTTCTGATTTTAGAAACTGCATTAAAGAAGGGGTGCACCGGTCCTGGAGATACTGCAATACCAGGTCAATGCGTGGAGTGGACAGAGCAAGTTCTTTTTCCATCTCCCTGTTCTAAAAATCCATATAATATATGGTCCCCAGATAGGGGACGTATCAGATATTAAACTGATAAGAACAGATACTACACTTGATCTTAGCCAAAAGGCCGAGAAGCGATAACCAGAATTGGTTTCAAACTACGGAGCCACCCAAGGATCCTGAAAAGTCCATTTGTGGAGATGAGCTCCTGGACTCCCGTTAAGAAGACATGTTGTCAACCTCTAGATCCCTTACATGCCTGCACTTTTCGGCTTGCTGCTGCTGCAATCCACGCGTTTTAGATCTGCATAACTCCACCTCTTTAAACACAGCACCTTCACCCCCTGCTGTTCCCACCCGCCTCAACACCGTTGGAAGGGAGGAGAACCAATTAAGGCGGGGGGTGGGGTGGAACGAGCAGCTGTCTACCCTTAGCAGGAGGGCTCCTGATTACATACCTCTCCTGCTGCTGCTGCTGCTGGCTGTCCAGCAGCAGACTGAAGGTGGCTGCTGCTGTGCACAGGTATATAAAGGCTCAGAGCCTATTATGACACGCGCAGCCAGCGTTCCATTGCCACATTCCATCTACTGCAGGCAGGATACCTGGCTGGCTGAATGTCGCTGAGAAGCTCACAGAGACCGCCATAAGCAACAGTTTAACAGAATGCCACAGACTAATCAACCAAACTTTTTGGGTTGGGTTCTCTTTTATAGTCTGCAGGCATTAAATGAAAGAAGTCAGTGTTCCAGCAGAAGGAGACAACGTTTCAGAAAAGGCATTGCAGCAAACCAAAAAAGAAATTTTAAGCGCAGCAGAGTAACCAGCGCACATACCTGTTAGCTCAGGTGAGTTTAAAAGGCTGCTGTTGATAACAAGGGCATTTGCTAAATAGATGGTGTGTGTGCAACAATATACTGAAAGGTCAATTATATTGTGCAGCTTATCTCACCACCTGTAGTTATTTAGGTGAAAGCTCCAAAATGCTTGCCTAATATGTCTGTTTATCCAAAAGGAAGTAAAAAGGGAGAGCTAGAAAGATAGCATTGCATCACATTACATGGCAATGCAATGCACAGTTGCTGAAGTTGAACCAAAATGAGCTTGTAATCTGGCTTCTGCAACTTTGAACATGAAAAATCCAATGAGGAGAAGAAAAGCAAAGCCAAAGAGTCCATCCCAAAATCTGACAAACAAGCAAAATGAACAAAAAACATTGAATTCAATTCTTTCTGATTTTAGAAACTGCATTAAAGAAGGGGTGCACCGGTCCTGGAGATACTGCAATACCAGGTCAATGCGTGGAGTGGACAGAGCAAGTTCTTTTTCCATCTCCCTGTTCTAAAAATCCATTTAATATATGGTCCCCAGATAGGGGACGTATCAGATATTAAACTGATAAGAACAGATACTACACTTGATCTTAGCCAAAAGGCCGAGAAGCGATAACCAGAATTGGTTTCAAACTACGGAGCCACCCAAGGATCCTGAAAAGTCCATTTGTGGAGATGAGCTCCTGGACTCCCGTTAAGAAGACATGTTGTCAACCTCTAGATCCCTTACATGCCTGCACTTTTCGGCTTGCTGCTGCTGCAATCCACGCGTTTTAGATCTGCATAACTCCACCTCTTTAAACACAGCACCTTCACCCTCTGCTGTTCCCACCCGCCTCAACACCGTTGGAAGGGAGGAGAACCAATTAAGGCGGGGGGTGGGGTGGAACGAGCAGCTGTCTACCCTTAGCAGGAGGGCTCCTGATTACATACCTCTCCTGCTGCTGCTGCTGCTGGCTGTCCAGCAGCAGACTGAAGGTGGCTGCTGCTGTGCACAGGTATATAAAGGCTCAGAGCCTATTATGACACGCGCAGCCAGCGTTCCATTGCCACATTCCATCTACTGCAGGCAGGATACCTGGCTGGCTGAATGTCGCTGAGAAGCTCACAGAGACCGCCATAAGCAACAGTTTAACAGAATGCCACAGACTAATCAACCAAACTTTTTGGGTTGGGTTCTCTTTTATAGTCTGCAGGCATTAAATGAAAGAAGTCAGTGTTCCAGCAGAAGGAGACAACGTTTCAGAAAAGGCATTGCAGCAAACCAAAAAAGAAATTTTAAGCGCAGCAGAGTAACCAGCGCACATACCTGTTAGCTCAGGTGAGTTTAAAAGGCTGCTGTTGATAACAAGGGCATTTGCTAAATAGATGGTGTGTGTGCAACAATATACTGAAAGGTCAATTATATTGTGCAGCTTATCTCACCACCTGTAGTTATTTAGGTGAAAGCTCCAAAATGCTTGCCTAATATGTCTGTTTATCCAAAAGGAAGTAAAAAGGGAGAGCTAGAAAGATAGCATTGCATCACATTACATGGCAATGCAATGCACAGTTGCTGAAGTTGAACCAAAATGAGCTTGTAATCTGGCTTCTGCAACTTTGAACATGAAAAATCCAATGAGGAGAAGAAAAGCAAAGCCAAAGAGTCCATCCCAAAATCCGACAAACAAGCAAAATGAACAAAAAACATTGAATTCAATTCTTTCTGATTTTAGAAACTGCATTAAAGAAGGGGTGCACCGGTCCTGGAGATACTGCAATACCAGGTCAATGCGTGGAGTGGACAGAGCAAGCTCTTTTTCCATCTCCCTGTGCTAAAAATCCATTTAATATATGGTCCCCAGATAGGGGACGTATCAGATATTAAACTGATAAGAACAGATACTACACTTGATCTTAGCCAAAAGGCCGAGAAGCGATAACCAGAATTGGTTTCAAACTACGGAGCCACCCAAGGATCCTGAAAAGTCCATTTGTGGAGATGAGCTCCTGGACTCCCGTTAAGAAGACATGTTGTCAACCTCTAGATCCCTTACATGCCTGCACTTTTCGGCTTGCTGCTGCTGCAATCCACGCGTTTTAGATCTGCATAACTCCACCTCTTTAAACACAGCACCTTCACCCCCTGCTGTTCCCACCCGCCTCAACACCGTTGGAAGGGAGGAGAACCAATTAAGGCGGGGGGTGGGGTGGAACGAGCAGCTGTCTACCCTTAGCAGGAGGGCTCCTGATTACATACCTCTCCTGCTGCTGCTGCTGCTGGCTGTCCAGCAGCAGACTGAAGGTGGCTGCTGCTGTGCACAGGTATATAAAGGCTCAGAGCCTATTATGACACGCGCAGCCAGCGTTCCATTGCCACATTCCATCTACTGCAGGCAGGATACCTGGCTGGCTGAATGTCGCTGAGAAGCTCACAGAGACCGCCATAAGCAACAGTTTAACAGAATGCCACAGACTAATCAACCAAACTTTTTGGGTTGGGTTCTCTTTTATAGTCTGCAGGCATTAAATGAAAGAAGTCAGTGTTCCAGCAGAAGGAGACAACGTTTCAGAAAAGGCATTGTAGCAAACCAAAAAAGAAATTTTAAGCGCAGCAGAGTAACCAGCGCACATACCTGTTAGCTCAGGTGAGTTTAAAAGGCTGCTGTTGATAACAAGGGCATTTGCTAAATAGATGGTGTGTGTGCAACAATATACTGAAAGGTCAATTATATTGTGCAGCTTATCTCACCACCTGTAGTTATTTAGGTGAAAGCTCCAAAATGCTTGCCTAATATGTCTGTTTATCCAAAAGGAAGTAAAAAGGGAGAGCTAGAAAGATAGCATTGCATCACATTACATGGCAATGCAATGCACAGTTGCTGAAGTTGAACCAAAATGAGCTTGTAATCTGGCTTCTGCAACTTTGAACATGAAAAATCCAATGAGGAGAAGAAAAGCAAAGCCAAAGAGTCCATCCCAAAATCCGACAAACAAGCAAAATGAACAAAAAACATTGAATTCAATTCTTTCTGATTTTAGAAACTGCATTAAAGAAGGGGTGCACCGGTCCTGGAGATACTGCAATACCAGGTCAATGCGTGGAGTGGACAGAGCAAGCTCTTTTTCCATCTCCCTGTTCTAAAAATCCATTTAATATATGGTCCCCAGATAGGGGACGTATCAGATATTAAACTGATAAGAACAGATACTACACTTGATCTTAGCCAAAAGGCCGAGAAGCGATAACCAGAATTGGTTTCAAACTACGGAGCCACCCAAGGATCCTGAAAAGTCCATTTGTGGAGATGAGCTCCTGGACTCCCGTTAAGAAGACATGTTGTCAACCTCTAGATCCCTTACATGCCTGCACTTTTCGGCTTGCTGCTGCTGCAATCCACGCGTTTTAGATCTGCATAACTCCACCTCTTTAAACACAGCACCTTCACCCCCTGCTGTTTCCACCCGCCTCAACACCGTTGGAAGGGAGGAGAACCAATTAAGGCGGGGGGTGGGGTGGAACGAGCAGCTGTCTACCCTTAGCAGGAGGGCTCCTGATTACATACCTCTCCTGCTGCTGCTGCTGCTGGCTGTCCAGCAGCAGACTGAAGGTGGCTGCTGCTGTGCACAGGTATATAAAGGCTCAGAGCCTATTATGACACGCGCAGCCAGCGTTCCATTGCCACATTCCATCTACTGCAGGCAGGATACCTGGCTGGCTGAATGTCGCTGAGAAGCTCACAGAAACCGCCATAAGCAACAGTTTAACAGAATGCCACAGACTAATCAACCAAACTTTTTGGGTTGGGTTCTCTTTTATAGTCTGCAGGCATTAAATGAAAGAAGTCAGTGTTCCAGCAGAAGGAGACAACGTTTCAGAAAAGGCATTGTAGCAAACCAAAAAAGAAATTTTAAGCGCAGCAGAGTAACCAGCGCACATACCTGTTAGCTCAGGTGAGTTTAAAAGGCTGCTGTTGATAACAAGGGCATTTGCTAAATACATGGTGTGTGTGCAACAATATACTGAAAGGTCAATTATATTGTGCAGCTTATCTCACCACCTGTAGTTATTTAGGTGAAAGCTCCAAAATGCTTGCCTAATATGTCTGTTTATCCAAAAGGAAGTAAAAAGGGAGAGCTAGAAAGATAGCATTGCATCACATTACATGGCAATGCAATGCACAGTTGCTGAAGTTGAACCAAAATGAGCTTGTAATCTGGCTTCTGCAACTTTGAACATGAAAAATCCAATGAGGAGAAGAAAAGCAAAGCCAAAGAGTCCATCCCAAAATCCGACAAACAAGCAAAATGAACAAAAAACATTGAATTCAATTCTTTCTGATTTTAGAAACTGCATTAAAGAAGGGGTGCACCGGTCCTGGAGATACTGCAATACCAGGTCAATGCGTGGAGTGGACAGAGCAAGCTCTTTTTCCATCTCCCTGTTCTAAAAATCCATTTAATATATGGTCCCCAGATAGAGGACGTATCAGATATTAAACTGATAAGAACAGATACTACACTTGATCTTAGCCAAAAGGCCGAGAAGCGATAACCAGAATTGGTTTCAAACTACGGAGCCACCCAAGGATCCTGAAAAGTCCATTTGTGGAGATGAGCTCCTGGACTCCCGTTAAGAAGACATGTTGTCAACCTCTAGATCCCTTACATGCCTGCACTTTTCGGCTTGCTGCTGCTGCAATCCACGCGTTTTAGATCTGCATAACTCCACCTCTTTAAACACAGCACCTTCACCCCCTGCTGTTCCCACCCGCCTCAACACCGTTGGAAGGGAGGAGAACCAATTAAGGCGGGGGGTGGGGTGGAACGAGCAGCTGTCTACCCTTAGCAGGAGGGCTCCTGATTACATACCTCTCCTGCTGCTGCTGCTGCTGGCTGTCCAGCAGCAGACTGAAGGTGGCTGCTGCTGTGCACAGGTATATAAAGGCTCAGAGCCTATTATGACACGCGCAGCCAGCGTTCCATTGCCACATTCCATCTACTGCAGGCAGGATACCTGGCTGGCTGAATGTCGCTGAGAAGCTCACAGAGACCGCCATAAGCAACAGTTTAACAGAATGCCACAGACTAATCAACCAAACTTTTTGGGTTGGGTTCTCTTTTATAGTCTGCAGGCATTAAATGAAAGAAGTCAGTGTTCCAGCAGAAGGAGACAACGTTTCAGAAAAGGCATTGTAGCAAACCAAAAAAGAAATTTTAAGCGCAGCAGAGTAACCAGCGCACATACCTGTTAGCTCAGGTGAGTTTAAAAGGCTGCTGTTGATAACAAGGGCATTTGCTAAATAGATGGTGTGTGTGCAACAATATACTGAAAGGTCAATTATATTGTGCAGCTTATCTCACCACCTGTAGTTATTTAGGTGAAAGCTCCAAAATGCTTGCCTAATATGTCTGTTTATCCAAAAGGAAGTAAAAAGGGAGAGCTAGAAAGATAGCATTGCATCACATTACATGGCAATGCAATGCACAGTTGCTGAAGTTGAACCAAAATGAGCTTGTAATCTGGCTTCTGCAACTTTGAACATGAAAAATCCAATGAGGAGAAGAAAAGCAAAGCCAAAGAGTCCATCCCAAAATCCGACAAACAAGCAAAATGAACAAAAAACATTGAATTCAATTCTTTCTGATTTTAGAAACTGCATTAAAGAAGGGGTGCACCGGTCCTGGAGATACTGCAATACCAGGTCAATGCGTGGAGTGGACAGAGCAAGTTCTTTTTCCATCTCCCTGTTCTAAAAATCCATTTAATATATGGTCCCCAGATAGGGGACGTATCAGATATTAAACTGATAAGAACAGATACTACACTTGATCTTAGCCAAAAGGCCGAGAAGCGATAACCAGAATTGGTTTCAAACTACGGAGCCACCCAAGGATCCTGAAAAGTCCATTTGTGGAGATGAGCTCCTGGACTCCCGTTAAGAAGACATGTTGTCAACCTCTAGATCCCTTACATGCCTGCACTTTTCGGCTTGCTGCTGCTGCAATCCACGCGTTTTAGATCTGCATAACTCCACCTCTTTAAACACAGCACCTTCACCCCCTGCTGTTCCCACCCGCCTCAACACCGTTGGAAGGGAGGAGAACCAATTAAGGCGGGGGGTGGGGTGGAACGAGCAGCTGTCTACCCTTAGCAGGAGGGCTCCTGATTACATACCTCTCCTGCTGCTGCTGCTGCTGGCTGTCCAGCAGCAGACTGAAGGTGGCTGCTGCTGTGCACAGGTATATAAAGGCTCAGAGCCTATTATGACACGAGCAGCCAGCGTTCCATTGCCACATTCCATCTACTGCAGGCAGGATACCTGGCTGGCTGAATGTCGCTGAGAAGCTCACAGAGACCGCCATAAGCAACAGTTTAACAGAATGCCACAGACTAATCAACCAAACTTTTTGGGTTGGGTTCTCTTTTATAGTCTGCAGGCATTAAATGAAAGAAGTCAGTGTTCCAGCAGAAGGAGACAACGTTTCAGAAAAGGCATTGCAGCAAACCAAAAAAGAAATTTTAAGCGCAGCAGAGTAACCAGCGCACATACCTGTTAGCTCAGGTGAGTTTAAAAGGCTGCTGTTGATAACAAGGGCATTTGCTAAATAGATGGTGTGTGTGCAACAATATACTGAAAGGTCAATTATATTGTGCAGCTTATCTCACCACCTGTAGTTATTTAGGTGAAAGCTCCAAAATGCTTGCCTAATATGTCTGTTTATCCAAAAGGAAGTAAAAAGGGAGAGCTAGAAAGATAGCATTGCATCACATTACATGGCAATGCAATGCACAGTTGCTGAAGTTGAACCAAAATGAGCTTGTAATCTGGCTTCTGCAACTTTGAACATGAAAAATCCAATGAGGAGAAGAAAAGCAAAGCCAAAGAGTCCATCCCAAAATCTGACAAACAAGCAAAATGAACAAAAAACATTGAATTCAATTCTTTCTGATTTTAGAAACTGCATTAAAGAAGGGGTGCACCGGTCCTGGAGATACTGCAATACCAGGTCAATGCGTGGAGTGGACAGAGCAAGTTCTTTTTCCATCTCCCTGTTCTAAAAATCCATTTAATATATGGTCCCCAGATAGGGGACGTATCAGATATTAAACTGATAAGAACAGATACTACACTTGATCTTAGCCAAAAGGCCGAGAAGCGATAACCAGAATTGGTTTCAAACTACGGAGCCACCCAAGGATCCTGAAAAGTCCATTTGTGGAGATGAGCTCCTGGACTCCCGTTAAGAAGACATGTTGTCAACCTCTAGATCCCTTACATGCCTGCACTTTTCGGCTTGCTGCTGCTGCAATCCACGCGTTTTAGATCTGCATAACTCCACCTCTTTAAACACAGCACCTTCACCCTCTGCTGTTCCCACCCGCCTCAACACCGTTGGAAGGGAGGAGAACCAATTAAGGCGGGGGGTGGGGTGGAACGAGCAGCTGTCTACCCTTAGCAGGAGGGCTCCTGATTACATACCTCTCCTGCTGCTGCTGCTGCTGGCTGTCCAGCAGCAGACTGAAGGTGGCTGCTGCTGTGCACAGGTATATAAAGGCTCAGAGTCTATTATGACACGCGCAGCCAGCGTTCCATTGCCACATTCCATCTACTGCAGGCAGGATACCTGGCTGGCTGAATGTCGCTGAGAAGCTCACAGAGACCGCCATAAGCAACAGTTTAACAGAATGCCACAGACTAATCAACCAAACTTTTTGGGTTGGGTTCTCTTTTATAGTCTGCAGGCATTAAATGAAAGAAGTCAGTGTTCCAGCAGAAGGAGACAACGTTTCAGAAAAGGCATTGCAGCAAACCAAAAAAGAAATTTTAAGCGCAGCAGAGTAACCAGCGCACATACCTGTTAGCTCAGGTGAGTTTAAAAGGCTGCTGTTGATAACAAGGGCATTTGCTAAATAGATGGTGTGTGTGCAACAATATACTGAAAGGTCAATTATATTGTGCAGCTTATCTCACCACCTGTAGTTATTTAGGTGAAAGCTCCAAAATGCTTGCCTAATATGTCTGTTTATCCAAAAGGAAGTAAAAAGGGAGAGCTAGAAAGATAGCATTGCATCACATTACATGGCAATGCAATGCACAGTTGCTGAAGTTGAACCAAAATGAGCTTGTAATCTGGCTTCTGCAACTTTGAACATGAAAAATCCAATGAGGAGAAGAAAAGCAAAGCCAAAGAGTCCATCCCAAAATCCGACAAACAAGCAAAATGAACAAAAAACATTGAATTCAATTCTTTCTGATTTTAGAAACTGCATTAAAGAAGGGGTGCACCGGTCCTGGAGATACTGCAATACCAGGTCAATGCGTGGAGTGGACAGAGCAAGCTCTTTTTCCATCTCCCTGTGCTAAAAATCCATTTAATATATGGTCCCCAGATAGGGGACGTATCAGATATTAAACTGATAAGAACAGATACTACACTTGATCTTAGCCAAAAGGCCGAGAAGCGATAACCAGAATTGGTTTCAAACTACGGAGCCACCCAAGGATCCTGAAAAGTCCATTTGTGGAGATGAGCTCCTGGACTCCCGTTAAGAAGACATGTTGTCAACCTCTAGATCCCTTACATGCCTGCACTTTTCGGCTTGCTGCTGCTGCAATCCACGCGTTTTAGATCTGCATAACTCCACCTCTTTAAACACAGCACCTTCACCCCCTGCTGTTCCCACCCGCCTCAACACCGTTGGAAGGGAGGAGAACCAATTAAGGCGGGGGGTGGGGTGGAACGAGCAGCTGTCTACCCTTAGCAGGAGGGCTCCTGATTACATACCTCTCCTGCTGCTGCTGCTGCTGGCTGTCCAGCAGCAGACTGAAGGTGGCTGCTGCTGTGCACAGGTATATAAAGGCTCAGAGCCTATTATGACACGCGCAGCCAGCGTTCCATTGCCACATTCCATCTACTGCAGGCAGGATACCTGGCTGGCTGAATGTCGCTGAGAAGCTCACAGAGACCGCCATAAACAACAGTTTAACAGAATGCCACAGACTAATCAACCAAACTTTTTGGGTTGGGTTCTCTTTTATAGTCTGCAGGCATTAAATGAAAGAAGTCAGTGTTCCAGCAGAAGGAGACAACGTTTCAGAAAAGGCATTGTAGCAAACCAAAAAAGAAATTTTAAGCGCAGCAGAGTAACCAGCGCACATACCTGTTAGCTCAGGTGAGTTTAAAAGGCTGCTGTTGATAACAAGGGCATTTGCTAAATAGATGGTGTGTGTGCAACAATATACTGAAAGGTCAATTATATTGTGCAGCTTATCTCACCACCTGTAGTTATTTAGGTGAAAGCTCCAAAATGCTTGCCTAATATGTCTGTTTATCCAAAAGGAAGTAAAAAGGGAGAGCTAGAAAGATAGCATTGCATCACATTACATGGCAATGCAATGCACAGTTGCTGAAGTTGAACCAAAATGAGCTTGTAATCTGGCTTCTGCAACTTTGAACATGAAAAATCCAATGAGGAGAAGAAAAGCAAAGCCAAAGAGTCCATCCCAAAATCCGACAAACAAGCAAAATGAACAAAAAACATTGAATTCAATTCTTTCTGATTTTAGAAACTGCATTAAAGAAGGGGTGCACCGGTCCTGGAGATACTGCAATACCAGGTCAATGCGTGGAGTGGACAGAGCAAGCTCTTTTTCCATCTCCCTGTTCTAAAAATCCATTTAATATATGGTCCCCAGATAGGGGACGTATCAGATATTAAACTGATAAGAACAGATACTACACTTGATCTTAGCCAAAAGGCCGAGAAGCGATAACCAGAATTGGTTTCAAACTACGGAGCCACCCAAGGATCCTGAAAAGTCCATTTGTGGAGATGAGCTCCTGGACTCCCGTTAAGAAGACATGTTGTCAACCTCTAGATCCCTTACATGCCTGCACTTTTCGGCTTGCTGCTGCTGCAATCCACGCGTTTTAGATCTGCATAACTCCACCTCTTTAAACACAGCACCTTCACCCCCTGCTGTTCCCACCCGCCTCAACACCGTTGGAAGGGAGGAGAACCAATTAAGGCGGGGGGTGGGGTGGAACGAGCAGCTGTCTACCCTTAGCAGGAGGGCTCCTGATTACATACCTCTCCTGCTGCTGCTGCTGCTGGCTGTCCAGCAGCAGACTGAAGGTGGCTGCTGCTGTGCACAGGTATATAAAGGCTCAGAGCCTATTATGACACGCGCAGCCAGCGTTCCATTGCCACATTCCATCTACTGCAGGCAGGATACCTGGCTGGCTGAATGTCGCTGAGAAGCTCACAGAGACCGCCATAAGCAACAGTTTAACAGAATGCCACAGACTAATCAACCAAACTTTTTGGGTTGGGTTCTCTTTTATAGTCTGCAGGCATTAAATGAAAGAAGTCAGTGTTCCAGCAGAAGGAGACAACGTTTCAGAAAAGGCATTGTAGCAAACCAAAAAAGAAATTTTAAGCGCAGCAGAGTAACCAGCGCACATACCTGTTAGCTCAGGTGAGTTTAAAAGGCTGCTGTTGATAACAAGGGCATTTGCTAAATAGATGGTGTGTGTGCAACAATATACTGAAAGGTCAATTATATTGTGCAGCTTATCTCACCACCTGTAGTTATTTAGGTGAAAGCTCCAAAATGCTTGCCTAATATGTCTGTTTATCCAAAAGGAAGTAAAAAGGGAGAGCTAGAAAGATAGCATTGCATCACATTACATGGCAATGCAATGCACAGTTGCTGAAGTTGAACCAAAATGAGCTTGTAATCTGGCTTCTGCAACTTTGAACATGAAAAATCCAATGAGGAGAAGAAAAGCAAAGCCAAAGAGTCCATCCCAAAATCCGACAAACAAGCAAAATGAACAAAAAACATTGAATTCAATTCTTTCTGATTTTAGAAACTGCATTAAAGAAGGGGTGCACCGGTCCTGGAGATACTGCAATACCAGGTCAATGCGTGGAGTGGACAGAGCAAGCTCTTTTTCCATCTCCCTGTTCTAAAAATCCATTTAATATATGGTCCCCAGATAGGGGACGTATCAGATATTAAACTGATAAGAACAGATACTACACTTGATCTTAGCCAAAAGGCCGAGAAGCGATAACCAGAATTGGTTTCAAACTACGGAGCCACCCAAGGATCCTGAAAAGTCCATTTGTGGAGATGAGCTCCTGGACTCCCGTTAAGAAGACATGTTGTCAACCTCTAGATCCCTTACATGCCTGCACTTTTCGGCTTGCTGCTGCTGCAATCCACGCGTTTTAGATCTGCATAACTCCACCTCTTTAAACACAGCACCTTCACCCCCTGCTGTTCCCACCCGCCTCAACACCGTTGGAAGGGAGGAGAACCAATTAAGGCGGGGGGTGGGGTGGAACGAGCAGCTGTCTACCCTTAGCAGGAGGGCTCCTGATTACATACCTCTCCTGCTGCTGCTCTGCTGCTACTGCTGGCTGTCCAGCAGCAGACTGAAGGTGGCTGCTGCTGTGCACAGGTATATAAAGGCTCAGAGCCTATTATGACACGCGCAGCCAGCGTTCCATTGCCACATTCCATCTACTGCAGGCAGGATACCTGGCTGGCTGAATGTCGCTGAGAAGCTCACAGAGACCGCCATAAGCAACAGTTTAACAGAATGCCACAGACTAATCAACCAAACTTTTTGGGTTGGGTTCTCTTTTATAGTCTGCAGGCATTAAATGAAAGAAGTCAGTGTTCCAGCAGAAGGAGACAACGTTTCAGAAAAGGCATTGTAGCAAACCAAAAAAGAAATTTTAAGTGCAGCAGAGTAACCAGCTCACATACCTGTTAGCTCAGGTGAGTTTAAAAGGCTGCTGTTGATAACAAGGGCATTTGCTAAATAGATGGTGTGTGTGCAACAATATACTGAAAGGTCAATTATATTGTGCAGCTTATCTCACCACCTGTAGTTATTTAGGTGAAAGCTCCAAAATGCTTGCCTAATATGTCTGTTTATCCAAAAGGAAGTAAAAAGGGAGAGCTAGAAAGATAGCATTGCATCACATTACATGGCAATGCAATGCACAGTTGCTGAAGTTGAACCAAAATGAGCTTGTAATCTGGCTTCTGCAACTTTGAACATGAAAAATCCAATGAGGAGAAGAAAAGCAAAGCCAAAGAGTCCATCCCAAAATCCGACAAACAAGCAAAATGAACAAAAAACATTGAATTCAATTCTTTCTGATTTTAGAAACTGCATTAAAGAAGGGGTGCACCGGTCCTGGAGATACTGCAATACCAGGTCAATGCGTGGAGTGGACAGAGCAAGCTCTTTTTCCATCTCCCTGTTCTAAAAATCCATTTAATATATGGTCCCCAGATAGGGGACGTATCAGATATTAAACTGATAAGAACAGATACTACACTTGATCTTAGCCAAAAGGCCGAGAAGCGATAACCAGAATTGGTTTCAAACTACGGAGCCACCCAAGGATCCTGAAAAGTCCATTTGTGGAGATGAGCTCCTGGACTCCCGTTAAGAAGACATGTTGTCAACCTCTAGATCCCTTACATGCCTGCACTTTTCGGCTTGCTGCTGCTGCAATCCACGCGTTTTAGATCTGCATAACTCCACCTCTTTAAACACAGCACCTTCACCCCCTGCTGTTTCCACCCGCCTCAACACCGTTGGAAGGGAGGAGAACCAATTAAGGCGGGGGGTGGGGTGGAACGAGCAGCTGTCTACCCTTAGCAGGAGGGCTCCTGATTACATACCTCTCCTGCTGCTGCTGCTGCTGGCTGTCCAGCAGCAGACTGAAGGTGGCTGCTGCTGTGCACAGGTATATAAAGGCTCAGAGCCTATTATGACACGCGCAGCCAGCGTTCCATTGCCACATTCCATCTACTGCAGGCAGGATACCTGGCTGGCTGAATGTCGCTGAGAAGCTCACAGAAACCGCCATAAGCAACAGTTTAACAGAATGCCACAGACTAATCAACCAAACTTTTTGGGTTGGGTTCTCTTTTATAGTCTGCAGGCATTAAATGAAAGAAGTCAGTGTTCCAGCAGAAGGAGACAACGTTTCAGAAAAGGCATTGTAGCAAACCAAAAAAGAAATTTTAAGCGCAGCAGAGTAACCAGCGCACATACCTGTTAGCTCAGGTGAGTTTAAAAGGCTGCTGTTGATAACAAGGGCATTTGCTAAATAGATGGTGTGTGTGCAACAATATACTGAAAGGTCAATTATATTGTGCAGCTTATCTCACCACCTGTAGTTATTTAGGTGAAAGCTCCAAAATGCTTGCCTAATATGTCTGTTTATCCAAAAGGAAGTAAAAAGGGAGAGCTAGAAAGATAGCATTGCATCACATTACATGGCAATGCAATGCACAGTTGCTGAAGTTGAACCAAAATGAGCTTGTAATCTGGCTTCTGCAACTTTGAACATGAAAAATCCAATGAGGAGAAGAAAAGCAAAGCCAAAGAGTCCATCCCAAAATCCGACAAACAAGCAAAATGAACAAAAAACATTGAATTCAATTCTTTCTGATTTTAGAAACTGCATTAAAGAAGGGGTGCACCGGTCCTGGAGATACTGCAATACCAGGTCAATGCGTGGAGTGGACAGAGCAAGCTCTTTTTCCATCTCCCTGTTCTAAAAATCCATTTAATATATGGTCCCCAGATAGGGGACGTATCAGATATTAAACTGATAAGAACAGATACTACACTTGATCTTAGCCAAAAGGCCGAGAAGCGATAACCAGAATTGGTTTCAAACTACGGAGCCACCCAAGGATCCTGAAAAGTCCATTTGTGGAGATGAGCTCCTGGACTCCCGTTAAGAAGACATGTTGTCAACCTCTAGATCCCTTACATGCCTGCACTTTTCGGCTTGCTGCTGCTGCAATCCACGCGTTTTAGATCTGCATAACTCCACCTCTTTAAACACAGCACCTTCACCCCCTGCTGTTCCCACCCGCCTCAACACCGTTGGAAGGGAGGAGAACCAATTAAGGCGGGGGGTGGGGTGGAACGAGCAGCTGTCTACCCTTAGCAGGAGGGCTCCTGATTACATACCTCTCCTGCTGCTGCTGCTGCTGGCTGTCCAGCAGCAGACTGAAGGTGGCTGCTGCTGTGCACAGGTATATAAAGGCTCAGAGCCTATTATGACACGCGCAGCCAGCGTTCCATTGCCACATTCCATCTACTGCAGGCAGGATACCTGGCTGGCTGAATGTCGCTGAGAAGCTCACAGAAACCGCCATAAGCAACAGTTTAACAGAATGCCACAGACTAATCAACCAAACTTTTTGGGTTGGGTTCTCTTTTATAGTCTGCAGGCATTAAATGAAAGAAGTCAGTGTTCCAGCAGAAGGAGACAACGTTTCAGAAAAGGCATTGTAGCAAACCAAAAAAGAAATTTTAAGCGCAGCAGAGTAACCAGCGCACATACCTGTTAGCTCAGGTGAGTTTAAAAGGCTGCTGTTGATAACAAGGGCATTTGCTAAATAGATGGTGTGTGTGCAACAATATACTGAAAGGTCAATTATATTGTGCAGCTTATCTCACCACCTGTAGTTATTTAGGTGAAAGCTCCAAAATGCTTGCCTAATATGTCTGTTTATCCAAAAGGAAGTAAAAAGGGAGAGCTAGAAAGATAGCATTGCATCACATTACATGGCAATGCAATGCACAGTTGCTGAAGTTGAACCAAAATGAGCTTGTAATCTGGCTTCTGCAACTTTAAACATGAAAAATCCAATGAGGAGAAGAAAAGCAAAGCCAAAGAGTCCATCCCAAAATCCGACAAACAAGCAAAATGAACAAAAAACATTGAATTCAATTCTTTCTGATTTTAGAAACTGCATTAAAGAAGGGGTGCAACGGTCCTGGAGATACTGCAATACCAGGTCAATGCGTGGAGTGGACAGAGCAAGCTCTTTTTCCATCTCCCTGTTCTAAAAATCCATTTAATATATGGTCCCCAGATAGGGGACGTATCAGATATTAAACTGATAAGAACAGATACTACACTTGATCTTAGCCAAAAGGCCGAGAAGCGATAACCAGAATTGGTTTCAAACTACGGAGCCACCCAAGGATCCTGAAAAGTCCATTTGTGGAGATGAGCTCCTGGACTCCCGTTAAGAAGACATGTTGTCAACCTCTAGATCCCTTACATGCCTGCACTTTTCGGCTTGCTGCTGCTGCAATCCACGCGTTTTAGATCTGCATAACTCCACCTCTTTAAACACAGCACCTTCACCCCCTGCTGTTCCCACCCGCCTCAACACCGTTGGAAGGGAGGAGAACCAATTAAGGCGGGGGGTGGGGTGGAACGAGCAGCTGTCTACCCTTAGCAGGAGGGCTCCTGATTACATACCTCTCCTGCTGCTGCTGCTGCTGGCTGTCCAGCAGCAGACTGAAGGTGGCTGCTGCTGTGCACAGGTATATAAAGGCTCAGAGCCTATTATGACACGCGCAGCCAGCGTTCCATTGCCACATTCCATCTACTGCAGGCAGGATACCTGGCTGGCTGAATGTCGCTGAGAAGCTCACAGAGACCGCCATAAGCAACAGTTTAACAGAATGCCACAGACTAATCAACCAAACTTTTTGGGTTGGGTTCTCTTTTATAGTCTGCAGGCATTAAATGAAAGAAGTCAGTGTTCCAGCAGAAGGAGACAACGTTTCAGAAAAGGCATTGTAGCAAACCAAAAAAGATATTTTAAGCGCAGCAGAGTAACCAGCGCACATACCTGTTAGCTCAGGTGAGTTTAAAAGGCTGCTGTTGATAACAAGGGCATTTGCTAAATAGATGGTGTGTGTGCAACAATATACTGAAAGGTCAATTATATTGTGCAGCTTATCTCACCACCTGTAGTTATTTAGGTGAAAGCTCCAAAATGCTTGCCTAATATGTCTGTTTATCCAAAAGGAAGTAAAAAGGGAGAGCTAGAAAGATAGCATTGCATCACATTACATGGCAATGCAATGCACAGTTGCTGAAGTTGAACCAAAATGAGCTTGTAATCTGGCTTCTGCAACTTTGAACATGAAAAATCCAATGAGGAGAAGAAAAGCAAAGCCAAAGAGTCCATCCCAAAATCCGACAAACAAGCAAAATGAACAAAAAACATTGAATTCAATTCTTTCTGATTTTAGAAACTGCATTAAAGAAGGGGTGCACCGGTCCTGGAGATACTGCAATACCAGGTCAATGCGTGGAGTGGACAGAGCAAGCTCTTTTTCCATCTCCCTGTTCTAAAAATCCATTTAATATATGGTCCCCAGATAGGGGACGTATCAGATATTAAACTGATAAGAACAGATTTTTTTTTTTTTTTTTTCGAAAGCCCGAATTCGTGTACAAAACCCGAGTGCGCTTAAAAAAGTGACAAGTGCCACAAAAAAAGTGCACTAGGATGCTGGTCTTCTTGAAACCCTCTCCAAAAGGAGAATGGTCCCCCAAAGCATTCCCCGTCCCTCCGAGCCAAAAGGCCACAGCGAGGAACAGGGACAAAAAGCCACCTCCAGCCGAAGCCAGAGGCGACCCAATCTTACCCCCAGCACCTGCCCGAGTTCTCACCCGAGCAAGGCACTGGGAGCCAAAGACTGTGCTCCCCTCCCGGAAGAGGGGAGCCAACAACGCTCTCCTCCCAAAAGAGGAGAGCCAGGGGGGTTCAGGGGGGAGCGGAACCTGATGGCCACACACTCCCCCCCTAGACCTGCCAAGAGAGGAACCCGTAAGGGAACCGCATCCCGACAAAATCCTAGTAGGACGTGACACACGTGAATAAGTGGACACACAGTGACAAAGAAATTAAATAAATAGTGAAGGTTTCACAGTATAATACTGCCCGGACCTTCGACCGGGAATTGAAAAATTCCCCATCCTAAGGCCAGAAGGCCCGGAATAAGGGTGTGTGCGAAGAAAGAAAATTTGAAATGCTTGTGCAAATGTACCATAAACTCAAGTGGGGTTCCCAATCCCAGTGAGTTAAGGCACCCCAGGGTCACCACTCCTGGGGCACTTCACACTTCGGGCTTTCGATCTTCCCCGGCCCAATGGCGTCGATCCTGGGGGGCCATGCTTTCCACCAGATGACTATATTAGCCACCTGGCGTACTAACAAGCGCCTAAACCCCAGTGTGCATAATGTATCAATCTACTAGGGCGGCCAACATCCAAAACCGCCTTTTCGAAAGATACTACACTTGATCTTAGCCAAAAGGCAGAGAAGCGATAACCAGAATTGGTTTCAAACTACGGAGCCACCCAAGGATCCTGAAAAGTCCATTTGTGGAGATGAGCTCCTGGACTCCCGTTAAGAAGACATGTTGTCAACCTCTAGATCCCTTACATGCCTGCACTTTTCGGCTTGCTGCTGCTGCAATCCACGCGTTTTAGATCTGCATAACTCCACCTCTTTAAACACAGCACCTTCACCCCCTGCTGTTCCCACCCGCCTCAACACCGTTGGAAGGGAGGAGAACCAATTAAGGCGGGGGGTGGGGTGGAACGAGCAGCTGTCTACCCTTAGCAGGAGGGCTCCTGATTACATACCTCTCCTGCTGCTGCTGCTGCTGGCTGTCCAGCAGCAGACTGAAGGTGGCTGCTGCTGTGCACAGGTATATAAAGGCTCAGAGCCTATTATGACACGCGCAGCCAGCGTTCCATTGCCACATTCCATCTACTGCAGGCAGGATACCTGGCTGGCTGAATGTCGCTGAGAAGCTCACAGAGACCGCCATAAGCAACAGTTTAACAGAATGCCACAGACTAATCAACCAAACTTTTTGGGTTGGGTTCTCTTTTATAGTCTGCAGGCATTAAATGAAAGAAGTCAGTGTTCCAGCAGAAGGAGACAACGTTTCAGAAAAGGCATTGTAGCAAACCAAAAAAGATATTTTAAGCGCAGCAGAGTAACCAGCGCACATACCTGTTAGCTCAGGTGAGTTTAAAAGGCTGCTGTTGATAACAAGGGCATTTGCTAAATAGATGGTGTGTGTGCAACAATATACTGAAAGGTCAATTATATTGTGCAGCTTATCTCACCACCTGTAGTTATTTAGGTGAAAGCTCCAAAATGCTTGCCTAATATGTCTGTTTATCCAAAAGGAAGTAAAAAGGGAGAGCTAGAAAGATAGCATTGCATCACATTACATGGCAATGCAATGCACAGTTGCTGAAGTTGAACCAAAATGAGCTTGTAATCTGGCTTCTGCAACTTTGAACATGAAAAATCCAATGAGGAGAAGAAAAGCAAAGCCAAAGAGTCCATCCCAAAATCCGACAAACAAGCAAAATGAACAAAAAACATTGAATTCAATTCTTTCTGATTTTAGAAACTGCATTAAAGAAGGGGTGCACCGGTCCTGGAGATACTGCAATACCAGGTCAATGCGTGGAGTGGACAGAGCAAGCTCTTTTTCCATCTCCCTGTTCTAAAAATCCATTTAATATATGGTCCCCAGATAGGGGACGTATCAGATATTAAACTGATAAGAACAGATTTTTTTTTTTTTTTTTTTCGAAAGCCCGAATTCGTGTACAAAACCCGAGTGCGCTTAAAAAAGTGACAAGTGCCACAAAAAAAGTGCACTAGGATGCTGGTCTTCTTGAAACCCTCTCCAAAAGGAGAATGGTCCCCCAAAGCATTCCCCGTCCCTCCGAGCCAAAAGGCCACAGCGAGGAACAGGGACAAAAAGCCACCTCCAGCCGAAGCCAGAGGCGACCCAATCTTACCCCCAGCACCTGCCCGAGTTCTCACCCGAGCAAGGCACTGGGAGCCAAAGACTGTGCTCCCCTCCCGGAAGAGGGGAGCCAACAACGCTCTCCTCCCAAAAGAGGAGAGCCAGGGGGGTTCAGGGGGGAGCGGAACCTGATGGCCACACACTCCCCCCCTAGACCTGCCAAGAGAGGAACCCGTAAGGGAACCGCATCCCGACAAAATCCTAGTAGGACGTGACACACGTGAATAAGTGGACACACAGTGACAAAGAAATTAAATAAATAGTGAAGGTTTCACAGTATAATACTGCCCGGACCTTCGACCGGGAATTGAAAAATTCCCCATCCTAAGGCCAGAAGGCCCGGAATAAGGGTGTGTGCGAAGAAAGAAAATTTGAAATGCTTGTGCAAATGTACCATAAACTCAAGTGGGGTTCCCAATCCCAGTGAGTTAAGGCACCCCAGGGTCACCACTCCTGGGGCACTTCACACTTCGGGCTTTCGATCTTCCCCGGCCCAATGGCGTCGATCCTGGGGGGCCATGCTTTCCACCAGATGACTATATTAGCCACCTGGCGTACTAACAAGCGCCTAAACCCCAGTGTGCATAATGTATCAATCTACTAGGGCGGCCAACATCCAAAACCGCCTTTTCGAAAGATACTACACTTGATCTTAGCCAAAAGGCAGAGAAGCGATAACCAGAATTGGTTTCAAACTACGGAGCCACCCAAGGATCCTGAAAAGTCCATTTGTGGAGATGAGCTCCTGGACTCCCGTTAAGAAGACATGTTGTCAACCTCTAGATCCCTTACATGCCTGCACTTTTCGGCTTGCTGCTGCTGCAATCCACGCGTTTTAGATCTGCATAACTCCACCTCTTTAAACACAGCACCTTCACCCCCTGCTGTTCCCACCCGCCTCAACACCGTTGGAAGGGAGGAGAACCAATTAAGGCGGGGGGTGGGGTGGAACGAGCAGCTGTCTACCCTTAGCAGGAGGGCTCCTGATTACATACCTCTCCTGCTGCTGCTGCTGCTGGCTGTCCAGCAGCAGACTGAAGGTGGCTGCTGCTGTGCACAGGTATATAAAGGCTCAGAGCCTATTATGACACGCGCAGCCAGCGTTCCATTGCCACATTCCATCTACTGCAGGCAGGATACCTGGCTGGCTGAATGTCGCTGAGAAGCTCACAGAGACCGCCATAAGCAACAGTTTAACAGAATGCCACAGACTAATCAACCAAACTTTTTGGGTTGGGTTCTCTTTTATAGTCTGCAGGCATTAAATGAAAGAAGTCAGTGTTCCAGCAGAAGGAGACAACGTTTCAGAAAAGGCATTGTAGCAAACCAAAAAAGAAATTTTAAGCGCAGCAGAGTAACCAGCGCACATACCTGTTAGCTCAGGTGAGTTTAAAAGGCTGCTGTTGATAACAAGGGCATTTGCTAAATAGATGGTGTGTGTGCAACAATATACTGAAAGGTCAATTATATTGTGCAGCTTATCTCACCACCTGTAGTTATTTAGGTGAAAGCTCCAAAATGCTTGCCTAATATGTCTGTTTATCCAAAAGGAAGTAAAAAGGGAGAGCTAGAAAGATTGCATTGCATCACATTACATGGCAATGCAATGCACAGTTGCTGAAGTTGAACCAAAATGAGCTTGTAATCTGGCTTCTGCAACTTTGAACATGAAAAATCCAATGAGGAGAAGAAAAGCAAAGCCAAAGAGTCCATCCCAAAATCCGACAAACAAGCAAAATGAACAAAAAACATTGAATTCAATTCTTTCTGATTTTAGAAACTGCATTAAAGAAGGGGTGCACCGGTCCTGGAGATACTGCAATACCAGGTCAATGCGTGGAGTGGACAGAGCAAGCTCTTTTTCCATCTCCCTGTTCTAAAAATCCATTTAATATATGGTCCCCAGATAGGGGACGTATCAGATATTAAACTGATAAGAACAGATACTACACTTGATCTTAGCCAAAAGGCCGAGAAGTGATAACCAGAATTGGTTTCAAACTACGGAGCCACCCAAGGATCCTGAAAAGTCCATTTGTGGAGATGAGCTCCTGGACTCCCGTTAAGAAGACATGTTGTCAACCTCTAGATCCCTTACATGCCTGCACTTTTCGGCTTGCTGCTGCTGCAATCCACGCGTTTTAGATCTGCATAACTCCACCTCTTTAAACACAGCACCTTCACCCCCTGCTGTTCCCACCCGCCTCAACACCGTTGGAAGGGAGGAGAACCAATTAAGGCGGGGGGTGGGGTGGAACGAGCAGCTGTCTACCCTTAGCAGGAGGGCTCCTGATTACATACCTCTCCTGCTGCTGCTGCTGCTGGCTGTCCAGCAGCAGACTGAAGGTGGCTGCTGCTGTGCACAGGTATATAAAGGCTCAGAGCCTATTATGACACGCGCAGCCAGCGTTCCATTGCCACATTCCATCTACTGCAGGCAGGATACCTGGCTGGCTGAATGTCGCTGAGAAGCTCACAGAGACCGCCATAAGCAACAGTTTAACAGAATGCCACAGACTAATCAACCAAACTTTTTGGGTTGGGTTCTCTTTTATAGTCTGCAGGCATTAAATGAAAGAAGTCAGTGTTCCAGCAGAAGGAGACAACGTTTCAGAAAAGGCATTGTAGCAAACCAAAAAAGAAATTTTAAGCGCAGCAGAGTAACCAGCGCACATACCTGTTAGCTCAGGTGAGTTTAAAAGGCTGCTGTTGATAACAAGGGCATTTGCTAAATAGATGGTGTGTGTGCAACAATATACTGAAAGGTCAATTATATTGTGCAGCTTATCTCACCACCTGTAGTTATTTAGGTGAAAGCTCCAAAATGCTTGCCTAATATGTCTGTTTATCCAAAAGGAAGTAAAAAGGGAGAGCTAGAAAGATAGCATTGCATCACATTACATGGCAATGCAATGCACAGTTGCTGAAGTTGAACCAAAATGAGCTTGTAATCTGGCTTCTGCAACTTTGAACATGAAAAATCCAATGAGGAGAAGAAAAGCAAAGCCAAAGAGTCCATCCCAAAATCCGACAAACAAGCAAAATGAACAAAAAACATTGAATTCAATTCTTTCTGATTTTAGAAACTGCATTAAAGAAGGGGTGCACCGGTCCTGGAGATACTGCAATACCAGGTCAATGCGTGGAGTGGACAGAGCAAGCTCTTTTTCCATCTCCCTGTTCTAAAAATCCATTTAATATATGGTCCCCAGATAGGGGACGTATCAGATATTAAACTGATAAGAACAGATTTTTTTTTTTTTATCGAAAGCCCGAATTCGTGTACAAAACCCGAGTGCACTTAAAAAAGTGACAAGTGCCACAAAAAAAGTGCACTAGGATGCTGGTCTTCTTGAAACCCTCTCCAAAAGGAGAAGGGTCCCCCAAACCATTCCCCGTCCCTCCGAGCCAAAAGGCCACAGCGAGGAACAGGGACAAAAAGCCACCTCCAGCCGAAGCCAGAGGCGACCCAATCTTACCCCCAGCACCTGCCCGAGTTCTCACCCGAGCAAGGCACTGCGAGCCAAAGACTGTGCTCCCCTCCCGGAAGAGGGGAGCCAACAACGCTCTCCTCCCGAAAGAGGAGAGCCAGGGGGGTTCAGGGGGGAGCGGAACCTGATGGCCACACACTCCCCCCCTAGACCTGCCAAGAGAGGAACCCGTAAGGGAACCGCATCCCGACAAAATCCTAGTAGGACGTGACACACGTGAATAAGTGGACACACAGTGACAAAGAAATTAAATAAATAGTGAAGGTTTCACAGTATAATACTGCCCGGACCTTCGACCGGGAATTGAAAAATTCCCCATCCTAAGGCCAGAAGGCCCGGAATAAGGGTGTGTGCGAAGAAAGAAAATTTGAAGTGCTTGTGCAAATGTGCCATAAACTCAAGTGGGGTTCCCAATCCCAGTGAGTTAAGGCACCCCAGGGTCACCACTCCTGGGGCACTTCACACTTCGGGCTTTCGATCTTCCCCGGCCCAATGGCGTCGATCCTGGGGGGCCATGCTTTCCACCAGATGACTATATTAGCCACCTGGCGTACTAACAAGCGCCTAAACCCCAGTGTGCATAATGTATCAATCTACTAGGGCGGCCAACATCCAAAACCGCCTTTTCGAAAGATACTACACTTGATCTTAGCCAAAAGGCCGAGAAGCGATAACCAGAATTGGTTTCAAACTACGGAGCCACCCAAGGATCCTGAAAAGTCCATTTGTGGAGATGAGCTCCTGGACTCCCGTTAAGAAGACATGTTGTCAACCTCTAGATCCCTTACATGCCTGCACTTTTCGGCTTGCTGCTGCTGCAATCCACGCGTTTTAGATCTGCATAACTCCACCTCTTTAAACACAGCACCTTCACCCCCTGCTGTTCCCACCCGCCTCAACACCGTTGGAAGGGAGGAGAACCAATTAAGGCGGGGGGTGGGGTGGAACGAGCAGCTGTCTACCCTTAGCAGGAGGGCTCCTGATTACATACCTTTCCTGCTGCTGCTGCTGCTGGCTGTCCAGCAGCAGACTGAAGGTTGCTGCTGCTGTGCACAGGTATATAAAGGCTCAGAGCCTATTATGACACGCGCAGCCAGCGTTCCATTGCCACATTCCATGTACTGCAGGCAGGATACCTGGCTGGCTGAATGTCGCTGAGAAGCTCACAGAGACCGCCATAAGCAACAGTTTAACAGAATGCCACAGACTAATCAACCAAACTTTTTGGGTTGGGTTCTCTTTTATAGTCTGCAGGCATTAAATGAAAGAAGTCAGTGTTCCAGCAGAAGGAGACAACGTTTCAGAAAAGGCATTGTAGCAAACCAAAAAAGAAATTTTAAGCGCAGCAGAGTAACCAGCGCACATACCTGTTAGCTCAGGTGAGTTTAAAAGGCTGCTGTTGATAACAAGGGCATTTGCTAAATAGATGGTGTGTGTGCAACAATATACTGAAAGGTCAATTATATTGTGCAGCTTATCTCACCACCTGTAGTTATTTAGGTGAAAGCTCCAAAATGCTTGCCTAATATGTCTGTTTATCCAAAAGGAAGTAAAAAGGGAGAGCTAGAAAGATAGCATTGCATCACATTACATGGCAATGCAATGCACAGTTGCTGAAGTTGAACCAAAATGAGCTTGTAATCTGGCTTCTGCAACTTTGAACATGAAAAATCCAATGAGGAGAAGAAAAGCAAAGCCAAAGAGTCCATCCCAAAATCCGACAAACAAGCAAAATGAACAAAAAACATTGAATTCAATTCTTTCTGATTTTAGAAACTGCATTAAAGAAGGGGTGCACCGGTCCTGGAGATACTGCAATACCAGGTCAATGCGTGGAGTGGACAGAGCAAGCTCTTTTTCCATCTCCCTGTTCTAAAAATCCATTTAATATATGGTCCCCAGATAGGGGACGTATCAGATATTAAACTGATAAGAACAGATACTACACTTGATCTTAGCCAAAAGGCCGAGAAGCGATAACCAGAATTGGTTTCAAACTACGGAGCCACCCAAGGATCCTGAAAAGTCCATTTGTGGAGATGAGCTCCTGGACTCCCGTTAAGAAGACATGTTGTCAACCTCTAGATCCCTTACATGCCTGCACTTTTCGGCTTGCTGCTGCTGCAATCCACGCGTTTTAGATCTGCATAACTCCACCTCTTTAAACACAGCACCTTCACCCCCTGCTGTTCCCACCCGCCTCAACACCGTTGGAAGGGAGGAGAACCAATTAAGGCGGGGGGTGGGGTGGAACGAGCAGCTGTCTACCCTTAGCAGGAGGGCTCCTGATTACATACCTCTCCTGCTGCTGCTGCTGCTGGCTGTCCAGCAGCAGACTGAAGGTGGCTGCTGCTGTGCACAGGTATATAAAGGCTCAGAGCCTATTATGACACGCGCAGCCAGCGTTCCATTGCCACATTCCATCTACTGCAGGCAGGATACCTGGCTGGCTGAATGTCGCTGAGAAGCTCACAGAGACCGCCATAAGCAACAGTTTAACAGAATGCCACAGACTAATCAACCAAACTTTTTGGGTTGGGTTCTCTTTTATAGTCTGCAGGCATTAAATGAAAGAAGTCAGTGTTCCAGCAGAAGGAGACAACGTTTCAGAAAAGGCATTGTAGCAAACCAAAAAAGAAATTTTAAGCGCAACAGAGTAACCAGCGCACATACCTGTTAGCTCAGGTGAGTTTAAAAGGCTGCTGTTGATAGCAAGGGCATTTGCTAAATAGATGGTGTGTGTGCAACAATATACTGAAAGGTCAATTATATTGTGCAGCTTATCTCACCACCTGTAGTTATTTAGGTGAAAGCTCCAAAATGCTTGCCTAATATGTCTGTTTATCCAAAAGGAAGTAAAAAGGGAGAGCTAGAAAGATAGCATTGCATCACATTACATGGCAATGCAATGCACAGTTGCTGAAGTTGAACCAAAATGAGCTTGTAATCTGGCTTCTGCAACTTTGAACATGAAAAATCCAATGAGGAGAAGAAAAGCAAAGCCAAAGAGTCCATCCCAAAATCCGACAAACAAGCAAAATGAACAAAAAACATTGAATTCAATTCTTTCTGATTTTAGAAACTGCATTAAAGAAGGGGTGCACCGGTCCTGGAGATACTGCAATACCAGGTCAATGCGTGGAGTGGACAGAGCAAGCTCTTTTTCCATCTCCCTGTTCTAAAAATCCATTTAATATATGGTCCCCAGATAGGGGACGTATCAGATATTAAACTGATAAGAACAGATTTTTTTTTTTTTTTTTTTTTTTTTAAAGCCCGAATTCGTGTACAAAACCCGAGTGCGCTTAAAAAAGTGACAAGTGCCACAAAAAAAGTGCACTAGGATGCTGGTCTTCTTGAAACCCTCTCCAAAAGGAGAAGGGTCACCCAAACCATTCCCCGTCCCTCCGAGCCAAAAGGCCACAGCGAGGAACAGGGACAAAAAGCCACCTCCAGCCGAAGCCAGAGGCGACCCAATCTTACCCCCAGCACCTGCCCGAGTTCTCACCCGAGCAAGGCACTGGGAGC
This sequence comes from Phyllobates terribilis, assembly GCF_046119375.1. Classification (NCBI taxonomy): domain Eukaryota; kingdom Metazoa; phylum Chordata; class Amphibia; order Anura; family Dendrobatidae; genus Phyllobates; species Phyllobates terribilis. The sequence goes on from NW_027363176.1 coordinate 1,056,246, forward strand.
CAAAGACTGTGCTCCCCTCCCGGAAGAGGGGAGCCAACAACGCTCTCCTCCCGAAAGAGGAGAGCCAGGGGGGTTCAGGGGGGAGCGGAACCTGATGGCCACACACTCCCCCCCTAGACCTGCCAAGAGAGGAACCCGTAAGGGAACCGCATCCCGACAAAATCCTAGTAGGACGTGACACACGTGAATAAGTGGACACACAGTGACAAAGAAATTAAATAAATAGTGAAGGTTTCACAGTATAATACTGCCCGGACCTTCGACCGGGAATTGAAAAATTCCCCATCCTAAGGCCAGAAGGCCCGGAATAAGGGTGTGTGCGAAGAAAGAAAATTTGAAGTGCTTGTGCAAATGTGCCATAAACTCAAGTGGGGTTCCCAATCCCAGTGAGTTAAGGCACCCCAGGGTCACCACTCCTGGGGCACTTCACACTTCGGGCTTTCGATCTTCCCCGGCCCAATGGCGTCGATCCTGGGGGGCCATGCTTTCCACCAGATGACTATATTAGCCACCTGGCGTACTAACAAGCGCCTAAACCCCAGTGTGCATAATGTATCAATCTACTAGGGCGGCCAACATCCAAAACCGCCTTTTCGAAAGATACTACACTTGATCTTAGCCAAAAGGCCGAGAAGCGATAACCAGAATTGGTTTCAAACTACGGAGCCACCCAAGGATCCTGAAAAGTCCATTTGTGGAGATGAGCTCCTGGACTCCCGTTAAGAAGACATGTTGTCAACCTCTAGATCCCTTACATGCCTGCACTTTTCGGCTTGCTGCTGCTGCAATCCACGCGTTTTAGATCTGCATAACTCCACCTCTTTAAACACAGCACCTTCACCCCCTGCTGTTCCCACCCGCCTCAACACCGTTGGAAGGGAGGAGAACCAATTAAGGCGGGGGGTGGGGTGGAACGAGCAGCTGTCTACCCTTAGCAGGAGGGCTCCTGATTACATACCTCTCCTGCTGCTGCTGCTGCTGGCTGTCCAGCAGCAGACTGAAGGTGGCTGCTGCTGTGCACAGGTATATAAAGGCTCAGAGCCTATTATGACACGCGCAGCCAGCGTTCCATTGCCACATTCCATCTACTGCAGGCAGGATACCTGGCTGGCTGAATGTCGCTGAGAAGCTCACAGAGACCGCCATAAGCAACAGTTTAACAGAATGCCACAGACTAATCAACCAAACTTTTTGGGTTGGGTTCTCTTTTATAGTCTGCAGGCATTAAATGAAAGAAGTCAGTGTTCCAGCAGAAGGAGACAACGTTTCAGAAAAGGCATTGTAGCAAACCAAAAAAGAAATTTTAAGCGCAGCAGAGTAACCAGCGCACATACCTGTTAGCTCAGGTGAGTTTAAAAGGCTGCTGTTGATAACAAGGGCATTTGCTAAATAGATGGTGTGTGTGCAACAATATACTGAAAGGTCAATTATATTGTGCAGCTTATCTCACCACCTGTAGTTATTTAGGTGAAAGCTCCAAAATGCTTGCCTAATATGTCTGTTTATCCAAAAGGAAGTAAAAAGGGAGAGCTAGAAAGATAGCATTGCATCACATTACATGGCAATGCAATGCACAGTTGCTGAAGTTGAACCAAAATGAGCTTGTAATCTGGCTTCTGCAACTTTGAACATGAAAAATCCAATGAGGAGAAGAAAAGCAAAGCCAAAGAGTCCATCCCAAAATCCGACAAACAAGCAAAATGAACAAAAAACATTGAATTCAATTCTTTCTGATTTTAGAAACTGCATTAAAGAAGGGGTGCACCGGTCCTGGAGATACTGCAATACCAGGTCAATGCGTGGAGTGGACAGAGCAAGCTCTTTTTCCATCTCCCTGTTCTAAAAATCCATTTAATATATGGTCCCCAGATAGGGGACGTATCAGATATTAAACTGATAAGAACAGATACTACACTTGATCTTAGCCAAAAGGCCGAGAAGCGATAACCAGAATTGGTTTCAAACTACGGAGCCACCCAAGGATCCTGAAAAGTCCATTTGTGGAGATGAGCTCCTGGACTCCCGTTAAGAAGACATGTTGTCAACCTCTAGATCCCTTACATGCCTGCACTTTTCGGCTTGCTGCTGCTGCAATCCACGCGTTTTAGATCTGCATAACTCCACCTCTTTAAACACAGCACCTTCACCCCCTGCTGTTCCCACCCGCCTCAACACCGTTGGAAGGGAGGAGAACCAATTAAGGCGGGGGGTGGGGTGGAACGAGCAGCTGTCTACCCTTAGCAGGAGGGCTCCTGATTACATACCTCTCCTGCTGCTGCTGCTGCTGGCTGTCCAGCAGCAGACTGAAGGTGGCTGCTGCTGTGCACAGGTATATAAAGGCTCAGAGCCTATTATGACATGCGCAGCCAGCGTTCCATTGCCACATTCCATCTACTGCAGGCAGGATACCTGGCTGGCTGAATGTCACTGAGAAGCTCACAGAGACCGCCATAAGCAACAGTTTAACAGAATGCCACAGACTAATCAACCAAACTTTTTGGGTTGGGTTCTCTTTTATAGTCTGCAGGCATTAAATGAAAGAAGTCAGTGTTCCAGCAGAAGGAGACAACGTTTCAGAAAAGGCATTGTAGCAAACCAAAAAAGAAATTTTAAGCGCAGCAGAGTAACCAGCGCACATACCTGTTAGCTCAGGTGAGTTTAAAAGGCTGCTGTTGATAACAAGGGCATTTGCTAAATAGATGGTGTGTGTGCAACAATATACTGAAAGGTCAATTATATTGTGCAGCTTATCTCACCACCTGTAGTTATTTAGGTGAAAGCTCCAAAATGCTTGCCTAATATGTCTGTTTATCCAAAAGGAAGTAAAAAGGGAGAGCTAGAAAGATAGCATTGCATCACATTACATGGCAATGCAATGCACAGTTGCTGAAGTTGAACCAAAATGAGCTTGTAATCTGGCTTCTGCAACTTTGAACATGAAAAATCCAATGAGGAGAAGAAAAGCAAAGCCAAAGAGTCCATCCCAAAATCCGACAAACAAGCAAAATGAACAAAAAACATTGAATTCAATTCTTTCTGATTTTAGAAACTGCATTAAAGAAGGGGTGCACCGGTCCTGGAGATACTGCAATACCAGGTCGATGCGTGGAGTGGACAGAGCAAGCTCTTTTTCCATCTCCCTGTTCTAAAAATCCATTTAATATATGGTCCCCAGATAGGGGACGTATCAGATATTAAACTGATAAGAACAGATACTACACTTGATCTTAGCCAAAAGGCCGAGAAGCGATAACCAGAATTGGTTTCAAACTACGGAGCCACCCAAGGATCCTGAAAAGTCCATTTGTGGAGATGAGCTCCTGGACTCCCGTTAAGAAGACATGTTGTCAACCTCTAGATCCCTTACATGCCTGCACTTTTCGGCTTGCTGCTGCTGCAATCCACGCGTTTTAGATCTGCATAACTCCACCTCTTTAAACACAGCACCTTCACCCCCTGCTGTTCCCACCCGCCTCAACACCGTTGGAAGGGAGGAGAACCAATTAAGGCGGGGGGTGGGGTGGAACGAGCAGCTGTCTACCCTTAGCAGGAGGGCTCCTGATTACATACCTCTCCTGCTGCTGCTGCTGCTGGCTGTCCAGCAGCAGACTGAAGGTGGCTGCTGCTGTGCACAGGTATATAAAGGCTCAGAGCCTATTATGACACGCGCAGCCAGCGTTCCATTGCCACATTCCATCTACTGCAGGCAGGATACCTGGCTGGCTGAATGTCGCTGAGAAGCTCACAGAGACCGCCATAAGCAACAGTTTAACAGAATGCCACAGACTAATCAACCAAACTTTTTGGGTTGGGTTCTCTTTTATAGTCTGCAGGCATTAAATGAAAGAAGTCAGTGTTCCAGCAGAAGGAGACAACGTTTCAGAAAAGGCATTGTAGCAAACCAAAAAAGAAATTTTAAGCGCAGCAGAGTAACCAGCGCACATACCTGTTAGCTCAGGTGAGTTTAAAAGGCTGCTGTTGATAACAAGGGCATTTGCTAAATAGATGGTGTGTGTGCAACAATATACTGAAAGGTCAATTATATTGTGCAGCTTATCTCACCACCTGTAGTTATTTAGGTGAAAGCTCCAAAATGCTTGCCTAATATGTCTGTTTATCCAAAAGGAAGTAAAAAGGGAGAGCTAGAAAGATAGCATTGCATCACATTACATGGCAATGCAATGCACAGTTGCTGAAGTTGAACCAAAATGAGCTTGTAATCTGGCTTCTGCAACTTTGAACATGAAAAATCCAATGAGGAGAAGAAAATCAAAGCCAAAGAGTCCATCCCAAAATCCGACAAACAAGCAAAATGAACAAAAAACATTGAATTCAATTCTTTCTGATTTTAGAAACTGCATTAAAGAAGGGGTGCACCGGTCCTGGAGATACTGCAATACCAGGTCAATGCGTGGAGTGGACAGAGCAAGCTCTTTTTCCATCTCCCTGTTCTAAAAATCCATTTAATATATGGTCCCCAGATAGGGGACGTATCAGATATTAAACTGATAAGAACAGATACTACACTTGATCTTAGCCAAAAGGCCGAGAAGCGATAACCAGAATTGGTTTCAAACTACGGAGCCACCCAAGGATCCTGAAAAGTCCATTTGTGGAGATGAGATCCTGGACTCCCGTTAAGAAGACATGTTGTCAACCTCTAGATCCCTTACATGCCTGCACTTTTCGGCTTGCTGCTGCTGCAATCCACGCGTTTTAGATCTGCATAACTCCACCTCTTTAAACACAGCACCTTCACCCCCTGCTGTTCCCACCCGCCTCAACACCGTTGGAAGGGAGGAGAACCAATTAAGGCGGGGGGTGGGGTGGAACGAGCAGCTGTCTACCCTTAGCAGGAGGGCTCCTGATTACATACCTCTCCTGCTGCTGCTGCTGGCTGTCCAGCAGCAGACTGAAGGTGGCTGCTGCTGTGCACAGGTATATAAAGGCTCAGAGCCTATTATGACACGCGCAGCCAGCGTTCCATTGCCACATTCCATCTACTGCAGGCAGGATACCTGGCTGGCTGAATGTCGCTGAGAAGCTCACAGAGACCGCCATAAGCAACAGTTTAACAGAATGCCACAGACTAATCAACCAAACTTTTTGGGTTGGGTTCTCTTTTATAGTCTGCAGGCATTAAATGAAAGAAGTCAGTGTTCCAGCAGAAGGAGACAACGTTTCAGAAAAGGCATTGTAGCAAACCAAAAAAGAAATTTTAAGCGCAGCAGAGTAACCAGCGCACATACCTGTTAGCTCAGGTGAGTTTAAAAGGCTGCTGTTGATAACAAGGGCATTTGCTAAATAGATGGTGTGTGTGCAACAATATACTGAAAGGTCAATTATATTGTGCAGCTTATCTCACCACCTGTAGTTATTTAGGTGAAAGCTCCAAAATGCTTGCCTAATATGTCTGTTTATCCAAAAGGAAGTAAAAAGGGAGAGCTAGAAAGATAGCATTGCATCACATTACATGGCAATGCAATGCACAGTTGCTGAAGTTGAACCAAAATGAGCTTGTAATCTGGCTTCTGCAACTTTGAACATGAAAAATCCAATGAGGAGAAGAAAAGCAAAGCCAAAGAGTCCATCCCAAAATCCGACAAACAAGCAAAATGAACAAAAAACATTGAATTCAATTCTTTCTGATTTTAGAAACTGCATTAAAGAAGGGGTGCACCGGTCCTGGAGATACTGCAATACCAGGTCAATGCGTGGAGTGGACAGAGCAAGCTCTTTTTCCATCTCCCTGTTCTAAAAATCCATTTAATATATGGTCCCCAGATAGGGGACGTATCAGATATTAAACTGATAAGAACAGATACTACACTTGATCTTAGCCAAAAGGCCGAGAAGCGATAACCAGAATTGGTTTCAAACTACGGAGCCACCCAAGGATCCTGAAAAGTCCATTTGTGGAGATGAGATCCTGGACTCCCGTTAAGAAGACATGTTGTCAACCTCTAGATCCCTTACATGCCTGCACTTTTCGGCTTGCTGCTGCTGCAATCCACGCGTTTTAGATCTGCATAACTCCACCTCTTTAAACACAGCACCTTCACCCCCTGCTGTTCCCACCCGCCTCAACACCGTTGGAAGGGAGGAGAACCAATTAAGGCGGGGGGTGGGGTGGAACGAGCAGCTGTCTACCCTTAGCAGGAGGGCTCCTGATTACATACCTCTCCTGCTGCTGCTGCTGCTGGCTGTCCAGCAGCAGACTGAAGGTGGCTGCTGCTGTGCACAGGTATATAAAGGCTCAGAGCCTATTATGACACGCGCAGCCAGCGTTCCATTGCCACATTCCATCTACTGCAGGCAGGATACCTGGCTGGCTGAATGTCGCTGAGAAGCTCACAGAGACCGCCATAAGCAACAGTTTAACAGAATGCCACAGACTAATCAACCAAACTTTTTGGGTTGGGTTCTCTTTTATAGTCTGCAGGCATTAAATGAAAGAAGTCAGTGTTCCAGCAGAAGGAGACAACGTTTCAGAAAAGGCATTGTAGCAAACCAAAAAAGAAATTTTAAGCGCAGCAGAGTAACCAGCGCACATACCTGTTAGCTCAGGTGAGTTTAAAAGGCTGCTGTTGATAACAAGGGCATTTGCTAAATAGATGGTGTGTGTGCAACAATATACTGAAAGGTCAATTATATTGTGCAGCTTATCTCACCACCTGTAGTTATTTAGGTGAAAGCTCCAAAATGCTTGCCTAATATGTCTGTTTATCCAAAAGGAAGTAAAAAGGGAGAGCTAGAAAGATAGCATTGCATCACATTACATGGCAATGCAATGCACAGTTGCTGAAGTTGAACCAAAATGAGCTTGTAATCTGGCTTCTGCAACTTTGAACATGAAAAATCCAATGAGGAGAAGAAAAGCAAAGCCAAAGAGTCCATCCCAAAATCCGACAAACAAGCAAAATGAACAAAAAACATTGAATTCAATTCTTTCTGATTTTAGAAACTGCATTAAAGAAGGGGTGCACCGGTCCTGGAGATACTGCAATACCAGGTCAATGCGTGGAGTGGACAGAGCAAGCTCTTTTTCCATCTCCCTGTTCTAAAAATCCATTTAATATATGGTCCCCAGATAGGGGACGTATCAGATATTAAACTGATAAGAACAGATACTACACTTGATCTTAGCCAAAAGGCCGAGAAGCGATAACCAGAATTGGTTTCAAACTACGGAGCCACCCAAGGATCCTGAAAAGTCCATTTGTGGAGATGAGCTCCTGGACTCCCGTTAAGAAGACATGTTGTCAACCTCTAGATCCCTTACATGCCTGCACTTTTCGGCTTGCTGCTGCTGCAATCCACGCGTTTTAGATCTGCATAACTCCACCTCTTTAAACACAGCACCTTCACCCCCTACTGTTCCCACCCGCCTCAACACCGATGGAAGGGAGGAGAACCAATTAAGGCGGGGGGTGGGGTGGAACGAGCAGCTGTCTACCCTTAGCAGGAGGGCTCCTGATTACATACCTCTCCTGCTGCTGCTGCTGCTGGCTGTCCAGCAGCAGACTGAAGGTGGCTGCTGCTGTGCACAGGTATATAAAGGCTCAGAGCCTATTATGACACGCGCAGCCAGCGTTCCATTGCCACATTCCATCTACTGCAGGCAGGATACCTGGCTGGCTGAATGTCGCTGAGAAGCTCACAGAGACCGCCATAAGCAACAGTTTAACAGAATGCCACAGACTAATCAACCAAACTTTTTGGGTTGGGTTCTCTTTTATAGTCTGCAGGCATTAAATGAAAGAAGTCAGTGTTCCAGCAGAAGGAGACAACGTTTCAGAAAAGGCATTGTAGCAAACCAAAAAAGAAATTTTAAGCGCAGCAGAGTAACCAGCGCACATACCTGTTAGCTCAGGTGAGTTTAAAAGGCTGCTGTTGATAACAAGGGCATTTGCTAAATAGATGGTGTGTGTGCAACAATATACTGAAAGGTCAATTATATTGTGCAGCTTATCTCACCACCTGTAGTTATTTAGGTGAAAGCTCCAAAATGCTTGCCTAATATGTCTGTTTATCCAAAAGGAAGTAAAAAGGGAGAGCTAGAAAGATAGCATTGCATCACATTACATGGCAATGCAATGCACAGTTGCTGAAGTTGAACCAAAATGAGCTTGTAATCTGGCTTCTGCAACTTTGAACATGAAAAATCCAATGAGGAGAAGAAAAGCAAAGCCAAAGAGTCCATCCCAAAATCCGACAAACAAGCAAAATGAACAAAAAACATTGAATTCAATTCTTTCTGATTTTAGAAACTGCATTAAAGAAGGGGTGCACCGGTCCTGGAGATACTGCAATACCAGGTCAATGCGTGGAGTGGACAGAGCAAGCTCTTTTTCCATCTCCCTGTTCTAAAAATCCATTTAATATATGGTCCCCAGATAGGGGACGTATCAGATATTAAACTGATAAGAACAGATACTACACTTGATCTTAGCCAAAAGGCCGAGAAGCGATAACCAGAATTGGTTTCAAACTACGGAGCCACCCAAGGATCCTGAAAAGTCCATTTGTGGAGATGAGCTCCTGGACTCCCGTTAAGAAGACATGTTGTCAACCTCTAGATCCCTTACATGCCTGCACTTTTCGGCTTGCTGCTGCTGCAATCCACGCGTTTTAGATCTGCATAACTCCACCTCTTTAAACACAGCACCTTCACCCCCTGCTGTTCCCACCCGCCTCAACACCGTTGGAAGGGAGGAGAACCAATTAAGGCGGGGGGTGGGGTGGAACGAGCAGCTGTCTACCCTTAGCAGGAGGGCTCCTGATTACATACCTCTCCTGCTGCTGCTGCTGCTGGCTGTCCAGCAGCAGACTGAAGGTGGCTGCTGCTGTGCACAGGTATATAAAGGCTCAGAGCCTATTATGACACGCGCAGCCAGCGTTCCATTGCCACATTCCATCTACTGCAGGCAGGATACCTGGCTGGCTGAATGTCGCTGAGAAGCTCACAGAGACCGCCATAAGCAACAGTTTAACAGAATGCCACAGACTAATCAACCAAACTTTTTGGGTTGGGTTCTCTTTTATAGTCTGCAGGCATTAAATGAAAGAAGTCAGTGTTCCAGCAGAAGGAGACAACGTTTCAGAAAAGGCATTGTAGCAAACCAAAAAAGAAATTTTAAGCGCAGCAGAGTAACCAGCGCACATACCTGTTAGCTCAGGTGAGTTTAAAAGGCTGCTGTTGATAACAAGGGCATTTGCTAAATAGATGGTGTGTGTGCAACAATATACTGAAAGGTCAATTATATTGTGCAGCTTATCTCACCACCTGTAGTTAATTAGGTGAAAGCTCCAAAATGCTTGCCTAATATGTCTGTTTATCCAAAAGGAAGTAAAAAGGGAGAGCTAGAAAGATAGCATTGCATCACATTACATGGCAATGCAATGCACAGTTGCTGAAGTTGAACCAAAATGAGCTTGTAATCTGGCTTCTGCAACTTTGAACATGAAAAATCCAATGAGGAGAAGAAAAGCAAAGCCAAAGAGTCCATCCCAAAATCCGACAAACAAGCAAAATGAACAAAAAACATTGAATTCAATTCTTTCTGATTTTAGAAACTGCATTAAAGAAGGGGTGCACCGGTCCTGGAGATACTGCAATACCAGGTCAATGCGTGGAGTGGACAGAGCAAGCTCTTTTTCCATCTCCCTGTTCTAAAAATCCATTTAATATATGGTCCCCAGATAGGGGACGTATCAGATATTAAACTGATAAGAACAGATACTACACTTGATCTTAGCCAAAAGGCCGAGAAGCGATAACCAGAATTGGTTTCAAACTATGGAGCCACCCAAGGATCCTGAAAAGTCCATTTGTGGAGATGAGCTCCTGGACTCCCGTTAAGAAGACATGTTGTCAACCTCTAGATCCCTTACATGCCTGCACTTTTCGGCTTGCTGCTGCTGCAATCCACGCGTTTTAGATCTGCATAACTCCACCTCTTTAAACACAGCACCTTCACCCCCTGCTGTTCCCACCCGCCTCAACACCGTTGGAAGGGAGGAGAACCAATTAAGGCGGGGGGTGGGGTGGAACGAGCAGCTGTCTACCCTTAGCAGGAGGGCTCCTGATTACATACCTCTCCTGCTGCTGCTGCTGCTGGCTGTCCAGCAGCAGACTGAAGGTGGCTGCTGCTGTGCACAGGTATATAAAGGCTCAGAGCCTATTATGACACGCGCAGCCAGCGTTCCATTGCCACATTCCATCTACTGCAGGCAGGATACCTGGCTGGCTGAATGTCGCTGAGAAGCTCACAGAGACCGCCATAAGCAACAGTTTAACAGAATGCCACAGACTAATCAACCAAACTTTTTGGGTTGGGTTCTCTTTTATAGTCTGCAGGCATTAAATGAAAGAAGTCAGTGTTCCAGCAGAAGGAGACAACGTTTCAGAAAAGGCATTGTAGCAAACCAAAAAAGAAATTTTAAGCGCAGCAGAGTAACCAGCGCACATACCTGTTAGCTCAGGTGAGTTTAAAAGGCTGCTGTTGATAACAAGGGCATTTGCTAAATAGATGGTGTGTGTGCAACAATATACTGAAAGGTCAATTATATTGTGCAGCTTATCTCACCACCTGTAGTTATTTAGGTGAAAGCTCCAAAATGCTTGCCTAATATGTCTGTTTATCCAAAAGGAAGTAAAAAGGGAGAGCTAGAAAGATAGCATTGCATCACATTACATGGCAATGCAATGCACAGTTGCTGAAGTTGAACCAAAATGAGCTTGTAATCTGGCTTCTGCAACTTTGAACATGAAAAATCCAATGAGGAGAAGAAAAGCAAAGCCAAAGAGTCCATCCCAAAATCCGACAAACAAGCAAAATGAACAAAAAACATTGAATTCAATTCTTTCTGATTTTAGAAACTGCATTAAAGAAGGGGTGCACCGGTCCTGGAGATACTGCAATACCAGGTCAATGCGTGGAGTGGACAGAGCAAGCTCTTTTTCCATCTCCCTGTTCTAAAAATCCATTTAATATATGGTCCCCAGATAGGGGACGTATCAGATATTAAACTGATAAGAACAGATACTACACTTGATCTTAGCCAAAAGGCCGAGAAGCGATAACCAGAATTGGTTTCAAACTACGGAGCCACCCAAGGATCCTGAAAAGTCCATTTGTGGAGATGAGCTCCTGGACTCCCGTTAAGAAGACATGTTGTCAACCTCTAGATCCCTTACATGCCTGCACTTTTCGGCTTGCTGCTGCTGCAATCCACGCGTTTTAGATCTGCATAACTCCACCTCTTTAAACACAGCACCTTCACCCCCTGCTGTTCCCACCCGCCTCAACACCGTTGGAAGGGAGGAGAACCAATTAAGGCGGGGGGTGGGGTGGAACGAGCAGCTGTCTACCCTTAGCAGGAGGGCTCCTGATTACATACCTCTCCTGCTGCTGCTGCTGCTGGCTGTCCAGCAGCAGACTGAAGGTGGCTGCTGCTGTGCACAGGTATATAAAGGCTCAGAGCCTATTATGACACGCGCAGCCAGCGTTCCATTGCCACATTCCATCTACTGCAGGCAGGATACCTGGCTGGCTGAATGTCGCTGAGAAGCTCACAGAGACCGCCATAAGCAACAGTTTAACAGAATGCCACAGACTAATCAACCAAACTTTTTGGGTTGGGTTCTCTTTTATAGTCTGCAGGCATTAAATGAAAGAAGTCAGTGTTCCAGCAGAAGGAGACAACGTTTCAGAAAAGGCATTGTAGCAAACCAAAAAAGAAATTTTAAGCGCAGCAGAGTAACCAGCGCACATACCTGTTAGCTCAGGTGAGTTTAAAAGGCTGCTGTTGATAACAAGGGCATTTGCTAAATAGATGGTGTGTGTGCAACAATATACTGAAAGGTCAATTATATTGTGCAGCTTATCTCACCACCTGTAGTTATTTAGGTGAAAGCTCCAAAATGCTTGCCTAATATGTCTGTTTATCCAAAAGGAAGTAAAAAGGGAGAGCTAGAAAGATAGCATTGCATCACATTACATGGCAATGCAATGCACAGTTGCTGAAGTTGAACCAAAATGAGCTTGTAATCTGGCTTCTGCAACTTTGAACATGAAAAATCCAATGAGGAGAAGAAAAGCAAAGCCAAAGAGTCCATCCCAAAATCCGACAAACAAGCAAAATGAACAAAAAACATTGAATTCAATTCTTTCTGATTTTAGAAACTGCATTAAAGAAGGGGTGCACCGGTCCTGGAGATACTGCAATACCAGGTCAATGCGTGGAGTGGACAGAGCAAGCTCTTTTTCCATCTCCCTGTTCTAAAAATCCATTTAATATATGGCCCCCAGATAGGGGACGTATCAGATATTAAACTGATAAGAACAGATACTACACTTGATCTTAGCCAAAAGGCCGAGAAGCGATAACCAGAATTGGTTTCAAACTACGGAGCCACCCAAGGATCCTGAAAAGTCCATTTGTGGAGATGAGCTCCTGGACTCCCGTTAAGAAGACATGTTGTCAACCTCTAGATCCCTTACATGCCTGCACTTTTCGGCTTGCTGCTGCTGCAATCCACGCGTTTTAGATCTGCATAACTCCACCTCTTTAAACACAGCACCTTCACCCCCTGCTGTTCCCACCCGCCTCAACACTGTTGGAAGGGAGGAGAACCAATTAAGGCGGGGGGTGGGGTGGAACGAGCAGCTGTCTACCCTTAGCAGGAGGGCTCCTGATTACATACCTCTCCTGCTGCTGCTGCTGCTGGCTGTCCAGCAGCAGACTGAAGGTGGCTGCTGCTGTGCACAGGTATATAAAGGCTCAGAGCCTATTATGACACGCGCAGCCAGCGTTCCATTGCCACATTCCATCTACTGCAGGCAGGATACCTGGCTGGCTGAATGTCGCTGAGAAGCTCACAGAGACCGCCATAAGCAACAGTTTAACAGAATGCCACAGACTAATCAACCAAACTTTTTGGGTTGGGTTCTCTTTTATAGTCTGCAGGCATTAAATGAAAGAAGTCAGTGTTCCAGCAGAAGGAGACAACGTTTCAGAAAAGGCATTGTAGCAAACCAAAAAAGAAATTTTAAGCGCAGCAGAGTAACCAGCGCACATACCTGTTAGCTCAGGTGAGTTTAAAAGGCTGCTGTTGATAACAAGGGCATTTGCTAAATAGTTGGTGTGTGTGCAACAATATACTGAAAGGTCAATTATATTGTGCAGCTTATCTCACCACCTGTAGTTATTTAGGTGAAAGCTCCAAAATGCTTGCCTAATATGTCTGTTTATCCAAAAGGAAGTAAAAAGGGAGAGCTAGAAAGATAGCATTGCATCACATTACATGGCAATGCAATGCACAGTTGCTGAAGTTGAACCAAAATGAGCTTGTAATCTGGCTTCTGCAACTTTGAACATGAAAAATCCAATGAGGAGAAGAAAAGCAAAGCCAAAGAGTCCATCCCAAAATCCGACAAACAAGCAAAATGAACAAAAAACATTGAATTCAATTCTTTCTGATTTTAGAAACTGCATTAAAGAAGGGGTGCACCGGTCCTGGAGATACTGCAATACCAGGTCAATGCGTGGAGTGGACAGAGCAAGCTCTTTTTCCATCTCCCTGTTCTAAAAATCCATTTAATATATGGTCCCCAGATAGGGGACGTATCAGATATTAAACTGATAAGAACAGATACTACACTTGATCTTAGCCAAAAGGCCGAGAAGCGATAACCAGAATTGGTTTCAAACTACGGAGCCACCCAAGGATCCTGAAAAGTCCATTTGTGGAGATGAGCTCCTGGACTCCCGTTAAGAAGACATGTTGTCAACCTCTAGATCCCTTACATGCCTGCACTTTTCGGCTTGCTGCTGCTGCAATCCACGCGTTTTAGATCTGCATAACTCCACCTCTTTAAACACAGCACCTTCACCCCCTGCTGTTCCCACCCGCCTCAACACCGTTGGAAGGGAGGAGAACCAATTAAGGCGGGGGGTGGGGTGGAACGAGCAGCTGTCTACCCTTAGCAGGAGGGCTCCTGATTACATACCTCTCCTGCTGCTGCTGCTGCTGGCTGTCCAGCAGCAGACTGAAGGTGGCTGCTGCTGTGCACAGGTATATAAAGGCTCAGAGCCTATTATGACACGCGCAGCCAGCGTTCCATTGCCACATTCCATCTACTGCAGGCAGGATACCTGGCTGGCTGAATGTCGCTGAGAAGCTCACAGAGACCGCCATAAGCAACAGTTTAACAGAATGCCACAGACTAATCAACCAAACTTTTTGGGTTGGGTTCTCTTTTATAGTCTGCAGGCATTAAATGAAAGAAGTCAGTGTTCCAGCAGAAGGAGACAACGTTTCAGAAAAGGCATTGTAGCAAACCAAAAAAGAAATTTTAAGCGCAGCAGAGTAACCAGCGCACATACCTGTTAGCTCAGGTGAGTTTAAAAGGCTGCTGTTGATAACAAGGGCATTTGCTAAATAGATGGTGTGTGTGCAACAATATACTGAAAGGTCAATTATATTGTGCAGCTTATCTCACCACCTGTAGTTATTTAGGTGAAAGCTCCAAAATGCTTGCCTAATATGTCTGTTTATCCAAAAGGAAGTAAAAAGGGAGAGCTAGAAAGATAGCATTGCATCACATTACATGGCAATGCAATGCACAGTTGCTGAAGTTGAACCAAAATGAGCTTGTAATCTGGCTTCTGCAACTTTGAACATGAAAAATCCAATGAGGAGAAGAAAAGCAAAGCCAAAGAGTCCATCCCAAAATCCGACAAACAAGCAAAATGAACAAAAAACATTGAATTCAATTCTTTCTGATTTTAGAAACTGCATTAAAGAAGGGGTGCACCGGTCCTGGAGATACTGCAATACCAGGTCAATGCGTGGAGTGGACAGAGCAAGCTCTTTTTCCATCTCCCTGTTCTAAAAATCCATTTAATATATGGTCCCCAGATAGGGGACGTATCAGATATTAAACTGATAAGAACAGATACTACACTTGATCTTAGCCAAAAGGCCGAGAAGCGATAACCAGAATTGGTTTCAAACTACGGAGCCACCCAAGGATCCTGAAAAGTCCATTTGTGGAGATGAGCTCCTGGACTCCCGTTAAGAAGACATGTTGTCAACCTCTAGATCCCTTACATGCCTGCACTTTTCGGCTTGCTGCTGCTGCAATCCACGCGTTTTAGATCTGCATAACTCCACCTCTTTAAACACAGCACCTTCACCCCCTGCTGTTCCCACCCGCCTCAACACCGTTGGAAGGGAGGAGAACCAATTAAGGCGGGGGGTGGGGTGGAACGAGCAGCTGTCTACCCTTAGCAGGAGGGCTCCTGATTACATACCTCTCCTGCTGCTGCTGCTGCTGGCTGTCCAGCAGCAGACTGAAGGTGGCTGCTGCTGTGCACAGGTATATAAAGGCTCAGAGCCTATTATGACACGCGCAGCCAGCGTTCCATTGCCACATTCCATCTACTGCAGGCAGGATACCTGGCTGGCTGAATGTCGCTGAGAAGCTCACAGAGACCGCCATAAGCAACAGTTTAACAGAATGCCACAGACTAATCAACCAAACTTTTTGGGTTGGGTTCTCTTTTATAGTCTGCAGGCATTAAATGAAAGAAGTCAGTGTTCCAGCAGAAGGAGACAACGTTTCAGAAAAGGCATTGTAGCAAACCAAAAAAGAAATTTTAAGCGCAGCAGAGTAACCAGCGCACATACCTGTTAGCTCAGGTGAGTTTAAAAGGCTGCTGTTGATAACAAGGGCATTTGCTAAATAGATGGTGTGTGTGCAACAATATACTGAAAGGTCAATTATATTGTGCAGCTTATCTCACCACCTGTAGTTATTTAGGTGAAAGCTCCAAAATGCTTGCCTAATATGTCTGTTTATCCAAAAGGAAGTAAAAAGGGAGAGCTAGAAAGATAGCATTGCATCACATTACATGGCAATGCAATGCACAGTTGCTGAAGTTGAACCAAAATGAGCTTGTAATCTGGCTTCTGCAACTTTGAACATGAAAAATCCAATGAGGAGAAGAAAAGCAAAGCCAAAGAGTCCATCCCAAAATCCGACAAACAAGCAAAATGAACAAAAAACATTGAATTCAATTCTTTCTGATTTTAGAAACTGCATTAAAGAAGGGGTGCACCGGTCCTGGAGATACTGCAATACCAGGTCAATGCGTGGAGTGGACAGAGCAAGCTCTTTTTCCATCTCCCTGTTCTAAAAATCCATTTAATATATGGTCCCCAGATAGGGGACGTATCAGATATTAAACTGATAAGAACAGATACTACACTTGATCTTAGCCAAAAGGCCGAGAAGCGATAACCAGAATTGGTTTCAAACTACGGAGCCACCCAAGGATCCTGAAAAGTCCATTTGTGGAGATGAGCTCCTGGACTCCCGTTAAGAAGACATGTTGTCAACCTCTAGATCCCTTACATGCCTGCACTTTTCGGCTTGCTGCTGCTGCAATCCACGCATTTTAGATCTGCATAACTCCACCTCTTTAAACACAGCACCTTCACCCCCTGCTGTTCCCACCCGCCTCAACACCGTTGGAAGGGAGGAGAACCAATTAAGGCGGGGGGTGGGGTGGAACGAGCAGCTGTCTACCCTTAGCAGGAGGGCTCCTGATTACATACCTCTCCTGCTGCTGCTGCTGCTGGCTGTCCAGCAGCAGACTGAAGGTGGCTGCTGCTGTGCACAGGTATATAAAGGCTCAGAGCCTATTATGACACGCGCAGCCAGCGTTCCATTGCCACATTCCATCTACTGCAGGCAGGATACCTGGCTGGCTGAATGTCGCTGAGAAGCTCACAGAGACCGCCATAAGCAACAGTTTAACAGAATGCCACAGACTAATCAACCAAACTTTTTGGGTTGGGTTCTCTTTTATAGTCTGCAGGCATTAAATGAAAGAAGTCAGTGTTCCAGCAGAAGGAGACAACGTTTCAGAAAAGGCATTGTAGCAAACCAAAAAAGAAATTTTAAGCGCAGCAGAGTAACCAGCGCACATACCTGTTAGCTCAGGTGAGTTTAAAAGGCTGCTGTTGATAACAAGGGCATTTGCTAAATAGATGGTGTGTGTGCAACAATATACTGAAAGGTCAATTATATTGTGCAGCTTATCTCACCACCTGTAGTTATTTAGGTGAAAGCTCCAAAATGTTTGCCTAATATGTCTGTTTATCCAAAAGGAAGTAAAAAGGGAGAGCTAGAAAGATAGCATTGCATCACATTACATGGCAATGCAATGCACAGTTGCTGAAGTTGAACCAAAATGAGCTTGTAATCTGGCTTCTGCAACTTTGAACATGAAAAATCCAATGAGGAGAAGAAAAGCAAAGCCAAAGAGTCCATCCCAAAATCCGACAAACAAGCAAAATGAACAAAAAACATTGAATTCAATTCTTTCTGATTTTAGAAACTGCATTAAAGAAGGGGTGCACCGGTCCTGGAGATACTGCAATACCAGGTCAATGCGTGGAGTGGACAGAGCAAGCTCTTTTTCCATCTCCCTGTTCTAAAAATCCATTTAATATATGGTCCCCAGATAGGGGACGTATCAGATATTAAACTGATAAGAACAGATACTACACTTGATCTTAGCCAAAAGGCCGAGAAGCGATAACCAGAATTGGTTTCAAACTACGGAGCCACCCAAGGATCCTGAAAAGTCCATTTGTGGAGATGAGCTCCTGGACTCCCGTTAAGAAGACATGTTGTCAACCTCTAGATCCCTTACATGCCTGCACTTTTCGGCTTGCTGCTGCTGCAATCCACGCGTTTTAGATCTGCATAACTCCACCTCTTTAAACACAGCACCTTCACCCCCTGCTGTTCCCACCCGCCTCAACACCGTTGGAAGGGAGGAGAACCAATTAAGGCGGGGGGTGGGGTGGAACGAGCAGCTGTCTACCCTTAGCAGGAGGGCTCCTGATTACATACCTCTCCTGCTGCTGCTGCTGCTGGCTGTCCAGCAGCAGACTGAAGGTGGCTGCTGCTGTGCACAGGTATATAAAGGCTCAGAGCCTATTATGACACGCGCAGCCAGCGTTCCATTGCCACATTCCATCTACTGCAGGCAGGATACCTGGCTGGCTGAATGTCGCTGAGAAGCTCACAGAGACCGCCATAAGCAACAGTTTAACAGAATGCCACAGACTAATCAACCAAACTTTTTGGGTTGGGTTCTCTTTTATAGTCTGCAGGCATTAAATGAAAGAAGTCAGTGTTCCAGCAGAAGGAGACAACGTTTCAGAAAAGGCATTGTAGCAAACCAAAAAAGAAATTTTAAGCGCAGCAGAGTAACCAGCGCACATACCTGTTAGCTCAGGTGAGTTTAAAAGGCTGCTGTTGATAACAAGGGCATTTGCTAAATAGATGGTGTGTGTGCAACAATATACTGAAAGGTCAATTATATTGTGCAGCTTATCTCACCACCTGTAGTTATTTAGGTGAAAGCTCCAAAATGCTTGCCTAATATGTCTGTTTATCCAAAAGGAAGTAAAAAGGGAGAGCTAGAAAGATAGCATTGCATCACATTACATGGCAATGCAATGCACAGTTGCTGAAGTTGAACCAAAATGAGCTTGTAATCTGGCTTCTGCAACTTTGAACATGAAAAATCCAATGAGGAGAAGAAAAGCAAAGCCAAAGAGTCCATCCCAAAATCCGACAAACAAGCAAAATGAACAAAAAACATTGAATTCAATTCTTTCTGATTTTAGAAACTGCATTAAAGAAGGGGTGCACCGGTCCTGGAGATACTGCAATACCAGGTCAATGCGTGGAGTGGACAGAGCAAGCTCTTTTTCCATCTCCCTGTTCTAAAAATCCATTTAATATATGGTCCCCAGATAGGGGACGTATCAGATATTAAACTGATAAGAACAGATACTACACTTGATCTTAGCCAAAAGGCCGAGAAGCGATAACCAGAATTGGTTTCAAACTACGGAGCCACCCAAGGATCCTGAAAAGTCCATTTGTGGAGATGAGCTCCTGGACTCCCGTTAAGAAGACATGTTGTCAACCTCTAGATCCCTTACATGCCTGCACTTTTCGGCTTGCTGCTGCTGCAATCCACGCGTTTTAGATCTGCATAACTCCACCTCTTTAAACACAGCACCTTCACCCCCTACTGTTCCCACCCGCCTCAACACCGATGGAAGGGAGGAGAACCAATTAAGGCGGGGGGTGGGGTGGAACGAGCAGCTGTCTACCCTTAGCAGGAGGGCTCCTGATTACATACCTCTCCTGCTGCTGCTGCTGCTGGCTGTCCAGCAGCAGACTGAAGGTGGCTGCTGCTGTGCACAGGTATATAAAGGCTCAGAGCCTATTATGACACGCGCAGCCAGCGTTCCATTGCCACATTCCATCTACTGCAGGCAGGATACCTGGCTGGCTGAATGTCGCTGAGAAGCTCACAGAGACCGCCATAAGCAACAGTTTAACAGAATGCCACAGACTAATCAACCAAACTTTTTGGGTTGGGTTCTCTTTTATAGTCTGCAGGCATTAAATGAAAGAAGTCAGTGTTCCAGCAGAAGGAGACAACGTTTCAGAAAAGGCATTGTAGCAAACCAAAAAAGAAATTTTAAGCGCAGCAGAGTAACCAGCGCACATACCTGTTAGCTCAGGTGAGTTTAAAAGGCTGCTGTTGATAACAAGGGCATTTGCTAAATAGATGGTGTGTGTGCAACAATATACTGAAAGGTCAATTATATTGTGCAGCTTATCTCACCACCTGTAGTTAATTAGGTGAAAGCTCCAAAATGCTTGCCTAATATGTCTGTTTATCCAAAAGGAAGTAAAAAGGGAGAGCTAGAAAGATAGCATTGCATCACATTACATGGCAATGCAATGCACAGTTGCTGAAGTTGAACCAAAATGAGCTTGTAATCTGGCTTCTGCAACTTTGAACATGAAAAATCCAATGAGGAGAAGAAAAGCAAAGCCAAAGAGTCCATCCCAAAATCCGACAAACAAGCAAAATGAACAAAAAACATTGAATTCAATTCTTTCTGATTTTAGAAACTGCATTAAAGAAGGGGTGCACCGGTCCTGGAGATACTGCAATACCAGGTCAATGCGTGGAGTGGACAGAGCAAGCTCTTTTTCCATCTCCCTGTTCTAAAAATCCATTTAATATATGGTCCCCAGATAGGGGACGTATCAGATATTAAACTGATAAGAACAGATACTACACTTGATCTTAGCCAAAAGGCCGAGAAGCGATAACCAGAATTGGTTTCAAACTACGGAGCCACCCAAGGATCCTGAAAAGTCCATTTGTGGAGATGAGCTCCTGGACTCCCGTTAAGAAGACATGTTGTCAACCTCTAGATCCCTTACATGCCTGCACTTTTCGGCTTGCTGCTGCTGCAATCCACGCGTTTTAGATCTGCATAACTCCACCTCTTTAAACACAGCACCTTCACCCCCTGCTGTTCCCACCCGCCTCAACACCGTTGGAAGGGAGGAGAACCAATTAAGGCGGGGGGTGGGGTGGAACGAGCAGCTGTCTACCCTTAGCAGGAGGGCTCCTGATTACATACCTCTCCTGCTGCTGCTGCTGCTGGCTGTCCAGCAGCAGACTGAAGGTGGCTGCTGCTGTGCACAGGTATATAAAGGCTCAGAGCCTATTATGACACGCGCAGCCAGCGTTCCATTGCCACATTCCATCTACTGCAGGCAGGATACCTGGCTGGCTGAATGTCGCTGAGAAGCTCACAGAGACCGCCATAAGCAACAGTTTAACAGAATGCCACAGACTAATCAACCAAACTTTTTGGGTTGGGTTCTCTTTTATAGTCTGCAGGCATTAAATGAAAGAAGTCAGTGTTCCAGCAGAAGGAGACAACGTTTCAGAAAAGGCATTGTAGCAAACCAAAAAAGAAATTTTAAGCGCAGCAGAGTAACCAGCGCACATACCTGTTAGCTCAGGTGAGTTTAAAAGGCTGCTGTTGATAACAAGGGCATTTGCTAAATAGATGGTGTGTGTGCAACAATATACTGAAAGGTCAATTATATTGTGCAGCTTATCTCACCACCTGTAGTTATTTAGGTGAAAGCTCCAAAATGCTTGCCTAATATGTCTGTTTATCCAAAAGGAAGTAAAAAGGGAGAGCTAGAAAGATAGCATTGCATCACATTACATGGCAATGCAATGCACAGTTGCTGAAGTTGAACCAAAATGAGCTTGTAATATGGCTTCTGCAACTTTGAACATGAAAAATCCAATGAGGAGAAGAAAAGCAAAGCCAAAGAGTCCATCCCAAAATCCGACAAACAAGCAAAATGAACAAAAAACATTGAATTCAATTCTTTCTGATTTTAGAAACTGCATTAAAGAAGGGGTGCACCGGTCCTGGAGATACTGCAATACCAGGTCAATGCGTGGAGTGGACAGAGCAAGCTCTTTTTCCATCTCCCTGTTCTAAAAATCCATTTAATATATGGTCCCCAGATAGGGGACGTATCAGATATTAAACTGATAAGAACAGATACTACACTTGATCTTAGCCAAAAGGCCGAGAAGCGATAACCAGAATTGGTTTCAAACTACGGAGCCACCCAAGGATCCTGAAAAGTCCATTTGTGGAGATGAGCTCCTGGACTCCCGTTAAGAAGACATGTTGTCAACCTCTAGATCCCTTACATGCCTGCACTTTTCGGCTTGCTGCTGCTGCAATCCACGCGTTTTAGATCTGCATAACTCCACCTCTTTAAACACAGCACCTTCACCCCCTGCTGTTCCCACCCGCCTCAACACCGTTGGAAGGGAGGAGAACCAATTAAGGCGGGGGGTGGGGTGGAACGAGCAGCTGTCTACCCTTAGCAGGAGGGCTCCTGATTACATACCTCTCCTGCTGCTGCTGCTGCTGGCTGTCCAGCAGCAGACTGAAGGTGGCTGCTGCTGTGCACAGGTATATAAAGGCTCAGAGCCTATTATGACACGCGCAGCCAGCGTTCCATTGCCACATTCCATCTACTGCAGGCAGGATACCTGGCTGGCTGAATGTCGCTGAGAAGCTCACAGAGACCGCCATAAGCAACAGTTTAACAGAATGCCACAGACTAATCAACCAAACTTTTTGGGTTGGGTTCTCTTTTATAGTCTGCAGGCATTAAATGAAAGAAGTCAGTGTTCCAGCAGAAGGAGACAACGTTTCAGAAAAGGCATTGTAGCAAACCAAAAAAGAAATTTTAAGCGCAGCAGAGTAACCAGCGCACATACCTGTTAGCTCAGGTGAGTTTAAAAGGCTGCTGTTGATAACAAGGGCATTTGCTAAATAGATGGTGTGTGTGCAACAATATACTGAAAGGTCAATTATATTGTGCAGCTTATCTCACCACCTGTAGTTATTTAGGTGAAAGCTCCAAAATGCTTGCCTAATATGTCTGTTTATCCAAAAGGAAGTAAAAAGGGAGAGCTAGAAAGATAGCATTGCATCACATTACATGGCAATGCAATGCACAGTTGCTGAAGTTGAACCAAAATGAGCTTGTAATCTGGCTTCTGCAACTTTGAACATGAAAAATCCAATGAGGAGAAGAAAAGCAAAGCCAAAGAGTCCATCCCAAAATCCGACAAACAAGCAAAATGAACAAAAAACATTGAATTCAATTCTTTCTGATTTTAGAAACTGCATTAAAGAAGGGGTGCACCGGTCCTGGAGATACTGCAATACCAGGTCAATGCGTGGAGTGGACAGAGCAAGCTCTTTTTCCATCTCCCTGTTCTAAAAATCCATTTAATATATGGTCCCCAGATAGGGGACGTATCAGATATTAAACTGATAAGAACAGATACTACACTTGATCTTAGCCAAAAGGCCGAGAAGCGATAACCAGAATTGGTTTCAAACTACGGAGCCACCCAAGGATCCTGAAAAGTCCATTTGTGGAGATGAGCTCCTGGACTCCCGTTAAGAAGACATGTTGTCAACCTCTAGATCCCTTACATGCCTGCACTTTTCGGCTTGCTGCTGCTGCAATCCACGCGTTTTAGATCTGCATAACTCCACCTCTTTAAACACAGCACCTTCACCCCCTGCTGTTCCCACCCGCCTCAACACCGTTGGAAGGGAGGAGAACCAATTAAGGCGGGGGGTGGGGTGGAACGAGCAGCTGTCTACCCTTAGCAGGAGGGCTCCTGATTACATACCTCTCCTGCTGCTGCTGCTGCTGGCTGTCCAGCAGCAGACTGAAGGTGGCTGCTGCTGTGCACAGGTATATAAAGGCTCAGAGCCTATTATGACACGCGCAGCCAGCGTTCCATTGCCACATTCCATCTACTGCAGGCAGGATACCTGGCTGGCTGAATGTCGCTGAGAAGCTCACAGAGACCGCCATAAGCAACAGTTTAACAGAATGCCACAGACTAATCAACCAAACTTTTTGGGTTGGGTTCTCTTTTATAGTCTGCAGGCATTAAATGAAAGAAGTCAGTGTTCCAGCAGAAGGAGACAACGTTTCAGAAAAGGCATTGTAGCAAACCAAAAAAGAAATTTTAAGCGCAGCAGAGTAACCAGCGCACATACCTGTTAGCTCAGGTGAGTTTAAAAGGCTGCTGTTGATAACAAGGGCATTTGCTAAATAGATGGTGTGTGTGCAACAATATACTGAAAGGTCAATTATATTGTGCAGCTTATCTCACCACCTGTAGTTATTTAGGTGAAAGCTCCAAAATGCTTGCCTAATATGTCTGTTTATCCAAAAGGAAGTAAAAAGGGAGAGCTAGAAAGATAGCATTGCATCACATTACATGGCAATGCAATGCACAGTTGCTGAAGTTGAACCAAAATGAGCTTGTAATCTGGCTTCTGCAACTTTGAACATGAAAAATCCAATGAGGAGAAGAAAAGCAAAGCCAAAGAGTCCATCCCAAAATCCGACAAACAAGCAAAATGAACAAAAAACATTGAATTCAATTCTTTCTGATTTTAGAAACTGCATTAAAGAAGGGGTGCACCGGTCCTGGAGATACTGCAATACCAGGTCAATGCGTGGAGTGGACAGAGCAAGCTCTTTTTCCATCTCCCTGTTCTAAAAATCCATTTAATATATGGTCCCCAGATAGGGGACGTATCAGATATTAAACTGATAAGAACAGATCCGTTTTCAAACAAGCTTTATTTAAATCAGACATACATCATAAATTACAAACAAATCACAAAGACTTGAATAAAATATGACATAAAACAAATACAAGGTCAGATTTAAAAAGCGCATAAAAGCATAAAAATCATAAAACACAGTTTTGCATATAATTTGCATAAATAAATACATATGTCAAATGCAAACACCATAGCTTTTTAACTTTATCTTTTTACAATCAGGTAGTATGAAAACTTTTCACAAAGAACATATCCGATACAATATTTGAAACAAATCACAAATACTGAAATAAAATATGACATAAAACTAATACAGAGTCAGAATTAAAATGCACTTAAAAGCATAAAAAGCATAAAACACAGTTTTGCATATAATTTACATAAATAAATACATATTCCAAATTTGCAAACACCATAGCTTTTTTGCTTCATTGATTCCCATCTTTTTACAATCTCTCAGGTAGTATGTAAACATTTCACAAAGAGCAAGCCCAATACAATCTTTGACAGGAATAAATTCACGTTTAAACAATAATATATTGCGCACTTTCCATAAAGCTTCTTTTAAACAGTTTATTATAAGCCATGCGACTCGTGCTTGTTTCATGGTTGGGCATTTAATTATCCCATATATTATAATGTCACAATTAAGGGTTTGTATACCACATATCCATTTTAGGAGGGTGCCCACCGTCTGCCATAGCTCTTGTGCGTAGGGGCAATCCCACAGTAAATGAAACACTGACTCGTTTGGGGCGCATCTTTCTCTGGGACATCTAGCACTAGCCACCAGCCCCCTATGATGCTGAAAAGCTCTCGTAGGGAGACATTGGTGAACAACCTGCCAAGCTAAATCCTTTTGTGAGTTGCTAAGTGCAGGACAGGCCACGTTGTTCCACACCAGGCGGCACCTGGAGATGGAAAAATTAGACACATCCTCCATCTCCTCATGTCCCTTACAAATAACTGTTAACTTACGTTGATCAAATAAAAGCTGACGATCAACTTGGGTCAGATCATATTCTGAAATGACCTTCTCCAAGATCTTGTAATGCTTAGGGGGAGATAAGAGAAAAGGACAATTAACAGTCATACTGAAGTTCAACTTTCGGAAAAGAAACCCAGTTGTATATCTAAGAAAACAAGAGAAAGCCCCAACATTATTCAAGCTTTTGCAACAAAATACAAAAAACTTGATAAATAAAAACAATTTTAAATCAGGGAACCCTTTACCCCCATTTTTCTTGCTTTTACATACCACCTCCCTCCTCAATTTCTCCATTTTGGATCCCCACAGAAAATAAAACATGGGCTTCATAAGTCTTTTAAGATACAGAGAATTAGGGGGAAAAACCATAGCGGCATACAAAATGATAGGAAGCAAAACCATTTTAATTACAAGAATCTTGCCCTCCATTGTTAGTTTTCGAGTTTGCCATAAAGAGATCTTCTGATTTAATTTATTCAAAACCAAATCCCAGTTTTCAATACCATCATTAGCAGGATTAAACAAGACACCCAGGATCTTGATTCCTACTGTTTGTGTGGGAACCCTAGGCGGATCTGACTCCCATTGACCCATAATCATACAGTCACATTTATTTATATTCAACTTAAACCCAGACCCAGCACTAAAAATTTCAGTAATTAGAATTGCTCTGTTAATAGATGCTGAGCTAGTGCCATATACAGATATGTCATCCATATATCCAATGGCTTTAACTTGTTGTCCACCCCCACCCGGAATAAAAATGTCCCTAACCACCTTGTCCCGACGCAGCAGGCACAACAGTGGCTCAATGGAGCAGACAAATAAAAGTGGGGACATGGGGCAACCTTGTTTAACACCGGAAAGAAGCTCCACCTCTCTAGTTAAAAAACCATTGACTAAAATCCGGGCAGATGACTGTTTGTATAAAAGCGCAATTTTCTGAATAAAAGAATCAGGGAACCCCATCTTTCCCATAACTTTAAAAAGATAAAAGTGGGAGACCCTATCAAACGCTTTCATAAAATCCAAAGATAAAATAGCTAGTGGCTGTTTTCTATCTTTTTGAAACCAGATAAGATCACGAATTAGGTTTAGATGCTCCCAGATTGATCTCCCGGGGACACCACAAACCTGATCTGGATGAATTACATTTTTAATAACTGCTTTAAGACGACCAGCAACAACTTTAGCTAAAATCTTGTAGTCTGTATTTAATAGTGAAATAGGCCTCCAATTCTCCAACTTTGATTTATCACCTTTCTTAAAAATTATTGTAATCATACTTTTACGCCATGAATATGGTAATAAATCAGCCTTAGAGGCTTCACAAACTACTTGTATAAAATCCTCCTTAATTAGATCCCAAAAGCAAAGATAAAATTCAATAGGAAGGCCATCTGATCCAGGAGCCTTACCTTTATTAAAACTCTTAAGGGTCTCTTCAATTTCACTGGGTAAAAGTTCTTTAGCTAAAAAAATCTGGTCATCTTTATTTAAAAACTGGGATAAAACATTAAGATTCTCTGTAAAAGCAGGTTCATCAACATTTTTAATACTAAAAAGATCTCTATAAAAATTAGCAGTATGCTCTAAAATGCTCTCAGTGGAAGATTGTCCTTCTAGCTCAGTAATCACTTGTTTTTTGTCACTCATTTTTTTAAAGAAGAACCTTGAGCAGGTCTCACCCTCTTCCAAATATTTCACACGGGCATTAAATATAATTTCTTTACCCTTTTGTTCCAGGAATTTTTGGATTTCTGTCTGGATCTTGGCAATCTCACCATCCACACCAGGCACTCCCCACCCCTTAAGCTTATGGAGAGTTTGCATCCTGACATTAAAATCTTTAAAACATTTCCTTTTTTCACGTGCCTTCCTTTTACCAATTTTAATAAAAAATTCTTTAATACGGGTTTTAACACACTCCCACCACCCCAACATACTCTGATTTGGGTGTTTCCGTCTTCTCCAACTCTCATACTTTGCATAAAACTCCGCCCTTACCAGTTCGTCTTCTAATAAGAGCACATTCAATTTCCACATACCTTTTCCAACTTTTGCTTCCTGTGGAGTTTGCAATACATTGTATAGTAATACATGATCAGAAAAAATATTTTCTATTAGACCAGCTTTCCTAGGTTTAAAAACATCAGAAGAGGAAAAAATAAAATCAATACGAGATGACATCCCTCTACCCCTCCATGTATGCCCAGGGTCAGTAGGGTAGGACTTTCTCCAAGCATCTAATAATTTGAGGTCCGTTGTCAAATGTTTTAACAGACTGGATGTTTTGTCTGTTCTTCCATTAGTATCTCCTCCACTCCTCCCCTCCCCCAACATGACACAGTTAAAATCCCCTCCCACTATCACAGGGGACAGACCTGATAAAAACAAAGGGATGACATTAAAAAGGGAAGCACGCTCATTTTTCTCTGGGGATGCATAAACATTAATAAGACGACAGGTAAAACCATTTAAAATAACATGAGTTGATAAGGCACGACCTGGAACTATTTCAGTGATGGATAAAACATTAACATTTTGACATTTGAATAAAATCCCAACCCCGGCAGCTTTATTTTCATTGGACCCTGACCAAATAGAGGGTCCTGCTGACCAGTCCATTTTTAAGTTGGGGTATGACAAATCGTGATCAATACCGCATTCTTGCAGGAAAAAAATGTCAAAGTTCAGAGTCAGTAACCAAGCAAACAAAGCAGCCCGTCTAACAGGGCTCTTTAGGCTTCTCACATTTAGTGAGGCAACATGGATTTCTGCCATGTTAGGTGTTTTTTATTGATTCATTATACTCTGAATCTGAATCAATAATTTGTGACAGAGAAGGTGAAGGAAGGGATGACACAGTTCGTAAACTGTCCGTTTCATCTGAGTCCGTGAAATCCTCAATTAAGTTAGTCCCCTCTGGGCTGAGAATTTTTGCAGCACTAGATAGAAAGACTTTACGGGACATCTGAGGCAGGTTATGCTCCTCCTGTGCCTCTTCACGACTTCTCTTACCACTGGCGCTGAGATCCATCCGATCCTCCGAATCCACCCGATCCTCACCAGGCACTGCAGCAGGTGGAATACCCGCAGACCCTCCAGGAGCACCAAGGGACATCATCTCCGGAGCAGGATGACCATCAGGACCAGCAACAGGTTCACCAACCACTGCACGACCTCTATCATCCAGGCAGGCAACAGGACATCCATCAGGAATGGTTCCAGGACATCCATCTGGACTGGCATCAGGACATCCATCTGGACTGGCATCAGGACATCCATCTGGACTGGCATCAGGGCATCCATCTGGGTTGGCATCAGGACATCCATCTGGATTGGCATCAGGGCATCCGTCTGGATTGGCATCAGGGCATCCATCTGGATTGGCATCAGGGCATCCGTCTGGACTGGCATCAGGGCAGACATCTGGTCCAACATCTGTGCTGGCATCAGCAGGGGTATCTGGATGGACATCTGGATTGGTACCAACAGCTCCAGATTTTCGCCTCTTTTTTGGTTCCCTCTCATTTCCGCTCTGAGAAGGTGCCATCTCCCCACCAGGTGAAACCTGGACCCCTGCAGGAGTAGGCAAAGGCGTGACCTCGGCTACAGAGGCCGGGTTTTTCCGCAAAGGTACCGACTGAGCATCGACTGAGTCAGACTGTTTTTGACCTTTAGTAATGTCCACAAAGCTTTTTCTGGGGTCACCCGGGCTGACCCTGCTGGCATCAGCAGGAACTCCTGCGGAACTAGCCGCAGGCGCCCGAGAGCCACCACGAGACCTTGTCCGCATCGGACAATTACTGAACAGGTGAGTAGACATTCCGCACCCACTGCAGGTCTTACTGTTCTTACAGTCCTTTGAGGCATGACCCCATTGTCCACAATTGTGGCACTGACTCATCCGCTCGTTCTTACAATCGCTCTGTATGTGACCAAGGTCACCACACCTACGACACCTGAATGGTTGTCCATCATAGAAGAGGTAGCCATGGTCTCTTCCCAGCACCACTGTGGAGGGGGGGTGCATAAGGCCTTCTACACCCCCAGGGTCAAGTCTGAAGCGTACCATAAAGCGTCGTTTCCCATTCCAGAAACCGCTCCGACCTTTGACGTTCCCCGTAAATCTGACAGATGTACAATATCTGCTCAGAAAAAGCTCAATATCATCTGTGGACACATGGGGGTTAAACATGTATACCACAAGGGGAACGTCAACTCCGCCATATAGACCCGTAAAAATCACTCCGTCCAACAGCTTGCTGTTGCGGTGGCCCTTAACGCATTCGTAAAAGTGCTGGCAGGCAACCTTGGTCGAGAACGTGAGAATATATGTACTCTGCCCCTTCTCCTGCAGGCAGTAAACATCATGATCTTTCACGTTCAACAGATCTCTCAAAACCTGTACATAGAACTCACGGGGGTTGTCATATCCGACATGGTTTGCTGGAACCTCGATACGCACCGAGTTCCTGATCTGGCCGGAGCCAGTGGAAAATTGAAATGAACAAGGCATCTCACCAAAGTGGCAAAGGCTTACCGTCACTACGGGCTCGGCCTTTCGCCTGGGGATCGCAACTTGTTGCCCGGGGACTAAGCCAGCTCCCTAATAGCAGCAGGGGGGTGAAGTCCCACCAAAAGGTGAGACGATCCCCCCAGGCCAAGGAGCCGGGTACCCCGGGCACCTCTCAGCCAAGACCAAGGCAGCAACCGTTAGATCACTGCACCTGATCTCAGCCAAAAGGCCGAGAAGCGATAACCAGAATTGGTTTCAAACTACGGAGCCACCCAAGGATCCTGAAAAGTCCATTTGTGGAGATGAGCTCCTGGACTCCCGTTAAGAAGACATGTTGTCAACCTCTAGATCCCTTACATGCCTGCACTTTTCGGCTTGCTGCTGCTGCAATCCACGCGTTTTAGATCTGCATAACTCCACCTCTTTAAACACAGCACCTTCACCCCCTGCTGTTCCCACCCGCCTCAACACCGTTGGAAGGGAGGAGAACCAATTAAGGCGGGGGGTGGGGTGGAACGAGCAGCTGTCTACCCTTAGCAGGAGGGCTCCTGATTACATACCTCTCCTGCTGCTGCTGCTGCTGGCTGTCCAGCAGCAGACTGAAGGTGGCTGCTGCTGTGCACAGGTATATAAAGGCTCAGAGCCTATTATGACACGCGCAGCCAGCGTTCCATTGCCACATTCCATCTACTGCAGGCAGGATACCTGGCTGGCTGAATGTCGCTGAGAAGCTCACAGAGACCGCCATAAGCAACAGTTTAACAGAATGCCACAGACTAATCAACCAAACTTTTTGGGTTGGGTTCTCTTTTATAGTCTGCAGGCATTAAATGAAAGAAGTCAGTGTTCCAGCAGAAGGAGACAACGTTTCAGAAAAGGCATTGTAGCAAACCAAAAAAGAAATTTTAAGCGCAGCAGAGTAACCAGCGCACATACCTGTTAGCTCAGGTGAGTTTAAAAGGCTGCTGTTGATAACAAGGGCATTTGCTAAATAGATGGTGTGTGTGCAACAATATACTGAAAGGTCAATTATATTGTGCAGCTTATCTCACCACCTGTAGTTATTTAGGTGAAAGCTCCAAAATGCTTGCCTAATATGTCTGTTTATCCAAAAGGAAGTAAAAAGGGAGAGCTAGAAAGATAGCATTGCATCACATTACATGGCAATGCAATGCACAGTTGCTGAAGTTGAACCAAAATGAGCTTGTAATCTGGCTTCTGCAACTTTGAACATGAAAAATCCAATGAGGAGAAGAAAAGCAAAGCCAAAGAGTCCATCCCAAAATCCGACAAACAAGCAAAATGAACAAAAAACATTGAATTCAATTCTTTCTGATTTTAGAAACTGCATTAAAGAAGGGGTGCACCGGTCCTGGAGATACTGCAATACCAGGTCAATGCGTGGAGTGGACAGAGCAAGCTCTTTTTCCATCTCCCTGTTCTAAAAATCCATTTAATATATGGTCCCCAGATAGGGGACGTATCAGATATTAAACTGATAAGAACAGATACTACACTTGATCTTAGCCAAAAGGCCGAGAAGCGATAACCAGAATTGGTTTCAAACTACGGAGCCACCCAAGGATCCTGAAAAGTCCATTTGTGGAGATGAGCTCCTGGACTCCCGTTAAGAAGACATGTTGTCAACCTCTAGATCCCTTACATGCCTGCACTTTTCGGCTTGCTGCTGCTGCAATCCACGCGTTTTAGATCTGCATAACTCCACCTCTTTAAACACAGCACCTTCACCCCCTGCTGTTCCCACCCGCCTCAACACCGTTGGAAGGGAGGAGAACCAATTAAGGCGGGGGGTGGGGTGGAACGAGCAGCTGTCTACCCTTAGCAGGAGGGCTCCTGATTACATACCTCTCCTGCTGCTGCTGCTGCTGGCTGTCCAGCAGCAGACTGAAGGTGGCTGCTGCTGTGCACAGGTATATAAAGGCTCAGAGCCTATTATGACACGCGCAGCCAGCGTTCCATTGCCACATTCCATCTACTGCAGGCAGGATACCTGGCTGGCTGAATGTCGCTGAGAAGCTCACAGAGACCGCCATAAGCAACAGTTTAACAGAATGCCACAGACTAATCAACCAAACTTTTTGGGTTGGGTTCTCTTTTATAGTCTGCAGGCATTAAATGAAAGAAGTCAGTGTTCCAGCAGAAGGAGACAACGTTTCAGAAAAGGCATTGTAGCAAACCAAAAAAGAAATTTTAAGCGCAGCAGAGTAACCAGCGCACATACCTGTTAGCTCAGGTGAGTTTAAAAGGCTGCTGTTGATAACAAGGGCATTTGCTAAATAGATGGTGTGTGTGCAACAATATACTGAAAGGTCAATTATATTGTGCAGCTTATCTCACCACCTGTAGTTATTTAGGTGAAAGCTCCAAAATGCTTGCCTAATATGTCTGTTTATCCAAAAGGAAGTAAAAAGGGAGAGCTAGAAAGATAGCATTGCATCACATTACATGGCAATGCAATGCACAGTTGCTGAAGTTGAACCAAAATGAGCTTGTAATCTGGCTTCTGCAACTTTGAACATGAAAAATCCAATGAGGAGAAGAAAAGCAAAGCCAAAGAGTCCATCCCAAAATCCGACAAACAAGCAAAATGAACAAAAAACATTGAATTCAATTCTTTCTGATTTTAGAAACTGCATTAAAGAAGGGGTGCACCGGTCCTGGAGATACTGCAATACCAGGTCAATGCGTGGAGTGGACAGAGCAAGCTCTTTTTCCATCTCCCTGTTCTAAAAATCCATTTAATATATGGTCCCCAGATAGGGGACGTATCAGATATTAAACTGATAAGAACAGATACTACACTTGATCTTAGCCAAAAGGCCGAGAAGCGATAACCAGAATTGGTTTCAAACTACGGAGCCACCCAAGGATCCTGAAAAGTCCATTTGTGGAGATGAGCTCCTGGACTCCCGTTAAGAAGACATGTTGTCAACCTCTAGATCCCTTACATGCCTGCACTTTTCGGCTTGCTGCTGCTGCAATCCACGCGTTTTAGATCTGCATAACTCCACCTCTTTAAACACAGCACCTTCACCCCCTGCTGTTCCCACCCGCCTCAACACCGTTGGAAGGGAGGAGAACCAATTAAGGCGGGGGGTGGGGTGGAACGAGCAGCTGTCTACCCTTAGCAGGAGGGCTCCTGATTACATACCTCTCCTGCTGCTGCTGCTGCTGGCTGTCCAGCAGCAGACTGAAGGTGGCTGCTGCTGTGCACAGGTATATAAAGGCTCAGAGCCTATTATGACACGCGCAGCCAGCGTTCCATTGCCACATTCCATCTACTGCAGGCAGGATACCTGGCTGGCTGAATGTCGCTGAGAAGCTCACAGAGACCGCCATAAGCAACAGTTTAACAGAATGCCACAGACTAATCAACCAAACTTTTTGGGTTGGGTTCTCTTTTATAGTCTGCAGGCATTAAATGAAAGAAGTCAGTGTTCCAGCAGAAGGAGACAACGTTTCAGAAAAGGCATTGTAGCAAACCAAAAAAGAAATTTTAAGCGCAGCAGAGTAACCAGCGCACATACCTGTTAGCTCAGGTGAGTTTAAAAGGCTGCTGTTGATAACAAGGGCATTTGCTAAATAGATGGTGTGTGTGCAACAATATACTGAAAGGTCAATTATATTGTGCAGCTTATCTCCCCACCTGTAGTTATTTAGGTGAAAGCTCCAAAATGCTTGCCTAATATGTCTGTTTATCCAAAAGGAAGTAAAAAGGGAGAGCTAGAAAGATAGCATTGCATCACATTACATGGCAATGCAATGCACAGTTGCTGAAGTTGAACCAAAATGAGCTTGTAATCTGGCTTCTGCAACTTTGAACATGAAAAATCCAATGAGGAGAAGAAAAGCAAAGCCAAAGAGTCCATCCCAAAATCCGACAAACAAGCAAAATGAACAAAAAACATTGAATTCAATTCTTTCTGATTTTAGAAACTGCATTAAAGAAGGGGTGCACCGGTCCTGGAGATACTGCAATACCAGGTCAATGCGTGGAGTGGACAGAGCAAGCTCTTTTTCCATCTCCCTGTTCTAAAAATCCATTTAATATATGGTCCCCAGATAGGGGACGTATCAGATATTAAACTGATAAGAACAGATACTACACTTGATCTTAGCCAAAAGGCCGAGAAGCGATAACCAGAATTGGTTTCAAACTACGGAGCCACCCAAGGATCCTGAAAAGTCCATTTGTGGAGATGAGCTCCTGGACTCCCGTTAAGAAGACATGTTGTCAACCTCTAGATCCCTTACATGCCTGCACTTTTCGGCTTGCTGCTGCTGCAATCCACGCGTTTTAGATCTGCATAACTCCACCTCTTTAAACACAGCACCTTCACCCCCTGCTGTTCCCACCCGCCTCAACACCGTTGGAAGGGAGGAGAACCAATTAAGGCGGGGGGTGGGGTGGAACGAGCAGCTGTCTACCCTTAGCAGGAGGGCTCCTGATTACATACCTCTCCTGCTGCTGCTGCTGCTGGCTGTCCAGCAGCAGACTGAAGGTGGCTGCTGCTGTGCACAGGTATATAAAGGCTCAGAGCCTATTATGACACGCGCAGCCAGCGTTCCATTGCCACATTCCATCTACTGCAGGCAGGATACCTGGCTGGCTGAATGTCGCTGAGAAGCTCACAGAGACCGCCATAAGCAACAGTTTAACAGAATGCCACAGACTAATCAACCAAACTTTTTGGGTTGGGTTCTCTTTTATAGTCTGCAGGCATTAAATGAAAGAAGTCAGTGTTCCAGCAGAAGGAGACAACGTTTCAGAAAAGGCATTGTAGCAAACCAAAAAAGAAATTTTAAGCGCAGCAGAGTAACCAGCGCACATACCTGTTAGCTCAGGTGAGTTTAAAAGGCTGCTGTTGATAACAAGGGCATTTGCTAAATAGATGGTGTGTGTGCAACAATATACTGAAAGGTCAATTATATTGTGCAGCTTATCTCACCACCTGTAGTTATTTAGGTGAAAGCTCCAAAATGCTTGCCTAATATGTCTGTTTATCCAAAAGGAAGTAAAAAGGGAGAGCTAGAAAGATAGCATTGCATCACATTACATGGCAATGCAATGCACAGTTGCTGAAGTTGAACCAAAATGAGCTTGTAATCTGGCTTCTGCAACTTTGAACATGAAAAATCCAATGAGGAGAAGAAAAGCAAAGCCAAAGAGTCCATCCCAAAATCCGACAAACAAGCAAAATGAACAAAAAACATTGAATTCAATTCTTTCTGATTTTAGAAACTGCATTAAAGAAGGGGTGCACCGGTCCTGGAGATACTGCAATACCAGGTCAATGCGTGGAGTGGACAGAGCAAGCTCTTTTTCCATCTCCCTGTTCTAAAAATCCATTTAATATATGGTCCCCAGATAGGGGACGTATCAGATATTAAACTGATAAGAACAGATACTACACTTGATCTTAGCCAAAAGGCCGAGAAGCGATAACCAGAATTGGTTTCAAACTACGGAGCCACCCAAGGATCCTGAAAAGTCCATTTGTGGAGATGAGCTCCTGGACTCCCGTTAAGAAGACATGTTGTCAACCTCTAGATCCCTTACATGCCTGCACTTTTCGGCTTGCTGCTGCTGCAATCCACGCGTTTTAGATCTGCATAACTCCACCTCTTTAAACACAGCACCTTCACCCCCTGCTGTTCCCACCCGCCTCAACACCGTTGGAAGGGAGGAGAACCAATTAAGGCGGGGGGTGGGGTGGAACGAGCAGCTGTCTACCCTTAGCAGGAGGGCTCCTGATTACATACCTCTCCTGCTGCTGCTGCTGCTGGCTGTCCAGCAGCAGACTGAAGGTGGCTGCTGCTGTGCACAGGTATATAAAGGCTCAGAGCCTATTATGACACGCGCAGCCAGCGTTCCATTGCCACATTCCATCTACTGCAGGCAGGATACCTGGCTGGCTGAATGTCGCTGAGAAGCTCACAGAGACCGCCATAAGCAACAGTTTAACAGAATGCCACAGACTAATCAACCAAACTTTTTGGGTTGGGTTCTCTTTTATAGTCTGCAGGCATTAAATGAAAGAAGTCAGTGTTCCAGCAGAAGGAGACAACGTTCCAGAAAAGGCATTGTAGCAAACCAAAAAAGAAATTTTAAGCGCAGCAGAGTAACCAGCGCACATACCTGTTAGCTCAGGTGAGTTTAAAAGGCTGCTGTTGATAACAAGGGCATTTGCTAAATAGATGGTGTGTGTGCAACAATATACTGAAAGGTCAATTATATTGTGCAGCTTATCTCACCACCTGTAGTTATTTAGGTGAAAGCTCCAAAATGCTTGCCTAATATGTCTGTTTATCCAAAAGGAAGTAAAAAGGGAGAGCTAGAAAGATAGCATTGCATCACATTACATGGCAATGCAATGCACAGTTGCTGAAGTTGAACCAAAATGAGCTTGTAATCTGGCTTCTGCAACTTTGAACATGAAAAATCCAATGAGGAGAAGAAAAGCAAAGCCAAAGAGTCCATCCCAAAATCCGACAAACAAGCAAAATGAACAAAAAACATTGAATTCAATTCTTTCTGATTTTAGAAACTGCATTAAAGAAGGGGTGCACCGGTCCTGGAGATACTGCAATACCAGGTCAATGCGTGGAGTGGACAGAGCAAGCTCTTTTTCCATCTCCCTGTTCTAAAAATCCATTTAATATATGGTCCCCAGATAGGGGACGTATCAGATATTAAACTGATAAGAACAGATACTACACTTGATCTTAGCCAAAAGGCCGAGAAGCGATAACCAGAATTGGTTTCAAACTACGGAGCCACCCAAGGATCCTGAAAAGTCCATTTGTGGAGATGAGCTCCTGGACTCCCGTTAAGAAGACATGTTGTCAACCTCTAGATCCCTTACATGCCTGCACTTTTCGGCTTGCTGCTGCTGCAATCCACGCGTTTTAGATCTGCATAACTCCACCTCTTTAAACACAGCACCTTCACCCCCTGCTGTTCCCACCCGCCTCAACACCGTTGGAAGGGAGGAGAACCAATTAAGGCGGGGGGTGGGGTGGAACGAGCAGCTGTCTACCCTTAGCAGGAGGGCTCCTGATTACATACCTCTCCTGCTGCTGCTGCTGCTGGCTGTCCAGCAGCAGACTGAAGGTGGCTGCTGCTGTGCACAGGTATATAAAGGCTCAGAGCCTATTATGACACGCGCAGCCAGCGTTCCATTGCCACATTCCATCTACTGCAGGCAGGATACCTGGCTGGCTGAATGTCGCTGAGAAGCTCACAGAGACCGCCATAAGCAACAGTTTAACAGAATGCCACAGACTAATCAACCAAACTTTTTGGGTTGGGTTCTCTTTTATAGTCTGCGGGCATTAAATGAAAGAAGTCAGTGTTCCAGCAGAAGGAGACAACGTTTCAGAAAAGGCATTGTAGCAAACCAAAAAAGAAATTTTAAGCGCAGCAGAGTAACCAGCGCACATACCTGTTAGCTCAGGTGAGTTTAAAAGGCTGCTGTTGATAACAAGGGCATTTGCTAAATAGATGGTGTGTGTGCAACAATATACTGAAAGGTCAATTATATTGTGCAGCTTATCTCACCACCTGTAGTTATTTAGGTGAAAGCTCCAAAATGCTTGCCTAATATGTCTGTTTATCCAAAAGGAAGTAAAAAGGGAGAGCTAGAAAGATAGCATTGCATCACATTACATGGCAATGCAATGCACAGTTGCTGAAGTTGAACCAAAATGAGCTTGTAATCTGGCTTCTGCAACTTTGAACATGAAAAATCCAATGAGGAGAAGAAAAGCAAAGCCAAAGAGTCCATCCCAAAATCCGACAAACAAGCAAAATGAACAAAAAACATTGAATTCAATTCTTTCTGATTTTAGAAACTGCATTAAAGAAGGGGTGCACCGGTCCTGGAGATACTGCAATACCAGGTCAATGCGTGGAGTGGACAGAGCAAGCTCTTTTTCCATCTCCCTGTTCTAAAAATCCATTTAATATATGGTCCCCAGATAGGGGACGTATCAGATATTAAACTGATAAGAACAGATACTACACTTGATCTTAGCCAAAAGGCCGAGAAGCGATAACCAGAATTGGTTTCAAACTACGGAGCCACCCAAGGATCCTGAAAAGTCCATTTGTGGAGATGAGCTCCTGGACTCCCATTAAGAAGACATGTTGTCAACCTCTAGATCCCTTACATGCCTGCACTTTTCGGCTTGCTGCTGCTGCAATCCACGCGTTTTAGATCTGCATAACTCCACCTCTTTAAACACAGCACCTTCACCCCCTGCTGTTCCCACCCGCCTCAACACCGTTGGAAGGGAGGAGAACCAATTAAGGCGGGGGGTGGGGTGGAACGAGCAGCTGTCTACCCTTAGCAGGAGGGCTCCTGATTACATACCTCTCCTGCTGCTGCTGCTGCTGGCTGTCCAGCAGCAGACTGAAGGTGGCTGCTGCTGTGCACAGGTATATAAAGGCTCAGAGCCTATTATGACACGCGCAGCCAGCGTTCCATTGCCACATTCCATCTACTGCAGGCAGGATACCTGGCTGGCTGAATGTCGCTGAGAAGCTCACAGAGACCGCCATAAGCAACAGTTTAACAGAATGCCACAGACTAATCAACCAAACTTTTTGGGTTGGGTTCTCTTTTATAGTCTGCAGGCATTAAATGAAAGAAGTCAGTGTTCCAGCAGAAGGAGACAACGTTTCAGAAAAGGCATTGTAGCAAACCAAAAAAGAAATTTTAAGCGCAGCAGAGTAACCAGCGCACATACCTGTTAGCTCAGGTGAGTTTAAAAGGCTGCTGTTGATTACAAGGGCATTTGCTAAATAGATGGTGTGTGTGCAACAATATACTGAAAGGTCAATTATATTGTGCAGCTTATCTCATCACCTGTAGTTATTTAGGTGAAAGCTCCAAAATGCTTGCCTAATATGTCTATTTATCCAAAAGGAAGTAAAAAGGGAGAGCTAGAAAGATAGCATTGCATCACATTACATGGCAATGCAATGCACAGTTGCTGAAGTTGAACCAAAATGAGCTTGTAATCTGGCTTCTGCAACTTTGAACATGAAAAATCCAATGAGGAGAAGAAAAGCAAAGCCAAAGAGTCCATCCCAAAATCCGACAAACAAGCAAAATGAACAAAAAACATTGAATTCAATTCTTTCTGATTTTAGAAACTGCATTAAAGAAGGGGTGCACCGGTCCTGGAGATACTGCAATACCAGGTCAATGCGTGGAGTGGACAGAGCAAGCTCTTTTTCCATCTCCCTGTTCTAAAAATCCATTTAATATATGGTCCCCAGATAGGGGACGTATCAGATATTAAACTGATAAGAACAGATTTTTTTTTTTTTTTTTGAAAGCCCGAATTCGTGTACAAAACCCGAGTGCGCTTAAAAAAGTGACAAGTGCCACAAAAAAAGTGCACTAGGATGCTGGTCTTCTTGAAACCCTCTCCAAAAGGAGAAGGGTCCCCCAAACCATTCCCCGTCCCTCCGAGCCAAAAGGCCACAGCGAGGAACAGGGACAAAAAGCCACCTCCAGCCGAAGCCAGAGGCGACCCAATCTTACCCCCAGCACCTGCCCGAGTTCTCACCCGAGCAAGGCACTGGGAGCCAAAGACTGTGCTCCCCTCCCGGAAGAGGGGAGCCAACAACGCTCTCCTCCCGAAAGAGGAGAGCCAGGGGGGTTCAGGGGGGAGCGGAACCTGATGGCCACACACTCCCCCCCTAGACCTGCCAAGAGAGGAACCCGTAAGGGAACCGCATCCCGACAAAATCCTAGTAGGACGTGACACACGTGAATAAGTGGACACACAGTGACAAAGAAATTAAATAAATAGTGAAGGTTTCACAGTATAATACTGCCCGGACCTTCGACCGGGAATTGAAAAATTCCCCATCCTAAGGCCAGAAGGCCCGGAATAAGGGTGTGTGCGAAGAAAGAAAATTTGAAGTGCTTGTGCAAATGTGCCATAAACTCAAGTGGGGTTCCCAATCCCAGTGAGTTAAGGCACCCCAGGGTCACCACTCCTGGGGCACTTCACACTTCGGGCTTTCGATCTTCCCCGGCCCAATGGCGTCGATCCTGGGGGGCCATGCTTTCCACCAGATGACTATATTAGCCACCTGGCGTACTAACAAGCGCCTAAACCCCAGTGTACATAATGTATCAATCTACTAGGGCGGCCAACATCCAAAACCGCCTTTTCGAAAGATACTACACTTGATCTTAGCCAAAAGGCCGAGAAGCGATAACCAGAATTGGTTTCAAACTACGGAGCCACCCAAGGATCCTGAAAAGTCCATTTGTGTAGATGAGCTCCTGGACTCCCGTTAAGAAGACATGTTGTCAACCTCTAGATCCCTTACATGCCTGCACTTTTCGGCTTGCTGCTGCTGCAATCCACGCGTTTTAGATCTGCATAACTCCACCTCTTTAAACACAGCACCTTCACCCCCTGCTGTTCCCACCCGCCTCAACACCGTTGGAAGGGAGGAGAACCAATTAAGGCGGGGGGTGGGGTGGAACGAGCAGCTGTCTACCCTTAGCAGGAGGGCTCCTGATTACATACCTCTCCTGCTGCTGCTGCTGCTGGCTGTCCAGCAGCAGACTGAAGGTGGCTGCTGCTGTGCACAGGTATATAAAGGCTCAGAGCCTATTATGACACGCGCAGCCAGCGTTCCATTGCCACATTCCATCTACTGCAGGCAGGATACCTGGCTGGCTGAATGTCGCTGAGAAGCTCACAGAGACCGCCATAAGCAACAGTTTAACAGAATGCCACAGACTAATCAACCAAACTTTTTGGGTTGGGTTCTCTTTTATAGTCTGCAGGCATTAAATGAAAGAAGTCAGTGTTCCAGCAGAAGGAGACAACGTTTCAGAAAAGGCATTGTAGCAAACCAAAAAAGA
Source organism: Phyllobates terribilis (assembly GCF_046119375.1). Lineage (NCBI taxonomy): Eukaryota > Metazoa > Chordata > Amphibia > Anura > Dendrobatidae > Phyllobates > Phyllobates terribilis. Next base: position 1,096,784 of record NW_027363176.1, read on the forward strand.
AATTTTAAGCGCAGCAGAGCAACCAGCGCACATACCTGTTAGCTCAGGTGAGTTTAAAAGGCTGCTGTTGATAACAAGGGCATTTGCTAAATAGATGGTGTGTGTGCAACAATATACTGAAAGGTCAATTATATTGTGCAGCTTATCTCACCACCTGTAGTTATTTAGGTGAAAGCTCCAAAATGCTTGCCTAATATGTCTGTTTATCCAAAAGGAAGTAAAAAGGGAGAGCTAGAAAGATAGCATTGCATCACATTACATGGCAATGCAATGCACAGTTGCTGAAGTTGAACCAAAATGAGCTTGTAATCTGGCTTCTGCAACTTTGAACATGAAAAATCCAATGAGGAGAAGAAAAGCAAAGCCAAAGAGTCCATCCCAAAATCCGACAAACAAGCAAAATGAACAAAAAACATTGAATTCAATTCTTTCTGATTTTAGAAACTGCATTAAAGAAGGGGTGCACCGGTCCTGGAGATACTGCAATACCAGGTCAATGCGTGGAGTGGACAGAGCAAGCTCTTTTTCCATCTCCCTGTTCTAAAAATCCATTTAATATATGGTCCCCAGATAGGGGACGTATCAGATATTAAACTGATAAGAACAGATAAGGTTTCAACGCAATTTTATTGATTCAAAAGTATATTTACAAAGGTTTTAAAAAAGAACATTTATAACATTACAATAAAATGATAAAACATGATAATAATCAATTCAAGTTTTTTGTAAAAACACAATTTACCATCATAAAACCATTGTAACAATTAAGAAAATCATAATTACAGATGTACTTGGGTTTATTTAATTACCACTAATTGTGTTCCATAATTGTACACACCACATAGAAGCCGCTTCTTTTGCTCCATACAGTTTTTTATCTCTGAGATAGTAAATATACATTTCACTTAAAGCAATTTTTATACAGTCTGTTGAATCAATATGATCATGTTTGAAGAGTAAAATATTTCTAACTTTCCACATGGCATTTTTAAAACAATTAATAATAATCCAGGCAACTCGGAATTGTTTAAAATTTGGACACTTAAAAAGACCATAAAAGACATAAAAGTGATTAAAATCTTTCAGGCCACATGCCCATTTTAAAAGTGGGCCTACCTTTCTCCAAACCTCCTGTGCAAAATGACAATTCCAAAAGAGATGCAATACAGACTCACTTTCCCCGCATATATCTCTTGGACATTTGGCTCTCGCCACCAGCCCCCGCCTATGTTGAAACTCACGGGTAGGGAGGCACTGGTGGACGATAGCCCAGGCAAGGTCCTTGTGTACATTTGCAAGATATTTCCCGTACACATTTCGCCACACCGTTTTGGACCTTGCCTGTGAAAAATTAGAGACAGGAATTGTGTCCTCAGAGTGTCTGCAAGCAATAGATACCTTCCTTTGGTCCCCCAATATATCAGGCTCCAATTCCTGGAGACCTAAAAGTCTGACCGTTTTCTCAAGTATCACATACTGTTTAGGTGGGCACAGGAGCACAGGAGAACTTAAAGGTAGGCTAAACCACCTTTTAAAAATCATTCCTGCTGCATATTTTAAAAAATAACTAAAAATGCCATCAGATTTAAAAACCTTAAAACAGAAGCAGAAATACTTTATATGGAAAAAGGTAAAAAAATTGGGTACATCTTTACCTCCATTAGATTTACATTTGTACATCAGATCTCTTTTTAACTTTTCCATTTTTGAACCCCATAAAAACATAAAAACAATTCTTGTTACTTTCTTGATTTGTAAATTGGAAGGGGGAAACACCATTGCAACATACAACATAATGGGAATTAAAACGGCTTTAATAATTAAAATTTTACCTTCCATACTAAGGTTCCTTAAATTCCACAATGAGATCTTTTTTTCTATTTTATCCATTGCAGAGTCCCAGTTAGGGTCCCCCTCATTGGCTTGGTTAAAAATAATTCCTAAAATTTTTATGTGATTTTTCTGTATCACTATCCCAGGGGTCAAAGAGGAGTCCCATCCCCCCACATTAAAACAGTCACATTTATCTATATTTAATTTAAAACCTGAGGCTTCACAGAAAAATTGTGTGTTTCTCAATACCCTCCTCAGAGATGTGGAATCTGGACATAGTATGGTAACATCATCCATGTAACTTAGGGCTTTAAGTTGCATACCCCTACTCCCGGGAATAGGTACCCCTTTAATTACTTTATCTTTTCTCAGTATGGTTAATAGTGGTTCCATAACACAGATAAAGAGCAGTGGTGAGAGAGGGCACCCTTGTTTCACCCCTGATAATAGAGGAACCCCCTTCGTTAAAAACCCATTTACAGAAATTTGACTAAAACAAGAATGATATAAAAGCATAATGCGGGTTAAAATTTTCTCTGGAAACGCCATTTTTTTAAGAACCATAAAAAGAAATTCATGCGATACCCTGTCAAAAGCTTTTTCAAAGTCTAAGGATAAAATAGCAAGGTTTTGACTTCTCTCTTTTGAATACCATATGGTATCCCTAATTATGTTGAGGGACTCAGCTATGGTTCTTCCGGGAACACCACATACCTGGTTAGGGTGAATTAATTTGGCTATAAAGGGTTTTAAACGGACTGCAATAAGTTTAGCTAAAATTTTATAATCAAGGTTTAAAAGCGTAATAGGCCGCCAGTTTTTAAGTTGGCTCCTATCCCCTTTTTTATATATTAAAGATACCAGACCTCTCCTCCAAGATGGGGGTAATTTATTAGTATTAAAAGCTTCTTTAAACAATAAAAACATATCGTTCTTTAAAATTCCCCAAAAAGTCAGATAAAACTCAATCGGTAGACCGTCTTCCCCAGGGGCTTTCCCACTGGAGAAACTTTTAAAAATCTGTAAAAGTTCCTCACTGGTGAGATCCCTAGATAAAATACCCTGGTCTAAAATATCTAACTTAAAATCAAGGGAATTAATAGCATACTCTAAAAAGGATGGATCTATAACTTTAGTGTTAAAAAGAAGTTGATAAAAATTAAAAGCTTTTCCTAACATACCCTTAATATCATTTTCACCTTCAAGATTTAGGATTGCGTCCCTCCTCCCCATTACCTTTTTGAAGAAGAATCGGGAGCATTTCTCTCCTTCCTCCAGGTGCTGTACATGGGAGTTAAAAATTATTTGTTTTCCTTTTTCATTAAGAGCATTTTTTATTTCAGACTTAAGATTTGCAATATCATCATCCACATCAATACCAACTTCTTTTAGTTTAAAGAGTACTTGTAATCTCATATTAAAAACATAAAACCACTGCTTTTTCTTTTTTGCTTTCATTTTCCCTGCCTTAATAAAAAATAATTTAATCTTAGGTTTAATGCTCTCCCACCAATCCAGCATCGAGGCGCGGGGGTCTCTCTTTGATTGCCAGCACTGGTAGGCCTGCACAAACCTCTTTTGAATATCAATATCCTCTAGGAGAGTTGTATTTAATCTCCATGGGCCTCTTGAGGTATTTTGTTCCCCTGCTAACTCTAAAAACACAGATAAAACTTTATGATCAGAGAATAAATTAGATAAAAGAAAACATTTACAAGGTTTAAAGGCAGTAGAAGCAAATATGAAATCAATTCTAGAAGAAACTCTTCCATTGGACCATGTAACACCTGGATCCGCCGGCAAGAGTTCCTTCCAGCAGTCCTGTAATCTAAAATCATCGATTAAACTTTTCAACAAATAGGAGGTACGGTCTTTACGATTCACATCCCCACCCTGCCGGGATTCCCCATCACGTAAACAATTAAAATCTCCTCCCACTAGCAGGGGGGTTGACCCAACACAAAATAATGGCAATATTTCAAGTAAATCCGCCCTTTCCTGCTTCCCAGGAGGAGCGTACACATTTAATAAACGTAAAGAAAGTCCATTAAAAACAAGATGTATTAAAATAGCTCTGCCAGGTATAATTTCAGTCACAGATTGAATGATGGTAGAATGTCCACGGCAAAGTAGTCCAACTCCGGCAGCACGACAGTCATTAGCACCGGACCACACAGAAGCGCCCAGTTTCCAGTCTTCTTTTAAGTCCTTATAATTTAAATTACTCTGTATACCACATTCTTGTAGAAAGCAGAAATCAAAGTCCAATGTCTCTAAATAAGAAAATAAAGCAGCCCTACGTGTAGGGCTCTTTAGGGACCTCACATTTAGTGAGGAGATTTTAAGAGGAACAGACATTAAGAAGAATCAGGATCTGAAGATGGGAAGAAGTCAATACACGGCACCTCCTCCTCCGCATCTCCAGGGGTCAGGATTTGTTTAATATTACCGGGATCTGAAGCAGGCAAAAAGGCATCATCCACTTTTGGCTCCTCATCTGGACCTCGACATCCGTGTTTTCTTTGGATATCAGGTTGCTTTACGTCCTCCCGTTGCCTTTTCAGAGGCTGGGAGCTGTCCATCTTTTCCAAGTCCTGTGCATCTGCAGTCCTCATGGCGGTCTGGTCTATGGAACGGGTGTCATCCCTCTGGGTCGTCTTGTCCTCTGGTCTGGTCACGGAACTACTGCGACTTCTGGTTCGAGGACCAGGGCTCGACTGGGTCTTAGCCGGGTCCTTTTTACTTCGCGCCCTAGATGTCTCTCTTTCCGACACACTGGTTGATCGATTAAGGAGCGTACCCTTTTTGCCCTTACCCAAGATCACCGATGATGGTGTGGCGAATCTGGGTGCTTGCTTAATCGGGGTACTAGAGGTCTCCTCAGTTCCACATAATGCCGGTGGTGCATTCATGCTGGATGAGGACCCTTCCTCTTGACTCTGAGATACGGCAACATCTAGAGCCAGAACATCGATCAATTCCACAGAGAGCGAACCCTCGGTTAATCTTATGGAACCCCTACGACCGTCCTTCTGTGGAACTACCAGCGGGCCCTCTGGCGGAGCCGTTGAAGGATTTGGTCCGGACCCGTCAGCGTGCGCCAACCCAGGTCCAGGGGCAGGTGTAGTAATACTCCCTCCGAAGTATTCTTGGATAGTCAGTTGACCTGACTTAAACATGTCATATGTTTTTGACTTTTTGCTCGGACAATTCCTGAAGGCGTGACCTGCCTTCCCACATAGGTTACATACGATCTCAGAGTCACACGTAGCGGAGGTGTGCCCACTCTTACCGCACTTGTTGCAAAAGACTACATGAGCCCTTGTACAATTTTCTCGTGTATGCCCATATTCATGACAATTCCGGCATTGAAGGGGCATTCCTGGGTAGCGTAGGAATCCCCTGACATTACCAATGGCAAAATTAGCAGGCGGGTGGTGAAGACCACCAATGCCGCTCTGATCTGGATGGAACTTCACCAGGTATTTCCTCTTCCCATTCCAGAAGCGCTGGGAGTTGAGGATATCATGTGAGAAGCGCACTGACTTGCAGTAACGCTTCAAAAAGGTTTCGATATCGCCCTCAGAGACGAATGGGCTGTACATGAAGATCACCAAGGGTACTTCCTCTTCACCGTACAGGAAGTCAAAGCTCAGCCCGTTCAGTCTCTCATCGTCCTTGTCCGCAACCATCAGTGCTGCATGGATATTATCACAGCATGATTTAGCCATAAAGGAAATGGTATATCGCCCACGGAATTCCTGATCGTAAAGACACAGGATCTTATCTCGCTCCAGGTGGAAGAACCCAAAAAGAATCTCATGCACGATGTACTGCAGATTCTTCTCATGGCGCTGGCATTCATCCACCATGATTCTAATGGACTGTCGCAGTGGAGTCTCCCCCACCGCAAATCCAAAAGAAAAAGGCATTTTCGGCCCTCAGGGACTAAGCCCTCCCCCAATAGTAACAAGGGAATGAATCCCACAAAAGCAGGAACAAACCCAAGACCGAGGGAGGGGTACCCCAAGAACTTACACAGCCCACTAAGCGATAAAGCTCAGCAAAGGAAAACGCCCTTATTTCCTCGGGTCGCCCCGAAGACAAGACGCGATCGCTCCCCGTTGTCCGGGGACTAAGCCGACCTGCCAATAGCTGCAAGGGGGTGAAGCTCCCTCCGTTAAGAGAGAGCGATCCCCCAAGGCCAACAAGTCGGGTACCCCAGGCACCTCCTAGCCGAGACCAAGGCAGCAACCGTTAGATCACTGCACCTGATCCTAGCCAAAAGGCCGAGAAGCGATAACCAGAATTGGTTTCAAACTACGGAGCCACCCAAGGATCCTGAAAAGTCCATTTGTGGAGATGAGCTCCTGGACTCCCGTTAAGAAGACATGTTGTCAACCTCTAGATCCCTTACATGCCTGCACTTTTCGGCTTGCTGCTGCTGCAATCCACGCGTTTTAGATCTGCATAACTCCACCTCTTTAAACACAGCACCTTCACCCCCTGCTGTTCCCACCCGCCTCAACACCGTTGGAAGGGAGGAGAACCAATTAAGGCGGGGGGTGGGGTGGAACGAGCAGCTGTCTACCCTTAGCAGGAGGGCTCCTGATTACATACCTCTCCTGCTGCTGCTGCTGCTGGCTGTCCAGCAGCAGACTGAAGGTGGCTGCTGCTGTGCACAGGTATATAAAGGCTCAGAGCCTATTATGACACGCGCAGCCAGCGTTCCATTGCCACATTCCATCTACTGCAGGCAGGATACCTGGCTGGCTGAATGTCGCTGAGAAGCTCACAGAGACCGCCATAAGCAACAGTTTAACAGAATGCCACAGACTAATCAACCAAACTTTTTGGGTTGGGTTCTCTTTTATAGTCTGCAGGCATTAAATGAAAGAAGTCAGTGTTCCAGCAGAGGGAGACAACGTTTCAGAAAAGGCATTGTAGCAAACCAAAAAAGAAATTTTAAGCGCAGCAGAGTAACCAGCGCACATACCTGTTAGCTCAGGTGAGTTTAAAAGGCTGCTGTTGATAACAAGGGCATTTGCTAAATAGATGGTGTGTGTGCAACAATATACTGAAAGGTCAATTATATTGTGCAGCTTATCTCACCACCTGTAGTTATTTAGGTGAAAGCTCCAAAATGCTTGCCTAATATGTCTGTTTATCCAAAAGGAAGTAAAAAGGGAGAGCTAGAAAGATAGCATTGCATCACATTACATGGCAATGCAATGCACAGTTGCTGAAGTTGAACCAAAATGAGCTTGTAATCTGGCTTCTGCAACTTTGAACATGAAAAATCCAATGAGGAGAAGAAAAGCAAAGCCAAAGAGTCCATCCCAAAATCCGACAAACAAGCAAAATGAACAAAAAACATTGAATTCAATTCTTTCTGATTTTAGAAACTGCATTAAAGAAGGGGTGCACCGGTCCTGGAGATACTGCAATACCAGGTCAATGCGTGGAGTGGACAGAGCAAGCTCTTTTTCCATCTCCCTGTTCTAAAAATCCATTTAATATATGGTCCCCAGATAGGGGACGTATCAGATATTAAACTGATAAGAACAGATACTACACTTGATCTTAGCCAAAAGGCCGAGAAGCGATAACCAGAATTGGTTTCAAACTACGGAGCCACCCAAGGATCCTGAAAAGTCCATTTGTGGAGATGAGCTCCTGGACTCCCGTTAAGAAGACATGTTGTCAACCTCTAGATCCCTTACATGCCTGCACTTTTCGGCTTGCTGCTGCTGCAATCCACGCGTTTTAGATCTGCATAACTCCACCTCTTTAAACACAGCACCTTCACCCCCTGCTGTTCCCACCCGCCTCAACACCGTTGGAAGGGAGGAGAACCAATTAAGGCGGGGGGTGGGGTGGAACGAGCAGCTGTCTACCCTTAGCAGGAGGGCTCCTGATTACATACCTCTCCTGCTGCTGCTGCTGCTGGCTGTCCAGCAGCAGACTGAAGGTGGCTGCTGCTGTGCACAGGTATATAAAGGCTCAGAGCCTATTATGACACGCGCAGCCAGCGTTCCATTGCCACATTCCATCTACTGCAGGCAGGATACCTGGCTGGCTGAATGTCGCTGAGAAGCTCACAGAGACCGCCATAAGCAACAGTTTAACAGAATGCCACAGACTAATCAACCAAACTTTTTGGGTTGGGTTCTCTTTTATAGTCTGCAGGCATTAAATGAAAGAAGTCAGTGTTCCAGCAGAGGGAGACAACGTTTCAGAAAAGGCATTGTAGCAAACCAAAAAAGAAATTTTAAGCGCAGCAGAGTAACCAGCGCACATACCTGTTAGCTCAGGTGAGTTTAAAAGGCTGCTGTTGATAACAAGGGCATTTGCTAAATAGATGGTGTGTGTGCAACAATATACTGAAAGGTCAATTATATTGTGCAGCTTATCTCACCACCTGTAGTTATTTAGGTGAAAGCTCCAAAATGCTTGCCTAATATGTCTGTTTATCCAAAAGGAAGTAAAAAGGGAGAGCTAGAAAGATAGCATTGCATCACATTACATGGCAATGCAATGCACAGTTGCTGAAGTTGAACCAAAATGAGCTTGTAATCTGGCTTCTGCAACTTTGAACATGAAAAATCCAATGAGGAGAAGAAAAGCAAAGCCAAAGAGTCCATCCCAAAATCCGACAAACAAGCAAAATGAACAAAAAACATTGAATTCAATTCTTTCTGATTTTAGAAACTGCATTAAAGAAGGGGTGCACCGGTCCTGGAGATACTGCAATACCAGGTCAATGCGTGGAGTGGACAGAGCAAGCTCTTTTTCCATCTCCCTGTTCTAAAAATCCATTTAATATATGGTCCCCAGATAGGGGACGTATCAGATATTAAACTGATAAGAACAGATACTACACTTGATCTTAGCCAAAAGGCCGAGAAGCGATAACCAGAATTGGTTTCAAACTACGGAGCCACCCAAAGATCCTGAAAAGTCCATTTGTGGAGATGAGCTCCTGGACTCCCGTTAAGAAGACATGTTGTCAACCTCTAGATCCCTTACATGCCTGCACTTTTCGGCTTGCTGCTGCTGCAATCCACGCGTTTTAGATCTGCATAACTCCACCTCTTTAAACACAGCACCTTCACCCCCTGCTGTTCCCACCCGCCTCAACACCGTTGGAAGGGAGGAGAACCAATTAAGGCGGGGGGTGGGGTGGAACGAGCAGCTGTCTACCCTTAGCAGGAGGGCTCCTGATTACATACCTCTCCTGCTGCTGCTGCTGCTGGCTGTCCAGCAGCAGACTGAAGGTGGCTGCTGCTGTGCACAGGTATATAAAGGCTCAGAGCCTATTATGACACGCGCAGCCAGCGTTCCATTGCCACATTCCATCTACTGCAGGCAGGATACCTGGCTGGCTGAATGTCGCTGAGAAGCTCACAGAGACCGCCATAAGCAACAGTTTAACAGAATGCCACAGACTAATCAACCAAACTTTTTGGGTTGGGTTCTCTTTTATAGTCTGCAGGCATTAAATGAAAGAAGTCAGTGTTCCAGGAGAGGGAGACAACGTTTCAGAAAAGGCATTGTAGCAAACCAAAAAAGAAATTTTAAGCGCAGCAGAGTAACCAGCGCACATACCTGTTAGCTCAGGTGAGTTTAAAAGGCTGCTGTTGATAACAAGGGCATTTGCTAAATAGATGGTGTGTGTGCAACAATATACTGAAAGGTCAATTATATTGTGCAGCTTATCTCACCACCTGTAGTTATTTAGGTGAAAGCTCCAAAATGCTTGCCTAATATGTCTGTTTATCCAAAAGGAAGTAAAAAGGGAGAGCTAGAAAGATAGCATTGCATCACATTACATGGCAATGCAATGCACAGTTGCTGAAGTTGAACCAAAATGAGCTTGTAATCTGGCTTCTGCAACTTTGAACATGAAAAATCCAATGAGGAGAAGAAAAGCAAAGCCAAAGAGTCCATCCCAAAATCCGACAAACAAGCAAAATGAACAAAAAACATTGAATTCAATTCTTTCTGATTTTAGAAACTGCATTAAAGAAGGGGTGCACCGGTCCTGGAGATACTGCAATACCAGGTCAATGCGTGGAGTGGACAGAGCAAGCTCTTTTTCCATCTCCCTGTTCTAAAAATCCATTTAATATATGGTCCCCAGATAGGGGACGTATCAGATATTAAACTGATAAGAACAGATACTACACTTGATCTTAGCCAAAAGGCCGAGAAGCGATAACCAGAATTGGTTTCAAACTACGGAGCCACCCAAGGATCCTGAAAAGTCCATTTGTGGAGATGAGCTCCTGGACTCCCGTTAAGAAGACATGTTGTCAACCTCTAGATCCCTTACATGCCTGCACTTTTCGGCTTGCTGCTGCTGCAATCCACGCGTTTTAGATCTGCATAACTCCACCTCTTTAAACACAGCACCTTCACCCCCTGCTGTTCCCACCCGCCTCAACACCGTTGGAAGGGAGGAGAACCAATTAAGGCGGGGGGTGGGGTGGAACGAGCAGCTGTCTACCCTTAGCAGGAGGGCTCCTGATTACATACCTCTCCTGCTGCTGCTGCTGCTGGCTGTCCAGCAGCAGACTGAAGGTGGCTGCTGCTGTGCACAGGTATATAAAGGCTCAGAGCCTATTATGACACGCGCAGCCAGCGTTCCATTGCCACATTCCATCTACTGCAGGCAGGATACCTGGCTGGCTGAATGTCGCTGAGAAGCTCACAGAGACCGCCATAAGCAACAGTTTAACAGAATGCCACAGACTAATCAACCAAACTTTTTGGGTTGGGTTCTCTTTTATAGTCTGCAGGCATTAAATGAAAGAAGTCAGTGTTCCAGCAGAGGGAGACAACGTTTCAGAAAAGGCATTGTAGCAAACCAAAAAAGAAATTTTAAGCGCAGCAGAGTAACCAGCGCACATACCTGTTAGCTCAGGTGAGTTTAAAAGGCTGCTGTTGATAACAAGGGCATTTGCTAAATAGATGGTGTGTGTGCAACAATATACTGAAAGGTCAATTATATTGTGCAGCTTATCTCACCACCTGTAGTTATTTAGGTGAAAGCTCCAAAATGCTTGCCTAATATGTCTGTTTATCCAAAAGGAAGTAAAAAGGGAGAGCTAGAAAGATAGCATTGCATCACATTACATGGCAATGCAATGCACAGTTGCTGAAGTTGAACCAAAATGAGCTTGTAATCTGGCTTCTGCAACTTTGAACATGAAAAATCCAATGAGGAGAAGAAAAGCAAAGCCAAAGAGTCCATCCCAAAATCCGACAAACAAGCAAAATGAACAAAAAACATTGAATTCAATTCTTTCTGATTTTAGAAACTGCATTAAAGAAGGGGTGCACCGGTCCTGGAGATACTGCAATACCAGGTCAATGCGTGGAGTGGACAGAGCAAGCTCTTTTTCCATCTCCCTGTTCTAAAAATCCATTTAATATGTGGTCCCCAGATAGGGGACGTATCAGATATTAAACTGATAAGAACAGATACTACACTTGATCTTAGCCAAAAGGCCGAGAAGCGATAACCAGAATTGGTTTCAAACTACGGAGCCACCCAAGGATCCTGAAAAGTCCATTTGTGGAGATGAGCTCCTGGACTCCCGTTAAGAAGACATGTTGTCAACCTCTAGATCCCTTACATGCCTGCACTTTTCGGCTTGCTGCTGCTGCAATCCACGCGTTTTAGATCTGCATAACTCCACCTCTTTAAACACAGCACCTTCACCCCCTGCTGTTCCCACCCGCCTCAACACCGTTGGAAGGGAGGAGAACCAATTAAGGCGGGGGGTGGGGTGGAACGAGCAGCTGTCTACCCTTAGCAGGAGGGCTCCTGATTACATACCTCTCCTGCTGCTGCTGCTGCTGGCTGTCGAGCAGCAGACTGAAGGTGGCTGCTGCTGTGCACAGGTATATAAAGGCTCAGAGCCTATTATGACACGCGCAGCCAGCGTTCCATTGCCACATTCCATCTACTGCAGGCAGGATACCTGGCTGGCTGAATGTCGCTGAGAAGCTCACAGAGACCGCCATAAGCAACAGTTTAACAGAATGCCACAGACTAATCAACCAAACTTTTTGGGTTGGGTTCTCTTTTATAGTCTGCAGGCATTAAATGAAAGAAGTCAGTGTTCCAGCAGAGGGAGACAACGTTTCAGAAAAGGCATTGTAGCAAACCAAAAAAGAAATTTTAAGCGCAGCAGAGTAACCAGCGCACATACCTGTTAGCTCAGGTGAGTTTAAAAGGCTGCTGTTGATAACAAGGGCATTTGCTAAATAGATGGTGTGTGTGCAACAATATACTGAAAGGTCAATTATATTGTGCAGCTTATCTCACCACCTGTAGTTATTTAGGTGAAAGCTCCAAAATGCTTGCCTAATATGTCTGTTTATCCAAAAGGAAGTAAAAAGGGAGAGCTAGAAAGATAGCATTGCATCACATTACATGGCAATGCAATGCACAGTTGCTGAAGTTGAACCAAAATGAGCTTGTAATCTGGCTTCTGCAACTTTGAACATGAAAAATCCAATGAGGAGAAGAAAAGCAAAGCCAAAGAGTCCATCCCAAAATCCGACAAACAAGCAAAATGAACAAAAAACATTGAATTCAATTCTTTCTGATTTTAGAAACTGCATTAAAGAAGGGGTGCACCGGTCCTGGAGATACTGCAATACCAGGTCAATGCGTGGAGTGGACAGAGCAAGCTCTTTTTCCATCTCCCTGTTCTAAAAATCCATTTAATATATGGTCCCCAGATAGGGGACGTATCAGATATTAAACTGATAAGAACAGATACTACACTTGATCTTAGCCAAAAGGCCGAGAAGCGATAACCAGAATTGGTTTCAAACTACGGAGCCACCCAAGGATCCTGAAAAGTCCATTTGTGGAGATGAGCTCCTGGACTCCCGTTAAGAAGACATGTTGTCAACCTCTAGATCCCTTACATGCCTGCACTTTTCGGCTTGCTGCTGCTGCAATCCACGCGTTTTAGATCTGCATAACTCCACCTCTTTAAACACAGCACCTTCACCCCCTGCTGTTCCCACCCGCCTCAACACCGTTGGAAGGGAGGAGAACCAATTAAGGCGGGGGGTGGGGTGGAACGAGCAGCTGTGTACCCTTAGCAGGAGGGCTCCTGATTACATACCTCTCCTGCTGCTGCTGCTGCTGGCTGTCCAGCAGCAGACTGAAGGTGGCTGCTGCTGTGCACAGGTATATAAAGGCTCAGAGCCTATTATGACACGCGCAGCCAGCGTTCCATTGCCACATTCCATCTACTGCAGGCAGGATACCTGGCTGGCTGAATGTCGCTGAGAAGCTCACAGAGACCGCCATAAGCAACAGTTTAACAGAATGCCACAGACTAATCAACCAAACTTTTTGGGTTGGGTTCTCTTTTATAGTCTGCAGGCATTAAATGAAAGAAGTCAGTGTTCCAGGAGAGGGAGACAACGTTTCAGAAAAGGCATTGTAGCAAACCAAAAAAGAAATTTTAAGCGCAGCAGAGTAACCAGCGCACATACCTGTTAGCTCAGGTGAGTTTAAAAGGCTGCTGTTGATAACAAGGGCATTTGCTAAATAGATGGTGTGTGTGCAACAATATACTGAAAGGTCAATTATATTGTGCAGCTTATCTCACCACCTGTAGTTATTTAGGTGAAAGCTCCAAAATGCTTGCCTAATATGTCTGTTTATCCAAAAGGAAGTAAAAAGGGAGAGCTAGAAAGATAGCATTGCATCACATTACATGGCAATGCAATGCACAGTTGCTGAAGTTGAACCAAAATGAGCTTGTAATCTGGCTTCTGCAACTTTGAACATGAAAAATCCAATGAGGAGAAGAAAAGCAAAGCCAAAGAGTCCATCCCAAAATCCGACAAACAAGCAAAATGAACAAAAAACATTGAATTCAATTCTTTCTGATTTTAGAAACTGCATTAAAGAAGGGGTGCACCGGTCCTGGAGATACTGCAATACCAGGTCAATGCGTGGAGTGGACAGAGCAAGCTCTTTTTCCATCTCCCTGTTCTAAAAATCCATTTAATATATGGTCCCCAGATAGGGGACGTATCAGATATTAAACTGATAAGAACAGATACTACACTTGATCTTAGCCAAAAGGCCGAGAAGCGATAACCAGAATTGGTTTCAAACTACGGAGCCACCCAAGGATCCTGAAAAGTCCATTTGTGGAGATGAGCTCCTGGACTCCCGTTAAGAAGACATGTTGTCAACCTCTAGATCCCTTACATGCCTGCACTTTTCGGCTTGCTGCTGCTGCAATCCACGCGTTTTAGATCTGCATAACTCCACCTCTTTAAACACAGCACCTTCACCCCCTGCTGTTCCCACCCGCCTCAACACCGTTGGAAGGGAGGAGAACCAATTAAGGCGGGGGGTGGGGTGGAACGAGCAGCTGTCTACCCTTAGCAGGAGGGCTCCTGATTACATACCTCTCCTGCTGCTGCTGCTGCTGGCTGTCCAGCAGCAGACTGAAGGTGGCTGCTGCTGTGCACAGGTATATAAAGGCTCAGAGCCTATTATGACACGCGCAGCCAGCGTTCCATTGCCACATTCCATCTACTGCAGGCAGGATACCTGGCTGGCTGAATGTCGCTGAGAAGCTCACAGAGACCGCCATAAGCAACAGTTTAACAGAATGCCACAGACTAATCAACCAAACTTTTTGGGTTGGGTTCTCTTTTATAGTCTGCAGGCATTAAATGAAAGAAGTCAGTGTTCCAGCAGAGGGAGACAACGTTTCAGAAAAGGCATTGTAGCAAACCAAAAAAGAAATTTTAAGCGCAGCAGAGTAACCAGCGCACATACCTGTTAGCTCAGGTGAGTTTAAAAGGCTGCTGTTGATAACAAGGGCATTTGCTAAATAGATGGTGTGTGTGCAACAATATACTGAAAGGTCAATTATATTGTGCAGCTTATCTCACCACCTGTAGTTATTTAGGTGAAAGCTCCAAAATGCTTGCCTAATATGTCTGTTTATCCAAAAGGAAGTAAAAAGGGAGAGCTAGAAAGATAGCATTGCATCACATTACATGGCAATGCAATGCACAGTTGCTGAAGTTGAACCAAAATGAGCTTGTAATCTGGCTTCTGCAACTTTGAACATGAAAAATCCAATGAGGAGAAGAAAAGCAAAGCCAAAGAGTCCATCCCAAAATCCGACAAACAAGCAAAATGAACAAAAAACATTGAATTCAATTCTTTCTGATTTTAGAAACTGCATTAAAGAAGGGGTGCACCGGTCCTGGAGATACTGCAATACCAGGTCAATGCGTGGAGTGGACAGAGCAAGCTCTTTTTCCATCTCCCTGTTCTAAAAATCCATTTAATATGTGGTCCCCAGATAGGGGACGTATCAGATATTAAACTGATAAGAACAGATACTACACTTGATCTTAGCCAAAAGGCCGAGAAGCGATAACCAGAATTGGTTTCAAACTACGGAGCCACCCAAGGATCCTGAAAAGTCCATTTGTGGAGATGAGCTCCTGGACTCCCGTTAAGAAGACATGTTGTCAACCTCTAGATCCCTTACATGCCTGCACTTTTCGGCTTGCTGCTGCTGCAATCCACGCGTTTTAGATCTGCATAACTCCACCTCTTTAAACACAGCACCTTCACCCCCTGCTGTTCCCACCCGCCTCAACACCGTTGGAAGGGAGGAGAACCAATTAAGGCGGGGGGTGGGGTGGAACGAGCAGCTGTCTACCCTTAGCAGGAGGGCTCCTGATTACATACCTCTCCTGCTGCTGCTGCTGCTGGCTGTCCAGCAGCAGACTGAAGGTGGCTGCTGCTGTGCACAGGTATATAAAGGCTCAGAGCCTATTATGACACGCGCAGCCAGCGTTCCATTGCCACATTCCATCTACTGCAGGCAGGATACCTGGCTGGCTGAATGTCGCTGAGAAGCTCACAGAGACCGCCATAAGCAACAGTTTAACAGAATGCCACAGACTAATCAACCAAACTTTTTGGGTTGGGTTCTCTTTTATAGTCTGCAGGCATTAAATGAAAGAAGTCAGTGTTCCAGCAGAGGGAGACAACGTTTCAGAAAAGGCATTGTAGCAAACCAAAAAAGAAATTTTAAGCGCAGCAGAGTAACCAGCGCACATACCTGTTAGCTCAGGTGAGTTTAAAAGGCTGCTGTTGATAACAAGGGCATTTGCTAAATAGATGGTGTGTGTGCAACAATATACTGAAAGGTCAATTATATTGTGCAGCTTATCTCACCACCTGTAGTTATTTAGGTGAAAGCTCCAAAATGCTTGCCTAATATGTCTGTTTATCCAAAAGGAAGTAAAAAGGGAGAGCTAGAAAGATAGCATTGCATCACATTACATGGCAATGCAATGCACAGTTGCTGAAGTTGAACCAAAATGAGCTTGTAATCTGGCTTCTGCAACTTTGAACATGAAAAATCCAATGAGGAGAAGAAAAGCAAAGCCAAAGAGTCCATCCCAAAATCCGACAAACAAGCAAAATGAACAAAAAACATTGAATTCAATTCTTTCTGATTTTAGAAACTGCATTAAAGAAGGGGTGCACCGGTCCTGGAGATACTGCAATACCAGGTCAATGCGTGGAGTGGACAGAGCAAGCTCTTTTTCCATCTCCCTGTTCTAAAAATCCATTTAATATATGGTCCCCAGATAGGGGACGTATCAGATATTAAACTGATAAGAACAGATACTACACTTGATCTTAGCCAAAAGGCCGAGAAGCGATAACCAGAATTGGTTTCAAACTACGGAGCCACCCAAGGATCCTGAAAAGTCCATTTGTGGAGATGAGCTCCTGGACTCCCGTTAAGAAGACATGTTGTCAACCTCTAGATCCCTTACATGCCTGCACTTTTCGGCTTGCTGCTGCTGCAATCCACGCGTTTTAGATCTGCATAACTCCACCTCTTTAAACACAGCACCTTCACCCCCTGCTGTTCCCACCCGCCTCAACACCGTTGGAAGGGAGGAGAACCAATTAAGGCAGGGGGTGGGGTGGAACGAGCAGCTGTCTACCCTTAGCAGGAGGGCTCCTGATTACATACCTCTCCTGCTGCTGCTGCTGCTGGCTGTCGAGCAGCAGACTGAAGGTGGCTGCTGCTGTGCACAGGTATATAAAGGCTCAGAGCCTATTATGACACGCGCAGCCAGCGTTCCATTGCCACATTCCATCTACTGCAGGCAGGATACCTGGCTGGCTGAATGTCGCTGAGAAGCTCACAGAGACCGCCATAAGCAACAGTTTAACAGAATGCCACAGACTAATCAACCAAACTTTTTGGGTTGGGTTCTCTTTTATAGTCTGCAGGCATTAAATGAAAGAAGTCAGTGTTCCAGCAGAGGGAGACAACGTTTCAGAAAAGGCATTGTAGCAAACCAAAAAAGAAATTTTAAGCGCAGCAGAGTAACCAGCGCACATACCTGTTAGCTCAGGTGAGTTTAAAAGGCTGCTGTTGATAACAAGGGCATTTGCTAAATAGATGGTGTGTGTGCAACAATATACTGAAAGGTCAATTATATTGTGCAGCTTATCTCACCACCTGTAGTTATTTAGGTGAAAGCTCCAAAATGCTTGCCTAATATGTCTGTTTATCCAAAAGGAAGTAAAAAGGGAGAGCTAGAAAGATAGCATTGCATCACATTACATGGCAATGCAATGCACAGTTGCTGAAGTTGAACCAAAATGAGCTTGTAATCTGGCTTCTGCAACTTTGAACATGAAAAATCCAATGAGGAGAAGAAAAGCAAAGCCAAAGAGTCCATCCCAAAATCCGACAAACAAGCAAAATGAACAAAAAACATTGAATTCAATTCTTTCTGATTTTAGAAACTGCATTAAAGAAGGGGTGCACCGGTCCTGGAGATACTGCAATACCAGGTCAATGCGTGGAGTGGACAGAGCAAGCTCTTTTTCCATCTCCCTGTTCTAAAAATCCATTTAATATATGGTCCCCAGATAGGGGACGTATCAGATATTAAACTGATAAGAACAGATACTACACTTGATCTTAGCCAAAAGGCCGAGAAGCGATAACCAGAATTGGTTTCAAACTACGGAGCCACCCAAGGATCCTGAAAAGTCCATTTGTGGAGATGAGCTCCTGGACTCCCGTTAAGAAGACATGTTGTCAACCTCTAGATCCCTTACATGCCTGCACTTTTCGGCTTGCTGCTGCTGCAATCCACGCGTTTTAGATCTGCATAACTCCACCTCTTTAAACACAGCACCTTCACCCCCTGCTGTTCCCACCCGCCTCAACACCGTTGGAAGGGAGGAGAACCAATTAAGGCGGGGGGTGGGGTGGAACGAGCAGCTGTCTACCCTTAGCAGGAGGGCTCCTGATTACATACCTCTCCTGCTGCTGCTGCTGCTGGCTGTCCAGCAGCAGACTGAAGGTGGCTGCTGCTGTGCACAGGTATATAAAGGCTCAGAGCCTATTATGACACGCGCAGCCAGCGTTCCATTGCCACATTCCATCTACTGCAGGCAGGATACCTGGCTGGCTGAATGTCGCTGAGAAGCTCACAGAGACCGCCATAAGCAACAGTTTAACAGAATGCCACAGACTAATCAACCAAACTTTTTGGGTTGGGTTCTCTTTTATAGTCTGCAGGCATTAAATGAAAGAAGTCAGTGTTCCAGCAGAGGGAGACAACGTTTCAGAAAAGGCATTGTAGCAAACCAAAAAAGAAATTTTAAGCGCAGCAGAGTAACCAGCGCACATACCTGTTAGCTCAGGTGAGTTTAAAAGGCTGCTGTTGATAACAAGGGCATTTGCTAAATAGATGGTGTGTGTGCAACAATATACTGAAAGGTCAATTATATTGTGCAGCTTATCTCACCACCTGTAGTTATTTAGGTGAAAGCTCCAAAATGCTTCCCTAATATGTCTGTTTATCCAAAAGGAAGTAAAAAGGGAGAGCTAGAAAGATAGCATTGCATCACATTACATGGCAATGCAATGCACAGTTGCTGAAGTTGAACCAAAATGAGCTTGTAATCTGGCTTCTGCAACTTTGAACATGAAAAATCCAATGAGGAGAAGAAAAGCAAAGCCAAAGAGTCCATCCCAAAATCCGACAAACAAGCAAAATGAACAAAAAACATTGAATTCAATTCTTTCTGATTTTAGAAACTGCATTAAAGAAGGGGTGCACCGGTCCTGGAGATACTGCAATACCAGGTCAATGCGTGGAGTGGACAGAGCAAGCTCTTTTTCCATCTCCCTGTTCTAAAAATCCATTTAATATATGGTCCCCAGATAGGGGACGTATCAGATATTAAACTGATAAGAACAGATACTACACTTGATCTTAGCCAAAAGGCCGAGAAGCGATAACCAGAATTGGTTTCAAACTACGGAGCCACCCAAGGATCCTGAAAAGTCCATTTGTGGAGATGAGCTCCTGGACTCCCGTTAAGAAGACATGTTGTCAACCTCTAGATCCCTTACATGCCTGCACTTTTCGGCTTGCTGCTGCTGCAATCCACGCGTTTTAGATCTGCATAACTCCACCTCTTTAAACACAGCACCTTCACCCCCTGCTGTTCCCACCCGCCTCAACACCGTTGGAAGGGAGGAGAACCAATTAAGGCGGGGGGTGGGGTGGAACGAGCAGCTGTCTACCCTTAGCAGGAGGGCTCCTGATTACATACCTCTCCTGCTGCTGCTGCTGCTGGCTGTCCAGCAGCAGACTGAAGGTGGCTGCTGCTGTGCACAGGTATATAAAGGCTCAGAGCCTATTATGACACGCGCAGCCAGCGTTCCATTGCCACATTCCATCTACTGCAGGCAGGATACCTGGCTGGCTGAATGTCGCTGAGAAGCTCACAGAGACCGCCATAAGCAACAGTTTAACAGAATGCCACAGACTAATCAACCAAACTTTTTGGGTTGGGTTCTCTTTTATAGTCTGCAGGCATTAAATGAAAGAAGTCAGTGTTCCAGCAGAAGGAGACAACGTTTCAGAAAAGGCATTGTAGCAAACCAAAAAAGAAATTTTAAGCGCAGCAGAGTAACCAGCGCACATACCTGTTAGCTCAGGTGAGTTTAAAAGGCTGCTGTTGATAACAAGGGCATTTGCTAAATAGATGGTGTGTGTGCAACAATATACTGAAAGGTCAATTATATTGTGCAGCTTATCTCACCACCTGTAGTTATTTAGGTGAAAGCTCCAAAATGCTTGCCTAATATGTCTGTTTATCCAAAAGGAAGTAAAAAGGGAGAGCTAGAAAGATAGCATTGCATCACATTACATGGCAATGCAATGCACAGTTGCTGAAGTTGAACCAAAATGAGCTTGTAATCTGGCTTCTGCAACTTTGAACATGAAAAATCCAATGAGGAGAAGAAAAGCAAAGCCAAAGAGTCCATCCCAAAATCCGACAAACAAGCAAAATGAACAAAAAACATTGAATTCAATTCTTTCTGATTTTAGAAACTGCATTAAAGAAGGGGTGCACCGGTCCTGGAGATACTGCAATACCAGGTCAATGCGTGGAGTGGACAGAGCAAGCTCTTTTTCCATCTCCCTGTTCTAAAAATCCATTTAATATATGGTCCCCAGATAGGGGACGTATCAGATATTAAACTGATAAGAACAGATACTACACTTGATCTTAGCCAAAAGGCCGAGAAGCGATAACCAGAATTGGTTTCAAACTACGGAGCCACCCAAGGATCCTGAAAAGTCCATTTGTGGAGATGAGCTCCTGGACTCCCGTTAAGAAGACATGTTGTCAACCTCTAGATCCCTTACATGCCTGCACTTTTCGGCTTGCTGCTGCTGCAATCCACGCGTTTTAGATCTGCATAACTCCACCTCTTTAAACACAGCACCTTCACCCCCTGCTGTTCCCACCCGCCTCAACACCGTTGGAAGGGAGGAGAACCAATTAAGGCGGGGGGTGGGGTGGAACGAGCAGCTGTCTACCCTTAGCAGGAGGGCTCCTGATTACATACCTCTCCTGCTGCTGCTGCTGCTGGCTGTCCAGCAGCAGACTGAAGGTGGCTGCTGCTGTGCACAGGTATATAAAGGCTCAGAGCCTATTATGACACGCGCAGCCAGCGTTCCATTGCCACATTCCATCTACTGCAGGCAGGATACCTGGCTGGCTGAATGTCGCTGAGAAGCTCACAGAGACCGCCATAAGCAACAGTTTAACAGAATGCCACAGACTAATCAACCAAACTTTTTGGGTTGGGTTCTCTTTTATAGTCTGCAGGCATTAAATGAAAGAAGTCAGTGTTCCAGCAGAGGGAGACAACGTTTCAGAAAAGGCATTGTAGCAAACCAAAAAAGAAATTTTAAGCGCAGCAGAGTAACCAGCGCACATACCTGTTAGCTCAGGTGAGTTTAAAAGGCTGCTGTTGATAACAAGGGCATTTGCTAAATAGATGGTGTGTGTGCAACAATATACTGAAAGGTCAATTATATTGTGCAGCTTATCTCACCACCTGTAGTTATTTAGGTGAAAGCTCCAAAATGCTTGCCTAATATGTCTGTTTATCCAAAAGGAAGTAAAAAGGGAGAGCTAGAAAGATAGCATTGCATCACATTACATGGCAATGCAATGCACAGTTGCTGAAGTTGAACCAAAATGAGCTTGTAATCTGGCTTCTGCAACTTTGAACATGAAAAATCCAATGAGGAGAAGAAAAGCAAAGCCAAAGAGTCCATCCCAAAATCCGACAAACAAGCAAAATGAACAAAAAACATTGAATTCAATTCTTTCTGATTTTAGAAACTGCATTAAAGAAGGGGTGCACCGGTCCTGGAGATACTGCAATACCAGGTCAATGCGTGGAGTGGACAGAGCAAGCTCTTTTTCCATCTCCCTGTTCTAAAAATCCATTTAATATGTGGTCCCCAGATAGGGGACGTATCAGATATTAAACTGATAAGAACAGATACTACACTTGATCTTAGCCAAAAGGCCGAGAAGCGATAACCAGAATTGGTTTCAAACTACGGAGCCACCCAAGGATCCTGAAAAGTCCATTTGTGGAGATGAGCTCCTGGACTCCCGTTAAGAAGACATGTTGTCAACCTCTAGATCCCTTACATGCCTGCACTTTTCGGCTTGCTGCTGCTGCAATCCACGCGTTTTAGATCTGCATAACTCCACCTCTTTAAACACAGCACCTTCACCCCCTGCTGTTCCCACCCGCCTCAACACCGTTGGAAGGGAGGAGAACCAATTAAGGCGGGGGGTGGGGTGGAACGAGCAGCTGTCTACCCTTAGCAGGAGGGCTCCTGATTACATACCTCTCCTGCTGCTGCTGCTGCTGGCTGTCCAGCAGCAGACTGAAGGTGGCTGCTGCTGTGCACAGGTATATAAAGGCTCAGAGCCTATTATGACACGCGCAGCCAGCGTTCCATTGCCACATTCCATCTACTGCAGGCAGGATACCTGGCTGGCTGAATGTCGCTGAGAAGCTCACAGAGACCGCCATAAGCAACAGTTTAACAGAATGCCACAGACTAATCAACCAAACTTTTTGGGTTGGGTTCTCTTTTATAGTCTGCAGGCATTAAATGAAAGAAGTCAGTGTTCCAGCAGAGGGAGACAACGTTTCAGAAAAGGCATTGTAGCAAACCAAAAAAGAAATTTTAAGCGCAGCAGAGTAACCAGCGCACATACCTGTTAGCTCAGGTGAGTTTAAAAGGCTGCTGTTGATAACAAGGGCATTTGCTAAATAGATGGTGTGTGTGCAACAATATACTGAAAGGTCAATTATATTGTGCAGCTTATCTCACCACCTGTAGTTATTTAGGTGAAAGCTCCAAAATGCTTGCCTAATATGTCTGTTTATCCAAAAGGAAGTAAAAAGGGAGAGCTAGAAAGATAGCATTGCATCACATTACATGGCAATGCAATGCACAGTTGCTGAAGTTGAACCAAAATGAGCTTGTAATCTGGCTTCTGCAACTTTGAACATGAAAAATCCAATGAGGAGAAGAAAAGCAAAGCCAAAGAGTCCATCCCAAAATCCGACAAACAAGCAAAATGAACAAAAAACATTGAATTCAATTCTTTCTGATTTTAGAAACTGCATTAAAGAAGGGGTGCACCGGTCCTGGAGATACTGCAATACCAGGTCAATGCGTGGAGTGGACAGAGCAAGCTCTTTTTCCATCTCCCTGTTCTAAAAATCCATTTAATATATGGTCCCCAGATAGGGGACGTATCAGATATTAAACTGATAAGAACAGATACTACACTTGATCTTAGCCAAAAGGCCGAGAAGCGATAACCAGAATTGGTTTCAAACTACGGAGCCACCCAAGGATCCTGAAAAGTCCATTTGTGGAGATGAGCTCCTGGACTCCCGTTAAGAAGACATGTTGTCAACCTCTAGATCCCTTACATGCCTGCACTTTTCGGCTTGCTGCTGCTGCAATCCACGCGTTTTAGATCTGCATAACTCCACCTCTTTAAACACAGCACCTTCACCCCCTGCTGTTCCCACCCGCCTCAACACCGTTGGAAGGGAGGAGAACCAATTAAGGCGGGGGGTGGGGTGGAACGAGCAGCTGTGTACCCTTAGCAGGAGGGCTCCTGATTACATACCTCTCCTGCTGCTGCTGCTGCTGGCTGTCCAGCAGCAGACTGAAGGTGGCTGCTGCTGTGCACAGGTATATAAAGGCTCAGAGCCTATTATGACACGCGCAGCCAGCGTTCCATTGCCACATTCCATCTACTGCAGGCAGGATACCTGGCTGGCTGAATGTCGCTGAGAAGCTCACAGAGACCGCCATAAGCAACAGTTTAACAGAATGCCACAGACTAATCAACCAAACTTTTTGGGTTGGGTTCTCTTTTATAGTCTGCAGGCATTAAATGAAAGAAGTCAGTGTTCCAGCAGAGGGAGACAACGTTTCAGAAAAGGCATTGTAGCAAACCAAAAAAGAAATTTTAAGCGCAGCAGAGTAACCAGCGCACATACCTGTTAGCTCAGGTGAGTTTAAAAGGCTGCTGTTGATAACAAGGGCATTTGCTAAATAGATGGTGTGTGTGCAACAATATACTGAAAGGTCAATTATATTGTGCAGCTTATCTCACCACCTGTAGTTATTTAGGTGAAAGCTCCAAAATGCTTGCCTAATATGTCTGTTTATCCAAAAGGAAGTAAAAAGGGAGAGCTAGAAAGATAGCATTGCATCACATTACATGGCAATGCAATGCACAGTTGCTGAAGTTGAACCAAAATGAGCTTGTAATCTGGCTTCTGCAACTTTGAACATGAAAAATCCAATGAGGAGAAGAAAAGCAAAGCCAAAGAGTCCATCCCAAAATCCGACAAACAAGCAAAATGAACAAAAAACATTGAATTCAATTCTTTCTGATTTTAGAAACTGCATTAAAGAAGGGGTGCACCGGTCATGGAGATACTGCAATACCAGGTCAATGCGTGGAGTGGACAGAGCAAGCTCTTTTTCCATCTCCCTGTTCTAAAAATCCATTTAATATATGGTCCCCAGATAGGGGACGTATCAGATATTAAACTGATAAGAACAGATACTACACTTGATCTTAGCCAAAAGGCCGAGAAGCGATAACCAGAATTGGTTTCAAACTACGGAGCCACCCAAGGATCCTGAAAAGTCCATTTGTGGAGATGAGCTCCTGGACTCCCGTTAAGAAGACATGTTGTCAAGCTCTAGATCCCTTACATGCCTGCACTTTTCGGCTTGCTGCTGCTGCAATCCACGCGTTTTAGATCTGCATAACTCCACCTCTTTAAACACAGCACCTTCACCCCCTGCTGTTCCCACCCGCCTCAACACCGTTGGAAGGGAGGAGAACCAATTAAGGCGGGGGGTGGGGTGGAACGAGCAGCTGTCTACCCTTAGCAGGAGGGCTCCTGATTACATACCTCTCCTGCTGCTGCTGCTGCTGGCTGTCCAGCAGCAGACTGAAGGTGGCTGCTGCTGTGCACAGGTATATAAAGGCTCAGAGCCTATTATGACACGCGCAGCCAGCGTTCCATTGCCACATTCCATCTACTGCAGGCAGGATACCTGGCTGGCTGAATGTCGCTGAGAAGCTCACAGAGACCGCCATAAGCAACAGTTTAACAGAATGCCACAGACTAATCAACCAAACTTTTTGGGTTGGGTTCTCTTTTATAGTCTGCAGGCATTATATGAAAGAAGTCAGTGTTCCAGCAGAGGGAGACAACGTTTCAGAAAAGGCATTGTAGCAAACCAAAAAAGAAATTTTAAGCGCAGCAGAGTAACCAGCGCACATACCTGTTAGCTCAGGTGAGTTTAAAAGGCTGCTGTTGATAACAAGGGCATTTGCTAAATAGATGGTGTGTGTGCAACAATATACTGAAAGGTCAATTATATTGTGCAGCTTATCTCACCACCTGTAGTTATTTAGGTGAAAGCTCCAAAATGCTTGCCTAATATGTCTGTTTATCCAAAAGGAAGTAAAAAGGGAGAGCTAGAAAGATAGCATTGCATCACATTACATGGCAATGCAATGCACAGTTGCTGAAGTTGAACCAAAATGAGCTTGTAATCTGGCTTCTGCAACTTTGAACATGAAAAATCCAATGAGGAGAAGAAAAGCAAAGCCAAAGAGTCCATCCCAAAATCCGACAAACAAGCAAAATGAACAAAAAACATTGAATTCAATTCTTTCTGATTTTAGAAACTGCATTAAAGAAGGGGTGCACCGGTCCTGGAGATACTGCAATACCAGGTCAATGCGTGGAGTGGACAGAGCAAGCTCTTTTTCCATCTCCCTGTTCTAAAAATCCATTTAATATATGGTCCCCAGATAGGGGACGTATCAGATATTAAACTGATAAGAACAGATACTACACTTGATCTTAGCCAAAAGGCCGAGAAGCGATAACCAGAATTGGTTTCAAACTACGGAGCCACCCAAGGATCCTGAAAAGTCCATTTGTGGAGATGAGCTCCTGGACTCCCGTTAAGAAGACATGTTGTCAACCTCTAGATCCCTTACATGCCTGCACTTTTCGGCTTGCTGCTGCTGCAATCCACGCGTTTTAGATCTGCATAACTCCACCTCTTTAAACACAGCACCTTCACCCCCTGCTGTTCCCACCCGCCTCAACACCGTTGGAAGGGAGGAGAACCAATTAAGGCGGGGGGTGGGGTGGAACGAGCAGCTGTCTACCCTTAGCAGGAGGGCTCCTGATTACATACCTCTCCTGCTGCTGCTGCTGCTGGCTGTCCAGCAGCAGACTGAAGGTGGCTGCTGCTGTGCACAGGTATATAAAGGCTCAGAGCCTATTATGACACGCGCAGCCAGCGTTCCATTGCCACATTCCATCTACTGCAGGCAGGATACCTGGCTGGCTGAATGTCGCTGAGAAGCTCACAGAGACCGCCATAAGCAACAGTTTAACAGAATGCCACAGACTAATCAACCAAACTTTTTGGGTTGGGTTCTCTTTTATAGTCTGCAGGCATTAAATGAAAGAAGTCAGTGTTCCAGCAGAGGGAGACAACGTTTCAGAAAAGGCATTGTAGCAAACCAAAAAAGAAATTTTAAGCGCAGCAGAGTAACCAGCGCACATACCTGTTAGCTCAGGTGAGTTTAAAAGGCTGCTGTTGATAACAAGGGCATTTGCTAAATAGATGGTGTGTGTGCAACAATATACTGAAAGGTCAATTATATTGTGCAGCTTATCTCACCACCTGTAGTTATTTAGGTGAAAGCTCCAAAATGCTTGCCTAATATGTCTGTTTATCCAAAAGGAAGTAAAAAGGGAGAGCTAGAAAGATAGCATTGCATCACATTACATGGCAATGCAATGCACAGTTGCTGAAGTTGAACCAAAATGAGCTTGTAATCTGGCTTCTGCAACTTTGAACATGAAAAATCCAATGAGGAGAAGAAAAGCAAAGCCAAAGAGTCCATCCCAAAATCCGACAAACAAGCAAAATGAACAAAAAACATTGAATTCAATTCTTTCTGATTTTAGAAACTGCATTAAAGAAGGGGTGCACCGGTCCTGGAGATACTGCAATACCAGGTCAATGCGTGGAGTGGACAGAGCAAGCTCTTTTTCCATCTCCCTGTTCTAAAAATCCATTTAATATATGGTCCCCAGATAGGGGACGTATCAGATATTAAACTGATAAGAACAGATACTACACTTGATCTTAGCCAAAAGGCCGAGAAGCGATAACCAGAATTGGTTTCAAACTACGGAGCCACCCAAGGATCCTGAAAAGTCCATTTGTGGAGATGAGCTCCTGGACTCCCGTTAAGAAGACATGTTGTCAACCTCTAGATCCCTTACATGACTGCACTTTTCAGCTTGCTGCTGCTGCAATCCACGCGTTTTAGATCTGCATAACTCCACCTCTTTAAACACAGCACCTTCACCCCCTGCTGTTCCCACCCGCCTCAACACCGTTGGAAGGGAGGAGAACCAATTAAGGCGGGGGGTGGGGTGGAACGAGCAGCTGTCTACCCTTAGCAGGAGGGCTCCTGATTACATACCTCTCCTGCTGCTGCTGCTGGCTGTCCAGCAGCAGACTGAAGGTGGCTGCTGCTGTGCACAGGTATATAAAGGCTCAGAGCCTATTATGACACGCGCAGCCAGCGTTCCATTGCCACATTCCATCTACTGCAGGCAGGGTACCTAGCTGGCTGAATGTCGCTGAGAAGCTCACAGAGACCGCCATAAGCAACAGTTTAACAGAATGCCACAGACTAATCAACCAAACTTTTTGGGTTGGGTTCTCTTTTATAGTCTGCAGGCATTAAATGAAAGAAGTCAGTGTTCCAGCAGAGGGAGACAACGTTTCAGAAAAGGCATTGTAGCAAACCAAAAAAGAAATTTTAAGCGCAGCAGAGTAACCAGCGCACATACCTGTTAGCTCAGGTGAGTTTAAAAGGCTGCTGTTGATAACAAGGGCATTTGCTAAATAGATGGTGTGTGTGCAACAATATACTGAAAGGTCAATTATATTGTGCAGCTTATCTCACCACCTGTAGTTATTTAGGTGAAAGCTCCAAAATGCTTGCCTAATATGTCTGTTTATCCAAAAGGAAGTAAAAAGGGAGAGCTAGAAAGATAGCATTGCATCACATTACATGGCAATGCAATGCACAGTTGCTGAAGTTGAACCAAAATGAGCTTGTAATCTGGCTTCTGCAACTTTGAACATGAAAAATCCAATGAGGAGAAGAAAAGCAAAGCCAAAGAGTCCATCCCAAAATCCGACAAACAAGCAAAATGAACAAAAAACATTGAATTCAATTCTTTCTGATTTTAGAAACTGCATTAAAGAAGGGGTGCACCGGTCCTGGAGATACTGCAATACCAGGTCAATGCGTGGAGTGGACAGAGCAAGCTCTTTTTCCATCTCCCTGTTCTAAAAATCCATTTAATATATGGTCCCCAGATAGGGGACGTATCAGATATTAAACTGATAAGAACAGATACTACACTTGATCTTAGCCAAAAGGCCGAGAAGCGATAACCAGAATTGGTTTCAAACTACGGAGCCACCCAAGGATCCTGAAAAGTCCATTTGTGGAGATGAGCTCCTGGACTCCCGTTAAGAAGACATGTTGTCAACCTCTAGATCCCTTACATGCCTGCACTTTTCGGCTTGCTGCTGCTGCAATCCACGCGTTTTAGATCTGCATAACTCCACCTCTTTAAACACAGCACCTTCACCCCCTGCTGTTCCCACCCGCCTCAACACCGTTGGAAGGGAGGAGAACCAATTAAGGCGGGGGGTGGGGTGGAACGAGCAGCTGTCTACCCTTAGCAGGAGGGCTCCTGATTACATACCTCTCCTGCTGCTGCTGCTGCTGCTGGCTGTCCAGCAGCAGACTGAAGGTGGCTGCTGCTGTGCACAGGTATATAAAGGCTCAGAGCCTATTATGACACGCGCAGCCAGCGTTCCATTGCCACATTCCATCTACTGCAGGCAGGATACCTGGCTGGCTGAATGTCGCTGAGAAGCTCACAGAGACCGCCATAAGCAACAGTTTAACAGAATGCCACAGACTAATCAACCAAACTTTTTGGGTTGGGTTCTCTTTTATAGTCTGCAGGCATTAAATGAAAGAAGTCAGTGTTCCAGCAGAGGGAGACAACGTTTCAGAAAAGGCATTGTAGCAAACCAAAAAAGAAATTTTAAGCGCAGCAGAGTAACCAGCGCACATACCTGTTAGCTCAGGTGAGTTTAAAAGGCTGCTGTTGATAACAAGGGCATTTGCTAAATAGATGGTGTGTGTGCAACAATATACTGAAAGGTCAATTATATTGTGCAGCTTATCTCACCACCTGTAGTTATTTAGGTGAAAGCTCCAAAATGCTTGCCTAATATGTCTGTTTATCCAAAAGGAAGTAAAAAGGAAGAGCTAGAAAGATAGCATTGCATCACATTACATGGCAATGCAATGCACAGTTGCTGAAGTTGAACCAAAATGAGCTTGTAATCTGGCTTCTGCAACTTTGAACATGAAAAATCCAATGAGGAGAAGAAAAGCAAAGCCAAAGAGTCCATCCCAAAATCCGACAAACAAGCAAAATGAACAAAAAACATTGAATTCAATTCTTTCTGATTTTAGAAACTGCATTAAAGAAGGGGTGCACCGGTCCTGGAGATACTGCAATACCAGGTCAATGCGTGGAGTGGACAGAGCAAGCTCTTTTTCCATCTCCCTGTTCTAAAAATCCATTTAATATATGGTCCCCAGATAGGGGACGTATCAGATATTAAACTGATAAGAACAGATACTACACTTGATCTTAGCCAAAAGGCCGAGAAGCGATAACCAGAATTGGTTTCAAACTACGGAGCCACCCAAGGATCCTGAAAAGTCCATTTGTGGAGATGAGCTCCTGGACTCCCGTTAAGAAGACATGTTGTCAACCTCTAGATCCCTTACATGCCTGCACTTTTCAGCTTGCTGCTGCTGCAATCCACGCGTTTTAGATCTGCATAACTCCACCTCTTTAAACACAGCACCTTCACCCCCTGCTGTTCCCACCCGCCTCAACACCGTTGGAAGGGAGGAGAACCAATTAAGGCGGGGGGTGGGGTGGAACGAGCAGCTGTCTACCCTTAGCAGGAGGGCTCCTGATTACATACCTCTCCTGCTGCTGCTGCTGCTGCTGGCTGTCCAGCAGCAGACTGAAGGTGGCTGCTGCTGTGCACAGGTATATAAAGGCTCAGAGCCTATTATGACACGCGCAGCCAGCGTTCCATTGCCACATTCCATCTACTGCAGGCAGGATACCTGGCTGGCTGAATGTCGCTGAGAAGCTCACAGAGACCGCCATAAGCAACAGTTTAACAGAATGCCACAGACTAATCAACCAAACTTTTTGGGTTGGGTTCTCTTTTATAGTCTGCAGGCATTAAATGAAAGAAGTCAGTGTTCCAGCAGAGGGAGACAACGTTTCAGAAAAGGCATTGTAGCAAACCAAAAAAGAAATTTTAAGCGCAGCAGAGTAACCAGCGCACATACCTGTTAGCTCAGGTGAGTTTAAAAGGCTGCTGTTGATAACAAGGGCATTTGCTAAATAGATGGTGTGTGTGCAACAATATACTGAAAGGTCAATTATATTGTGCAGCTTATCTCACCACCTGTAGTTATTTAGGTGAAAGCTCCAAAATGCTTGCCTAATATGTCTGTTTATCCAAAAGGAAGTAAAAAGGAAGAGCTAGAAAGATAGCATTGCATCACATTACATGGCAATGCAATGCACAGTTGCTGAAGTTGAACCAAAATGAGCTTGTAATCTGGCTTCTGCAACTTTGAACATGAAAAATCCAATGAGGAGAAGAAAAGCAAAGCCAAAGAGTCCATCCCAAAATCCGACAAACAAGCAAAATGAACAAAAAACATTGAATTCAATTCTTTCTGATTTTAGAAACTGCATTAAAGAAGGGGTGCACCGGTCCTGGAGATACTGCAATACCAGGTCAATGCGTGGAGTGGACAGAGCAAGCTCTTTTTCCATCTCCCTGTTCTAAAAATCCATTTAATATATGGTCCCCAGATAGGGGACGTATCAGATATTAAACTGATAAGAACAGATACTACACTTGATCTTAGCCAAAAGGCCGAGAAGCGATAACCAGAATTGGTTTCAAACTACGGAGCCACCCAAGGATCCTGAAAAGTCCATTTGTGGAGATGAGCTCCTGGACTCCCGTTAAGAAGACATGTTGTCAACCTCTAGATCCCTTACATGCCTGCACTTTTCAGCTTGCTGCTGCTGCAATCCACGCGTTTTAGATCTGCATAACTCCACCTCTTTAAACACAGCACCTTCACCCCCTGCTGTTCCCACCCGCCTCAACACCGTTGGAAGGGAGGAGAACCAATTAAGGCGGGGGGTGGGGTGGAACGAGCAGCTGTCTACCCTTAGCAGGAGGGCTCCTGATTACATACCTCTCCTGCTGCTGCTGCTGCTGGCTGTCCAGCAGCAGACTGAAGGTGGCTGCTGCTGTGCACAGGTATATAAAGGCTCAGAGCCTATTATGACACGCGCAGCCAGCGTTCCATTGCCACATTCCATCTACTGCAGGCAGGATACCTGGCTGGCTGAATGTCGCTGAGAAGCTCACAGAGACCGCCATAAGCAACAGTTTAACAGAATGCCACAGACTAATCAACCAAACTTTTTGGGTTGGGTTCTCTTTTATAGTCTGCAGGCATTAAATGAAAGAAGTCAGTGTTCCAGCAGAGGGAGACAACGTTTCAGAAAAGGCATTGTAGCAAACCAAAAAAGAAATTTTAAGCGCAGCAGAGTAACCAGCGCACATACCTGTTAGCTCAGGTGAGTTTAAAAGGCTGCTGTTGATAACAAGGGCATTTGCTAAATAGATGGTGTGTGTGCAACAATATACTGAAAGGTCAATTATATTGTGCAGCTTATCTCACCACCTGTAGTTATTTAGGTGAAAGCTCCAAAATGCTTGCCTAATATGTCTGTTTATCCAAAAGGAAGTAAAAAGGGAGAGCTAGAAAGATAGCATTGCATCACATTACATGGCAATGCAATGCACAGTTGCTGAAGTTGAACCAAAATGAGCTTGTAATCTGGCTTCTGCAACTTTGAACATGAAAAATCCAATGAGGAGAAGAAAAGCAAAGCCAAAGAGTCCATCCCAAAATCCGACAAACAAGCAAAATGAACAAAAAACATTGAATTCAATTCTTTCTGATTTTAGAAACTGCATTAAAGAAGGGGTGCACCGGTCCTGGAGATACTGCAATACCAGGTCAATGCGTGGAGTGGACAGAGCAAGCTCTTTTTCCATCTCCCTGTTCTGAAAATCCATTTAATATATGGTCCCCAGATAGGGGACGTATCAGATATTAAACTGATAAGAACAGATACTACACTTGATCTTAGCCAAAAGGCCGAGAAGCGATAACCAGAATTGGTTTCAAACTACGGAGCCACCCAAGGATCCTGAAAAGTCCATTTGTGGAGATGAGCTCCTGGACTCCCGTTAAGAAGACATGTTGTCAACCTCTAGATCCCTTACATGCCTGCACTTTTCGGCTTGCTGCTGCTGCAATCCACGCGTTTTAGATCTGCATAACTCCACCTCTTTAAACACAGCACCTTCACCCCCTGCTGTTCCCACCCGCCTCAACACCGTTGGAAGGGAGGAGAACCAATTAAGGCGGGGGGTGGGGTGGAACGAGCAGCTGTCTACCCTTAGCAGGAGGGCTCCTGATTACATACCTCTCCTGCTGCTGCTGCTGGCTGTCCAGCAGCAGACTGAAGGTGGCTGCTGCTGTGCACAGGTATGTAAAGGCTCAGAGCCTATTATGACACGCGCAGCCAGCGTTCCATTGCCACATTCCATCTACTGCAGGCAGGATACCTGGCTGGCTGAATGTCGCTGAGAAGCTCACAGAGACCGCCATAAGCAACAGTTTAACAGAATGCCAAAGACTAATCAACCAAACTTTTTGGGTTGGGTTCTCTTTTATAGTCTGCAGGCATTAAATGAAAGAAGTCAGTGTTCCAGCAGAGGGAGACAACGTTTCAGAAAAGGCATTGTAGCAAACCAAAAAAGAAATTTTAAGCGCAGCAGAGTAACCAGCGCACATACCTGTTAGCTCAGGTGAGTTTAAAAGGCTGCTGTTGATAACAAGGGCATTTGCTAAATAGATGGTGTGTGTGCAACAATATACTGAAAGGTCAATTATATTGTGCAGCTTATCTCACCACCTGTAGTTATTTAGGTGAAAGCTCCAAAATGCTTGCCTAATATGTCTGTTTATCCAAAAGGAAGTAAAAAGGGAGAGCTAGAAAGATAGCATTGCATCACATTACATGGCAATGCAATGCACAGTTGCTGAAGTTGAACCAAAATGAGCTTGTAATCTGGCTTCTGCAACTTTGAACATGAAAAATCCAATGAGGAGAAGAAAAGCAAAGCCAAAGAGTCCATCCCAAAATCCGACAAACAAGCAAAATGAACAAAAAACATTGAATTCAATTCTTTCTGATTTTAGAAACTGCATTAAAGAAGGGGTGCACCGGTCCTGGAGATACTGCAATACCAGGTCAATGCGTGGAGTGGACAGAGCAAGCTCTTTTTCCATCTCCCTGTTCTAAAAATCCATTTAATATATGGTCCCCAGATAGGGGACGTATCAGATATTAAACTGATAAGAACAGATACTACACTTGATCTTAGCCAAAAGGCCGAGAAGCGATAACCAGAATTGGTTTCAAACTACGGAGCCACCCAAGGATCCTGAAAAGTCCATTTGTGGAGATGAGCTCCTGGACTCCCGTTAAGAAGACATGTTGTCAAGCTCTA
Source organism: Phyllobates terribilis (assembly GCF_046119375.1). Lineage (NCBI taxonomy): Eukaryota > Metazoa > Chordata > Amphibia > Anura > Dendrobatidae > Phyllobates > Phyllobates terribilis. The sequence goes on from NW_027363176.1 coordinate 1,130,450, forward strand.
GATCCCTTACATGCCTGCACTTTTCGGCTTGCTGCTGCTGCAATCCACGCGTTTTAGATCTGCATAACTCCACCTCTTTAAACACAGCACCTTCACCCCCTGCTGTTCCCACCCGCCTCAACACCGTTGGAAGGGAGGAGAACCAATTAAGGCGGGGGGTGGGGTGGAACGAGCAGCTGTCTACCCTTAGCAGGAGGGCTCCTGATTACATACCTTTCCTGCTGCTGCTGCTGCTGGCTGTCCAGCAGCAGACTGAAGGTGGCTGCTGCTGTGCACAGGTATATAAAGGCTCAGAGCCTATTATGACACGCGCAGCCAGCGTTCCATTGCCACATTCCATCTACTGCAGGCAGGATACCTGGCTGGCTGAATGTCGCTGAGAAGCTCACAGAGACCGCCATAAGCAACAGTTTAACAGAATGCCACAGACTAATCAACCAAACTTTTTGGGTTGGGTTCTCTTTTATAGTCTGCAGGCATTAAATGAAAGAAGTCAGTGTTCCAGCAGAGGGAGACAACGTTTCAGAAAAGGCATTGTAGCAAACCAAAAAAGAAATTTTAAGCTCAGCAGAGTAACCAGCGCACATACCTGTTAGCTCAGGTGAGTTTAAAAGGCTGCTGTTGATAACAAGGGCATTTGCTAAATAGATGGTGTGTGTGCAACAATATACTGAAAGGTCAATTATATTGTGCAGCTTATCTCACCACCTGTAGTTATTTAGGTGAAAGCTCCAAAATGCTTGCCTAATATGTCTGTTTATCCAAAAGGAAGTAAAAAGGGAGAGCTAGAAAGATAGCATTGCATCACATTACATGGCAATGCAATGCACAGTTGCTGAAGTTGAACCAAAATGAGCTTGTAATCTGGCTTCTGCAACTTTGAATATGAAAAATCCAATGAGGAGAAGAAAAGCAAAGCCAAAGAGTCCATCCCAAAATCCGACAAACAAGCAAAATGAACAAAAAACATTGAATTCAATTCTTTCTGATTTTAGAAACTGCATTAAAGAAGGGGTGCACCGGTCCTGGAGATACTGCAATACCAGGTCAATGCGTGGAGTGGACAGAGCAAGCTCTTTTTCCATCTCCCTGTTCTAAAAATCCATTTAATATATGGTCCCCAGATAGGGGACGTATCAGATATTAAACTGATAAGAACAGATACTACACTTGATCTTAGCCAAAAGGCCGAGAAGCGATAACCAGAATTGGTTTCAAACTACGGAGCCACCCAAGGATCCTGAAAAGTCCATTTGTGGAGATGAGCTCCTGGACTCCCGTTAAGAAGACATGTTGTCAACCTCTAGATCCCTTACATGCCTGCACTTTTCGGCTTGCTGCTGCTGCAATCCACGCGTTTTAGATCTGCATAACTCCACCTCTTTAAACACAGCACCTTCACCCCCTGCTGTTCCCACCCGCCTCAACACCGTTGGAAGGGAGGAGAACCAATTAAGGCGGGGGGTGGGGTGGAACGAGCAGCTGTCTACCCTTAGCAGGAGGGCTCCTGATTACATACCTCTCCTGCTGCTGCTGCTGCTGGCTGTCCAGCAGCAGACTGAAGGTGGCTGCTGCTGTGCACAGGTATATAAAGGCTCAGAGCCTATTATGACACGCGCAGCCAGCGTTCCATTGCCACATTCCATCTACTGCAGGCAGGATACCTGGCTGGCTGAATGTCGCTGAGAAGCTCACAGAGACCGCCATAAGCAACAGTTTAACAGAATGCCACAGACTAATCAACCAAACTTTTTGGGTTGGGTTCTCTTTTATAGTCTGCAGGCATTAAATGAAAGAAGTCAGTGTTCCAGCAGAGGGAGACAACGTTTCAGAAAAGGCATTGTAGCAAACCAAAAAAGAAATTTTAAGCGCAGCAGAGTAACCAGCGCACATACCTGTTAGCTCAGGTGAGTTTAAAAGGCTGCTGTTGATAACAAGGGCATTTGCTAAATAGATGGTGTGTGTGCAACAATATACTGAAAGGTCAATTATATTGTGCAGCTTATCTCACCACCTGTAGTTATTTAGGTGAAAGCTCCAAAATGCTTGCCTAATATGTCTGTTTATCCAAAAGGAAGTAAAAAGGGAGAGCTAGAAAGATAGCATTGCATCACATTACATGGCAATGCAATGCACAGTTGCTGAAGTTGAACCAAAATGAGCTTGTAATCTGGCTTCTGCAACTTTGAACATGAAAAATCCAATGAGGAGAAGAAAAGCAAAGCCAAAGAGTCCATCCCAAAATCCGACAAACAAGCAAAATGAACAAAAAACATTGAATTCAATTCTTTCTGATTTTAGAAACTGCATTAAAGAAGGGGTGCACCGGTCCTGGAGATACTGCAATACCAGGTCAATGCGTGGAGTGGACAGAGCAAGCTCTTTTTCCATCTCCCTGTTCTAAAAATCCATTTAATATATGGTCCCCAGATAGGGGACGTATCAGATATTAAACTGATAAGAACAGATACTACACTTGATCTTAGCCAAAAGGCCGAGAAGCGATAACCAGAATTGGTTTCAAACTACGGAGCCACCCAAGGATCCTGAAAAGTCCATTTGTGGAGATGAGCTCCTGGACTCCCGTTAAGAAGACATGTTGTCAACCTCTAGATCCCTTACATGCCTGCACTTTTCGGCTTGCTGCTGCTGCAATCCACGCGTTTTAGATCTGCATAACTCCACCTCTTTAAACACAGCACCTTCACCCCCTGCTGTTCCCACCCGCCTCAACACCGTTGGAAGGGAGGAGAACCAATTAAGGCGGGGGGTGGGGTGGAACGAGCAGCTGTCTACCCTTAGCAGGAGGGCTCCTGATTACATACCTCTCCTGCTGCTGCTGCTGCTGGCTGTCCAGCAGCAGACTGAAGGTGGCTGCTGCTGTGCACAGGTATATAAAGGCTCAGAGCCTATTATGACATGCGCAGCCAGCGTTCCATTGCCACATTCCATCTACTGCAGGCAGGATACCTGGCTGGCTGAATGTCGCTGAGAAGCTCACAGAGACCGCCATAAGCAACAGTTTAACAGAATGCCACAGACTAATCAACCAAACTTTTTGGGTTGGGTTCTCTTTTATAGTCTGCAGGCATTAAATGAAAGAAGTCAGTGTTCCAGCAGAGGGAGACAACGTTTCAGAAAAGGCATTGTAGCAAACCAAAAAAGAAATTTTAAGCGCAGCAGAGTAACCAGCGCACATACCTGTTAGCTCAGGTGAGTTTAAAAGGCTGCTGTTGATAACAAGGGCATTTGCTAAATAGATGGTGTGTGTGCAACAATATACTGAAAGGTCAATTATATTGTGCAGCTTATCTCACCACCTGTAGTTATTTAGGTGAAAGCTCCAAAATGCTTGCCTAATATGTCTGTTTATCCAAAAGGAAGTAAAAAGGGAGAGCTAGAAAGATAGCATTGCATCACATTACATGGCAATGCAATGCACAGTTGCTGAAGTTGAACCAAAATGAGCTTGTAATCTGGCTTCTGCAACTTTGAACATGAAAAATCCAATGAGGAGAAGAAAAGCAAAGCCAAAGAGTCCATCCCAAAATCCGACAGACAAGCAAAATGAACAAAAAACATTGAATTCAATTCTTTCTGATTTTAGAAACTGCATTAAAGAAGGGGTGCACCGGTCCTGGAGATACTGCAATACCAGGTCAATGCGTGGAGTGGACAGAGCAAGCTCTTTTTCCATCTCCCTGTTCTAAAAATCCATTTAATATATGGTCCCCAGATAGGGGACGTATCAGATATTAAACTGATAAGAACAGATACTACACTTGATCTTAGCCAAAAGGCCGAGAAGCGATAACCAGAATTGGTTTCAAACTACGGAGCCACCCAAGGATCCTGAAAAGTCCATTTGTGGAGATGAGCTCCTGGACTCCCGTTAAGAAGACATGTTGTCAACCTCTAGATCCCTTACATGCCTGCACTTTTCGGCTTGCTGCTGCTGCAATCCACGCGTTTTAGATCTGCATAACTCCACCTCTTTAAACACAGCACCTTCACCCCCTGCTGTTCCCACCCGCCTCAACACCGTTGGAAGGGAGGAGAACCAATTAAGGCGGGGGGTGGGGTGGAACGAGCAGCTGTCTACCCTTAGCAGGAGGGCTCCTGATTACATACCTTTCCTGCTGCTGCTGCTGCTGGCTGTCCAGCAGCAGACTGAAGGTGGCTGCTGCTGTGCACAGGTATATAAAGGCTCAGAGCCTATTATGACACGCGCAGCCAGCGTTCCATTGCCACATTCCATCTACTGCAGGCAGGATACCTGGCTGGCTGAATGTCGCTGAGAAGCTCACAGAGACCGCCATAAGCAACAGTTTAACAGAATGCCACAGACTAATCAACCAAACTTTTTGGGTTGGGTTCTCTTTTATAGTCTGCAGGCATTAAATGAAAGAAGTCAGTGTTCCAGCAGAGGGAGACAACGTTTCAGAAAAGGCATTGTAGCAAACCAAAAAAGAAATTTTAAGCGCAGCAGAGTAACCAGCGCACATACCTGTTAGCTCAGGTGAGTTTAAAAGGCTGCTGTTGATAACAAGGGCATTTGCTAAATAGATGGTGTGTGTGCAACAATATACTGAAAGGTCAATTATATTGTGCAGCTTATCTCACCACCTGTAGTTATTTAGGTGAAAGCTCCAAAATGCTTGCCTAATATGTCTGTTTATCCAAAAGGAAGTAAAAAGGGAGAGCTAGAAAGATAGCATTGCATCACATTACATGGCAATGCAATGCACAGTTGCTGAAGTTGAACCAAAATGAGCTTGTAATCTGGCTTCTGCAACTTTGAACATGAAAAATCCAATGAGGAGAAGAAAAGCAAAGCCAAAGAGTCCATCCCAAAATCCGACAAACAAGCAAAATGAACAAAAAACATTGAATTCAATTCTTTCTGATTTTAGAAACTGCATTAAAGAAGGGGTGCACCGGTCCTGGAGATACTGCAATACCAGGTCAATGCGTGGAGTGGACAGAGCAAGCTCTTTTTCCATCTCCCTGTTCTAAAAATCCATTTAATATATGGTCCCCAGATAGGGGACGTATCAGATATTAAACTGATAAGAACAGATACTACACTTGATCTTAGCCAAAAGGCCGAGAAGCGATAACCAGAATTGGTTTCAAACTACGGAGCCACCCAAGGATCCTGAAAAGTCCATTTGTGGAGATGAGCTCCTGGACTCCCGTTAAGAAGACATGTTGTCAACCTCTAGATCCCTTACATGCCTGCACTTTTCGGCTTGCTGCTGCTGCAATCCACGCGTTTTAGATCTGCATAACTCCACCTCTTTAAACACAGCACCTTCACCCCCTGCTGTTCCCACCCGCCTCAACACCGTTGGAAGGGAGGAGAACCAATTAAGGCGGGGGTGGGGTGGAACGAGCAGCTGTCTACCCTTAGCAGGAGGGCTCCTGATTACATACCTCTCCTGCTGCTGCTGCTGCTGGCTGTCCAGCAGCAGACTGAAGGTGGCTGCTGCTGTGCACAGGTATATAAAGGCTCAGAGCCTATTATGACACGCGCAGCCAGCGTTCCATTGCCACATTCCATCTACTGCAGGCAGGATACCTGGCTGGCTGAATGTCGCTGAGAAGCTCACAGAGACCGCCATAAGCAACAGTTTAACAGAATGCCACAGACTAATCAACCAAACTTTTTGGGTTGGGTTCTCTTTTATAGTCTGCAGGCATTAAATGAAAGAAGTCAGTGTTCCAGCAGAGGGAGACAACGTTTCAGAAAAGGCATTGTAGCAAACCAAAAAAGAAATTTTAAGCGCAGCAGAGAAACCAGCGCACATACCTGTTAGCTCAGGTGAGTTTAAAAGGCTGCTGTTGATAACAAGGGCATTTGCTAAATAGATGGTGTGTGTGCAACAATATACTGAAAGGTCAATTATATTGTGCAGCTGATCTCACCACCTGTAGTTATTTAGGTGAAAGCTCCAAAATGCTTGCCTAATATGTCTGTTTATCCAAAAGGAAGTAAAAAGGGAGAGCTAGAAAGATAGCATTGCATCACATTACATGGCAATGCAATGCACAGTTGCTGAAGTTGAACCAAAATGAGCTTGTAATCTGGCTTCTGCAACTTTGAACATGAAAAATCCAATGAGGAGAAGAAAAGCAAAGCCAAAGAGTCCATCCCAAAATCAGACAAACAAGCAAAATGAACAAAAAACATTGAATTCAATTCTTTCTGATTTTAGAAACTGCATTAAAGAAGGGGTGCACCGGTCCTGGAGATACTGCAATACCAGGTCAATGCGTGGAGTGGACAGAGCAAGCTCTTTTTCCATCTCCCTGTTCTAAAAATCCATTTAATATATGGTCCCCAGATAGGGGACGTATCAGATATTAAACTGATAAGAACAGATACTACACTTGATCTTAGCCAAAAGGCCGAGAAGCGATAACCAGAATTGGTTTCAAACTACGGAGCCACCCAAGGATCCTGAAAAGTCCATTTGTGGAGATGAGCTCCTGGACTCCCGTTAAGAAGACATGTTGTCAACCTCTAGATCCCTTACATGCCTGCACTTTTCGGCTTGCTGCTGCTGCAATCCACGCGTTTTAGATCTGCATAACTCCACCTCTTTAAACACAGCACCTTCACCCCCTGCTGTTCCCACCCGCCTCAACACCGTTGGAAGGGAGGAGAACCAATTAAGGCGGGGGGTGGGGTGGAACGAGCAGCTGTCTACCCTTAGCAGGAGGGCTCCTGATTACATACCTCTCCTGCTGCTGCTGCTGCTGGCTGTCCAGCAGCAGACTGAAGGTGGCTGCTGCTGTGCACAGGTATATAAAGGCTCAGAGCCTATTATGACACGCGCAGCCAGCGTTCCATTGCCACATTCCATCTACTGCAGGCAGGATACCTGGCTGGCTGAATGTCGCTGAGAAGCTCACAGAGACCGCCATAAGCAACAGTTTAACAGAATGCCACAGACTAATCAACCAAACTTTTTGGGTTGGGTTCTCTTTTATAGTCTGCAGGCATTAAATGAAAGAAGTCAGTGTTCCAGCAGAGGGAGACAACGTTTCAGAAAAGGCATTGTAGCAAACCAAAAAAGAAATTTTAAGCGCAGCAGAGTAACCAGCGCACATACCTGTTAGCTCAGGTGAGTTTAAAAGGCTGCTGTTGATAACAAGGGCATTTGCTAAATAGATGGTGTGTGTGCAACAATATACTGAAAGGTCAATTATATTGTGCAGCTTATCTCACCACCTGTAGTTATTTAGGTGAAAGCTCCAAAATGCTTGCCTAATATGTCTGTTTATCCAAAAGGAAGTAAAAAGGGAGAGCTAGAAAGATAGCATTGCATCACATTACATGGCAATGCAATGCACAGTTGATGAAGTTGAACCAAAATGAGCTTGTAATCTGGCTTCTGCAACTTTGAACATGAAAAATCCAATGAGGAGAAGAAAAGCAAAGCCAAAGAGTCCATCCCAAAATCCGACAAACAAGCAAAATGAACAAAAAACATTGAATTCAATTCTTTCTGATTTTAGAAACTGCATTAAAGAAGGGGTGCACCGGTCCTGGAGATACTGCAATACCAGGTCAATGCGTGGAGTGGACAGAGCAAGCTCTTTTTCCATCTCCCTGTTCTAAAAATCCATTTAATATATGGTCCCCAGATAGGGGACATATCAGATATTAAACTGATAAGAACAGATACTACACTTGATCTTAGCCAAAAGGCCGAGAAGCGATAACCAGAATTGGTTTCAAACTACGGAGCCACCCAAGGATCCTGAAAAGTCCATTTGTGGAGATGAGCTCCTGGACTCCCGTTAAGAAGACATGTTGTCAACCTCTAGATCCCTTACATGCCTGCACTTTTCGGCTTGCTGCTGCTGCAATCCACGCGTTTTAGATCTGCATAACTCCACCTCTTTAAACACAGCACCTTCACCCCCTGCTGTTCCCACCCGCCTCAACACCGTTGGAAGGGAGGAGAACCAATTAAGGCGGGGGGTGGGGTGGAACGAGCAGCTGTCTACCCTTAGCAGGAGGGCTCCTGATTACATACCTCTCCTGCTGCTGGCTGTCCAGCAGCAGACTGAAGGTGGCTGCTGCTGTGCACAGGTATATAAAGGCTCAGAGCCTATTATGACACGCGCAGCCAGCGTTCCATTGCCACATTCCATCTACTGCAGGCAGGATACCTGGCTGGCTGAATGTCGCTGAGAAGCTCACAGAGACCGCCATAAGCAACAGTTTAACAGAATGCCACAGACTAATCAACCAAACTTTTTGGGTTGGGTTCTCTTTTATAGTCTGCAGGCATTAAATGAAAGAAGTCAGTGTTCCAGCAGAGGGAGACAACGTTTCAGAAAAGGCATTGTAGCAAACCAAAAAAGAAATTTTAAGCGCAGCAGAGTAACCAGCGCACATACCTGTTAGCTCAGGTGAGTTTAAAAGGCTGCTGTTGATAACAAGGGCATTTGCTAAATAGATGGTGTGTGTGCAACAATATACTGAAAGGTCAATTATATTGTGCAGCTTATCTCACCACCTGTAGTTATTTAGGTGAAAGCTCCAAAATGCTTGCCTAATATGTCTGTTTATCCAAAAGGAAGTAAAAAGGGAGAGCTAGAAAGATAGCATTGCATCACATTACATGGCAATGCAATGCACAGTTGCTGAAGTTGAACCAAAATGAGCTTGTAATCTGGCTTCTGCAACTTTGAACATGAAAAATCCAATGAGGATAAGAAAAGCAAAGCCAAAGAGTCCATCCCAAAATCCGACAAACAAGCAAAATGAACAAAAAACATTGAATTCAATTCTTTCTGATTTTAGAAACTGCATTAAAGAAGGGGTGCACCGGTCCTGGAGATACTGCAATACCAGGTCAATGCGTGGAGTGGACAGAGCAAGCTCTTTTTCCATCTCCCTGTTCTAAAAATCCATTTAATATATGGTCCCCAGATAGGGGACGTATCAGATATTAAACTGATAAGAACAGATACTACACTTGATCTTAGCCAAAAGGCCGAGAAGCGATAACCAGAATTGGTTTCAAACTACGGAGCCACCCAAGGATCCTGAAAAGTCCATTTGTGGAGATGAGCTCCTGGACTCCCGTTAAGAAGACATGTTGTCAACCTCTAGATCCCTTACATGCCTGCACTTTTCGGCTTGCTGCTGCTGCAATCCACGCGTTTTAGATCTGCATAACTCCACCTCTTTAAACACAGCACCTTCACCCCCTGCTGTTCCCACCCGCCTCAACACCGTTGGAAGGGAGGAGAACCAATTAAGGCGGGGGTGGGGTGGAACGAGCAGCTGTCTACCCTTAGCAGGAGGGCTCCTGATTACATACCTCTCCTGCTGCTGCTGCTGCTGGCTGTCCAGCAGCAGACTGAAGGTGGCTGCTGCTGTGCACAGGTATATAAAGGCTCAGAGCCTATTATGACACGCGCAGCCAGCGTTCCATTGCCACATTCCATCTACTGCAGGCAGGATACCTGGCTGGCTGAATGTCGCTGAGAAGCTCACAGAGACCGCCATAAGCAACAGTTTAACAGAATGCCACAGACTAATCAACCAAACTTTTTGGGTTGGGTTCTCTTTTATAGTCTGCAGGCATTAAATGAAAGAAGTCAGTGTTCCAGCAGAGGGAGACAACGTTTCAGAAAAGGCATTGTAGCAAACCAAAAAAGAAATTTTAAGCGCAGCAGAGAAACCAGCGCACATACCTGTTAGCTCAGGTGAGTTTAAAAAGCTGCTGTTGATAACAAGGGCATTTGCTAAATAGATGGTGTGTGTGCAACAATATACTGAAAGGTCAATTATATTGTGCAGCTGATCTCACCACCTGTAGTTATTTAGGTGAAAGCTCCAAAATGCTTGCCTAATATGTCTGTTTATCCAAAAGGAAGTAAAAAGGGAGAGCTAGAAAGATAGCATTGCATCACATTACATGGCAATGCAATGCACAGTTGCTGAAGTTGAACCAAAATGAGCTTGTAATCTGGCTTCTGCAACTTTGAACATGAAAAATCCAATGAGGAGAAGAAAAGCAAAGCCAAAGAGTCCATCCCAAAATCCGACAAACAAGCAAAATGAACAAAAAACATTGAATTCAATTCTTTCTGATTTTAGAAACTGCATTAAAGAAGGGGTGCACCGGTCCTGGAGATACTGCAATACCAGGTCAATGCGTGGAGTGGACAGAGCAAGCTCTTTTTCCATCTCCCTGTTCTAAAAATCCATTTAATATATGGTCCCCAGATAGGGGACGTATCAGATATTAAACTGATAAGAACAGATACTACACTTGATCTTAGCCAAAAGGCCGAGAAGCGATAACCAGAATTGGTTTCAAACTACGGAGCCACCCAAGGATCCTGAAAAGTCCATTTGTGGAGATGAGCTCCTGGACTCCCGTTAAGAAGACATGTTGTCAACCTCTAGATCCCTTACATGCCTGCACTTTTCGGCTTGCTGCTGCTGCAATCCACGCGTTTTAGATCTGCATAACTCCACCTCTTTAAACACAGCACCTTCACCCCCTGCTGTTCCCACCCGCCTCAACACCGTTGGAAGGGAGGAGAACCAATTAAGGCGGGGGGTGGGGTGGAACGAGCAGCTGTCTACCCTTAGCAGGAGGGCTCCTGATTACATACCTCTCCTGCTGCTGCTGCTGGCTGTCCAGCAGCAGACTGAAGGTGGCTGCTGCTGTGCACAGGTATATAAAGGCTCAGAGCCTATTATGACACGCGCAGCCAGCGTTCCATTGCCACATTCCATCTACTGCAGGCAGGGTACCTGGCTGGCTGAATGTCGCTGAGAAGCTCACAGAGACCGCCATAAGCAACAGTTTAACAGAATGCCACAGACTAATCAACCAAACTTTTTGGGTTGGGTTCTCTTTTATAGTCTGCAGGCATTAAATGAAAGAAGTCAGTGTTCCAGCAGAGGGAGACAACGTTTCAGAAAAGGCATTGTAGCAAACCAAAAAAGAAATTTTAAGCGCAGCAGAGTAACCAGCGCACATACCTGTTAGCTCAGGTGAGTTTAAAAGGCTGCTGTTGATAACAAGGGCATTTGCTAAATAGATGGTGTGTGTGCAACAATATACTGAAAGGTCAATTATATTGTGCAGCTTATCTCACCACCTGTAGTTATTTAGGTGAAAGCTCCAAAATGCTTGCCTAATATGTCTGTTTATCCAAAAGGAAGTAAAAAGGGAGAGCTAGAAAGATAGCATTGCATCACATTACATGGCAATGCAATGCACAGTTGCTGAAGTTGAACCAAAATGAGCTTGTAATCTGGCTTCTGCAACTTTGAACATGAAAAATCCAATGAGGAGAAGAAAAGCAAAGCCAAAGAGTCCATCCCAAAATCCGACAAACAAGCAAAATGAACAAAAAACATTGAATTCAATTCTTTCTGATTTTAGAAACTGAATTAAAGAAGGGGTGCACCGGTCCTGGAGATACTGCAATACCAGGTCAATGCGTGGAGTGAACAGAGCAAGCTCTTTTTGCATCTCCCTGTTCTAAAAATCCATTTAATATATGGTCCCCAGATAGGGGACGTATCAGATATTAAACTGATAAGAACAGATACTACACTTGATCTTAGCCAAAAGGCCGAGAAGCGATAACCAGAATTGGTTTCAAACTACGGAGCCACCCAAGGATCCTGAAAAGTCCATTTGTGGAGATGAGCTCCTGGACTCCCGTTAAGAAGACATGTTGTCAACCTCTAGATCCCTTACATGCCTGCACTTTTCGGCTTGCTGCTGCTGCAATCCACGCGTTTTAGATCTGCATAACTCCACCTCTTTAAACACAGCACCTTCACCCCCTGCTGTTCCCACCCGCCTCAACACCGTTGGAAGGGAGGAGAACCAATTAAGGCGGGGGTGGGGTGGAACGAGCAGCTGTCTACCCTTAGCAGGAGGGCTCCTGATTACATACCTCTCCTGCTGCTGCTGCTGCTGGCTGTCCAGCAGCAGACTGAAGGTGGCTGCTGCTGTGCACAGGTATATAAAGGCTCAGAGCCTATTATGACACGCGCAGCCAGCGTTCCATTGCCACATTCCATCTACTGCAGGCAGGATACCTGGCTGGCTGAATGTCGCTGAGAAGCTCACAGAGACCGCCATAAGCAACAGTTTAACAGAATGCCACAGACTAATCAACCAAACTTTTTGGGTTGGGTTCTCTTTTATAGTCTGCAGGCATTAAATGAAAGAAGTCAGTGTTCCAGCAGAGGGAGACAACGTTTCAGAAAAGGCATTGTAGCAAACCAAAAAAGAAATTTTAAGCGCAGCAGAGTAACCAGCGCACATACCTGTTAGCTCAGGTGAGTTTAAAAGGCTGCTGTTGATAACAAGGGCATTTGCTAAATAGATGGTGTGTGTGCAACAATATACTGAAAGGTCAATTATATTGTGCAGCTTATCTCACCACCTGTAGTTATTTAGGTGAAAGCTCCAAAATGCTTGCCTAATATGTCTGTTTATCCAAAAGGAAGTAAAAGGGGAGAGCTAGAAAGATAGCATTGCATCACATTACATGGCAATGCAATGCACAGTTGCTGAAGTTGAACCAAAATGAGCTTGTAATCTGGCTTCTGCAACTTTGAACATGAAAAATCCAATGAGGAGAAGAAAAGCAAAGCCAAAGAGTCCATCCCAAAATCCGACAAACAAGCAAAATGAACAAAAAACATTGAATTCAATTCTTTCTGATTTTAGAAACTGCATTAAAGAAGGGGTGCACCGGTCCTGGAGATACTGCAATACCAGGTCAATGCGTGGAGTGGACAGAGCAAGCTCTTTTTCCATCTCCCTGTTCTAAAAATCCATTTAATATATGGTCCCCAGATAGGGGACGTATCAGATATTAAACTGATAAGAACAGATACTACACTTGATCTTAGCCAAAAGGCCGAGAAGCGATAACCAGAATTGGTTTCAAACTACGGAGCCACCCAAGGATCCTGAAAAGTCCATTTGTGGAGATGAGCTCCTGGACTCCCGTTAAGAAGACATGTTGTCAACCTCTAGATCCCTTACATGCCTGCACTTTTCGGCTTGCTGCTGCTGCAATCCACGCGTTTTAGATCTGCATAACTCCACCTCTTTAAACACAGCACCTTCACCCCCTGCTGTTCCCACCCGCCTCAACACCGTTGGAAGGGAGGAGAACCAATTAAGGCGGGGGGTGGGGTGGAACGAGCAGCTGTCTACCCTTAGCAGGAGGGCTCCTGATTACATACCTCTCCTGCTGCTGCTGCTGCTGGCTGTCCAGCAGCAGACTGAAGGTGGCTGCTGCTGTGCACAGGTATATAAAGGCTCAGAGCCTATTATGACACGCGCAGCCAGCGTTCCATTGCCACATTCCATCTACTGCAGGCAGGATACCTGGCTGGCTGAATGTCGCTGAGAAGCTCACAGAGACCGCCATAAGCAACAGTTTAACAGAATGCCACAGACTAATCAACCAAACTTTTTGGGTTGGGTTCTCTTTTATAGTCTGCAGGCATTAAATGAAAGAAGTCAGTGTTCCAGCAGAAGGAGACAACGTTTCAGAAAAGGCATTGTAGCAAACCAAAAAATAAATTTTAAGCGCAGCAGAGTAACCAGCGCACATACCTGTTAGCTCAGGTGAGTTTAAAAGGCTGCTGTTGATAACAAGGGCATTTGCTAAATAGATGGTGTGTGTGCAACAATATACTGAAAGGTCAATTATATTGTGCAGCTTATCTCACCACCTGTAGTTATTTAGGTGAAAGCTCCAAAATGCTTGCCTAATATGTCTGTTTATCCAAAAGGAAGTAAAAAGGGAGAGCTAGAAAGATAGCATTGCATCACATTACATGGCAATGCAATGCACAGTTGCTGAAGTTGAACCAAAATGAGCTTGTAATCTGGCTTCTGCAACTTTGAACATGAAAAATCCAATGAGGAGAAGAAAAGCAAAGCCAAAGAGTCCATCCCAAAATCCGACAAACAAGCAAAATGAACAAAAAACATTGAATTCAATTCTTTCTGATTTTAGAAACTGCATTAAAGAAGGGGTGCACCGGTCCTGGAGATACTGCAATACCAGGTCAATGCGTGGAGTGGACAGAGCAAGCTCTTTTTCCATCTCCCTGTTCTAAAAATCCATTTAATATATGGTCTCCAGATAGGGGACATATCAGATATTAAACTGATAAGAACAGATTTTTTGATTGAAGCTGCATCCAAGGCACTGAAAAATGTGACCGAAGTCACACCAAAACAGCGCACGAGGCGAGGATTCATGTGGACCCTTCCCGGAGGAGAGGGTCCCCAATAAACCATCCCCATCCCTCCGAGCCAGAAGGCCACAGCGAGGGTCAGGGATCTCCGATGCTCTCCCTAGCCGAAGCCGGAGAAGAGCCGTTTTCGTGCTCCCAGCTTCCATCTAGGCTGCCACCCTAGTGGAGCTGGAGCCTGTGTTGGTTTCTCAGCCCAAAGCTGACCGGACCTCCGACCGGGTTTATAAAAATTCCCCTTCCTAGCCCGGAGGCCAGGAATAGGGGGGGTTGCTCAGAAAGTATGATTGGCAAAGGTGCGGCGTGCTACGAAGCCAAGTCTTTCTGGGGTTCCCAGTCACAGTAAGCTTGGACTCCCACCAGGGCGCCTACTCCTGAAGCACATTGCTCCAAAGCCCTCACACTTACCCAGCCTAGTGACTTCGATCCTGGAGGGCCATGTTTTCCATCAGATAACTCTATGAGCCACCTGGCGTCCTAACAAGTGCACCAAACCAGTGTGTAATATGCATCAATTTACTAGGGCAGCCCAAGGACAAAACTGCCTTTTCAAAAGATACTACACTTGATCTTAGCCAAAAGGCCGAGAAGCGATAACCAGAATTGGTTTCAAACTACGGAGCCACCCAAGGATCCTGAAAAGTCCATTTGTGGAGATGAGCTCCTGGACTCCCGTTAAGAAGACATGTTGTCAACCTCTAGATCCCTTACATGCCTGCACTTTTCGGCTTGCTGCTGCTGCAATCCACGCGTTTTAGATCTGCATAACTCCACCTCTTTAAACACAGCACCTTCACCCCCTGCTGTTCCCACCCGCCTCAACACCGTTGGAAGGGAGGAGAACCAATTAAGGCGGGGGGTGGGGTGGAACGAGCAGCTGTCTACCCTTAGCAGGAGGGCTCCTGATTACATACCTCTCCTGCTGCTGCTGCTGCTGGCTGTCCAGCAGCAGACTGAAGGTGGCTGCTGCTGTGCACAGGTATATAAAGGCTCAGAGCCTATTATGACACGCGCAGCCAGCGTTCCATTGCCACATTCCATCTACTGCAGGCAGGATACCTGGCTGGCTGAATGTCGCTGAGAAGCTCACAGAGACCGCCATAAGCAACAGTTTAACAGAATGCCACAGACTAATCAACCAAACTTTTTGGGTTGGGTTCTCTTTTATAGTCTGCAGGCATTAAATGAAAGAAGTCAGTGTTCCAGCAGAAGGAGACAACGTTTCAGAAAAGGCATTGTAGCAAACCAAAAAAGAAATTTTAAGCGCAGCAGAGTAACCAGCGCACATACCTGTTAGCTCAGGTGAGTTTAAAAGGCTGCTGTTGATAACAAGGGCATTTGCTAAATAGATGGTGTGTGTGCAACAATATACTGAAAGGTCAATTATATTGTGCAGCTTATCTCACCACCTGTAGTTATTTAGGTGAAAGCTCCAAAATGCTTGCCTAATATGTCTGTTTATCCAAAAGGAAGTAAAAAGGGAGAGCTAGAAAGATAGCATTGCATCACATTACATGGCAATGCAATGCACAGTTGCTGAAGTTGAACCAAAATGAGCTTGTAATCTGGCTTCTGCAACTTTGAACATGAAAAATCCAATGAGGAGAAGAAAAGCAAAGCCAAAGAGTCCATCCCAAAATCCGACAAACAAGCAAAATGAACAAAAAACATTGAATTCAATTCTTTCTGATTTTAGAAACTGCATTAAAGAAGGGGTGCACCGGTCCTGGAGATACTGCAATACCAGGTCAATGCGTGGAGTGGACAGAGCAAGCTCTTTTTCCATCTCCCTGTTCTAAAAATCCATTTAATATATGGTCCCCAGATAGGGGACGTATCAGATATTAAACTGATAAGAACAGATACTACACTTGATCTTAGCCAAAAGGCCGAGAAGCGATAACCAGAATTGGTTTCAAACTACGGAGCCACCCAAGGATCAGGAAAAGTCCATTTGTGGAGATGAGCTCCTGGACTCCCGTTAAGAAGACATGTTGTCAACCTCTAGATCCCTTACATGCCTGCACTTTTCGGCTTGCTGCTGCTGCAATCCACGCGTTTTAGATCTGCATAACTCCACCTCTTTAAACACAGCACCTTCACCCCCTGCTGTTCCCACCCGCCTCAACACCGTTGGAAGGGAGGAGAACCAATTAAGGCGGGGGGTGGGGTGGAACGAGCAGCTGTCTACCCTTAGCAGGAGGGCTCCTGATTACATACCTCTCCTGCTGCTGCTGCTGCTGGCTGTCCAGCAGCAGACTGAAGGTGGCTGCTGCTGTGCACAGGTATATAAAGGCTCAGAGCCTATTATGACACGCGCAGCCAGCGTTCCATTGCCACATTCCATCTACTGCAGGCAGGATACCTGGCTGGCTGAATGTCGCTGAGAAGCTCACAGAGACCGCCATAAGCAACAGTTTAACAGAATGCCACAGACTAATCAACCAAACTTTTTGGGTTGGGTTCTCTTTTATAGTCTGCAGGCATTAAATGAAAGAAGTCAGTGTTCCAGCAGAAGGAGACAACGTTTCAGAAAAGGCATTGTAGCAAACCAAAAAAGAAATTTTAAGCGCAGCTGAGTAACCAGCGCACATACCTGTTAGCTCAGGTGAGTTTAAAAGGCTGCTGTTGATAACAAGGGCATTTGCTAAATAGATGGTGTGTGTGCAACAATATACTGAAAGGTCAATTATATTGTGCAGCTTATCTCACCACCTGTAGTTATTTAGGTGAAAGCTCCAAAATGCTTGCCTAATATGTCTGTTTATCCAAAAGGAAGTAAAAAGGGAGAGCTAGAAAGATAGCATTGCATCACATTACATGGCAATGCAATGCACAGTTGCTGAAGTTGAACCAAAATGAGCTTGTAATCTGGCTTCTGCAACTTTGAACATGAAAAATCCAATGAGGAGAAGAAAAGCAAAGCCAAAGAGTCCATCCCAAATTCCGACAAACAAGCAAAATGAACAAAAAACATTGAATTCAATTCTTTCTGATTTTAGAAACTGCATTAAAGAAGGGGTGCACCGGTCCTGGAGATACTGCAATACCAGGTCAATGCGTGGAGTGGACAGAGCAAGCTCTTTTTCCATCTCCCTGTTCTAAAAATCCATTTAATATATGGTCCCCAGATAGGGGACGTATCAGATATTAAACTGATAAGAACAGATACTACACTTGATCTTAGCCAAAAGGCCGAGAAGCGATAACCAGAATTGGTTTCAAACTACGGAGCCACCCAAGGATCCTGAAAAGTCCATTTGTGGAGATGAGCTCCTGGACTCCCGTTAAGAAGACATGTTGTCAACCTCTAGATCCCTTACATGCCTGCACTTTTCGGCTTGCTGCTGCTGCAATCCACGCGTTTTAGATCTGCATAACTCCACCTCTTTAAACACAGCACCTTCACCCCCTGCTGTTCCCACCCGCCTCAACACCGTTGGAAGGGAGGAGAACCAATTAAGGCGGGGGGTGGGGTGGAACGAGCAGCTGTCTACCCTTAGCAGGAGGGCTCCTGATTACATACCTCTCCTGCTGCTGCTGCTGCTGGCTGTCCAGCAGCAGACTGAAGGTGGCTGCTGCTGTGCACAGGTATATAAAGGCTCAGAGCCTATTATGACACGCGCAGCCAGCGTTCCATTGCCACATTCCATCTACTGCAGGCAGGATACCTGGCTGGCTGAATGTCGCTGAGAAGCTCACAGAGACCGCCATAAGCAACAGTTTAACAGAATGCCACAGACTAATCAACCAAACTTTTTGGGTTGGGTTCTCTTTTATAGTCTGCAGGCATTAAATGAAAGAAGTCAGTGTTCCAGCAGAAGGAGACAACGTTTCAGAAAAGGCATTGTAGCAAACCAAAAAAGAAATTTTAAGCGCAGCAGAGTAACCAGCGCACATACCTGTTAGCTCAGGTGAGTTTAAAAGGCTGCTGTTGATAACAAGGGCATTTGCTAAATAGATGGTGTGTGTGCAACAATATACTGAAAGGTCAATTATATTGTGCAGCTTATCTCACCACCTGTAGTTATTTAGGTGAAAGCTCCAAAATGCTTGCCTAATATGTCTGTTTATCCAAAAGGAAGTAAAAAGGGAGAGCTAGAAAGATAGCATTGCATCACATTACATGGCAATGCAATGCACAGTTGCTGAAGTTGAACCAAAATGAGCTTGTAATCTGGCTTCTGCAACTTTGAACATGAAAAATCCAATGAGGAGAAGAAAAGCAAAGCCAAAGAGTCCATCCCAAAATCCGACAAACAAGCAAAATGAACAAAAAACATTGAATTCTATTCTTTCTGATTTTAGAAACTGCATTAAAGAAGGGGTGCACCGGTCCTGGAGATACTGCAATACCAGGTCAATGCGTGGAGTGGACAGAGCAAGCTCTTTTTCCATCTCCCTGTTCTAAAAATCCATTTAATATATGGTCCCCAGATAGGGGACGTATCAGATATTAAACTGATAAGAACAGATACTACACTTGATCTTAGCCAAAAGGCCGAGAAGCGATAACCAGAATTGGTTTCAAACTACGGAGCCACCCAAGGATCCTGAAAAGTCCATTTGTGGAGATGAGCTCCTGGACTCCCGTTAAGAAGACATGTTGTCAACCTCTAGATCCCTTACATGCCTGCACTTTTCGGCTTGCTGCTGCTGCAATCCACGCGTTTTAGATCTGCATAACTCCACCTCTTTAAACACAGCACCTTCACCCCCTGCTGTTCCCACCCGCCTCAACACCGTTGGAAGGGAGGAGAACCAATTAAGGCGGGGGGTGGGGTGGAACGAGCAGCTGTCTACCCTTAGCAGGAGGGCTCCTGATTACATACCTCTCCTGCTGCTGCTGCTGCTGGCTGTCCAGCAGCAGACTGAAGGTGGCTGCTGCTGTGCACAGGTATATAAAGGCTCAGAGCCTATTATGACACGCGCAGCCAGCGTTCCATTGCCACATTCCATCTACTGCAGGCAGGATACCTGGCTGGCTGAATGTCGCTGAGAAGCTCACAGAGACCGCCATAAGCAACAGTTTAACAGAATGCCACAGACTAATCAACCAAACTTTTTGGGTTGGGTTCTCTTTTATAGTCTGCAGGCATTAAATGAAAGAAGTCAGTGTTCCAGCAGAAGGAGACAACGTTTCAGAAAAGGCATTGTAGCAAACCAAAAAAGAAATTTTAAGCGCAGCAGAGTAACCAGCGCACATACCTGTTAGCTCAGGTGAGTTTAAAAGGCTGCTGTTGATAACAAGGGCATTTGCTAAATAGATGGTGTGTGTGCAACAATATACTGAAAGGTCAATTATATTGTGCAGCTTATCTCACCACCTGTAGTTATTTAGGTGAAAGCTCCAAAATGCTTGCCTAATATGTCTGTTTATCCAAAAGGAAGTAAAAAGGGAGAGCTAGAAAGATAGCATTGCATCACATTACATGGCAATGCAATGCACAGTTGCTGAAGTTGAACCAAAATGAGCTTGTAATCTGGCTTCTGCAACTTTGAACATGAAAAATCCAATGAGGAGAAGAAAAGCAAAGCCAAAGAGTCCATCCCAAAATCCGACAAACAAGCAAAATGAACAAAAAACATTGAATTCAATTCTTTCTGATTTTAGAAACTGCATTAAAGAAGGGGTGCACCGGTCCTGGAGATACTGCAATACCAGGTCAATGCGTGGAGTGGACAGAGCAAGCTCTTTTTCCATCTCCCTGTTCTAAAAATCCATTTAATATATGGTCCCCAGATAGGGGACGTATGAGATATTAAACTGATAAGAACAGATACTACACTTGATCTTAGCCAAAAGGCCGAGAAGCGATAACCAGAATTGGTTTCAAACTACGGAGCCACCCAAGGATCCTGAAAAGTCCATTTGTGGAGATGAGCTCCTGGACTCCCGTTAAGAAGACATGTTGTCAACCTCTAGATCCCTTACATGCCTGCACTTTTCGGCTTGCTGCTGCTGCAATCCACGCGTTTTAGATCTGCATAACTCCACCTCTTTAAACACAGCACCTTCACCCCCTGCTGTTCCCACCCGCCTCAACACCGTTGGAAGGGAGGAGAACCAATTAAGGCGGGGGGTGGGGTGGAACGAGCAGCTGTCTACCCTTAGCAGGAGGGCTCCTGATTACATACCTCTCCTGCTGCTGCTGCTGCTGGCTGTCCAGCAGCAGACTGAAGGTGGCTGCTGCTGTGCACAGGTATATAAAGGCTCAGAGCCTATTATGACACGCGCAGCCAGCGTTCCATTGCCACATTCCATCTACTGCAGGCAGGATACCTGGCTGGCTGAATGTCGCTGAGAAGCTCACAGAGACCGCCATAAGCAACAGTTTAACAGAATGCCACAGACTAATCAACCAAACTTTTTGGGTTGGGTTCTCTTTTATAGTCTGCAGGCATTAAATGAAAGAAGTCAGTGTTCCAGCAGAAGGAGACAACGTTTCAGAAAAGGCATTGTAGCAAACCAAAAAAGAAATTTTAAGCGCAGCAGAGTAACCAGCGCACATACCTGTTAGCTCAGGTGAGTTTAAAAGGCTGCTGTTGATAACAAGGGCATTTGCTAAATAGATGGTGTGTGTGCAACAATATACTGAAAGGTCAATTATATTGTGCAGCTTATCTCACCACCTGTAGTTATTTAGGTGAAAGCTCCAAAATGCTTGCCTAATATGTCTGTTTATCCAAAAGGAAGTAAAAAGGGAGAGCTAGAAAGATAGCATTGCATCACATTACATGGCAATGCAATGCACAGTTGCTGAAGTTGAACCAAAATGAGCTTGTAATCTGGCTTCTGCAACTTTGAACATGAAAAATCCAATGAGGAGAAGAAAAGCAAAGCCAAAGAGTCCATCCCAAAATCCGACAAACAAGCAAAATGAACAAAAAACATTGAATTCAATTCTTTCTGATTTTAGAAACTGCATTAAAGAAGGGGTGCACCGGTCCTGGAGATACTGCAATACCAGGTCAATGCGTGGAGTGGACAGAGCAAGCTCTTTTTCCATCTCCCTGTTCTAAAAATCCATTTAATATATGGTCCCCAGATAGGGGACGTATCAGATATTAAACTGATAAGAACAGATACTACACTTGATCTTAGCCAAAAGGCCGAGAAGCGATAACCAGAATTGGTTTCAAACTACGGAGCCACCCAAGGATCAGGAAAAGTCCATTTGTGGAGATGAGCTCCTGGACTCCCGTTAAGAAGACATGTTGTCAACCTCTAGATCCCTTACATGCCTGCACTTTTCGGCTTGCTGCTGCTGCAATCCACGCGTTTTAGATCTGCATAACTCCACCTCTTTAAACACAGCACCTTCACCCCCTGCTGTTCCCACCCGCCTCAACACCGTTGGAAGGGAGGAGAACCAATTAAGGCGGGGGGTGGGGTGGAACGAGCAGCTGTCTACCCTTAGCAGGAGGGCTCCTGATTACATACCTCTCCTGCTGCTGCTGCTGCTGGCTGTCCAGCAGCAGACTGAAGGTGGCTGCTGCTGTGCACAGGTATATAAAGGCTCAGAGCCTATTATGACACGCGCAGCCAGCGTTCCATTGCCACATTCCATCTACTGCAGGCAGGATACCTGGCTGGCTGAATGTCGCTGAGAAGCTCACAGAGACCGCCATAAGCAACAGTTTAACAGAATGCCACAGACTAATCAACCAAACTTTTTGGGTTGGGTTCTCTTTTATAGTCTGCAGGCATTAAATGAAAGAAGTCAGTGTTCCAGCAGAAGGAGACAACGTTTCAGAAAAGGCATTGTAGCAAACCAAAAAAGAAATTTTAAGCGCAGCTGAGTAACCAGCGCACATACCTGTTAGCTCAGGTGAGTTTAAAAGGCTGCTGTTGATAACAAGGGCATTTGCTAAATAGATGGTGTGTGTGCAACAATATACTGAAAGGTCAATTATATTGTGCAGCTTATCTCACCACCTGTAGTTATTTAGGTGAAAGCTCCAAAATGCTTGCCTAATATGTCTGTTTATCCAAAAGGAAGTAAAAAGGGAGAGCTAGAAAGATAGCATTGCATCACATTACATGGCAATGCAATGCACAGTTGCTGAAGTTGAACCAAAATGAGCTTGTAATCTGGCTTCTGCAACTTTGAACATGAAAAATCCAATGAGGAGAAGAAAAGCAAAGCCAAAGAGTCCATCCCAAATTCCGACAAACAAGCAAAATGAACAAAAAACATTGAATTCAATTCTTTCTGATTTTAGAAACTGCATTAAAGAAGGGGTGCACCGGTCCTGGAGATACTGCAATACCAGGTCAATGCGTGGAGTGGACAGAGCAAGCTCTTTTTCCATCTCCCTGTTCTAAAAATCCATTTAATATATGGTCCCCAGATAGGGGACGTATCAGATATTAAACTGATAAGAACAGATACTACACTTGATCTTAGCCAAAAGGCCGAGAAGCGATAACCAGAATTGGTTTCAAACTACGGAGCCACCCAAGGATCCTGAAAAGTCCATTTGTGGAGATGAGCTCCTGGACTCCCGTTAAGAAGACATGTTGTCAACCTCTAGATCCCTTACATGCCTGCACTTTTCGGCTTGCTGCTGCTGCAATCCACGCGTTTTAGATCTGCATAACTCCACCTCTTTAAACACAGCACCTTCACCCCCTGCTGTTCCCACCCGCCTCAACACCGTTGGAAGGGAGGAGAACCAATTAAGGCGGGGGGTGGGGTGGAACGAGCAGCTGTCTACCCTTAGCAGGAGGGCTCCTGATTACATACCTCTCCTGCTGCTGCTGCTGCTGGCTGTCCAGCAGCAGACTGAAGGTGGCTGCTGCTGTGCACAGGTATATAAAGGCTCAGAGCCTATTATGACACGCGCAGCCAGCGTTCCATTGCCACATTCCATCTACTGCAGGCAGGATACCTGGCTGGCTGAATGTCGCTGAGAAGCTCACAGAGACCGCCATAAGCAACAGTTTAACAGAATGCCACAGACTAATCAACCAAACTTTTTGGGTTGGGTTCTCTTTTATAGTCTGCAGGCATTAAATGAAAGAAGTCAGTGTTCCAGCAGAAGGAGACAACGTTTCAGAAAAGGCATTGTAGCAAACCAAAAAAGAAATTTTAAGCGCAGCAGAGTAACCAGCGCACATACCTGTTAGCTCAGGTGAGTTTAAAAGGCTGCTGTTGATAACAAGGGCATTTGCTAAATAGATGGTGTGTGTGCAACAATATACTGAAAGGTCAATTATATTGTGCAGCTTATCTCACCACCTGTAGTTATTTAGGTGAAAGCTCCAAAATGCTTGCCTAATATGTCTGTTTATCCAAAAGGAAGTAAAAAGGGAGAGCTAGAAAGATAGCATTGCATCACATTACATGGCAATGCAATGCACAGTTGCTGAAGTTGAACCAAAATGAGCTTGTAATCTGGCTTCTGCAACTTTGAACATGAAAAATCCAATGAGGAGAAGAAAAGCAAAGCCAAAGAGTCCATCCCAAAATCCGACAAACAAGCAAAATGAACAAAAAACATTGAATTCTATTCTTTCTGATTTTAGAAACTGCATTAAAGAAGGGGTGCACCGGTCCTGGAGATACTGCAATACCAGGTCAATGCGTGGAGTGGACAGAGCAAGCTCTTTTTCCATCTCCCTGTTCTAAAAATCCATTTAATATATGGTCCCCAGATAGGGGACCTATCAGATATTAAACTGATAAGAACAGATACTACACTTGATCTTAGCCAAAAGGCCGAGAAGCGATAACCAGAATTGGTTTCAAACTACGGAGCCACCCAAGGATCCTGAAAAGTCCATTTGTGGAGATGAGCTCCTGGACTCCCGTTAAGAAGACATGTTGTCAACCTCTAGATCCCTTACATGCCTGCACTTTTCGGCTTGCTGCTGCTGCAATCCACGCGTTTTAGATCTGCATAACTCCACCTCTTTAAACACAGCACCTTCACCCCCTGCTGTTCCCACCCGCCTCAACACCGTTGGAAGGGAGGAGAACCAATTAAGGCGGGGGGTGGGGTGGAACGAGCAGCTGTCTACCCTTAGCAGGAGGGCTCCTGATTACATACCTCTCCTGCTGCTGCTGCTGCTGGCTGTCCAGCAGCAGACTGAAGGTGGCTGCTGCTGTGCACAGGTATATAAAGGCTCAGAGCCTATTATGACACGCGCAGCCAGCGTTCCATTGCCACATTCCATCTACTGCAGGCAGGATACCTGGCTGGCTGAATGTCGCTGAGAAGCTCACAGAGACCGCCATAAGCAACAGTTTAACAGAATGCCACAGACTAATCAACCAAACTTTTTGGGTTGGGTTCTCTTTTATAGTCTGCAGGCATTAAATGAAAGAAGTCAGTGTTCCAGCAGAAGGAGACAACGTTTCAGAAAAGGCATTGTAGCAAACCAAAAAAGAAATTTTAAGCGCAGCAGAGTAACCAGCGCACATACCTGTTAGCTCAGGTGAGTTTAAAAGGCTGCTGTTGATAACAAGGGCATTTGCTAAATAGATGGTGTGTGTGCAACAATATACTGAAAGGTCAATTATATTGTGCAGCTTATCTCACCACCTGTAGTTATTTAGGTGAAAGCTCCAAAATGCTTGCCTAATATGTCTGTTTATCCAAAAGGAAGTAAAAAGGGAGAGCTAGAAAGATAGCATTGCATCACATTACATGGCAATGCAATGCACAGTTGCTGAAGTTGAACCAAAATGAGCTTGTAATCTGGCTTCTGCAACTTTGAACATGAAAAATCCAATGAGGAGAAGAAAAGCAAAGCCAAAGAGTCCATCCCAAAATCCGACAAACAATCAAAATGAACAAAAAACATTGAATTCAATTCTTTCTGATTTTAGAAACTGCATTAAAGAAGGGGTGCACCGGTCCTGGAGATACTGCAATACCAGGTCAATGCGTGGAGTGGACAGAGCAAGCTCTTTTTCCATCTCCCTGTTCTAAAAATCCATTTAATATATGGTCCCCAGATAGGGGACGTATCAGATATTAAACTGATAAGAACAGATTTTTTTTTGGTTGAATATATCTTTTATTAGCACAAAAAATAAGTTAACAGACAGTGTACAGTGCCGCAGCCCAGTACACACAGAATTCTACATCATATTTACATAGCATGAGGATACGACGCACTAACTAGACACATCACACCCCTATGCTACACAAAACACTCAATCTGAAAGAAAAAGCATGTCAATCAATACAGTACAACGAACCGTGATAAGGGATGGGGATTGGGAAAAAGGGGATGGGGAGGGGAAAATCACAGGCCCGAAGCTTTATTGAAAGACAAGACACATAAGGGGAGAGGGGGAGGAGGGGTTTAGTCCTCATCCTCGTCCTCCGGACCGTCCACGATGGAATAGTCTCTGAGCAGGCTGTGGATCAGCCTGCGGCAGTCCTGGATGGACATCCTCTCCCTCCTCAAGATGAGCCGGTTCCTGGCGACCCAAACGGCATCCTTGAAGCAGTTCATAAAGCGCCAAGCCTCCTGGATGGCTCCGACGGTATGAACCCCAGGGAAGAGTCCGTAAAGCACAGAATGGTGCGATAGGCTCGCCCTGGGGACAGAGTTCCTCAGGTCGTCCTCAAGGTCAGTCAACAGGCGCTGTGCAAATCCGCAGTCCCAAAAAGTGTGCAAAGATGTTTCCTCCACGAAGGGGCACCTTGGGCAGTACCGGGTCTTGCACAGGTTCCGGGCATGCATGAATGACCGGACGGGCAGTCCGCCCTGAATCGCCATCCACGACAAGTCCTTGTGCCCGTTGGTCAGCCTGTCAGACGACACATTTGTCCACACAGTCTCCAGCGTGTCCTGGTGAAGTCCTGTGATGTTCTCCACGTCATCCTTGGCTCTGATGAGCTTGTGGATAGTTTTGGGCTTCCACAAGTCGGGCTTGAGTCCCTCCAGTTGATGTTCCCCCACAAATCGAACGACGTCTCCGTAGAACCATGGCGTCGTCCAGTTGTAGGGGAAGGAGCTGTCCCACTTGTCCCAGCCGAGTCGCCTCCAAAGAGGAAGCAGGAAGAAGCGAGACATGGACCTGCCCGCGGAGCCACTACACTTGATCTTAGCCAAAAGGCCGAGAAGCGATAACCAGAATTGGTTTCAAACTACGGAGCCACCCAAGGATCCTGAAAAGTCCATTTGTGGAGATGAGCTCCTGGACTCCCGTTAAGAAGACATGTTGTCAACCTCTAGATCCCTTACATGCCTGCACTTTTCGGCTTGCTGCTGCTGCAATCCACGCGTTTTAGATCTGCATAACTCCACCTCTTTAAACACAGCACCTTCAACCCCTGCTGTTCCCACCCGCCTCAACACCGTTGGAAGGGAGGAGAACCAATTAAGGCGGGGGGTGGGGTGGAACGAGCAGCTGTCTACCCTTAGCAGGAGGGCTCCTGATTACATACCTCTCCTGCTGCTGCTGCTGCTGGCTGTCCAGCAGCAGACTGAAGGTGGCTGCTGCTGTGCACAGGTATATAAAGGCTCAGAGCCTATTATGACACGCGCAGCCAGCGTTCCATTGCCACATTCCATCTACTGCAGGCAGGATACCTGGCTGGCTGAATGTCGCTGAGAAGCTCACAGAGACCGCCATAAGCAACAGTTTAACAGAATGCCACAGACTAATCAACCAAACTTTTTGGGTTGGGTTCTCTTTTATAGTCTGCAGGCATTAAATGAAAGAAGTCAGTGTTCCAGCAGAAGGAGACAACGTTTCAGAAAAGGCATTGTAGCAAACCAAAAAAGAAATTTTAAGCGCAGCAGAGTAACCAGCGCACATACCTGTTAGCTCAGGTGAGTTTAAAAGGCTGCTGTTGATAAGAAGGGCATTTGCTAAATAGATGGTGTGTGTGCAACAATATACTGAAAGGTCAATTATATTGTGCAGCTTATCTCACCACCTGTAGTTATTTAGGTAAAAGCTCCAAAATGCTTGCCTAATATGTCTGTTTATCCAAAAGGAAGTAAAAAGGGAGAGCTAGAAATATAGCATTGCATCACATTACATGGCAATGCAATGCACAGTTGTTGAAGTTGAACCAAAATGAGCTTGTAATCTGGCTTCTGCAACTTTGAACATGAAAAATCCAATGAGGAGAAGAAAAGCAAAGCCAAAGAGTCCATCCCAAAATCCGACAAACAAGCAAAATGAACAAAAAACATTGAATTCAATTCTTTCTGATTTTAGAAACTGCATTAAAGAAGGGGTGCACCGGTCCTGGAGATACTGCAATACCAGGTCAATGCGTGGAGTGGACAGAGCAAGCTCTTTTTCCATCTCCCTGTTCTAAAAATCCATTTAATATATGGTCCCCAGATAGGGGACGTATCAGATATTAAACTGATAAGAACAGATACTACACTTGATCTTAGCCAAAAGGCCGAGAAGCGATAACCAGAATTGGTTTCAAACTACGGAGCCACCCAAGGATCCTGAAAAGTCCATTTGTGGAGATGAGCTCCTGGACTCCCGTTAAGAAGACATGTTGTCAACCTCTAGATCCCTTACATGCCTGCACTTTTCGGCTTGCTGCTGCTGCAATCCACGCGTTTTAGATCTGCATAACTCCACCTCTTTAAACACAGCACCTTCACCCCCTGCTGTTCCCACCCGCCTCAACACCGTTGGAAGGGAGGAGAACCAATTAAGGCGGGGGGTGGGGTGGAACGAGCAGCTGTCTACCCTTAGCAGGAGGGCTCCTGATTACATACCTCTCCTGCTGCTGCTGCTGCTGGCTGTCCAGCAGCAGACTGAAGGTGGCTGCTGCTGTGCACAGGTATATAAAGGCTCAGAGCCTATTATGACACGCGCAGCCAGCGTTCCATTGCCACATTCCATCTACTGCAGGCAGGATACCTGGCTGGCTGAATGTCGCTGAGAAGCTCACAGAGACCGCCATAAGCAACAGTTTAACAGAATGCCACAGACTAATCAACCAAACTTTTTGGGTTGGGTTCTCTTTTATAGTCTGCAGGCATTAAATGAAAGAAGTCAGTGTTCCAGCAGAAGGAGACAACGTTTCAGAAAAGGCATTGTAGCAAACCAAAAAAGAAATTTTAAGCGCAGCAGAGTAACCAGCGCACATACCTGTTAGCTCAGGTGAGTTTAAAAGGCTGCTGTTGATAACAAGGGCATTTGCTAAATAGATGGTGTGTGTGCAACAATATACTGAAAGGTCAATTATATTGTGCAGCTTATCTCACCACCTGTAGTTATTTAGGTGAAAGCTCCAAAATGCTTGCCTAATATGTCTGTTTATCCAAAAGGAAGTAAAAAGGGAGAGCTAGAAAGATAGCATTGCATCACATTACATGGCAATGCAATGCACAGTTGCTGAAGTTGAACCAAAATGAGCTTGTAATCTGGCTTCTGCAACTTTGAACATGAAAAATCCAATGAGGAGAAGAAAAGCAAAGCCAAAGAGTCCATCCCAAAATCCGACAAACAAGCAAAATGAACAAAAAACATTGAATTCAATTCTTTCTGATTTTAGAAACTGCATTAAAGAAGGGGTGCACCGGTCCTGGAGATACTGCAATACCAGGTCAATGCGTGGAGTGGACAGAGCAAGCTCTTTTTCCATCTCCCTGTTCTAAAAATCCATTTAATATATGGTCCCCAGATAGGGGACGTATCAGATATTAAACTGATAAGAACAGATACTACACTTGATCTTAGCCAAAAGGCCGAGAAGCGATAACCAGAATTGGTTTCAAACTACGGAGCCACCCAAGGATCCTGAAAAGTCCATTTGTGGAGATGAGCTCCTGGACTCCCGTTAAGAAGACATGTTGTCAACCTCTAGATCCCTTACATGCCTGCACTTTTCGGCTTGCTGCTGCTGCAATCCACGCGTTTTAGATCTGCATAACTCCACCTCTTTAAACACAGCACCTTCACCCCCTGCTGTTCCCACCCGCCTCAACACCGTTGGAAGGGAGGAGAACCAATTAAGGCGGGGGGTGGGGTGGAACGAGCAGCTGTCTACCCTTAGCAGGAGGGCTCCTGATTACATACCTCTCCTGCTGCTGCTGCTGCTGGCTGTCCAGCAGCAGACTGAAGGTGGCTGCTGCTGTGCACAGGTATATAAAGGCTCAGAGCCTATTATGACACGCGCAGCCAGCGTTCCATTGCCACATTCCATCTACTGCAGGCAGGATACCTGGCTGGCTGAATGTCGCTGAGAAGCTCACAGAGACCGCCATAAGCAACAGTTTAACAGAATGCCACAGACTAATCAACCAAACTTTTTGGGTTGGGTTCTCTTTTATAGTCTGCAGGCATTAAATGAAAGAAGTCAGTGTTCCAGCAGAAGGAGACAACGTTTCAGAAAAGGCATTGTAGCAAACCAAAAAAGAAATTTTAAGCGCAGCAGAGTAACCAGCGCACATACCTGTTAGCTCAGGTGAGTTTAAAAGGCTGCTGTTGATAACAAGGGCATTTGCTAAATAGATGGTGTGTGTGCAACAATATACTGAAAGGTCAATTATATTGTGCAGCTTATCTCACCACCTGTAGTTATTTAGGTGAAAGCTCCAAAATGCTTGCCTAATATGTCTGTTTATCCAAAAGGAAGTAAAAAGGGAGAGCTAGAAAGATAGCATTGCATCACATTACATGGCAATGCAATGCACAGTTGCTGAAGTTGAACCAAAATGAGCTTGTAATCTGGCTTCTGCAACTTTGAACATGAAAAATCCAATGAGGAGAAGAAAAGCAAAGCCAAAGAGTCCATCCCAAAATCCGACAAACAAGCAAAATGAACAAAAAACATTGAATTCAATTCTTTCTGATTTTAGAAACTGCATTAAAGAAGGGGTGCACCGGTCCTGGAGATACTGCAATACCAGGTCAATGCGTGGAGTGGACAGAGCAAGCTCTTTTTCCATCTCCCTGTTCTAAAAATCCATTTAATATATGGTCCCCAGATAGGGGACGTATCAGATATTAAACTGATAAGAACAGATTTTTTTTTTTTTTTTCGAAAGCCCGAATTCGTGTACAAAACCCGAGTGCGCTTAAAAAAGTGACAAGTGCCACAAAAAAAGTGCACTAGGATGCTGGTCTTCTTGAAACCCTCTCCAAAAGGAGAATGGTCCCCCTAACCATTCCCCGTCCCTCCGAGCCAAAAGGCCACAGCGAGGAACAGGGACAAAAAGCCACCTCCAGCCGAAGCCAGAGGCGACCCAATCTTACCCCCAGCACCTGCCCGAGTTCTCACCCGAGCAAGGCACTGGGAGCCAAAGACTGTGCTCCCCTCCCGGAAGAGGGGAGCCAACAACGCTCTCCTCCCAAAAGAGGAGAGCCAGGGGGGTTCAGGGCGGAGCGGAACCTGATGGCCACACACTCCCCCCCTAGACCTGCCAAGAGAGGAACCCGTAAGGGAACCGCATCCCGACAAAATCCTAGTAGGACGTGACACACGTGAATAAGTGGACACACAGTGACAAAGAAATTAAATAAATACTGAAGGTTTCACAGTATAATACTGCCCGGACCTTCGACCGGGAATTGAAAAATTCCCCATCCTAAGGCCAGAAGGCCCGGAATAAGGGTGTGTGCGAAGAAAGAAAATTTGAAGTGCTTGTGCAAATGTGCCATAAACTCAAGTGGGGTTCCCAATCCCAGTGAGTTAAGGCACCCCAGGGTCACCACTCCTGGGGCACTTCACACTTCGGGCTTTCGATCTTCCCCGGCCCAATGGCGTCGATCCTGGGGGGCCATGCTTTCCACCAGATGACTATATTAGCCACCTGGCGTACTAACAAGCGCCTAAACCCCAGTGTGCATAATGTATCAATCTACTAGGGCGGCCAACATCCAAAACCGCCTTTTCGAAAGATACTACACTTGATCTTAGCCAAAAGGCCGAGAAGCGATAACCAGAATTTGTTTCAAACTACGGAGCCACCCAAGGATCCTGAAAAGTCCATTTGTGGAGATGAGCTCCTGGACTCCCGTTAAGAAGACATGTTGTCAACCTCTAGATCCCTTACATGCCTGCACTTTTCGGCTTGCTGCTGCTGCAATCCACGCGTTTTAGATCTGCATAACTCCACCTCTTTAAACACAGCACCTTCACCCCCTGCTGTTCCCACCCGCCTCAACACCGTTGGAAGGGAGGAGAACCAATTAAGGCGGGGGGTGGGGTGGAACGAGCAGCTGTCTACCCTTAGCAGGAGGGCTCCTGATTACATACCTCTCCTGCTGCTGCTGCTGCTGGCTGTCCAGCAGCAGACTGAAGGTGGCTGCTGCTGTGCACAGGTATATAAAGGCTCAGAGCCTATTATGACACGCGCAGCCAGCGTTCCATTGCCACATTCCATCTACTGCAGGCAGGGTACCTGACTGGCTGAATGTCGCTGAGAAGCTCACAGAGACCGCCATAAGCAACAGTTTAACAGAATGCCACAGACTAATCAACCAAACTTTTTGGGTTGGGTTCTCTTTTATAGTCTGCAGGCATTAAATGAAAGAAGTCAGTGTTCCAGCAGAAGGAGACAACGTTTCAGAAAAGGCATTGTAGCAAACCAAAAAAGAAATTTTAAGCGCAGCAGAGTAACCAGCGCACATACCTGTTAGCTCAGGTGAGTTTAAAAGGCTGCTGTTGATAACAAGGGCATTTGCTAAATAGATGGTGTGTGTGCAACAATATACTGAAAGGTCAATTATATTGTGCAGCTTATCTCACCACCTGTAGTTATTTAGGTGAAAGCTCCAAAATGCTTGCCTAATATGTCTGTTTATCCAAAAGGAAGTAAAAAGGGAGAGCTAGAAAGATAGCATTGCATCACATTACATGGCAATGCAATGCACAGTTGCTGAAGTTGAACCAAAATGAGCTTGTAATCTGGCTTCTGCAACTTTGAACATGAAAAATCCAATGAGGAGAAGAAAAGCAAAGCCAAAGAGTCCATCCCAAAATCCGACAAACAAGCAAAATGAACAAAAAACATTGAATTCAATTCTTTCTGATTTTAGAAACTGCATTAAAGAAGGGGTGCACCGGTCCTGGAGATACTGCAATACCAGGTCAATGCGTGGAGTGGACAGAGCAAGCTCTTTTTCCATCTCCCTGTTCTAAAAATCCATTTAATATATGGTCCCCAGATAGGGGACGTATCAGATATTAAACTGATAAGAACAGATACTACACTTGATCTTAGCCAAAA
The DNA here is from genome assembly GCF_046119375.1 of Phyllobates terribilis. NCBI lineage: Eukaryota > Metazoa > Chordata > Amphibia > Anura > Dendrobatidae > Phyllobates > Phyllobates terribilis. The sequence goes on from NW_027363176.1 coordinate 1,162,909, forward strand.
GGCCGAGAAGCGATAACCAGAATTGGTTTCAAACTACGGAGCCACCCAAGGATCCTGAAAAGTCCATTTGTGGAGATGAGCTCCTGGACTCCCGTTAAGAAGACATGTTGTCAACCTCTAGATCCCTTACATGCCTGCACTTTTCGGCTTGCTGCTGCTGCAATCCACGCGTTTTAGATCTGCATAACTCCACCTCTTTAAACACAGCACCTTCACCCCCTGCTGTTCCCACCCGCCTCAACACCGTTGGAAGGGAGGAGAACCAATTAAGGCGGGGGGTGGGGTGGAACGAGCAGCTGTCTACCCTTAGCAGGAGGGCTCCTGATTACATACCTCTCCTGCTGCTGCTGCTGCTGGCTGTCCAGCAGCAGACTGAAGGTGGCTGCTGCTGTGCACAGGTATATAAAGGCTCAGAGCCTATTATGACACGCGCAGCCAGCGTTCCATTGCCACATTCCATCTACTGCAGGCAGGATACCTGGCTGGCTGAATGTCGCTGAGAAGCTCACAGAGACCGCCATAAGCAACAGTTTAACAGAATGCCACAGACTAATCAACCAAACTTTTTGGGTTGGGTTCTCTTTTATAGTCTGCAGGCATTAAATGAAAGAAGTCAGTGTTCCAGCAGAAGGAGACAACGTTTCAGAAAAGGCATTGTAGCAAACCAAAAAAGAAATTTTAAGCGCAGCAGAGTAACCAGCGCACATACCTGTTAGCTCAGGTGAGTTTAAAAGGCTGCTGTTGATAACAAGGGCATTTGCTAAATAGATGGTGTGTGTGCAACAATATACTGAAAGGTCAATTATATTGTGCAGCTTATCTCACCACCTGTAGTTATTTAGGTGAAAGCTCCAAAATGCTTGCCTAATATGTCTGTTTATCCAAAAGGAAGTAAAAAGGGAGAGCTAGAAAGATAGCATTGCATCACATTACATGGCAATGCAATGCACAGTTGCTGAAGTTGAACCAAAATGAGCTTGTAATCTGGCTTCTGCAACTTTGAACATGAAAAATCCAATGAGGAGAAGAAAAGCAAAGCCAAAGAGTCCATCCCAAAATCCGACAAACAAGCAAAATGAACAAAAAACATTGAATTCAATTCTTTCTGATTTTAGAAACTGCATTAAAGAAGGGGTGCACCGGTCCTGGAGATACTGCAATACCAGGTCAATGCGTGGAGTGGACAGAGCAAGCTCTTTTTCCATCTCCCTGTTCTAAAAATCCATTTAATATATGGTCCCCAGATAGGGGACGTATCAGATATTAAACTGATAAGAACAGATACTACACTTGATCTTAGCCAAAAGGCCGAGAAGCGATAACCAGAATTGGTTTCAAACTACGGAGCCACCCAAGGATCCTGAAAAGTCCATTTGTGGAGATGAGCTCCTGGACTCCCGTTAAGAAGACATGTTGTCAACCTCTAGATCCCTTACATGCCTGCACTTTTCGGCTTGCTGCTGCTGCAATCCACGCGTTTTAGATCTGCATAACTCCACCTCTTTAAACACAGCACCTTCACCCCCTGCTGTTCCCACCCGCCTCAACACCGTTGGAAGGGAGGAGAACCAATTAAGGCGGGGGGTGGGGTGGAACGAGCAGCTGTCTACCCTTAGCAGGAGGGCTCCTGATTACATACCTCTCCTGCTGCTGCTGCTGCTGGCTGTCCAGCAGCAGACTGAAGGTGGCTGCTGCTGTGCACAGGTATATAAAGGCTCAGAGCCTATTATGACACGCGCAGCCAGCGTTCCATTGCCACATTCCATCTACTGCAGGCAGGATACCTGGCTGGCTGAATGTCGCTGAGAAGCTCACAGAGACCGCCATAAGCAACAGTTTAACAGAATGCCACAGACTAATCAACCAAACTTTTTGGGTTGGGTTCTCTTTTATAGTCTGCAGGCATTAAATGAAAGAAGTCAGTGTTCCAGCAGAAGGAGACAACGTTTCAGAAAAGGCATTGTAGCAAACCAAAAAAGAAATTTTAAGCGCAGCAGAGTAACCAGCGCACATACCTGTTAGCTCAGGTGAGTTTAAAAGGCTGCTGTTGATAACAAGGGCATTTGCTAAATAGATGGTGTGTGTGCAACAATATACTGAAAGGTCAATTATATTGTGCAGCTTATCTCACCACCTGTAGTTATTTAGGTGAAAGCTCCAAAATGCTTGCCTAATATGTCTGTTTATCCAAAAGGAAGTAAAAAGGGAGAGCTAGAAAGATAGCATTGCATCACATTACATGGCAATGCAATGCACAGTTGCTGAAGTTGAACCAAAATGAGCTTGTAATCTGGCTTCTGCAACTTTGAACATGAAAAATCCAATGAGGAGAAGAAAAGCAAAGCCAAAGAGTCCATCCCAAAATCCGACAAACAAGCAAAATGAACAAAAAACATTGAATTCAATTCTTTCTGATTTTAGAAACTGCATTAAAGAAGGGGTGCACCGGTCCTGGAGATACTGCAATACCAGGTCAATGCGTGGAGTGGACAGAGCAAGCTCTTTTTCCATCTCCCTGTTCTAAAAATCCATTTAATATATGGTCCCCAGATAGGGGACGTATCAGATATTAAACTGATAAGAACAGATACTACACTTGATCTTAGCCAAAAGGCCGAGAAGCGATAACCAGAATTGGTTTCAAACTACGGAGCCACCCAAGGATCCTGAAAAGTCCATTTGTGGAGATGAGCTCCTGGACTCCCGTTAAGAAGACATGTTGTCAACCTCTAGATCCCTTACATGCCTGCACTTTTCGGCTTGCTGCTGCTGCAATCCACGCGTTTTAGATCTGCATAACTCCACCTCTTTAAACACAGCACCTTCACCCCCTGCTGTTCCCACCCGCCTCAACACCGTTGGAAGGGAGGAGAACCAATTAAGGCGGGGGGTGGGGTGGAACGAGCAGCTGTCTACCCTTAGCAGGAGGGCTCCTGATTACATACCTCTCCTGCTGCTGCTGCTGCTGGCTGTCCAGCAGCAGACTGAAGGTGGCTGCTGCTGTGCACAGGTATATAAAGGCTCAGAGCCTATTATGACACGCGCAGCCAGCGTTCCATTGCCACATTCCATCTACTGCAGGCAGGATACCTGGCTGGCTGAATGTCGCTGAGAAGCTCACAGAGACCTCCATAAGCAACAGTTTAACAGAATGCCACAGACTAATCAACCAAACTTTTTGGGTTGGGTTCTCTTTTATAGTCTGCAGGCATTAAATGAAAGAAGTCAGTGTTCCAGCAGAAGGAGACAACGTTTCAGAAAAGGCATTGTAGCAAACCAAAAAAGAAATTTTAAGCGCAGCAGAGTAACCAGCGCACATACCTGTTAGCTCAGGTGAGTTTAAAAGGCTGCTGTTGATAACAAGGGCATTTGCTAAATAGATGGTGTGTGTGCAACTGTGACACCCCAGGGGTCTGGTTGCCACAGTGATAGAGATATTACATCTGAGAGCAGGTGGGAGGTCCTTTGGTCAGGGATCCTGTGCATGCCACACCTCCTGCCCAGTCTTGGGAGGGGAAGGACTTCCCCTAGATAAACCTGGGGCTGAGGCAGGGTAGGGAGTTCTGTGAGGAGAAGACAGGGAGCAGAGCTGCTCTATGGGCTCTGCTCCACAGGCAGGCCCTGTCCTGGGGCCTGAGCCTGGAGTCAAGGAGTGAGAAAGAAGACAGAACAAGAGTAGAGAAGAGAAGCAGCATAGCAAGAAACATCAGGAGCTCTGTGGGGAGCAGTGTTACAACGAGTCAGGGGCTGGCAGCTACAGAGCTCGCCCTGACTGAGAAGATTTCTAACCGGACCCGGAGTCCGAGGCTGTGGGGACTAACTCCTACCCAGCAGCAGAAACCGTCCGGCAGAGGATTTCAGGTCCTCTGGCCCAGAAGCCCGAAGGCACGGTCACACGCGTGGGACCAGCACCGCCATCGTGGAGCGGAAGCCATTAGAAGGCCCCGAGTCACCGGCCATACGGGTGAGCACCACACGGTACACTCAGGGACGTGGGCTACTTATTCCCGCCTCTAGCAAGGTAGCCAGAAGAGTACAGTTAGTTGGGAAGGCCTACAACTCCGCCTGGCCAGGGGAGATCCCATCTGCTCAAGGACTGACCAGGCCCCTATCACTAGCAAGTACTCCGGGAGGGTCTATCTTTGTCACCAGTAAAGACCCTGAACTACACCGCACCGTCTCTGAGTGGTTCCTGCTACCCCCATCATCCACGTCGGCTGCCCTGAGGCCATACCCCTCCCGTTGGGGGTTATACCATCCACGCTGCACCATCCTTCCACCGGCCTCAGCGGTCTGCCCTGCAGCGGCAGCTCCATAGCTGCATTCAACGGGTGGCGTAGTCATCAACCATCTACTGCTAGTACATCGCCGCTCAGTTTGACTCCCTGGGCACGGACCGGGTCGCCGCCACGAGACTACAACCCTCAAGAGATCCGGCTCCGGGTAAGCTCCCGCGTGCGCAACGCAGCGCGACACAGGCCCAGGGGCGCGTCAACTTTGGCGTAGTCGGCAGGATTTCGTGCCCGCAACCACCGGGTACTGCGTGCCTGAAAAAGACTGTTCAAACTTACCAGTGGTGAAGATTCCCGCCATCTGTGAAGATTCCCGCCATCCGTGGAGTTTTCCCGCCATCCGGCGCCATCTTCTGCCTTCTTCCCGCCATCCGAGGAGTTTTCCCGCCATCCGGCGCCATCTTCTGCCTTCTTCCCGCCATCCGAGGAGTTTTCCCGCCATCCGGCGCCATCTTGGAGACGCCGCGCGGGAAGAAGAAGAAGAGGGGCGTGGACTTCGAAAGCACGCGAGAACTGAAGCCCCGCCTCACGTCCGGACGTTGCGCAAGGTCCTGGAAGGGAGGAAGAGCGACGCTGACGTCATCGGAGCGCGACGCCAGGTCCTCTACCCCGACGATTGACTGCGGAGCCGCGGCCTACGGAAGAGGATCTCCGGAAGGTAGGCCACGGTCCACTAGGGGGGAGGAGGACACCAGGAACGGACAGCAAGATGGCGGACCGGCAGCAGACTAAGCTGCCCAGCATCGGCAGTGCCCCAGTCGTCGCCGGCCCCGACCAGCGCCGGGAGAAGACGCGTGACGCAGGAGCGGTCGCGGGAGCAGGTAAGAGGAGTCTCCCTGTCCCGGACGCTGCCAGCGTCAGCCTGCTCCCGGGCCCCCTGGTGGAGCCGCCGATTCCGGGCGCTGCAGACACCGACCTGCTCCAGCCCCCGCAACAAGCCCTGCGGCCAAGCCCTCCAGCCCTGGGCACTACCACCACCAGCCCGCGCCCAGGCCCAAAGTTGCACCCTCTGACCCCGGGCGTCATCAGCGGCGACCCTCTCCATGCCTGGTCGCAAGGCCTGAACTCCCCAGGTGCAAAAGGACTGTACGCCCTCCACGTTCACCGGCTAACCGAGGAGGAGCTGCAGTATTACCAATACGAGGAAAGCCAAGAGGACCCGGACGGGTCTGAAGCCTACACACAAGAAGGAGCAGGAGGATGCCGTTACTGAAGTACGGTAAAGTGGAACTGTACATAGTTACCCGTAGGGGTACTTGTGTTGCTAATTAAAATATGGTCCCCGTTGGGACAAGTGTGAACTGTTCCCGTGTGTCCCCTATCCTTAACCAGGCTGAGGACTGTGAGCAGCCATCCCATCTCCCCACAGGCTGAGGACTGTGAGCAGCCAATCCTTATCCCCACTGGCCGAGGACTGAGAGCGGCCATATCTTGTAAATATTATGTGTTTCCAGTTATTTATAGGAGTCCTTGGTGGATTTACCGGGAATCCTTTGTACAGTTAGTGGAGCGTAACCCAGGATGGACTAAAAGACTGTTGAGGACTCGGGGTAGGACAGACCCCTACCTGGTTACGTCTCCCTGTTTTGGTGAAATGGACACCTTGCTTTCTTCAAAGACTGCACCCGGTTATGGACACGCCGTGACCAGCTTTATGCGTTTCCTTATTGTAATGTTATTGTTTATACTTTGTTATGTTACAAAAATATGTTTAGTCCCGGAGTACTAAATTTCACTAGGGGGGAATGTGACACCCCAGGGGTCTGGTTGCCACAGTGATAGAGATATTACGTCTGAGAGCAGGTGGGAGGTCCTTTGGTCAGGGATCCTGTGCATGCCACACCTCCTGCCCAGTCTTGGGAGGGGAAGGACTTCCCCTAGATAAACCTGGGGCTGAGGCAGGGTAGGGAGTTCTGTGAGGAGAAGACAGGGAGCAGAGCTGCTCTATGGGCTCTGCTCCACAGGCAGGCCCTGTCCTGGGGCCTGAGCCTGGAGTCAAGGAGTGAGAAAGAAGACAGAACAAGAGTAGAGAAGAGAAGCAGCATAGCAAGAAACATCAGGAGCTCTGTGGGGAGCAGTGTTACAACGAGTCAGGGGCTGGCAGCTACAGAGCTCGCCCTGACTGAGAAGATTTCTAACCGGACCCGGAGTCCGAGGCTGTGGGGACTAACTCCTACCCAGCAGCAGAAACCGTCCGGCAGAGGATTTCAGGTCCTCTGGCCCAGAAGCCCGAAGGCACGGTCACACGCGTGGGACCAGCACCGCCATCGTGGAGCGGAAGCCATTAGAAGGCCCCGAGTCACCGGCCATACGGGTGAGCACCACACGGTACACTCAGGGACGTGGGCTACTTATTCCCGCCTCTAGCAAGGTAGCCAGAAGAGTACAGTTAGTTGGGAAGGCCTACAACTCCGCCTGGCCAGGGGAGATCCCATCTGCTCAAGGACTGACCAGGCCCCTATCACTAGCAAGTACTCCGGGAGGGTCTATCTTTGTCACCAGTAAAGACCCTGAACTACACCGCACCGTCTCTGAGTGGTTCCTGCTACCCCCATCATCCACGTCGGCTGCCCTGAGGCCATACCCCTCCCGTTGGGGGTTATACCATCCACGCTGCACCATCCTTCCACCGGCCTCAGCGGTCTGCCCTGCAGCGGCAGCTCCATAGCTGCATTCAACGGGTGGCGTAGTCATCAACCATCTACTGCTAGTACATCGCCGCTCAGTTTGACTCCCTGGGCACGGACCGGGTCGCCGCCACGAGACTACAACCCTCAAGAGATCCGGCTCCGGGTAAGCTCCCGCGTGCGCAACGCAGCGCGACACAGGCCCAGGGGCGCGTCACAACAATATACTGAAAGGTCAATTATATTGTGCAGCTTATCTCACCACCTGTAGTTATTTAGGTGAAAGCTCCAAAATGCTTGCCTAATATGTCTGTTTATCCAAAAGGAAGTAAAAAGGGAGAGCTAGAAAGATAGCATTGCATCACATTACATGGCAATGCAATGCACAGTTGCTGAAGTTGAACCAAAATGAGCTTGTAATCTGGCTTCTGCAACTTTGAACATGAAAAATACAATGAGGAGAAGAAAAGCAAAGCCAAAGAGTCCATCCCAAAATCCGACAAACAAGCAAAATGAACAAAAAACATTGAATTCAATTCTTTCTGATTTTAGAAACTGCATTAAAGAAGGGGTGCACCGGTCCTGGAGATACTGCAATACCAGGTCAATGCGTGGAGTGGACAGAGCAAGCTCTTTTTCCATCTCCCTGTTCTAAAAATCCATTTAATATATGGTCCCCAGATAGGGGACGTATCAGATATTAAACTGATAAGAACAGATACTACACTTGATCTTAGCCAAAAGGCCGAGAAGCGATAACCAGAATTGGTTTCAAACTACGGAGCCACCCAAGGATCCTGAAAAGTCCATTTGTGGAGATGAGCTCCTGGACTCCCGTTAAGAAGACATGTTGTCAACCTCTAGATCCCTTACATGCCTGCACTTTTCGGCTTGCTGCTGCTGCAATCCACGCGTTTTAGATCTGCATAACTCCACCTCTTTAAACACAGCACCTTCACCCCCTGCTGTTCCCACCCGCCTCAACACCGTTGGAAGGGAGGAGAACCAATTAAGGCGGGGGGTGGGGTGGAACGAGCAGCTGTCTACCCTTAGCAGGAGGGCTCCTGATTACATACCTCTCCTGCTGCTGCTGCTGCTGGCTGTCCAGCAGCAGACTGAAGGTGGCTGCTGCTGTGCACAGGTATATAAAGGCTCAGAGCCTATTATGACACGCGCAGCCAGCGTTTCATTGCCACATTCCATCTACTGCAGGCAGGATACCTGGCTGGCTGAATGTCGCTGAGAAGCTCACAGAGACCGCCATAAGCAACAGTTTAACAGAATGCCACAGACTAATCAACCAAACTTTTTGGGTTGGGTTCTCTTTTATAGTCTGCAGGCATTAAATGAAAGAAGTCAGTGTTCCAGCAGAAGGAGACAACGTTTCAGAAAAGGCATTGTAGCAAACCAAAAAAGAAATTTTAAGCGCAGCAGAGTAACCAGCGCACATACCTGTTAGCTCAGGTGAGTTTAAAAGGCTGCTGTTGATAACAAGGGCATTTGCTAAATAGATGGTGTGTGTGCAACAATATACTGAAAGGTCAATTATATTGTGCAGCTTATCTCACCACCTGTAGTTATTTAGGTGAAAGCTCCAAAATGCTTGCCTAATATGTCTGTTTATCCAAAAGGAAGTAAAAAGGGAGAGCTAGAAAGATAGCATTGCATCACATTACATGGCAATGCAATGCACAGTTGCTGAAGTTGAACCAAAATGAGCTTGTAATCTGGCTTCTGCAACTTTGAACATGAAAAATCCAATGAGGAGAAGAAAAGCAAAGCCAAAGAGTCCATCCCAAAATCCGACAAACAAGCAAAATGAACAAAAAACATTGAATTCAATTCTTTCTGATTTTAGAAACTGCATTAAAGAAGGGGTGCACCGGTCCTGGAGATACTGCAATACCAGGTCAATGCGTGGAGTGGACAGAGCAAGCTCTTTTTCCATCTCCCTGTTCTAAAAATCCATTTAATATATGGTCCCCAGATAGGGGACGTATCAGATATTAAACTGATAAGAACAGATACTACACTTGATCTTAGCCAAAAGGCCGAGAAGCGATAACCAGAATTGGTTTCAAACTACGGAGCCACCCAAGGATCCTGAAAAGTCCATTTGTGGAGATGAGCTCCTGGACTCCCGTTAAGAAGACATGTTGTCAACCTCTAGATCCCTTACATGCCTGCACTTTTCGGCTTGCTGCTGCTGCAATCCACGCGTTTTAGATCTGCATAACTCCACCTCTTTAAACACAGCACCTTCACCCCCTGCTGTTCCCACCCGCCTCAACACCGTTGGAAGGGAGGAGAACCAATTAAGGCGGGGGGTGGGGTGGAACGAGCAGCTGTCTACCCTTAGCAGGAGGGCTCCTGATTACATACCTCTCCTGCTGCTGCTGCTGCTGGCTGTCCAGCAGCAGACTGAAGGTGGCTGCTGCTGTGCACAGGTATATAAAGGCTCAGAGCCTATTATGACACGCGCAGCCAGCGTTCCATTGCCACATTCCATCTACTGCAGGCAGGATACCTGGCTGGCTGAATGTCGCTGAGAAGCTCACAGAGACCGCCATAAGCAACAGTTTAACAGAATGCCACAGACTAATCAAACAAACTTTTTGGGTTGGGTTCTCTTTTATAGTCTGCAGGCATTAAATGAAAGAAGTCAGTGTTCCAGCAGAAGGAGACAACGTTTCAGAAAAGGCATTGTAGCAAACCAAAAAAGAAATTTTAAGCGCAGCAGAGTAACCAGCGCACATACCTGTTAGCTCAGGTGAGTTTAAAAGGCTGCTGTTGATAACAAGGGCATTTGCTAAATAGATGGTGTGTGTGCAACAATATACTGAAAGGTCAATTATATTGTGCAGCTTATCTCACCACCTGTAGTTATTTAGGTGAAAGCTCCAAAATGCTTGCCTAATATGTCTGTTTATCCAAAAGGAAGTAAAAAGGGAGAGCTAGAAAGATAGCATTGCATCACATTACATGGCAATGCAATGCACAGTTGCTGAAGTTGAACCAAAATGAGCTTGTAATCTGGCTTCTGCAACTTTGAACATGAAAAATCCAATGAGGAGAAGAAAAGCAAAGCCAAAGAGTCCATCCCAAAATCCGACAAACAAGCAAAATGAACAAAAAACATTGAATTCAATTCTTTCTGATTTTAGAAACTGCATTAAAGAAGGGGTGCACCGGTCCTGGAGATACTGCAATACCAGGTCAATGCGTGGAGTGGACAGAGCAAGCTCTTTTTCCATCTCCCTGTTCTAAAAATCCATTTAATATATGGTCCCCAGATAGGGGACGTATCAGATATTAAACTGATAAGAACAGATACTACACTTGATCTTAGCCAAAAGGCCGAGAAGCGATAACCAGAATTGGTTTCAAACTACGGAGCCACCCAAGGATCCTGAAAAGTCCATTTGTGGAGATGAGCTCCTGGACTCCCGTTAAGAAGACATGTTGTCAACCTCTAGATCCCTTACATGCCTGCACTTTTCGGCTTGCTGCTGCTGCAATCCACGCGTTTTAGATCTGCATAACTCCACCTCTTTAAACACAGCACCTTCACCCCCTGCTGTTCCCACCCGCCTCAACACCGTTGGAAGGGAGGAGAACCAATTAAGGCGGGGGGTGGGGTGGAACGAGCAGCTGTCTACCCTTAGCAGGAGGGCTCCTGATTACATACCTCTCCTGCTGCTGCTGCTGCTGGCTGTCCAGCAGCAGACTGAAGGTGGCTGCTGCTGTGCACAGGTATATAAAGGCTCAGAGCCTATTATGACACGCGCAGCCAGCGTTCCATTGCCACATTCCATCTACTGCAGGCAGGATACCTGGCTGGCTGAATGTCGCTGAGAAGCTCACAGAGACCGCCATAAGCAACAGTTTAACAGAATGCCACAGACTAATCAACCAAACTTTTTGGGTTGGGTTCTCTTTTATAGTCTGCAGGCATTAAATGAAAGAAGTCAGTGTTCCAGCAGAAGGAGACAACGTTTCAGAAAAGGCATTGTAGCAAACCAAAAAAGAAATTTTAAGCGCAGCAGAGTAACCAGCGCACATACCTGTTAGCTCAGGTGAGTTTAAAAGGCTGCTGTTGATAACAAGGGCATTTGCTAAATAGATGGTGTGTGTGCAACAATATACTGAAAGGTCAATTATATTGTGCAGCTTATCTCACCACCTGTAGTTATTTAGGTGAAAGCTCCAAAATGCTTGCCTAATATATCTGTTTATCCAAAAGGAAGTAAAAAGGGAGAGCTAGAAAGATAGCATTGCATCACATTACATGGCAATGCAATGCACAGTTGCTGAAGTTGAACCAAAATGAGCTTGTAATCTGGCTTCTGCAACTTTGAACATGAAAAATCCAATGAGGAGAAGAAAAGCAAAGCCAAAGAGTCCATCCCAAAATCCGACAAACAAGCAAAATGAACAAAAAACATTGAATTCAATTCTTTCTGATTTTAGAAACTGCATTAAAGAAGGGGTGCACCGGTCCTGGAGATACTGCAATACCAGGTCAATGCGTGGAGTGGACAGAGCAAGCTCTTTTTCCATCTCCCTGTTCTAAAAATCCATTTAATATATGGTCCCCAGATAGGGGACGTATCAGATATTAAACTGATAAGAACAGATACTACACTTGATCTTAGCCAAAAGGCCGAGAAGCGATAACCAGAATTGGTTTCAAACTACGGAGCCACCCAAGGATCCTGAAAAGTCCATTTGTGGAGATGAGCTCCTGGACTCCCGTTAAGAAGACATGTTGTCAACCTCTAGATCCCTTACATGCCTGCACTTTTCGGCTTGCTGCTGCTGCAATCCATGCGTTTTAGATCTGCATAACTCCACCTCTTTAAACACAGCACCTTCACCCCCTGCTGTTCCCACCCGCCTCAACACCGTTGGAAGGGAGGAGAACCAATTAAGGCGGGGGGTGGGGTGGAACGAGCAGCTGTCTACCCTTAGCAGGAGGGCTCCTGATTACATACCTCTCCTGCTGCTGCTGCTGCTGGCTGTCCAGCAGCAGACTGAAGGTGGCTGCTGCTGTGCACAGGTATATAAAGGCTCAGAGCCTATTATGACACGCGCAGCCAGCGTTCCATTGCCACATTCCATCTACTGCAGGCAGGATACCTGGCTGGCTGAATGTCGCTGAGAAGCTCACAGAGACCGCCATAAGCAACAGTTTAACAGAATGCCACAGACTAATCAACCAAACTTTTTGGGTTGGGTTCTCTTTTATAGTCTGCAGGCATTAAATGAAAGAAGTCAGTGTTCCAGCAGAAGGAGACAACGTTTCAGAAAAGGCATTGTAGCAAACCAAAAAAGAAATTTTAAGCGCAGCAGAGTAACCAGCGCACATACCTGTTAGCTCAGGTGAGTTTAAAAGGCTGCTGTTGATAACAAGGGCATTTGCTAAATAGATGGTGTGTGTGCAACAATATACTGAAAGGTCAATTATATTGTGCAGCTTATCTCACCACCTGTAGTTATTTAGGTGAAAGCTCCAAAATGCTTGCCTAATATGTCTGTTTATCCAAAAGGAAGTAAAAAGGGAGAGCTAGAAAGATAGCATTGCATCACATTACATGGCAATGCAATGCACAGTTGCTGAAGTTGAACCAAAATGAGCTTGTAATCTGGCTTCTGCAACTTTGAACATGAAAAATCCAATGAGGAGAAGAAAAGCAAAGCCAAAGAGTCCATCCCAAAATCCGACAAACAAGCAAAATGAACAAAAAACATTGAATTCAATTCTTTCTGATTTTAGAAACTGCATTAAAGAAGGGGTGCACCGGTCCTGGAGATACTGCAATACCAGGTCAATGCGTGGAGTGGACAGAGCAAGCTCTTTTTCCATCTCCCTGTTCTAAAAATCCATTTAATATATGGTCCCCAGATAGGGGACGTATCAGATATTAAACTGATAAGAACAGATACTACACTTGATCTTAGCCAAAAGGCCGAGAAGCGATAACCAGAATTGGTTTCAAACTACGGAGCCACCCAAGGATCCTGAAAAGTCCATTTGTGGAGATGAGCTCCTGGACTCCCGTTAAGAAGACATGTTGTCAACCTCTAGATCCCTTACATGCCTGCACTTTTCGGCTTGCTGCTGCTGCAATCCACGCGTTTTAGATCTGCATAACTCCACCTCTTTAAACACAGCACCTTCACCCCCTGCTGTTCCCACCCGCCTCAACACCGTTGGAAGGGAGGAGAACCAATTAAGGCGGGGGGTGGGGTGGAACGAGCAGCTGTCTACCCTTAGCAGGAGGGCTCCTGATTACATACCTCTCCTGCTGCTGCTGCTGCTGGCTGTCCAGCAGCAGACTGAAGGTGGCTGCTGCTGTGCACAGGTATATAAAGGCTCAGAGCCTATTATGACACGCGCAGCCAGCGTTCCATTGCCACATTCCATCTACTGCAGGCAGGATACCTGGCTGGCTGAATGTCGCTGAGAAGCTCACAGAGACCGCCATAAGCAACAGTTTAACAGAATGCCACAGACTAATCAACCAAACTTTATGGGTTGGGTTCTCTTTTATAGTCTGCAGGCATTAAATGAAAGAAGTCAGTGTTCCAGCAGAAGGAGACAACGTTTCAGAAAAGGCATTGTAGCAAACCAAAAAAGAAATTTTAAGCGCAGCAGAGTAACCAGCGCACATACCTGTTAGCTCAGGTGAGTTTAAAAGGCTGCTGTTGATAACAAGGGCATTTGCTAAATAGATGGTGTGTGTGCAACAATATACTGAAAGGTCAATTATATTGTGCAGCTTATCTCACCACCTGTAGTTATTTAGGTGAAAGCTCCAAAATGCTTGCCTAATATGTCTGTTTATCCAAAAGGAAGTAAAAAGGGAGAGCTAGAAAGATAGCATTGCATCACATTACATGGCAATGCAATGCACAGTTGCTGAAGTTGAACCAAAATGAGCTTGTAATCTGGCTTCTGCAACTTTGAACATGAAAAATCCAATGAGGAGAAGAAAAGCAAAGCCAAAGAGTCCATCCCAAAATCCGACAAACAAGCAAAATGAACAAAAAACATTGAATTCAATTCTTTCTGATTTTAGAAACTGCATTAAAGAAGGGGTGCACCGGTCCTGGAGATACTGCAATACCAGGTCAATGCGTGGAGTGGACAGAGCAAGCTCTTTTTCCATCTCCCTGTTCTAAAAATCCATTTAATATATGGTCCCCAGATAGGGGACGTATCAGATATTAAACTGATAAGAACAGATACTACACTTGATCTTAGCCAAAAGGCCGAGAAGCGATAACCAGAATTGGTTTCAAACTACGGAGCCACCCAAGGTTCCTGAAAAGTCCATTTGTGGAGATGAGCTCCTGGACTCCCGTTAAGAAGACATGTTGTCAACCTCTAGATCCCTTACATGCCTGCACTTTTCGGCTTGCTGCTGCTGCAATCCACGCGTTTTAGATCTGCATAACTCCACCTCTTTAAACACAGCACCTTCACCCCCTGCTGTTCCCACCCGCCTCAACACCGTTGGAAGGGAGGAGAACCAATTAAGGCGGGGGGTGGGGTGGAACGAGCAGCTGTCTACCCTTAGCAGGAGGGCTCCTGATTACATACCTCTCCTGCTGCTGCTGCTGCTGGCTGTCCAGCAGCAGACTGAAGGTGGCTGCTGCTGTGCACAGGTATATAAAGGCTCAGAGCCTATTATGACACGCGCAGCCAGCGTTCCATTGCCACATTCCATCTACTGCAGGCAGGATACCTGGCTGGCTGAATGTCGCTGAGAAGCTCACAGAGACCGCCATAAGCAACAGTTTAACAGAATGCCACAGACTAATCAACCAAACTTTTTGGGTTGGGTTCTCTTTTATAGTCTGCAGGCATTAAATGAAAGAAGTCAGTGTTCCAGCAGAAGGAGACAACGTTTCAGAAAAGGCATTGTAGCAAACCAAAAAAGAAATTTTAAGCGCAGCAGAGTAACCAGCGCACATACCTGTTAGCTCAGGTGAGTTTAAAAGGCTGCTGTTGATAACAAGGGCATTTGCTAAATAGATGGTGTGTGTGCAACAATATACTGAAAGGTCAATTATATTGTGCAGCTTATCTCACCACCTGTAGTTATTTAGGTGAAAGCTCCAAAATGCTTGCCTAATATGTCTGTTTATCCAAAAGGAAGTAAAAAGGGAGAGCTAGAAAGATAGCATTGCATCACATTACATGGCAATGCAATGCACAGTTGCTGAAGTTGAACCAAAATGAGCTTGTAATCTGGCTTCTGCAACTTTGAACATGAAAAATCCAATGAGGAGAAGAAAAGCAAAGCCAAAGAGTCCATCCCAAAATCCGACAAACAAGCAAAATGAACAAAAAACATTGAATTCAATTCTTTCTGATTTTAGAAACTGCATTAAAGAAGGGGTGCACCGGTCCTGGAGATACTGCAATACCAGGTCAATGCGTGGAGTGGACAGAGCAAGCTCTTTTTCCATCTCCCTGTTCTAAAAATCCATTTAATATATGGTCCCCAGATAGGGGACGTATCAGATATTAAACTGATAAGAACAGATACTACACTTGATCTTAGCCAAAAGGCCGAGAAGCGATAACCAGAATTGGTTTCAAACTACGGAGCCACCCAAGGATCCTGAAAAGTCCATTTGTGGAGATGAGCTCCTGGACTCCCGTTAAGAAGACATGTTGTCAACCTCTAGATCCCTTACATGCCTGCACTTTTCGGCTTGCTGCTGCTGCAATCCACGCGTTTTAGATCTGCATAACTCCACCTCTTTAAACACAGCACCTTCACCCCCTGCTGTTCCCACCCGCCTCAACACCGTTGGAAGGGAGGAGAACCAATTAAGGCGGGGGGTGGGGTGGAACGAGCAGCTGTCTACCCTTAGCAGGAGGGCTCCTGATTACATACCTCTCCTGCTGCTGCTGCTGCTGGCTGTCCAGCAGCAGACTGAAGGTGGCTGCTGCTGTGCACAGGTATATAAAGGCTCAGAGCCTATTATGACACGCGCAGCCAGCGTTCCATTGCCACATTCCATCTACTGCAGGCAGGATACCTGGCTGGCTGAATGTCGCTGAGAAGCTCACAGAGACCGCCATAAGCAACAGTTTAACAGAATGCCACAGACTAATCAACCAAACTTTTTGGGTTGGGTTCTCTTTTATAGTCTGCAGGCATTAAATGAAAGAAGTCAGTGTTCCAGCAGAAGGAGACAACGTTTCAGAAAAGGCATTTTAGCAAACCAAAAAAGAAATTTTAAGCGCAGCAGAGTAACCAGCGCACATACCTGTTAGCTCAGGTGAGTTTAAAAGGCTGCTGTTGATAACAAGGGCATTTGCTAAATAGATGGTGTGTGTGCAACAATATACTGAAAGGTCAATTATATTGTGCAGCTTATCTCACCACCTGTAGTTATTTAGGTGAAAGCTCCAAAATGCTTGCCTAATATGTCTGTTTGTCCAAAAGGAAGTAAAAAGGGAGAGCTAGAAAGATAGCATTGCATCACATTACATGGCAATGCAATGCACAGTTGCTGAAGTTGAACCAAAATGAGCTTGTAATCTGGCTTCTGCAACTTTGAACATGAAAAATCCAATGAGGAGAAGAAAAGCAAAGCCAAAGAGTCCATCCCAAAATCCGACAAACAAGCAAAATGAACAAAAAACATTGAATTCAATTCTTTCTGATTTTAGAAACTGCATTAAAGAAGGGGTGCACCGGTCCTGGAGATACTGCAATACCAGGTCAATGCGTGGAGTGGACAGAGCAAGCTCTTTTTCCATCTCCCTGTTCTAAAAATCCATTTAATATATGGTCCCCAGATAGGGGACGTATCAGATATTAAACTGATAAGAACAGATACTACACTTGATCTTAGCCAAAAGGCCGAGAAGCGATAACCAGAATTGGTTTCAAACTACGGAGCCACCCAAGGATCCTGAAAAGTCCATTTGTGGAGATGAGCTCCTGGACTCCCGTTAAGAAGACATGTTGTCAACCTCTAGATCCCTTACATGCCTGCACTTTTCGGCTTGCTGCTGCTGCAATCCACGCGTTTTAGATCTGCATAACTCCACCTCTTTAAACACAGCACCTTCACCCCCTGCTGTTCCCACCCGCCTCAACACCGTTGGAAGGGAGGAGAACCAATTAAGGCGGAGGGTGGGGTGGAACGAGCAGCTGTCTACCCTTAGCAGGAGGGCTCCTGATTACATACCTCTCCTGCTGCTGCTGCTGCTGGCTGTCCAGCAGCAGACTGAAGGTGGCTGCTGCTGTGCACAGGTATATAAAGGCTCAGAGCCTATTATGACACGCGCAGCCAGCGTTCCATTGCCACATTCCATCTACTGCAGGCAGGATACCTGGCTGGCTGAATGTCGCTGAGAAGCTCACAGAGACCGCCATAAGCAACAGTTTAACAGAATGCCACAGACTAATCAACCAAACTTTTTGGGTTGGGTTCTCTTTTATAGTCTGCAGGCATTAAATGAAAGAAGTCAGTGTTCCAGCAGAAGGAGACAACGTTTCAGAAAAGGCATTGTAGCAAACCAAAAAAGAAATTTTAAGCGCAGCAGAGTAACCAGCGCACATACCTGTTAGCTCAGGTGAGTTTAAAAGGCTGCTGTTGATAACAAGGGCATTTGCTAAATAGATGGTGTGTGTGCAACAATATACTGAAAGGTCAATTATATTGTGCAGCTTATCTCACCACCTGTAGTTATTTAGGTAAAAGCTCCAAAATGCTTGCCTAATATGTCTGTTTATCCAAAAGGAAGTAAAAAGGGAGAGCTAGAAAGATAGCATTGCATCACATTACATGGCAATGCAATGCACAGTTGCTGAAGTTGAACCAAAATGAGCTTGTAATCTGGCTTCTGCAACTTTGAACATGAAAAATCCAATGAGGAGAAGAAAAGCAAAGCCAAAGAGTCCATCCCAAAATCCGACAAACAAGCAAAATGAACAAAAAACATTGAATTCAATTCTTTCTGATTTTAGAAACTGCATTAAAGAAGGGGTGCACCGGTCCTGGAGATACTGCAATACCAGGTCAATGCGTGGAGTGGACAGAGCAAGCTCTTTTTCCATCTCCCTGTTCTAAAAATCCATTTAATATATGGTCCCCAGATAGGGGACGTATCAGATATTAAACTGATAAGAACAGATACTACACTTGATCTTAGCCAAAAGGCCGAGAAGCGATAACCAGAATTGGTTTCAAACTACGGAGCCACCCAAGGTTCCTGAAAAGTCCATTTGTGGAGATGAGCTCCTGGACTCCCGTTAAGAAGACATGTTGTCAACCTCTAGATCCCTTACATGCCTGCACTTTTCGGCTTGCTGCTGCTGCAATCCACGCGTTTTAGATCTGCATAACTCCACCTCTTTAAACACAGCACCTTCACCCCCTGCTGTTCCCACCCGCCTCAACACCGTTGGAAGGGAGGAGAACCAATTAAGGCGGGGGGTGGGGTGGAACGAGCAGCTGTCTACCCTTAGCAGGAGGGCTCCTGATTACATACCTCTCCTGCTGCTGCTGCTGCTGGCTGTCCAGCAGCAGACTGAAGGTGGCTGCTGCTGTGCACAGGTATATAAAGGCTCAGAGCCTATTATGACACGCGCAGCCAGCGTTCCATTGCCACATTCCATCTACTGCAGGCAGGATACCTGGCTGGCTGAATGTCGCTGAGAAGCTCACAGAGACCGCCATAAGCAACAGTTTAACAGAATGCCACAGACTAATCAACCAAACTTTTTGGGTTGGGTTCTCTTTTATAGTCTGCAGGCATTAAATGAAAGAAGTCAGTGTTCCAGCAGAAGGAGACAACGTTTCAGAAAAGGCATTGTAGCAAACCAAAAAAGAAATTTTAAGCGCAGCAGAGTAACCAGCGCACATACCTGTTAGCTCAGGTGAGTTTAAAAGGCTGCTGTTGATAACAAGGGCATTTGCTAAATAGATGGTGTGTGTGCAACAATATACTGAAAGGTCAATTATATTGTGCAACTTATCTCACCACCTGTAGTTATTTAGGTGAAAGCTCCAAAATGCTTGCCTAATATGTCTGTTTATCCAAAAGGAAGTAAAAAGGGAGAGCTAGAAAGATAGCATTGCATCACATTACATGGCAATGCAATGCACAGTTGCTGAAGTTGAACCAAAATGAGCTTGTAATCTGGCTTCTGCAACTTTGAACATGAAAAATCCAATGAGGAGAAGAAAAGCAAAGCCAAAGAGTCCATCCCAAAATCCGACAAACAAGCAAAATGAACAAAAAACATTGAATTCAATTCTTTCTGATTTTAGAAACTGCATTAAAGAAGGGGTGCACCGGTCCTGGAGATACTGCAATACCAGGTCAATGCGTGGAGTGGACAGAGCAAGCTCTTTTTCCATCTCCCTGTTCTAAAAATCCATTTAATATATGGTCCCCAGATAGGGGACGTATCAGATATTAAACTGATAAGAACAGATACTACACTTGATCTTAGCCAAAAGGCCGAGAAGCGATAACCAGAATTGGTTTCAAACTACGGAGCCACCCAAGGATCCTGAAAAGTCCATTTGTGGAGATGAGCTCCTGGACTCCCGTTAAGAAGACATGTTGTCAACCTCTAGATCCCTTACATGCCTGCACTTTTCGGCTTGCTGCTGCTGCAATCCACGCGTTTTAGATCTGCATAACTCCACCTCTTTAAACACAGCACCTTCACCCCCTGCTGTTCCCACCCGCCTCAACACCGTTGGAAGGGAGGAGAACCAATTAAGGCGGGGGGTGGGGTGGAACGAGCAGCTGTCTACCCTTAGCAGGAGGGCTCCTGATTACATACCTCTCCTGCTGCTGCTGCTGCTGGCTGTCCAGCAGCAGACTGAAGGTGGCTGCTGCTGTGCACAGGTATATAAAGGCTCAGAGCCTATTATGACACGCGCAGCCAGCGTTCCATTGCCACATTCCATCTACTGCAGGCAGGATACCTGGCTGGCTGAATGTCGCTGAGAAGCTCACAGAGACCGCCATAAGCAACAGTTTAACAGAATGCCACAGACTAATCAACCAAACTTTTTGGGTTGGGTTCTCTTTTATAGTCTGCAGGCATTAAATGAAAGAAGTCAGTGTTCCAGCAGAAGGAGACAACGTTTCAGAAAAGGCATTGTAGCAAACCAAAAAAGAAATTTTAAGCGCAGCAGAGTAACCAGCGCACATACCTGTTAGCTCAGGTGAGTTTAAAAGGCTGCTGTTGATAACAAGGGCATTTGCTAAATAGATGGTGTGTGTGCAACAATATACTGAAAGGTCAATTATATTGTGCAGCTTATCTCACCACCTGTAGTTATTTAGGTGAAAGCTCCAAAATGCTTGCCTAATATGTCTGTTTATCCAAAAGGAAGTAAAAAGGGAGAGCTAGAAAGATAGCATTGCATCACATTACATGGCAATGCAATGCACAGTTGCTGAAGTTGAACCAAAATGAGCTTGTAATCTGGCTTCTGCAACTTTGAACATGAAAAATCCAATGAGGAGAAGAAAAGCAAAGCCAAAGAGTCCATCCCAAAATCCGACAAACAAGCAAAATGAACAAAAAACATTGAATTCAATTCTTTCTGATTTTAGAAACTGCATTAAAGAAGGGGTGCACCGGTCCTGGAGATACTGCAATACCAGGTCAATGCGTGGAGTGGACAGAGCAAGCTCTTTTTCCATCTCCCTGTTCTAAAAATCCATTTAATATATGGTCCCCAGATAGGGGATGTATCAGATATTAAACTGATAAGAACAGATACTACACTTGATCTTAGCCAAAAGGCCGAGAAGCGATAACCAGAATTGGTTTCAAACTACGGAGCCACCCAAGGATCCTGAAAAGTCCATTTGTGGAGATGAGCTCCTGGACTCCCGTTAAGAAGACATGTTGTCAACCTCTAGATCCCTTACATGCCTGCACTTTTCGGCTTGCTGCTGCTGCAATCCACGCGTTTTAGATCTGCATAACTCCACCTCTTTAAACACAGCACCTTCACCCCCTGCTGTTCCCACCCGCCTCAACACCGTTGGAAGGGAGGAGAACCAATTAAGGCGGGGGGTGGGGTGGAACGAGCAGCTGTCTACCCTTAGCAGGAGGGCTCCTGATTACATACCTCTCCTGCTGCTGCTGCTGCTGGCTGTCCAGCAGCAGACTGAAGGTGGCTGCTGCTGTGCACAGGTATATAAAGGCTCAGAGCCTATTATGACACGCGCAGCCAGCGTTCCATTGCCACATTCCATCTACTGCAGGCAGGATACCTGGCTGGCTGAATGTCGCTGAGAAGCTCACAGAGACCGCCATAAGCAACAGTTTAACAGAATGCCACAGACTAATCAACCAAACTTTTTGGGTTGGGTTCTCTTTTATAGTCTGCAGGCATTAAATGAAAGAAGTCAGTGTTCCAGCAGAAGGAGACAACGTTTCAGAAAAGGCATTGTAGCAAACCAAAAAAGAAATTTTAAGCGCAGCAGAGTAACCAGCGCACATACCTGTTAGCTCAGGTGAGTTTAAAAGGCTGCTGTTGATAACAAGGGCATTTGCTAAATAGATGGTGTGTGTGCAACAATATACTGAAAGGTCAATTATATTGTGCAGCTTATCTCACCACCTGTAGTTATTTAGGTGAAAGCTCCAAAATGCTTGCCTAATATGTCTGTTTATCCAAAAGGAAGTAAAAGGGGAGAGCTAGAAAGATAGCATTGCATCACATTACATGGCAATGCAATGCACAGTTGCTGAAGTTGAACCAAAATGAGCTTGTAATCTGGCTTCTGCAACTTTGAACATGAAAAATCCAATGAGGAGAAGAAAAGCAAAGCCAAAGAGTCCATCCCAAAATCCGACAAACAAGCAAAATGAACAAAAAACATTGAATTCAATACTTTCTGATTTTAGAAACTGCATTAAAGAAGGGGTGCACCGGTCCTGGAGATACTGCAATACCAGGTCAATGCGTGGAGTGGACAGAGCAAGCTCTTTTTCCATCTCCCTGTTCTAAAAATCCATTTAATATATGGTCCCCAGATAGGGGACGTATCAGATATTAAACTGATAAGAACAGATTTTTTTTTTTATTTGGCTATCCCCTGCAGAGGGATAAAACCGTTTATTAAAATTTTAACAAATTACAAGCATAATTACACAAATACCAAACGTTAAAAGACAAATGAAATTTACAAAACAAAAAAATACAAAGATTTTAAATAATTAGGTTCCATTGGTGAACAAGCCATTTTTTGGAAATATGTATATTCTTCTTTTTGTCAATTAAATAATAAGTATACATTTCACATAAACATAAACTTAAAACATCATTCACTGATAAAACATCTTGTTTAAAAATAGCAATGTTGCGCGCTTTCCAGAGAGATGACTTGGCGCAGTTCACTGTCTTCCAAGCCATTGTGTACTGGTCCATTGTGGGGCATTCCATAAGTCCGTATAGCACAGTTTTATATGTAAAGTCCTTGAGGTCTGCCACCCTTTCCAGTAGGGGGAGCAGTCTTCTCCAGAAATCCTTTGCAAAATTACATGTCCATAATAGATGTTCCACCGTTTCCTCGTCTTGGCATCCGGCTCTTGGGCAGATGGCAGACCTCACAAATCCTCTTCTGTATTGGAATGCCCGGCAAGGAAGACAGCGGTGCATGCAACTCCAAGCCAGATCTCTCTGTTCATTAAAAAGATAAAAAACGTTAATCATTTTCCAGATAGACATAGATTTGTCATCATCATATCTGTCAACATTACATATTTCCTCACTTTTACGTATTTCTTTAATTAGTTTCTTACTATTTCTTAATTCCTCTATTTTCTTAGTCCCTAAATTAAAATCGGACACTATTTTCCTTAAAATCTCATAATGCGTCGACAAATTAAAAGCATGGGGCACAGATATATTAACTTCATACCATCCAAACTTTCTCATAAAAAATCCTGTATTAAAACGCATAAAAAAGGACCAATAGTGATTCTTAAAAAGGGCATTAAAACAGTAAACGAACAGATGGATTAAAAGAAACCTATTAAAATCTGGAAAATCTTTACCACCTTTTACTTTTGATTTCATCACGATTTCTCTTTTCAGCTTTTCCATTTTTGAGTTCCAAAAGAAGGTAAAACAGGTTTTGGTTATCTTTTTTAAAACATTAACAGGCGGGGGGAAAACCATGCTAAGATACAATAAAAGAGGTAAAATCACCATCTTTAAAACCAATACTTTACCCTCCATTGTAAGTCTCCTCATGTTCCACATACATATTTTCGTATTTACTTTCTGTGTAACTGTTTCCCAACTATTATAACCATCATTATTTTCAGTGAATGATATACCTAAAATGGAAATGGATTCGGAGACATTAATTGGTACATCACGTAAAATCATCCCCCCAACACTTAAAATGTTACACTTATTAAAATTGATTTTAAAACCAGAAGCTAGGCAAAAGGATTGCACTTGATGGAGAGTGGCCGTAAGTGATGGTGCATCTGTACACAAGACCGCCACGTCATCCATGTAGCCTACAACCTTGGCCTCCAAACCACCGCTTCCAGGCAGAGGGACACCGCATATCTGTTTATTTTGGCGTATTGCACATAACATTGGTTCCAGTGCACAGATAAACAGTAGGGGGGACAGAGGGCATCCCTGTTTCACCCCTGACCGTAAAAATACCTCTTGTGTCTTAAAACCATTCACTAAAATCTTACTTGTACAATCCTTGTAAAATGCTTTAAGCGATAGTAAAAACCCTTCTGGTATGCCCATTTTCTCTAAAACTTTAAAAAGATAAAAGTGTGAGACACGGTCAAATGCTTTTTCAAAATCAATAGATAAAATCGCCATTTTCCCCTTTCTGTCTTTCACATCCTCAATACAGTCTTTCACTAAATTCAGATTGTCCCATATACTGCGCCCCGGCACCCCACACACTTGATTAGAATGAATAACTTTGCTGATGACTTCTTTTAGACGATTTGCACAAATTTTAGCCATTATTTTATAGTCACAATTTAAAAGTGTTATTGGTCTCCAGTTTTCTAATTTTGATTTATCGCCTTTTTTGTATAGGAGGGAGACTTCACCTTTCTTCCAGGAATTTAATAAAACCTTATTATTAAAAACCTCAGTAAACAAATAAAACAAATCATCTTTTAAAATATCATAAAAACATACATAAAATTCTATTGGGATGCCATCAGGACCAGGGACCTTTCCAGTTTTAAAACTTTTAATAGTTTTTAACACTTCTTGTTCCGTTAAAACTTGGGATAAAAACTCTTGGGATGCGGGATCTAAAACAGCTGTTAGTCCTTGCAGCGAATCATCCATTAATTTATTATCTATATTTTTTCCATTAAAAAGATTAGAAAAAAAACCCTCAACTTTACCCAGCATATTTTTTATATTATTCTCACCATCTATATGGTCAATTATCACTTTTTCTTTTTTATTTTTCCTAAAAAAATATCTGGAACACTTTTCATTTTCTTCTATATGTTGTACTCTAGAACGAAAAATTATCTCTTTTCCTTTTTGTTCTAGCCATTTTGAAATCTCTTCTTTTAAGTTTGAAATATCAACTTGTACATCTATCCCATTGTCTCTGAGCTTAAACAATGTTTGTAGGCGGGTATTTAAAATTCTATATTCTTCATATTTTTCTTTGGCTCTACATATACTCTTTTTAATAAAAAAGTCTTTTATTTTTACTTTCATTCTATCCCACCATACACTCATAGTCTCATTTGTTTTTTTCCCTTTTCTACATTTCCTATAAAACTCAATAAAATCTGATAAAATCTGCGGGTCGGTTAAAAGGGATACGTTCATTTTCCAGCTTTTCTTACCACATTTTTTGTTGTCATTTACTTTTATGGTAAAGGATAAAAGTTTATGGTCTGAAAATATATTAGTTAAAACTTCACATTTGGCAGGTATTGTTTTATCTGAACCAAAAATAAAATCAATCCTAGAGCTACAATTAGCATTGCTCCAAGTGAAACCGGCGTCCTCTGGGCTATCACTATGACACTCTTTATATATGTCTATCAATTTAGCATCTTTGACTATATCATGTAGCATACCTGAGGTTTTATCGTAGTTCCTGCTTACAGAGCTGGAGCGCCGGTTTTCACCTTTTAAAACACAATTAAAATCCCCTGCTAAGATAAAAGGTTCAGAGTTATTAATAAATAATGGTAAAAGATCAAGCATTTCGGCTCTTTCATTTTTCTCTGTTGATCCATAAAAATTTAAAAACTGCCATCTAATACCATCAATAAAAGCTTTCACTAATAAAATACGACCTGGTAAAATTTCCTGAATAAAATCAATTAAAACGTTCCCTTTAAAAAGTATGGCTACACCCGCTGATCCTGCAGCATTCGATCCGGACCAGACAGATGGCCCACACTTCCACTCATCTTTATATTTTTGATATGACATTTCATGTGGGATATTACATTCTTGCAGAAAAAATACAGATGCAGTAAAACACGTAAAAAAATTAAAAAGAGCAGTTCTTCTCGTGTTAGATTTTATGCCTCTCACGTTGAGGGAAATACCTTTGAGTTCAGCCATCATTAGAAAATGTAGAAATTTTACTTAGGTAACTAAGAGCAACGGATTTACCTGTCCGATGAACCTGATCAGACCACTGGGCTTGCGCCTCCCTCCTCATCTGATAGTATCGTCACGAGAGTCTCCGTGGAGGAGGAAAGATTACCACATTTATATAAACCCGACGCTACACTGGCATAGCTCGGAGGGCTGGCTGGCAGAACCCGCTGGGTCTCCATTGGCTGGCCATGCAGTTCCTCATCAGGTGGGTCTCCGAGGGGATCCGCCGCCCCTGTTTGACCTGTAGAAGGTCGTCCTATAGGAGGAGGTTGCGCACAAGGCAGAGCCTCTGACTCTTCAGAGGCAGCAAGATCCCGGTCCCCACCTGTAGCAGCGGAGACCGAAACCCCTGAGGGTCCAGCGTCCACGTCCCCTTCAGGAGAAGTGTCCATCTGTTCACCTCCTGCTGCCTCCTCCGAACCACCCTTTTTCTTTTTCTTAGGACCCACCTTTATCCACTCAGCGCCCTCAGCACTAGGAGACCCAGACTGGGCATGGGCTTCTGTGTCGGCCTTTTGCCGGTCCCTTTTGACCTTACCAGTAGTGCCCTTCTGCTCCTTCTCAGCCCTCCTTTTGGACTCCCGCAGGTCCTGCAGCCAGGTTTTGGGATTTGGTATTTTACCTGTCATAGACTCTGGAGACACTTCACTATTTGGTACGCCCTTATTGTCTCCAGAGGCTCCAGGTTGTTGTTCCTCCTCCTGAGGGGTGGTCTGATCTTTTGGTCCTTGGTCGGACGTCTTGGACTTCCCATTTTGCTCATCTTCCCGAAATCTGTGAGGGCAAGAAAAATAAAAGTGACCTGGAGTCTGGCAAAAACTGCATTTCTTTTCCTTAGGGCATTCTTTTGTCTCATGTTCTTCACTAGCACAATTTCTACATGATACATGACAGTTTTCTTTTGAATGACCATAGCGCCCACAATTTCTGCAATATACTGGCATCCCAGAAAAGAAGAAATCCCCATTTGTTTGCCCAATTTTGAAACGGGCAGGGGGGAGCCGTATACCACCTGATGTATTTGGATCTCTTGTACACTTCACAAGGAATTTCCACTTAGATGTCCATATGTTATATTCGTTTAATATCTTCCCAATACATTTAACACTTTTAAAATAAATTGCTAGAAATGACATTACTTCTGGAGCAGAAACAAAGGGCGAAAATATTTTTACAATAACCAGTCTTACCTCATCCAGGACGTGCTCAACAATTTGTATCCCTTTCAAAACAGGACTATTTTCAACTTTTTTTAACTTTTCTAGTACATCTCTAAAAATACCTTCTCCGGTGAATGTGATGTCATAGTCACCTCTTCTGGGATAATCCTGGATGGAGAGAATTTCATTCCTTTGTACGCCAAGAAGGTTCCTGAGCACGTCCTGGACTACATACCCTAATTTCCTCATATCCGAGCCACCCGCCGTGAAGTGAACTCGGATAGAGTTTTTTAGCCTCGCATAAAGAGGCACGAGGTTAGGGTCAACCTCCATGGAAAAACGCAACAAGGTTGCAAATTGCAGCCGCTTGCAATCTGCGCTCCCAGTGTTCTTGCAACGAAAAACACCTGGAAGCTGGGGGATCGCAACTCGTTACCCTGGGACTAAGCCCTCTCCCTAATAGCAGCAAGCAGGTTAAGTCCACCAAAGTGGACGATCCTGCCAGGCCAAGGAGAGGGGTACCCGAGTGCCCTTCAACCACAATCTCCTGCAATAAAGCACTTGATCTTAGCCAAAAGGCCGAGAAGCGATAACCAGAATTGGTTTCAAACTACGGAGCCACCCAAGGATCCTGAAAAGTCCATTTGTGGAGATGAGCTCCTGGACTCCCGTTAAGAAGACATGTTGTCAACCTCTAGATCCCTTACATGCCTGCACTTTTCGGCTTGCTGCTGCTGCAATCCACGCGTTTTAGATCTGCATAACTCCACCTCTTTAAACACAGCACCTTCACCCCCTGCTGTTCCCACCCGCCTCAACACCGTTGGAAGGGAGGAGAACCAATTAAGGCGGGGGGTGGGGTGGAACGAGCAGCTGTCTACCCTTAGCAGGAGGGCTCCTGATTACATACCTCTCCTGCTGCTGCTGCTGCTGGCTGTCCAGCAGCAGACTGAAGGTGGCTGCTGCTGTGCACAGGTATATAAAGGCTCAGAGCCTATTATGACACGCGCAGCCAGCGTTCCATTGCCACATTCCATCTACTGCAGGCAGGATACCTGGCTGGCTGAATGTCGCTGAGAAGCTCACAGAGACCGCCATAAGCAACAGTTTAACAGAATGCCACAGACTAATCAACCAAACTTTTTGGGTTGGGTTCTCTTTTATAGTCTGCAGGCATTAAATGAAAGAAGTCAGTGTTCCAGCAGAAGGAGACAACGTTTCAGAAAAGGCATTGTAGCAAACCAAAAAAGAAATTTTAAGCGCAGCAGAGTAACCAGCGCACATACCTGTTAGCTCAGGTGAGTTTAAAAGGCTGCTGTTGATAACAAGGGCATTTGCTAAATAGATGGTGTGTGTGCAACAATATACTGAAAGGTCAATTATATTGTGCAGCTTATCTCACCACCT
Source organism: Phyllobates terribilis (assembly GCF_046119375.1). Lineage (NCBI taxonomy): Eukaryota > Metazoa > Chordata > Amphibia > Anura > Dendrobatidae > Phyllobates > Phyllobates terribilis. The sequence continues at coordinate 1,191,040 of NW_027363176.1, forward strand.
GTAGTTATTTAGGTGAAAGCTCCAAAATGCTTGCCTAATATGTCTGTTTATCCAAAAGGAAGTAAAAAGGGAGAGCTAGAAAGATAGCATTGCATCACATTACATGGCAATGCAATGCACAGTTGCTGAAGTTGAACCAAAATGAGCTTGTAATCTGGCTTCTGCAACTTTGAACATGAAAAATCCAATGAGGAGAAGAAAAGCAAAGCCAAAGAGTCCATCCCAAAATCCGACAAACAAGCAAAATGAACAAAAAACATTGAATTCAATTCTTTCTGATTTTAGAAACTGCATTAAAGAAGGGGTGCACCGGTCCTGGAGATACTGCAATACCAGGTCAATGCGTGGAGTGGACAGAGCAAGCTCTTTTTCCATCTCCCTGTTCTAAAAATCCATTTAATATATGGTCCCCAGATAGGGGACGTATCAGATATTAAACTGATAAGAACAGATACTACACTTGATCTTAGCCAAAAGGCCGAGAAGCGATAACCAGAATTGGTTTCAAACTACGGAGCCACCCAAGGATCCTGAAAAGTCCATTTGTGGAGATGAGCTCCTGGACTCCCGTTAAGAAGACATGTTGTCAACCTCTAGATCCCTTACATGCCTGCACTTTTCGGCTTGCTGCTGCTGCAATCCACGCGTTTTAGATCTGCATAACTCCACCTCTTTAAACACAGCACCTTCACCCCCTGCTGTTCCCACCCGCCTCAACACCGTTGGAAGGGAGGAGAACCAATTAAGGCGGGGGGTGGGGTGGAACGAGCAGCTGTCTACCCTTAGCAGGAGGGCTCCTGATTACATACCTCTCCTGCTGCTGCTGCTGGCTGTCCAGCAGCAGACTGAAGGTGGCTGCTGCTGTGCACAGGTATATAAAGGCTCAGAGCCTATTATGACACGCGCAGCCAGCGTTCCATTGCCACATTCCATCTACTGCAGGCAGGATACCTGGCTGGCTGAATGTCGCTGAGAAGCTCACAGAGACCGCCATAAGCAACAGTTTAACAGAATGCCACAGACTAATCAACCAAACTTTTTGGGTTGGGTTCTCTTTTATAGTCTGCAGGCATTAAATGAAAGAAGTCAGTGTTCCAGCAGAAGGAGACAACGTTTCAGAAAAGGCATTGTAGCAAACCAAAAAAGAAATTTTAAGCGCAGCAGAGTAACCAGCGCACATACCTGTTAGCTCAGGTGAGTTTAAAAGGCTGCTGTTGATAACAAGGGCATTTGCTAAATAGATGGTGTGTGTGCAACAATATACTGAAAGGTCAATTATATTGTGCAGCTTATCTCACCACCTGTAGTTATTTAGGTGAAAGCTCCAAAATGCTTGCCTAATATGTCTGTTTATCCAAAAGGAAGTAAAAAGGGAGAGCTAGAAAGATAGCATTGCATCACATTACATGGCAATGCAATGCACAGTTGCTGAAGTTGAACCAAAATGAGCTTGTAATCTGGCTTCTGCAACTTTGAACATGAAAAATCCAATGAGGAGAAGAAAAGCAAAGCCAAAGAGTCCATCCCAAAATCCGACAAACAAGCAAAATGAACAAAAAACATTGAATTCAATTCTTTCTGATTTTAGAAACTGCATTAAAGAAGGGGTGCACCGGTCCTGGAGATACTGCAATACCAGGTCAATGCGTGGAGTGGACAGAGCAAGCTCTTTTTCCATCTCCCTGTTCTAAAAATCCATTTAATATATGGTCCCCAGATAGGGGACGTATCAGATATTAAACTGATAAGAACAGATACTACACTTGATCTTAGCCAAAAGGCCGAGAAGCGATAACCAGAATTGGTTTCAAACTACGGAGCCACCCAAGGATCCTGAAAAGTCCATTTGTGGAGATGAGCTCCTGGACTCCCGTTAAGAAGACATGTTGTCAACCTCTAGATCCCTTACATGCCTGCACTTTTCGGCTTGCTGCTGCTGCAATCCACGCGTTTTAGATCTGCATAACTCCACCTCTTTAAACACAGCACCTTCACCCCCTGCTGTTCCCACCCGCCTCAACACCGTTGGAAGGGAGGAGAACCAATTAAGGCGGGGGGTGGGGTGGAACGAGCAGCTGTCTACCCTTAGCAGGAGGGCTCCTGATTACATACCTCTCCTGCTGCTGCTGCTGCTGGCTGTCCAGCAGCAGACTGAAGGTGGCTGCTGCTGTGCACAGGTATATAAAGGCTCAGAGCCTATTATGACACGCGCAGCCAGCGTTCCATTGCCACATTCCATCTACTGCAGGCAGGATACCTGGCTGGCTGAATGTCGCTGAGAAGCTCACAGAGACCGCCATAAGCAACAGTTTAACAGAATGCCACAGACTAATCAACCAAACTTTTTGGGTTGGGTTCTCTTTTATAGTCTGCAGGCATTAAATGAAAGAAGTCAGTGTTCCAGCAGAAGGAGACAACGTTTCAGAAAAGGCATTGTAGCAAACCAAAAAAGAAATTTTAAGCACAGCAGAGTAACCAGCGCACATACCTGTTAGCTCAGGTGAGTTTAAAAGGCTGCTGTTGATAACAAGGGCATTTGCTAAATAGATGGTGTGTGTGCAACAATATACTGAAAGGTCAATTATATTGTGCAGCTTATCTCACCACCTGTAGTTATTTAGGTGAAAGCTCCAAAATGCTTGCCTAATATGTCTGTTTATCCAAAAGGAAGTAAAAAGGGAGAGCTAGAAAGATAGCATTGCATCACATTACATGGCAATGCAATGCACAGTTGCTGAAGTTGAACCAAAATGAGCTTGTAATCTGGCTTCTGCAACTTTGAACATGAAAAATCCAATGAGGAGAAGAAAAGCAAAGCCAAAGAGTCCATCCCAAAATCCGACAAACAAGCAAAATGAACAAAAAACATTGAATTCAATTCTTTCTGATTTTAGAAACTGCATTAAAGAAGGGGTGCACCGGTCCTGGAGATACTGCAATACCAGGTCAATGCGTGGAGTGGACAGAGCAAGCTCTTTTTCCATCTCCCTGTTCTAAAAATCCATTTAATATATGGTCCCCAGATAGGGGACGTATCAGATATTAAACTGATAAGAACAGATACTACACTTGATCTTAGCCAAAAGGCCGAGAAGCGATAACCAGAATTGGTTTCAAACTACGGAGCCACCCAAGGATCCTGAAAAGTCCATTTGTGGAGATGAGCTCCTGGACTCCCGTTAAGAAGACATGTTGTCAACCTCTAGATCCCTTACATGCCTGCACTTTTCGGCTTGCTGCTGCTGCAATCCACGCGTTTTAGATCTGCATAACTCCACCTCTTTAAACACAGCACCTTCACCCCCTGCTGTTCCCACCCGCCTCAACACCGTTGGAAGGGAGGAGAACCAATTAAGGCGGGGGGTGGGGTGGAACGAGCAGCTGTCTACCCTTAGCAGGAGGGCTCCTGATTACATACCTCTCCTGCTGCTGCTGCTGCTGGCTGTCCAGCAGCAGACTGAAGGTGGCTGCTGCTGTGCACAGGTATATAAAGGCTCAGAGCCTATTATGACACGCGCAGCCAGCGTTCCATTGCCACATTCCATCTACTGCAGGCAGGATACCTGGCTGGCTGAATGTCGCTGAGAAGCTCACAGAGACCGCCATAAGCAACAGTTTAACAGAATGCCACAGACTAATCAACCAAACTTTTTGGGTTGGGTTCTCTTTTATAGTCTGCAGGCATTAAATGAAAGAAGTCAGTGTTCCAGCAGAAGGAGACAACGTTTCAGAAAAGGCATTGTAGCAAACCAAAAAAGAAATTTTAAGCGCAGCAGAGTAACCAGCGCACATACCTGTTAGCTCAGGTGAGTTTAAAAGGCTGCTGTTGATAACAAGGGCATTTGCTAAATAGATGGTGTGTGTGCAACAATATACTGAAAGGTCAATTATATTGTGCAGCTTATCTCACCACCTGTAGTTATTTAGGTGAAAGCTCCAAAATGCTTGCCTAATATGTCTGTTTATCCAAAAGGAAGTAAAAAGGGAGAGCTAGAAAGATAGCATTGCATCACATTACATGGCAATGCAATGCACAGTTGCTGAAGTTGAACCAAAATGAGCTTGTAATCTGGCTTCTGCAACTTTGAACATGAAAAATCCAATGAGGAGAAGAAAAGCAAAGCCAAAGAGTCCATCCCAAAATCCGACAAACAAGCAAAATGAACAAAAAACATTGAATTCAATTCTTTCTGATTTTAGAAACTGCATTAAAGAAGGGGTGCACCGGTCCTGGAGATACTGCAATACCAGGTCAATGCGTGGAGTGGACAGAGCAAGCTCTTTTTCCATCTCCCTGTTCTAAAAATCCATTTAATATATGGTCCCCAGATAGGGGACGTATCAGATATTAAACTGATAAGAACAGATACTACACTTGATCTTAGCCAAAAGGCCGAGAAGCGATAACCAGAATTGGTTTCAAACTACGGAGCCACCCAAGGATCCTGAAAAGTCCATTTGTGGAGATGAGCTCCTGGACTCCCGTTAAGAAGACATGTTGTCAACCTCTAGATCCCTTACATGCCTGCACTTTTCGGCTTGCTGCTGCTGCAATCCACGCGTTTTAGATCTGCATAACTCCACCTCTTTAAACACAGCACCTTCACCCCCTGCTGTTCCCACCCGCCTCAACACCGTTGGAAGGGAGGAGAACCAATTAAGGCGGGGGGTGGGGTGGAACGAGCAGCTGTCTACCCTTAGCAGGAGGGCTCCTGATTACATACCTCTCCTGCTGCTGCTGCTGCTGGCTGTCCAGCAGCAGACTGAAGGTGGCTGCTGCTGTGCACAGGTATATAAAGGCTCAGAGCCTATTATGACACGCGCAGCCAGCGTTCCATTGCCACATTCCATCTACTGCAGGCAGGATACCTGGCTGGCTGAATGTCGCTGAGAAGCTCACAGAGACCGCCATAAGCAACAGTTTAACAGAATGCCACAGACTAATCAACCAAACTTTTTGGGTTGGGTTCTCTTTTATAGTCTGCAGGCATTAAATGAAAGAAGTCAGTGTTCCAGCAGAAGGAGACAACGTTTCAGAAAAGGCATTGTAGCAAACCAAAAAAGAAATTTTAAGCGCAGCAGAGTAACCAGCGCACATACCTGTTAGCTCAGGTGAGTTTAAAAGGCTGCTGTTGATAACAAGGGCATTTGCTAAATAGATGGTGTGTGTGCAACAATATACTGAAAGGTCAATTATATTGTGCAGCTTATCTCACCACCTGTAGTTATTTAGGTGAAAGCTCCAAAATGCTTGCCTAATATGTCTGTTTATCCAAAAGGAAGTAAAAAGGGAGAGCTAGAAAGATAGCATTGCATCACATTACATGGCAATGCAATGCACAGTTGCTGAAGTTGAACCAAAATGAGCTTGTAATCTGGCTTCTGCAACTTTGAACATGAAAAATCCAATGAGGAGAAGAAAAGCAAAGCCAAAGAGTCCATCCCAAAATCCGACAAACAAGCAAAATGAACAAAAAACATTGAATTCAATTCTTTCTGATTTTAGAAACTGCATTAAAGAAGGGGTGCACCGGTCCTGGAGATACTGCAATACCAGGTCAATGCGTGGAGTGGACAGAGCAAGCTCTTTTTCCATCTCCCTGTTCTAAAAATCCATTTAATATATGGTCCCCAGATAGGGGACGTATCAGATATTAAACTGATAAGAACAGATACTACACTTGATCTTAGCCAAAAGGCCGAGAAGCGATAACCAGAATTGGTTTCAAACTACGGAGCCACCCAAGGATCCTGAAAAGTCCATTTGTGGAGATGAGCTCCTGGACTCCCGTTAAGAAGACATGTTGTCAACCTCTAGATCCCTTACATGCCTGCACTTTTCGGCTTGCTGCTGCTGCAATCCACGCGTTTTAGATCTGCATAACTCCACCTCTTTAAACACAGCACCTTCACCCCCTGCTGTTCCCACCCGCCTCAACACCGTTGGAAGGGAGGAGAACCAATTAAGGCGGGGGGTGGGGTGGAACAAGCAGCTGTCTACCCTTAGCAGGAGGGCTCCTGATTACATACCTCTCCTGCTGCTGCTGCTGCTGGCTGTCCAGCAGCAGACTGAAGGTGGCTGCTGCTGTGCACAGGTATATAAAGGCTCAGAGCCTATTATGACACGCGCAGCCAGCGTTCCATTGCCACATTCCATCTACTGCAGGCAGGATATGTGGCTGGCTGAATGTCGCTGAGAAGCTCACAGAGACCGCCATAAGCAACAGTTTAACAGAATGCCACAGACTAATCAACCAAACTTTTTGGGTTGGGTTCTCTTTTATAGTCTGCAGGCATTAAATGAAAGAAGTCAGTGTTCCAGCAGAAGGAGACAACGTTTCAGAAAAGGCATTGTAGCAAACCAAAAAAGAAATTTTAAGCGCAGCAGAGTAACCAGCGCACATACCTGTTAGCTCAGGTGAGTTTAAAAGGCTGCTGTTGATAACAAGGGCATTTGCTAAATAGATGGTGTGTGTGCAACAATATACTGAAAGGTCAATTATATTGTGCAGCTTATCTCACCACCTGTAGTTATTTAGGTGAAAGCTCCAAAATGCTTGCCTAATATGTCTGTTTATCCAAAAGGAAGTAAAAAGGGAGAGCTAGAAAGATAGCATTGCATCACATTACATGGCAATGCAATGCACAGTTGCTGAAGTTGAACCAAAATGAGCTTGTAATCTGGCTTCTGCAACTTTGAACATGAAAAATCCAATGAGGAGAAGAAAAGCAAAGCCAAAGAGTCCATCCCAAAATCCGACAAACAAGCAAAATGAACAAAAAACATTGAATTCAATTCTTTCTGATTTTAGAAACTGCATTAAAGAAGGGGTGCACCGGTCCTGGAGATACTGCAATACCAGGTCAATGCGTGGAGTGGACAGAGCAAGCTCTTTTTCCATCTCCCTGTTCTAAAAATCCATTTAATATATGGTCCCCAGATAGGGGACGTATCAGATATTAAACTGATAAGAACAGATACTACACTTGATCTTAGCCAAAAGGCCGAGAAGCGATAACCAGAATTGGTTTCAAACTACGGAGCCACCCAAGGATCCTGAAAAGTCCATTTGTGGAGATGAGCTCCTGGACTCCCGTTAAGAAGACATGTTGTCAACCTCTAGATCCCTTACATGCCTGCACTTTTCGGCTTGCTGCTGCTGCAATCCACGCGTTTTAGATCTGCATAACTCCACCTCTTTAAACACAGCACCTTCACCCCCTGCTGTTCCCACCCGCCTCAACACCGTTGGAAGGGAGGAGAACCAATTAAGGCGGGGGGTGGGGTGGAACGAGCAGCTGTCTACCCTTAGCAGGAGGGCTCCTGATTACATACCTCTCCTGCTGCTGCTGCTGCTGGCTGTCCAGCAGCAGACTGAAGGTGGCTGCTGCTGTGCACAGGTATATAAAGGCTCAGAGCCTATTATGACACGCGCAGCCAGCGTTCCATTGCCACATTCCATCTACTGCAGGCAGGATACCTGGCTGGCTGAATGTCGCTGAGAAGCTCACAGAGACCGCCATAAGCAACAGTTTAACAGAATGCCACAGACTAATCAACCAAACTTTTTGGTTTGGGTTCTCTTTTATAGTCTGCAGGCATTAAATGAAAGAAGTCAGTGTTCCAGCAGAAGGAGACAACGTTTCAGAAAAGGCATTGTAGCAAACCAAAAAAGAAATTTTAAGCGCAGCAGAGTAACCAGCGCACATACCTGTTAGCTCAGGTGAGTTTAAAAGGCTGCTGTTGATAACAAGGGCATTTGCTAAATAGATGGTGTGTGTGCAACAATATACTGAAAGGTCAATTATATTGTGCAGCTTATCTCACCACCTGTAGTTATTTAGGTGAAAGCTCCAAAATGCTTGCCTAATATGTCTGTTTATCCAAAAGGAAGTAAAAAGGGAGAGCTAGAAAGATAGCATTGCATCACATTACATGGCAATGCAATGCACAGTTGCTGAAGTTGAACCAAAATGAGCTTGTAATCTGGCTTCTGCAACTTTGAACATGAAAAATCCAATGAGGAGAAGAAAAGCAAAGCCAAAGAGTCCATCCCAAAATCCGACAAACAAGCAAAATGAACAAAAAACATTGAATTCAATTCTTTCTGATTTTAGAAACTGCATTAAAGAAGGGGTGCACCGGTCCTGGAGATACTGCAATACCAGGTCAATGCGTGGAGTGGACAGAGCAAGCTCTTTTTCCATCTCCCTGTTCTAAAAATCCATTTAATATATGGTCCCCAGATAGGGGACGTATCAGATATTAAACTGATAAGAACAGATACTACACTTGATCTTAGCCAAAAGGCCGAGAAGCGATAACCAGAATTGGTTTCAAACTACGGAGCCACCCAAGGATCCTGAAAAGTCCATTTGTGGAGATGAGCTCCTGGACTCCCGTTAAGAAGACATGTTGTCAACCTCTAGATCCCTTACATGCCTGCACTTTTCGGCTTGCTGCTGCTGCAATCCACGCGTTTTAGATCTGCATAACTCCACCTCTTTAAACACAGCACCTTCACCCCCTGCTGTTCCCACCCGCCTCAACACCGTTGGAAGGGAGGAGAACCAATTAAGGCGGGGGGTGGGGTGGAACGAGCAGCTGTCTACCCTTAGCAGGAGGGCTCCTGATTACATACCTCTCCTGCTGCTGCTGCTGGCTGTCCAGCAGCAGACTGAAGGTGGCTGCTGCTGTGCACAGGTATATAAAGGCTCAGAGCCTATTATGACACGCGCAGCCAGCGTTCCATTGCCACATTCCATCTACTGCAGGCAGGATACCTGGCTGGCTGAATGTCGCTGAGAAGCTCACAGAGACCGCCATAAGCAACAGTTTAACGGAATGCCACAGACTAATCAACCAAACTTTTTGGGTTGGGTTCTCTTTTATAGTCTGCAGGCATTAAATGAAAGAAGTCAGTGTTCCAGCAGAGGGAGACAACGTTTCAGAAAAGGCAT